>NC_080104.1:58556486-59955236 GCF_950005125.1 Chionomys nivalis | reverse complement strand
ATCTCTATAAAAGGGAAAGCTATGGGTAAAGCCAGTGTGCCGGAAGGCATGGAATTTCTGGAACCTTCTCAGTGGAATATGTGACAGACAGGAACCTGTTAGGGGTGCTGAGACCTCGCCAGCACCTCAAGCACCGAAGCCTGGCCTGGCGCAGGGCTGCTATGCCCTGTGCCCACCCAACACAGGCCCCTTTGTCCCTGCCAAGTAGTGGAAGGAGGGACCACGGCCTCCGTCTAGCGCGTGCTCTGTGCCAGGTGTTTCCACATGCCATCTCCTTGAACTGATGCTATGAACCCTGTGAGGCTCGAAGAGAAGATAAAGCTGGTCAGAAGTCATACAGGCAGCTGGGCCAGAGCTGGGCTGGAGGCTGAAGAACCCACCCAAATGGTCAAGGGCTTGCTGAGGAAACATGAAGACCTAGGTCGTCTACAGAACCTATGTGAAAAGCCAGTGCCGCAGTGCACACCCGTAATCCCAGCTCTGCAGAGGCAGAGGCAGGAGGATCCCTGAGACTCGCTGGCTGGTAGGTGACCTCCAGATTCAGTGACAGACTCTGACCCAAAGCATAAGGTGGAGCCTGGCGGTGGGGGTGCACTCCTTGGAGGCAGCCCTGGGAGGCAAAGGCAGGTGGATTTCTGTGAGTTCGAGGCCAGCCTGCTCTACAGTGTGAGTTCCAGGACAGCCAACATTACACAGAGAAACCCTGTCTTGAAAAACAAACAAAAAACAAATAAAATATAAAATAAGGTAAAATATAAAATAAGGTGGAGAGCAATTGAAGAGGACACTGGATGTTGACCTTTGACTCCCTGTATACACACATACACACACACACGTGCACACATATATATACACACGCACACTCGCACACACATGCACACACGTACACACATGCACACACACATATACACACCCCTACACATCCCCACATATCCCCACTCATACCCACACACATGCACACACATACACACATGCACACACACATATACACACCCCTATACATCCACACATACACACACATACACACTCATACCCACACACATATACACACCCCACACCTCCCCACATACACACTCATACCCACACCCATTCACACATACCCACACACCTGCCCACATACGCACACACATACACACATACATATACACCTCCCCTCCCCCCACCCCGCACACGAATGGTAAAGCAAAGACACTGGGCTGAGATTTGAACCCCGCAGGCAGTCGTTTTAACTCTACAGCTCATGGCGGTCACCAGGTGAGAGGGGAGGCAAAGCTTGACACGGGCGGGCGCGCGACAGTCCCTTCTGGCTTGTACCTGCTCTCCAGGAGACTATTGCCCGTCAAGCTATTGTCATTGATCAGCTTCACCTTTGAGAAAACTGAGGCATAGAGAGGGAAAGAGGAGGCTGAGAGAGGTAATTTGGGGGGCGGGGGTCCCTGCATGTGGCTGGATTCCGACAGGGGTGCCCCCAGATATATTAACTAGGAGTGTCTCAGAGGGGTCCCTGACCCAGAGATGAAACGCAGCTCAAGCAAGGGGGATGAGGTTTAAGAGCAAATGGCAGCACTTCTGGGCATGGGGGTGGACACCTGTCATGGCAGCACAGCACAGAGGGAGGCAGGAGGGCCAGGAGTTCAACGTCATCTTGGGTTCCATAGTGAGTTTGAGGCCAGCCTGGGCTACATGAGACACTATCTCAAAAAACAAAACAATCCTCCCCCAAGCCCTAAGTACATTAATTAAAGGTAAATTTTTAAATTGCAGTTGAGAGATGGAGAGGCCCAGAAAACACTGGACACTTGGCGAGCATCTCCGTGCTCCTTCCTAGTCCTCAAGTTATTACTGTCTGGTGGGAGTCCCTGCAGACACTGACTGCACAGAGGGCATCGGAGCCACACCCCAACTCACCGTGCCCAGCGATAGAATCCCCGCTTTTACCCCATAAAGTCCTCTGAAGGGCAAGGGATGGACTAGAGACAGATCACCGTGCAGTGGGTGGAGGGAGTAGACAAGAGATGGATGGGGTGCACCAGGGAAAATGGGCTAGTGACAAATGGGGTGTGTGTGGAGAGTGGACTAGAGACAGATGGGGTGTGGTAGGAGAGTGGTCTAGAGATGGATTGGGGTACAGTAGGGGAATGGGCTAGAGACAGATGGGGTGTGGTGGGGGAATGGACAAGAGATGGATTAGGGTACAGTAGGGGGAATGGGCTAGAGACAGATGGGGTGCGGTAGGGGAGTGGTCTAGAGATGGATTGGGGTACAGTAAGGGGAATGGGCTAGAGACAGATGGGGTGTGGTGGGGGAGTGGTCTAGAGATAGATTGGGGTACAGTAGGGGGAATGGGCTAGAGACAGGTTGATACGCAGTGGGGGTGGGCAGAGAGCAGAATATGGTAGAAGGCCCCCGGGTTATAGGGGAGCAGAGAGGACGGATCAGATGGAAACTGGGATGTGGAAAGAGAAAGAAACTGCAGCAAAACATTGGGGCTGCCAGAGGAACAGCATGCCACTCAGTGGGCACGCCACAGAGCCTTCTGTCCAAAACTCAGAAGGAACAGCACCGTCCGGGGGTCCGGGAACTCACAGGAACTGTTGAGAAGGCCCCAGAAAACACCCAGGCTCCTGGAGAGTCCCCCAGGACCAACTTAACTGGGGGGGGGGGGGGTAGGAGTGGGCTGGCAGGACTCATGCCCAGGGACACGGAAGAATACACAGTTAGTATCCAAAGACAGAGGAGACAAAATTCCCTCCCACCTTGGGGCTCCTCAACTCTCTTCAGTTCCCTCAGGCACTGTCTGGATACCTCCAATTCTCTCTCTCTCTCTCTCTCTCTCTCTCTCTCTCTCTCTCTCTCTCTCTCTCTCTCTTTGGGGCAAAGAGTGACAAGTTTGAACTTGTCCTCCAGCTTCCACATAATTGGTGGCAGCAGGCAAGGCTGCTGGAGAAGGAGGGGTTTACCAGAGGAATGAGGGAGGAGGACTCCTGAGTGACAGGGCTGGGAGGGACCACGGAGGGGGATCATCTGACCAACCTTTCTGTGGCCTCCACACCATTCCCATGACCCGTGTGTTCACCTCCCCCGTGCCATCTCTCACATTAGGCAAGGGCCTCCAGGATTCCTCTTCCCAGAGTCCCAAGGGCAATGTCCTCTTTGCATCACCCAGCCAATAAATCCACCCTGGTTTTCTCACTGAGGAAACTGAAGTGGGACTGGAAGCCAAAAGGGATCTGTCTCAGGACAGCCGTGGCAGGAAATCCATAGCCTCTGCCTGCCTTCATTCTTCTGCTTTTCCATTTAATCCCTGCTAAAGGGCTCGACTCTTCCCCAGGGTAGGAATGAGTCTGCTGTCACCCCCACCCCAGCTGACGCGGGCTGCCATTGTCAAGGGTTTGAGAACTGAGTCATCTTTAGGGAGACCTTGGTTATTGCCCAGTTCTCCTGGGTACTCTGGGATGACAGTTTCTGTTCTGCACAAAATTGGCTCTGGAGCAGGACTCTGAGGCCTGGCACAATTGGCTCAGAGCAATTGAAGGGGGCAGGGGGACAGTGTCCAGGCTTGGGGGACTTGCTCCTTCAGCAATGTGTCTCTATTTTCAATTTATCCTCTGCTGCCGGTGAAGTTAGCCATGGAAGTTGGTTTGGAGATAGTGGACAGGGCCTTCTGCGTGTTCTAAGACGATCGTGGGTTAGCCTCTGCCTGCGTGCTGAGCACTAGACAGCTCATATAGGAGCCTAGTCAGCGAGTTACCTCCAACGCCCACAGAGCCTGCTCTGGAGCCGGGCCCGTTTTAGCCGAGGGACTCGGATCTGAGAATGAGGATTGTGTCCCGAGGGTGCGAGTGACTTAGGAGTAGAAGTTCTGAGGACATTACTTGGTCGGGAGTGTGAGTCCATCTCTGTGTTCCGAGGTGCACCTCCCAACACCTCGCGCCCTCTTTGTCTCCCCGCCAAGGTACGCATGCAGACCTGCTCCGCTCGGCCCTCCTGGTGTGCGAGCGCGGGGGGTGCACCCTCGACTCCCCCGCTAGCTCCCCACGGGGAGAGCGGACGAGCCGGAGCCCGGGTGCTGTTTGGTCTGGAGCGGAGCGGGGGCTTGCATTGATCCATTGATTGTGCGCGGTCTGCGCCTGACCTCCCTGCTCCCGGGGAAGCCGTCTCCATGGAGACCGGGCCCGCTCCCCCAGCGCCGGATTGTAAATTCCTGCAGGCAGCGGCCCGGCAGCCTGGGGAGGGGGCCGCGCGCCCGGGCGCGCAGGGGGAGCGGCCGCCACGCCGAGGCCCCCTTTGAAAGAAAAAAAAAAAGGGCACGAAAAAGGAGGTGGAGGAGGAGGACGGAGAAGAGAAGCAGGAGGGGCAGTGGGAAGGGGAGGAGGAAGAAAACGAAAAGGAGCAAGGAGAGGAGGAGAAAGAGGAGGAGGAGGAGAAAAGCGAAGAAAAACAGACGGAGCCCGGGAGACGAGAAAGCAAGAGAGGAAGAAAGAGGCAGAAAGGGCGTGTTTAGGCGCTACGTCTCCCCTCCCCTTTCTCAGGTCCCAGCTCCGGCTCCAGCTCCGCGCTCGCTCTCCGGCTCCAGCTCCCCGCAGGCGAAGCTGGGCGTCGGGTGCGATAGCCCGGGCCGCCCCTCGGGCCGCTGCCCCGCGCCTGGCCGCGCTCCCCACCGCGCGCTCCGCACGCCCAGCCCGGAGCCCCCGCGGAGCGCCCTCCAGTCCCCTCCCCCTCTGCCTCGCGCCCTCTCCGGGGCTGCGACACCCCCGCGGCCCCGCCGCGCGGAGCTCCAGGCCATGGGCTCGGGGCGCGTCCCCGGGTTCTGCCTGCTCGTCTTGCTGGTCCACGCGCGCGCCGCCCAGCATGGCAAAGCTGCGCAAGGTAAGGGAGGCGCGGCGCGGGGCTGCGGGGCTGCGGGATGACGGGGCCTGAGCCAGGGCAGGTGCCTGGAAGTGCGTGGCTGTCAGGACCCGGCCTTGTGTCCCGGACTCTCCGACCAGGGCCAGACCTCTGGGCGCTGCGCGCCTGGCGAAGCGCTTGGAGGAGCCTGGGGGCGGCCGGCAGTAGGGAGCATGCACTTCTGCCGGCTTCTCTGCCACCTCTAGCATCTTCCGCCGAGGTTAGAGAATCTTCTTTCAAACATTGCCAGGGACTTCACTCGGGGGCTTGAGACCTAGAGAAGTTTTTAGCCGTGCCGCACACTTCGTACCCTCACCCCCTCCCCGCACGCAGACAGGCCGAAATTTCAAAGTTGCTGTCTTATCAAGTCTAAAGATGTTAAAGAAAAACAGGCTCTTTCGCGGTGAAACCGACTGCCTGTCACGGAATGGTAGGGGGCAGGAGAAAATGTCTGTGACTGGCTTCTGGTACGCACGTTGCGTTTCTGCCTTTGGGGGGGGGATCTCTTTCGTCTCGCATGGCTTTCATTTCTTATCATAATATTTATTTATTAAGGCCTGGGGTTTCCAATTCCATTTAAATCCAGGTCAGAATTGCATTAAAATAACAAAGTAAAATTCCAGGCTGGGAGCTCTGACAGATTCCCTCTAGGAATTAGAGAGAGACTGGGAGGCCCTCCTGCCCCGGTCCCTGACCCCGAGCTCACTGCCCAGCCAGTCCCAAGGCTGCGCTGGCAGAACCAGGCTGGTGTCCCACAGTTCTCTGGGGACAGCCTCCCCTCCCCCATTGACCTGCTACACCCCTCCCCCCACGTTGTCCTCACCCAAAAGAGATTTATATGGACAAAAAGAAAATTCCTCTTAGCAAGATTTTGCCCGGGAGGTAGATTCTGCCTATTGTCCCAGGGGCTCCTGAAGCCAGCCAGGGATGAGGAGGTGTCTGAGCCAGGAGGAAAGTTGAACTTGGGAGTTGGAAGTCTGAGTGTCTGGCAGTCAGGTCGCTGTGTGGAGGGGCCTGAGCCCTGGAGTCCTAAGCTGTTGTATGCCACCCGCTTTCACTGTGTTCCTAGAAGGTGCTAAGTCAACACCACCCGCCTCCCCCAAAACATGGTCTCTACCCTTGCCCCCTCCAACCTGTCCATTAACATAACTAAACACTGGAGACCCTCTGCTGTCAAGTACCAGACCCCACCCCAAGCTCCTTCCAGCCCCAAACTGCTTCTTCTGCAGCCTTGGTCCCAGACAGCCCGCTGCCTGGAACAGCCCTCTCCCCACTCTGGATTTGCTTGTGTGTTTTCGTAAACAAAGCTGGCTTTTGTAGTGCACGCTGACTTACTCATAACATGGAATTAGCTAGGGAGTTTAGTCTGAGGAAGGAACAGATTTCGTGCAGTAATCTAGAGACAAGATAAGGGCCTCTTTCAAGTTGGAGCCAGTGTCTGCAGAGGTGGGGGACAAGAGGAGAAGCAGCCTATTAAAGGGGCTCCCGGTGCAGCTGGAGACCCCTAAATGGGACAGGTGTGCAGGGAAACTAAGGCTCTCAAGGGATAGAAGGAGTCAGGATATTTCCAGGGTACCTCGGGTACCTTCTTTTATTGGACACCCCACTGGGTGCTGGGGGACACTCAGCAGGAGGCGGTACCCTCAAGGCCCCTGCTTATCTCAGTCCTGAGCGCCAGCCACCTGCCCTGGTGAGGCTGCGGTAACTTGGCATCTGCCCCCTCCCCCCGTAGGATTTCTGAGTCTGGCTGGGGCTAGGCTGGAACCTCTCATTAACCCTACCATCCAGGAAATCTGTGAAACCCTGTCCATCAAAGGTTGCCTAACAACAGGTTTGCTGGAAAACAGAGCTGTGCTTGGACTCAGATTTGTAGGTAGATGCTGCAGGCAGGGTGAGAACTCTTTGGTCTGAGCCTTACAGGCTTACCCGTGGTGCTGTGAGCTCCGGGAGGCCTCCCTTGCCCCCTAGGCATATCTCCCGTCTATCATCAGGGCTGGAAAGTCCGCCTTTGATGCCACGTGCTTCTCAGTGGAACCCTAGAGGGTCTGTAAATCGGAAACACCCTCAGCAAGCATCTTGAAAAGAACTGCTGCACTTCTGGGCTCATCTGTGTCCCTGGGAGCGTCAAAGCCATGTGATGGGACGAGGATGGAACTGGGACAGGAGCTTAAGAATAAAGGAGGGAGGGAGGAAGCGAGAGGGAACACCAACTCCAGCACCACGGTCCACCCCTGCCCGCTGTGTCCTCTGGGACCTAGCCCCAGTCGGGGATTGCTGAACGTTTTGTCCCTGTGGATGAGTGGGCGGGTCAGCTAGTGGGACTGGGAATGAGTGAGCTTGCTGGGTACACGGTTTTGAGTGGTTCTCAAGTGCCTGTCTGTGTGTCTTAAAGTAGACAGACTGGATAACCAAGATAATTGTAAACTTAAAAGCATTAATTTGCTTTGCTTTTTTTGAGGGGTGGGGGTGGGGTAGAGGTGGGAGGACAGCCATGGCTAAAAAGACCTAATCCTCACTAGGGCTCAGGTTGCAGCTGAATGAAAAGGTCTCAGGGCCTCCAGGGCGACTGGTCCAGCCCCCAGGCCGGCTCCTGCTCCGGGACAGCCAGGTTGGCCATTTAGTTTACCTGGTAGTTTTCTTTCCTTGCTGGGGATGGAGACTGAGAAAGTCAGCCATTTAAAAGCCACGGCATCCCTGAGACTGAGCGCGTTCATCTGGGAACAGTGTCTCTCTGTCTCTGGGTCTCTGTCTGGGTGTATGTGTCTCTCTCCTTTCCCCCACCCTCTCTTCCTCTTTAATGTGGCTGTTTCCTCTCCTCCCGGCTTCCCTCGGCTCCTGTGGCCAGCTCCTACAGTGAGGGACTGTTCCTCCTAGCCCCTCCCTCCAAAATATGAAATGAAAACCATAACCGTGTCAGCGGGTGAGGGTGGCTCCTCAGGCAGCCGCCGTCGCTTGTGCCCCATCGAAGCCCTACTGGAGAAGAGCAGACAGACAGACAGACAGACAGACCCCACTCTTAGATCCTGTTGTTTTATCAGTTTCCCTAAGCTCATCCCCACTTTTGGGAAGTCCTCAGAAATTCCTTTGACCTCTTTCTGTGGCTTTCTGGTGGCGTGTCATAGGTGTGGGGGAAGCCTGGGGCTAGGAGGATATAAATTTTGTTCTCCACCCCCCCACACACACCCGAGTCTCTGTAGGGTGGAATGGGAGAGAGTGGACTACAAAGACCTAGGAGTCCCAACCATTACAGGTAGAGAGGCCTCAGATGAGACCGCTTTCTGAACCTTCTGGATTCTGAGAGCATGAGAACCGTTTTGAGATGTGAGTGGCTAGGACCTGTTGTGAATGGAGACAGGCTGGGTGTGAGGTTGGGAATGCGAGGTGTGCATTCACATGCATGTCCATGACCCTGTGTGTGTGTGTGTGTGTGTGAGCACATGTGTGTGTGGCACTCCGGTGAGGGGGAGGAGGTGGGCGATGTGCGTTTTGTTTTAGTTGGAGAAGGAAAGTAGAATGGCTTGGTCCAGTGCCTTGAACCGAGGGTGGGGGAGGGAACGCGTGGCTTCAGATCCTCTGGAGAAGATGGTGGAGGTGGAGGAAGTTGCTGCCAGATCCCACCCTGGTCTCTGCTGCCTGCTTCGGTGTGCGGGTGTGGGCCTCTCTACCCCTAGCACATGACCACTCACTAAGAAAGAGTTCCTGTCAGGGCTGGAAACTGCAACTGCGGAGCCGCTCTGAGGCTGGCAGTGCTTACAGGAGGCCCAGACCTGGGGAGACAGGAGTCTGGGAAGCACTGGGCTGCTGGAGCTCAGGGGAGAGGTGAACACAGCCAGCGCAGGGCCGTGTCGAGGGGATGAATGGGCTACTCACCTGGGCAAAGGAGGGACACTGACTCTGTCCGCAGACTAGCCACTCTCTTCCCTGCCAGCCTGCGCTCTGCCTGACTCAGGTGGCACTAGGTGGGTGGAAGAGGAGGTGTGAGCTCTCCCAAACTCAACCCGCTGGCTGGGAACTCGGGTTCTGCCCATTTTGCTGAACCCATTCATATCCGTAAGCTTCAGTACCCTCTCCACCTGGACCGTGTTCCACTCTGCCGGTTGGAAGTCGGGCCACTTGGTACTTTTCCTTTCTTCCCCCACCTCAGTTTTCCAAGGAGGGTAGTCCTGTGTCAGGCGAGCGGCTAGCATAGAAACCATCCCCAGACGCCCACGGACATGCTTCTGTGTATGTACGCACCGTGGTGCCAAGACTGACCCCTGCCAATCCCCGAGCCCTGCCCTCCTCAGACCAAGGGCTAGCTCTGGACTTGGAGCTGGATGCGTTTCAGAAGTGGGGTACCCCCCACCCGCCGTCCTGATCAGGCCGCTGGGGACCTTGGTTTGCCAATGGTTTTCTCCTGTGACAAATCATAGCTCCAGAGAGCTATGGGCTTTGAATTTCAGAGCTTTGTGCCCACGACTGTCTGGTTGCGGTTACGGACAGTGGCAAACTGAGGACATGGTTGCTGACCCGTAGAAAATGCAGGATAAGGAATCCCTGGGTGAGGTCCAGCATCAAGGCTATGTGGGCGTCAGTGGAGGGGGTCGTGGGAGGATGGGGTGTTAAAGGGTAGACCCTGGGGGGCAGGTTTAGAGAGAGGACGCTTTTTACAAGTTTCTAATTATATTTATTTGGAGTTTTCCTCTGGCGGTTTGAAGCTGTTAACAGCAGGAACCTGTATCCCCGGTGTTTGTTTTTGTTTCTAACCAGCTGCTTGGCCCCAGAGAAGTGAATCCCAAGGCTGGCGACACCTGCCCACCACTGCGCCTGCCCGCCCGCCCACCCTCTCCTTGCCTGTGTGTCTGCCTGCTCCCTGTCTATCCTGGTCTCCTCTTCTGCCATGGAGCATCCAGAATCTGGCTTTTGACCACCAGCCAGTTCAGTTCCAATCCAGCTCAGGCCCTGTTTGGTTGCTTGCTTAAAGCTGAGTGCTGCCTTGGGGCCAGGGGAGGCAGAGACCCATCTCTCAAGTACATTTGAAGGCTTTCGGGGGCGGGACAGAGTTCTGTCTCTACACTGGCTATTGGTTCTTCCCCAGGGTAACCACATTAGGCGGTTCCCCATCCATTAAATAAGACATGCCTGCAGCTGCCCGGGAAGGTAACAAAGGAGCCCAAGAGCCTACATCCACTGTATTCTCCAGGCCTCAGCGTCTTTGGGGACTCTTAAAAAATCTCTATGTGTGCAAGTGCAGGCACACTGCCATGGCACACGCGTGGAGGTCAGAGAACAACCTCTGGTGTCCTTCTCACCGTCCACCTTGTTTGACACAGTGTCATTGTGCCCCAGCTGGCTTGCCATCTGGGGATTCTCCTGCCTCTGCCTCCCGTTTTGCTGCAGGTGTGCCAGGATTAGAGAGGCTCACTGCTGGATCTGGCTTTCCAGGAGTTCTGGGGCTCCTGGCTCAGGTCCCCAATTTCACACGGCCAGTGCTTTTCACACTGAGCTATCTCCCCAGCTCTCTCCTCCTCAGAATAAACTCCCTAGGACACCCCTCTTTCCAGAATGCAGATGGTCACAGGAAAGTAAAGAAGCAGGCTTCCTTTTGGGGTATGCCACAGGGAATGGCCTCCTCCAACCATCTGATTAGCAGAGACCTACAAAGTACCTCCACTCCACTATTACTCTGTCTCGTTCACTGCTGAGCCCTGGGCACCTGGCACACTGCCCTGGTGGTACCTAGCGGCCATTTGCTGAGTGGTCAGGTACGCACAGCTTTGCCAGCAGTGCCATGGGTCCAAAGGGTCAGAAGTCATGGCCTTCAGGAACTCACAGCACCGAGTTAACATGGAGCAAACATCCAAGAGCATACTGGAGGGGTGAATAATGACAGCAAGCTTTTCTTAAGCACTCACGTATTCCACACTGTAGCACGTGGTGGGTATTAGCTCATTTGATGCTGGGAGCAGCCCCCAAGATGGGGAGAGAGCTGGTATGCTGCTCAGAGGCTGACTCAGGACGACACAAGCACAGGCCAAGCCTGCACTGGAACCGCCGCAGTATCAGTCTAGAACCCGCACTGGGACAGCTGCGGCACCAGTCTAGAACCCGCACCGGGACCGGCACGGTATTGGTCTAGAGCCTGCACTGGGGCTACTGCAGTGTCAGTCTAGAGTCTGCATTGGGGCTGCTACCATGTTGGTCTAGGACCTGCACTGGGCCCGCTACGGCGCCTGTCTAGAATCTGCACTGTGGCAGCCACAGCATCAGTCTAGAGCCTGCACCGGGACTGCTACAGCGCCAGTGTAGAACCTGCACTGCTACAGTGTCAGTCCGTCATGGTGCCCCCCCCCCCGGCAAAGTGTCTCCCAGCTCAGACAAATCATTTATTTACGTGAGTTGAAAAAGATATCTCCAGACCTGCCCAGGAGGTCCTGATTTGGTGGCTCTAGACACCCCTGGGTCTTTATAGGTACCCTAGATTCCAGTGTGTAGCCTGAACCAAGAACCAGCAGTCTAAACCAACCCACGCCCAAGAGCATCACTTGGCTTGCAGCTGGTAAACAGCTGTGCCCTAGGAAGATGGACCAAAGCTGAGGCTGCCCACGCATGCCACAGAGGTCCCTGCAAGGACACATTCTGGGCTGCCAGGTACACTGAGGCGCTCTGAAGAACTGACAGAGGAGGGGGAGCAGGGTGCGATTGGGGGCCCTGTTTCCTGCTCTGTGCCTCAGCCCAGTTTGCTTCACAAGATGTCAGCTACAGTTGGAAGGTCCCTTCTCCAGCAAGCACCCAGCCACGGGAGAAATGGACCATGTTACATAAAACCACTTCAGAGTGTTAGCTGAGCAACTCAGTGTGAACCAAAGGGAGGGCAAGTTGAGTCCCCCAGGGCCCAGGGCTCCCCAGGAGCTGATGGACAGTTCTGAAGCAGGCATGGAAAGATGGAAAGGGTGGGCCTGGAGCATGACTGAGGAGGAGGAGGAGGTGGGGGGCAGTGCGCTGGTCAGGTGGTGCTGAGGGAATAGTCCAGGGTGGGACGTGATGTGTGGAGCCGTGAGCTGAAGACAGGTGAGCATTGTGAGTGGGGAGATGGCTGTAGCTAAGAAAAGCCTGAGGCAGCCTGCAGGGGAGGCCAAGGGAAGAGCCTGGTGTACCCCGAGCCAAGCCCCAGCAGATGGAGACAGACAACACCGAGATGGTTGCACAGGGGTGCTTTGGAAGAGCCTCCACATTTCTGGGTTCCCCATTCAGAACCCCTGGGGCTCTGCTGTCCGTGGACCTCTGCTACTGGGGCGTCTGCTGTTGCGCTGCCACCGTGGACATTTAGCCGGTGGCTGGTGGGACTGAAGAGCTGTCTTTGAACTGCGATGAAGAGAACCACATGAGGCTCGTGGCTACTTGCAGTGCTAGACCCCCACTGCTCATCCTTCGGCTCACACAGCTCAGACTTCTTGTTGTGTGAATTCTAATTAGTATGATTACATAAAAACCTGGACTCGGGGCTGGAGAGATGGCTCAGCGGTTAAGAGCATTGCCTGCTCTGCCAAAGGTCTTGAGTTCAATTCCCAGCAACCACATGGTGGCTCACAGTCATCTGTAATGAGGTCTGGTGCCCTCTTCTGGCCTTCAGGCATACACACAGACAGAATATTGTATACATAATAAATAAATAAATAAATAAATAAATAAATAAATAAATAAAACAATAAAACCCTGGACTCGGCTATTAGGGGGTAAAAGCTGAAAGATCATAGAAGCAGAGCAGCTAGCCACTAGTTCTTACCTTGATGAAATCCTCAGACTGAGTGGGATGTCCTGCCTCTGCCGGTCCTCAGACTGAATCCCGAGTCCCATTCCCTTCCTCCTTATGTTCCTCTCTCTGCCCAGCCATATCACTCCTGTCTCCACCTCCCTAGTGCTGGGGTGCGCCACCACTGTTTGGCTCTGTTTCTCGTTTCTCTCTTAGACTAATCTCATGTAGCCCAGGGTGGCCTTGAACTCACAGAGATCCATCTGCTTCTGTCTCCCAAGTACTGGGGTAAAAGGTGTGTGCCACCACTGCCTGACTTCTATGACTAACTAGTGTGGCTAGCTCCACACTCTGATCTTCAGGTGAGCTTTATTTGTTAAAGCACAAACAAAATATCACCACATTTCCCCTTTTTTGTCTAAAATAAAAAAGGTTATAACTAATATAAGGAAAACTATATACAATAATAACTATATACAGTATATACAGGCAATAAGTACATCAACAATGTCTAGTCTATTTGCATTTGACAAATTCAGAAAAAAATGTTCCAATAATCCTATCTCAGTGAGAAAAGTATTGTACCTAATTCACTTTTTTTTTAACTTGCGTTACCAACCCAAAATTATCTTTTTATGTCTCTCAGCCTTACACAGTTTCCATTTCTTTAGTGAATTTCTTTGCCAGAGTCTGGTTAACACTTCCTGTTGCCCACATCCTTATTCAGACAAATTAACCTCATGGCTGCTCGCAGCCTCTTCTGAGGAGGCACCATCATCCCCATTTGGGGGGGAGGGTCTCGGGACCAAAAATGAAAAAGCCAAGTGTGTTGGCGCATGCCTGCCATCCCAACGCTAGGGAGGCTGGAGTGGGGGGATAATGAGCTGGAGGTCAGCGTGGGCTATATAGTAAAGCCTTGTCTTTTAAAGGAAAACTTAGGATAAAGCCTCCCAGAGGTGGGAGAGCTGGACCTTAACCGGGATTGTCTCAGCTCCTGTTAACCTTCCTTCAATGGGACAGTTCTTGCTTCTGTATCCACTATATCAGTCCGGCAGGTTCTCCAACAGCCTCTTGCCATCCACAAGGTCACTCGGACTGGGCTTATGAACTCCATCTTCATCTTTTCACTCCATGGTGACGGGCTGGCAGGCTCGTTACTGCTGACCTCGGGTGAGGTGGGCAGTAAGTGTAGACAGGACTGTCGGGATGGCCAGCAACGGCACAGAAGGCTGAGGGGTCATGAGCAGAGCCAAGCGGAGCTGAACGGAGCCAGAGGAGCTGAAGCAGGCAGGGTGTGAGGTGTTCTCATTGCAGGTCTCAGCCCCATGGTACCCCAGCCCTGCCTCCAGTGCTTCTGGAAGCAGAGTGTCACAAACTACAGGAACTGCCCGTGCAGTGTCCTCTGCTTCGTCAGAAACTCCAGGACGTGCCTTGAGCTGGGTTCACTGGATCTGGCGAGGGCTGAGAGCCTCCATTCTAACAAAACCCGCTTGGCAGCTCAGGAGTCATACCCGCCTGCTCTCAAGCCCCACTCCGCTAAGTCTATTCAGATACTCTTTGGAAACTTTGTATACTTTTCTCTAGTTCATAGGTGGGCATGGCCTCTTCCTCCTCAGACTGTGTCAGGGCTCTCAACCCTAGTTGCTCATTAGAATCATCTGGAAGCTTTGGAAAATTACGGTTTGCCAGGCCCCAGCCCAGACTTGATGACTACAGACTTTGGGGCCTTGGGCATTTTGCGGGGAGCTGCTGAGAGGAGGACCTCCTCATGCCCAGTGTCTCGTGGCTCCTACCTGCTCCTGCTTCCTCTCACTGGTCTGACTGGGCTAAGTGGCCTGTGTGTTCTGGCCCCAGCACAACCTTTTCCCGTTGAACAAACCCTCCTCCTCGGCATCACTTCAGCTTTCTGGGCGCTCTGGTGTTGTCTCTGACTTCCCCAGGTTCTTTATTTGATTTATTTTGGCTTTTTGAGACAGAATTTCTCTGTGTAACAGTCCTGGCTGTCCTGAGACTTGCTTCACAGACCAGGCTGGCCTTGAACTCACAGAGATCCGCCTGCTTCTGCCTCCCAAGAGGTCCTTTCTTAATCACCTTCGTTTTTTGCCCCCTTGGAGGGGCCTCTTCCCTTAGTGTCGTGCCTATTAGAGGGAGCATTAGTGTTGGAGCAAAAAGATCCAGAACTGAGGGCAGGGGTGCTGCCTGCTCAGTGGGAGCACTCCGAGAACTGTGCTTACCAAGCTTCAGATGGCCAGGCCGACACCTGTCAGCTCCTGGCCCTTCTGCTGCTAGCTCAGGGGCCAAGGAAAACCTTCCATGGAACTCTGTTCCTCTAAAGCTGCTTGGTCCCATGCTGAACAAGTAGGAGCAGGCTTGATCTTTTGTCTGGGTTTTTGAGAGAGGGTCTCGCTATCTAACCTAGAACTGATCCTCCCGCCTCGGTTTCCAAGTGCCGGGGTCACAGCGGTGTGTGCACCGCTGTACCGGAAGGACAAGTCTGTTCTACAGTTGACTGTGAGGCACATGAAGATCCCACAGAGGCCCCGGCTCCTTTTCTTCCTTAATTATTAGTGATCAGCTGGGCAGGGTGGTTCATGCCTGTAGTGCCGGCATTTGGGAGAGAGGGAGGCAGGAGGATCAGGCATTGAAGGCCACCCTCAGCTATGTAACAAGTTCTAGACCAGGCTAGACGATAGGTGTCCCTTTCTAAAAAAAAAAAAACTTATCAGCGACTGGACTTCTAGGAGACCAGTGACTCCATGCCTGTCTCCCTTGCTCTAAGCCTGCTGCTACGAAAAATAAACTAATTCACACTGTGTCTAACACATCGAGTGTGCTGGGCAAATTGAAGAGTGTCTCAGAGTAGCTGAGCCATGACTGTGGTTTGAATATCTTAGAGGCAGTAAGGGTTCATTGTGACTCCCTGAAAGGACCAGAGAATGTGGGGACCTCAGGTGCACTGACTCTGTCTTGAAGAGGGGACTCTGACTTGGGGGAGTACACCTTCAAAACTTACTTGAGGGGCAGCGTGGTGGTCCTCACATGTCCTCCTCTGCCCCTGCCAGATGTGGATGAGTGTGTGGAAGGGACTGACCATTGCCACATCGATGCCATCTGCCAGAACACGCCACGGTCGTATAAGTGCATCTGCAAGTCTGGCTACACCGGGGATGGCAAACATTGCAAAGGTGAGACTGGGGGGCGCCTGCGGGAGAGTGGGAACCAACGCTGTTGCCTCGGGGACGGCGTCACAGTTCCCAACACCTGCAGCCTCTACAGGCCCAGGAGGGCCTCTTCCCAGAGAGCAGTGTGTCCTGGTGCGCATCAAAGCATTGCACAGACCAGCCCGAGTGCTGGCGGGAACACTCCCTAGCCTCTTACCCGCATAGCCGTCTGGAGTGTCACACCTCAGGCTCGGAACTAAGGTCTGAAGATCCCTGAAGCCGCAGCCTCTTCTTGTACCCTTCAGATCGTGCTCACGGGATGGGACCGGCGTTCCCCAGTGGGAGTTCACTCACAAACAAGTATATCTTCTGCCATAATTAAAACACTTAATTCCAAATAGCTTAGGAATATTGTTCTCAATGTGTGACCTTGCATACTGCTGAGACTTCAGTGGACAAGGTCTGTGATACTGCTTGTTGGCAACTTTTTGTTACCCTCTAGGACCTGAGGGGTATTGGTTCAAGGATGACCTTGAACCCCCCTTCCCAGCAGTACCACAGTTAAAAAATGTTCAAAGTCTCTATATAAAATGGCATAGTTAAAAAAAAATAAAATGGCATAGCTGTTTGTATGTGATCTTCAGCATCTCCAGCCTGCATTCTCTCTGTGCACAGACGTGGATGAGTGTGAACGGGAGGATAATGCAGGCTGTGTGCACGACTGTGTTAATATCCCTGGAAATTACCGGTGTACCTGCTACGACGGATTCCACCTGGCACACGACGGACACAACTGTCTGGGTGAGCAAGGGGGGCTTGGCGCTCATTTGGTAGGGGAGGAGGAAAAGGGGCCAGAAAGAGCTGAATTCTTTCAAGGGAGCATGGGCAGCCTCCCCTGTGAGGCAGGCACGCGAGGACTGGGGTGCTGCTGCTGGCCAGAAAGTACTAGAGGGGTGATGAGAATGGTGGGCTCAACTCCGTGCCTGGGGGGGGGGTGAATTATCTTCAGATGAGCCCTGTGTCGGTCACTTAGAACCTGTGGGACCTTGAGCCTCTGGGAATCTTAGATCTCTCGTCCCTAAAGTGTGTTAGTACCCTTCTTAGAGGCTGCTCGTGGTGGGGAGGTGGGAGGGGCTCATCACGAGAACCTGTGTAGAAAAGTCGGGTGCAGCTTTAGCACCAGCGGGCGCTCCGTGGACAGGAGCATTGTTGCTGCTGCAGATGGCGCTCCTCAGGGCCCTGGAAGCCTCTGCTCCTCGTGCCTAGTTTTGTCTCCAACCTTCCTGTCTTCAACCTCACCTACCCAGTTCTGAGCCTCAGTCTGCCTGATGTCCCTCGAGCCGAGGGCTCTGATACAGATGGGATCCCTGGGTCACTAAATTCAGCCTTAGTCTGTCGTTTTTTTGTTTTTTTTTTTTTTTTTGGTTTTTGGTTTTTCGAGACAGGGTTTCTCTGTGGCTTTGGAGCCTGTCCTGGAACTAGCTCTGTAGACCAGGCTGGTCTCGAACTCACAGAGATCCGCCTGCCTCTGCCTCCCGAGTGCTGGGATTAAAGGCGTGCGCCACCACCGCCCGGCCTTAGTCTGTCGTTTTTTGAGAGTCAGTCAGACCACATGAGAGGCCCCTTAAGGAGAAAATCTGAAGTGTACAACAAGATTTGAGATTTGAAATACTCTTAACTTTCTCTCTGGTTCTGGCAGAAGAGAGAATCGGCAAAGGAATGAGCAGTGAGTTAGGGTTAGGGTGTCAGATGCCCCACGGTCTAGGACCCCCCCCTTACTGCAGAAGGGCACGTGACCATTGCTGCCACCCTTCTTCTACCCAGGTCCCTGGCAGACCCTTCCCAGTGGCTGTCTTCCCCATCCCCTCTGTCACTGTAGAAGGGGCCTTCTCTACCCTGTCACCTGGAGACTCCTTAGGGTCAAGAAATGAAACACTGGGTGCAGGATAGGGGTACCCATGGGCCTATGAATACCAGCTCTAGATCTTTGGCTTTCATTGGGTCTTTCTAACCCCACTTCTCACCAAGAACTAACCATAGAGATATGAGAGAGAGAGGAAGGGGGGGGGGTACTGAAAGGGTCAGAGTTACAACAGTCTGTGTAAGGTGTGGGTTCAAAGCCTCAACCATCCCTTTAACTCTTAGGGAACCCTTGAGAAAATTGTCCATGTGGCGGGCCTCAGTTTCCCCAGGGAGAATCAGGATGGGAGGGCAGTAGCCAACATAGAGATGGAGATACAGAAGTGAGCTGTCAGGGTGAGCTTGGCTCCAGGGCTGGTAACTTGGTGGCATCCTATTGTTCCTCCTCTGCCATTCAGGGTGTGGCCTGGTCACCTTCCCCACCCTTCCATACCACACTTCCAGGCTTTGTTTTGTTAAACCAAAATAGGAGAAAAGCTAGGAACTGTGGCAAGGAGCCCAGGCCCGGGGGGAGGGGAGGAAGGCGGAGGTTGTGGCCGGTCCACAGAAATGGTCCTTGCCTCATGATGACTTGTGACTCAGCTGTCATTCCCGCCATTGTCGGCACCACAGCCATACTGCTGTCTGAGGACAGAGCCATTTCCAGGTTCCTGGATGTCATCACAGCTAGGGGCAACTCCTGGGTCTGCCACTGCCAGCAGGTGTGACTAATCTCCATCCTTGTCTTCCGCAATGTTCCTCTCACACTGGCTTCCCTCCTGACCCCTGCACTCGGGCCCAGGGTTTTTATTTATTGAGATTTTGTGTGTGCGGTCATGTGTGTTCTGTATACCACATGCCTGAGGTGCCAGAAGAGGACACTAGGTCCCCCAGGACTAGAGTTAGAGGCAGTTAGCCGCCATGTGGGGACTGGGACTAGAACTTGGGTCTCATTGCTGAGCTGTCATCTCTCCAGGTTTGAGGGGTCAAACCCCGTCTCTACTGTGTGGGGGAGGGATCCAGTCCTCACCTAGGCTAGCCAGGTGGGATGCTCCCCATCCTACCTGAGCTCTAATCTGCGTTCCTCTTCACAAGTACGGGACTGCTTGCTAAGGTGGCTCATGTGTGTTTGGGGCTGGGCTCGGTCTGCCCAGTCTCTGGTGCTGCCGCCGCAGCCCCACCAATCACCTGTCTTGCACAGATGTGGATGAGTGTGCTGAGGGTAACGGTGGCTGTCAACAGAGCTGTGTCAACATGATGGGCAGCTACGAATGCCACTGCCGAGAAGGCTTCTTCCTCAGCGACAACCAGCATACCTGCATCCAGCGGCCAGAAGGTCAGCCCATGGCCTGGGAGGCCCCCAGGCTTCTCTGCCCCGCTTTTCCTCTACACTCTGTGTCCTACCCTCTGGATTCCTTCTAATTTCTTAATGTAGTCACAGCCTAAGGGCTCCACACACAACACTGTATTAGAAAAAAATCTAGAGGATAAATCTGGGATCAGGTCATTGCCTGGAACCTAGGTTACTTTGGGGCGTTCTCTGGCCCAGCTGTGATGGGGACCCTGTTGGTGGGCATTCGTCTGTAAGCTGCCACTTCTCAGGGACAGCCTCACCAATGTCCCCTTCCAAGGCCTGGATGGAGGAAGTTGTCAGAGGGAGCCTGGGGTGTGTGCTGCCTGCTCTTTCCTTCACTGGAATCTGATGTCCCCAGGGCAATAGTTCTGTCTGGTCAGCTTTGTATCCCATCACCAAGTGAGCAGCCCTGCCTGAGGAAGGAACTTAGTATTTGTGCCGTAGCCAGGCTTGATGGTGCATACCTCTAAGCCCAGCACTCAGCAGGCAGAGGCAGTGGATCTCTGAGTTTGAAGTCAGCCTGGTCTACCGAGTGAGTTCCAGGACAGCCAGGGATACACAGAGAAACCCTGTCTTCCTCTGCCTCCCCAAAAAAGTGGCATAGTAATTACCTCCGTTAGTTATTTCCCGCTTTATCAATCTGATTGCTATTTATCTTCAGGTTTCTAGTCCCGGTTTAAGCTCTTTGAGCAAATAGGTCCTGGTTTAGATTTTCCTGGGTCATTCCTAAATCCCGAGCAGCTCTGGATTTCGGCTGACCCTCACAGTGTCCTTAGCCCCAGCTGGCCCTGCCCCTCTGCGGCCTCCAGGTGCAGCAGGAGCACCAGGCTCTCCTCTTCCCTTTGCAGAAGGAATGAACTGCATGAACAAGAACCACGGCTGTGCCCACATCTGCCGGGAGACTCCCAAGGGCGGCATTGCCTGTGAATGCCGCCCTGGCTTCGAGCTTACCAAGAACCAGCGGGACTGTAAACGTGAGACCTATGAGGGCAAGGGCGTGAGGGATGGGGGGTGTGCGGCTCAGTAGCGAAAGGGCAGGGACAGGAGGAAAGAGGCCTGGGGAGGAGGGAGGCATGGGGGGACGCAACGAGGAACCAGCCCTGCTGACCTGCAGCACGAGGGGAAAGCAGGCTGACAGGCCTCCTCCCTCTCTGCACAGTGACCTGCAACTATGGTAACGGTGGCTGCCAGCACACATGCGATGACACAGAGCAGGGTCCCCGGTGCGGCTGCCATGTCAAGTTTGTGCTCCATACTGACGGGAAGACATGCATCGGTGGGTGAAGCCAGGGAGCAATTCAAGGCACTGTGACAGGGTGGGCACAGGGACGGGGGGGGGTACAGGGGGGTCTAGGTGCCAGACCTAGTAACTGCTGAGGGATGATGACCCATGTAATGGCAGGTCCAGTAAGGGACGGGGCTCCGGGAGACTAAAAGGCACATTCGACCCTCCGCCCTCCCCAGGAGTCCTGCCCTCTTCTCCCTCCTAGGCCGTAACATTGCCAAACTAGGACCCATTAGCAGAAGTGCTGGTCAACGAGACTGCAGGGATGTCTTGAGGAACTCTGGGGTGGTCAGTGTGGGGAGGTGGGGACTGGGACAGGCAGGTGTCCCCACTGTGGAACAGGCCAGGACATACTGCTTGTCCCTAGAGCAGCCAGTCATGGGCTGATAAGTAGGGTGACTCCGGCCACCGCTTCCTCTCCACCGCTGCAACTCCATCCCTTTCCTGCCCCTCACCTGATGCCCCCAGGCTCACCTCCCACTCCCCAACCACTGGAGCCTATGGCTGCCCGCACCCCTCAGCTGCTGCAGCCTTCCACCCCCTGCTGCCTGAAACCCATCTCCTGAACTCCTACGCCTGACCAGGGTCTCCACATACCCTGAATGAGCTAATTCCTTCAAGTTACCGTTTGGATTCCCTCTGTTGCCATTTCTTCAGTGGCGAGATGACTGGACAGAGTGTCCCCTTGGAGAAGTGGGAAATGAAAGGGAGGGCTTTGGCCAGAGTTGAGGCAGGGTCTCAAGCTGGGCATGGAGAGGCATACCTGTTCTGTGGGCATGGGCGCTTATGGAGAGCTTTCCATCTGGTGGGCTGTAGCAGGCAGGGGGTGGGGGGAAAGGTGAGCACGTTGGCTCTGTGTGTTCTGTGTGTCCAAGACAGATTCAGGTTAGGACCGCTCAGTCCATTGCCCCTGTCCTCTCCACTTCAGCCACAGACGGGAGCAGATGGGCTCACACAGGTTCCTGGCACTGCTCGAGATATGTGTGGATCGAAAGTGCCGCTCTAATGGAAAGCTCTCCTGCTCTCGCTCTCCCCCACACCCCCTCTAACTCTTCAAGGACCCTAAAACAGGTTCAGGTCTTCCTAATGCCTTCTCCGGCTGGGTTATTCAAGCTCCTTTCATAGTCTCCTTATAGGGCTGATTTGTCTGCTTTGGGAACCTCCCACCACCCTTTGGACACACCCACATACCCCCAGATTCTCCCAGAAGAAACCGCATGTGGTCCCTAGGGAGAAGAGACAGAGGTCCCATGGGGAAGAGGCAGGGTTCCTTCTTGGGTTTCTGTTTGAATGTTCTCAAACATGGCTGCTTTTTGAAAATGCCCGTATCAAGCTTGACCTCTCTAACCCAGGACGCACTGCACCATCTGGGCAGCAACAGCAGCCATGCAGGACAGAGCAAGCGAGGCTGATTCTCCCCAGCCCTCTTCCCCTGCTCTGAGGGAGATGGGCTTACTTGCCTTGGCAGGAATTGTCACCGGGTTTACCAGGACGCTCAGAGTGGGGAGACTGGGAGTGTAGTTAAAAGAGAAGGGATTTGGGGGGTGGCTGAGTGCAAGCCTTGACATCTCATGCCAGTTTTGCCTCTGACGTGCTCTGTGGGGCTGGACCCATCGCTGCTCTCCCGAGACTCAGAACCTCTGTTTTATAGTCTCTTGATGGGGGCCTGATTTCTTTGAGGGTACCAGGCAGGACAAGGCTGGGGAATGAGGCTAATCTGGGGCCCAAGGGTCACCATGTGGGGCTAGTGGTTTGGACCTTCAGGGTGGAGGGTACAGGGTGGGCCCGGGGCCCAGTGGGCTGCAGTGGCGCCTGCCCCAGATCTAAACAGCTTTTTTACAAACAGGGGAAAGGCGGCTAGAGCAGCACATGCCCACTCAGGCCGTATCTAATGGTAAATATGTCTGCTCTCCGCTTGCTCTCACTGGCTTGCTAGGGAAGGGCTAACCCGCTGGGGCTCCCACTAACTGCATGGCCAGCAGGGCTTCCCCTGGTAGTGCGGGCACTAGACCCATCAGGTGGTAAGGAACCCGAGTTCCTCAAAGCTGGCCTGGGAACCTTCATGCTGATGTCTTCCTGGTTCCCCTCCTTCCTCATCTGCTTCCTCTTCCTATACCACCTTCTAACACCCTATCCCCTTCCCAGTCATCAGCACCCCCCACGCCCATCACTGTCTCTAAAGTCTTAGCCAGTGCCATCTTCCCCATCGTTTCCACTAAGCCACTGAGGTAAGGGGCATCAGAGTTGGATGCCATCCCTTCTGTGGGTCGTACACCACTGACAGCAGCTGCTGATCTCTGCCTGACCTGAGTTTGGATCCTGGCTCTGCCATATTCTCACCAGCCAGTCTCGAGCGAGCCCCATCTTCTCTGGCCCTCAGCTTACTCTTCTGCAGAAGAGGGCAGTGATAGTCCTCCCGTGGGTGTGATGATCAGGACAGCATGTGGTCAGTGCCTTGCACCAAGGACAGGGCAAGCTGTGTCCTCCTGCCGCCCTCCCTGCTCTGAGCAACTGTCCTGCAAAGGTGGACAACTCTGTCCAGCCTGACATAGGCACCATGCCAGTTCTGTGCCCACCCTGGGTCCTCTGGAGGATCTATACACAGACAGGATCTTGTCCAGGCCTTGGGGGCCCTCTTTCCATACTTTGAGCACTTCTGGGAGAGACTGGACTTGAGTTGCTCATGGTCTGGGCGGCCTCAGACACAATGAGAGGAGCCCACTGTGGTCGCTTCCAGATCAGGACATGCCAGGGACTCCCAGGCAGAGGCGGGCTTCTTTTGGAACCCTGGCACGCTGCCCTCATTGGTGACAAGGGTGGATCTGATATCCTGAGAGTAGTTTTCTCTTGTGTTATGGAGACCTTGGGATGCTAACGGGAGGATGCTCAGTGCCTCTAGGACAGGCCAAATCACTCCAGGTCCTCATGCAGGTTCTTGCACTTCTGGGGCTGATGGCTTTCTCTCTCGAACCTCCTCTCCAAAGCAGCTGCTTGAGTTTCCCTTGGGCCAGGCCTCTCAGCAGGCGCAGGACCGCAGGACCGATGGAGCTCAACAAGGCTCTGAACTCTCTTCTGTGCCCCTTCCACCTTCCCTCTCTGGATTCCTCCTCCCTTCAGCCCCTCCCGTGCGTGCACATTATCTCATCAGTAAAATAGAAGAACCAGACAGCCAGCTTGCTTCCAGGGGGATAGGAGGGTCTGGGAGGAGGTAAAGGTGGATGGCCCAGCTTGGCTATCTCCTCTGAGGTAGGGTGTCAGGCCCGCAGTGTCAGGGAGGGGGATGGATCAATGGGCAGCCATCAGTGTCTTGAGACCCTCTTCCCACCAAACTTCTTAGGAGACTGTCCACCATGAATCCCCCACCCCCAGGATGGGAAGAGACTGGTCTGCCCCTTCTGTTCCCGGGCAGGCCAAGCAAGCCCTCCCTTAGCTTTCATCTCTCCTGCCTCCCCACCCCCATCCCCTCAGCACATTCCTGCCTGACAGCTCCGGCTTGTACCTGCCTCGCTGCTGTCCCCCTTGTTGCAATCAAGTAGGGGGCAGGGATGTGGAGCGCTCGGCTGCACTCCTGAGGAGCTGGACCTCGGGAGGAAGGGGAGGCTGGAGCCTGGGGCTTCTGCTTAATGCTCCTGCTGACCTCCAGCGAGGTGGCTGAGGCCTTCCCTCAGGCCAGTAACCCCATCGCTACCCACACCTCCCTCCACAGAGACCTGTGCCGTCAACAATGGGGGCTGCGACAGTAAATGCCACGACGCCGCGACTGGGGTCCACTGCAGCTGCCCTGTGGGCTTCATGCTGCAGCCAGACAGAAAGACCTGCAAAGGTGAGACCTCAGGGAGGGCAGGAGCAGGACAGCCTCCGCCGGGATGACGTGGGGCCGAGATTTAGCTCTTATGGAGCCACAACTCCCTTCTCCCAAAGAACCCAGGACAAAGCTAAGGGGCGGCTCCTGTCTGCTCTCCCATCTCAGTTCAAGGGGAACAAATCCAGCTAGGGGCACAAAAGTCCAGCTAGCACTTTGTTGCCTTCTGGGCCCAGCCCCCCCCCCCATCCTGTCCTGTCCCGGGTGGAACCCTCCCCCCCACCCCCCCGTCCTGTCCTGTCCTGGGTAGAAGGTTCCTGCCCTGAATGAACATGGTCACCCCTGAGCTGGAAGGCCATCTGAGCCGACCCTGTGCCTGAGGGCATGGGTGGCTTTCACTTTTTGGACCTGCATTTCTCAGGTCTTCCCAGTGGCTCTGGAAGGATCTCTTAGACTGTACTAGGGAGAGTCGGAAGCACCAAAGAGAGCCTGGCTGCCAGTTCTGAGCCCCGCTCCGCGGGCTCCCTCCATTGGACCTAGCTCATAGATGTGCTGTGGGGATGGATGAACTGTATACAAATGAGGATTGGCACGTGGGGACCCTTTGGGCTTGGCTGTCTTTATGGTTTAAGTTCCCACACTACCCATTCTACTCCCCTCCTTCCAGTTCACTGGGATTTGTGGACCGTGAGGGAGAGAGGGGGAGGAGGCCATTTAGAAAATGATGACTCATCACGTCTGTCTTCTGGTCATGAGAAGTGGGGACCGGGAAGTAGGGCCGGCTCCTTCTTTGTGTCTTTTGGCCCAGCAGCTGCAGGAGGGGGAGGGCTGGGGCAGCAGGTCAGTCAGCCGCACTCGAGGTTTCCTGCTGGGCAGGACTGTTGACAGGTAGGCCTGCCGAGTGAAGCCCCGCCCCCTCTCCTCCAGAAGTGGTGAGTAGCCTGGGTCCTGTCTGCCACCAGCTAGGGAACTTGACCTCAGGAAGGAAGCTGCTCACCCGCCCCTTTCCCTCTGGTACCCGTACCGACACTGCCAGGCTCTGAGTTTCTCCAGTTCCCTGCCTGGCCCCACTCCTGCTCCTCATCTCAGCCCCTCTCTCTCTTGAAAGTCCTTTCCACCTAGCATCATTGCCAGTTCCTCTTCCCTGAGGTTGCCCCTTTCCAGCAAGTCCCTCTAGGCTCAGCCCTCCTGACCCAAGCTGTGTGACAGGAGTCAGCGCTACGAAAGGAGAGCCCTGTTACCGTCTCGGGGATGGCCATCAGCTGGAGAGTACGGGATGTGGACCAGCCTGGAGTTCAGATGGCCTCTTGTTCCCCTAACTCCAGACAGTTGTTCACTGCTGGCTTAGGTGGTTCCTGGACAGGGAAGACATGAGGACAGAGGATGACAGGGACAGACCAGGTCCCTCCTTGATTTTCCTTGTCTCTTCGAGAAAGAGCTCTTGTCTTCTGTTTGCTCCTAGCCTTCAGTATTGTCCTTCGTTGTGTTTTGTCTGCTACCCCAGACATCGACGAGTGCCGCTTAAACAATGGGGGCTGTGACCACATCTGCCGCAACACTGTGGGCAGCTTCGAGTGCAGCTGCAAGAAGGGCTACAAGCTTCTCATCAACGAGAGGAGCTGCCAGGGTGAGCAGGCTCAGGGGACTCTCTGGAGAGGCTCTCGGTTGGGAGAGCTTCTGGGATGGCAGGGTGGAAACCACCCCGTGGACACGGGAACATGAACAGGCAGTGTTAGCCACTGGCAGCCAAGGGTGCTCCTTCCTTCTCCACTGTCTGATTCTTCCAGATGTGGCCTGCTGCAGCTAGGTCATGACCCACAGGTTCTAGACACAAACAGAAACTCGAGGCACGGTGCACAGAGGGAGTTGGCCCTGCTCAGTCGCAGATCTGGGTGCAGTCCAGGGTCTCTTTCAGCTCCCTGAAATCCGCCCCCTGAACATGGGGCAGACAGACTCAGGATCTCAAACCCTCGCTCTTCCAGACATAGACGAGTGCTCCTTTGATCGAACTTGTGACCACATGTGTGTCAACACACCAGGAAGCTTCCAGTGTCTCTGTCATCGCGGGTACCTGCTGTATGGTGTCACTCATTGTGGGGGTAAGCCAGCAAAAGCTCATACCCACCTGCTTCCCAGCCACCTCGGTCCCTCACCTTTCCACCCTCCAAGTCTTGATAACCCTGTGCTGGCTTGGGGTAATAAGAAATCCCTGGGTGCATGTGTGACGTTTGCACCCGACACCCCGAAGCCAGCTAGCAGACAGGTACCAGGGAGCAGCATCTGTAAGCAGGGTGATTATGTGAGGGTTTCATGACCCCTAGGCTGGCCTTGAACACACTATATAGCCAGAGGTGACCCTGAACTCCTGATCCTTCTGCCTTCACTTCCACCGTGCCCAGACTCTGCTTCCTAAATTCTACCCTCCCTCCCCATCGCTATTCCCGGAGTCCCACCCTGATTCTCTAGCCACCAAGATGCTGGTCAAGTTGGCACCTGCTCAACCGTGTCTTTAACCGGGGATAGAGAGAATGGGAGGAGGTTTGCGCTCCCCGCAGGCCAGAGAGCCCTTTACTATCTCTGTGAATGTTTGATGTGAGTGCTGCCACCTGAGAGATCTGGCAATGCACAGCAGATTTCTAGAAGGCACCCCCTCACCCTGTATCACTCAGTGCGGCTGGGCACTTACCTAAGGTCCTCACTTGCGGCCCAACCCCTGGCTCCTACTTCTCCACACCACTGCCAGTCTGTTTCCCTGTCCCCCCCCCCCCAGATGTGGACGAATGCAGCGTCAACAAGGGAGGCTGCCGCTTTGGCTGCATCAACACCCCCGGCAGCTTTCAGTGTACCTGCCCAGCAGGCCAGGGCCGCCTTCACTGGAACGGGAAGGATTGCACAGGTGTGTGGCGCCCTCTGCTGCAAGACCTGGAAATGGCTGGGGATCTGGTGGGAAGATGTGAGGGGCGTAGCTGGTTGGATTAGGCACGCCATTCCTGATTCAAAAGTGTCCAGTCTCTTTGGGCATGTCTGTAGTTCTGCACATAGATAATCTTTTTCTCAATTAACCATCTGAGAAGGTGGACAAGGCATGTTCCATAGCCTCAGGCCCTGGTCCCCTTCCTAGAGCCAGTGACCTGTCAGAACAGTCCTGGGGCCTCCAAAGCCATGCTCAGCTGCAGTCGGTCTGGCAAGAAGGACACTTGTGCCCTGACCTGCCCTTCCCGGGCCCGGTTTTTGCCAGGTATGTGGGGAGAGGGGGTTGGAGAGTTTGAGGGAGAAGCTGGCTGTCCAGCACTCCTCTGTCCCCTGGGATTCCTCTAACCATTGGAGGTTGGGGGGGGGGGGGTCAGGTCAGAACTGTGATAGGCCCCTTCTCTCAGAGTCCGAGAATGGTTTCACCGTGAGCTGTGGTACCCCCAGCCTTAAAACTGCTGCAGCCCGAGGCATCCACCCTGGAAACAGCACTACCTCAAACTACTGCCATGGTAAGTGCCTGCCCAGAAGCCCCCCAGAAGCCCTCTTCTCTGATGCCCCTGGCTTTTGCGGTCCTGCTCCCAGCTAAACTTGACAGTAGCCCAGCTTTGAACCACCTCCAACAGCAGCCTCACCCCCGCCCCAGCCCCCAGGCTGTGCTGAGCTTTCCTCACCCCTCCAGAGGCTGCAGCCCTATCCATTAAGCAGCGGGCCTCCTTCAAGATCAAGGACGCGAAATGCCGTTTGCATCTGCGAAACAAAGGCAAAATGGAGGAAGGCAGCAGAATCCCAGGGCCAGGTCTGAACCTCACTCCAATGGGTTCCACCAAATTCTCCCCACCACTCAGCCCCCGTCTGGTCCTGTCCAGCGATTCACCTGTACCCTGACAGAAAAGGGGGACGCTGTTGGAGGCTAAGGCCTGAGCAGTCCCCATCATCCCCTTCCACTGGATAAACTAGACAAGGAGAAAGAGGGCCGCCGGGGCTTGATGGGGAAGTGAGAGCTAGGACAGACAACTACATCTTCAGTGGGAGCCCCCCAGTCTGAAGTTGACAAGGCCTCTGTTTCTAGGTGGCGCCACTTGCTCCGACTGCCAAGTCACCTTCATCCACCTTAAGTGCGACTCTTCTCGGAAAGGCAAGGGCCGACGGGCCCGGACTCCTGGCAAGGAGGTTACCCGGCTCACCCTGGAATTAGAGGCCGAGGTCAGAGCAGAAGAAACAACAGGTGGGCCTGTGGACACTGTCGGGCAGAGGACCAGAGAGGAGGGCACACAGCCTGGGTCCAAAAAGGGGGCACCTGTTCTTTTGGCCTGTGTCACGGCCAGTAGCAGGCTCCTAATTGCCCAGGACATCCTGCCTTCTGCACTGACCACTCTCTCTCCTCTTTCCGATTCCTCGACTGTCGGTTACCAGCTGGCTGTGGGCTGCCTTGCCTCCGGCAGAGGATGGAGCGAAGACTGAAAGGGTCCCTGAAGATGCTCAGAAAGTCCATCAACCAGGACCGATTCCTGTTGCGTCTGGCAGGCCTTGACTATGAGCTAGCCCACAAGCCAGGCCAGGTGACTGGGGACCGAGCAGAGCTGGCGGAGGTCTGCAGGCCTGGGCAGCACCGGGCAGGCACCAAGTGTGGTAAGAGAGCTTTCTGGGAAGCCATGGGCGTGGGGAGTGGGGGAGCCCCAACTTGGCCCTGGCTCAGAGCAGAGCAGGACGCTTTGCCTCAGGTACAGTTCTTAAAACTGCGAGGCGGAGAAAACCCTCCTGACCACTGTCCTCCCTTCTCTGGTCCCAGGCTGAAATCTAGGACCCCAGGCAGGACCAGCAGCCTCCTGCACACAGATTTGACCTCCCCATCACTAAGCAGGATTTTGTTAGTTCCCTGACAGATTCTCCCCGTATCTGGAAGAGTGGGAAGGGGAGTCTTAGGCCTGGGTGGTGGGAGATGGGGGGTGGCTAGCGCGGCCGACTCTCCCTCAGTCAGCTGCCCGCAGGGAACGTATTACCACGGCCAGACGGAGCAGTGTGTACCATGCCCAGCGGGCACCTTCCAGGAGAGGGAAGGGCAGCTCTCCTGCGACCTTTGCCCTGGGAGTGATGCCCATGGGCCTCTTGGAGCCACCAACGTCACCACGTGTGCAGGTGCCAGGGGAACAAATAACACAGACTGGGCTAGGGTGGGCACTGGGACGGCCATGGGCATGGGATTTTCCAAAGGGCAGGTCCAGGCTCCAGACCACTCTCCTAGTTGAGGTCCTGGTCATATGCTTCTGTTCCCTAAAATTGGGGTGACCCCATGGAGAGACTTAGGAACAACCCCATCAGAGTTGGACCCTTGCTCCATTGCAGGTCAGTGCCCACCTGGCCAACATTCAGTAGATGGGTTCAAACCCTGCCAGCCATGCCCACGGGGCACCTATCAGCCTGAAGCAGGACGAACCCTGTGCTTCCCCTGTGGTGGAGGCCTCACTACCAAGCATGAGGGGGCAGTCTCCTTCCAGGACTGTGACACCAAGGGTGAGTAGGTTACTTAACTCCACCAGGGGCCTCCCTGGTGGTTGAGGAACTGCCCTCCAACACTGTCCAGGTCCCCTGGGCACCCCTGAGTATGTCATTCCACCGTATTCCCGGATAAGTGAGGATGCCCCAGTTGCCTAACCAAACACAGCGTCCTGGTCTCAGAAGCCATCTTGGGGCCGAGCCTGGGGATACAAAGTAACTAGTAATCCCACTATCATAGAGTGCTTTGGAGATTGGGTGGACATGCCCCCTCTCCCCCAGTGAGCTCCTCTATCAGGCTGGCACTGCCCAGTGCCTGCAGGAGGAGGCCTGGTGCCAGAGCCAGCCACTCTGGAGAGTCTCTTTTCCCAGGCCTTACATTATGGCCTGGCTGGGAAAGGTAGGACCCTGGAAGAAACCTGGGGGTCTTTGGTCCCTGAGTCTCCATGACGAATGTGTCCTGCCCATCCACTGCCCAGATGCCCACTTCCCTACCACCCATCTTAGCGCATGCCTTCTCCCTCTGCCTGCAGTCCAGTGCTCCCCAGGCCACTACTACAACACCAGCACCCATCGCTGTATCCGCTGTGCCATGGGCTCCTACCAGCCACACTTCCGCCAGAACTTCTGCACCCGCTGCCCAGGAAATACAAGCACTGACTTTGATGGCTCTACCAGTGTGGCCCAGTGCAAGAGTACGTGGGAAGTTGAGAGAGATCTCGGAGCTGTGGGCACAGGATGAGGGGTGGGGGCATAAACCAGCAGGAAGCCGGGCTGGTGGGTGGGTGGGCGGGCAGCAAAGAGGGTGAACTGGCATGGTGGCTACCTTATGCATCTGTCCTCTGCCTTCAAACTCTTCAGCTTGCTCACCGTGGTTCCCCACTGACTTTCTGTTGTCTTCTTGCTCTATCTCCTGGGGTATGGCTGCAGATCGGCAGTGTGGGGGGGAGCTAGGTGAGTTCACTGGCTACATCGAGTCCCCCAACTACCCGGGCAACTACCCGGCGGGCGTGGAGTGCATCTGGAACATCAGCCCCCCACCCAAGCGCAAGATCCTCATTGTGGTCCCCGAGATCTTCCTGCCATCCGAGGATGAGTGTGGGGACGTTCTCGTCATGAGAAAGAACTGTGGGTGACTGCCGAGTGGGCTTGGGGAAGGGGAAGGGCAGTTGGAATTTGGTTGGGGTGGTGATGTTGGGAACCAATGGGAGCAAACGTGAGTGAGGCCTTGGGGCCAGAAGCTGGCGCAGAAGCTGATACAGGTTTGGTGGAGAGCCATGCAGAGCTGGGATGCCAGTGCTGCCAAATGCATTGCATTGGTCTAACTCTAGTCTTTCTGCCATTGTGATCGTGTGAATGTCAACTTAGCTCACCACGTGACTGTGCAGTTTCAGGGGTGTAGAATGGAAGAGGGCGTGTGCAGGCGTGTTAGGGGGAGGGAGCCTGTGTGCAGGCGTGTGTTAGGGGGAGGGAGCCACTGTTGGAATGACTTGGGCCCTGCTTCCCAGCCCCACTACTTTCTGACCTGATGCTTGCCTTGTCAGCCTCCCCATCCTCCATCACCACTTATGAGACCTGCCAGACCTATGAGCGGCCCATTGCCTTCACGGCCCGGTCCAGGAAACTCTGGATCAATTTCAAGACGAGTGAGGCCAACAGCGCTCGTGGCTTCCAGATTCCCTACGTAACCTACGATGGTGAGCAAGGCAGGAGGGCTGGAGGGGTGGACTGGGGTTGTGAGGGAGCAGGGGAGCAAAGAGTCCCCACCCTCAGCCCCCAACCCTGCTTGACTTCACAGAGGACTATGAGCAGCTGGTGGAGGACATCGTGCGGGATGGCCGGCTCTACGCTTCTGAAAACCACCAGGAGATCCTGAAGGCAAGTGAATGTTCACTGCGGCAGCTAACGTAAACGGGCACACACACCAGTGTGCAGGCAACATGCTGAGGACCAGCATGACGGGCTATTCCCTGGCTCTCTGAGGTGGGTGTTCTCTTCACTGCCGCGTCCAAGGGAGCGAACCGAGGCCCAGAGCGCCAAAGGGCTTGCCCGTAGTAGGCCTGGGCTCCGACCTAGGTCCTGGAACTGCAGTGTTGCCGTGCAGTTTTACACTTTGGGGGAGGTTAGAGAGAAGGTGAGGAGGAGAAAGGTCCTCTACCTGTGTCATCAAGAAATGCAGGGGAGCCAGGTGGTGGTGGCATACACCTGTAATCCCAGCACCTAGGAGGCAGAGGCAGGTGGATCTCTGAGTTTGAGGCCAGCCTGGTCTACAAGAGCTAGTTCCAGGACAGCCAAGGCTACACACAGAGAAACCCTGTCTCGAAAAACCAATAAGTAAATAAATAAATGCCGGGGAGATAAAATGTAGAATGACTTTTTGTTTTGTTTTAGGGTCTTATGTATATAGTCCAGGCTGGCCTTGAACTCCGGGTCCTCCTGCCTCTACTTCCTAAGTGCTGGGATTATAGACCTAGAGAGAAAGACACGTTTCTAATATTGAGGAATGAATAACGTGCTGGGTCTGTGGAGTCAGCAGTGGTGGTGGCATTCATCTTTAGTCCCAGCGCTCGGGAGCCATAGGCAGATGGGTCTTTGTGAGTTCGAGGCCATCCTGGTGTGTACATGGAGTTCTAGACCAGCCAAGGATACACAATAAGACCCTACTTCATATTTAATTATGGGTGTTTGTGTGGCTGTGTGCCTGTGCATGCTAGGAGGCTGGCCAGAGGCATAGGATCCCCCTGGAGGTGGTGTTACAGGAAGTTTGAGCCACCCTGAGTGGGTGCTGGGAACTAAACTCGGTCTTCTGAAAGAGCAGTATATGCTCTTAACCTCTGAGCCATCTCGCTAGGCCAGAGCCACTATTTCACATGAAATGTAGCTGGCTGCGAGGGTGCACATGTATGGTTTGAACTAGTCGGAGCTGCGGTGGGAGACCAGTCTGGGCAACACGAACATCTCAAACAGCACATCCAATGCGCCATGCAACAGGATTATTTACAGTGCAGCGCAGCTGCAGCAGGTCCGGTGGTGCGCGCCGTTGATCCCAGCGCTTGAGAGGCAGAGGTAGGCGGATCTCTGTGAGTTGTGGGTCAGCCTGGTCGACACAGTGAGTTTCAGGCCAGCCCTAGTCACGCAGTGAGGCTCTGTCTCAAAACAAAAGGACAGCATAGCACAGCTGTCCTGACTAAAGCAGAGTGGAGAGGCTGAAAGTCCCTCTTATTTTAGAACTCCGTGGTACAGTCTAGAAGCCAGGAGATACGGTGTGGGTTTTGTTGGCATGAGTGTTGTATGTTGGGAGTGTGCATGTGGGGGTCAGAAGACAATTTAGAGGAGTGGTTCTCCTACCATGTGGGTCTTGGGAATTGAGCTGAGGTTGTCGGTGCCTTTTCCTGGTGAGTCCTGAAGCAGTGAGTGTCTGGTGTCTGGTGAGGGGGCAGGAGACGCCACGAGGAAAGGGCTTGTAAGGAGCTGAGGGTGACTGAGGAGCATCCCACGCTCGTGAGGACGGCAGCGGTGGCTGTCTTTGGGGACCATAGGACCCCTGTGGTTCCACAGGGTGAGAAAGAGCAGAGGAGGAGCAGGACACAAAGGACACACAGCATGCCACACAAGGGACCTGACTCTCACTGGGAGAGTGATCCGTGTGGAGAAATGTTTGCCAGGCCCGAAGCCCTGGGTCAGCCCGCACCACAGTTTCTGTTGCCTGCCGTCATTATAAGAATAAACTTCCACCAGACAGCATGGTGCCTGCCTGTAGACCTGGCTGCTGGAGCAGCTCAAGTGTGAGATCATTTGAACCCAGGAGTTTAAGATTACCCTACACAAGATAGCAGGGCTTCATCTTGGGAAAGAAAATCCAGAGAACAGAAACCCAAAATGTGTTTCAAACATGAAGTAAACTAAATAGACACCCTTATGTAGCTCTGTGGTAGGTCAAGGACAGAAATGTGAAGATCTGGTCCATGACTCATGCCTCTAATCCCAGCTATTCAAAAGGCTGAGGCAGGAGGATGGCATGTTGTAGGTCATTTGGGGCTACAAAGTGAGTTTAAGGCCAGGCTGAGCAACTTAGTGAGACCCTGTCTCAAAAAGTAGAGACCTGGGGCTATAGCTCAATATTTGAATGTGCACCTAGGGGCTGGAGAGTTGGCTCATTTGTTACTCCTGCAGAGGACCCGGGTTCAGTTCCCAGCATCCACACAATGCCTTATAACCATCCATAACTCTAGTTCCAGGGAATCCAACACCCTCTTCTGCCCTCCTCTAGCACCAGGCATGCATGTAGGGCACACACATATACACAGGTGAAATACACACAAGCAAATCTAGAAGAAGAGAAAAGGATAGTTGCCTAGTATATGTGAGGGTCTAGGTTCAACCCACAGTATCATATAAGACAAAAGAAAGAAATAGCTCAGCTATTGAAATAGTCCGAGGGAGATGGGCAGTGGTGGCGCATGCCTTTAATCCCAGTGGCAGAGGCAGACGGATCTCTGAGTTCAAGGCCAGCCTGGTCTACAAGAGCTAGTTCCAGGACAGGCTCCAAAGATACAGAGAAACCCTGTCTCGAAAACAAAAATTAGTCCAAGGGAGAAACTCGGGTGGCTTGGCTCAGAGTGGTAGCCATGGGAATGGCGTGGACTGGTCAGACCCCGGGTGTGCTCTGGAGGCAGAGTCAATAGTGCCGTAGCTCTGAGCAGGTGGGCTCACAGATAGCTCTGTAGACCAGGGTCAGAGGAGCAGCGGACTAGAGCTGCTACTAACTTTGCTGTGGAATCCTAAAGGAGCAGATGGTAGGAAGAGCCCAGGGGTCCCCCCTGCGCACGCTCAGTGTGCAATGCCGTTAAACATGAAGACGGGCTGCGGGTATGTCACTGTGCCTGACAACTGCCACCTGCTGTCTTCTGTAGGACAAGAAGCTGATCAAGGCCTTCTTTGAGGTCCTGGCCCACCCCCAAAACTACTTCAAGTACACGGAGAAACACAAGGAGATGCTGCCGAAGTCCTTCATCAAGCTGCTGCGTTCTAAAGTCTCCAGCTTCCTGAGGCCTTACAAATAGTGCTCGGGCCTGGAGCCCCAGGTCTCAGAGCTCCGACTCCCTGCCCTCAGAGCTGGCCCCCCAACTCAGACAAGAAACTGGCTTCTCCTTTGGGAGGAGAGACATCTCTACACCAGGCACTGTCCCCTCTGTCTTCTAGTCATCTTGCCCCCGCCCCCTACATTTTTTTCTTACATGTTTCCTGGAAAAGCCATTCAGTGCTGTCCCTGTCCCCCCAGAGGTGAAGGAACAGAACCCCCTCTCCTCTGGCCAGCTCACCAGCTCACATCCCTGGCCCCCCCGTCAGTCTGGAAGGGTGTTGGAGGCCTGGAATAGGATCTGGCCTACTAGGAAGTGGAGGGTGAGGTGGATAAGAAAGGCTTCTGCCATTATAGGGTCATGCCTTTACTAGCCAGGAGCCAAAATGTCCCCCGCTGTGCTCCCCAGAATAACTTCACAGCCCAGAGCCCTGCCAGAGAAGCTCTGACCAACTTTATGCCAACCCAGGCTGCTAGGCACAGTCTGAGCCCTGGGTGCCCACACAGCTGGCATTCTTATCTGTACAGCTTTTCCTGTCTGCCTGGGGCTGACTCCCTAGGGTCTACAGGTGGTCCATACCACTGGGCTGGTGAACCCTGGCTGAGTAGGGAGAGCAACAGGTATCATTTTGTATGCCAGAGCACAACTGTGGCTCCCGGAGACAATGCTCTCAGATAGCTCTGGGACAGAAAGCAGGTTTTTTAAACCATTGCCTAAAACAGAAAAAGAAATGTATTCCCTAAAGGACTGGGCTGCAGAGCAAGTGGAAGCCAGCCTCAGACACTAACCCTTTTCTTGCCAGCCCTCACTGGCCCACCATGCCTCACCCGCCTAAGTGCTCCCTGGGGAAGGCTTACTCCCCTTGCTAAGTGCTGTCCTTAAAGAATCCTGGCCATTGACCCCCACCAGCCTAGAACTTGCTCCACAGTTGTTTTGCCCTTGGAGCCCCAGGTGGCTGGTGGGGTCCACCAAAGAGGCCTCTGGCCTCGGGCTGTGGGTAGCAAGAAGAATGTGTGCCCTTGGCAAGCCACCTGCCCATCCTGTCCACATCTGAGAAGTGCAATCATTGAGTCTTTCTATGTCTTCTAGAGGGAGGGGTTTTGTTTTTTGTTTGTTTCTTTTTCCTCTCAGAATAACCCTATTTATAGCTGCCCAGGAGAGAAGAGTGTGTTGGAAGTGGAAGCGTATCGGTTTGGCTCTCACGAGCCTTGAGCACTGGAGCATCTCTGCCTGAGGCCGCCCAGAACTTCAGGGCCCTAAGTTGTGCAGAGCCAGGGCAATCCCTTGGAGGTGCCGAAAGTAGAGGAGAGTAATTCTGGTAACTTGGTGAAGCAGGAAGGAGAGGGGCTGTTGACTAAGCTGACCCTGCCGTCCTTGTGCGTCTCTGTGGCTCATGGTTATAGGTGCAGATGGAACTGGTCGGTGAGCCACTGCAGGTAGGGGATCCTCTGCCCTTTCACGGCCTTCATGCTTCTCCTGGTATGCACATGGAAGAGCTTCAGGACAAACTCTGAGCATGGGCCAGAGAAGGCGGAGCAGCCTCGGATAGGACAGTTCTCCATGTATGAAGCTGCTGCAGGGGCAAGAACCAGATGTGTGCTGACACTGGCCACCTGCCTCTTAAGAGTTGACGTCCAGCCGGTTTCAACTACTGCCTTTCAAAAGGAAGAAGAATAAGTCCAAGCCCAGGCCCTGCACATGCTCCACCTTTAACCCAACTGTTGCTGTAAAGTCTCTAGATTGCTCCTTCTAGGGCCCCCAAGGCTGTAGTCCTAGACAGTCACTAGCCACTAACTAACTCCTCAGGTCCAGCTCTAGGTGACTACCAAGAGATTCAATGATTCCACTAAATAATCTGACCCCTAGCTACACCAGCCAAACAGCCAATGGCAATCAAAGCTAGTTTCCTGGACATCAGTTAGCCAACACCTTGGGGTGGGGTAGGGGTCTGCCGTCTGTCTGTCTGGGTCAAAGAGCTATTGTAAAGCTGCCAGATGGCTTCATACAAGGGTGAGTGGGCATTTGGTGGCAGTGTCTGCTTCTTCAGAAGTGCCACAGAACGGCTGGAATCAACTTTGACCATCCTACTAGAAGCCAGGGTAACTTGTGAGTCCTCTCTCCCTGCCATTGTGCCCAGCTCCTGGAAAGCCACACAGTGATGCCTCCCAAAGTCGGCCATTAGGATATGGTTCTCCTTGCTCCCTTTCCTGTCATACCATCTACTTCCTCTGATCATTTATTGAATGGCTGGTGGGACAGCTTGTGAGTTCTATGGTACAGAGAGAAGAGGCCACTAGACAGATGGAGGAAATCGAGCGAGGACTGGCTACTACCAACCAAGTCAGAAGTTAGTCCAGGCGGAGCTGCTGCTGAACTTTCAGAGGAAATTGGCCCTGGGGCACCTAGCCTGGGGGCTCGGTCGCTGGGACGAGGATAACAACTCAGGGACTTTCTAGGACTGCACAGGTTAGGTGAGGTCTCTAGGAGGAAGTGGGGGGATGGGAAGATGGTGTGAACAGAGCCTTCATGAACTGACCCAGGAGCTTCTCAGGTGCGGTGCCCACAGGCCACATAACCATGGCACCACATTCATCTTAGCATAGACCTGCCCTGATCTGAGTTCCAACGTGGGACGTCGTTTCCATGAGGCCTCCAAGCACCAAGCAACACGTCTCAAGAAGGTGGTTTGGTCCTCAGCAGCACAGTGGTGCCCTTAGCCCTCTGTACTGTCAGGCCAGCCAGTCCCTAACCCGGAGGTAATTCTCAGAATTAGGGGAAAACTGCCCAGAGCCTGGACTTCCGCTGCCCACCCTAAGCCTTTAGGAATGCCCAGAGGATTGCCACCAAGCTACCCATACTCCCACTTCCCCGAATGTGGAGGCAGAGAAGACTGATTTGTTGCTTCGAATTCAGGGGTACGGTCTCGCTTTTGGCTCTTACGATTCTTTGTGAATCCGAGAAGCATCCTCCAGATGCATGTAGGGGAGACTCCAATGGGCTAGGACATTGTAGCTCAATATGTCAGAAAAGGTTAGGGAGCATTCGAGGATTGGTATTTGCTGCTGCGCCTCCAAACGACAGTCTCAAGACGGGAGTGGAGGTGAAGCGTGACTGACTCCAAGCAAAAGATTTAGCCTGCCTGGTTTCTTCCTCAAGCCCAGGGAAAGTGGAAGCAGACACCACCTTCACAGTGGACCCGTCTCCAGGGCAGAACAGCCACTATTCGGACTAGGAATCCTTTAAGAATTAGAAGGAGCAGAAACGCTGGTTCATGCTGGCAGCTCACCAGCACAGAACAAATGGCAGGGCTTTGGACAAGCTACAAATTTTGGTCTTGGTGAACTGATGTTTCAGAGAATAACTATTACGTGGAAGGCTTTTTTTTCTTTTTCCGCAGAAGAGACCCTCAAAATACTGTATTTATACCTGCCTTCCGCTGCTGCCGCTACAGCAAGCATCTCACAGTCGACAACAGCAAACCATGTGGTTCATAGAGTATTTTGCACTTGGGGAAATTATGTATCTGAATTTGTAAAAAAGGAATGTTTGGATTTTGTATTGTCTTTTTTATATTATTAAAATACTAAACGGAACCCCTCAGCTGGCAAGCATCTTTTCTACCTCAGCGGCTTGGTCTACAGCTGGGAAGGAAGCGTAAAGTCCAAAGTACTGCCTCCCAGTCCAGGCTGGCTCCTCCCTCCCCCAACATCTTATTCCCAATGACTTTGTATTTGGAAACTCTCATCCCTGTCTATCTCTAAAAGCAGTATCAGGAACTGTTCCTTGCTGAGTGTGGTACAACACAGCCTTAATCCCAGTGTTCAGGAGGCAGAGACAGGAGGGTTTCTTTGCGTCCAGCCTGATCTACATAGTGAGTTCGGGCCAGCCAGGAATACATAACGGAACACAGTCTAAAACAAGGGGGAGGCGCTGGGTAGCTATGTAAAGGATTGTGTTCTCCTGGGGTGGGGTGATGGTGCAGTTGAGAGCACTTGCTGCTCTTCCGACCTAGGCTCAGTTCCCAGCACCCACATCAGGTGGCTCTTTATTGCCTAGAATTTCAGCTCTAGGGGGTCTGATGCCCTCCACACAGAGACTTCAGGATTAACAGGCACATGCCAAGGATCCTCCCCCTCAATCTACTTATCTTTTTAACTGGAAGCTCATTCCCTTTTTCATTTTCTCTCAGGTTTCTGGAAATAACCCTAAACCACAATTTCTTCCTGATGGGAGAGGAAATGATAATTTTTAAAGTCTAGGTGCCGGCTGTGAAACGGGCAAGAGGATCACAAGTTCAAGGCCACCTTGTGACACATAGCGAGTTTGAGTCGAAAAAAGAAAAGGGGGGCAGGCACTTGATCCTGTTCTTCACAGTGCTAGCTTACCAAGAGGAGCGGTTGGCTTAGGAGTGGCGCCCGAGAACCTGAGAAGGGCTGGCAGGGTGCTGTACCTTGGTGTCCATCCACCGGAACTTCACCTCTCAGGGAGGATTGAGGGAGCACCATTCCTCAGCAAGGGCTGTCAGGGCGGCTTTCCTCACGGAGTACGATGTCTCGGGGAGTATCATCCCTCTGGGAGAACGCCAGGGCCCTTCGTTCTCTGGAGACAGGCACACTATCCCTCACAAGCACGCATGCTCCCCAAGGCACTGTCCGCCAGAACACGGGACGCGGCGGGGACCGCAGGGAGGATGGTCCCTCAGGACGCTGTCCTCCAGGGCATCTTCCCTCAGAGCGCTGAGGAGCAGCGTCCCTCGGGGTGTCAGCCCTCGGGGCGCCGTCCGACCGGGCGCGGGGAGGACCGGCTCTCGGAGCCCCGTGCCCTCGATGCTCCTCGGCACCGTCCTTCTCGGTAACCGCCTACCGGTACCTGCCGCGGCTTCCTCCCGGGACCGGCTCCTGCAGCGCTGGCTCCCGCAGCCGCCCGCCGCCGAGCACTACCCATTGCTATGGCGACTGCGGCCTCCACCCGGCGTCGTGACGTCATCACGCCCTCCCCGGGCGCCCCGGCTGGCGAGGTCGCGTCACGCGGCAGCCAGCAGTGAGGGAAGCCGGGGCGGAGCTCCGAGGCTAGCCGGAGGCCCGGGAACCGGGATAAACAGGCCGGCCGGCGCGGCAGAGGGGGGCGGGCTGGAGCGTGGCCCCGCGATTGGTCATCCGGGTTCCGGGGCCCAGCGGAGGCTGCGCCGGGAGCCAGAGGGAAGTGCGGCCGCCCTGGAACCTGGATATCGCGCGAGGCAAGCCGCGCGCGGGCGGGCGGGCTATGGCGCAGGCGGGTTGCGGGGCCGGCGCTGGTGGCAGGGCCCGGTGCATGGCGGTCTGTCGGCGGAGTCGCCCTCGGGGGCTGTCAGGTTGGTGGCCGCGGGAAAAGTGGGTCCACCGTGCCCCGAGGCGGGAGGCCGGGCGGACGCGGGGTCCCGGGAAGGTCCGGAGCCCGTCGTGCCCACCCTCCTCGGGTCGTGGCCGGGCGGCTGGGCCTCCCGGGACGGCGGCCTGGCCCCACCCCCACCTAGGGTCCCTGCCCCTCCATTCCGCCCTGGACTCCTCCCCCAGGGCTCCCAAACCCCACCCCGTGACCGCGCCCGCCTCCACCTCTTTGACCCCAGACACACCTCACCCACTCCCCCCGCAGACCTTACCAGGTGACCCCTGATTCATTGACTGCTAACCCCAGCCCTGCTTCAGTTCTGATACAGTGATCACACAGCTCCCAGATCCCCACAGCCCCTAGTGACCCCTAAACTATCCTCTGTGGACAGCCTTCAAAACTCTCCTGACCACTGCAACTCAGACTCCGGTACTTTCCCACCCAACTCATCTCCATAACTCTCGTGATCTTCGCCCCACTGACACCCGTCTTTGACTCCCCCAGGCTCCAGTGTCAATCAGCACATAACGTAAGCCCCTCACCGCCGCCACGATGGTGGTGCTGAAGAGTATATGGAATGAAGTATATCAATGGAGGCATCAAGATTCTGGGTTGAGTGTGTGGTCCCAGGTTCGAGTCCAGATTCTATCGTGTTGGGCTTGGGGAGCCTGGGAGCGGTCCTTTCCTTAGGCTGGACTTCAGCGTCTGATCAATATTGCGATGTGGTTGAGTTTGATACTCCCTGATGTTTCTTCCGATTAAAGTTCCGCAATTCTTTTTTATTTTATTTTTTTTTTTTTTTGGTTTTTCGAGACAGGGTTTCTCTGTGGTTTCGGAGCCTGTCCTGGAACTAGCTCTTGTAGACCAGGCTGGTCTTGAACTCACAGAGATCCGCCTGCCTCTGCCTCCCGAGTGCTGGGATTAAAGGCGTGCGCCACCACCGCCCGGCTAAGTTCCGCAATTCTTAGTCAAGAGAAAACCAGAGGGCTTTTTTGTACTCTGCCCTAGAAGTGCCCCAGGGTCCACTTGCTTCATTCTTCTTCATTCTCACGATCCTACACTTAATTGTCCACACCCATGCCCCCTTGATCGGGCTCTACCCGTCTGGGAAAGCAGTGTAGCTGAGAGCTTTCCCTGTGCACTGTTGACTTCATAAGCTTGACCATTCAACTGTGCAACTTTCGGCATACCATTTAAAGCCTCCCGACCCCTCCGTCACTATGCTGCCAAGAGAGGGCTGTAAACATGGGCATGTGCCCGTGATGATGCAGTAACACATGCAGAACGTTCAGCACTGTTGCTGGCCCACAGAAAACCTTTAAGGTACGGCAGTTGTTTTGGGTGAAATCCTGGGTGCCAGGAACTCCACAGACAATGAGCACTTGGCCCATGTCAGTCACTATTGCTGCCATCTTGGAGTCCCTGTCCCAGTCTGACTAGGGCTCCTCCCCTCACACTTCGACTTCCACAGCTCCTTAGTGATTGCCCGCTCCCCAGCAGCTATTATATATCAAGCTTTATATAAAATAGTGTTACCTCTCACGAGTCCGAGGTATTAGTTATCTCCGTCACCACTCCCCCACTTTTCCTGGGAGTTGCTTTAATAAAGGATCTGGAATTCGTTCCTTTGAACCATCTCAGAAAACCCACTAACTCCATTGTCTCTCATCTCTTCACTTTCTGGTTTCCCAGATTCTCCTCAGACCCTTGTTCCTTGCTTTCTTGTAATTCTTAAACTTCATTAAATTCTTAGATTCATCAGCTGATTTTGAGACCCACAAGGGTTTCTAGCGCCCTCTATCCCACGACTTCGTGGCTTTTCTCATCCTCTTTGTGACTTTTGACCTCTTTTCCCCTAAGACCCTGTCCTTCGGTGAGAGGGACATACATACCTTCTTAAAATCCCTGTTTGAGGCTCATGTAACAAAAGCCAGACTAACAAGTGAAAAGCGTATGTTTGTTTAGCGTAACTTACCCCGTGGAAAGCTTTCTGCGAAGGAGGTGAAGACCTGAGGCTTACACCTATATATCTTACTTCTAGGCTTGATGAAGATGGGTGGTCAAGAAGAATGGAAGGCCATGGGAGTAAAGTAGATAGGGGTGGGGTCACGTAACAAGCTCCAGATGGCTGGGCTCTTGCCTGTGGCCTGCATCTTTATGAAGAAGGGTGCTTTTATCCATTGGGCATAGGGCAGGCATCTGCACATGACGGTCCTATGACCTGCTTCAGAGGAGAAGAGAAGCGAGATCTTGGTTCTCAAGCCTTCAGATGGCTGTGCTTTGGGGTAGCATGTCCTGGACCCAGTTCCTTAACACCTGCAGTGCTAAGCAAGCACTGTTACCGCTGAGCTACAGTCTCAGCCCCTGTGTCTGTCCTTTGCTCAAAGTTGGGACCTTGGCGCTCCCAGCTCTCAGGCCCGAGGAATCCCTGTGCTATTGGAAACCTGTTTTCAGTGTGCATCCTTGCTCCTTCCCTAACTTCTGCCATCCCAGTCACATCCTGTCCCATGAAACCTCTAATTAGTTCTTCTAGTAACCTTGTAATAGGCACAGTTTCTGTGAAATGAGTCACTTCTGCCCAGCACAGTCCCACCCTTCATAGACTATATACCCTTGCCTATTCAAGGGCCCCACCCTTCTGCCCACACCCTGCTCAGACCCTGCATCTCATGCCCTTCGTGTTCAGACAGAAATTGCCTTTCTTTCTTCCCTCTTTCTCACCGCGCAGGCTCCTTCCCGCCTGTCTCAGGTGACAACATCGCGACTCTACCTCCCACAGGACTCTGCTCTCAGGCCCTGCAGGGCTTTGAATTCCGGGGCTGCAGCTTTCAGGCCTGCAGGGCAGACATCCTGTGCCTCGGGTTTGCGCCGAGAACTGCACTCTTTGGGAACATCTGATGGATTCAGATACCAGAGCCCCAAGAGTCCCTGTCTTTAGGTAGTAGGGAGAGAGCCCTGGGAAGTGCTTCAGCCTCGGTTGGCTGTGTCTCCTGAACATACTCTTTTTCCCAGCCTCCTCATACAGTTGCTTTGCTCCAGACCCTCTGAGGCTAGAATGTGTTGTCAGCCTCCCCAGCACTGAATTGGCCCTATTGTTTTCCAAGTCCTTGGCTCCCCTCCCACTGGAAGCCGGATGGTGAGTGGCAGATACGACATTAAAGAACTGTGCCCAGTGTCTATTCGCCCAGTCTTGGTTGTATAGTCATAAACAGCAGAAGGTGAGAGCCCAGAACTCTGAGGGTGGATCTCAGAAGGCTCCTGCAGCCTGCGTCATTGTTTTCATCTTCCTAGGGTACAGGACGTAATCTGCCTTGTGCATGCACTCTTTTCCTCCACTAGCCGCCCTGTGGCTTCCTGGAGAATAGAGGTTGGATCCTTTCAACTTCTGGTATCTTAATCCTCCTCCCTCTTGTCTGTAGAAAGCATCAGTCAGTCAGTCAGTCAGTGCTTACTGCGCTGAGTGGGCTCTGAAACACACCTTCTGTAGCCGCACCCTCCGTCCCCAGAGCCCTCAGCATGCCAACAGCCAGACATTGTGGGACTCAGATGCCGCTCTGTTTAGCCATTGTTCTGGAGAGGGGGTGGCTAACAGTGCGGGGCTTTGGAGTATATGAGAAGACACTGCACTCCAGGCAAGATGGCTCAGCAACTAAAGAGCCCAGTGTCCCAAGTTTGATCCCCAGGACCCATGTGGTCAGAGAGAACTGACTCCTCCCAGTTGTCCTCGGACCTCCTCGCAGATGGCATGCTCCTGAGGAGAGTGCACCCACACACGATAAGTAAACAGTTTTGGAGGCGTTGGGGTCCAGTGGTAACAGTCAGAACTACCTTGTACAGACTGCTTTCAAGAAAATGGCTCCATGAACTGCTTAGGTAAGAGTGGAGAACAGGGAACCAAGGTTGCTAGATGGCTGTAGGAAATCACTGGGCCTGTGAAAGTTCGAATATTCTACTTTTCTGTGTGTGGAAATCTACGTCAGGAGATGGTGGTGGAGAAGGTAGATGAATAAGTACAAATTTAGCCCTGTTCCTCAGAAAACGCCTCCAAGCAAGTGAGCCTCTAGTACTGAAGTGGGACTTACCTAGACTGAGGAGAATATTTAGCGCTACCCTGTGTCTGACCTCTTCTGTTTGTGAGATATCAGAAGGCTAAATTTAAAAATCAGCCTCTGCAGAGGCCTGGAACCTGCACTTTCCTAGCAACAAGAACCTGTTGCCCTGGTGCTGCCCTGCTCCCCAACTCAGGAGAGGGCTCTGGTGCTCCCCAGCTCAGAAGAGGGTTCTGCTGCAGCTCTGCTCCCCAGCTCAGGAGAGGGCTCTGGTGCAGCTTTGCTCCCCAGCTCAGGAGAGGGCTCTGGTGCAGCTTTGCTCTCCAGCTCAGGAGAAGGCTCTGGTGCTCCCCAGCTCAGGAGAAGGCTCTGGTGGTTAATAGCTGGACTGGACCTGGGAACAGGTGAGGCAGTGAGAGGGTACCCTGGGAGCCCAGGCGCAACAAGGATCTTCCCCTTCTGACCTGCTTGGAGGTCCTGAAGGGATGGGTGTCCATCCATCCATCCATTCTATAAGTATTTTGTCTGCTGTATGCAAAGTGCTCTTTTAGGTGCTAGGGATAGGAGACTGAATTTGCCCATTGGGGAATAGACAAGAGAGACAGACAGTAAAGCAAACAAAACAATTGGAATCATTAAATACAGAAGAGAGAGTGGCCAGGGTTCTTGTTTTAGACAGAGTGGCAAGGAACTTATTGCTGAAAAGGTAACATTTGAGCAAAGACCAGAAAGAAGTTAGAAATGAGCCTGGCATATATCCGAAGGAAATTTATTTTCCGAACAGTAGACAAGCAAGCACAAAGGCCCTGAAGCAGAAATAAGCCTTGTATATTCTAAAAACATGAAGAGCCAACCAGTACAGCTGTGGTACTGAAATGGCTGCATTTTGACAAGAGATAAAGAGCGGAGCTGCTGAGGTGCGGAGTGGATTGGGCGCAGAACTTGGGTCTCACAGGCCTCCAGCCACTAGAGGAGTCTAGGCAGAAGACTGGCATGATTTGACTTACATTTTTTTTTTTTTTTTTTTTTTTTTGGTTTTTCGAGACAGGGTTTCTTTGTGGCTTTGAAGCCTGTCCTGAAACTAGCTCTGGTAGACCAGGCTGGTCTCGAACTCACAGAGATCCGCCTGCCTCTGCCTCCCAAGTGCTGGGATTAAAGGCGTGCGCCACCACGCCCGGCCTTGACTTACATTCTTGAAAGCTCATTCTGGCTGCCATGTTGAGACTAAATTGTATGGGGCAGAGTGAGAGGACAGGCCCTGATGGGCTCCTACAGTGGGCACTGATGGGGTGCGCCTACAGTGGGCACTGGTGGGGTGCGCCTACAGTGGGCACTGGTGGGGTGCGCCTGCAGTGGGCACTGGTGGGGTGCGCCTGCAGTGGGCACTGGTGGGGTGCGCCTGCAGTGGGCACTGGTGGGGTGCGCCTGCAGTGGGCACTGGTGGGGTGCTCCTACAGTGGGCACTGATGGGGTGCGCCTACAGTGGTCCAGAAAAGAAAAGTTGATGGCTTGGATCCAAAGTAAAGGAGTAAAAAAGAAATTGTTGAATTGTGGACTTACTTTCAAAAAGGTACCAACGGATGGATGGATTGAATGTGTAGTAAATATGTTGAGGACAACTCCAGTTTGTAGCCTGGGCAACTGAAGGATGGAATTCCCTCATAGTGAGGGGAAAGAGTTTGGAAAGTCAGATTGAGAGGGGAGATTAGGAAATCACTCCCCCCTTCCTAAGGCTGGGCTCAAATTTATGTAAGAGTGGATAGCCTGAGCTTTTGTTGTTATTGTTGTTGTTGTTGCTGGGCTCAAATTTATGTAAGAGAGGATGACTTAAGCTTTTGTTGTTGTTGTTTCTTTGTTTGTTTTCCAGACAGGGTTTCTTTTTGTATCCCTGGCTGTCCTGGAACTCACTCTGTAGATCAGGCTGTCCTCAAACTCACAGATCCACCTGCTTCTGCTTCCTGAATGCTGGGGTTAAAGGTGTGTGTTACCACATCTGGGTGGAATTCACGTTCTTTAGTCTTAGACAGAGTTTCTTTAGGTAGCATTGGCTGTCCTGGAATAAACAAGTTAGTTGTGAGTGGTGTTAAACAGCCAGTAAGTAGCTCAGTATGCAAATCTGTGGGGCCTTAGTAACTCTCCTTTCCTAGCGCTGGGCAGCGGATGCATGTAGAAGGAGAAGCTAGCGGTCTGGGAGTCTGCCTGGGCTCTGCCCCCACGTAGCTGTGTGGCCCCACAGTTCCTGGCCTCCCTTCTTTTAAATGACCACCTTAGTCTAGAAAGGACCTCAGCTCCCATTGTGGATATGGATGGATTTGCGGCTCAGAATAAACAAGACAGCATGTGGGTGGAGTGGGAGCCTTCAAGGCCACTGAGCTTTGACTGGGCATCATGTTGACGATAAATTTCCTCCTTTCTTCCTCGGTTCGTAAGTAATAACCTGAGAGCACTGCCATGTGTGAAGCGCTGATGCCACATAGGACATGATCTGGGGCCTGTGAGTCTCCCCTCCTAGAGCTCTGCAGGCGAGCCACCAGTGAGCTTCACTACTGGAAGGCCCTGATTGCTTAAAACCTGGATGCAGCTGTGTGCCTCTGCAGCTCCAGCCCTGGGGAGCTGGAGACAGACCTCAGCGCTCTAGCCAATCAGTGAGTCTCAGGTTCCTAAGAGCCTTTCTCAAAAGTAAGGCTCAGAGTGATTAAGGAAGTCTCCTGATGTCAGCCTCCAGCCTGTGACCTCCACACACACTCAGATACGTGTGCACATGCACACACACACATATGCGTGCACACGCACATTTTTTAAAACTTTAACTGTTCCACCCTAAGGATGTCCCACAGTTTGCTTGGTTTCTGTGAGTTTAGGCAACTTTGAATAAATGTGTCTGTGGGTGTGTTCTCAGTTCATCTGGATAAACAAGGAGTGTGGTCCCTGGAGGCTGCCCCCTCTTGCATGCCCAGTGGCAGAGGGTGGGTGTTCACATCAGTCCGTCCACACCCTTGGCCTGTGTGATGCTGTCGGTGCTCTGGGCTCACCCTTCTAATGGTCTCCCAGTGCCGACTGGCTTCCAGTTGAGCGTCTTCGTGTTAAGATGTCTCTCTAACTCGGGCGTCTTCGTGTTAAGATGTCTCTCTGACTCGGACGTCTTCGTGTTAAGATGTCTCTCTGACTCTTTTGCCTTCTTTATTGCTTTATTGAAACAGGTCTCACTGTGTGGCCCAGGCTGACCCTAACCTCCTGGGGATCCCCCTGTATGAGCCTTGTAAATTTACAGCATGCGCTGTCACACCCAGCACATGTCTGTTTTTAATATATTTCATAGTTCTCTTATTAAAATATTCCCCAACTATTGATCTTTCTAACAAGCTCTTTTATCCAACGTCTTTTTTCTCCTTCTGAAGGTCAGAGCTACTTTCTCTTCCTTATTAAAATTTTGCAGATTGTTCCACTTTGATATCTTGATAAAATGGTGTCTAAGATAGCGTCCTGTCCCTCCTAATGCTGATAGAATATGTCATTCTTCACATCAATGGCCCTTGTCAAGCCAGTGGTGACCACGGCTGAATGAATACCTTTGATCATTGCTCTGCTAATATTTTTTTTCTTTCTTTTTTTAGGCAGGGTTTTGCTATATATCCCTGCTGGCCTGGAATTTGCTATGTAGTATAGGCTGGCCTTGGGCTCACAGAGATAACCTGCCTCTGCCTTCCAAGTGCTAGGATTAAAGGCATGCCACTCAAGGGGTGGTTGGTTACTCCCATTACTGTACCAATGGGTGTACTTGCAGGCAGGCCATGACTGTAGCTCATGGGATTCATATGTGGGATGAGACCGATCCTTACTTTGTCCTCTGGTGGTGTGTGGAGCACCTTCCAGCACCACGAATGATGGTCAGCAGTGGGTGAGGCTTCTAACTGAGCATCAGCCCAGTTTTCCTGTGCTCCGTGGAAAAATAATTGAATAAGAAAAGGCTTACTCTGTCGCCCCTAGTCTGTACCTCTGCCAGTTTGTTTATTGGTACTCTAAAATGCCTCGAGTCTAGACTTTCATGAATGAGAAGTGAGGCTGAGATCCAGCAGTGATCATCACGCTGGCTGTCACAAGTTGAGGTGTTAAAATCCTGCTTCAACATGTAGCTGAGATTTCATTTTATTTGAAATGAGTTCTGTTCTGTAAGGGTAGGGACATACATTCCCTGCCCTTTGGAACTGGGAATGATCCACTCCACCTAGTCACTCCGTTTCCTGTGACTAGCTCCCATCTCTGCAGTTGGAATAGCCACATAACCATGTAAACGTGAGCGGGGCTTTTAGAGCCGGTGTGCTTTCTGACAGAAACGTGTGTAAATGCTTTACATCTCAGTAGAGCAATGCAGTTTTCCATTACTAATTTCCTCTTCTCTCCTCATCATTTAGAAACCACAGAATTAGGCTCGCGTCTTGATGTGCACTGAAGTCCTTTTCTGTAGTAACAAATACAGAATCGTTTTTGTTAACACAGCTCTCCCAAATCTGTTTTTGATTTGTTTGCCCCATGTTCCATCAGCCTTTGTCCCTCCCAGACTGACGTTTTTCATCTGTGAGAAGTTTGGCTGTGGACCAGATCAGAATGAACCTTTGCGAAGAGGGGAAACACAGAGCACGTGTGCTCTTTAGTCCTATCTTTTGCACCCCGTATCTGTCTACTCCGTGATTTTCTGCATTCCGCCAACAGGCTAAATTCGTGCTTTGAAAGGGGAGCCCAGAACTTGGCTGGATGCTGCTTTGAGGAAGTCGGAAGTGCCGCTTTAGGTCTTCTGTTTGTTTGTTTTAATGTTATTCTCACAGCCTATTAGAAAAAAGGCCAGAAGCGATCAAGACTATCTGAGCACACCGGTAGGGGCTTCTGACTATTGAGAAGTGGTACTGCCCTGAGATAGGTCGGCGACTCTTAGGAGGACAGTCCTCAAGGATGACCCGCCATGGGGGGATACAGTTGCCATCCTTGGGGTGGGGACACTGTGAATTCTGTTAGAGACTTGCTTATTCCTTGAGGACGGTCAGCAGTGCCAGTGGACGGATGGGTCTGAGTGCAGGGAAGATGCTGAACAAGCCCAGAGAACCAGGCAGGGAGGCTGCCTGCCTACAGCCTTTAAAGGGAGCGAATCTCAAAGGGATCAGATCTGTGGACTTTGGCTTCACATGCAGCTTAACTGGCGTGCTTCTACGCTCACCATCTAGAGCTCCGTGTGTGTATTTTGTACACTTCCCAGAGGAACCCACTTAGTTCTCTGGAAACATGGCTTGTGTGTTCTTGGCTGGCCTCAGTCATTGCAGCAGGAGGAAGCCGTGAAGCTTTTTTTATGTGACATTGTCCATTTTCTCAGATTGGTGACCCAGAAGGAAATCTCTGACCTCATTGGTGGCCAGAAGCCAACTTCATGTCTGAAGGTACAAGTGGCAGTTTGTCATGGAAAGCTTGGGGCTGCAGACGGTGACCCTCAGTGATGGGACGACAGCCTACGTCCAGCAAGCTGTCAAAGGTGAGTGTTGCAGGGGACCTCAGAGTCCTGTGTCTCAGCGGCTTCCAATAGCGTCACTGCCTCACTGCCCTCCTGCCTGCTTGTCCCTGCCTGGAGCAGCCTCTGTGTGAGGGTCTCATATGTACTTGAGGGAAGAGCCTCTGTGTACTTGAGGGAAGAGCATTCCTTAGAGTAAACCCTCATGGGATGGGTGAGCAAGTGCTTACCTGCAAGCCGAGGCCTCTGCTTTCAGACACAGCTATTCCATTTTATGGTCCTTCCTAGATAAAGGCAGTTCACCACCCTGATTCAGGAAAGTGTAAGCCCTGGACTGTCTTCCTGAGTCTCTACCATGTGCCAGATACCCTAGGTTCAGAAGGGGGCACCCCAGTGTGCAGTTCGTGCCTTACTGTCTGACATTAGTGGGTGCCAGAAATAAAAATGTCAGATTCACAAAGAAATTTGAGTTCCAGGTAAGTAGTAGATTCTTTGGTAGTATAAATACGTCCTCAAATTTGCATGGGCCATGTGCTTATAGGATCAAATCATAAAACAGTTCTACACAGTCCTTAAGAGTAGACTGGGGAGCTGAGGCTGGCTCAGTTAGAGAGGACCCGAGTTGGGTCTCTAGCACCTATGTTGGGAGGCCCACGACTGCCAGTAACTCCAGCTCCAGGGGATCCAACACCTTATTCTGGTCTCTGAGGTTACCCATATATACATAGCACCCCCATGCACATATATACCTAAATAAAAGTAAAAGTGAATTTTAAAGAGCTTTAAGAGCAGATGAGATATCCCTTATGCAAGTGTTCAGGACCAGACAACACATACCAGGTTTAGAGACTTGGGTTTGGAATATTGCACAGACCTGAGCTTGCACGTTCCTAATCTAAAGTCATTAGAATTTCAAGCATTGCAGACTTTAGATTTTCAGATGAGGGAAACTCGTAATGAAAGTTTGTTTGAAATTCAGACTTAGTTAGCAGTCGTGTGTTTCATCTGGCATCCTGCCTCCTCTGTCAAGGAAGTTCAAATCAAGGCGAGTGTGGAGCCAGCAGAGTGCTGTTGGGCATAGGGGCCTTTGGGTGGGGTACTCCTCCTTTGGGTGGGGGGTGCTCCTCCTTTCTTCCAGCATTCTCAGACATGCCCCATGCGTTGTTGTCTCCTCCCACCTTTCCTAAATGTGGTAAGCACCGCTCTCCCTGTGGCCATGTTGCCGCCTCCCTTTCAGTACATGGCTGAGCTTCCGTGCCTGGGTCTACAGGTGCCGCCTCTTTCTGTTTGTTTGCTCATTTAAAATTGTTTCCTTTCTTTATTAGTTTGTTTGTTGTTGTTGTTTTTTTTTAATTTTTTTTTCAGTTTTTCGAGACAGGGTTTGTCTGTAGCTTTGGAGCCTGTCCTGGCACTAGCTCTTGTAGACCAGGTTGGCCTCGAACTCACCGAGATCCTCCTGCCTCTGCCTCCCGAGTGCTGGGATTAAAGGCACTCGTCACCACGTCCAGCCTAAGATTTTGTTTCTTGATAATGATGTGAGACACACCTAGATGTCCTCTGTAAGCTCTTGAGGAGGTGGCCAGGCTTCTGGGAGGCCTGTCATAAGCTGTCTGTTGTTTGTGGCCTGTCTAGGATTGTTCTCTTGCCAATGTGTTTTCTCTACAATGCTGCTAAAGCCCCAAACTCTCTGACTTTCCGTTACAAGTCCTGTCCCTCTGGTGATGCCTGTGAGAGAAAGAATTAGGTGGGGCTGTGTTTCTCCTTAGACCCTGTGACTCCCTTGTGCCAGCTTCCCACGGACAGTCGGTAGTTGAATGAATAAAAGCAGTTGTCAGACAGGCCCAGGCTTACAATCTCTACACATGGGAGACTGGGGCTAGCCTGAGCTACAGAGTGGGACCCTATCTTAAAAGGGCACAACAGCAAAGAAGTGAGCTCTCTGACCCAAAAGCCGCTCCTTGTAAATCTTCCCTCCGTAAGTTAAGCCTTTGCCTCCTCTACCTCTCTGTGTCTTTCTGCCATCGTTCTTGGATCTGTTCCCCGCCTTCTCCATCGCGTTGCAGTGTGTGTGCATGAGAGTGTGTATTTGTGCACACACACAAATAAATGTCATTTAAACATTTAAAAAAAATTCCTTCACCAAAATAATTAGTCTTTTCCTTTTAAACTCAACCTTACTCAAAATCTTAGGACATGGATGATGCTCTTTGCCAGAATGTACTGAGAATGGCCCTCCAGTCCATGTCCCCTAGAATTCCTCTTCCCGTCTAAAACCACGAGAGCCTGGTCTCAACTGACCACTGCCTCTTGGCATCCTGGACTTCTGAACTCCCACAGGAACTGCTTAAGTTTACCTACAGTAGCCTGAGCTTTTTGTAGCTTGCCTCTCCAAACTTTTCCAAAGCCCTCCCACAAAAAGTTCTCGAGACTTAAGATCTACACCATGGGCACAGCCGGCACCCCCCTTCTCTGGCGCCCGTTTCTATGAGTTCTTCTGCCTTGCTGTGATGAAAACTTCCCAGAAATGACACGGAGGGGAAAGGTTACTCTGGCTCACGGTTTGAAGGTGTCCAGTCCATAGTCATTTTAACCTCCTGCTTGGGCAGAACGTCATGGCAAACAGGAGCCTGTGGGTAGTGGGAGAGAGCTTTTCACCTCATGGCAGACAGGAAGGAGGAAGTGATGCACACACTCACCACCTGACCCCCAGAGACCCACTTCTTCCAGCCAAGCCCCCCTCCTGTAGTTTCCAGAACTTTCCAAAACAGGAAGACATTTGTTATTCAAGGTTGTGTACAACTCCATGACCATGACTGGTGAGTCATCTGCCCTTTATAAGAGAACCCAAGAAGACTCCCTCTAGGGGCAAGGTTGGGGATTCCCCTGCTGGGGCATAGCAACAGGAGCCAGCTGTGGTTCTGCTGACTTAGAGGAACCGTCTGAAGGAAGGAGCAAACCCGTCTCTGGCATGAACTCGTCCATCTCCCCTTCTTGCTTTCTCTTCTCACTCCCACTCCTCGTTCTGCCCTCCTGAGAGGAGCACTTGAGCAGGGGGCTTTCTCTTCTCACTCCCACTCCTCGTTCTGCCCTCCTGAGAGGAGCACCTGAGCAGGGGGCATTTGAGTCTGATTCCAGGAGTCACACAGACCTGGTGGCTGATTCCTGCGAGCCCAGAACTTGGGCAGTGAAAGCAGGAGGATGGAGGAAGTAAAGGTCATCCTCAGCTCTGTGATGGCCGTGAGGCCAACCTGAGCAACACAAGACCTTGTCTGAGAGAAAAGGAGATAAGAAAGCCCACATCTGTGTTCCCAAGAGGACTGATAACTTGGGCCATATATCAAGACCCTGTCTAAAAGATAAAATCAAGGATTAGGGGTACAGCTCATGAGTGAGACCCTGCCTAGCATGCACAAGGCTCTAGATTCAGTGTCCAGCACTGAAAAAGAGAAGAAAGCCTGGCATGATGCTCTCGCCTGTCATCTCAGCATTTAGAAGGCAGAGAGAGGAAGGCACACGGCTGTGAGGTCTTTATTTGTCTGGTCAGTGAATTCCGGGTCACCTGGGTCACAGCAAGATCCTGTAACGAGAAATGCTTTGAGTGGGGTGGACATGGGGCTTGACATTTCATAGATCCGTTATGGGAACATGGCTCAGATGACAGTGCGTGGGCCCATAGCATGGTAGCGACACTCAGGCTAGAGGGGGCTCGCTCTGTCAGCATACAAGCATGAGGACCCAAGTTCAACTCTCAGCACCCACATAAAAACCTGCGTGCAATGGATGGTACATGCATGTAATCCCACTGCTGGAAGACAGAGGCAGCAGGCTCGCTGGGGACGCTGGCCTGCCAGCCTTGCTTCATCTGGAAACTTCTGGTCAGCCAGTGAGAGACAGTGTCTCAAAAACAAGGGAAGGCTTATTGAGGGATAACACTCAAGGTAGATCTCCGGCACATACGTGCAGACACACACACACACGTGCACACACACATGTGCACACATACACCATAGCTTCCTGTTACTTTACTTCCATTTCTTCTGTTCATCTTTCAAGGAAGTCTCTCCTGTAGTCCTGGCTGAGACTGACCTTGAACTCCTGGTCCTGCCACCACTTCCCACATGCTGGGGTTATAGGTGTGCACCACCCACAACTAGCTTTCAAACTGCACCGTAGATTTGCTGTCATGAGCTCGGAAGTTCAGGGAGGGCTGACCATACCCTGGCATGTTCCCAGGAAACCCAGTCCTCACAGCAACCATATAAGGAAGGGAGGATTGTTAAGAATATGAAGAGGAAGCTGAGACATGGGCTAAATAAGTGGCCCAGGGTCACACAATGAGTAAGAACCTGGAATTTACACTCAGGAGGTTTGTCCTGGCTCCAGAGCCCATTACAGCTGCTGCCCACACCAAGGCCTGCCTTGTTGGAGGCCCCAGGTTTGGCATACAGTTACAGGGAAAATGAGGTGATGTGTTTTTTGTGTTAGTTTGGTCTGCATCTGAATTTTTAGCATTTGGGATCGTCCCTGGTCTCAGGACACTCTTCCTTCTATGCACAGCTCCACCCCAGCAGCTCTGTGCTAAATTAGAGGCCCTTACCTTCGCAGGCCTGGCTGGAGCACTAGAGGAGATCCCTCCTGGGTCAGTGGCCCAAGGGGACACCTGAAGGTTACCCCGTGGCAGGATGTCTTTCCCTTAGTGCCTCCAGACTGAGGCTTAGGAAGTGGGGAATGAGAGAACATGGCAAATGTCACCCATGCTTGGGTCACAGGCATGAACTCAGAGACTCCATACGCGTCTACCAAAGCAGGCAAGCATGTGGCAGACCTGCGCCTGGTCCATTTCTCTGCTTCCACCTCCCCAGGAGAGAAGCTGCTTGAAGGGCAGGTGATCCAGCTGGAGGACGGGACCGCTGCGTACATCCACCAGGTGACGATACAGAAAGGTGAGGTGTCCTGGCACGTCCCTGTTCAGAGCGGGGCCTGGCAGCCCTCCCTGAGGTTCCTTCCATGGCTGCATGCTCCTGAGAATGGTTGGTGCTGCTCCCTTTACAGAGTCTTTCTCCTTTGAGGATGGCCAGCCTGTGCAGCTGGAGGATGGCAGCGTGGCCTACATACACCGCACACCCAAAGGTGGGCCATGGTCGGCACGCCTGGTGGGAAAGAAGAGGCAGAACTGGCCGGGGCCAGGCGGTCAACACAAGCACTGTCTTCCCGGAGACACAGCCTTGCTTACCCGAGAGCAGCCTTGCACGCCTTCCCTGGGGCAGACCACACAAGCAGCTGCCTCTATCATAAGATGGCTGCAAGTCTTAAACATCGGCATAGGCTTTGATGCTGACTTTGGCACCAGACCAGCCATCAAGACTTAGGTCTTTGCATTGGACCTGAGGGCACTATCACAAGCCAGGGAAAAGAAACTTGCTCATCTTTAGCAGTGAAGGAAACTCCCCAGCAAGTGTCGTGGCTCATTCTACACTCCCATCACTTAGGAAGCTGAGGCAGGATTGCCAGGAGCTCAGGGGCAGTCTGCGCTACGTAGTGTGTTCTGGGCTAGCCGGAGCTATAGAATGAGCCTGTCTCAAAGACCCAAAAGAAAATAGTTTCTAATGTACAAAAGAATAATCATTTAGATTGGAAGTGGTTCCATGGGCAAGTCCACCCTCGGCACTGTGTTTGGGTAGGAGCATACACAGCAGAACAAAGTCAGATGGCCTGTTCAGCTGTTGGCCAGATGTCCTGGATGAACCGGCTGTACACAGCAAGGCCGGATAGACTACTTGGGTGCTGCGCTGCGCCAGCCTCTTCCCTTTCTGACCCCTTTTTGCACTAGAAATTGTACATAGCCCTAGATATATAGGTCTGTAACATTTATATACTCAAACAGTCACTGATAGTGAATCATAAAGAAATTTACAGTTTTGGGGCTGGAGAGATGACACAGCAGTTAGGAGCACTTCCTGCACTTACAGGGGTCCCAGACTTGGTTTCCAGCACCCCCAGTCAGGCAGCATTCAAATGCTTGTAGCTCCAATTCCAGAGGATGCAGTGTTTTCTGACTCCTCTTTTCCTCCAAGTACCTCCCCCACCTTCTTTCTACCCCGTAACCACTCCTCAGAAAGGGTAAGGCCTCCCATGAGAGTCAACAAAGCATGGCATATCAAGTTGAAGCAGGACCAAGCCCCTGCCTGCTGCATCAAGGCTGATTAAGGCAACCCCACAGGGAATAGGTTCCAGAAGCCAGCTCATGTGCTAGGGACGATCCTGATGCCCTGCTAGGGGCCCCACAAACAGACCAAGCTACACAACTGTCACCCACACACAGAGGGTCTAGGTCAGTCCTGTGCAGACTCCCTAGCTGTCGGACTAGAGTCTGTGAGCTTTGGGTCAGCTGTCTCTGGGTTTCCCTGCCATGCCAAACTGCAATTTTTAAAATCAAATCTGTAACACAATATAATCCAAAGTAGACTGACTTGATACTTGATACAATAGAAAAATACTATTTTTAATAACTATTTCTGTAATTCACTTTGTATGAAGAGTTAAAGCTGCAGATTATGACATGGTCTTGAATTTGAACTACTGGGTATTTCAGGCGGGGCTGGTTTGTGTTGTGTGTTCAGAACTGAGGCTCCAGTGGAGTCACATGCTGCAACACTAGCAAGGACTTCCAGCAACACCCCAGATCCCTGCACGTTTTGTTTGAATCAGGTTTTAGCCATTGCACACACAGAAACACCTAGAGGTGCCCAGTTTTTCACGATTCCAATATGCAGTTATGTAGAGCCGTCTGGGGTCACTAGCCACAGTCTAAGCAGCTGGGAACTGGGGAAGAGGAGCGGCAGTTTGGACAGCACTCCAGACAGGACCAGCGAGTGCAGAAGTGGAGGTGGGAGGTGACGTCAAGGATCTACTGGAGCAAGAAGCCTGGGAAATGGCAGAGGGGCAAGGGCCACGGCTGGAGTACTGAGGACTCATCAGAGTAGAGGTTCAGGTCTTTATCCTAAGATAGTGGACCAGGCCCTCAAGGAGCTGCTGAGTCCCAGTCATTGTACCCTGGGAGACCTTGTCCTTATGCGAGACTGCCCCAGAAGGACCAACAAGAGAAAAGGCACAGTGAAGGCTGAAAAGTCCACACTGACCCCCGCATTGGTGTACTTACCACTCATAATTTAAAGCCAGGGTCTCAGCTGGGTTTCCCCTGTGTGGCATCAGGACTAACTTCGTGTGCCCTGTAGAGGGCTGTGACCCCAGCGCCCTGGAAGCTGTCCAGCTGGACGACGGCTCCACCGCCTACATTCATCACCCTGTGTCTGAGCCGTCGGGCAGCACCATCCTGGCTGTGCAAACAGAGGTGGGCTTGGAGGACCTGGCAGCCGAGGACGAAGAGGGCTTCAGCGCAGACACAGTGGTGGCCCTGGAGCAATATGCAAACAAGGTGAGCATGCAGAGCCTGGCACTGCCTTTGCTCGGGAGAGTAGAGGGCCTTACCTGCCCACCACCTCTTGACACTGCCGAAACCTTACTTGTGTGGGCAAGTGTAGTGGTCTGAGCCTAGAATCTCAGCCCTTGACCTCGAAGAAAGGAGCCTGAAGCCAGCCTGGACCACACAATATCCATCAAACGAAAGCAAAGCATAGAACTTCACCTCTAGAGAACTGGCAGGCCTGTGCCTGGGCACAGCCACGGCTGCTCTCGCTTGAGCCCTCTACCCCAGCTCCTGCCAGTCTTCTCCCATGAGTGCTTTTGACGGCTGGGGCCGTGACAGACAGCTGTGTGCACTTACTGTTGTTTACACTGCAGGAGGAGGGAAGGCTGCCCAGGGAGCAATGGCTTCCGTGTGGCAGGAAGGCAGACCCAGGCCCATTCGGGCTGCCGTGATAATCCTCTGCTCTTTGGGAAAGCTCTGCCCGTGTCTTTTATTAGTTTTTCCATCCACTGAAGTAAAATGCTGCTGTATTTATTGCTTCTCAGACTTACTTAGTCGCTTGGGGAAGTAAACCCAGCAGGCAGTGAGCAGGCCACGTATACCAGGACAACTAGGATTCTTGGAATGGGAGCCCTGGGAGAAGGCTCTGGTTCTCCAGAGTCTCTGCTGGACCTGCTGTCTTCCCTGCTGAGGACAGGAACAGAAAACCGTGGGCCATGGGCGTGCTCTCCTTGGGCCAACCACAGAGCTGGGTGGATGGGCAGTTTCCCAAACACTAGCTAACCTGCATGCTGGGAGAGTTGGTTTTATAAGCTATGGGAGAAAAGAGGAAATTCTCCTGCCTCTTCAAAAGGAAGCACAAAACCACCTCAGGCCACTCGGTCACAGCTCCTTTCAGCCACTATGACTCTGGGAATATTAAAGACCAAGAGAATGGGGCTTTATTTAAAACAAGAGCCGTAAGGTCAGTGCTGGCTCTGCCACTGCCTGGTCCAGCTCTGGAGAGTCGCTGCCTCCAAGACCCGAGCTGAGTAAACTAAGTGGGATCAGGTGATTTCAGCAGTCAATTCCGGCTCTGATGATTCTGGCCCCTGCCTGCTGTGCCTGCTGTCTGTGCTCCTCCCAGCAGGACCTCCCACTGGGAAGAAGAGGACTTGCTTCTGAACCCTGGCCTCCTAGTGTGTGTGTGGTCAGCTTTCTAACTCAGCCTAGTTCAGGTGTGGCCATCCCAGCAACCCTGCTTCCCGCCTTCGCAGCTATCTAGGAGATCCTCCAGGTGCCCTGTAATGTTCAGACTTAACCCGTCACTTCCCGCCTTCGCAGCTGTCTAGGAGATCCTCCAGGTGCCCTGTAATGTTCAGACTTAACCCGTCACTTCCCGCCTTCGCAGCTATCTAGGAGATCCTCCAGGTGCCCTGTAATGTTCAGACTTAACCCGTCACTTCCCGCCTTCGCAGCTGTCTAGGAGATCCTCCAGGTGCCCTGTAATGTTCAGACTTAACCCGTCACTTCCCGCCTTCGCAGCTATCTAGGAGATCCTCCAGGTGCCCTGTAATGTTCAGACTTAACCCGTCAGGGCCGCACCATGACCATGCCAGCCCTGTTTTCATGTGGAATGCCTGCTTGTCTGTCCCTGCCTGTCTAGCTGTGTTTCTCTGCCTCAGAGACACTCGCTCACACATCATCATCTACATACAAAACATTCTGGAAAGGAGCTCCCGTTCTAAGCACATTGCTCAAGGGACTGGTGTGTCTTCTTGTCTCAGTCCTTCCCTTTTAGAGTCCAGCCTGTGGTCACACGGAGCCACGCCATGCTCCGGGTTTGAGTGAGAATGTTTGAACATTTGGTGGTGCCATTTGGGGACACCTAGAAGGTGCAGTAGGAAGTTGCCACTGGGCATGGACTTGGAGATTTAAAGCCTCATGCCACTTCAGCTCTGTCTTGGGCTTGTGTTGGAAGATATGACCGCTCAGCTTTTCTGCTCCTGACCCAGGAAGTTTAGTTCTGTTCACTGGGTCTCGGGCCACCAGCTGGGTCTGGTATCCTCCTTCTCATCCCTGCAGGGAGTATGTTTAGGGACACCAAGATTTTCTTCTCAGGTTCTGCATGGTAGCTCAGCTCCCCATAATGGCAAAGGGCAGCAGATTGGAGACAGAGCTTTCCGCTGCGGCTACAAGGGCTGTGGCCGTCTCTACACCACTGCCCATCACTTAAAGGTAAGAACTGACAACTTTTAGCCCTGTCCTCTTCCCTGGGAGACTGTACTTCTACCCTGGCACTGCCCTGCCCCAGCCTCCTGTCACCTGCTGGAGGGAAGAGGCATGTTCAAAGGAAGCCAGCCACGACATAGATGAGGGAGAACCAAAGAGCTGAGTCCATCCCCATCACAATGAACGCTGAGTTATGGGTTGCTTTTCCCCACAGGTACATGAACGAGCTCACACGGGTGACCGTCCGTACAGGTGTGACTTCCCCAGCTGTGGAAAGGCCTTTGCCACAGGTAACACACCTGAATGAAGTCACGGTCTGCTTCCAGTTGAGAGCAAAGGGACCTCCTCAGGTGGCCAAGCTCAGACTGCTATCCCAGAGAAACCACTGGGATGTGTGATCTCTGAAGAGCCTGCTCCCAGTGAGAGCCTGTGGGGCTGGGCCTTCAGGAGGGGCTGGGCACGGGTAGAGAAGCCTGTCTCTTGTATAGGCTCTGACAGCGCCAGCTGTGGGCCACAGAGGGCTGAGGCCTTTCTAGCTTTGATTTCCCAGTGAAACAAGGACCCTTCGGCCCTGCTTCTCTAGTCTCCCCCTGAATGTCATGTTCTGGAAGGTCTCCATCTGGCCTTAGGGAATATCATGGGGCATTGTGGGCTTTTCCTGGGCAGGACAGAGGTTGTCCTGGGCCTCTAGAGCCTTCCAGAAGATCACTTTAGACAGAGAGCCTCTAAATAAGGTAGGCATTGAGGGATGGGGTTCCACTGGCTGCTCTTCTCACTTCCCACCACACATGGCTAGGCTATGGGCTAAAAAGTCACGTCCGTACTCATACGGGTGAGAAACCATACAAGTGCCCAGAGGAGCTGTGCAGCAAAGCCTTCAAGACCTCAGGGGACCTGCAGAAGCACGTCCGGACCCACACAGGTAGGCTGGGCCCCGCCACACTGTCCACAGCGGCCAGGGGTGTTTTTCAGACCGAGTCCCAGAGCCTGGGGCCATCCCTTCTTGCCCTGGTCCTCCTGAGCCTCCTCTCGAATCCCTGTCTACATAGGTGAACGCCCATTCCGGTGTCCTTTTGAGGGCTGTGGCCGCTCCTTTACCACATCGAACATCCGGAAGGTACATGTGCGTACCCACACGGGCGAGCGGCCCTACACCTGCCCCGAGCCCCACTGTGGCCGTGGCTTCACCAGTGCCACCAACTACAAGAATCACGTGCGCATCCATACAGGTGGGCCGGCTGGCATGTGAGCACTGCCCTCTCCCAGGCCCCGTCTCCTTCTGTAGGCTTCTGTTTGGGACACCTCTCAGCTCCAGCCCTTCTCTGCCAGCTACTCCGGGCTGAGTTGGAGTGGGTCACCCAGATGACTGTCTCCTCTTGTAAACAGTTCCCCGTTGGTAGTTGTGTCTAATCTGACAGGTCTTGCCCACCCTTTGTGGACTTGGACAGTCCCTAGCCACATACCCACTGAGCTCTTGAAAGAGGCCAGGGTCAGGAGTGGTCTGGAAGAAACAGTGAAATGTCACCCTCGTCCCCTCCCAGCTTCTACTGTGCATATGGCTCTGTGTCCTTACCCTTCCAGGGTCACACCCCTTGTCCAGCTTTCTATCATTTCTCAACCGTGCACCCCATTTCTCCCTTCCTCCCTGACACTTCGCTCTGCCCCACTGTCTCTGCTGTTCAAACCCTCACCCCCCCACACATTAGAATGCCCTACTCACTCCCCTTCTCAGAGCCCGACCTTGCTCTTTCCACCTTGTCTCTGGGTGCAGGGGTCCCACTCTCATGCCCTCCTGTCTCCCCAACCCCTGCCACTCAGTCCTCAGCCCCTCTGCTCTCCCCTCACCAGCCCTGTCCCCCAGCCCTATCCCCTTAGCTTTCCCCTTGCCAGCCCCAGTTCCCGCCCCCTCACAGCCCAGTGTCCCCAGGGGAGAAGCCATATGTTTGCACGGTGCCAGGCTGCGGAAAACGCTTCACTGAGTACTCGAGCCTGTACAAGCACCACGTGGTGCACACACACTGCAAGCCCTATACGTGCAGCAGCTGCGGCAAGACCTACCGGCAGACCTCCACCCTGGCCATGCACAAGCGCAGCGCGCATGGGGAGCTGGAGGCCACCGAGGAGAGTGAGCAGGCCCTGTATGAGCAGCAGCAGCAGCTGGAGGGTGAGGGAGCCAGAAGCAGGGAGGTGGGGCCCACAGGGCCTCTCCTGGCGTCTGGCAGCAGGTGACAGCCTGGGCCCTCCTCTCCTAGCTGCCTCTGCTGCTGAGGAAAGCCCACCAACCAAACGAGCCCACATTGCTTACCTTTCGGAGGTGAAGGAAGAGAGCAATGACATCCCAACCCAAGTAGCCATGGTGACCGAGGAAGATGGGGCCCCCCAGGTGGCTCTGATCACTCAGGATGGTGCCCAGCAGGTAGAGACCCTGGGGATGGGTGGAGCAGTTTCAGAGTGGCTCTTCCAGTCTGGGGACTCTGGGGAGCCCTGAAGTTCTCAGCCTCACCACCACCCATGCTCCTGTTTTGCCTTTATGGACTTGAAAGAGCTAAGACTGAGGGGACCCGTGTGGTCCTTGAGGGGACCTGCTCCTCCCAGTCTCTTTCCTTCTCTGAGGCTGTTGCTCTTCATTCGAATGACGTGCATGCTCTCAAGAGGGCCATGTCAGTCTACCAGTGTCACTGGTGACAGAATATCCTGCCCCTTGGCCAACCTCGTCTAGTGTGCCTCCTCCTTCCAGAGTGAGCAGGAAGACAAGTTAGGTGGAGATCCTGACCTGCATGCAGCGGCTTATAGGGACAAAGTAGTGGGAAGTAGAAGTGCCAGTAGGATGCCCTTCGTGGTCCTCTCTGCAACCATGGTCCTGTGTCGTGGTCCTGGTCCCGGTCCCCAGCCAAGCTCTCTCTCTCTCTCAGCATCTGTAAGCCAAGCTGTCTAGCGCAGCATGTGGCCTGTGGCTGCACTCACACAGCCTTCTTCTGATGCCCCGTCCAGCTCATCTCCCTCCTGTCGGCAGGTCAGCCTGTCCCCGGAAGAGCTGCAGGCCCTGGGGAGTGCCATCAGTGTGGTGACTCAGCACGGCAGCACCACCCTCACCATCCCCAGCCACCACGATGAACTGGCCACAGCTGGCACACATACGGTCACCATGGTCAGCGCCGATGGCACCCAGACTCAGCCCGTATGACCAGGCGGTTTGCTTGTTCTCCGTGTTCTTTCCCATGGGGGCATTAAACGTGCAGTCCAAACCAATCAAGGCAGTTCATGGGGAAGATAGCACAGAAACAGAAGGTCTCCCTGACAGGCCTGGTGGCGTAGGCCTGTCATTGTAGCTCCCTGGGGGCTGAGGCAGGAAGATCACAAGTGTAAGGTCAATCTGGGCAACTTGGTGAGACCCTGTCTCAAGCAAGAGTACAAGGGGTGTGGGCACGGCTCAGTAGCAGAGTTCCTGTCGGCATAGGCGAAGTCCTAGGTTCAGTTCCTATTACAAAATAAAATTAAGGTCAGGAGTGGCAATGCACACCTTAATCCCAGCATTTGGGCAGCAGTTCTGTGAGTTCTACACAGCAATTTCTAGAACAGACAGGATAGCAAAGAGAGACCCTGTCTCAAAAAAAAAAAAAAAAGTCTCAGCAACCTTCATCTTTAAAACAGACTATCTCCAGACAGTGTCTAGGACAGGATAGGGTAGGCATAGTGGCCTGCATCTGTAATCCCAGCTACTCAGCGCTAAGGACTAGGGTTGTAGCGTGGTGGTTGCTGCGCCTGCGCCACTCTTGAGGTTTGGTCTCCAGTACCATCACTACCACACTGCCAACCTCACTGAAGAAAGATCCAACCTTGTGTAATTCTGATCCCACGCTGCTTAATCTGACCCATATGGCTTTCTCCGTTGGGAGTATTTTACTTGCATGGGGAAGGGGTAGGTGCTGCAGGTAGCTGGACGGTCTTCCCTTCTGTGTTTTCAGGTTACAATCATTACCTCTGGGGCCCTGGTAACTGAGGACTCAAGTGTGGCGTCTCTTCATCATCAACAGGTGGCGCTGTTGGCCACAGCTAACGGAACGCACATCGCTGTGCAGGTGGGTAGAAGAATGGAGGGAAGGGTCCCTGACCAGAGAGGGCAGTGAAGCCTTGTTCGGATTCCTCTCTGCCAGTATTCACAACGTCTGAGGGAGAGTGGGGACATCCTTGCCTTGGGGGTGACTGAGGCAAGCCCTGTCTTCTTGAGTCTTTCTCTTCACCCAGGAGATAAGGAAGGTACCTTCCTTCCAAGGACATTTCTAGCTAGTTACTCTTTTTTGTTAGTTTGTTTGCTTTGGTTTGGTTTTTGGTGACAGGGTTTCTCTGTGTAACAGCCCTGGCTGTCCTGGAACTTACTATGTAAAAACCAAGCTGATCTCAAACTCAGAGACTCTCTGTCTCCCAAGTGCTGGAATTAAAGGTGTGTGCCACTACCCAGCCAGTTACTCTTTTATAAGCTGTCTGGTGTCTCTGACCCTGAGGCAGTGTGTGGTCTCCCTAGACCATGCCTAATAGGACTTTTTATCGGGAAATTTTCTACATTAGAAAGCTCAGGTGATCACACGTGCCTTGGCTGGGGTCTCATGCTGTCCTTCCTGTGCACCCTCTTCACAGTTGGAGGAGCAGCAGACCCTGGAGGAGGCCATAAGTGTAGCCACCGCTGCCATGCAGCAAGGGACTGTGACTCTAGAAACCGCAGTGTCAGAGAGTGGCTGCTGAACCCAAGAGGACCGGCTCCACACGGTTCTGGAGAAGGTGCCACGCTCACAGGCGGCCCTGCCTCTGGGGCCCTGGCTGTGGCTGACCCCAAGAAGATGACCACTTAGGCCGCTGGGATGAGAGGGCCGCAGGAAAATGGCCTCTAACGGAAAGGGCTGTGGGCCACACCTAAGACGAGGGTCAGGCAGCGGACAGTGGGGACCGAGGACAACCAGTGTGGTCACCAGGCTGCCCTGGACACCTGCTTTCCTCCCTTGGGGGAAAATTCGCTTCTGTCTACTCCCTTTCTCAGAGAGATGGGAACTAGGTAGGTGAGGACCGGCCTCCACCCTGACTGGTCTGCCACCGGGGGAAAGGTAGACAGCTCTTCAGCCCAGCGTCTCCCAGCAATAACCACTTCCTGGGGGTAGGTTGGCCAAGATGCCTAGCCACTTGGCACCAGGGACTTCCTGCCAACACAGTCAGAATTAATTCCTCAGGGGCCTGTGGCTGGAGTGGGTTCCCAGGCCACGGTTCCCCAGTGGCTCTTTGCTCTGTCTGTGGCAGAGAGGCAGAGAGTGGCCTGGACCTAGACTGCTGGGGATCAGGTTTAATTTGTTTTGTGGTTTGGTTTTTTAATTCTATTTTGATAATTATTTTTTTCTTGCTCTGGGTGGTGGCGGCAAATGGGTGAATGAATATTTAATAAAAGTTGCAAGTTTCCACTTGGGTTCCTCTATCATTCCAGGCTGGGCCCTGGTGGCAGGGTTCCCTGGGCCCCATCATTCCAGACTGAGCCCTGGTGGCAGGGTTCCCTGGGCCCCGTCATTCCAGGCTGGGCCCTAGTGGCCCGACTCCCTGGGCTCCAGCTTCCCCTAGCACAGCTCTGCATGAGTCTAGGCGGGAGGAAGGCTCTGGGAAAGATGAGCCCTGAGGAGCTGCCAGTGGGCTTCTGCCCACACCTATGCCAAACAGGACTAGAGTGGCTGTGGTTCCCGGCTGTGACTGAACCCTGGTCTCTGCATGCTTGGACTGGAAGAATTCTGGGTCTCCTGTCTTTCTGTTATTGAACGGAGCCTGAGACCTTCCTTTCCCAGCCTCCACCACAAAGCCCCAGGCAAGGTTCCTCCAGGTTTCTGAGGTCCTAATGCTGTACCACCCTAACTGTTCCCCATGCCGTGAGATTTCAGAGGTATATGTGACCTACTGAAGAGTGAGCTGGAGTGCCAGAGCAGCCACAACAGGACAGACACCCAAAGGACATTGTGGAGAGCAGCTGTAGGGCTGACTGCAGCTGTGTGGGAATGCTGTAGGAACCGAGGGCGCCTCTTTTGTCTCTACCATGATGCTCTAGTGGGCCCCCAGTCCCTTCCTGAGTGGACCCCGAACACCAAGAACTACCTGTATACCCTCTCCTGGGTACCTAGGAAGTTCATATTTACCCTTTGTTGTTTGGGGTCTTTTATTAGTTTGTTTCTGAGACAGAGTTGTGCTTCAGAGTTGTGGTCCCAGACTTATCCCTGACTTTCAGACCTCCAAGCGAGGGACGATAGTATGTGTCTCCACAGCCTGCTTCCCATTTGCTCCGAGGCTGGGCATGCTCCCCTGGGAGTGGGATGTCCCAGAATTAGCCTCAACTAGGCTTCACTGAAATCTGATGGCCTCCGTGAGGTGGGTTCATCCCAATCCGAGAGGCCTCTGCATCTAAGAAAGTGGAGGCCTTAGTGAAGAGGACCTGCCCCTGCCTGCTCCTGCCAGGACCTCGAAGGTGAGCCCTGCTGTCACACATACAGACTCTGGTGTCTTCAAGGCCACTAGGTGCAGAGTGGCCAGTGTTCTGAGTTTCTTTAGAGCCTGAGTGCCAAGTCGCCCTGTCCTGGTGAGGGAGAGGCCTGCTTCCGCTCTTCCTCCAGGTGGGTTTCTTCTGCTTGGACAGAGCACCTCATGAGATCCTGCTGGGGGCCCTAAAAGAGAAGTCCTGTCCCAAGCCTACTGTGTCTTTGTGCCCAGTCTGTCGCCTGCACAGCCATGGGAGGTAGGGCCTTGGCATCTTACTTGGCATAGACTTGACTCCTGACCCTGTCTACCTCCAACTCAGGGTGGCCTTGAACTATCGTTGGGAACTTGGGAGGGTTCTGGGGCAAGGAAACTTGTAAAACCTGTGCTAAAGGAGCCAGGCCAGGCAAAGGAGGGCTCTCTGGCTCTGGGGAGTGGGACAGCAGAGCAACAAGCCAGCCCTGGAAGCCAGAGGGAGCAGGCAGGTGGAGCTCTTGTTCCGCTCTGCACCAGGGCCTCTCTGCGGTCTGCAGCTGTTTGCATTTCCTGAAACCGGATCTTGGTGTCAGAGCCGCCCCTGGGCCGGGGCGGGCGCCTCAGCCATGGCCCTGCGCAAGGAGCTGCTCAAGTCCATCTGGTACGCCTTCACCGCCCTGGACGTGGAGAAGAGCGGCAAGGTCTCCAAGTCCCAGCTCAAGGTGAGGGGCATCCTGGGGGCTTAGGGGAGGCTCACTCGCCACCCTGGTTCCCATTCACCGGGAGTCAGACAGGGAAGCCGTTGCTACTCGGCGGGCACCTTGCCACCCAGCAGCCCTGGCCTTGGGTGGAGTGCTGGCCCAGGAGAGGTACCAGAGTCAACCTAGCTCAGTGATTGCTTCCCAGAGGCCCCCAGGCACGTGTCACCAGTGCCACTGTTCAGAACCATGTACTCTGACTGCACAGTAGAGGTGGCACCGTGAGCTTCTGAGACTCGGTAACCTGCCCCCTTCTCAGGCTTCTTGTGGACTCCCCAGAGTCATGCTTGGGCACGTACCCTGCTCCTCCCTGTGGCTTCCTCGTGGCTTTGAAGAAAAACAGTTAGTGTTGCCAGTCACTTCCTTTGGAGCGGAGAGCCTCCTCCATTTGCAAAGCAAGCTGGCAGCCACAGTGTGAGCCAGCTAAGGGGTCATGGCCAAAGTCTCCCCTGTGTTGCTACACAGCTCACCGTCCAGCTCCACCTACCAGCACAGGCACACAACAGGTTGGGAAATTTGCCTTATGCCTTGAGACTTGAGGTTGAGAGTGGGGGTAAGCCAGGCCCAGGAAAACCCCATCAGTGACTACCCATGTTGTCTTAAAACTATATGGTCTGGACAGTTTAGAGGAGACGAAGGAGCTCTCTTCCTGGTAGGCGTCTGCTTTCTGGGGAAGAAATTAAAGCCTCAGCTGCTCGAGTCCTGGCATGCTGGGGAAAGCGTCAGAACAACTCAGCTCTCAGACCCTGCCTAGGGATCCACTCATTCTCTGTAAATAACACTCCATCTAGTGCCGCGCACGAGGCTGTGGGGCCAACGCGGGGCTCGCGAGGCTCGGCTGTCTTCGTTCCCATCAAAAGAGCCGTGTATTTACAACCGCTTCTGTTGACGAAGACAGGAAACCTGGGAAGCAAACAGGACAGCGTGGGCATGTCCCCCTCCACCTCGACCCTCATGTTGCTCAAGCTGGGTCCTGTGAACTCAGATGCACCACTTAGTTCTGTCCTGGTCTGTCCCTTAGCTGGATTTGTGGGCATCTAATGACTAATGGTCTACTTCCCCAGGAAGGAGAGTCCAAAGCCACCTCAGGTCCCCTCAGGAGGCAGGTTAGTCCTTCCATCCTGGGTAAATCCAGCTCGTACTGTCTGGTTGAGTTCTGCCAGGAAAGGAAATTAGAATGTCTGAGCAGCACCGATCCTGCCAAAACCGCCCCACACCCACCTTCATCGCCACCCCCCACTTTTTGAGACAAGGTTTCTCTTTGTCACAGCCCTATCTGTCCTGGAACTAGCTCTGTAGGCTCAGTTTCCATCTCTGCAAAATGGATCTAATCGAATCTTTCACAATATTCTGGAGAGTAGTGTACTGGACTAGCTTTTTGTTTGATTGTTTGTTTGTTTAGACAGGGTTTCTTTGTGGCGTTGGAGCCTGTCCTGGAACTAGTTCTTTTTTTTTTTTCTTCAGACATCTTCAGATACTACTGGAACTAGTTCTTATAGACCAGGCTGGCTTCGAACTCACAGAGATCCACCTGCCTCTGCCTCCTGAATGCTGGGATTAAAGGCCTGAGCCACCACTTGGCCCACCCTATCTTTTTGGTACCCTGCCATATGACTTCTTGCTCCCAAGATAGTGCCTGTTCCATCTGTGACCTGTGACTCCTCTCCAGGCTCTCTGTGCCTTATGCGCAGAGGTTACAGCCCTTGAGCAGCCCCCATTCTCTGGTGCTCTCAGCCAGGAAGCACTCCCATCTAGAACACCTCTGTGTTAGCTTCTGACTGGCCCCATGCCTACCCCCAACCCCCACAGGCTGAGTGTTTCTGGGGAAGAGTCTGAGAGTGCGCACGCTTGAACCGTCACAGCTCGGATGGAGCCCACTTGTGAGGGACATCTCTGGCTGTACAGGATCAACAGTGAATGTCCCACCTGCCTGACAGGAAACTCGTCCACTCTCAAACTAACTGAGACTCTTGGGCCGTGTGGAGGCGAGGCAGAAACGGCAGGATCCCTGCCGAGGAGGAGAGGGTTTCTTCCAGGTCCACAGTGGTGGACGCTGGACCGAGAGGAAGCAGTGATGGTGCTGGAGGTGGGGCAGAGGCAGAGAAGTAATAGAGAAGTGGTCAGAAGGCAGAGGAAGAAGCAGAGGCAACAGACACACCAGCGAGGTACACTCTGTCTTCTGTAAACATGGGGATGAAGGAAGGCCCTGCAGCTAGCTGCTCGTCCTAGCTCGGCTCCTAGCCTCTGTGCCCTCTGTGGGGCAGGTGGGAGGCTGCACCGGCCCAAGCCTCTGTGCCCTCTGTGGGGCAGGTGGGAGGCTGCACCGGCCCAAGCCTCTGTGCCCTCTGTGGGGCAGGTGGGAGGCCGCACCGGCCCAAGCCTTGCTATGGGTGTGAGTTGCCTCTTCTCCCTTAAGGTGCTCATAGAGGCTCGCAGAGGGCTGCCTTGTCTAGCCTGGGTACATCCCGCTGACGCCAGAGGAGGAGGAGGGAGGGCAGAGCAAAGCCCAAGGGGCTGGTATGGCGGCACACACCTGTGACCCAGCACTCAGGGTTGAAGCAGGACACCCCAGAAAGTCTCCAAAAAAAGAAAAGAAAAAGAAGAAGCAGAAGCAAACTAGCCCAAAGGAAGGAGAGTGGCTTTGCTTTGTTGTCCCTCTAGGGACAGGTGGGGGAGGAAACATGATTTCTTCTATGAATCCTCTCTTATTTATCTGTATATTTAAATCGTATGTGTTTACTTCTGTGTCTGTATGTGTGTAGACCAGAATGCATGTGGAGGTCAGAGGACAGCTTGGGGAGTTGGGTCCCCTTCCACCAGGTGGGTCTCAGGCCTTGAGCTCAGATTGTCAGGCCTGGGGCAAGCACCTTTATCTGCTGAGCCTTACCATAATATCTTACCTTAAATTCCAGCACTCAGGGTAGCCCAGGCTGGCCTCAAATTCACAGAGGTCCTTCTGCCACTGCCTCCTCCAAGTGCTGGGACTAACGGTGTGTGCCGCCATGCCTGGCTGTGCCTTAGAACGGTGACGTGGAACCCACACAGAGGTCACACCTGTGATCCTGGCACTCGCGGGTCTAAGGCAAGAGGATTGCTGAGGTCAGCCTGGGCTACAATGTGAGTTCCTATCTCAAAAAGCCAAACCAAACAAATAAAAAGGAAAGGAGTCAAAAAAAGAGTAGTCTAGCCTGGCGGCCTATAATCCCAGCACTCGGGGGCAGAGGCAGGTGGATCTCTGTGAGTTCAAGGCCAGCCTGGTCTATAAAGTGAGTTCCAGGCAAGGCTCCAAAGCTACACAGAGAAACCCTGTCTTGAAAAATAAACAAAGGAGTAGTCTGAGTGGGAGAGATGGGCTCCGGCTTTGTGAGCTCATTGCCCAGTGCCTTTATGGGCTTCTACTGTGTGCACGCCTCTGACCTCTGTCAGACAGGGGCCCAGGATCTGAAGGCTGGGGACTGCAGAGTCAGCCCTTCTGATTTCTCGAGGTCAGTGTAGACAGGACAGCCACAAACACACTAACAGTGGGAACACACAGAATCTTCCAGACCCAGGCCACCCACCCGAGTTCAGGAACTGAGCGGGTCAGTGGGGACTGTAAATGTCCTCTCTGGGGGAGTCCAGATGACAGCATATGGAAAATACAGACACCTAGACCCCACCCCTGGAAACTCTGAGTCAGTAGGTCAGGGCGGGGCAGGCCTTTCAGTTTCATCTACTCCAGTGGAGACCCAGAGGGACCTCCAAGCTAGACTTGGGGCAAGACACTTCCTTCTGAGCCTCCATTTCCTAACCTGTGAATGGAGGATAAGAGTCCCTACTTAACCTCTGCAGTGAGCTCCCGCTGCTCATCACTGCCCCACCCCTGCCACTTCCTCTCCTGCCTGATCCCGCCCCTCACCCCACCCCAGGTGGAGGAAAGTCTAGCAGTCTGAGGTTAGGTTCTCTGTGTGGAGGACTCTAAGTGTCTAGAACCCTGAGTACCACAGCATCCTGACAACTGACAGCCTAGGCTCTGCAGATTCAGTCACCAAAAGGCACAGAGGGCCCCTGCTGTGCTTGTGGCCTGGAGACACAGCTCAGCTGAGAGCCCTTGCCTAGTGTGCATGGGGCCCTGGAGTAGGTCTCCAGCACTACCTAAATGGAACATGAGAGAACGCACAGAATCTTGGCACTGCGGTGTAAGAAGCAGGAGGATCAGAAGATCAAGGTCATACAGAATGAGTGTAAGGTCAGCCCAGGATACCTGAGACCCTGTCTCAAAAAACCAAAATAAAATAGGAATGGGCTGGAGAGATGACTCGGGTTGAGAGCACTGGCTGCTCTTGTAGAGGACCCACATGGTGGCCCACAATTCTCTGTAATTCCATTTCCACAAACAGGCAAGATAATGTTAACCTGGAATCCCAGCCCCAGGAAACTGAGGCAGAAGGATTAGAAGGCCAGCCCAGGGTGCAGAATGAGACCCTGTCTCAAATGCTTCCTCCAATTTCTTGTCATAAAGGCGATCTATGTTCCAGACTTACACAACACACACTGACAGGTGGTCGGGTGAAGGCACCTGATGGCCCCAGTTTGATTCCTGGCACCCACCTTTGGAAGGAGAGACCTGTCTCCCTGTAAGTTGTTCTCTGTGCTTCACACAGGAGCTGTTAAAATAACAGAGAAGAACAAGGCGCAGCACTAACCACTGTTATTACCCTGCCTGGTTATTAAGTCTCTCCATGGAAGAGTCTTGTGCCTCCCTGTTTGTGTGTTTCTGGGTGTCACCCATTCCTTAAGGACAAGAACCAGAAGGCCAAACCCTTTCCCCAGAGCTCAGCTGGATCCAAGTCGAATGTCTCAGTGACTCCTGAGACCTGTGAGGTGTGTACTCCACACACACGTCAACAAATAAATGGACCAGGTCCTGGCAACACAATTTAACCCCAGCACTCGGGAGGCAGAGGCAAGTGGATCTCTGAGTTCAAGGCCAGCCTGCGCTACACAGAGAAACCCTGTCTCTAAAACACACACACACTCTTTCTCTCCCCCCCCCCCCCTTAGGGATGATTTAGCAGTTAAGAGCACTATCTGCTCTTTCAGAGGACTAGGGTTTGGTTCTTGGAACCTACACAGTGACTCATAACTGGAACTCCAATTCCAGGGACTCTGGCACCCCCTTCTGACCTCCTCAGGCACAGCATTCATGTCAGATGCACAGACACACATGCAGGCAATATACCCATGCACATAAAATTGTTTTTAAATCCTTTTATTTTAGATTTTCTTTTTTACTTTAAAAAGGGATTAAGACCTAGAGATGCCTAAGTTGTTACGAGCTCACACTGCTTTTGCAGAAGACCTGAGGTTGACTCCTAGCACCCACATCAGACGACTCACTGCCTGTAACTCCAGCTCCAGAGTACCAGATGTCCTCCTCTGGCCTCCAAGAGCACCCACACTTGTGAGCATATACCCACACGTAGGGGCACACACACACCACATAATTAAACGTAAAATAGGTCTTAAATGAAAAGAAAATATAAAACAAAAAATGCTGAGTTAAAGTTCACATCCAATTTAAAAGATTAAATTTTTGGTGGTGGTGTGTGTGTCTTCATGAGCATGGGTACCCTTGGAGGCCAGAAGATGTCAGACCTCCTGAATTACAGGCAGCTGTGAGCTGCCTGGTGCGGATGCTGTGAGCTGAGCTCAGGGCCTCTGGAGGGCAGCAAGCAAGTGCGCTTAACCACTGAGCATTCTCTCCAGCCCACCTCCAATTTTAAGTTGATAGATTGGGAACACCACAGGATGACTAGTGTAGCTAGTTAGGGCAGCACGCACCTGGATTCTCTGGATTCCCCGCACCTGGCTGCGGAGACCAAAGGAACCTCAGGGTTATCTTTGGTCGTGCCGTGAGTTCAAGGCCAGCCTTGGCTGCTTGAGGCGTAGATAGGTGACTAATTCACATCCTGGTGATAAGGTTTTGTTTTGTTTTTGTGGGTTGTTTGTTTGTTTTTTGTTTTTTGAGACAGAGATTCTCTGTGTAACAATCCTAACTATCCTAGGACTTGCTCTGTAGACCAGGCTGGCCTCGAACTCACAGAGATCCGTCTGCCTCTGCATTCCAAGTGCTGGGATTAAAGGTGTTTGCCACCACCGCCCGGCTAGTGGTGGGTTATTAAAGTCCCCAGTTTCCTCAATATTTGCTCTTATCATCTTTCTCATCTTTAACGTATTAAAAAGCCGCCCTTTCCGCCTTGGACAGGAGCTCACACTCACCGTGTGCAGACCTGAGCCTGGCTCTGTGTCTTTGTCACCTTACACACACATGCACACACAAATACACGCACACATGAATATTTTACTCATGTAGCCTCTTCTGTAATTAAGAAAGCAATTTTGGAGCCGGGCGGTGGTGGTGCACGCCTTTAATCCCAGCACTCGGGAGGCAGAGGCAGGCGGATCTCTGTGAGTTCGAGACCAGCCTGGTCTACAAGAGCTAGTTCCAGGACAGCTCCAAAACCACAGAGAAACCCTGTCTCGAAAAACCAAAAAAAAAAAAAAAAAGAAAGCAATTTTGGGCTGAAAAGATGATCCAGTGGGTAAAGGTATTTATTGACAAGCCTGAAAACATCTCCCACATGGCAGAAGGAAGGAACTGGATCCTTAAAGTTGCCCTCTGACCTCCACATGGACACCATGGCTTAAGCACTGTCCTGGCCACACTTAATGGATAAATATGATCCATTTAAGTTGCTTTATGCAGTGCTGGTCCATAGGGAGTGGCAGGCAGATAGCACTAGCTTACCCCCCTCCCCGAGACAGAGTCTCACTGTGTGTCTGTGGCTGACCTGAAACTCACAGAGATTCACCTTCCTCTGCCTCCTGAATGTAGGGATTAAGGTTCTGTCGAAATATGCTCCACCCAATAATTGGTTATTTTTAAATCTTCACACTGCCTGTGATTAAGCAGTATAACAATTTCCCCAAAGCAACCTTCCCCCTTCTCTTCATTTTACCAAATCTTCTTGTTCAAACTTCAGCTCCTTTGTTTTAGCATCATAAATCTGGTCAGCATGCCCGCCTCACACGTCCCATCCTGCCCCATGGCTGCCATCGCTCTTATTTCTCACCTCTGAACCATTTCTTACAAGCGTTCTTTGAACCTTCCCTAGCTCCCTCACCTGCTCACTAGGGCCCTCCCCAGATCGGACTCACCGGGGTGGGGTGTGAATGGCAGCCTGAATACTGAGTCTGTGATTAGAAGAGATCAAGTCAAGGGTTTTGCCCTGGAATGGCCTCCTGCCTCCCTGGAGATAGCCTAGCATTTGTGGGAAGCCCCTGAGTTTTGGAATTTTGTCACACGAGCTTGGAATTCCAAGTTCCCATTCACTCCCTTACTGAGCAGCCAGAAGCTTCTGAGTCCTGGTTTATAGAAAGAAGCTTCCAAGTCATAATTAAATAATAGGAGAGGGTGCCGTTTCCTGGGCTTGAATCCCAGCTCTGCCCATGAGTAGGACCTGAAGATTTCTTCATCTGTCGCCTGGGGACATGGAGCGGTCGCTATGGGGGTGCTATGAATGATGGGAAGTGCAGAGTGTGCTCCTGTGTGTCGGATCGGATGGCGCCCGAAGAGAACTTAGCCAGAGCAGGGTGGGGGTGAACGGACAGGCCAATGGAATCAGTCCTTTGGTCAAGGCCTGACTGGGTGCCGGAAAGCAAACTGTCGCTCTGTCCAAGGTGCTGTCCCACAACCTGTACACGGTCCTGCATATCCCCCATGACCCCGTGGCCCTGGAGGAGCACTTCCGGGATGACGACGATGGCCCCGTGTCCAGTCAAGGCTACATGCCCTACCTCAACAAGTACATCCTCGACAAGGTGGGGAACGCCCCTCCCCTAGGACGCCAATACCTAGCTTTCTACTCCCATTCTCCACTCCCACTTCTGTCCAAGCTGCCATCCTCACGCCTCCATCTCCACTCCCTTCCTCAGTCACCTGCCCCCCATTGCCCGTCCTCTGTTTTAGCTTCCGCACCCCTCCCCCCGCCAATCCCCCTAACCTGCACCCAGCTCATCTCATCTGTCACCCTCTGTGCAGGTTCTCCTCGGCTGTCCTGCCCCCTAGGGTTCCCCTCCTTCTCTCCCTTGGCCGAGGAACTAGCTTTACTGTTACCAGGGAAATCAGGGGGAGGAAGTGGAGACGTTGGTGAAGTGCCTGAGCCAGCTTGAGTTCAGTCTTGGGCTTGGCAGGCGTGGAGGGCGGGGCTTACGGATGGAGGGGGGTTTACGGATGGAGCGGGGATGAGGCGGATGAGGCGTGAGACAGCTCCCTAACTTGCAGGCTTCATGACAGGTGGAGGAGGGGGCTTTCGTTAAAGAGCACTTTGATGAGCTGTGCTGGACACTGACGGCCAAGAAGAACTATCGAGCAGATAGCAATGGAAACAGCCTACTCTCCAATCAGGATGCTTTCCGTCTCTGGTGCCTTTTCAACTTCCTGTCTGAGGACAAGTACCCACTGATCATGGTTCCCGATGAGGTGAGGGTGACGTCAGATCCAGGGATTGAGTCACTCAGGGCCAAGCCCCTGGTAAAGCCGGGAAGGAAAACAAATTGTCTGTGCGCCTTCCCAATCCCCTTTCTCCATGCGGGTCAGCCCCACCTGACTGCCTCTGAGTAGCGAGAATTATCAACATCGCGCGTCGCCTCAGCCTCCAAACTACATTCGCATCTAAGGAGGAAAATGAGCCACAAATGTTTACATTCTGCATCAGTACAAATGCCCCGCCCGCACACTGATGAGAGAATTCAGATGGAACAGCGGGATTCTTAGGTGCAGTGTAATCTAGGAAGGTGCTTTGTTAAGGGAAGTGGGTGGGGGTGTTCTCTCAGACAGGAAGTAACTCTGGTTATGCAAAATGGACAGCCAAGTCTGGCCTTGGCCTCAGAGGGTTTCTTTTCTTTTAACTGGTGAGCCAGACCAACTCCAAAGATGTAGGGCATGCTGGGGGAAGAGGCTTGGAGTCTGGACCCTTTCTTTTTAGTTCTGGGGGATCGCTAAGAGCTGAACTAAGGCCTTCTACTAAACTGCCACTGGAGGCCCAGAGTAAGATCCCTAAAGAGTCTTTTAAGACAGCTGGGGCCAGGGTGGACTCTAACCAGGTCCTTGCCAGTCGGGGCAAGGCAGCCCCTCAGAGAGTAGGAAGGTTCTTTCTGCTGTGAGAGCAAACTGCAGCAGGGTGTACCCCAACCGCCACTTCCTGTGCTCTGCCTTAGGTTTCCTGTTCCTGCCCTGCTTACCCCCAGCCCTAGTTCCATTGCTCTCCCCCAAGAGAAGGACCTCAAGGGCTGGGGACTGGCTTCAGGATCAGAAACCCAAGCACTGGCTGCCTCTCACTTGCCCTGTGACTTGAAGGAAGTCGCTTTCCACCTTGGCCCTTCCTTCCTTCCTTGTTTGTCATAGGCAAAGTTGAGAGTGTTGAGTAGGAGGGTTTTTTTTTTTTTGGTTTTGGTTTTGGTTTTTTGAGACAGGTTTCTTTGTGTAGCTCCCTCTAGCTGTCCTGAAACTAGCTCTGTAGATCAGGCTGGCCTCAAACTCACAGAGATTTTCCTGTCTCTGCCTCTCGAGTGCTGGGATTAAAGGCGTGCGCCACCACGCTGCACATGACTTTTATTTTATGGCAGAAAGGAGGTGGACCTAGCACAGGGAAGAGGGAGGCTGACTTAGGTGTGCCTAGGGTCCTAGGTCCCCTCTCAAATCTCTCCCCTGTTTCCACCTGTATGTGACTTCCCACGCTCTTGTCCTCTGGAGGTGCTGCTGACGTCACCTGGCCTCCCTCTCCCTTCCAGGTTGAGTATCTGCTAAAGAAACTCCTGGGCAGTATGAGTTTGGAGATAGGCTTGGGCGAGCTGGAAGAGCTGCTGGCCCAGGAAGCTCAAGCAGTTCAGACCTCTGGGGGTCTCAGCGTCTGGCAGTTCCTAGAGCTCTTCAACTCCGGCCGCTGCCTGCGGGGTGTGGGTCGGGACTCCCTTAGCATGGCCATCCAAGAAGTCTACCAGGAACTCATCCAAGATGTCCTGAAACAGGTCAGCCTGAGAGGATCGTTTGGAGAGGGTGTTGGAGACTAGAGGACCACCGGGAGGGGGATGATAGAGACCTAGAGGACCATCGGGAGGGGGTGATGGAGAACTATAGGACCATCGGGAGGGGGTGATGGAGACTAGAGAACCATCAGGAGGGGGTAATGGAGACCTAGAGAACCATTGGGAGGGGGTGATGGAGACATAGAAAACCATCAGGAGGGGGTGATGGAGACTAGAGAACCATCAGGAGGGGGTGATGGAGACTAGAGAACCATCGGGAGGGGGTGATGGAGACATAGAGGACCATCGGGAGGGGGTGATGGAGACTAGAAGACCATCGGGAGGGGGTAATGGAGACGTAGAGGATCATCAGGAGGGGGATGGTAGAGACATAGAGGATCATCGGGAGGGGGTGATGGAGAACTAGAGGATCATCAGGAGGGGTGATGGAGACTTAGAGGATCATCAGGAGGGGATGATGGAGACTAGAGGACCATCGTGAGGGGGTGATGGAGACCTAGAGGACCATTGGGAGGGGGTGATGGAGACTAGAGGACCATCGTGAGGGGGTGATGGAGACCTAGAGGACCATTGGGAGGGGGTGATGGAGACTTAGAGGACCATCGTGAGGGGGTGATGGATACCTAGGAGGCCTCTCTTACTTGCCTCTGTCTGCAGGGCTATCTGTGGAAGCGAGGGCACCTGAGGAGGAACTGGGCAGAGCGCTGGTTCCAGCTGCAGCCCAGCTGCCTCTGCTACTTTGGGAGTGAAGAATGCAAGGAGAAAAGAGGCACCATTCCACTGGATGCTCACTGCTGTGTGGAGGTGAGGGCGCAGTGCGTGGACAAGGGGTCAGGAGCAGGGGTGGAGGAAAGAGAAACCTCACTGGGATGATTCCACTTAGATTAGGTTGGTACAGCTCAGACACATCTGGCTGCCATGAAGCCATTCTCATCCACGTCAGCACTTCTTTTCCTTTTGTAGTGTGAGTGGTCAAACCTGGCATCTCAAACACAACAGGTGTTCTGCCATACCAGCCCGGTGTCAACCCCATAAAACCACCGACCAGACGCGGAAGTCTTTGGTGGATTATTAAACCCCGATATAACTCATATCTACTCTCCACAGCAAACCTTCCAGTTTCTTTTTTCCCTTTGACACAGGATTTCTTGTAGTCTAGCATGGCCTTGAACTTACTTACACAGTCAAGACTGACCTTGAATTCCTAGTCCTCTTGCTTCTTCTGCTTCTCAAATACTGGGATCGTGTGTGTATACGTGATCTTGTGGGTCCATGTGCACATTTGTTTGTAGGTGTGCATATACATATATATGGAAACCAAAGTTTAAACTAGGGTGTCATTCTCTAAGAGCTATGCACTTTGTTGTTTGTGTGGTGTGTGCATGTTGCACACGGAGGCTAGAAGTCATCCTTTGATGTCATTTCTCCAGGAGTCATTTACCTGAGTTTTTGACATACAGTCCTGTAGTGTGCTTTCTCGGGGCCACCAATCAGATCCCAGATGAAGATATGGACTTATGAACCCACCAGCTCTTTTTTTTTTTTTTGGTTTTTTGAGACAGGGTTTCTCTGTGGTTTTGGAGCCTATCCTGGAACTAGCTCTTGTAGACCAGGCTGCTCTCGAACTCACAGAGATTCGCCTGCCTCTGCCTCCCGAGTGCTGGGATTAAAGGCCCGGCCCCACCAGCTCTTATAACTTAAGTCAGCCTGTTTCTTTTCGTCCGTGTTTGCCTTGGGGCTCTTTATCTTTCTTTCATTCTGTGTGTTCTACTTTCTGTACTTCTGTGTCTGGCTGACAGCTGCCTAGCTGGTTGGCCCCAGGCATCTCCCTCTCTTCCCTAGTTCTCTCCTCTCAAGCCTAGATTCTTCCTCCTCCTTATTCTCTCTGCCCACCATCCTGCCTATCCCCCTACTGCTTAGCTATTGGCCATTCAGCTTTTAGATCAATCAGCTGCCTTAGGCAGGCAAAGCAACACCTCTTTACGTCATTAATCAAATGCAGCATAAGAAAATGTAACACATCTTTACATAGTTAAAGTGATATTCCACCCCAGAGTCCCCCACACTGAAACCTGGGGTGCACTGGTTCAGCAAGGCTGGTGGGCCAGAGAAACCCAGGGTCTCCCCTCCCTCTGCCTCCTGGCACTGGGATTATGACATGCATCGTCACGCCTGGTTTTTAACCCCACGCTTGGCTAGGACTCAGGAGCTCAGTCTTATGCAGCCAGCACTTCACTCAACTACCTCCCAGCTCTCCCAACCTCCTTTTGTTTGCTTGTTGTTAAGACCGAATCTTAATGGCTCAGGTCTGCCATCTAGGGCAGCTTGGTAGCCTTTGAGCTCTGCTCTCTGCCTGTCTCCACCTCCTCAGTGCTGGTAGTCCCATCGTACCCAGCTTTGGTGACACCACACCCAGCTTCCTACATGGGTGCTAGGGATTGAATGGAAGCCTTTTATAGTTGGGAATGTCATGCAACTTGTCTCGATCATATCTACAGCCCACCCCCCCTTCCCACCCAACTTCGCATCACTTTTTCTTTTTTTTTGTTCCAGGGTGGGGTGGTTGTTTTTGTTTGTTTGTTTTGTTTTGTTTTGTGAGACGGAATTTCTCCGTATCTTTGGATCCTGTCCTGGAACTCACTTTGTAGACCAGGCTGGCCTCGAACTCACAGAGATCCGCTTGTCTCTATCTCCCGAGTGCTGCGATTAAAAGCATACGCCACCACTGTCCAGCTCATATCACTTTTTTCTTTATTTTTTTATTTTATTTTATTTTATATAAAACACAAGAGCCCACTCTGCTTTATTTACAACACACTGGCTGTCTGTACAGCCAGCCAATATTATTCAAAACGAGGCTAGTGATAGATAATTGGCGCCTTTTGCTTTCCTTCCCCACTCTACCAGGTATGGTACTCCGCCTCTGAGCAACCACCATGCTCAAACATGGGGAGTCCAAAATTAAAAATACAGCAGGTATGGAAGAAAGTAATTGGGAGGGAGAGAGAGGAAGCCATGAGGGGAGTGTTGTATTCACACTACAGTTTATAGACAACTAACCCGTTACAGCCCCATCTGAGTCCGGCCCTGAATGTGAAAAGGGTGGCCTGTTCACCCGACAGATTTTGTTACAGATCCATCCTTCTCTGACCCAACTGTAATGGGTCTAATTCCGACTTTGAAGAGGCTGAAGACTCTGAGGCTCAGTTCCCAAGTGATGTCAAAGTTCCAGCCTCAAAGAGTGATGTCAGGGTTCTCCCGATTTGGGAAGACCCCCAAACCGCCGGGCCTCTGGACAAAGTTCCGTGCATTTCTGGCAACAAAAGAAGTCAGGAACATTGGTCTTCTTCATCTTAGCACAGGAGAGCTGGATCCATGTCCCACACAGGCTGCACTCAATCGCGGGCCGCCCAGCAAAGGGCTTTCTGCAGTAACATGTGCTCAAATCATGTGATCAGATCCCACAAGTCACCGCTTCTCACCCGGTTCCACCATGGTGTCCTCATCCCTGACCTGCATCTCTCCTTCACTGGAGCTGGCATCTCCATCTTGGCTTGTTTCTGTGCTGTCCACTTCCTTGTCTTCACTGTCATAGGGGGAGCACCTTCAGGTGCCCTGTAACAGGAGGTCTGGGGGCTTCAGGGGGTTTTGGAGCACAGGGACTGGGACTTCACCACTGCTGTCCTCTCTTCTTCATCCTCGTCTTCCTCTTCCTCTTCAGAGTCTGTATCACTGGGAGGTGCCCTAGGAGGGCCAAAAGATGGAAATCTACCCCCACGATCTGCCTATTTCAACTTCTGCTTCTTGCTCTTCTTGATTCAAGACCGTTGTTCCCCATCCCCAGGAGCCGGTCGAGGCCTCTGAAGCACCCCAAAGCTAGCCCCACCTTCTGGTCTGAACTTTCTGTTCTTTTGAAAGAACAGAAAGTTCCCCCTGGGAAAGTGGCACGGGGTGAGAGCACCTGGAGGTATGCGTCAGGGACGTGGGAGACAGCGGGAATGACACTTTGGTCCCATCCAGATCAGATAGAGTCCTTGAGCTTCATCTTCCCCAGCAGAGTGGCGCTGTCAGGGGCCTCTTTGCTAGGAGGGATGTAACCTGCACAAGCCAAGACAAAACTGCAGAATTTGTTGAAATCCTCAATTGTTCTCTGCTGTTTCTCTGGTGGCTGAGTCTCTGGCTTAAGAGTCGGAGGTGGATCTTTGGGACTGGGCTCCACCATGGCTTCCAGCATTGCCCCCTCCTCTCCATCTGGTCCGGCAACCCCTTCCTCTAAGCCAGGACTCCCAGTGCTGCCTTGGGTGCTCCATGTTCCTACAGCCTTGCTCCACAGAACTGTCTGCTTTGGCACAGTTGAGACTCCAGTCCGCTACCACCACCCGCCTCTACCACTGCCTCCCACACTCTCTTAATCTTTCAAGATGATTTGTGCTGCCCAAATATTCCTGGATTCTGGAGAGCGGTTGACTACACTCTCAGAGAAAATTGACGCTTCCTTTCCCAGCAAACAGTCGCCATTAGCTTGGCTGCTTGTGGTGGGATAGTGTGCCCACCTCTCCTGTCCCTGCTGGGATTTGGTTTGGCTTGGGCTTGCGACAGGTTTTGACCATGGTGTCGAAACTGCTGTGAGTACAGCTGCCCTGCCATGTCCAGAAGATAATGTGTCCCTTCTAGCCATCAGCTGCCTCAGGCTCTCACACTCTCTTCCAAAATGATCCCTGAAGCTTGGGAGGGAGTTTGCAGTATGCCCACTCCTTTTAGGGTTGAGCATTGTGTAATCTCTTATGTGGCCGGTTATGCATCACTGTGTTTACCACCATCTACCGTGCACAGAAGCTTCTCTATTGAGGGTTGAGAGATGCGTTGGTCTCGGATACCAGTGATGCGTCATTGGGACTTAGTGTAACACTCTGCCCTTCGGCGGCATAAATTGTAGTGGCTTCTCCTCTAGGGCCTACGACCTGTCTAAGCCATAGGTAGCTAAATAATGGTGTCAGTATGGATTTCTGAAGCATGATTAATAAAAACTCAGAGACAGAAACTGGGGTTCAACCTGAAGGTCAGAAAAGCAAAACAGCTAGCTATTGGCTCTTACCTCTACCTCAGTCTGAAATGGTGATCCTGCCTCCAGGAATCTCAGAATGAGACTGACTGAGAGCTGTCTCCTCCAATTTTATAATCCTCCCTAGGGCTGAGATTAAGGGTGTGCACCACTACTGCCTGGTTTCTATGACAAGCTGGTGTGGTTGCTGGGATTAATTTAAAAGTGTATGTTATTGTTGCCTGGTCTGTAAGGCTGGTCAGTGTGACTGTTTTACTTTTCTGGTCCTCAGGCGAGCTTTATTTATTAAGATACAAATGAAGCCGGGCGTTGGTGGCGCACGCCTTTAATCCCAGCACTCGGGAGGCAGAGGCAGGCGGATCTCTGTGAGTTCGAGACCAGCCTGGTCTACAAGAGCTAGTTCCAGGACAGGCTCCAAAACCACAGAGAAACCCTGTCTCGAAAAAAAAAAAAAAAAAAAAGATACAAATGAAATGCTACTACAGGCTTCATCCTGTGAAGTGGGACTCTGATCTAATCAGAAAGTGGTTGGTTGCTCCCATGATGGTCATGACTCTTTGCCCCAGTGGGCGTGCCTTTCAGACCAGTCATTATTGTAGCTTGTAGCATGACTGAGGATGACTTTTCTCCACTATCATGAAGTGGAAGCTAGCCAGTAGAGAGAAAGCTTCAAAGTTCACACCAGCTTGGTTTTTGCCATGTTCTGAGACTCAAGCCTTCAGCAACAGGACCTCGCTGTCAGGCTCTGAAGTAAATTCCAATAGCCTGTGATGTCTGGGGATCTATGGGACCTCAGGGGCCAACAACTCCAAAAGTGACTCACACCTGGCACTGGCTTTCTCAATATTTATTTTTCTGTTTAATTTTATGTGTCTGTGTACCTGAGTGTGTGTCTGTTCACCATATGTGTTCAGGAACCTGGGAGGTAAGAAGAGTCAGGGCTACTGGAACTAGAGTTAATGACAGCTGTGAGCTGCCATGTGAGTGCTGAGGACCAAAGCCAGATCCTCTGCATGAGCAGCCTGCAAGCACTCCTAACTGCTGAACCACCGCTCCAGCCCTTGGCACGGGACATATTTCTACTGGATATGTATTCATTTCTCTTTGATCCATAGAAGTAGAATTGCTGGAACATATGATAATTCTAACTTTTGAGGAAATGCCAATTTTTTTCAACAGTTGTATCATCTGATACACTCATCACTGGGACCTAAGTATTACCGTTCCTCTATGTCTTTGTTTATTACATTTTTATATAATCTCTATATCTTTGTTTTTACATTACACTAAAGATTTGTTAAGGGCTCCCAGCACTCAAGAGATTGAGGCAAGGAAGACAGGAGGTAGAGGTCAACCTGGGCTACGTATCAAAACCTTGTCTCAAGAAAAAATAATCAGTTACCTAAGGCTATATACATTTTTTTTGTTTTGTTTTTTGAGACATAGTTTCTCTGTAGCTTTGGAGCCTGTCCTGGAACTCGCTCTTGTAGACCAGACTGGCCTCGAACTCACAGAGATCTGCCTGTCTCTGCCTCTCAGGGCTGGGATTAAAAGCGAGCGCCACCCGCCTGGCTGGCTGTATACACTTTTGTTACATAAGTAAACAGGTGTTGAACAAGCCTCCAGACATCTCAGAACCAGTTTCTTTCTCTGTGAAGTGATGCCTGACAGGAATATATGACCACAGATAAATGTTGTATAGAAAACACCGGTGCAGGGTGCTTAAGAACACTGGTTGCTCTTCCGGAGGACCCAGGTTCAATTCCCAGCATCCCCATGACAGTTTGTAACTGTAGTAACTCCAGTTCCAGGGGATCTAAAACCTTCATACAGATATACATGCAGATAACACCAATGCACATAAAATAAAGATAAATAAGTCATCAAGAATGTTAAAACAGCCGGGCGGTGGTGGCGCACGCCTTTAATCCCAGCACTCGGGAGGCAGAGGCAGGCGGATCTCTGTGAGTTCGAGACCAGCCTGGTCTACAAGAGCTAGTTCCAGGACAGGCTCCAAAACCACAGAGAAACCTTGTCTCGAAAAACCAAAAAAAAAAAAAAAAAAAAAAAAAGAATGTTAAAACAAACCCCCACTAGTACAGGGCTGGGCATGTTGTTGTGTTGCACATCTTTAATTCCAGCCCTTGGGAAACAGAGGAGCTACATGAGTTCAAGGCCAGCTCAAGGCCAGCCTGGTCTATGTAGTGAATTACAGAACAATTAAGACTATACTGTGAGACCCTGTCTCAAAAAACAAAAAAGAAAGAAAACACTACTGTAAACCGGGGTGGTGGCACACACCTTTAATCCAAGCACTCCGGAGGCAGAGGCAGGCAGATGTCTGTGAGTTCGAGGCCAGCCTGGTCTACAAGAGCTAGTTACAGGACAGACTCCAATGCTACACAGAGAATTCCTGTCTCGAAAAACCAAAACAAAAAACAAAAAACAACAACAACAAAAAAACACCACTACTGTAGACAACTATTATTTTCCGCAGAACATAAGTTTAGTGGAGGCAAAAACCCCAGACACACCCCTGTACCATTATTCTCCCCAACCCTTGAAGGACAGGTGACGTTTGAGAGACTAGCTGGAAAGCAGCAGTTGCAGGCGGTGAGGACTCAGGCACATGTTTAAGCGTGTACTATATGCTAAACCTTGTGGAGAGATACCAAGATGAAAATGGCGCCAGCTAGCCTTCAGAGAACAAAACCGAGAACTGTGGGCACACAGGCACCCCATAACTAACCATCCACCACCCCAGACCATGCATACTCCCGTCAGGGTGGGGGAAGGTCCCAGAGAAGAGGTCGGGGGTGGGGGGGTCTAGAGCTGGGTTACTTCTAAGGCAGATATGGTCCCCATCTCAGTGAAGTCATCTGACCCGGGGCCATCTACCCCTTTCCTAGGTGCTTCAGGACCGCGAAGGAAAGCGCTGCATGTTTTGTGTGAAGACGGCTAGCCGCACCTACGAGATGAGCGCCTCAGACACGCGCCAGCGCCAGGAGTGGACGGCCGGTGAGTGCCGGTCTGGGTCTAGCTGGGCCTCGGTCACTTCATCCGAGCGACCCTTGGACGCCCTTGGCCGTGGTGGCCTAGGCCCCGGCTGACTCCGTCCCGCTCGGCCCCGTAGCCATCCAGACCGCGATCCGGCTGCAGGCGGAGGGGAAGACTTCGCTGCATAAGGACCTGAAGCAGAAGCGACGGGAGCAGCGGGAGCAGCGCGAGCGGCGCCGGGCAGCCAAGGAGGAGGAGCTGCTGCGATTGCAGCAGCTGCAGGAGGAGAAGGAGAGGAAGCTGCAGGAGCTGGAGCTGCTGCAGGAGGCGCAACGGCAGGCTGAGCGGCTGCTGCAGGAGGAGGAGGAGCGCCGCCGCAGCCAGCACCGGGAGCTGCAGCAGGCTCTGGAGGGCCAGCTGCGGGAGGCGGAGCAGGTGAGGCTGTCCAGAGGGCGGGGCTTGGATAGGGGCGGAGCCTCTGGGAGGGAGTCGGGTGGGGCAGGGTCTTGACAGAAGAGTGACAGGAAGAGGACCCGGGCTGGGCCTACGAACAGTGCAGGGCATCTGGAGGATGCTATGAGAGGGCCTTAGAGAGGGTGGAGCCGTAGACTGATGGACAAAGGGAGAGTAGAAGTTGAATGATGCTATAGGCGGGGCCTGAACAAAGGGTGGGTCCCGTGGGTTGGAGGATGTTGTTGGCATGGCCTAATGAGTGGTGGGGAGGGGCCGTAATAGTGGGTAGAGCCTAGGGCAAACCCCTGGTATAGATGGGACCTAGCTCAGAAATCTTTTCTGGGGTCAGGACTTGGTCCGAAAACACTGGTGATTGTAAATGGTTTGGAATGAAGTCAGTCTAGACTTGAACCACATTTTAACAAAACCAGTTTGGGGACTATATAGGCTGGGATTAGTTAGGTAGGACACACGAAGGCCGAGTAGACACGCAGAAACAATTGAATTTATAATTTGAGAAAACTCGGTTCTAGGCCATCGAGCTGGTTCAGCGAGTAAAGTCGCTTCCCGCGCAAACCTAGCATCCTGAATTCTATTCCTGGAACCCCCTAAAGATAGGCAGAGGAAACTGCCTCCACAAAGCTGTCCTCTGACCGCCAGAGGCATGTTGTGGCATGTGTGCCCATTACTCCTCCACCGTAAGAGCTGTAGGAACCCAGCACTTGCTAAGTCTCTCTGTATCAGCAACTAGAATTCTGTTCCTGGAGCTAGGCTGAGGATTCGGTGAAGAAATACTTGTAAGAAATTCAATAAAGCCAGGCAGGGTGCCTCATGCCTCTAATCTCAGTGCTGGAGAGGTGGAAGCAGGAAGCTCAAGAGTTCAAGGTCATGCTACCTAGAAAGTCTGAGGCCAGCCTGGACCTCCTGAGACCCTGTCTCAAAGAACCAAGAGGGGCTGGAGTGATGGCCCCGCAGTTAAGAGCCCTGGCTGCTGTTTCAGAGGACCCAGCTTGGGCTCCCAGCACCCACATGGCAGCTCAAAACCAGCCAGCGGATCCCACACCCTCTTCTGGCCTCTGTGGGCACTGTCCACACGTAGTGCACAGACAGCTATGCAACTAAAACACCCATGCACATGAATAAAAACTTTTAAATAATAAAAAAATTCAATACCTTTTGGTTGTCCTAATAACTGCAATCCCTGACACCTACCATAATATTATAATTGTTATAGTAGGAGTTAGGAAGGGATTACCGTAATTTAATATGTTGTTTTATTGTAATATAACATATTATGATGTTTAATTACATATAATTATAATTGGTGTTGTTTTGTGAGGTGCTGGCTAACAAACACAGGGCCGTGGGCATACTAGGCAAGCCCTCTGCCGCTGAGCTACAGCCCCAGCAAACGCCTAATTATTATTTCTAAGGCCAGTGGAAGGAAAGAATAATTTGAGGCATCAGGCTCTTGGACAGGTCAAATCAAAGAAACCCCAACTAAAGATCCTCCAATACAAACAGCCAGGCAGAGCCCGGGAGAGGCAGTAGCCTGTCTCCTCCGGTGTTCCACTGACCGGCTCTGCCCTCCCACAGGCCCGGGCATCTATGCAGGCTGAGATGGAGCTGAAGAAGGAAGAGGCGGCCCGGCAGCGGCAACGCATCGCCGAACTGGAGGAGATGCAGGAGCGGCTGCAGGAAGCCCTGCAACTGGAGGTGAAAGCTAGGCGGGATGAGGAGGCCGTGCGCCTTGCCCAGACCAGGTAACCGCACAAGGACTGAGTCCCTTTTCCGCCAGCGCCTGAGCGCCCCCCTCCACGCCCCGCTCTGAGAGGTTTCCTATGCGCTCCTGCAGACTACTGGAGGAGGAGGAGGAGAAGCTGAAGCAGCTGATGCATCTGAAGGAAGAGCAGGAGCGCTACATCGAGCGAGCACAGCAGGAGAAGGAGGAGATGCAGCAGGAGATGGCGCTGCAGAGCCGTTCCCTGCAGCAAGCCCAGCAGCAGCTGGAGGAGGTGCGGCTGAACCGGCAGAGGGCGGACGAAGACGTGGAGGTGAGACACCCGCGGGAACCTGGAGAAACTGGGGGAGCCAGTGTGTCATTGCGCCTGCCCCAGAGCCAAGCTACCTTGCTTTACACTCGCTGGCTGTGTTACCGCCTACAGATTGCTTAACCTCTCTGAGTCTGAAGCTCTGGGAAAGGAAACAGATAACTCCTGTTACCACAATGAAACAAGCTAATACAGTGGTATTTAGTATGTAAATACAGAACGCACCTGTGGTTGTATTTGCCAATAGTATAATTAACCCGAGCAGAATTTCCCCTCCTCCTCTTCTAAGCCCTAGGTTTGTACACACTCCTTGGAGCTTGAATCCCTGTAGATAAGGGTTCTAGTTTTTTTTTTTTTTATTAAGCTTTTACATTTGTTTATTTCCTTTTATATGTGTGGTTGCTTTGTCTGCATGTGTGTCTATGTACCGTGGGCAGGCAGCACCCACCGTGTCCAGAAAGTGGTAGTATTGGACCCCCGGTGACTGGAGTTACAGACACTTGTGAGCTACCCTGTGGGTATCCCACCCTGGTCCTCTAAGAGCCATCTCTCCAGCACAAAGATGTCTTTTAGGGTCTGGGGATGCGGCTCAGTTTGTAGAGGACTTGCCTGGCATGCACAAAGCCCCCGTTCACTCCCCAGCACTGTTTGCATCAGGCACCGAGGCTGTAATCTCAACACTCAAGAGTTGGGCAAGGGCTAAGAGCACCTGGCTGCTCTTCCAGAGGACCCAGGTTCAATTCCCAGCACCCACATGGCAGCTCACAGCTGTCCAGTTCCAGAGGATCTGACACCTTCACTCCAATGCACATAAAATAAAGCTAGATAAAATCTTAGAAGCAAACAAACAAATAATAAAAAAAGAGTTGGACAGGGAAGGATCAGAAGTTCACAGTCCTCACCGCCTACATAGTGAGTCTGAACACACAAGACCCTGTCTCATAAAAGGAAATTAAATAAATACATTTAAAAAAAGCTTTTGCTGGGTTTTAGTGCTAGGCTTTTAGATCCCAGCACTCGGGAGACAGAGGCAGGTGGATCTCTGTGAGTTCGAGGCCAGCCTGGTCTACAGAGAGTTCAGGCCGGCCGGAGCTACTAGTGAGGACACGTGCTGCTCTTCCAGAGGACCCGAGTTCAGTGCCCAGCACCTACATCAGCGGACTCCCAGCCATCTGTGGCTGCACCTGCAGTGAGATCCAACCCCTGTGGCCTCCGTGGGCACCTGCACTCCTGTATACCCAGACACAATATAATAATTTGTTGTTGTTGTTGTTTTAAGACAGAATTTCTCTGTGTAGCTTTTAATCCTGTCCTGGAACTCACTCTGTAGACCAGGCTGGCCTCAAACTCACAGAGATCTGCCTACTTCTGCCTCCTGAATGCTGAGATTAAAGGCATATGCCACCACCACCTGGTGACATACATAATTTAAAATAATAAATATAAATCTTAAAAGAGCTTTATTTAATTTTTTTCTGGCTGACACAGTCATTGCAAAAACAATGCAGACTGGAGAGTTGGCCCAGTGGCTAAGAACACTTGTTGCTCTTACAGAGGACTCAGGTTTAGTTGCTAGCACCCTAGGTCACAGCCACCTACAACAACACAAAAATGGCCAGCACAGGAAGGTGGGCCTACCTACTCGCCCTGCTTAGGGCTCTGAATTCTGGCGCAGAGACTCCACCATGAGGTCCTAGAGAATTTGTTAAACAATAGTTTGGTATTTAGTGTACGTCCCTGGGTTTGTTGTTTAACCTGTTTCAAATTTGTCTGTGTTAGCTTCTGCTCAGGAAGTTAGATAAAATAGGAAATGCGCTTAGCATGTCTTAGCAGCTCGGTGAATGAAAATGATGATCGCTGAACCTTTGGGAGGACACGAGTCCCCTGAAATTGGAGGCAGACTCTGACTTTTTGTGAACATGCGTGGGCTTTGTTTTTTAAAGATTTACTTCTTTTATGTGATGTGCATGTGCATACCTGTCTGCAAGTGTCCTTGGAGACTAGAAAGACTGGAGTCCATGGGCCTTGAGTTACAGATGAGCCACCTGCCACATGGGTTCTGGGCAGCAAACCTGGGTCCTCTGTATGAGCAGCAAGTGCTTTTTACCACTGAGCCGTCTCTCTAGCTCCCTTCGCCCACCAGTTTTGATACAGGATCTCACATCTCTAATTTGTTATATAGCCCAGGTCATGACCTCCCCCTTCCTCTACATCCCAAGTATGTATTCCAAGCATGCACCTCCATGGCTGGCTCTACATGAGTTTCCCAGGGCGATGATGAGGTGCTGCAGTCAGATTCTCAGGGGCTCTGACCCTTTCCCACCACCCGCTCCACAGGCCGCCCAGAGGAAGTTGCGCCAGGCCAGCACCAACGTGAAACACTGGAATGTCCAGATGAACAGGCTCATGCGTCCGATCGAGCCAGGAGGTGAGCCTTCCCTTCTTGGGGTGGAGTAAGGGAGGCTTCCACAAAGGTAGAAGAAGTCAAAGGTCTCCCCTCTCCCAGGGCTAAGGCAAGACCCTCACTTCTCCCATTTCAACTCGCTTTTCTCCTTCCCACCTCTCTTTCTGCCAGATAAGCGTCCGACCACCAGCAGCTCCTTCACTGGCTTCCAGCCCCCTCCCCTCGCTCGCCGGGACTCCTCTCTAAAGCGGCTGACCCGCTGGGGCTCCCAAGGCAACAGAACCCTTTCAGCCAACAGCAGTGAACAGAAGTCCCTCAATGGTGGGGACGAGACTCCCACCCTGGCTTCTACCTCTCAGGAAGATAAACTGGACCCGGCACCAGAAAACTAGCCTCTGATGACCCTTGTCTCCTGACGCTGTGTCTACCAGGACCTGGCTACAGCGGGCTGTGGGTAACTCCAGCCTCTGCGAACGGTCCTGGGGCTACGGGCCCGGGTCTGCTGACCAGAAGTCGGTCCAAGATAGGATGTGGTTGCCATTCTCGCCAGGTCCAGACCACAGAGGCTGTCTGTGGTGTTAATGATCAAGAATATGGTTCTGTGCTTCAGCCTCAAGGACCCTGTGATCAGGGCTGGGAAAGAAACTAGACAATTAGGACAAAGGTCATTTGTCCCCAAAGGTCATCTGCCCTCTCCTCTCCAGACTACCACCAAGTCATAGAGGCATACTTCCAAATAAAACTGCTCCCACCTGCCCTCTGCTCCTGCCCCTCCCTCCCCCCCCTTTCTGTCCCTCCCTCAAGTTCAAGTTCAAGGTCCCAGAGGCAGCTGGTGAGGTGAGGTGGTTAGGAGTGTGGACTGTGGGCTGGACCTGGCTCTGCCGCTTTACACTCACCGTGCTGGTCAATGGAGAGGATCACAGTCCGGATGGGGAGGGCCTGGGGAGCACAGACTCATGCTGATGGCATCGTTAGTCTTGTCTGAAGTGTTTATTGAGCGTCTGTTGTCTACCTGGAGACCACCTACATTACTCCATTCCCATAGCAACCGTAAGAGCTGGATTACCATTACTGTGATTGCAATACTAGAGGTGCAGGCAGATCGGGCCGTTTGTCTGAAGCCTTTCAGACTCGCTTTGCACCCCGTATTCTCTGAACATGGACTTTGTTCCCTCAGACGAGAGCCTAGGTTCTAGACTCCGCAAAGTTTGCTCCCGGTTTCATACCCCTCACTGCAAGCCTAGGAAGTTCACCAGGACCGCTGTCCTGTGTGTTCCTGTACCTCTCTCGGATGCTTTAAATCTAGATGGTTGTCCCCTTCCTCATGTGTTGAATGCTTGTCCCCAGCTCAGAGCACTATTTTGGGGAGACTGTGGAGTCTGTAGCAGGTAGGACCTACCTAGGAAGTAGGTCACTATGAGGCCAGCTTTGGTTCCTCTGTGTTCTCTGCTCGCTGTGTTGCCAGGATGTAAACAGCCTCTCAGGACTATCCACTGAACTACTTCTCCATGCCGCCCCTGCCACAATAGAGTGAGCCCTCCCAACCCTAAGCAAAAAAAAAAAAAAAAAACCTTCCCTCCCTTTGTTTGTGCCGGATGCTGGGATGCTGACGCTGGGATGCTGTCGTGTGACACAGAAGTAACTACTAAGCCCTCCTTTCCCATCCCCATAGCTGCGGAGTGTGAACCGTGGGCTCCTCCATTTGGCCTGTGTTTAATAAATTGCCCAATCAACTGGATTCTTTGGGTCAGTCCCAAACATGCCAGAGGTGCTACTGCCAGTGGTCACTCTCGCTGGTCTCTGTCCGCTCCTAATTAAATAAGAGCTTCGCTGGAATTTCCTTCCAATCCTGCTGCCTGGATGGTATTTCCAAAATGCAGGTGCAATCTTGACTCTCTTTTCCAGCCCCTTGGTGCTGTCCGGAAGGGATTGTTGTGTTGAGACAAGGTCTCTCCCTATAGCTCAGGATAGCCGCCAAGTCAGCATGCCCCTGCCTAAACCGTGGTAGGCACGACCACACTTAGCTATGACCAAGGGTTAATTTAATTAGTGCATGAGTGTGTGCGCGCGCGCATGCACACACACACACACACACACGTGCCATGGTGAACGTGTAGAGGTCAGAGGACAACTTTCAGGAGTCAGGTCTCTCCTCCTAAGCCAGGCATCAAACTCATGCCATCAAGCTTGGCAGAGGCACCTCTACCTGCTGAGCCATCACCCTGGACCTCCCTTGTGAGTTCTGACCTGCCAAGTCTGCTTGCTCCCTTCCTTGTGGGAAATGAGGGCTGTGGCAATCCACCCAGGAAGACCTGCTACAATTTTGCCTCAGGGATCTAGCTTCAGCCTCCTCCTTCCTCTGGGTCTCCTCGTGGTTGTCCTTTCTCAGCCTTTGTAACTAAATGTTGGAGTTCTTCAGTGCTGTCCCCAGTGCCTGGCCCAAGGCTTGCTTCTGAGAAACTGTGTAACAAACATGTATTAAATGGATGTCATGCACAACTTAAATGAGCGTGGCACAGTTCGGATGTGAAGACGGACATAGCTGAGGCTGGGGCTCAAATCTGTCCCTCATCCAGTCCAGTGTGTCAAGACGATGTGCGCTGTACAGGGTGTTCCCTTTGGTGTGCGCTGTTATCTGAAAATGGTTCCTGCCCTTTTGGAGCTTGCTTGCTCTTTGATCACGAAGGTCACAGCTCCTTCCAGTGAACCCAATGCTCTTTCAAGGAAGTTTGTGACATTTAAAGTTCCTTGAAAGAGGGTGCAGAGGTAAGGGGTGAGAGGGGAAGTCCAAACTCCAAGTGCTGTGGGAATAACTGGGGCAGAGGGATATGCATGGGGGAATTGGGAGCTGAGATTGCCCTGGCTGCTGTTTTGTTTCTGCAGCGCTGAGGATGGAAGCCAGGGCCTTTTCCTGCCTTACTGCTCACCGCACAGGGGCTGCCTCTCCAGCGCTGCCCTCCCTCCTTTTTCTTTCGTTTATTATTATTATTTTAAAGAGATGTTCTTGTGGTGTGCTGAGCTGCCCTCAGATCACTCCGTAGTCCAGGATAGCCTTGCGCCCACCCTCTTCCTGCCAGCCTCCCACATACTGAAATGTCGGGTGTGCACCGAGCTGGCAAGCCCTTAGCATCCTACAAATATGAAGGAGATCAGGACAACACTGAATAAGTAGCGCTATTTATGGGTACAAGAAGTCTGGATTCTGAGTCTCGTATGGGCTATAATTCTGGCACTGAGGGGCAGGAGGAGGCACAGAGGCAGGCAGATCAAAAGTTTCACAAAAGTAAAGGGGGGTGGACTACACAGATAAAGACTTTTAAGCCAGTCTCATTACATATTGCGCGTGCGCACACACACATCCATGGGATCCAGCTATTAGAAGGGGTAGAATTGATGGGTGATTGTTCTTCTGATTGGAAAGGGATTCTTTAGAGTGCAGAGTTGGAAGAAACTCAGTTTGTCAGTTCCCAAGTGCTGTCTACTGAAACTGTCATCCAGTTTCCAATCCCATCTTCCCTGTTTTCAAAAGGGAGGTTGGCCACCCCTTCGCCCATTCAGCCTCTTCCAAGAGTGGAGCATCCAGGAAAATCAGGAGTTCGAGGTCCCTGGAAGCTGTCCTCTGACCTCATGCTCTCTATGGCATGTGTGCACTTGCACACACGCCCCCCCCACACACACACACTAATGATAACAGAGGCCAGAGGACTAGAAGCTCAAGGTCATCCTCGGCTACACACAAAGGACGTTTGAGACCAACCCAGAACATGTGAGACTCCATTGGTCTCAAAACAATAAGGAGACAACAAAACAAACAAAAACAGGAAAAAAAAGGGAGAAAAAGGAGAAAAGGATGATAAAAATCGAATAACTTCTGGGCAAGGTGGCACACACCTTTAGTCCCAGCTTGAATGGCAGAGGCAGGCAGATCTCTGTGAGTTCCAGGGCAGCCTGGTTTATACAGTGAGTACTAGGAAAGCCAGGAACATAGTAAGACCCTCTCCACACACTCAAAACAAAACAAAACACACACACACACACACAGAGAAGGAGGAAGAGGACAGAAAAAAAGGTGAAGGAAGAATTAAGAAATTCTTAAAACCCAGACAGAGTTGATTGATTGATGAATTGATTGATTTCTAAATTATTATTATTATTGTTGTTGTTGTTGTTGTTGACAAGACCTATAGCCCAGGCTTCTAGGAACTTGAGGTCTCAGTCCGACTTAGCCTTCCCAGAGTGGGGATTACAGGTACGCCCCACCATGACTGGCTAAATCATCAACCATGTGTCAGATAAAGTTGGTTGTCTGGGAGGCGTTTATTGAGCCAGCATCTCATACATCCCAAACTGACCTGAAACTCACTGTGTAGTTGAGGCTGGCCTTGAACTCCTGTCCTTCTGCCCCTACCCCCCAAGTGTTGGGTTGTAGATGTGCACACCACCATATGTGGCTAAGGCGAGCTTGAATTCTTGCCATGCTGTGATCAAATGGAGCCTTCCTACTTTCCCAGCCCAACAAAGGATTTAGGCTCGAGGTCACCAACGATCCCCTGTGCCTCAGTTTCCTCAGCGGTAAGTGGAGTCTCTTCTGGGCTCTCCAGTGTCCTGTGTGCGGCATGGGGAAGCACTTACAGCTGACGAGCTGAGGTATGACGTCACAAGAGTGATCATGTGATGTCTGAATGTGATTTAATTTTGAGCAGCATGAGAAGCTGTCATCTTGGGGGGCAGAAGATATTTCCTAGTTTTTCAATCCCAAGGCTAGAAAATAACTCCTACTGGGTAGTGGTGCTAGCACACGCCTTTAATCCCAGCACTCAGGAGGCAGAGGCAGGTGGATCTCTGAGTTCAAGGCCAGTTGGGTCTACAGAGTGAGTTCCAGGACTGCCAGGGCTACACAGAAAAACCCTGTCTTGAAAAAGCAAATAATAAAGAAAAGAATTTCTCTATGCTGTCCAACGTCCTAAGAGTGTGTCCTGTTTCAGACACCCTCATACCCTCCAATCCCTTGGGTTCCCATGGGAAACATAGCCATTGTGGCCCCAGGTTCTCTAGTTCTGTGTGACTTCTGTGTAAGAACGGTGGGGACATGGAGCTGGAGTGCTACAGGTGTGTTAGATGCTGTTGTCAGGGGCCACCAGACATGGCAAACAGCTGCTTTGAATTGCTGCTCTAGCCCCTGCTGCAGAGAAGGACCCCTCTGCCCTAGTCCCTGCTGCAGAGAAGGACCCCTCTGCCCTTGCCCCTGCTGCAGAGAAAGGGGAAGGAGGAGAATGGTCCCCAGAGTCGCCGGTACCACCTGCAGGCCAGCGGCTGGCACAGTTGTGAGCAGGATGCTAGCTGACAAACTACACAGTCACCGGGCATCTCTGGGCAGGTTTGGGTAGCTGAGATCCCTGGCTCACTTCAGAGGATTATAAAAACTTGGCTGGGATCTGCTTTTCCTACCCAGCTGCACCCAAGGTGAATCTAGACCACAGGAAGATTTGGGGGCACTCTTTCAATCAGGGTTATGATTCAAGTTACAGAAAGAGACTGAATTATTATTGAATCATTAACTATTTATGGAAGTGAACGAATTCAGCATGGCATACATGTGGAGGTCTGAGAACAACCTGCAAGAATCAGCCCTCTACTGGCACCATGTGGGTCCCAGAGAGGGGACAGGTCATTAGACTTGGCAACAGGCACCTTTAACCATTAAACATCTTATCAGCCCATAAACAGAATATTTAAGAACCTAGAAGGGGGCAGGTGAGATGGCTCAGCATGTAAAGGGGCTTGCTGTCAAGCCTGACGATCTGATTTCAAGTCCCAGGACCTACAAGGTGGAAAGACTGACTCCGGCAAGTTGTGCCCTGACCTTTGCATGTGTGCATGCACACACACACACACACACAAACACATTAAATACAATGTAACAAGAACAGCAGCAAGAACCACAAAGAAGGGGGTGGGTTTGGATTTGGATCTGGGAAGAGTTAGAAGAGTGTAGGGAGGTGAATAAGAACAAAATACATAATATACAAGTAGGAAATCCCCAAAACTAACAGAAATGTTGTATTATAAAAACCAAAAGAGGGCTAGAGATGTGGCTCAGTGGGTGGAGAGCTTACTTAGCATGCCAGAAGCCCTGGCTTCTACACCCACTGCCATACGAACCGGGCACAGAGGATTCCTGCGCGTGGGAAATGGAGCTACCAAGGTCATCCTGTTCCAGACTGGCCTGAGATCCTACGTGAGAGCCCATCTAAATCAAAATGGCAGAAACCTCAAGGCAGACTTTGACTTCCACGGTCCTTTACTGTAGTCTCAGAGGTTAAGAGAGCAAGTTCTAGAACAACCAGGGCTGGAACACAGAGAAACCCTGTCACAAAAAGTCAGGATGTTTGTGTGACGGGGGAGGGCAATAAAGGGAGGTAGAGAGCTCCAAAGTTAGAGGGGACCAGCAGGGGGACCAGAGTCAGGTTCTAGCATACACTGGAGCACACACGTATGTAACACACACACACACAGTGGCGAGGGACTCTCAAATCCAGAGCACGGAGCACTGAGGCTGTGGCATACAGAGAGCCTGCAGAGGGCAGAGGGAACCCTTACCACAGGTATGGAGGAGGGAGGGGCCTGCTGGCCGCTCCTGCCTGTCAAGTTTTCTTCATTCCAAGATGACGAAACCAGCTCCTGCCAGATTGCCTTTTGGTTGCATACCCTCTTTGGGTACATGGTAAGGGGAGAGTTGGGATAAGAGGTCCCTCTTCTAGATGAGAGCAGAATTTCCTCTACCAGAGAAGGCAGCCTCTGACTTAGGGGGACAAAAGATACAGGACCATGAATTTCCACTGAGAGAGATCTCAAGTGGGAGGAAAGTTCCTTTTGAATTGTTTTCCTGTTGGGGTAGGGTCTCCTATAGCCCAGGTTGGCCTAGAACTGCTTTCTACGTAGCTAAAGGTGACCTTGTACCTTTGTTATTTCTTCATCCACAATGTCACCATACCTCCCAGATCTTTCTTTTAATATGATTATTACATTTTTTACTTCTAGTGTGTGTGTGTGTATGTGTGTACATGTGTATGCATGTGTGGGTGTGTAGAGGTCAAAGGATAACCATCAGAGGGCCAGTTCTCTTCTTCCATTATGAGGGTCACAGGGACTGAACAAGCCACCAGTTTTCTTCTTGAATTAAAAAAACTGGAGGGTTGGAGAGACGTTTCGGCGGTGAAGGCACTTGCAGAAGACCGGTGTTCAATTCCCAGCATCTCCATGGATACTTGGAAGCTCTGCACAAACTGTATCACCACTTCTGGGCACCCAACGCCTTCTTCTGGCCCCTGCTGGCACTGCACACACATAGAGCACAGACATGCAAACAAAACGCTCAGACTTAAAAATAGACAAATACTTTAAAAATGTATGTGGCTGTGTGTGTATTTTCATTCCCAGCTTGTCCTTGCCCCAGCGCCCTTAGCTTTGCTTCTCTCAAGCCACACAAGTCTGTGCCTACTTTCTTCTCAGGAAGAGCGAGGAGGTTGTACTAGGTGACCTCCACCTTCTTTCCTCTCTTTAAATTTCCTTCTGTGAGACTTGCTGGACTCGTTTTACCAGCCCTACCTTCTCCCCAGCGCCTTCCTCAGCCGCTGCTCCCACATCTGACTCCAGAGGGCGCTGCAGACGCGCCAGCAGTGCGGTGGGCGGAGTGATGACTCCAGCCTCGCGGCGATTGGTTGCTGCCCTGGGGAAGAGGGCGTGACGAGTGCCTGGCGGGGGCGGGAGCGAGCGGCGCGGTGACGTCAGCGGGCCGGGGGCGGGGCCTGGGCTCGAAGCGTGTGACGCCGCAGGCCGCGGCGGAGCTGGGGATTAATGGGAAAAGTTTTGGCAGGAGCTGAGGGATTCTGCGGAGCTTGCGGGACGGCTGCGGCGGCAGCGCGGGAGGCGACCGGGACAGGTCCGTGCGGGTCGGGAGAGGTCAGCGTGGCCCGGGCCGAGGTGGACGGTGGGGTCGGAGCTCCGGAGGCTTCGTTCCGCGGGGCTTGCGGCTCTTCTCTCTCGGCCTGTGCTCTAGAGGCGTCACCGCCGGGGTCCTCAGGACGGAGACCTCGGTGGCCACTCCAAGCCGGCGTCCCTGCCTCCTCCCACCCACCCTGACCCACTCTGGGGCCCCGTGGCTTCATCTCCTCCCGATTCCCGGAGAACCTCATCTCCACCTCCCCTCTGACCTCTTGCCGAGTGCCTCTCTGGTGCCCCGCTACTCAGCCCTCTTTGGAGATCCTCCTGCCTCCCTCGACAGCCTCCCATCCTTGCCCTGTCGGTCATTGCTCTCTCTCTCTCCATCTGCGTCCCCTGTTTCTCCAGTTGTCTGATCCCTCCCCATCTTCCCGAGGATGTTGTGAGCCCGTCCGGTTTGTCCAAACCTCTTTTATCTTGGCTACCGGCAGAGGCCCTGCTTTTGCCCGGCTCTGATTTCCTTGGTAGCAGCCCTGTACTTTTCACCTCTTGTCACCCGACCGCGTTCTTTGCCTCTGCTACGGCTAGAACCCAGAGGTACACGATAGGCTTCTGTTTTACATTCGGTTGAGCTGGGAGGACGGTAGAATGGGGTGTTGACCATTCTTGACCAGGTTTGTTCGGGTGGGAGGGATGTCCAGTTGTTAGGCCCTTCTAATCTCAGCTTTACAATACTTCCCCTTTATGGGTCTGTTGACTTCCAGGAACCCTTGGGGAGAGCCGGCTCGGAGTTGGGTGTGCGCCAGCGGTAGCCGGAGGCCTCATATAACTCTTTTCCCCTTCCAGGAAATAGGATTCATTTGGGATATTATGGAACCCATTTAAACCATGACACTTCAAGCTATGTCTGCCCTCGCTCCTCCTTTCCACGCACTGCCCTATCCCAGAGAGCTAAGAGAAGCTGAGGATGCCTGTGGTCTTCAACTTGGATTTTCTTCCCTGTACTGGTTCTTGGAAGCCTTTTTGGTTTAAAAGTTACACTTATTAGCCGGGCGGTGGTGGCGCACGCCTTTAATCCCAGCACTCGGGAGGCAGAGGCAGGCGGATCTCTGTGAGTTCGAAACCAGCCTGGTCTACAAGTGCTAGGTCCAGGACAGGCTCCAAAACCACAGAGAAACCCTGTCTTGAAAAAGAAAAAAAAAAAAAGTTACACTTATTTATTTGTGTGGGGTGGGGCATAGGTAGGTGTGTGTAGGTCAGAGGACAGTTACCGGAGTTGGGAGTTTGTTGTCTCATTCTATCGTGTGGGCCCTGGAAATAGACTCAGGACAGCAAGGCTTGGTGGCAAGCACCTTTACCTGCTGCTGAGCCACTTCACCAGCCCCAGAATACGTTTTCCCCCTCCCTGTTTGCGTTTTTAAGTGGATTATGGGCCAGCTAGCTAGCCCTGGGGCTGTTGGGCATCTGTACCCTTTTGTCTTGATGTCTTGGGTAAAGGCCACACTGAATTTCTGTTCTCTGTCTTTCACTGACGGAATGTGCCTTACATATTGGTCACTGGACATGGTCTCTTAGTGCCTTTTCTTCCTTTTCCTGGACAGCTCCACTTCCTGTGGCTGGGAGAGGCAGCCGATGTCGTTCCTTTTGCCGCCCAGGTGTGGTCGGGGGTATTGCCTTGGTATCTGCCTGGGCAGGCTGTGGGCTTGCGCCAGTGAGGCCATGTGAGGAACTTGAGTGCTTGCCTCCAGCACATGAATCGTGGTCTCCGATGTGTCTGGGCTTGGGCCCCTTCATTAGGCCCTGGACCCCTGGAGACATCCTCAGGAAAGAATGTATACCTGTTTTTACTCCACCTGATCTCGGCAGACTCTGAAAGTGTGACCCACTCTCGTCTTAGAAGTGGGGACCCATGGTTACGCTGGTACCAGGTCTCTGGTCTCCCTCTCTTGAGGATCGTGCTCCCTGTCTTTGAGCCAGAATTGGTTACAGAACAGGCAACCAACTGAACCAGCTCAACCAGCCCTTACAGTTTTGTAACCTTGGTGTACACTGACCCTTTTCCATGAAAGCAGTACAGTTGTGTGTGGCTTGTGGTTGAGCCAGTCTCCTCTCTGCTGGTACCCAAGCCTCCTCTGTGCAGCGATGGATTCAGGCAAGTAGAGAGTGGGTTAGAAGAAATCTTCTCTTCCTATGAAAAACATCCTCCAAGGTTTTTTTAAAACTATCTTTTACATTTATTTATATTTGTTTATTTTGTGTGAGTGTGTGGGACCAATTCTGGGAATCTCTTTTTCTCTGTTTTATGGGTCCCAGGTATTGAACTCAGGTCACCAGGCTTTACGTTAGCCTCCTACCTGGTAGCAGTCTTCTGCTTCTGTTTTGAGAGCTGGTATTACTGGGATACACCCCGCCCCAACCTCGGTCATTTTTGAGGGGTGCAGTTGAGTGCCTGGCTATGATTAGTCCAGTCTCTGGCTGCCCAGAGACTCTGCCCGACACTCTCTTGGTGCATGTTGTGTGCACCACTTATGTACTTGGTGCTATGGGTCCTCAGAGGTCAGAAGAGGGCGTTGGATCTGCTGGAACTGGAGTTACAGATGGTTGTGAACCACTCTGTGGGTTCTGGGAATTGAACCTGGGTCTTCTGAAAAAGTAACAAGTGCTCTTAACCTCTTAACCATCTCTCGAGGCCCCCACCTAGCACTCTTGAGAAGTCTGCCGCTGTCCTGTCTTTGCTTAACCGACAGTGACCGTGTTCTGTGCTGAGGTCTCCCTGGGAGTCTTTTTTTTTTTTTTTTTTTTTTTTTTTTTTGGTTTTTCGAGACAGGGTTTCTCTGTAGCTTTGGTTCCGGTCCTGGAACTAGCTCTTGTAGACCAGGCTGGCCTCGAACTCCCAGAGATCCGCCTGCCTCTGCCTCCCAAGTGCTGGGATTAAAGGCGTGCGCCACCACTGCCCGGCTTCCCTGGGAGTCTTTTTTTTTTTTTTTTTTTTATTCTTTTTTAATTAAGATTTCCACCTGCTCCCCGTTTCCCATTTCCCTCCCCTCCCTGGGAGTCTTGAGCACAGAGCAGGGCCCGTCCTGGCAGAGCCTTGTAAGCCCTAGCTGCGTTGGCCGGACAGCCTCCTGGGGGTGCGTCCATTCTGTGGCCTTCAAGGAAATAGTTGCTTTCCATTTGGTAATTTTTTTGCAGATTGTGGGTCAGTGCCTATTTTCAAGGTGCAGGTGGATGAGCTGTTGCCAGTGGCACCACCTGTCACCTCCATAGTTTATTGGACTGTCCCCCATTCTGTTTGGGAACTTTTCGTCTTGCCTTTTCTCTGCTGTGCTCTGGTATATACCTAAACCACCCAGGAAAAGCAGCCCATAGCCCTCCTCCCAGCCCCGCCTATGGTCCCTTACTCTCTTCCCCAAAGGCCTGGTAGGATAGTCAGTGTGGAGACTAGCCTGGGAAGCTGGTAGGCCTCTATTTTGGACAGAACACAGCTGCCCGACTGTTGTGCAAACTGTCCCAGGACTTCAGCCTGGCATGTCCTGGTACAATGAGACCCGTGGTTTCCATCAGCTTCAGCTGAGTCCTGTCCTGAGGCCCACCTTCCCAGGGTGCTGCTCTCTGCATGGTTGGGGGGTGTTTGTCCGCTGGGGGACCCGGCAATGCCAGGACTAGTTCCCTGGTACTGTCCACATTGGGAGCCTTCCCGCCTACCCAGCACTCACACAGACTTGTCTGTCTCGCCAGACTCTGACTTGTTTTATGTCTGAAGCCCTGTGCCCAGTGCCCTTGTCTGTGCCATGCCGTCCCAGATTGCCCTGTGACTGTTTCTTGGAGATGGTTTCATGTCGCTGAGCATGCTTGTGTGCTGTGTTAGAGCCGGGGAGGTGTGGCTTGCCATAGCGGTAGGATTCCAGGGTGTCCCTAGCTGGAGCCTGGCAGGGAAACGGGCCTTCAGCATCTGGTTTTAGGCGTGTGGGTCTTCTCCCACAGCCTTCAGAACTTGGGGTGTGACTCTGGTCTCTCTGCATGTTCCCCTAAGGAATCTAGTGTGACTCAGGGCCTCTCCTTTTATGAGCAAATGGGGTGTTGGGCATCTCCTCCCTACCTTGCCAGCTCCTTCCGCCCCACCCAGGTAAGCTCAGCAGAGCCGGTGTCCACTTGCTTGTAAGTGCAGACTCCATCCAGGATTGGGAAATATTTGCTGACTCAAGCTGAGCTCGACAGTCTCTTCGGGTGTGTGTATGTGTGGTGTGTGTGTGTGAAGTCACATGGGACCACTGGTTTTTGAGTCCCACTATTGTGTTAAAACTTCCTAGTACTTTTTTTGGACCCTGGCACCACTGAGGTATGGACCTTGGTTCCTTTCTGTCTTGCAGTGCTGCGCAGCGGTGTGGGCATGCACGTGACACTCACTCAGTGGCTCCTGCTCACCGACAGATGAAGACGAACCCACGGTAAAGGTAAAGCCCTCTGCACTGACTAGGGCATCTGGCTGACGGCCTCAGGCTCCACCGCAGGCCGAGTCCCCTCTCATAGCATCTGCACCATCACTGAACTCCAGTGGGCGCTCGTTAGGGTGTGTGCGGCATATGGAGGTCTTTAGGAGTGTGGGGAGTCTCGCCGTTGTACCCACTGAAAAATAAACTCCATAAGAATAGGGATTTACCCTTGCTCTTCTTGTGTCTGAAGGACCACCTGCTACAGAGGGCGGTCAGTGTTTGCTGAGTGACTAAATGAACACTCTTGCTTCTCTGCCACGTGGGTACGCCACAGGTCCCCAAGATGCCCCTCATCATTTTCTTCCGTTTATGCCATAGATGAGTCGCTGTTTGTTGTTTTGGAGACAGAGCCTGGACATGTACCCAGGCTGGTCTGGAACTCCAGGTCTCCTTGCTTCTCCTTCCTAAGTGCTGGAAGTGGAGACGCACGCCATCACATTCGCTGGGGTGGGGCGGGGGGCATGATAAGGATGCTTTACCCCTGCCCCCACGTCTGTGGGGCAGAAACAGGGCTCTTCCTTCTCTGCTGGGTGTCTGAGCCCTCAGCAGATCCCGACAATGCTCTGGGCTTCTCGTGCTGTTTCTCTGTTCTCAGGATGCCTGGCAGGTTCCAGAAACTCTCAGAAGGGGCACACCAGGGAGTTTGATGGTCATTGTCTTGACTGTTTGGCAGGCTGAGTTATGGCGGGTCCCTGCTGGGGGCTGGGGAAATCTGGCCCTGTTTTAATCTCTGATGTACAGCAGGGCCAGGAGCTGTTTGTGGGCTCCACTTCCCTTTCTCTGCCTTCTACACCTGGCGGATTTTCCTGTTGCCAAGGCTGGTGATCAGCCTGGGTCTGTCTGTCTGTCTGTCTGTCTGTCTGTCTGTCTGTCATAGGGATCAGCTTGTTTGTGGATCCTTCTGGAAGGTCTGGGGCAAGAGCCCCTGCAGTTCTCAGACCCACATCCAGCCCCTTTGCTCTGAAGGGCACGTGAGGGAGGAGGAAGAACGGGGCAGAGGCTTCTGAAGGTCCCAAATGGGATAAGGAGGAAGTCCTCCAGGCTGAGAGAGCTGCTGAGCTACGCTGGTTTCTGTCACGTGTGTAGCAACAATGTCTGTAGTTCAGCTGCAGCCTTCATCTCCTCCCACGGAGGCTAAGTTTGAGCTGCATCTCATTTTCCGTGTAAATCTTAAGGGTCTGCGGCTGTTGCCTCTTAAGCCTTCTTGCCGCTTCCTTGGCCCAGGTGCTCTGAAGGGGAAGGTGATTTAGACATAGTCCTCGGTTGCCACCCCTCTTCCAGGCGCGAGGAGCCTGGCCGAGGGGAGAAGACATGCCTAGGCTAAGTTTTCAGATTTTAGGGAACTGGCAGGTACCCAGAGTGTGACTGTCAGTGGATTTATCTTTAGACGGCATCCCAAGGGCCAGACAGGCAGCTGGGCTTTGAAGTCCCCATGCAAAGTAGTAGTTTTGAAACTTCTGTCCTCAGCATCCTCCCACACACCTCTTTCTTGACCCTATGTAGACCTGACTGGCCCCAAACTCACAGTGATCTTCCTGCTTCTGCTTCTAGGGCGCTAGAATTAAAGGTGTGAAACCCAACATCCAGCCATCTTTAAGGTTTTTTTTTTTTTTTTTTTTTTTGCTTGTTTGTTTTTAGAGACAGGGCTTCTCTTTGTAGCTTTGTAGCCTGTCCTGCCACTCACTCTAGAGATGAGGTTGGCCTTGAACTCACAGAGATCCTCCTGCCTCTGCCTCCTGAGTGCCGGGATTAAAGGCATGTGCCACCATCGCCCAACTTAATTTTTTAAAATTACGTTTGTTTGTTTGTTTATTGACTGTGTGCTTGTGTGCACATGCTCACCGTGTGTGTATGTGGAAGTCAGAGGACAACAGCTGCTCCTAGCATGACAACTGAGTTCTGAGCACAGGTAGCCCAGATTGAGAGTACTGAAGAGATGCTTGGTCTTCTTAGAAGACAAGGCATCATCTTCTCTGATCTTTTGGGCACAGGACCAATTCAGACCAAAGGGAGGATGACACCAAGATGTGTCTTGGAGAGACGTGGAGAGGGAGAGGTGTTCTTGAGCTCAGCCACTGCTGTGGGGAGGTCACTTCCAGAAGGAAAGTACTTTCTCACTGTCTCCACTCTGGAGCAAACCTGTTAGGAATTCACTGCTAGGTTCGTCGAGGGTGTTGAGTCACAAGGGAAGGTGTTTGTGTCCAGCTTGGGCAGTTCTGGAGACGGAGCCCTAATACTGCACAAGGCGACCGGGGAGGAGGGATGGAGGTGGGGCTGGGAGGACAGTACAGGGGTCTCGGTGGGGGAGGGAGTTCTTCCCCGCTTTGATCTTCGTCCCTGTGGGTGCAGCGACTGCACTGGCTTTGATCTACACACCAGTCATATAAGTGCCCAGAGCGCAAGAGGGGATCTCCAGCCCCACTCAGGGTTATTGATGCATGGGAGAAATAATAAAAGGGTCTATACATGTTAAAAGGCAGCAAATTTAAGCTTTATTCTCAAGGCTAAGACACATATAAAGCTAAGCATTTTACTAAAGAACTGAAAAGCCAGGCAGACAGAATAATTGTTAGCACCATTTGTTAATTGTTTCAAGTGTACTTAAGTTTCGGACCCTTAAAGGCAGGGATAGGGGCTGGAGGTAGTTCAGTGGTTAAGAACATTTGTTCTTCCTGGGTTTGATCCCAGGACCCACATGGTAGCTCACAACTGTTTGTAACTGTCCATAACTCCAGTTCCAGGGGAATCCGGTGTCTAACCTTTTAGTGTACCAGACATGGAAGCACTACACAGACATAGCAAAACATAACACTCATAGTCATGAAATAAATGAATCTTAAAAAATATTCTTAAAAAGCAGGAACAGTAGCCAAGTGTTGCTAAAGTTTCCTTGAGAGACTGGGACACTCCCACTATGGTCCTGGTGACAAACCATTGTGAGAGTCCACCAGCTTCACTCTAGGAAGCAGTGAGTTTATTAGGCTTTACCTGCTGAGCATGGGTGACCTTAAAGCAAGCACAATAGGTCTGCACCCAGTGTGGATGATGGCTGCTCCGTGGCTGTCCCCTCTCCCGGTCCTTCACCATCTGCATCCTCTCACTGTTCCCAGAGACCTTGAGATGGGGCACTCAGGGCAGACTTGCATACATATGCCTGGGAGGGGTGTCTGGGTACTCAGGTGAGGGTCCCGTGACCCTCCCCTCGACAGTCTGCAAACCCAGCCGTGATGATCCTTGGCAAGCTGGCCCTGGCAAACTCCTGAAGATGGCAGCAGTATGGGCTGGAAGACAGTCCTGTATAGCACAGGTCTGTGACCCAGACATGTGACCCAAGTACATGGGGGCGGGGGGTGGAGGCAGGAGGATCATGTCAGGAAATTTGAGGCTGACCTGGGCTTTGTGGGACCAAGCCTCAAAAAAACAAAAGGAAGAAGAGTTTGAAGAGACGAGAGTGAGGCCATGTTGGGGAGTGACAGCAAGGGTCAAAGGTCAGGAAGCAGCCTGAAGCAGGGACTGAAAAGGACAGGCTCTCCTGGGTTTATTCCCCACCCCCCCAGTCAGCAGCCCTGTTCCAAGCTTGTCCTTTGAAGAGGCGTGTGGATTTGGTGCAGGCTGACGGAGAGCCACCCTTAGCTGCCCTGTTAACCACGATTTTCAGTTTACTGTCCTTAGCCTTTCCAGCTTCTCGGGGAGGATGGGGAGGAACCACAAACCCCAGAGTGTCCTCTTCTGTAACTGGGCTCTGAGTGTTGAGGCATCTCCTCCCCCCCGTTCAGGAGTGACCTTTGGAACTGTCTTCACTACTTGTCACATGGCCTTGGGGACAGGGCAGCATACAACAGTGCCCCTTTCTTGCTTCCTTATCCCATCTTGCGTACCTTGCGTCAGCCCAGCCAGCCGTCCTCAACAGCTCTCTTGGCATCATTACTGAGTTCTTCACAGCTCATCTGGATGCAACTCTGGAAGCTGCTGTCCTTGGAGGGCACAGCATCAGGGAGCTCCTGGCTGTGGGTGTCCCGTATGAGACTCTTATGGCTTTCCTGTATGATCCTTGGCACAACCTCGGCACTTCCCGTGTCCAGGAGTCCATGACCTTTGAGGCTCAGAGAACTTGGCCTCCTCTCAGCAGCTGCGCAGGCCAGCCCACTTCCCAGCTGACACCGTAGCTGACTAGGCCTCTCTCACCTCACAAACACTGCGCTGGAATTTTCTGGAACTCAGAACACCACTCATCTCCATTTCCAAATAAGTGAGGTTTGCTTTTCCTCAGTTTCCCTAAATGCCTAAAGCATTTTTGAGCTTGTGATTAATTTTTCCCCTCTGCCTCTGCTTCAATATTCTTGAAGCTCGTTCCTCAGCCTTCTGGGTGTATTGGGGGAGTTTGTGGCCCTCTCTCCTGGGGGACAGGGTAAGCAATACATGCCTCTTGTCTACCAGGGTCAGTAGCACTGCCCCTCTCCAGCTATGGAAACCCAAGAAGGTCTCCAGACATCGCCAAGTGTGCCTTTAGGGCCACAGTCAGCCTGACCAGTGTCTCTGACCGGCTGGACACACTAGGTAAGGAGAGCAGACAGTCCTTGTGTGGGAAGCCGACCCTTGTCACCTCAGCAGGTACTGGGCGGCTTTGGGAAGCTGGGAAGTGGTTTATGAAGAGTTGCGTGCCTCAGGGATAGCCACGCAGCAGAGGGTCAGCGCCTAAGGCACAGCCATCTCCCTGGCCACACGTTTCTGTGCTTTTCCAAACTGTTTAGTGTCTGCAGAAGCCACATTCCTGAGACAGCTGGTGACATTTGCTGTGCACATTGCCCTGCACTGACCAACTCTGGTGCCTTTATGGCCAAGGATCTGGGCACTCTGGCCATCGTGGCCCATCTAAGCCCTCTGCTCAGGCAATGGTGCTGCTGAGAGAAAGCGCCCATTACCCTGGTCGACGGGTTGACTGGCCCAGGACAATCTGACAGCTCACTATCTGGTAAAAGCCCTGAGGACAGTGGGGAGAGCCCCTTGATGTCAGCACACATTCTGCAGTGAATCCTCAGGAACTCCTGGGGAACTTGGAGAAAACCCCCTCACTTCCAGAGAAGCCCCCCAAAGCCTAAATGTTAAGGCTCACACAGCTCTCCCTCCCCCCACCCACATAAACAGTGAGCAGGTGGAGCCAAAGGAAGAAACCGTCTGCAACCAGACTCCCAGTCTGGACAGGACCTGTGTTCCTTCTGACTCTGTGAACCCCTGAACCTGTCGCTGCTGTGTGGCGACCTCGCGGAGTTTGCAGGTGTGACTAAGCTAGGACTCTTTCGTTTGTTTTGTTTTTTTGGTCTTTTGAGACAGGGTTTCTCTGTGTAGCCCTAGCTGTCCTATAATTCACTCTGTAGACCAGGCTGGCCTCAGACTCAGAGATCCGCCTGCCTCTGCCTTCCCAGTGCTGGGATAAAGGCTTAAGCTAGGGCTCTTGAGCTGGAGTGATTATTCTGCAATTCCTGACGGGTTCCCCATCCACCGGAACAGGCGTGTGGCCTCTGTGCCAGACGCTATACTTCTGGCTTTGAAGGCAGAAGATGAGGCCAGAAAATGTGGGGAATGCAGTTGTGTCTGGGAAAGGCAGTGGAAAGGGCTCTCCGAGGACCTTCGGGGAAGTGTGGCGCTGCCAGCACTCTGATTCTGGTCCAAGGAAACTGGTTTTGGCCTCCTGACCCCCAGATCTCCAGAGATGAGTATTATTTTCCCGCCTCCTTCCTTCTTTGTAGAACATCTGCTGCTTTGTACCCAGGAGTGTCACCTGGTAGACACACCTGGCAGTAGCCTTCCCTTCCCAGGTCAGCACTGGTGTGGGGGTGCGCCTGGAGTGGGGTCTCAGCTCAAAGCAGGCAGGCCTGGGTTTCCGGGGTCTTCACCTCCCTCAGCTAGAGGCCTATGAGGAGACTAAGCCCAAGGAAGGCCCTCTTTTTCCACTCTTCCCCAGATGCCCACCTAAGATACTGTCTCAGCCCCTGGTCCTTCCCTCCTGGCTGAACAGCTGTTTTCCCTGAGCCTGGTAGCCAGGGTGTGTGTGACTATATCCTGGGTCCCCTTGAACAACTGTGCGCTCCCTCTCCCCATCCCCACTTTCATGCTGGGCTTTCCTCCCTGTCTCCAGAAGTGGAGCCTCCCACCCAGCCCTGTAGTAGTCTCCTTCCTGCCTCTGGTCCTTGGGCATCTGAGACTCAGATCCCACAGGTCAAAGGTGGTCAAGCTGAAAAGCCACCCTCCCCCTGCATGGTGACCCCACCTCTATTTCCCTGGCCATTTTTATAGTAACCTCCACTGTCAACTGGGGGCCAGAGTACAAATTGCCTACATGTATTAAATCTTCCTGCCTGTCCCTGACTTCATATTTTCTGGTAATGACCCCAGATTGATTCTTATCAGAAAACAGAACCTTCAGTAGCAGGGTGGCTAACATGGCTCACTTGGCAAGACCCTGGGTGGTCTCCTCTGGGTGGGAGTACTGGGGAAGGAGGGATAAGGTGGGCTTTATGAGCGAAACCATCAATAATCAATAAATTGATCAATAAGTGTTTTTTTGTTTTTTTTTTTTGTTTTGTTTTGTTTTTTTTTGAGTCAGAGTTTCTCTGTGTAGCCCTGGCTGTCCTGGAACTCACTCTGTAGACCTGGCTGGCCTTGAACTCAGACATCCACCTGCATTCCTAAGAGCATTTGCAGCAAGTCCTAGAATTCCCCATCACAGTGTCAGCTGGAGATAGTTCTCTGTGGTCTGACCCTACATGCATGGAGGAGGGTTGTCAACCCGACCCCACCACTGTGAGGGCCACTCAGTTCATTTTCTCTAATTGAAAAAGAAAATTAGTTTTGATTAAGTGATTGATTGATTGATTGATTGATTGATTGTATAGAGATCAGAGGATATCCTGTGGGAGTTGATTCTTTCCTCCCACCATGTGGGCTGGGGGCTCAAACTCAGGCTGTCAAGGGTGGTGGCCATCTTCTCAGCCAGCCATCATTTCTTAGTTCACTCCTGTATGTGCCCTCCCCCGGAGAGAGGTGCGGGTAGACCGAGCGGGGGACGGGCAGGCTGAGCAGGGCTTGGGTAGACAAGCGGTGCCTTCCCTGAGCTGGTTCCCCTGGGAGCGTGGCTTGCGCTTGCCTCTGTCCACCTTCTCCCACCACGATCCCATTGCTCTGTCCACCCGGTGTGCTCTGGGAGTTGAAGATCTGCAGTGCAGCCAGCTCTCCGCCCTGGACAGGGTTCACTGGTCACTCTTAGTGATCTCCCCAGAAACCAGCACCTTGATGGAACCCCAGTGCCTCCCCCAGAGCTGTTCAGCAAGCCCTGGTCAGGTCAGAGATGGCTAAGTGTCACCCAGTGTGACCCTTCCATGGAGTGGTCCTCTCTGGGAATATTCAAGGGGAGCAATGTAACCAGCCTTTTTCTGTCCTGCCAGCCAGCTCCCAAATAATGACACGGAGACTTTATTAATTATGAAAGCTGAGCCATAACTTAGGCATGTTTCTAACTAGCTCTTATAACTTAAATTAACCCATTTACTTTAATCTATTTTCTAGCTCATGGTATTACCACTCTTCCATCTTGTTCTTCCTGTCTCTGGCTGGCTTCTCTGCTTCTCTTCCTCCCAGAGTCCTCTCTGTGCTGGAAGTCCTACCTATACTCCTGCCTCACTATGGCCATTTAGTTCTTTATTAAACCAATCAGAAGGCGCCTTGGCAAAAACATCTTCACAATGTACAAAAAGATTATTCCACAACAGCGCAGTCCTTCCCAGAAGGACATCCAGGCCAAGGGCTCCCTTGCCTTGACTGTGAGCTCAGTGAGGAAGACAGACTGGCTTTGGTGAGGCTTTCCCACTGCGCGCCCTCTCCCCCCTCCCCACCTCCGCACCTTTCTCCTCCCACCTCTGGCTGGTACCTGCCACGGTGTATGATGGTGTATGATGGTGGACTTGGCTGTTAGATGGTGACTTCAGGAGTCCCCTTGTTCTCAGTCCCAGGAGCTGTTGGTGATGGCTGTAGCTGGGTGGTGAGCCGAGCACCCAGTGCCACTTACACGCCTCAGCTGTTTGATTGCATTCTACCTGGGAGTGTGAGTGTGCACGCATGTGACTGTGAATGCATGCGTCACTCACAGATGGTAACATGCTGGCTGTCACTGATTCTCAGAGCCATTGAATGTTTCTTAGGAGGCACGGACAGTGAATCTGATTGGTCCAGTTGGAAATCACCTGCTTGACTCACTAGCCTGGTGCTGGTTTCAGAGAACAGTAGTCCCCTTGTTGGTCAGTGAGCGGACGCGGCCTTTTGGCAGGCCTCCTGCAGGGTCTCATTCCAGGTCAGCAGGCAGAGGAGGCCCAGTGAACAATGATCAGGGGCTCCCTGGACCCACTCCAGCAACCCTAGAGAAACACAAATAACTGTCCAGCTAAACTGTGGGTGAGCCTTGTGGGGGATGGGGGCCGGACTCCAGGTGTAAGGGTAAGCAAAGATGGCTGAGATGTTTACATGTGGGGAGAGAAGGAGGGCGTTGCCTTCATCAGGGTCTCCCTTGAGCCTGTCCTCACCTGCAGACGTGTTCCACACCCGCCACCCCAGCCCTGTCGATAGTCTCATTGTACACATGAGGTCTGAGACGAGGGGGGCAGAAGTGGGGTTCGAGCTTTCAAGTCTCTGCCTGTCCTGACAGTGTCCCTCAGCCAGGGTCTGCGGCTGCCGCGCTACGTCCTCAGGCTTGTGAGCAGAGGCCGGAAGCAGTCGTGATCCTGGGACCCTCCCTAGAGCTGCAGCCCAACTTCCCAGCAGCCACCTTATCATGTTCTCTTCTTCCTTGTCCCCTCATGCCCACCCCCGCTTACTGTGTGAGGTCAGAGGACAGTTTGTGGGGATCAGTTCTCTGCTTCCACCTTGTGAAATCCGGGGGTCTAACTGGGATGTCAGGGATACTCGCGAGTGTCCTCACTCTGTTTGTTTTAGGGACTTCCCTGTCTCTTCTAAAACTTTCCACGTTTTTATTTGTTTACTGGGGCAGGGGCCTCATGCCACATCACCCTTGTGGATGTCAGAGGACAGCTTCAGGGGTTGGTCCTCTCTTACTCTGTGGGTCCTGGGAATAATACTTAGGTTTGGTGGCAGGCACCTTTACCTGCTGAACCATCTCACCAGTCCACCTGACTGTTTTGAAACCAGGTTTCTCTGTAGCCTTGAATGTAAAACAACATCTGCACTACACGTTACGGTACGCGAGCTGGGAACTGGGCTGGAGACTTAAAAACACATGCACACAGACAAGGACATGGGCCATCCCTGATACAAGAATGCCAAGTTTATTGTGTTCCAGCGAAGCTTACATAGGGATCCTTAACTGATAGCCACGCCCCAGCTCTCGGGATCTTTCAGCTGCAGGCTCATCAGAACCCACTCCCCTGCCATCAGGGTCTCGTGCTCAGAGCAGCTGCAGGCTGCTCAGAGCAGAGAAAAACAAGTTGTTTACAAGAAATCAGGGTCTGGGGTCCACAGTCCCCAACTTGAGCTTGGAGCTCAGCCTGTCTCTGCCTCCCGAGTGGTGGGATTAAAGGTAGGCGCCACCTCTACCTGGCCCATGTGCGTATTTTATAGGCCGTTTTCTGCTTCTGTTTCCATTTCTGGTCCAGAGTGGGGTACAGTCTTGGCAGTGGCTGTGGTTGGTCTCTGAGAACTGTGCCCACTGGCCTACCAACTGCAGACATTAGAGGATCAGATGCCACTTGTCGCTGGGTCTGTGGCGATTTGGGAGACTGTTGCTTTTAGGGTATGAGGCCAAGTACGTCTTTACATTTTTATTTTAAAAATATTTTATGCCTGGGGCTAGAGAGATGGCTCAGAGGTTAAGAGCATTGCCTGCTCTTCCAAAGATCCTGAGTTCAATTCCCAGCAACCACATGGTGGCTCACAACCATATATAATGGGGTTTGGTGCCCTCTTATGGCCTGTAGGCATACACACAGACAGAATATTGTATACATAATAAATAAATAAATATTAAAAAAATATTTTACGCCTTTAATCCCAGCACTCAAGAGGCAGAGGCGGGCGGATCTCTGTGAGTTCAAGGCCAGTCCGGTCTACAGAGAAACCCTGTCTCAAAAAAACTGAAAAAAAAATTTATTATATAGATTATACTCATTTATTTATTTGTTTATTTATTTATTGTTTTGTTTTTTTCGAGACAGGGTTTCTCTGTGGTTTTGGAGCCTGTCCTGGAACTAGCTCTTGTAGACCAGGCTGGTCTCGAACTCACAGAGATCCGCCTGCCTCTGCCTCCTGAGTGCTGGGATTAAAGGCGTGCGCCACCACCACCCGGCTATACTCACTTATTGTAGTTGGTTAAAAACACTGGATTGGGCTGGATGTGTGGCGCACACCTTCAGTCCCAGCACTCAGGAGACAGGGGCAGGTAGGTCTCTAATTCAAGGCCAGCCTGGTCTACAGAATGAGTTCCAGGACAGCCAGGGCTACACATGGAAACCCCGTCTCAAAGCAAACAATAACAACAATAAAAAGAGAGAAAGAAAAAGGAGAAACACTGGGAAGAAAATACTCCATTTCCAGTCATGCAGGTCGGCTCCAGTCTTCTCAGATTGTGTGAGCCTGGCTATTTTGTTTGTGTATATTTTATCAGCGTATGACAGTTCTGTGCAATGATGGGTTCACTGTGGCGTTGTCATTCATTGTATGTATGCATCCTGAGCACATCCACTCCCGTCACCGTTCTTGTCATCGGCTCTCGCTGGTCTCCTTCAGCAGCTCCTCGTTCTGTCAGATCCCAGTTGTTAGCATTCAGTTTGGGCTGGCAAGCTTTTGGGTGGCTTCATTGTGATCTGCCTCCCCTGCATTGCCTTTGCCTGACGAGAGAGGGACAAAAGTCTGTCTACTCTAGATGAGACACCAGTGATGGGCCAAAGTGTGGATTCCTTCCAAGTTCAGCCCAGTGAACCAGTGAGTGACCCCCAGAAACTGTACCTCTGAGAAGAGGCCCCATCTCAGCACAGAGGGCACCTCTTCCGCCGCCCTGGTAGAGTGTTGCTTTAGGGGGTGCAGCCGGAAGGTGGGCAGCCATGTTGTTATTCTTGGAGGCCAACCTCCTTCAGAACTCCCTCTGTGGGGAGGTAGCTGGCCCAGGAAGGCCCCGAGTTCCTGAGATGAGCTGTCAGGCTGTACCTCGCTGTTGCTGCCCAAGGGAGGAGGCTGGCTCCCCTCCACACACACCTCTTTATTTTTGATTTTATTTATTTATTTTTGGTTTTTCGTGACAGGGTTTTATCCTGTAACCCTGGCTGTCCTGGAACTAGCTTTATAAACCAGGCTGGCTTCAAACCTACAGAGATCTGCCTGCTTCTATATCTCGAGTGCTGGGATTAAAGACGTGCACTACCACTGCCCAGCTTTTTTATTTTATTTTATTTTATTTTATTTGAGATCAAGCCTCACTGTGTAGCTGTATCTGTCCCGGAACTCACTATGTAGAGCAGGCTGGCCCAGACACCTCCCAGTCTAGAAAAGCCAACTTCATCTGGTCTGAAGGTTTCCTCTCATTGCTTTGAGGGAGGACTCACTGGAGCTCAGAAGGGAACATGAGATGGGAAGGTTGATACCGAGACTGGGACGCAGGGGAGGAAGAGCAATGGAACAGGGCCTGGTCTCTGGCTCGCGCTGAGACAGCAGACACTGGGCAGCAGATTGAGGCAGTGATGCTGCAGAGACTTCTTGCTGACGTAAGTAGGCTGAGCAGGAAGAGGCCTGAAGACCAGGGACCCCAGAGACAGGGAGATCTCCTGCCATGGCCTCACCTCTGTCATGGTCCTCTGTGGAGGTTTCCTCTTCATCCCCGTTGACTTTCTCCACCTGACAGTGCCCAGGACAGCAGCTGACACCTTTTTGGTAGCAGCTGCTTTGCTCCTCTTGGCACCTTCCTGGACAGTGGGCGGGCACCTGAGTGTAGTCAGATGTGCAGATGGTCAGCTCTTTAGATTCCATCCCATGAAAAACTCCAAGTCAGGGAGAAAGCTGGGGCTAACATTTACCGGGGAGCAGCTATGCCTGCCGGATGCATGTGGTCTCCAGCAAGCAGGACAGTGAAGGAAAACGGTGTGTCAGGTTTTCTGTGTGCCATGGTGGCCCGTGCACAGTTTGGATTAGCTGTGTGTTCCTGCGGGCTTGTATACATGCCCCAGACCCAGCGTGGTGGCTTCCTGTTCTTCCCCTCCAAGCCCGCACCAGTCCTCTCCCTTCCTCCACTCCAGAGCTATAATTAAGTTCCCATGTGAAACCGTAGTCCTCAGCTGACACACATGGTTGTAACCGCAGCCCTGGTCATTGGGCAGCTCGTCTGGGGTGACTTTGGGGGCTGGCATCTTGGCTTCCAGATGGTCTCTGACAGGTCTGAGTAGGTGTTGTTCTGCCAGGAAAAGGTGGATCTGGTTTTGCCCAAGACTGGGCCAAAGGGAAGAAGGAGGAGGGCAGATGGGCAGCTGGAAGGACAAGGGCACACAGACAGAGGTGACAGGCAGGCATGCTTGCTGGGCTTGGGGGCACCCCACTACAGGCACACTGTGAACTGCTTTATAGTATAGTCTTTTACTTATTTTGATTTGGGGTCCCAGGTAGCCCAGGCTGGCCTACAACTGACTGTAACCGACGAGGACCTTGAACTCCTGATTCTGCCCACTCTGCTCTCTCTGTCTCCCCAGTGCCTCCACACCCAGCCTATTTGGTTTATATTTTTTAGCATTTGGAATTAACAATTTTAGTGTTTAGAATAACATAAAACCCTGCCATCTAATTGCACAATGTCTGTCTCACTTGCCAAACAAACCCACATATCTGAGTTAGCCCCAGACTCCCTCCCTCCCTCCACACCCTGGCAGCCGCTGGTCCTACCCCCCCATAGGTCTCTATTCTGTATATTCATGTGAGAACTGTACAGCACGTGACCACTTAGGGCTGGCTTCTTTGGAAACACTATTTCTTGTGAGTGTGAGCACATGCATGTAAGCTGGAGGGCAGCTGTGCAGGGCTCGGCTCCATCCTTTCAGCTTGTTGAGGCAGGGTCTCTGTTCCTTCACTGTACTGTGTGCTCCAGGGTAACCGACCCAAAGCTCGCAGCTCATTCTCATGTGTCTGCCTCTCATCTCGCTGGGGATCTGGGATTACAGGACCCCACTGGTGGCACCTGACTTTTTGTGTAGGTTCCAAGATGGAGCTCAGGTCCTTGGCTTACATTTGCTCTTAGCCCCTGAGCTGTTGTCCCCGCCCTCCCCCATGTGATGTATTCAGTTTACCCATGCCATCCTGTTCTGTCACTCCTCCCCACCCCCACCCATCGCTCCCCACCCCCACCCATCGCTCCTCAGCCCTCTTGGATTTGAAAACAGGTTCTCTTGTAGCCCAGGATTGTTTCAAAATCCTTACAAGGCTAAGCATGACCTTGAACTTAAGATCTCCTTGCCTCTGGCTCCAGTACTGGGTTTCCAGGTGTGCTGTACCAAGCTTTGTTTTATGTGGTGCTGGGAGCAAACCCCAGGCTCTGTACTTGCTGAGCAAGCAAGCAGGTGCTCTACTGTCCGAGCCACACGTCCGCCCTGACTTCAGTCCTCTCTTATGGTCAAGTAACATTCCGCGTGTGTGTAAGTGACATTCCCACATGTGTGTAAGTAACATTCCCGTGTGTGTGTGACATTCCCGCCTGTGTGTAAGTGCCATTCCCACATGTGTGTAACATTCCCATGTGTGTGTAAGTGCCATTCCCACATGTGTGTAACATTCCCACATGTGTGTAAGTAACATTCCCGCGTGTGTGTAACATTTCCGTGTGTGTATAGCACTCCCTCGTGTATGTAAGTCACATTTGTTATCTAGTCCCAATATTAGGATTTTTTTGTGACGGACATTTGGGATGTCCTTTCCCTCCTCATCCCTCTGGTCATTTCCTTCTCCTCTACTGCCGTGTGCCTTCCTGTGTGGGCTTGTGCAGATAGGTGCGCCGTACAATTTGCCATCCTAATCATTTTAAAACTATATTCTGAGTTTCTGCCATCATCACCGCCTTCCACCTCCAGAATGCTTCCATAATATCAGAAATGAAATCCTATACACAAAATATTAACTCCCATCTCCCCTCCCGCAACCCCATCTGCTCCAGAATCTGCCATTCTACCCCCTATAAACCTCTCACAGCACTGCACATGAATGGAATTAGGAGATATTTTCCTTCTCCTTCCTTCTTGCCTTTATTATTATTTTTAACTATTTGGGTGTGGGTGTGGGTGTGAATCTCTAGGTATGAGGACCTGAGTGCGGTGCTCGGGAGACCAGAGGAGTCAGATCCCACAGGCGGTTGTGTGCCACCTCACGTGTGTGCTGGGAATCGAACTGGGGTCTTCAGGAAGAGCAGTCATTGCTACCAACGACTGACCCGCCCTCCAGTCTCATCTGTTCAGTCCTCCTGTTTTGGAGCCGGGTCTTGCTGTGCATCCAGGTTGGCTGTGAGCATTCACGCCTGCCTCTGCCTCCCAGAAATCACAAGTGTGCATCACACCCAGGCATTGTTTTCTGAGTGCTTGCTTCACTTAGCAGAGTATCTTCAAGGTTCATCTGTGTGGTGTGTAGCATGTCTGAACTTGCTGTAGAATTAGTTATGTTTATGTTACATGTATGAATGTTTGGCCTACATGTGTGCATGTGTGCCACATGTGTCCCTGGTGCCCATGGATGCAGCAGAAGGCACTAGATCCCCCAGAACTGGAATTATGAGGTTTGGGAGCCACCCTGTGGGTCCTGGAAACTGAACTTGGGTCCTGCAAGAGCAACAAGCACACTTAACTGCTGAGCTGTCTCTCCAGCCCCAAGCGTTCCTTTTAAAAGTTTTACTTCTTATTTGTTTTGGGACAGGGTCTCATCGTGCAGCCCTTCCTGGCCAGAATCACTGTTGAGACCAAGGTGGACTCAACAGACCCACCTGCCTCTGCCTTCCTAGTGCTGGGGCTGAAGTGCACAGCCCTGCCTAACCGTGCCCTAACGTTAGTGTTTTGGGGGTGGCAGGCTGCCGCTGTGCCCCTGGTCTGCTGTCGTGAGCTGCCGTGTGAGTGCTGGGAGCCAAACCCAGGTCCCCTGGAAGAGCAGCCATGCTGTTCCTCACTGAAATCCCTCCAACCTTGATTTCTGCTTCTTAGAATTTTAAATCATATTCGTCTGTGTTTGTGCACATGCAGATACACCACAGCACCACGTGTGGAGGTCAAAGGGCAACTTGTGGGAGTCAGTGCTCTCCTTCCATGCAGGTGACCCAGGGATCAAATTCAAACTTAGTTTATCACACTTGGTGGTAGGCATCTCTACCCACTGAGTCACCTTAGCCACTCCCCTTTTGGGGGGTGTGGGGGAGACAAAATCTCACGTATTCCAGGCTGGCCTCAAACTCGGTGTGTAGCTGATGGCAGTGAACTCGTGTTTTTCTGCGTCGGCTGTCTGAGCCCTTGGATCATAGACCTGTACTGCCATGTCCGTCTGTAGTGCTGGGATCCAGCCCAGGGCTCCGTGCCTGCCAGGCCAAGCACTCCAGCTGAGCCGCATCCCAGCCTGCTCACCACTCTCTCGGCGAGAGCTCTTAACTGCTGGGCCATCTCTCTAATCCCCACCAGCCGTGTCTGGAGACTGGCACCATGACCAGGTTTCGGTGTGAATGACATGGGCCAGAGCTGCTCCGTGCTGCTGGGTGGAGCCATTGTTGGGAACCAGTATGAGGTCACCAGGGCTAGAAATGGTTGGCTTTGTGCTGGGCTATCAGAGTGGAGAGTCACAGCAGAGGGCCTAGCTGTGGAGACCCTCAAGGCTCGGCTGGCCAGTTTCTGGCCCGTAGTGACTGACTTCAGCTCTGCTTCCTCTCTTTGGAACAACCACATGGAGGTTACCGATCGGCAGTCTGTAGTCCAGAAACAGCTTCAGCTGTGGGTGCTCGCGGCCATGAGGTTGTGAGAGTGCCGAGGTCTGCCTGGCTTTGAAGGTCATGTCTTAGGTCCTGGTCGATGCTGGAGGGAGATAGGGGAGGCCGACTGTAGAGGGACCTGCCACAGAGCTGACACCAGCAGCCAGCAGAGGCCCGCGGGCCACCGGCGTGGCGGGGACGGTGAGTCACTGGAATGGGTGCTTGTTTGTGACAGGGAGTGTAACTAGTTTCCGTACTTTGGATAGCAGAAGCTTCCACAGCCAAAATCAGCCTGTCGAGTCCCACAGATGCCCATCAGAGTGAGCGTGCCCCACATGACGAGGAGAAAGTCAAGGCTTGGTACAAACCTGACTTGCTCAAGAAGCCTGGGCCTCCGCTACCTGTAACAGCTCAGTGGCCAAATACTGTCCGTGCCGTTTATGTTTTTTTTTTTTTGTAATTTTTAAATTTTTTTATTTGGAGGAATTGGTGTTTTGCCTGAATGTATGTCCATATGAGATGTTAGGTACCCTGAAACTGGAGTTACAGTTGTGAGCTGTCCTGTGGGTGCTAGAATTGAACCCGGGTCCTCTGGAAGAACAGCCAGTGCTCTTCTTAACTGCCGAGCCAGCTCTCCAGCACCTGTGCCTTGAATCCTGTCTCCCGACACCAGGGTTTGCCAAGCTGGAGTGTAATGACCAAAGTGGTCTCTGCATGATCTTTACTCCTGTCTGGTGGCCACCCTGACAGCTGGATGCCATGTGGGAGGCCTCGGCTCGGCAGCTGACACCAGGCTAGTCCCTGTTCATGGACGGGAACGGGCGCTACCTCTCAACGAGAAGAGTGGCAAAGGACGCCTTGTCTTCAGTCCCCGCAGTAGCAATGGAGAGCTTGGGGACTCTGTCCAGCCCTGCACCACGCTGCATCCCTTCCTTGTTCTCAGGGAGCTGCAGAATGTGTTGGCGCCTGTGTTGCCAGTTTTCCCTCTCACCCTCTCAAGTGGGAATCGTGCCAGTCCCATTTACATGTCAGCAGTCAAGATCCTTCCAGAATGGGCTGTGCCCTCAGGATCTGCCAGCTGCCCCCCAGGCATAAGACACCATGGAATTTCCCTGTGGAGATCCCCTTCTTCCCTGCTGGCCGGGTGGGCCCCTCTCCTCTGCAGGACACCCCCTTCTGCCCTGCTGGCCGGGTGGGCCCCTCACCACTGTACTGCATCGCAGTACAGGTTGGCCAGCCTTCATCTGTGCCAGACGGTGCCTGGACGAGTGTTTCCCACACAGGCATGGCTGACTTGCTTTGCAGGGAGTTTTGGAAAAGCTAACTCCCTGAGATTTCTTTCCTCAGCCCTCAGAGTTAGAACTTCCATGGCTGCTGCCCAGTAGTCTGTGTTTGCAAAGCCCCTCATTGATTTGTGGGTACACTGGCTTGTGGTTAGTGATTCCTCCCACGGGCATCTAGAAAAGAGGCCTGGTTCCCTCAGGAAGTGACCTAATTCCCTTGGAGGGAAAACACTAAGGAACATAGAGGAAAGTGTGAAATTACCCAGAACCTTCTCAGAAATCATCATGGTTTATTAATTCCGCGGCTACTCTTCGTATTGTCTCACTGATATCTCTCTCTGCCCCCATTTGAACACTCCCATACACCTTTTATCTTTTTGTCCTTCTTTTGAGAGAAAATATTGCTATGTAGCCCCAGCTAACTTCTAACTCTCTGTAGCTCAGGCTAGCCTCCCCAGTGCTGGCACTCCTGCCATGGGCTCTCACCCCATCTATATACACCCAGACCACCCCCCTTTTGAAGAACATATTGGAACTTCCTTGTCATGCTGTTTTTTGGGTTGTTTTTTGTAACAGTCTTGTTATGTGGCCTTGAACTTGAGACCCTTCTGCTTCAGTTCCCCGAGTGTTGGGATTTCAGGTGTGTTCGCCCACACCCTGCTTGGCTTTATGAGATGTAAGCCACAAAGATCACAGTGTACAGAGTGTAGTTTAATGGCTTTGTATTTGCACAGCTGGCCACAAATTTGAGAACACTTTCATTGCTCCAAACAGAAGTTTCTGTCTGCGCCTGACTGGATCTTTCCCGCCCCAGCCTCAGGCAACTGCCAAGCTGCTTCTGTCCCTGAGATTTGCTTCTTCTGGACACTTCCTGTGAGTGGGATCACTAGTATGTGATCTTCGTAAACATCTGCTTGTTTCACTAGACATCAGTGTGGTACTGGTTTTGAAAACTTCATAAAATGGTTATGTGAGTGTAGCTGTTAAAAATGTGTTTTTTAAATTATGTGTGATGTGTGAGTGCAGTGCCCTCAGAAGCCAGCAGAGGGTGTTGGAGCCCACGGAACTGGAGTTACGGATGCTTGAGCCACTGGATGGATGAAGGTGCTGGGTGCTGGGAACCAAATTCGGGTCCTCTGCAAGAGCAGTACATGCTCTTAACCACTGAGCCAGCTTTCCAGCCCAAGAATATTTTAGGTTTTATTGTTTTGTTTATTATACATTGCTGGGTGTGGTGGTGATGCTATAATCCTAGCACTGGAAGGTAGAGGCAGGAGAATTGAAAGTTGAAGGTCAGCCTGGGCTACATAAAACCCCACCACCACTAAAATAATTGTTAAAATGTGTATGTGCGCACGTGTGTGTGCATGCACACATGCACACACCCTCAGAAGTCAGAAGAGGGCTCTGGACGCCCTGGGGCTGGAGTTTCAGGTTGTTTGTGAGCCACCTGATGTGGGTGCTGGGTACTGAACTGGGGTCCTTGGAAGGCATCTCAACAGCCCCAAGGATGGGTTCTGACCACAGAGTAGTGCCTGGTCTTTCCTGAGTGGTCCTGCTAATACATGCTCAAGCTGTTTCTCACCTTCTGCTTTTGCAGGGTCTCTTTATCTGCAGCTCCACCTCCATCCTACAAAAGAACTGAATGCACTGTCCCAGGAATAGAAGTTACTTTATTGCATTATCGTGCTAACGAGCCCAGTTCATTAATTACCATTGTTAATCAGTCTCTGTGCCTGATGTATTAAGTAAATGGGAAAAATGATGGGTTTAATCATGACGTCTAAGTTCATGGCAGTCTAATTTGTTCTTATGCACCTCCTCCCCACTTCTCCATCCTTCCCACAGCTGCTCCTCCTGCTCCCACCTCCCCTGGCTCCTAGTGCCTGTCTCAGTGATTGTTTCACTTCGCATAACAATTTCCAATTTTGTCCGCGTGTCTGCAAATGTCACATTTTCACCATTTTTCTTTATGACTGCGCAAAATTCATGAAAACACGCAACACTTCATGCATTTGCCCGCTGTCCCGTGCAGGAGCCGTCCTCATCTTCGTGTTGTTTGGACTTCAGTGTCTGTGAAGCCCAAGACAGCACCCTGCACCTAATCTGTAAATTAAACTGTATCATGGGTTTTGTGTATTGGGGAAAATTCTACGCTCTTTGTCTGGGAAGTCCTACCATGAGCTCATGGAAAGCCACCAGAGAGCTTGCTGGGGATGTGGGACAGGGCACCAGGGTCTCCGCAGACCCATCTGAGCATGCTCACATGTGTTGTATGTCTTGAACAGTGTGTGGGGTGTGCTCTTGAGAACTGAAGTGGCGGCCAAGGATGCCCTAGAGTCCCTCATCGCTAAGAGCTAAGGATCAGGCTGTGCTGCACTGCTCACGTCTGGCAGGTGGGCCATCTGTGGGGAGGAGGCCGCTGTGGGTCCTATGTTCCCTGGAAAAGGAGCTCCCTAGAGTAGCACTCACCCCTCTTGCCGGCCTAGCTTCATCATCTGTCCCCCCAACTTAGCCCCTCGCCATTGTCACCCCCCCCCATTACTGGCCTAGCTCCTTATCATTGTCCTCCCCTTCTGCCTTATTCTTGGCAGGTGTGTGGTTTAGACTTTTGTGGGGTTCTTGTGTGTCTCAGGCTGGCCTCATACTTGCTGTGTAGCTGAGGGTGACTCTCTAATACTTGTGCCTCCTCCTCCTGCATCTTGGGATGACAGATGTGCGCCAGTGTGCCTGGGTAGGTGGGGGAGGGGGAGGAAATAGGGATGGAAGGTGGGAGAGAGAAATTTTGATAGTAGTGTGGTTTTTGTTTATTTGTTTTGGGCTTGGGTTTTGTTTTGAGATAGCAACTCCCCTCACTATGTAACCCTGTCTGTCCTGGAACTCACTCTGTAGACCAGGCTGGCCTCGAACTCACAGAAATCATCCTGCCTCTGCCTCCCGAGTGCTGGCATTAAAGGTGTGCCCCACCATGCCTGTCAGACGTTGACTCGTTTTTTTTTTCATTGTTTTATTGTTTGTGTTTGTGTGTGTACTCACACGTGCATGTCCTAGCGCACGTGGGGTCAGAGGACAACTGACAGGAATTAGTTTCTCCTTCCACCATGTGGGTCTTGGGGATCAAACCCAGGTTTATTAGCTTGGCAGCAAGCCTCTTTACCCAAGGAACCATCCCGCCAACTGTAGTAAGATGGCTGCTTGTTCATTTCCCAGCCCAGGCTCCCAAAATAACCACACAGAAACTGTATTAATTAAGTCACTGCTTGGCCTGTTAGCTTTAACTTATCAGCTAGCTTTTACATCATAATTTAACCCATTTCCATTATTTTATATTTTACCATGAGGCTTGTGGCCTACGGGCAAGGTTCCAGCATGTCTGTCCCCCAAGGCAGCTCCATGGATGCTTCTCCCCTCCCCCCCCCGAGATGGGTTTCTCTGTAGCTTTGGAGCCTGTCCTGGAACTAGTTCTTATAGACCAGGCTGGCTTCGAACTCACAGAAATCCGCCTGCCTCTGCCTCCCAAGTGCTGGGATTAAAGGCATGCGCCACCACCACCCGGCTTTCCATGGATGCTTCTTTCTCCCAGCATTCAGTTTAGTTTTCTCTGCCTACCTCTGTTCTGCCCTGCTATAGGTTGAAGCCAGCTTTCTTTATTCATTAATAGTAATCACAGCATACAGAGGGGAATCCCTCACCAGCCAGCCTTACTTTGGTAACTTTTACCAAATTCTAGCATATCACACTAGCTTATGTCCCCGAAGCATTAGAGCTCCTAGCTCGACAGCCCTTTGAGTTTGCATGGATTCCTAAGAAGTCCTGTGGTCTTCTGGATAATGACACCTTCCAACCTGCTATTATAACTATTTCATTTAGAAATTGATGCTCGTGTCCCATGGACCACATAAGTCTGTCTGGCCCATGTGATGAGGGAGTAGCATTGGGTGGGCGATGTGTACGTAAGGGATGTTGGCTCCGGATGTGGCTGTCGAAACCTTCTGAAGTCATCCGGAGAGATGTCACTCTGAAGATGTAAATAGCAGTGAGGAACACTTCACTTCCAGGAAGTCTGATGCAATCTGTAGGGCTGCCTGTCAGGGAGGTGGGCCTCCCACACGGCTGCGCATGCTGCCAGAGTCACCCAGCAGTCGGCCCTGCTGCGGTAGGCCCTGCTACTCTCCACACACTTCCTGTCTGGGAAGCTGTCTAGAGCCTCTTCAGACACGCTCACAACATGGGGTCTCTCACATGTTAGGGGTGTGCACTGAGGGACTAAGGAGTCCCGGACTGCTCTTGGGACCTGCTCTTGGAGGGTCAGCTGAGGCCCTAGGGCCTACCACCTCCTCCCTGGACAGCCCCACTAGGTCCAGCCCTTTGAAGATGCTGTCCCTGGAACTTCCCCCAGCTTTTCTTTTCTTTCTTTCTCCTTCTTTATTATTTATTTGTTTATTTATTTTTATGTGTATGGATGTTCTGCCCGCCTGTACGCCTTTGCACCATGTTCATGCAATGCCCACGGAGGAGGGCTCAGGTCTCTAAGACTGGAATTGCAAATGGTTGTGAGGCATCATGTGGGTGCTGGGAATTGAACTCAGGTCCTTTGGAAGAGCAATCAGTGCTCTTAACCACTGAGCCCTATTTTGTTTAGAGATAACGTCTCTATATAGCCCTGATTTTCCTGGAACTCACTTTGCAGGCTAATCTGGCCTTGAACTCAGAGTTCTCTTGCCTCTGCCTCCCCCCCCCCCCCCCCGTGCTGGGATTAAAGACTTGAAGACTTGCAACCCTCTGCCCCCCCCCCTCGCCCCCGTGCTGGGATTAAAGACTTGCAACCCCCCCCCCACACACACACATGTGCGCGTGCTACCCTGGTTTTTCTTGGCATCTCAGTCTCCGTAGTGTTTGCCATCCCACAGAAGAGCCCTGTTATCTCAGCAGCTGCCCAGAACCTGGAACCTGGTGACTCTGTAAACTTGCCCTCCTGGAGGGTAAAGGGCTCTGCTCTTCTGAGCCTCGGTTTCCCTTCCTTACTGCCTGTGCCTGGTTCCCTTTTCCCTGTTCCCTGACTGTGATTGTCCTTCTGCCCTCCCTCTGCAGCGCTCACCTCTCTCTTCCTGTTTACCACTGTCCTGTGCCTGGGACCTCGCCTGGGACCTCCCCTTCTCTCCACCCCAGCCATCTCTCCTGAACATCAAGCCCCTGTATCCACCGCCTACCGTGTGCTTCCTGCTCTGCTTTGCTAAGACCACAGGCATTTCTTGATCCTTCTATAGATTCTTTCCCATCTTTCTTTTTTGGTTTTTGAGATAGGGTTTCTCTGTGTAGTCCTGGCTGTCCTGGAACTCACTCTGTAGACCAGGCTGACTTTGAACTCACAGAGGTCCGCCTGTCTCTGCCTCTTGAGTGCTGGGTCTTGAGTTCTGGGACTAAAGATATGTGCCACCTCTCCGCCCAGCTTCTTTTTTAAGACAGGATCTCACTATGTCACCTTGGTTGGCCTGGAACTTGTTATATAGTTCAGGCTATCCTCAAACTCACAGAGAGACCCTGCCATGTCCGGCCTTGATTTTTGACTCTGACTGTTGCCCAGATGGTCTCTAACTTATGATCCCCCTGCCTCAGCACTCTGAGTTCCAGAATTACAGGGATACGCTGCCCGCCTGGCTCATCTAGCTCTTCTGGGGGTGCACCAATGCAGAAGGTCTCCTGACCTAGCCACCTCCCAGGGGCCATGCTTCCTGATAACTGTTGCCTTGGTGATTGCATTTCAGTATGAACACCGCTCAGACCCTGGCAGCAGCTTCTAGGATGGCTGGGAGAGTGAACCAAAAGCACATTCATAGAATCTTCACCTGGTCCTGCTGTGTAAAGAGCCACGCACAAGGCCTTAGGAGTAATCAGCTATGGAGAATGCATGGCTCCCCCAGCCACCAGGCTCACAGCTGCAGGACATGGTGCCCAGGGGACTCTGGCGAAGTACATTTCCTTCCTCTGCTTCCTTTTCCATGACCCCGTGACTCTACTCCAAATCCTACCAGGACCATTCTGTTCTTTGGGCCCTGTAGCCCGTGGTACCTACTCCCACAGGATTTATCTGAGCTTCTCTCTGTCACCATTTACTGCACAGAGGACCAGGTAACGGTTATTTATATTGGAACTTGATTCTGCCAGTGGAAGTGGCCAGCTGGCAGGTAGAGGTGCAGGGCCTGTACCACTGCTGAGTCTGATTCCCTGCACAGCATAGGTGCAAAGCCCTGCTCCTCCTGTGTCCACAACCCTTTCACAGTCCTGTCCCCTGGCAGGTGCAGGGCTTAGCGCAAGGCAGATGCATGGGATACAGATGACTGCTTTGTCCTGGTGGTTCTGGGACTGGGGTTTTGGGGTATGCCTGCATTTTGGAGGGTTTTTTTGTTTTGTTTTGTTTTGAAAAAGAAACAAACAAAAACCTTTGGATTCTTACCTGTACTGTGGTCCATTTACTTTGAAAACTGCCGAGCGGGGCTTGGTGCCCTAGTTTCGTTTCTGTTGCCATGACCAGAGCAGCTTAAAAGAGGGAGGGCCCATTGGCTTATCCTCTCAGGCCAGTCTGTTGCCGAGGGGAGCCAGGGCAGGTACTCAAGCCAGGAGCCATAGAGGAACACAGCTTGCTGGTTTTGTGGCCGCTACTGAGCTAGCTTTCTTATACAGCTATACAGCCCAGACCCACCTGCCTCGGGATGGTGCTGCCACAGTGAACTGGGGCCTTACGTGTCAGCCATCCATCAAGACAGGCTCTCTCAGTGTGCCCACAGGCCCAGTTGATCTAGGCATTTCCTCTCCGCTGACTCTAGCCGTGTCAGACTGACGGTTAACGCTAACTGAACACGCATATGTGTGGATAATCAGAGCACTTGGGATGGGGAAGGAGAGTCAGTTCAGGGTTATCCTCAGCTACACAGTAGGCTTGAGGGCAGCCTGGGCTACATGAGACCCTGTGTCAAAAAGGAAAAGAAAGAGATTAGAGAAAATGTGGAATGGCACATGACTGTCACCCTCTTCCCACGCAGGATGCTGGTCTACTGAGTGACCATTCAAAAGCTGCTCGCCGTTCTCCAGTGTCGTGCTCTGGGTTCACTGTGCCACTTCCCACCCAGGAAACCTTCCTTTCCTTTCCTCTCTACGGCGGGGATGGAACCCGGGCCTCAGTACCTAGCACTGACCGTGTCCCCGTGGCTCTGTATGTTCTGTCTGTGCTGTGTCAGTTCTTACATCATCTGACCTCCCTCTCTGGTCAGAGTTCTGGGTCTTAGGAACTGCGTCAATGTCTGCCTGGAGTGTGTGTGTGTGTGTGTGTGTGTGTGTGTGTGTGTGTGTGTGTGCTGGCCTGTGCGTTAGTGGTTTGCACCCCAGCTTCTGAGCTCATCTTTGAGAGGGAGTCTTGGGTGCTGGATTGGGAAAGTGACCCTCAGAAACAGTCTCTCTGTTTCTGGTGGGGTTGGGTTAGTCAGCCATCTGTCACTGTAGCAGAATGCCTGAGGTAATCAATGTACGAGGAAAAAGGTTTGGGCTTTCCAGTACTGAAGCAGCGCCCTCAGCTGACAGGACGGAGAGCCGCTCTCTGCGGGGCACAAGACAGTTGTTGCTCTTGCACAGGACCCCAGCTCAGTTCCCAGCACCCACGTCTGGCAGCTCCCACCACCTGTAACTCCAGCTCCAGGGGATCTGACTCCCTCTTCGGGCTTCCAGAGGTGTACACACACTCATACTGTAAATAAAATACATTTATATATTTTTCAGTTTTTGTTTCGAGACAGGGTTTCTCATTGTAGCCCTGGCTGTCCTGGAACTTGTAGCCCAGGCTGGCTTTGAACTCAGAGATCTACCTGCCTCTCCCTCCTAAGTGCTGGGATAAAAGGCGTGAGCTACCACACCTGGCAAAACACACACACACACACTGCCTTACACCCAGTACCCATCCTCCAAGCCTAGGATGAATGGCCCAGTTCCCATGCTCTCCTGTGCTTGCAGCCCGAAACTCCATCTCTATCCTTCATCTGAGCCACAGCGATTAGTAAGCCACCACCTGTGATGTTGGAGCCCCTGGGTCTTGTAAGTCAGCTCCAGTCATGCCATGTCTTCATTCTCCTCATTCTGAAACCCAGGATGTTCTTTCTAGTTGGGTTGCGTGTCTGAGGTGGGGTAAACGCCTCCCAGTCATTCATGGCTGCTGATAGTCCGAGGCCACACCCTCGTCATGGCGTGCAAAACCCTGCGTGCTCCAGCCTGTCTGCCTTCCTGGCACTCTTAGCTCTTTTACGCCTCAGCAGATTGAACTGCCTGCACGCCGGCTGAGTACTCAGGCTAGAATTCTGCGCGCTTCTGTGTGGTGTGTTACCCTCCATGCCTCTTGTTGTTTGGCATGCAAAGCCTGGTGCCTTCCTTCCTTCTCACCCAGTTCCGGTTTCTGCCTCAGTGAAGCAAACAACTGCAGAAGGGCAGTGTGGACAGGCCTCAGCAGGCCCATCCATGCCTCCCTCCTTAGCAGCCTGCATCCCCTGCAGTGTTGTCAGGAGAGAAAGGATTCAGTCACTGACCGGTCCTCAGAGTGGCCTATGGGGCAGCACTGCGTGAAGCGATTCTCTGCGATGGCAGGGTCCTGTCCCCGGGCTGGAACACAGGATAGTGAGGCTAGATGGCCTTATCCTTTGAGGAGGCCATTGCTTTCCCCGGCCGCTCTCAGTTTTCAATCCCGAATTAAGCCCCTGCGTGTGCAGTGCTGTGCTAAGTACCGTTGTGCAGGTCCTGAATTGCTCATGGCACAGTCCCTCCCTGAGCAGAGCTGGCTGTCTGCAGGTCGGTCGTCCTGTGGGATGCCTCTGTGTGTACCTTTGCCTGTGACAACCCGTGCTTCTGCCACAAGTTTTCTCTCTGAGGGTGATGTTTCCTTGGGTGACTTGGGAGCACAGTTACAGGCTGAGACGGATCTCTCCCCAGTCTTGTTAGCCTCTCTTTCTCCATCTCCTAAGTGGTAATAGGTTGTGGGTCACCACTGGTTCCTCCGTCTTCTTAGTCCAGCTTCCTTTTTTGTAGGAGAGCGGCTCACAGTACTGCCGGGTCAGGACCCTGGGGTGGGTGGACGCTGGTTCAGAATCTCTGCTGAAGATAGAAAAAGGTGAAGCAGCCTGGATCCACGGATGGAATGGCAGCGAGTGAGGTGATCTATGGCTCCGGCAGTGGCATGAGCACCCCCAAGTCATGCATACCCTGCTGTGCCATTTTAGGGTGTAGCTGTGCTTCTCGTGGTCCCAGCTGTCATGGCAGAGGTCATCCTCTTGGGGGAGGAAGAAGGGATGTTTCATCTCTTAGGAAAACTTGAAGCAGCCCCTTCTCCACCCCATGACTGAGGCAGAGGTACTTAGCATGTCAGAGCTATGGCTGTTTGTCTGTAAAGCGCCATGCTGTCCTGGCAGAGGCCACAACACACGGAGCCTCCACTGTTGACACTGCTGGCAGTGGTGGCTGCGTTTCCTTTCCTGTATCTCCCTGACCAGGGGTTCCACAGGCTCTGCTGTCCCTGCCCTTTGCTCTAGTTCTTTGCTCCTTCTGCCTGCCTTCCAGCCTCCTCTCTCTCTTTTCTCTCAATGTCCTGCCCTCCCTCCCGCCTCCTCTCTCCCCCTCTTTCCCATCCTTTCCTTCCTGTCCTCAGTCCTCCTTAGATCCCAGGAAGTGGGAATCAACAGCAGCCCCCTCACACACAGATGGGAGTACCGCAGATCAGTGAGGGGGTGAGAGAAGTAGGCCCAGCCGGTTTGGGGTTTGTTTTGGTTTTTGAGACAGGGTCTCTCCATGTAGCCCTGGCTGCCCTGGAACTTGCTGTATAGACCAGGCTGGGCTCTACTACACAGAAATCCACTTGCCTCTGTCTCCAGAGAGTTAATAAAGGTGTGGACCACTGCTCCAGGCTCAAGTGCTAAAATCAAGTGGGAATTAGTAACTTCACCAGAAATGGCAGTGGCTTCAACCAGTAACATTCATCGTGTGAAAAGAGTAAATCGGGTGATGGTGTAGGTCTAGGCTCTCTGCTCTGCAGTCCAACCCCAAGGCTGCCTCATGGTGTTGGGGAGTGTCTGGACAGGGGAGATACAGAGAGCCACCACACACACCTAAGGAGCTTTCCAGCATATACTCCTTTAGCTTTAGCTTCCTGCATTGGCTGTTCTTCACTGCCAAGGAGGGTGGGAAGTTCTTCACGGAGGCACACGGCTGCCTAGAATAGAACTGGCAGTCTGTCACTGAGCAAGAAGAGAGTGGGTATCGGGTGAGAATAAGCAGAGTCAGCCCCGTTCTTGCAGCGTTAGTTTAGTATCTCCTGTCTGCTAGGAACAGCCAGTGTCCTCATTCTCCAGGACAGGCGGGAATAAGCCAGCAGGCGAGCCGAGATGCGGGGAGAGGGTGCCAGGAGATCCTAGAGCAGCCTGGGTTCGTTGGCAGCCTTCTCCCGTGCTCTTCTCTGGCTTCTCCTTTTCTTGTCTTCCTTGTCCTTGTTGCCTTGGTGGTTCTGACATCAGCACCACCACCTGAAACCTGAGGAAGCTGCTGGCCCCTGGGAATGAGCCACATGCCTGAAGAGCTGACTCCAGCCTTAGAGACTCAGAGGCCAACGGCTGGAAACCATCTTACTCTTGGGTGCGCTGGGCCACTTCCAGGAGGCCAGCTCCAGGGCTGGGGCATCAGGAGAGAGACATGAGTCCTTAGAACCGTGAGTTCTTCTTCCAAGGCCATTAACCAGCATGAATGTTTTATCCACGCTAACCGGACAGGCATCACCCATGAGGAACAAACACAGTTTACTGTGAATTGCCAACAGTAAAAGTTGATGTTCCTTCCTGGATTCAGAAGAAATTTTAGGAGTCAATTTGGAGACCCAGATTATTCGCCTCCCCCCTCTCTTTCACACACACACACACAGGCCAGGCAGTTGTGGCGCACGCCTTTAATCCCAGCACTTGAGAGGCAGAGTTAGGCGGATCTCTGTGAGTTCAACACCAGCCTGGTCTACAAGAGCTAGTTCCAGGACTGGTTCCATAGTTACTGAGAAAGCCTGTCTCAAAAAACAAAACAAAACAAACAAAACAATAGGAGAGAGAGAGAGAGAGAGAGAGAGAGAGAGAGAGAGAGAGAGAGAGAGAGAGAGTGTCTGCCTACTTAGCCCAGGCTAACCTTGAACTCAGGATCTTCCTGTTGAAGGAGCTGCGGGCTGCGTTCCTGCCACCAGGCTCCCGGCCGCCTGGCTAGCTTATGCCCCGAAATAATTACACGGAAACTGTATTCTTTTAAACACTGCTTAGCCCATTTCTATTAATGTGTGTAGCACCACGAGATGTGCTTACCAGGAAGATTCTAGCCTACATCCATCCTGGGTCGGAGCTTCATCGCATCTGCCCCAGAGAGGAGAGGAAATGGCGTCTGTCTGAGGTGTCTTACCTCACTTCCTCTTCCTCCCAGCATTCTGTTCTGTTTACTCCACCCACCTAAGGGCTGGCCTATCAAATGGGCCAAGGCAGTTTCTTTATTAACCAATGACCTTCCTCCATCATCTTCCTGTCTTCCTCTGCCCCCAATCAACTGGTTTTCGTTCCCAAGAAGCTGCTGAGGTGCCCCCCACCCTGCCCTCCCTGGTGCTGGGAACAGAGCTCGAGACTGCACAAGTCCACTGTCCTGGCTGAGCCACATCCCCAGCCCCTGCTGGCTGTTCCTTTCTCCATCCCAGATCTGTGCAGTGCTGTTCTCTGAAAGTCAGGCAGGGGAGCCTGTTGCAATGGATCGGAGTGTGCCTGCCTTTTGTGGGGCAAAGGGTGAATCAGGCCCTCCCCAATGCTTGTCCCACCTCTGAGCTGTGCCCCAGCCCTGCAAGGACCCCCCCTCCTTTCTCTTCCTCTTCCTCCTTTTGTTCTTTTATGATTTCTTTGTTCTTATTTTATGTCATCGGTGTTTTGTCAGCCTGTATGTCTGTGAGAGAGTGTAGGGTCCCCTGAACTGGAGTTACAGACAGTTGTGAGCTGTCATGCGGGTGCTGGGAGTTGAACCTAGGTCCTCTGGAAGAGCAGCCAGTGCTCTTAGCCACTGAGCTGTCTCTCCAGCTCCTCCTCTTTCTTCTTTTCCTCCCTCTCTTCGTTTCCCCTTCTCCTCCTCCTCCTCCTCCTCCTTCCATCTTCCTTCTTTCTTCTCGTCATATAAAGACTTCAATTCCTGGCCTCTCTTGCTGCAGGATTTGGAATGTTTGTGGGATGCTGTGGGTGGGGAGGGCAGTTAGTTTTGGTGCCTTCCTCAGGAGCTTGGACCCAACTCTGGGTGTTCTGCTCGGCTTCCTCATCTGTCACAGTTTGACCTGGCAGCTCCTCCCATGCAAGGCTATTTCAGGGACTTGGAAGGTGTGTCAGTAAAGGTAGGGAGTGATTGCACCCACATGCAGAGGCTTGCAAGGGATGCCACTGTAAGACATGGGATTCTGTGGGCAGGAGCGTGGCACGTGTGGAGTGGCTAGACCAGACAGAGGAATGTCCTCTATCTGGGTGGGCAGGTCCTGAGTTAGGACGGAGAGTGACTAAGGTCATTGCCTGGCCGGTGTGCGTAGGCAAGTTAGCCTAACTACAGGTGCTCCCAGGGTAGAGAGAGAATGACAGGAGAGGAAAGAGGCTTGTGGGCCGAGAGCATCAGACATTAGTGTGTGCCGCCTGCCAGGCACTGTTCTGGCACCGGGGCCGCCTGTGGCTGGCGTGAGACAACGGCTGGTGACGCCCTGCGCTCTCCAAGGCCTCTGCGTGGTGTTGAGACAGTTAGCGGGGATGTGGCTGGACCATAGTTTTATCCAGCATAGGAAAGTGGCCAGGCACAGGGTGACAAGAGCAAGGAGGGTCCCATCTTGGAGTGTCATCTGCTGTACGAGGAGAGAAAAGCCAACAGGTTGGGGACCTGCTTATAGGAGAAAGCAGCATTCTGCTGGGTGTATTGTAGTTGGTAATGCTTCTGAATCCTCCAGTGCGGTGTTAGCCTCAGACCATCCTGGTGGGCAGAAGCCAGACCACCCCACTTCAGGTCTTAGACTCTGAATTGGAGTCTAGCTAGCCTACCCGGCCCTGTGTATAGCCTGGCTTCAGGAGAAAGGAGGCGGCTAGCAGGCAGGGCATGGCCAAGTCTGAGGCCCAGCCCAGAGTCCTGGACCTGACCTGGGTGTGTTAATTAGAATTTTTATGACTGTGAAGAGACACCATGACACGTCCACTCTTATAAAGGAAAACATTAATGAGGTGATGGTTTCAGAGGTTCAGCCCATTATCATCATGGCAGGGAGCGCGACTGTGTGCAGGCAACAGGAAGTTGATTGACTGTCACACTGAGGGAAGTTTGAGCAAAAGTGACCTCAAAGCCCGCCCCCATAGTGACACACTTCCACCAACAAGGTCATCCCTCCTAAAGTGTCATTCCCTTTGAGGGCCATTTTCTTTCAAAGCACAGCACTGGAGGAACAAAGAGAGAGGCCGAGACCAGGGCTGAGACCACCCTGGGTTGGTCTCTCAGGAGTGTGGGAAGTAAGGAAAAAGTCCAAGCTCTCGTTCTAGAAAGTTCAGTCTGGCTGGGGCGGGGCAGGGGTGTGGTTTAGGGGTTGTTGCTGGACTTCAGGCGGAAGATGACTCTGGACACAGTGGTTGGTCCCTGTGATCCTGGGATGGTTGGGAGCTTGGGAGGAGGGAATCTTGCTTCGGGGATTCTAATGTCAGGGCCAAGACGGAGCCAGGAGTGGCCGCAGTAAGACCCTCTGCGTCCCCTGGCCATGGGGATGGGACTTCAGGCTGGGGTGCCCTGTGGCAGCCGCAGCGTTGCAGAGGGTGCTGCAGCCTTTCCTGCCCACCCCCACCGTGGCCCAGATGCTCTTCTCACAGCCCCCAGGTGGAGGGCTGGGCCCTTCCAGCTTCCTCGGGGATCACATAGCCACAGAGTAGGAAAGCCACCTTTCCAGGAGAAAGATGAGACAGGCCCCGCAGGGGAGTGACACTGGGCTCCTCGCTCCTCTAGCTATCGGCTCTGGGCACCCAGCTTTTGGCTGTGGAACAGAAGATGGGGTGCAGCAGTTGTTGGTCCTCACTGGGCCCCAGGGAGCGTGCTGGGTGTGCTCACAGGCCATCCTTGTCTCTGCACCTTTATAAAAAACAAACCATCAGGCCAGGTCGTGGTGCCATACGCTTTAATCCCAGCACTCAGGAGGCAGAGGCAGGCGGATCTCTGGGTTTGAGGTCAGCCCGGGCTACAGAGCAAGTTCCAGCAACCAGGATACAGAGAAACCCTGTCTCTGGGGGGGAAATTACAGAAATATGTTTTTTTCAAGGTTTCCTTTGAATCCCATGTCTATTTCCCTAAGTACCAAGTGCTGGAATCCCAGGCTTGCCCGTGGCCTCCTGTCCCTGCTCATTGGTCAAAGCCAGTGCCTGCCTCCAGACCTGCTGTGGTAGGCCCTGCCTGGTGTCCAGGGCCTGAGCCTAGGTGTCCAGGCGTCCCTCAGTGTGTCCCCAGATGCCTTCTGGGCAGCTGGGGAGAACTCCTGCAGGTCCAGGTTCAGCCTGTTTGCTTGTTTTAAAGTCGACATGTTTATTGATACAAAAATAGCCTGTACACGGATCAGAAAGCGTGTGGCCAAAAGGGACAGGCTGTCTCGGAACTTGCAGCCCCACCCCCAGAACAGAGGGGAGTGTGACTGGCACCTCCCTGCACACACACATGCACACGGGCACGTCTCACTCCCTTCTGCTCCCACACCCTGAGGCTGCAGAGCGGAAGTTGGTCTGACACCTAGATTTCCTCACTGTGGTGGGACTCTTTCTGTATCAGCCACTGCATTCCCGTCAAAACCTCTTGAATGTCCATGTGGTGTGAGTAGGCCTTAACCAATCATCCTCAATCAAACTTCTGTGGAAGATGAACGCTGAATGCCTTAAGCCTGGGGCTGGAGAGTTGACTCTGCAGTTCAGAGCACTGGCCACTCTTCCAGAGAACGGGTTTGGTTCCCAGCAGCACACGACAGTTGCAGCTGTCTGTAACTGCCTCCCTCATCTGGCCTCTGTGGCACTGCACACACGTGGTGTAAGCTGCGTTCAGACAAACGCTTATACACATAAAGTAAAATCTCACACGCACACACTAAAATATGTTTAAATCCGTAGATGCGAGTGAACTGGGCCTGCCTTCTACAGCGAAGGTCTTCCCTACTGAGGGTAGTCAGGCCAGAAAGGAACATGGCAGCCCAGGAACCTCTGAACCAGTGAGGAAGCTTCCGGAACATGAAAATGGCCTCCTAGAGACTCTCGGAATGGATGTAGCTCAAGTGGCAGGCACCACAGGGTTTTACGGAAGCGAATACCTCCCAAATGAACATACATGAGCCAGCTCCTTCTGTGGAGAGGGGAGGGGTGTTCCTGTGTTGAGGCCAGAGGACGGCTCCAGGTATGGTCCTCAGGAGCCGAACACCTTGGAGCCTTGGAACTTGCCAAGTGGGCTAAGCTGACTGGCCAGTGAGCCCCAGGGACCCGTCTGTCTCTGCGTCCCCATTGCTGGCTGGGCTTACGAGTGCATGTGCCACACCCAGCTCTTTTCTGTGGCCTCTGGGTATTGAACTCAGGTCCCAGGGTTATGCAGCAAGCAGTTTAGCAACCAAGCTATCTAGCCTGTGCTAGGCTTCAGATGAGCCAAATAAGGTCAGGTATTTGGGGCAGGAAGGCCGCACAGGCGGCGTCCATGTTTTGGTTCTCAGTCCCCTCTGCCACCGACTTGAACTGGACTTTAGCCAGCAAATGCTCTAATGCTTGCTCTGTGCCCAACCCTTTGGGGGCCACTGGGAAGCAAGGGTACCCAGCACCTGTCCTCCAAGGGCCACACGTGACCCGCATCAGCAGGCAAAGTCAGGAGAACAGTCATCTTTTCCTGGGGCATTGGGATTGGGGGTGGGATGGGGGCGACTCAGGAACTCGCCAGGGCTCTGGAAGGGGTCCATATCTTGACCGCACCACTAAGGTGAATGCAGGTGTGCCTGAGCTCAGCCCCAGGCAGCCGAGTATCAGCTGCCTTAGCAAACAGGTGTGGGAAGAGCCCTGGCCGGGCAGCAGGAGGCTTATCTAAGGAAGTGACGTTTGAGCCACTGTTTGAAGGATGAGGAGGCATAAATCAGACTAAATGGGGGCTGAGGTGGCCTAGGTGGAGGGAGTGCTTACTTGTGGTTAGAGTCAGGTTCTTACCTCCTGCCGACATTTCAGACCCCTGGTGGTCTTTCTGTCTCCCCCCCCCCCATTAAAATTTACCTTACGTGTATGGGTGTTTTACCTACATATGTACCTGCATCATGTACATGCAGTGCCCACAGAGGCCAGAAGAGGGTGTCAGATTGCCTTGGACTGTTGTGAGCCACCATGCAAGTGCTGGGAATCAAACCCAAGTCCTCTGCAAGAGGAGTCCTTGCTCTTACCCACTTAGCCATCTTTACACAGAGACGCACGCACGCACGCACTCATGCCTTACCTGCCCTACCTTGGCCTTTCCCAACTTGCAAGTGTACTTCTCCAGCAGCTCTTGCCTGCTGTGTGGTCCTCTTCAGTCACGCTCATAATCCCTGACCCAGGAAGTGCTGCCTTACCTGAGGACCCTGGCTGGGAGCACGGCCATAGCTGGAGGAGGCCAAGGCTGACTCCAGGTTTCCAGCACTTACAGAATCCCTCAAATCATAAATGACTCTGTATCCTTCTTAACACTTTATGGATTTTAAAGAAGGGGCCAAAAAGAATAAAAATAAATAAATAAGTAAAAAAAAAAAAAAAAAAAAAAAAAAAAGAAGGGGCCACTGAGCTGACTTTCCCTCCTGATTATGGGATTATAGGCACGTGATATCACACTCGTCTTAAATTATCTTTCTGTGATGCAGTGTGAAGTCCTAATTCGATCTCCAGAACCCACATTAAAAAGCTGGTGCGGTGGTGGCGCACGCCTTTAATCCCAGCACTTGGGAGGCAGAGGCAGGTGGATCTCTGTGAGTTCGAGACCAGCCTGGTCTACAGAGCTAGTTCCAGGACAGGCTCCAAAACCACAGAGAAACCCTGTCTCGAAAAACAAAAACAAAAACAAACAAACCAAAAAAGCTGGTGCGCACCGTAATGCCACTACTGGAAGGTGGAGGGAGATGGGTCGTCGGATCGTGTTGGGCAGCCTGGCCTACTTGGCAGCCTCCAGCCAGTGAGCAGCCCTGCCTTAAAGGATCTCACTCCTGCCGCCTGCCATCTCATGGCTGAGGAGGGAGGATCATGGGTTCCAGGCTAGCCAGGGCTCTAGGGTGGAAATGCCAAATAAAAACTGACTAGAGCCAGTGCAGTGGCCACGCCAGGCGTGGTGGCAGGACGTCACCTGCACTTGTGAGCCACCGCAGCCCTCTGGGAAGCGACTGCCACTCCTGTGCCATTAGTGACTGCAGTTCAGAGCATGCTGTGTGGTCAGGTGGCCCTTCAGACGTGGTGCACCTGGGTTTGGGACCGGGCCTCCCAGCTGCCTCTTCCTCTGACAGTACTTCCTCCCTAGACCTGAGGCTGGGAGAGGCGGAGCAGCTCCCTGGGCTGCTCTGCTAGTGAGCCGAACCCATTTGTTTCTGGGGACAGCCTTGCCATGTCCTTGTGCCATTCCTTCCTCTGAGGTCAGTGCTAGGGTCATGTCGGCACTGGGCTCACAGAACACCACACTTGTGAGGGAGAAGAGCCTGGGTCTTCCTGGTGGCCTGCGCACCTGGCTAGCTCTCACGTAGGAAACAGACTCTCCCTCGGGCTAGCTGGTGGGCTGTTGGACACTCCCAGCCACTCTCAGAAGGAAGGCTGTGTCCAAGGTGTCCTGCAGGCACCTTTCCAACAGCCACCTACTCTGCAGGGCCATGCGTGCCGCAAGGGCCATGCTGTGACCCATGGCAGGGTCAGTGCCTGGGGTTCCTGGCCTGGGAATCCTAGGTAGATAAAGGAAAGGCCCTGCCTGGGTCTAGACTCCTGGGGGGTGGGGGGTGGAGAAGCAGGAAGTGTTAGTGGGGAAAGGTGCACTAGCTCTCACCAACCAGATTGTGGTGGGTGGGGAGATATCACTTGCTAGTAGCCCCAGGATTTGGGTGGAGATTCTGGAGGAGGTGACCAGGAAAGAGAGCTGGGACCATTGAGTGCCGAGTGGCCCAGGACTGACCCTCTGGCCTTTGCTTTGGCGCCCCACAGACCTTCTCTTTCCAGTTAGCAGCAGTCCATAAGGACGTCGCTCCTGAGCTCTTGGTGAGTAGAGAGGACCCTGCTCCTGACACTCCTTGGCATTCTTCTCCAGAGTGCCAGGGCGGAGTCAGGATGTGGCCTTTCTTGTCTCAGCCACCTTGTCCTGTTGCCTGTTGCCATAGCACCGAGATCCATCTCTCCAGGCATCCCAGCTGCCTCTCCTGCACTGCCCACCCTTGCTCTTGAACTGGAGACTAAGGCCAGAGTCCTGGCAAGGAGCAGCTTGTACTGTGGGCTGGGGAAAGCTCTGGGATTCCTTTCCCTGGCTCATGGTCCCCTTGCCCCTGTGTTTTAGCACTCCTGAGGGAAGCAGCAGACACAGGTTGTCTGTGCTACCAGTGTGAGTAACATTGGGTGGACAGAGTGCACTCCCTGGTGTTCTGTGTTATGGTGGGGTGGAAGGAGCCGTGACCTAAGGTGTGGTGTGTGAGGCCTGCACTCTCTAATGTCTTGTGTTAGTGTCCTCCCTGTGGCTTCGCTTTGGCATTTCTTTGTCACATCCCACAGACCCCTCCTCCTGGCTCGGCAGCACACACACCCCCCAGTGAGAACACAGATTTTCCCTGGCTTAAGGGCTGCCTTGGGGAGCTCTGGGGGCTCCCATCAAATGGGGGAGAATCTGGAAGGGACATGACTGGGTTTCTAAAAGGATGCTTCTCTGGGTCACCGAGAGTCCATCTGCTTCAGTGCCTTAGTTCTTTTTCCCCTCCCTCAGGGACCAGGAAGTCCTTGAGGACTTCCTGCTTTCCAGGACTTTGTTAGGCAGCTCTTATCTGGGACCAGAAAGCTCCAGGAGCGCAGACAAATAGGGACTGCTGTGTCCTGCAGCTTCCTAAGGTATTTCCTGGGAGCTTAGCCATGCCTGGTCTTTCTTTAAAGGGTTACATTTGTGTGTTTGTTTATTCAGGGTCTCTGTTTGTGCCTGTGCCCATGTGATGAGGTCAGAGGAAAGCTTGTAGGAGAGTCTCTTCTCTCCTTCCTCTGTGTCGATCCACAGGATTGAGTTCAGGTTAACAGGCTTGGAAGCAAGCACTGTGCCTTTCTTGTAGGCAGAGCTTCGAGCTTTACTTCCTCACCCTATATCGGCATCCCCTGTGATGTCAGCATGCCTCTATGATGTCAGCATGCCCTACGATGTCAGCATGCCCTGTGATGTCAGCATACCCTGTGATGTCAGCAAGCCTCTATAATGCCAGCATCCCCTGTGATGTCAGCATGCCATAATGCCAAAGATTGGGAGGTAGAGACCAGAGGATCAGTTCGGAGTTGCCCTTGGTGCATTCAAAGCCAGGCTGAGCTACATGAGACTAGAAGAGTTTTCCTTCCTTCCTTCCTTCCTTCCTTCCTTCCTTCCTTCCGTCCTTCCGTCCTTCCATCCTTTTTGGTTTTTTGAGAGGCTCTCACCATGTAACTCTGGCTGACCTGGAACTCTATGTAGACCAGGCTGGCTCCAAACTCACAGAGACCTATCTGCCACAGCCTCCCAAGTGCTAGGATTGAAGGTGCATGGCACCATGCCCAGCTGACATGGGACTTCCAAAAAATTAAAAGAAGAATGGGCAGTGGTGGCGCACACCTTCAATCCCAGCACTCGGGAGGCAGAGGCAGGCGGATCTCTGTGAGCCCAAGCCAGCCTGGTCTACAGAGCTAGTTTCAGAACAGCCAGGGCTGTACAGAGAAACCCTGTCTAGGAAAAAAAAAAGGTAGGAATGGAGAAAAGTGTCCATTAAGATCACTTGTTATCCCGCTTGCAGAGAAACCCAGTTCGCACCACGTCAGTCACTCACAACCATGTTACTCTAGCTCCTGGGAACCTGATGCCTTTTTTGCCCTCTGCGGGCACCTGCACACGTGGGCACATACCCACACAATGCACATAATTCAAAATGACAGAAATGCATCTTTAGAATTGCTAGAGACTTTCACGTCTTTCGCCTATTCCAAGCTAGGTGGATGTTAGTCCTGGCCTTCAGATGAGCAGCCTGAGTCACAGGCTACACGGTGCCCAGGGGTGCAGAGCTTGGAAGATAGAGCTGGGGTGAGCCTATTACAGAGCCTGCCTGCCACCAGTGCTTTCTCTGTCCTGTGGCTTCGCCCCTCACTCAGGCTTAGCGACACTGGCCCTCGTTCCCTTCCTGCTGCCTGAACGAAATACTCCCAGGGAAACGCGCCTTGTGGGAACAGGGCTTGTTGCAGGCTGCCGTTCCAGAACACAGGCCATCATTTTGGGGAAATGAAGGCAGGAACTTGAAACGGGTGGTCCCCAGTCAAGAGCAGAGAGAAGATGAATGCACACGTGCCTACTGCTTGCTGGCTTTCCCAGAGGGCCTACACGATGACAAGTTGACGAAACTACCATAGTATCTTCTGGACTTGGAGGAAGGTTGAAGTGTGGGGTGGAGAGAGGGACAGTTCGTGTGGAGCACAGGCCAGAGACCCTCGGGACTCAAAGCAGAGAATTATAGCAGGCCGTCTTGGACCACCAGCCCCCAAATCATGACACAGACTTACTACTCGTTAGTGAGTGCTTGGTTTGCCCCACTAGCTCGTACCTTATATTAACCTCATCTGTGTTTGCCTCGGGCTTTCCCCTTTCTTCTTTCTGTATGTCCTACTTTTCCTGCTTCTGCATCTAGCTGGGGCCCTGGGCACCCCCTTCTCTCTTCTCTCATTCTTTCTTTCTTTCTTTCTTTCTTTTTTTTTTTTTTTGGTTTTTCGAGACAGGGTTTCTCTGTGGTTTTGGAGCCTATCCTGGAACTAGCTCTTGTAGACTAGGCTGGTCTCGAACTCACAGAGATCCGTCTGCCTCTGCCTCCCAAGTGCTGGGATTAAAAGGCATGCGCCACCACCGCCTGGCCTCTCATTCTTTCTTGAATCCACATTCCTCCTCCTATTTATCCTCTCTGCCTGCCAGTCCCACCTGTTCCTCTCCTGCCTAGCTATTGGCTGTTCAGCTTTCTATTAGATCAATAGGTACCTTAGGCAGGCAAGGTGAAACAGTAACAAATCTTTACCTAGTTAACCAAATGCAGCCCAAACAAAAGCCACACATCTCTCCATAGTTAAGTAGTATTCTACAACAGAGAGCAGGCTGAGGGCTCAGAACAACCATGGGGCTCTGCCTGCAGGTCGTAGGCATGGACACAGTCTGGAGCAGGTTCTGGAAGGCTGCCTTCCATCATGCAGGCACAGGGCTGGTGGAGGGGCTGACTTCCTGCTCCAGCCAGCAGTGATGGCGCTCACCCCAGGCTCCTCGTGGGCCACCACGGGACATGCTTCCACATATAGGTCTTGTCTCCCTTACCGGGAACTTGTTTGTGAGTGTGTACAGTGCCCTTGAGGCAGAAGAGGACGTCAGGTCTCTTGGACCTGGAGTCACGGGTGGGTGTGGGGCCAGCTCAGGCCCCTGGAGGAGCAGCAGGCATGCCCACTCCTGCTGAAAGCTTTTCAAGATAAGTCAATTGTTTTCTTAATCCTATTTTTAAATTCACATTTAGAAAATGTTTTTACTTTTATTTTTTCATCAGCACACGGAGCGACAGGTTTCTTTGTATCATATTCCTGCACACGAGTTTTGATGGCCTCCATAGCCCAGTTTCCCCACAGTCCTCCCCTTCCGGCTTCCGTATCTCCTGTGTTCTGTCACTTCCCCTCCCATCTTCCTCCCCTCCCCCTTGGGCCCCTTCAGTTTACTCTTACTGCCACAGAAATGCGCGTGCATAAAACCCAGATCCGCAGTGGGCGGTGGCGGCACTCAGGAGGCAGAGGCAGGCGGGTCTCTGAGTTTGAGGCCAGCCTGGTCTACAGAGAGAGGTCCAGGACAGCCAGGGAGAAACTGCATCTCGAAAAAACAAAAAATAACATAAAATCAGATCCTGAAATCCTGCATTGAGGGAGAATATACAGAGTTTGTCTGTCTGGGCCTGGTTTCCACCATGTAATTCTTTCTGGTTACATGCATAATGACTGAATGCAATTCCAATCACACAGATCAGGCCCCACGCAAGACAGGGCCAAGAAAGGCGGATACTCCATTCGGTTAGGATACAGAGTATTTTAGTAGTCTTAGAGTTCAGGGGTAGGACTGAGAGGCGGTCATGGTGTGGCTGCCAGCTCCTATCTTCATGGTTGATTGGTTCTTCATCCCTGTCTGACCGACAGTCTCTCTCCAGGGCTTCCGTCCTCTCATTTGTGAGTGGGAGGTGGTAGTCGATGCTCCCTTTCAAAACACAAACTTACCGGTTAGAGATCTTCACTTGGCTTCGTGAGTCTGGAATCTGGGACACTCTAACCATTGCTACAGAAAGAATATTCACTTGGCTAACCAGAGGCCGGCTCTTTCCTAGAAAAGGGCTCAGCTGGGCATGGTGGCGCACAGCTTAAATCTCAGCAGTCAAGAGGCAAAGGCAGGTAGATCTGTGTTTGGGGACCAGCCTGCACTGCATGGAGAAAACAGTAGAAGGAAAACCAGTCGGGGCCGGAGCAGCTGGCGGTGTCCTGCTTGGCCCATTCTGAGTGTGAAGGTACCTGAGGTGCACGAGCCCCACCCCAGAAAAGTTTCTCATTGGGTCGCCTCAGGTCGCTTTACTGTAAAGATTAAAGCAGAGGGGGTAGTCGAGTGACAGCGTCACTTAGCAGGTACAAGGCCCTAGATTCAAGTTCCAGCAATGCAAATAATAATAATTAAATAAGCAAAACCAGAACCATCTTCTGAGGCCAATGGAGCTGGGTCATTTGGGAAACTGGACTTCTGTCTCACTCCTGATTCCAGGAAAGGCCAGATAGCAGCCTGGGGTGGTTTGGTGGGGTGGCACCTTTGCACAAATGACTCCCTCTTGGTGACTAGTCTGATCTGTTGGACGAAAGATCCTAGTCCAAAACACTGGCTTCCTGTGATCACCAGCGTGGTCATCTGGGGCGGCTTGGCCGTGGTTTTGGCAGAGGGTGGGCAGGCTCTGTGCCAAGCTTTAGAAAGTTAGTCCTCTCTTACCGGCATGGTCTCCTGCGTACCTGGATCACCCTCAGTGGGTCTTCTTTAAACCTTCTGTTCATCCAGGGCTTTATTTTCTTCTCTGAACTCTTTTTAAATGAGAATGTTTTACTCCCAGGATTATCCCAGGTGGCCCAGTTCTTGTTGACCTTGAACCTTCTCTGAGGCCTCCAGCCAGACCCTCCTGCCGGGCTCCCTCCCTCAGTGCACACTGCAGGCGCTGGCTTTATCTTCTTCCCTGGGAACTCAAAGCTTTGGGGCACCTGAGGGTTGGCCGCCACCCGCCCGCCCTCTCTGGTCCTGACAGGAAGAGTACTGTCCCCTGTGGAGTAGTGTTTGGAGTTCTGCTCAGCCGACCCAAAGAGGCAGGAGCCACAGCGTCCTCAGCTTCTGAACCCTGTGACTCCCCATATGGAGTGAGCACCAGATTTTTGTTATTCCAGCAATCACGCATCCACAGGATCTAGAGCAGTTGTTCTCAAACTGTGGGCCGCGACCCCTTTGGGTCATATATCAGATATTTACATTGCAATTCATAACAGTAGCTAAATTACAGTTATGAAGTGGTTATAGTTGGGGTCACCACAGCATGAGGAACTGTATTAAAGCGTACAGCATTAGGAAGGCTGAGGAGCACTAGTCTAGGGAGAAGGGTCCAGTGGGCTGGAAAACAGGCCAGAGAGAAATGAATGTAGCGCTGCTTCAACCTGGACAGAGAACCATGTTCTTTCTCTCTTATCTTGTGGTGTCTGTGTGTGAGTACCTGTGTGGCCTCAGAGGCCAGAAGAGGCATCAGATCAGTGGGGCTGCTTTATTCAGCGCTTTTTATTGGGCAGTTACTTCTCATTCTACAAGGGAGGGATTTGACGTGTACGTCTGTGCACCAAATGCATGTGACCCACAGAGGTCAGAAAAAAAGCATCAGCTCCCCTAGGACAGGGACTGCAGCTGTGAGCTGCTGTGTGGGTGCAGGGATCTGAACCCAGGTCCTCTGCGAGAGCAGCCAGTGCTCCTAACCGCTGAGCCTGCGCTCCGGCCCCAGGACTTCCGTTCTTTAGGGAAAAGACGAGTGTTGACTGGACAGGTGAGTCTGAGCGGACAGGTGAGTCTGAGCGGACAGATTCCAGAAGGTTGAGAACTCTGCTGAGATCTAAGCAGGGAAGAGTGCAAGCCCTTGAGGGCGGCTCACCTAACTGGACCTCAGGTGAGAGAGATAAGGCCTTGGGCAGGAGGATCTGGGCCAGCGAGGAGCCTCACGCTGTTGCAACAGTGGTGGCTTCAGGAGCTGAGTGAAGAGGACATGAAGAGGGCCCAGCCCTGTGTCACACGCTCCGTAGGGACAATATTGTCCCCCTCAGAAAGAATTAAAAAGTACAGTGGAAAGAGTTACCTAGCCCTGCCCGTGGGATGTGGGAACTTACCTCCATCCTCTGACCATTTTTCTGGGCTTCCAGTGCTTGGTGTAGTTTGTATCCTGGTGGATGTCTTCATTTAAGAATATCGAGAAAGGGCTGGAGAGATGGCTCAGCGGTTAAGAGCATTGCCTGCTCTTCCAAAGGTCCTGAGTTCAATTCCCAGCAACCACATGGTAGCTCACAACCATCTGAAATGAGATCTGATGCCCTCTTCTGGCCTACAAGCAGACACACATACAGAATATTGTATACATAATAAATAAATAAATAAATATTTTTAAAAAAAAAAAAAAGAATATCGAGAAAGGCCGGGCGGTGGTGGCGCACGCCTTTAATCTCAGCACTTGGGAGGCAGAGGCAGGCGGATCTCTGTGAGTTTCTGAGACCAGCCTGGTCTATAAGAGCTAGTTCCAGGACAGGCTCCAAAACCACAGAGAAACCCTGTCTCGAAAAACCAAAAAAAAAAAAAAAAAAGAATATCGAGAAAGCTGGCTGGGCGGTGGTGGTGCACACCTTTAATCCCAGCACTCGGGAGGCAGAGCAGGTGGATCTCTGTGAGTTTGAGGCCAGCCTGGTCTACAAGAGCTAGTTCCAAGACAGGCTCCGAAGCTACAGAGAAACCGTGTCTCGAAAAAAAAAAATCAAGAAAGCATGTTTTTGTGGATGGATAATATTGCATTTTTCTGCACATGCTCTGATTATTTGATGTATTGTACTGACTCTTTTGCTGATTTCTTAGCATTGTATATATGGAGCCGGCACCTGTGTGTTTTCTTGCACAGAGAACTGAAACATCCGTTACGGGTTTATATTTCCACGCACAGCTCAAATTTGGCAGCCATTTTTCCCCTGGAGAGATGTAGGTGGCCACACCACGGGAGTTCCTTGTGGCTTCCTTCTCCCCAAAGAAGGTCAGCCAGTCAGCCCTGCTCACCTCAGGCATGTGGCCGTCACGTTACAGGCGTGCGTGTGCTGCACATGCTCAGCAGAGCAGAGCACAGGGAGATCACTGAATGGTTACTTTGTTCCGTGGGGTCTCAGAGCCGGCATCAGAAGCACGGGCCCATGTGTCAGCTACCCTTGAATAACTCAGCCTGGGTCTTTCTAGGAACAGGCAGGCAGCTGCTTCCGAGACCACGCCAGACTCTGTGGTTCTTCCTCCTGTCGTCTCCTTGTCTAGTGTTCTTCATCTTTGGGGGAGGTTTAAAATGCTGCCCTGCTTCTTCAGAATCCTCCTGGGTTCCCTGCTTTTCCCAGGGTGGTGACCCTCCCAACCCTCTACCTTCCCAACCCTAGAGCCATCCCAGCTGCAGCCTACTGACCCTCCTCTGTCCCGGGTTCCTGTCCTCTTCTCTTTGCATCTGTTCCTGTTACTCTGGAGCCCTGTGTGCCCTGTGTTTCCATCTCCCACCTCCTGCCCAGGACCAGTGTGCTCCAAGATGCCCCACAGTGCTGGGCATCAGCTCCTCCGAGAGCCCCACAGTGCTAGGCATCAGCTCCTCCGAGAGCCCCACACTGCTGGGCATCAGCTCCTCCGAGAGCCCCACAGTGCTGGGCATCAGCTCCTCCGAGAGCCCTGGCTGTCAGTCACAGTTCAGTGTTTGTGTCAGCTCCTGACTCCTGCACTCACCTGGTGTTTGCTGAACACATGACTGACAGCAGGTGGCCGCCGTTGGCAGGGACAGAGAGGAAGGGTCTTAGTAGACATAGCTCCAAGGCCCTGGTGAGAAGGGCTCTGGAGAGTCTCCTGCCTGGCAGCAGAGCCGCTTGGTCAGAAGCCCCCTGGATGCTGAAGTTTTTTGCTTAGAATCATCGTTTGAAGAATCCCAAGTCTTCCTGAGTCTGGGCAGGTCTTCCCCGTAGCCCAGCGATGTTTCCCAGCAGCTTTTAAGATGTCTTCCCTCTTCCCACGGCATAAAAGACCCCATGCTCCTCAAAAGAAACTTCAACACAAGAATATAATTATGAAAATAAGGCAAGTGTGGTGGCACATATCTTTTAGCCCTAGCAGTTTGGAGGCAGAGGCAAATGGATCTCTGAGAGTTCAAGACCAGTCTGGTCTATATAGTGAGTTCCAGGCCAGCCAGGGCTACATAGTACATAGTAGCTACATCAGCATTGTGAGTAGGTTGTGTCTCTAGTTTATCTAGTTCACAGATACACATGTATGTGTCCATTTACGTGTGGAGGACACAGGTCATCCTTGGTTGTGGTCCCTCGGATGCCATCCACGTTGGTATCTGAGTCAGGGTCTCTCACTGACCTGCATCTTACAAGCAGTCTAGGCTGTGTTGACCAGCAAGCACCAGGGCTCCTCTGTATAACTTTGACTGTCTTGAAACTCATTCTGTAAACCAGGCTGGCCTTGAACTCACAGAGATCCGCCTGCCTCTGCAGCAACCCTGCCTCCGCCTCAGCAGGGAATTACAAGTCCGCACTACACCAAGCTTGTTGTGTTTCTGGGCTCAAGTTCTCATGGAACTCACATTTTGGAACCTTCACCATCATGCTACAGGTGGGAGTGGGCATTGCATTACCCCTGTGGTCCCAGAGTCAGGGGGCTGCTGAGAGCCAGGCCGGCCACTCTCTGCTGCTGGAGGGGGGAGGCGGGAAGGGGGCACGGGGTTGGGACAGGCCACCCGCAGCCCCTCGCTTCCTGTTTCCCAGCTCAGGCATGAGCTCCCTTCCTTCTGCCCCTTCTGGTTGCCAGAGCCTTTCACTCTCATCTATTGTTCCTCGGGTACCCAGGAAGAAGTGAACGCAGGAGGCTCAGTCCCTGCCCACTGTCTTGTCTGCTTCCTGCACTCCCTAGCATTTTTTAGGGATTGACCTCAGGTACCCACTAGGGTGAATCCACCCTGGCCTTTGGTGCCCTGGGGAGATGGGGTGACCTGAATTAGCAAATGGGAAGCAGTGAGTTCTATGGAATTGCTGGCCCAGAAAACTGGGTCACTGGGTCAGCACATAGATTACTGATTGATGGGAAAGCTTGAGACAGTCATCCAGGGTCTTTCTCTTCTGGCCTCCCTCTCTGCTGGCCCCAAATCACTCATCAGAGGCATGGGACAACCTCTGCCTCAATGACACTACTAACCCTCATCCCTGCTGCCGTGGGAAGGGGGAAGTGGAAGCGGGGACAACGGCAGAGGGTAGGAAGTGGAGGAAGGCTCAGGCCACCCCTCAGCAAAGAATCGCAGTGCTGTTCTCTTCTCCAGGGCGCTTCCCTTCTGTTTTCTCTTTGCATCTCTTTCAGGTATTCTGGGCAGAGCAGGGAGCACCCTGCAGGTCTCCTGTGGCGACCAGGAGGTTGGAAGGGGACACCTGCAGAGGTCCTGGGGTCCCAGGGCTTGCACACTTTTAAATCAGAAGCCTTGCTCTGCCGAGAGTCTTCTCAGGGTCAGCAGCAGCCACAGTCCCAGTAGATGGCCCTGCACTGCCACCTACCTCAATCACCCCCTGCTTCATGGGTGGGGGGGAGCCTGACCCGGAATTAACTTCTAAGAGACCTCAGATATGAATGCAGGGACTTAAGGAAACTGATCCCGTGGCCAGTGCTGCAGGCCAAGGTGTTGGTGTGCTTATTCATTCACCAAGTACCTGTTGAACTCTCACTAAGGGGCTCTGTGCCAGGCCCTGGGAACCCACCTCAGCAGATCAGAGCGCACTCCTGGGTGTGAGGACGTGATGAGGCCAGAGTAGGCAGGGGATCTGGCAGATTGGAGTCAGGATTGAGGTAAGCGGGGTGAGTGTGTAACCCAGGAAGACTTCCTGGGAGGAGCCGTGGGCTGGTCTGGAGGGACAGCCAGTGAGAGCCAGAGAGAGCCAGTGATCCTCCAGGGAGAGCCACCCCTTCAGTGCCAGCCTCAGCCTCTGTGGCCTGAGGTGATGGTGCAACAGGGGACACAGGACAGAACGGGAAGATGGGCTAGAGAGATGCAGGGACCAGAGCCGGTAGCCACTGTCACCTGTGACTTGGTGGTTTTGTGACTGGAGCAGCCAGGAGGGCTGTGGCAGGCTCTTCTGGCCGAATCAGCTGAGAGAGCTTGCAGCCTCACAGGAGGCAGGGGAGTGAGGGCTCCTGACTCAGAATGAGGGGAGATTCAATTGCTCAGACCCTGCCCCTGGGCCAGGGAGATGTGCTTCTGGCGCATTCTTGGCCCAGCAGCGCACGAACGGTGGCTCCATGACTAATACTTGAGCTACCCTGCCCAGATTCCACCCGTGTTCCCCTAGCCATTCTGTGACCCTGACCTAATTCCTCCCTCCCTCCCTCCTCTCTCTCCCCGCTTCTCTCTGTGTGTCCCTATGCGCTGTTTCCTGTTAAATGGGGCAGTAGCACCTGGTTCTTGGGGCAGTTGTGGCAGTAAGGTTAGGGTCAGTGGTCAGTAGGTGTGGAGAGTGGGCACTGGAACCACAGAGGAGGAGGCTGTGAGCGGGCCAGAGTTGGGGCTTGTGGAAGAGGCCCTGGCAGCCCCTGGCATGCTGGTCACCCCCAACCACCACCACTCCCAGAGACCAAGCACACAGCCTTCTTGAGCATCAAGCTGAGCCTCTAGGAAGACCACACCTGGGTCTCCTTAGCTGACCTCACTGGCAGTGGGATGTCCTGAAAGGAAGCCCCATCCTCTCCTCAGAGAGCCTGTGGCCTCCTGCAGACCTCCCTCTGCCAGCCCCTCCTGGCGTCTGAAGCCCCTTCTGAAGACAAGGCTCCTGATCGAGGGGCGTGGCCCTAACTCAGTGCTGGGAGCTGAGGGGCCACTGCCACTGTGAGCACCCTCGGGGCAGGACTGCAGAGGGGAAGTAGAGAGCAGGTTTGTGACTGGTCAGGTGGCAGCAATCCCGGAAAAGCCAACTGAAGACAAGGTATCAGACAGTGTGGCCGGCAGACTGCACTGCAGGTGGAGTAGGCAGGGCTGTCTGAAGTGGACGGCTCCTGGCAGAATACAGGAGTGGACCGCAGTATGGCGGTTAGAGCTGTACGTGAATGAAGCCCAAGGAATGTGTGTGGGTTTCAGAACTACCAGGCAGCTGCTTCCTAACCTCAGCCTGCACTGAAGAGACAGCTCTGGCCAGGGAGAAGTGTTAATGTGGACTGGTGTTTCTGATCCTGACCTCCTAACAGTGGGATATGGGATGAGCTGCAGTTCAGGGCTGGTTCAGGCGTTGTGACTGTGCACAGGGCTGTCTCATTGGCTCTCAAGCTCAGACGTTCCGTCTTGTCCCCTGGTGGGTCCTCTGGGGGACACTCTCAGGGCTCTGGAACTGAATCTTCTTGCCACTTCTTCCTCTGTCCAGGGGGCATCTGGGGATTGCTGCGGGGCTCACGAGGATCGAGTGACTGACTGTGTGTCACCCTCCCAGTTTCTGGGTGCAGAAGGACTTCAGGAGCAGTCCTTAGCAGGAACCCTGTCTCAGGCCTCCAGGACCTACAAAGAAATGCTCTGTCCGTTATGTGAGGAGATGGCGCTGCAGCATCCCCTGCCAAGGGAACCCCAGATTCTCCCAATGTCCCCCCTGTACCCCATCACTATACCCAAGCAACAGAACTCCAAGCCAGGTCTCTTTTCCCAGTCTCGTCCCACCCACCCATGGTTCCAGACACCCCAGGAGTCTGTTGTCTGTGTTCTGCACAGGAGCCGTAGACCTGATGGGGTCTTCTCCTCGCCCCACTCTGGCCTGTCTACCCCGCACATTGATCTGCAGCGGGAGGGTCTTCGGTGCTTGCTCTCTGCTAGCAGGTCATTTCCCAGCATGCCTCTCTCTGCTAGCAGGTCATTTCCCAGCATGTCTCTCCAGACTGCTCTGTGTCGGACAGGAAGCAGGGATGTGCAAGGCTATGGAAGTTTCTTGTATTCAGAGACTCTTGCAGGGTCACTGCTTGTGTCGTTGCTGGGATCATGTCCAATACAACTGCAGTGAGCAGGAATGTTCTTCTGGACACATTGCTGGCCTTGAGAAGGCTTAGCCTAGCAGAAGAAAAAAAAAACGAGGGCACTCGGAAGACAGCGATAGCGACACCTGGCTGTTCCGTAATGAACCACTTGCGGGGAGGAGTCAGCACTTCTGAGCATGTCTGGGCTCCTGTCATTTTCTAAGTTTAAGACTTGATGGGGCTGGAGAGATGGCTCAGCGGTAAAGAGCATTGCCTGCTCTTCCAAAGGTCCTGAGTTCAATTCCCAGCAACCACATGGTGACTCACAACCATCTGTAGTGAGGTCTGGTGTCCTCTTCTGGCCTTCAGGCATACACGCAGAAAGAATATTGTATACATAATAAATAAATATAAAAAAAAAAGACTTGAGGTGATGGTGGTGGCACACGCCTTTAATCCCAGTACTCGGGAGGCAGAGGCAGGCAGATCTCTGTGAGTTTGAGGCCAGCTTGGTCTACAGAGCTAGTTCTAGGACAGCTAGGGCTATTGCACAGAGAAACCCTGTCTCAAAAAACAAAAAAACAACAACAACAAAAAAAAGACTTGGGGGTGAGGGATCAGGCAATGGTCTTAAGAGTTGTTTACACCAAACAAGCTTCTCCCTGCAGAGCAGCTGAGCGGGTGAAGTGCCAGGGACAGTCCAGTAGGGTGGTGGAGATAGAGCAAGAAGCACACTCAGCTCTGGGAATCGGTACCAGGGCTGCGCCATGGGCCCAGTTTTCAGGAAAATCACATTTTAAGTTTTTGTTTTATGTATGTGGCTATTTTGCCTGCGTGTGTGTCTGTGTGCACATGTGTACTCTGCCCATGGAGGCCAGAAGGTGCCTGAGCCCCTGGAACTGGAGTTACAGACAGCTGTGAGCTGCCACGTGAATGCTGAGAGGTAAGCCTGGGTCCTCTCTAAGAACAGCAGAGCTCTCGGCCTCTGAACCGTCTCCAGCCCCCAGGCTGACCTGGAACATCCAGTCTCCAGGCACCGTACAGCCAACTTGCTTTAAAAGCTTTAAAACAATCAAAGCATTTGAAGTTAGTGTCCCACTAGAGAAAAGCTTTGCAGAAGTGCCATGTTTGTGTGCCCCTCCCCCAGCTCCCTCACGTAACATCTCAGATGGACAGACATCTAAGCTGAAATGGCACCATCAATCTGTGTCTTCCTTCTATCCAGGTTCTGTCCAGGACTCCTCATCGCTTTTAGTTATCCCCACGATGCCTTGTCTTTCTCAGCAAGCTAGAGATTGTTATCACACTTGTGTGTGTGTGTGTTACACACATATCACTGCTCCCCAGCGAAAGTCAGAAGTCTGCAGAAGTCATTTCTCTCCTCCTCCTTCCCCAAGCTAGCAGACTTGGCAGCGAGTGCTTTGGTTGCTGAGCCATCTCCCACCCCCCAAGCTAGGGCTTCATGAGTCTCCCCGGCCGTGGGGGTCCTGGTTTGGAGTTTGTCACTCTGTTGGTTGTATCCCGGTCATCATTTGAATTTTATGATTATCTCTAGCTGACTTCTGGAAACTAGAGACTCGAGAGTCAGAGACTGTGTGTTCCTTCTTCACGTTATTGTCAGTTTTGCCTCTTTATTTTATCCTCATTCTATTTGTAGAAACGATAGCTGTGGTATTAGCTTTCTGTCTGTCTTTTTTTTTTTTTTTTTCGAGATAGGGTTTCTCCATAGCTTTTTTGGTTCCTGTCCTGGAACTAGCTCTTGTAGACCAGGCTGGCCTCGAACTCACAGAGATCCACCTGCCTCTGCCTCCTGAGTGCTGGGATTAAAGGTGTGCTGGGGACCAAACCAGGGCTTCCTGAGTGCTCAAGAGGCAACTGACTTACAAAGCCAGGGTTTTCCTTTAGTTTGTTTTACCTTAAGTTCCCTCTACCTACGTAGAACTTTTATACTTTTATATGATTAAATTTGTTAATCTTTTACCTGTAATCTTGTCACCCATAAAGCTTTTATGGGTTTATTGTCAGGCCTACATCTTATTCACTGTGAGATGCCGTCATTTCTCGTACTTTATGAGGGTTCTTTTGTTTTGGTAGGGTTTCCTGTAGCCCAGGCTGGCCTCAAACTCTCTGGGGATAGCCCTGAACTTCTGACCCTTCTGCCTTCTCCTCCTGAGGGCTGGGATTACAGATGTGCACCCGCAGAGCTGGTTAAAGGATGCTGAGGATCAAGCCCAGAGGCTTGTGTGCACTCCGCAAGCACTGTCTCTCTGGGAGCTGCATCCCCGTCCTAGTCTATGTACCCTTGCTTTAACTGTTATCTCTGGTGCCTTTTCTCCCTGCAGATGTGGGGCCAGCTTCTATGTTAGTGCCTTCTCAGTTGTTCTCACAGCTGACCGAAACTTCTTTTCCTCGTGTGTGTGTGTGTGTGTGTGTGTCTGTCTGTCTGTCTGTCTGTGTGTCCTGTGATGAGATGCTTACACTCTTCCTGTGGCTGTCATTATGTCAGCCCTCTATCACCTAGACTTGCGGGCTGCATATACAGTGGCCCAAAGGACAGCCTCTGAGAGGCTGCTGTGCTGTCCAGGCAGGGGAGGCCTCAGGGTGACTGGATGGAGTGTGAGGAGGGAGGAATACGGGGTATGGGGGTGCTTTGCTGGGCACTCGGGCGGGCACACGCCTTTAATCCCATGCTTAGGGGGCAGAGGCAGGCGGATATTCTTAAGTTCTAAGCCAGCCTAGTCTACAAAGGGACTATTTATTCTAGGACAGTCAGGGCTACATAAAGGGACCTATTTCACAAAACAAATAAATAGTACCCACTATTTAAACTGTTTCCCACAGTGGCCTCAGGCAGGACAGGACGCCCCTCAGAATAGTGGCTCTGGACAGCTGCATTCTTAGCCACGGTGCTGGGTGGGGATGAGGGTGGAAGCTGCGGTGTGTAGGGGCCTCCAGGGGGCTGTGGTGTATAGGGGCCTCCAGGGGGCTGCGGTGTGTAGGGGCCTCTAGGGGGCTGCGGTGTATAGGGGCCTCCAGGGGCCTGTGATGTGTAGGGGCCTCCAGGGGACACTGGATAGTTGGGATCATTCTGCTGCTGCCCAGACAATTTAGGGAGGCTCTTAGAGCAGGGAAGCAAGTAAAGGTGGCACACAGAGTGGCACCGTAACTGCTCTCAATCCTGCCAACCTGCCTAAGAGCCAGATGAGCACTGGCAGGAGGGCAGGGGACTTGGCAGTGTGAGAAGAGAGACCTCTGGAGGTGGTGGCCACACCTGTACTCCAGCACATGGCAGGCAGAAGGTCAGGAGTTGGGTCATCTTTGGCTGCGAAGCCAGTTCAGTGCATCTGAAAGCTCTTCAGAGACTGAGGATGGCCCTGGAGCAGCATTGCCATGTGACAGTGGCCCTGTAGTGTGCCAGCATCTACTACATTACCTCCTGTGGTCACTGCCTCTTCCCTGACCTCTTCTCTCTTCCCTGCCCAGGCGGTCCATCTGCGCTCAGACCCAGATGGTGCCAGAGCTATGACCCGGCCTGCAGGCGCCACGCCGAGTGGGGGTCAGTCATGGAGCAGCCACAGGAGGAGGCCCCTGAGGCCCGGGAAGAGGAGAAAGAGGAAGTGGCCACGACTGAAGGAGCCTCAGAGCTCAACGGGGGACCAGGGCACGTTCTTCCTTCCGGCAGCTGCACAGGTGCGGAGAGGTTGAGGGGCTGGGCAGGCTGGGTAGAGGTCCAGGCTTTCGTGGGCAACCTGAGGTGGGGTACCGAGAAGTGCAGTGAAGTGATTAATGCCAGCATCCTGGGTCCTGCCGTGCCTCTCACCAGCCCTTCTGGAAACAGACGGGATGGTAGACCAAGTGGATGTGAGCTTTGGTGGGACGGGAGAGTGTGTGTAGGACACGTTGTCACCTTGTCACTGCTACCCATCAGTGTCTCTGACCTCCCCCCCCACACACACACCTTCCCCAGCAGCACTGGCAGCAGGCTTTGGTGAAGGGCTGAACCCAGAGCTGTGTCACCAGGCAGGCCCTTTAGCCCTGAGCTGCTGCCCTAGTCCCGACTGCACCCGGAACATGAGACATGCCTGCAGCTGTCATAGCCCACTTGACCTGGGAGATCTGCTGCTAAGTCTGTGTCTCCATGGCTGAGCGTAAACGCCCAGTGGTTTGGAGGAGTGACTGTGACTTGGGCCACCTGTGTGCGTGCATCAGGTTTCACTGACTCTTTCCACTTGCTGGGTCATTTCATTGACCCTCCGTTGGTGGCAGTGGTGACAGTGTTCTCTCGTGGCCAGCACAGCCCTTACATCTGTCTCATCCACACAACACTGTGTCCAGCTTGCACACCGTGCCCCTCAGCCCTGGCTTTCCCTGCTTGCTGAGGCCCCTTCGCTATCCCTGCACAGCCTCTTCCTGCGTGTCTTGGGCCAGTGCATCCATCCTGATGATCCCAGGTCCTGCCCTCAGCGCCTTAGTCAGGAGGGTGGGCTCTATAAGACATGGCTTGCTGCTGGTTTCAGCTGGGCAGGCCGCTCCAGTGGAATGGGCTCTGGCCTCTGGTGTCTACAAGTGACAGTGGCACTGGAGTGACACAGAGCTGTGGGTTGGGCCAGGCTCTTGCCTGGGTCTGCAACCAGGAAGGGATTCCTTGAGCCATGTCATCAGAAACATACAGAGTGAGGGTTTCCTCTTTAGAGCTCAGAGTGGGTGGCAGGGAAGGCACCGTCAGTCCTGCTGATCCACGGACACCCTCAGAGTGACCCCCAGTGGCTGTGATGTGATGTGGGGGTCCAGGCCAGCCTGTGTCCTTGTGTCTCAGAGGGAATGGCTGTGAGGAGCCTACAGACGCAAGTTCTCGGGAGAGAGGGATGACTTCCAGGAGCCAGATTTTACTCAGTGCTGTCACAGGCTGCTTTTAACTCAAGAAAGACCCAGAGGGGGCAGGTGTGCTGTCGCATGCTGTTAATCCCAGCACTCAGGAGGAAGAGATAGGAGGATCTCTGTGAGTTCAAGTCCAGCTGGGTCTGCATAGTGAGTCCAGGCCAACCAGGGCGACATGAGACAGAGACCCTGGCAGGGGGCAGAGGGAAGGAAGCACACTAGAGACAGCGTGCCAGGTGTCAGGAACGTGCTGAGGACAAGGCGTTTGAACAGGGAGGAGAAGGGCACGAGGTCTGGCCTGGCTGCCTGCCCTAGCAACTTTGTCCCCATATCTGGGTCTGGACAGGAAGTGCTGCCCTGTCCTGGGATTTCACACACACCTCACACAAGTGATTTCCCACTTTGAACCATTAGTAGGGTTGTAATGTTCACGTGCCAGCCAAAGTGCAGTGGCTGGAGCGGAGTCAGGTGAGGACGGACAGGTGTTGGGAACATCTGGAGCAGCAGGGCCGTGGGACTGACGGGTGCCATGTCTGACCCTACGTTTTAACAAATGGGTGCAGTAGAGGCAGCTGGGCAACTGGACTGATTGCAGCTATCAAACCCTGGCCTAGGAGACGAGCCCTAGCGGACAAGTCAGAGCTATCGAAGCAGATGTGAGTGGTCAGAAAACACTGTTACCCAGACAGTGACTCAAATGTCCCCGTCTGTCAGCTTAGTGGAAGGACTGTAGCCTGGGGAGGAGCTCCAGGTGCCAGTAGCTAAGGACGGTGCAGATTTGTGCCCCTGTAGTTCTGCTCTGGGAACGTGTCCTGTGCCTGCTCACTCCATGAGCACAGGTGACCCAGCCGTCTACTTACCACAGCACAGCTCATGAACAGAAATGGAGTGTCATCCTCTGTGGGAATCCCTTGAGTAAGCCCTGCTGGAGCCTCAGGGGAACACTGCAGTCCTTAAAAAGAATGAAGTAAGCTGGGCAGTAGTGGCGCACGCCTTTAATCCCGGCTTTGGAGAGGCAGAGGTAGGCGGATCTCTGTGAGTTCCAGGCCAGCCTGGTCTACAGAGTGAGTTCCAGGATGGCTAGGGCTACACAGAGAAACCCTGTCCTGAGAAATAAAAAACAAGCAAGGGTGACGTAGGAGCCAGTGAAATGGTTCAGTGAGCGGATGAAGGTGCTCGACCCAGCCTGCCGGCCTGAGTCCAACTCCCTGGAAGTTGCACGGGTGGAGGAGAGAACCAACTCCTCTGAGTTGTCCCCTGACTGCCACATGCACGTGCGCGCACACACAAGGTAAATTATTTTAAAGGATGAGGTAAAGACCGATGAGACGGTCAGTGGGTGGAGGCTCTCGCTGCACAAGCCCCTAACCCTGGGTTCGATCCCTTTAGAGGGGAGAACCAGACGCACAGTTGTCCTCTCCCTTCCACAGGTGCACCACGGCACACGCGTCCCCAACACACAGATCGCATACACTAGTAATAAATAATAGTTTTCTGTTTTGAGTTTTTTGAGGCCAGGCCTCCTACATAGCCCTGGCTATCGTGGAGCTCTCTCTGTAGACCAGACTGGCCTCAAACTCAGAGATCTGCCCGCCTCTGCCTCCAGAGTGCTGGGATTAAACCTGTGCCACCACCGCCTGGGCTGGGAATAATTGGTTTTAAGGATAAGGTAGAACCAGGCATGGTGGCTCACGCCTGTCACCCTAGCACTTGGAAGCTGGAGCAGGAAAGTTACAAGTTCCAGGCTAGCCTGTTTCAACAAAAAGCATGAAAACCTTTCGTATAATAGAAGATTCTAGACAGTGCAAACCAGAGAGCTAGAGGAGCTGACTCATTCCTGGATGGGGTGCGGAGCGTCCATCATAAGACACAGCCTGCCCCGTGTGCCTTTCTCAGCAACCGTGTGTGGCTTTCATGACTTGAAAAGCTCTTGTTTTATTCTCATCCCGGGGTTAAGATTGATAAATTGACCATGCATGATGGGGTGCGCCTCTAATTCTAGCACACAGGAAGCAGAAGCAGACAGGACTCTGTGAGCTCGGGCCAGCCTGGTCTGCATAGTGACATCCTGTCTGGAGGGCATAGAGACCACCCACAGTAGAGCAGGGATCCATAGGCTGTGGCCCTCACTGCTGCCTCAGCCTCTGTTGTCGGCCTCCTCCCCTGCCTACTACATCTCCCAGTTCCTGCCAGTCCCCTGCCTTGTCCCCATGAGTCTGTGGCTTCTGCCTCAGAGGCTGTTTGGGGACCCTGAAGGAACACTGAAACAGTGGGGAGCCTGCATGGCTCCAGCCCCTGCCTGTGCTCACTCACACTCAGGTGACCCAGCCCCGTCACAATCCCATCCCCGTGAGGCAGGCAGTACAGGCTTCATACCAGCACACAGCAACAAGGAAGTCCATGGCCAGGACCCTGTTGGCAGGGGGGATGGCCCCGGAAGCTGGTGCTCACACCCTCCTCTCCTACTTGATGGCAGCCCACGAGAGGAGCAGGTAGATAAAGCAGCTCTTTGCTTGCCTGCGCTTCCTTTCCTTGGCAGCACTTGGTGAGTGTTTAGGGCCAGGCAGCATGCCAGAGCAGGCCAGGCAGCTTGCCAAAGGAACCAGGCAGTGGTGGACAGGGCAGAACACCAGTCCAAAGGAGCCCAAAGTCCAGGCAAATGGGACAACAATCAAGAAACCGCCCAGTTAGCTGGGTGTGGTGACACACACGCCTTTAATCCCCACAAGAGACAGGCAGACAGAGTTCGAGGCCAGCCTGGTCTACAGTGTGAGTCCCAGGACAGCCAGGGCTACACAGAGAAGCCCTGTCTCAAAACCAAACCAACAACCAAACCAACAACAAAAAATAGAAGGACCTGAGCCTCAGGTTCTCTTAGGCCTATGAGTGAGGGCTATGGTGGGTTCTGGGCGTACCGTAAGGAGCCAAGCTGGTCCATGGGCCACTGCTGGACAACAGCATGCATGCAGCCCCGGGGCGAGCTGTGCAGGAACACCTGCCCTCTGGGAGAACATGGGGATAAGTCAATAGCGTATGTTTGTTGAGCTCCCACTCAAAGATGGGGAGACTGGCACTCAGTGGGGTGCCAGGGCCAAGGTTCACACCGAGTTCAGATGTTTGAGGAGTGACCTCATGCCGTCTCAGTGGTGATCTTGCTGTTGTTTTTCATAATGATACTATTGTCGGGCACAAGGAGCATGCCATGGGCTGCAGTGGAGTGCACAGCTCCAGGGTTGCACGGTTCTAGTCCGGCCCCCACATTACCACCCCCTTGTCAGGGTCCCAGAGAGACATTGTGTTTTTTGTTTTATTTTGTTCTCTGTGTGTGTGTGTGTGTGTGTGTGTGTGTGTGTATGTCAGAGAGAGAGAGAGAGAGAGAGAGAGAGAACTTGGCTCACACAGTTATGGGTACCCAGTCCTGATTCTGCAGGCCAGGCTGTACTCGCCGGGACGCAGCTCAAGTGTGGAGGCGGTGGAGGTGGGGCCCCCTCTTCCAGACATTCTCTTAAAGCCTTCTTCTGCGGGGTGAGGGCCACACACATTGTGAAGAGTGACTTTTCCTCAGATCTCCTGAGTTAATGGTAATCACGTCTTTATCTTTCTTTCCTCTTTTGGATTCAGAGTCTCTCTGTGTAGTCCTGTCTATTCTTAGACCAGACTGGCTTCAAACTCACAGAAACCTGCCTGCTTCTGCCTTCCAAGTGCTGGGATTAAAATCTAGATTGCCCTTTAAATGGAAGCCTGGCTGTTGCGGCCCAGCCGGATCTGCATGGAAAGCCATCCCAGCTGCTGTCTTTCATGTCAGCCTCGGCTTTCCTACCTTAGTGTGGGGGCACAAAGCCTGACTCGAAGGGTTATCTTGAGGTTTTACATGAAATGAAGAGATATACATGAAGTAGTGTAGTACCTAGTAAGGTCCTGGAGCACAGTAAGTGTGCAAGCACACACCCTGCAGGTGGGTCCCAGCCCTGACTACACAGTAAGTGTGCGAGCACACACCCTGCAGGTGGGTCCCAGCCCTGATTGCACAGGGCAGGAGGGTGAACCTGATGAGACCTTTTGCCTCTGACGGCTTTAGTACCCTTGTCTGTCAATGCCACTGATTGTCAGCCTCAGTGAAATGCAATGAAACAAGCCAGGCACAGTGGCATTTGGGAGGCTGAGGCAGGAGAAGCACCATGAGTTCAGGACTAGCCTGGGCTACTTAATTAGACCTGTCTCAAACATACGAACAATCCAAAAGACCTTTGGCTGTGTGTGGAGAACATAGACTCCCTGGGAGCTGTGGAGGGTCACATGAGTCTGGTACCCACAGCTTCTCGGCTTTGGGCTTCAGTGTGCCCTGCCCTCCCAGCCCTCACATGAACACACAGACCCCCCCGCCCCCATCAGATGGTGACAGACTACTAAAGCTCAAAGGTGCTTTGCCCTCCAGGACAGCCTGCCGGAGAAGATGAGGGGTCTACTGTCCTCTTCTGAGGGCCGGAGGGCATTTACACCTTTGCAGTAACAATCATTGGGAATTAGGGCGGTGACCATTTATGAGCTATGTCACCGTCCCTCCTAAACCACAGCAGCCCACAAGACTACAGCTCCCATGGTGTCTCTGCTGTCTGAGTTCCCCACTGCGGCCAGAGTGGGCCTACTGTTAGGTATTCTTAAGACGAGCCCCTCCACCGACGCAAATAATTCTAATCAGACCTGATTAGACCAAATAAAAATGCCCACGTTTAATAAATGCAGCGCTCCGGTTAATCAACGCGAAACCCAAGACCACGTGTTCTTTTTCTCAGCATTGGCCTAAATAGCCTGTGGGAGTGGTCCTGACCCTCCCCGAGGAGGGGTCAGCGCTTGGTGGGCTTTCCGGAGGTGGAATCCGGACCAAGGCAACTCCTAGGGGGAGGGGACTTAGGATGGATGCCAGGGACTGGGGTGATGCTTCCAGTCATCCCAGATCCTTGGATATAGGGGTGTTAGAGGGCTAGGGTCTCACTTTAATCAAACACCTGGGAGCAAGCCTGGGGAGGAACGACCTGGAGAGGCAGGTTGAGGGAGTGCTAGTCTGGGTAGATCATGTGGCTTGGATCTTTCTCTTGGTTGAGTGTCCCTTTTCTGGGGGTTCAGCACCTATCTCTGAAGGCGAGTCTGCAGTTCCAGGAGAGAGCCCCAACTGTAAGGCAAGCATGAAGGGAGGACAGGCAGTACTGTGGAACCAGGTACTGAGGCCCAAGGCAGAGTCTATTGTCTCGTCCCTAAGTCTCAAAGTCAATTGGAAGGGACTCTGGCTTCTGACGGTCATGTGACAGCTCGCTCATCCCAAAGCTGCAGTCTTGGCCTCCCCACCCCTACCGGCTTTAAACCCTCAGTCCAAACCTCTGCATTTACTAACTGAGCGAGGCAGGTACCTGTACTCTCCCCACAGCAGGACCAGCCGGGGGAAGGTCTGTACTGTACCCCCCCCCAGTTTCCAACAGACACATTGCACCCCGTGGTCACCTGGGATTGCTGCTTGCTGACCTCAAAGCCCCACCAGGCCCACTCCTCTCCCTGGCAGGGAGGCTATAAGCAGCAGCCACATGCCTGCTGCCATGGGCCACACATTTGGGGAGATTTGGCCCATCTTCCCAGCAAAGCTGAGCTTGATGCTGACCTCTCAGTGCTGCTCCCCAGGTCACACCGCCTTGAGGGGCTGAGCTCTGGGCTGCAGCTCCTCTTTCTACCTGCTTCTTAGACGTGGTACCTGATTGTTCTACGGCCCCTCTGTCCTGTATCCACAGACCTCTCCCAGAATTCCTCTCCTTCTTCCCTGCTGGACCAGCTGCAGATAGGCTGTGATGGGGCCTCCGGCGGCAGCCTCAACATGGAGTGCCGGGTGTGTGGGGACAAGGCCTCAGGCTTCCACTACGGGGTCCATGCGTGCGAGGGGTGCAAGGTACGGACTGAGGAGCACAGGGTTTTGCCTGCCTCGGGTGGGGCCCTGAAAATTTACCCCCAGCAAAACGTTTCAGTTCCTTTCAGGCCCGAGCTGAAACAGACACCTGCCTCCTGACGCAGCTACCTACTCGGTTTCTGTGGGGAAGGCAGGCTGGACAGAGTGACCTTGGAACGAGCATCTATTTATATATTTGAAGCTGGCTTCCAGTGCCTCATGTCTTTTTTTTTCTTTTTCTTTCTTTCCTTCTTCTTCTTCTTTTTTTTTTCCCCAGAGACAGGGTTTCTCTTTGTAACAGAGAATGGTAATGACTGTCCTGGAATTCACTCTGTAGACCAGGCTAGCCTCAGACTAACAGAGAGCCACCTGCTTCTGCCTCCTGAGTGCTGGGATTAAAATTGTGTGTCACTATACCTAACCCTTAATTTTTTTTTTAAAGACTTATTTGTATACCTGCAGGCCAGAAGAAGGTGCCAGACTCATTAGGGATGGTTGTGAGCCACCATGTGGTTGCTGGGAACTGAACTCAGGACCTCTGGAAGAGCAGCCAACTCTCCAGCCCTCCCCTCCGTTTTTTTAAGATTTATAATTTTTTTTAAGGGATGCTTTTCCTTACTTTAAAAAAAAAAAAGTTCCCTGGGACTGGAGCGCTGTCTTCCATGGTGGGCACTGGCTGCTCTTGCAGGGCCCTGAGGTTTGGTTCCCAGACCCACATGGTAGGTGTCTGTGACTCCAATCTCAGGAGATCTGGTCACCCCCTTCTGGCCTCCACAGGTCCTGAACACGTGTGGTACACAGTCACACATGCAGGCAGAACACTCACAACAAATAACAAATAAAATTAATTAAATCCCGCCACGCCCAGGTTTCAGCCTTTTTTGTGTCCTTACATGCCACTGAACCCCCAGATCCTTGGTCCCCCAGATCCTTACATCCTCGGTCCCACAGGGTTTCTTCCGACGGACAATCCGCATGAAGCTTGAGTATGAGAAGTGTGATCGGAGCTGCAAAATTCAGAAGAAAAACCGCAACAAGTGCCAGTACTGCCGCTTCCAGAAGTGCCTGGCGCTCGGCATGTCGCACAATGGTGAGCGAGAGGACGCCTGCACAGCCCAGCTCAGGGCTCCCCATGTTGCCAGAGAGTGCCCAAGCACCTGCGCCTGGCACAGATGAGGGCCTCAGACTATCCATGAGGCCTGGACGGTCACCTGCTCCCCACACTTCAGCCTGACAGAGCATGCAAAGTCCAAGCTAGGGTTTCCTCGGTCTGTAATTGCTGAGGGTAGGCAGGAACCAGGAAGTGGCCATGTGTGGCAACTGCCAGGACCCAGGTGGGAATTTCTCAGTGGTCAGGTACTCCCAGGAGACTGAGCATCCTTGCCTCAGGCTTCCAAAGACCAGGGAAGCCTCCTGCTTACTCCCTGTGGTGACTAGCCACTGGACCACACACACTGGGCATCTTCAAGCCTTCTCTGGCTTCTCCTGTGTGTGTGTCCCGTGGGTGTGAGGTTCGTCTGTATCACCTGGCATTGTTCCGTTGCAGGGGTCACAGGGAGCCCTAGGAAGCCTGGGGCAAACTGAACCCTTCCTTCATGCTTTCTCTGACTGAAGCCAGGACCTGCTTCGTTATTCAGACTGTAATCTGAGTGTGTGTGTGTTTGTGTGCGTGTGCTGGTACACATGCATGCACATCTCTGGGACCATCCATTTCTTTTTTCTGAGCCAGTCTATCATTGACTGGGAACTCCCAGGATCCACCTTTCTTGGCCCCACACGCAGCTCTTTCTCACGTGGCATCTACGGGCTCGGGTCCTCAGGCTTGCCACGGAAGCCCTTTACCAACCAAGTTTCTGCCCGGCCCATGGCTCTGACCTCTCACTGCTTATTGCGAACGCCCCTCATTATTCTAGTAAGTTTTGAGGTTCTCCACTCTTCCTGACCCACAAGGAAGGTGAAAGAATAAAGTCACATGACAGAAAGGTGGTGACGTGGGGCTCAGCTGCAGGCCCTAGTCACCAGTCTGTCTTTCTAGCTGCCATGTGTGCCAGACCCCAACCCAGTCAACAAAGGTCCTCAGGGAGTTGGGCCCCTGCGCTGCCTCAGCATTGCTCGTTTGCCCCCAAAGGATGACTCTGCATCCCTGAGAGGAGCAGGGGAAGGAGAGGTGCTGCCCCCCCCCTGCCTGTAGCTCCCCCTTGACTAGCCCTCAACCCCTCTACAGCCATCCGCTTCGGACGGATGCCAGAGGCCGAGAAGAGGAAGCTGGTGGCAGGGCTGACGGCCAATGAAGGGTGCCAGCACAACCCACAGCTGGCCGACCTAAAGGCCTTCTCCAAGCACATCTACAACGCCTACCTGAAAAACTTCAACATGACCAAAAAGAAGGCCCGTAGCATCCTCACCGGCAAGTCCAGCCACAACGCAGTGAGTGTCACTGGCCAGCCTGGGCTGTGAGGTGGGTTCAGGGGACACAGGGCGGGGTCCCCCCTTCCCCAGGCCTGGCTTCTGATGGGGCTGGTTTTCAGCCCTTTGTCATCCACGACATCGAGACGCTGTGGCAGGCGGAGAAGGGCCTGGTGTGGAAGCAGCTGGTGAACGGGCTGCCGCCCTACAAGGAGATCAGCGTGCATGTCTTCTACCGCTGCCAGTGCACCACGGTGGAGACCGTGCGGGAGCTCACCGAGTTTGCCAAGAGCATCCCCAACTTCAGCAGCCTCTTCCTCAACGACCAGGTGACGCTACTCAAGTACGGCGTGCACGAGGCCATCTTCGCCATGCTGGCCTCCATCGTCAACAAGGATGGGCTGCTGGTGGCCAACGGCAGTGGCTTCGTCACCCATGAGTTCTTGCGCAGCCTCCGCAAGCCCTTCAGTGACATCATCGAGCCCAAGTTTGAGTTTGCTGTCAAGTTCAATGCACTGGAACTCGATGACAGTGATCTGGCCCTTTTCATCGCCGCCATCATTCTGTGTGGAGGTGAGGGGACAGCTCCCGCTGCAAGGGACAGTGTAGCACAGACCACATGTGCAGAACCAGCTGTATCTTGTTAAACAGATGGAGGTGCAGAGAGAGAAGTTGATGTTGCTGGGATAGCTCGGTGGTAGAATGCCTGTCTAGCGGGCGGGAGGCCCTGAGTTCAGTCTCTAGAGGGGGTGGGGGGGATTATGTTAAAGGCCGTTTTTTGTGGGTGATGGAGAGATTTCTATATTACTTTTCCTTTTTTTCTATCCAGTATAACACACAGGTAAGCCTGATCACTCACAGGAGCACTGAGCTCACTGCAGGCCAGAACCATCCTGGTCTGCAACTCATTTGGTCCTCTCAGCAACCTGGGTCAAGGACACTGAAACTCAGAACCACAGACAGGATCTGAGTTCAAGTACCAAGTGTCCTAGCCAGGAGCTGGCCCTGCCAGACCAGGAAAAACAATTGGTCAGAAACAGAAGATGGGTAGAGAGGCGGGGCGGGGACTGGAATACCCAGGGGTGGAGCCAGTAACAGGGCAAGGCCTAGAGATCCCCAGTGGGCTAGCAGGTTCCTCTGCTCTGGCCTGAGACTCCACTCTTACCCCGTCTTCCACAGACCGGCCAGGCCTCATGAACGTGCCGCAGGTGGAGGCCATCCAGGACACCATTCTGCGGGCTCTGGAGGTCCACCTGCAAGTCAACCACCCTGACAGCCCATACCTCTTCCCCAAGCTGCTGCAGAAGATGGCCGACCTACGGCAACTGGTCACTGAGCATGCCCAGATGATGCAGTGGCTAAAGAAGACGGAGAGCGAAACCTTGCTGCACCCTCTGCTCCAGGAAATCTATAAGGACATGTACTGAGGCTGCAGCCCTGGCCTCTCCGGGCTCCAGCTGCGCCCAGCCATGGGACTGTTCTGAGTAGCAGCCCACAAGTAGTGGGCACAGCGCAGGCAGCTGGGCCTGTTCACAACACTCCAGACACGTGGCCCAGACTCCCACCTTCCCTCCTGCCGCCATGTCTCCCCAGCACCACTGCTCTTCCCCCTTGCCTTCTGCAGCATCCTCCTCCTCCCAGCCTGTCCCCATGTCTGTCCGATCCATGTCAGTGAGGCAGTTGGTACACTCACCCTCAGCCCAGAAGGACCTCTGCCTTTGCCCACTCTCCTGGGAGCAGTGCGTCCTGCAGCAGCCCAGTTCTGCCTTGCCTCTGTCTCCGTCTTCAGTGACCTGAGCCATCCAAAGAAACACTAAGCTCTGGGCCCAGCTTTCCTAGAAGCTTGGCCTGGACTGACTGCTGTCCCAGGCTGTGGTCACCATCACAGGGCTCCTCCTGCAGAGGGGAGTAGGCAAGGAGCCTGGGCCGGGAGCCAGGTTTCTCTCCCAGACTGTCTCCTCAACCCAAGGCACCCCTCCCCAACTCTGATACCTTCCATTCTTCTTGCCAGTGTTCTAGGCCATTGCCACTGATGGCCCTTGCACTGCCCTGGGGATACGCCCTCCAGATGGGGTCCCACACCCCAATTGAAGTACTGATGCCCAGGACTCAGGTTTGGGTCCCAGGGTTAGAGGCCAGACAGCACATGGGGCAGGCTGTCTATCAGTACCCCGCTGGCCTCCACCCTATAGCTGTATTCAGACTGGCAGAACCCAGTGCGAGAAACAAGGTCATAGCTGCCCTTTCCTCTGTCTGGGAGACGCTGGCACACCCGCCCCCCCCCCCCCGCAACCGCCTCAGTGTGACCGTGGCACTGGCCCACCTCTCAGTCACCACAGGACCCCCACCCTGCTCTTCATGAGGTAGCTGGGAGACAGCTGTGCCCCGTGCCTAGGTTGGTGATGTGTGAGCGGGCAGGGGTGTCATGCCAGCTCACAGGCAGAGTCGCCAGGGCTCCGCTGACCAGTCTCACATTCGCACCCAGCAGCTCCGTGGCCGCCTTTTATGCCTGGCTGGTCAGCAGCTCCCAGCTGCTGCTTCAAGTGGCATGGAGCTTGCTGGGTGCTCCCATCTTCTGCCCAGCCCCCTCCAGGCTCTCCTGAGACCAAGAGCTGAGTCCAGGCCCATCCTGCCCAGACCCACGGGGAGCCAGCAGCCAGGCTCTCAGAGAAACGCAGTGGAAGCCTGGGCTTCAAGTCCTGATGTCCTGGAACCTGTGTGATGGTCCTTTGTCCCCAGGGCCTTGGCCATCAGACCACAGCTCTGGAGGGAAATGACTTGGAAAGGGGACAGAATGCTCCTGCCAATGTGGTGACCTTCCATTGCCAGATTACCCCTGCTAGCACACTCCCCGCCCCACCTCCACTGATCAGGTCTTGGGGTCGTTGTCCCTCGGGGCCCAGGCTGTGGATGGAGCTGCATTCCCTGACCCGCCCTGTCCCCGCTCCCACCTAGGTCTGGTGCTGAGGATGCAGCTCCTCTCAGGGTCTGAAGTCTCCAAAACTAAAATGTATATTTTTGCTAGGAGCCCCAGCTTCCTGTGTTTTTAATATAAATAGTGTACACAGACTGACAGAACTTTAAATAAATGGGAATTAAGTATTTAAGAGTTGACTCGAAGCCAGCTGAGTTCTTCATGCTATTCTGAGTACTGAGGGACACCTCTTCCATAGCCAGGGCTGTCAGCAGGGAGGCCAAGGGAGGCTCCTGGTGCTAGCCTAGGGTCTGTTCTGTTCCTCCCTGCTCTCCCTGTATCACCTCTCAGTATGTGGGTACCACTGTTCCTGCCAGGGGTCTGAGGGGGGAAGAATGAACATGTTCGGAAAGGCCAGTAACATTGGGGTCCCGGGGGAAGGAAGGCCCCCCTAGAGGCTGTGAGGCCTAGGTCTTAAGTGGCATGTGGGACTTAAATCAACTAGCCAACTAGCCATGTCCCAAGAGACCATGGAGTTGTGTAGTGTGAGGTGTGATTAGGGTGGGTGGCACAGGACAGCTGCTGGGGTCAGTATCTTCCCACCATGTGAGTCCTAGGGATTGAACTTAGGTCATCAGGCTTGGTGGAAATGCCCAGACTCACTGAGTAATTATTTTTAATCTTTATGTGTATGTCTTGGGGTTTTATTGCTGTGAAGAGACACTATGACCATGGCAACTCATAAAGGAAAACATTTAATTGGGGCTGGTTACAGTTCAAAGGTTTAGTCCATTTTTGTTGTGGGAAACATGACGTCATGCAGGCAGGCACAGTGCTGGAGAGACAGCTGAGGGCTTTTGGATCTCTAGGCGGCAGGAAGTAACTGCCATGTGGGGCGTGACTTGAGCTCACCCCCAAGTGACACACCTCCTCCAATAAAGCCACACCCACTCCACAAAGACCACACCTCCTAACAGTGCCACTCCCTGTCCAAGCATGAGTCTAGGGGGCCCATACTATTCAAGCCACCACAGTGTATGGCTGTTTTGTCTGCATGTATGCGTGCTCACTATTTCAGTGCCTGGCGCCCTTAGAGACTGGAAGTGGGTGTCAGATCCCCCGGACTCAGAGTTACAGTTATGAGTCTGGGTCCTCTGCAAGAGCAGCCAGAGCCAGGTGTAGTGGCACACCCCTTTAAGGCAGCACAGGCAGGTGGGTCTCTGTTAATTTGAGGCTAGCCTGGTCTGCACAGAGAGTTCCAGGACAGCCTGGGCTACATAGGCCCCATCTCAAAAAGAAAGGGAAAGGAAGAAGAGCCTAACTCTTAAGCATAGTCCTCGCTCCAGCCCTATAAGCTCTGAGGGACAAGCATGGTGCTAACATCTGTAAAGCCAGCACTTGGAGATAAGTGGCGGGCAGGTCAGCTCAAATTCATCCGGGGCTGCAGTGTGGGAAGAGTCCAGAACTACACGAGACTTTCAAAGAGGACTGGAGAACTTGGCAGTCAAGTTACTGCTTTCGTGGAAGACCTGGGTTCAGTTCCCAGCCCACCACATTAAGGCTCACAGCTGCCTCTAACTGTGGTTCTAGAGGACCCCACACCCTCTATAGCTTCTATGGACTCCTAGGTACTCATGATGCACACATGCTGGTCAAGCATACACATAAGTAAAAGTCTATATTCAGATCTCTTAAGAAACTCTAATTCTGGGCTGGAGAGATGGCTCAGAGGTTAAGAGCACTGCCTGCTCTTCCAAAGGTCCTGAGTTCAATTCCCAGCAACCACATGGTGGCTCACAACCATCTGAAATGAGATCTGATGCCCTCTTCTGGCTGCAGACACACAGACAGAATATTGTATACATAATAAATAAATAAATATTAAAAAAAGAAAAAAAAACTCTAATTCTGCTTCAAAATTGTACTTCAATGTTAAAAAAAAAATAATTTTGACCCAATAAAAGTAAAATCTGTATCAAAAGTGCCCAGGACTATTGGCTTCTCAGTCAAGTGTTCTAACTACTGAGAGGGATGGACAGTTGTTAGAACTCATTTACAATCTTCCTTTTGTTGGATGAGGTGGCACATGCCTTTAATCCTGACACTCAGGAAGCAGAGGCAGGTGGGTCTTTGTAACTTTAAGGCCCACCAGGTCTACATAGAGTTCTAGGCAACCAGGGCTATATAGTGATGTGGGATTCCCCTCTGTATGCTGTGAATACCATTGGTTAATAAAAAAAAAAAAAAAAAACTGTCTTGGGCCTGCGCAGGGAATAGAAGTAGGTGGGGAAAACTAAACTGAATGCTGGGAAAAAGAAGGAGGAGTCAAGCCGGGCGGTGGTGGCGCACGCCTTTAATCCCAGCACTTGGGAGGCAGAGGCAGGCGGATCTCTGCGAGTTCGAGACCAGCCTGGTCTACAAGAGCTAGTTCCAGGACAGGCTCCAAAACCACAGAGAAACCCTGTCTCGAAAAACCAAAAAAAAAAAAAAAAAAAAAGAAGGAGGAGTCAGAGAGATGCCATGTTACTGCTGCCGGAAACAGATGCCAGAACTTTATCCGGTAAGCCACAGCCACATGGCAATACACAGATTAAAAGACATGGGTTAAATTAAGATATAAGTGTCAGCCAATAAATAAGAAGCTAGAGCTAATGGGCCAAGCATTGTTTTAAATAATATGGTTTCTGTGTGATTATTTTGGGGCTGAGCAGCCAGGAACCAACAAGCAGCCTCCCCAAATAATATAGTGAAACCTTGTCTCAACAATAATAATAAATTTTTAAATTTTTCATTTTTACCTGATTGAGTCCTCATTGGACCTGCTCACCTTTGCCCCCTCATCTCCCATACTCTTTGGACTGCCCAGCTCTCTAAAACCACACTGAGACTTACTGTTAATTATGAGAGCTTGGCCTATAGCTTAGACTTCTCCTACAAGTTCTTTTTTTTTAATTATTTATTATGTATACAACATTCTGCCTCCATGTATGCCCACACGCCAGAGGAGGGCACCAGATCTCATTACAGATGGTTGTGAGCCACCATGTGGTTGCTGGGAATTGAACTCAGGACCTCTGGAAGAGCAGCCAGTGCTCTTAACCTCTGAGCCATCTCTCCAGCCCCTCCTACAAGTTCTTATAACTTAAATTAACCCATTTATACTAATCTACTTTTTGCCTGTAGCTTTTCACTTCTCTTCCATCTTGTACCTCCTGTTCCCTCTAAACATCCTCTGGCGTCTTCCCCGTTCTTCTTCCCAGAGCTCTCTCTATCCGGAAGTCCCACCTATACTTCTGATCTAGCTACTGGCCTTTTAGCTTTCTATTAAACCGACCACAAATGACATATCTTTACGCAGGGTAATCAACTCTCTCGCAACAGTCCAGTCCCATCGGTTAAAGTGAGTGCTGGCTTTACTCGAGTGGAAAAAAAGTCTTGTAAACCAACTTCGAGGCCATGCCCTTCCTTCTTCCCCATCCATCTTGGCATACAGAGAAGATCCAAGACCAGGGGCCCAGAAGCACCTTGACCTAGGTCACATCAGATCTGGCCCTAGGCCTTGGTTCTTCTCCCACCGGATGCTCACGTTGAACCACACGTGCCAAGCATCCTTGGGTCATGACCTCACACATCCTCTCCAGCACCCGAGCTGATCACGGGTTCCCAGATGAAAACAGCTTAGACTGTTTACCTCAGAGGAAAGTCCCTGCCCACCTCCCACGGTCTCCAAGGACCCCATGGAGGAGGCTCCTCAGGGGCCAGTGTCCCTGTACCCAGCTAGGCTGTTTAGCACCCCGCCAAGGGATGGAACGGGCACCTTAAGTCCAAATGCCACCAAGCGGGACCCCACCCAGAACACTGTCATTTTCAGGACCTGTCCTGAGCATGGGCTCAGTAAGACCAGAAACCTGTCAGGGGAATTCTGGCAAGGTTCAGCCTGTCCTTCTTTGCTTTTCCCTGTTGCTTCTTGATGGGGCTCAAGGGGTGTTTGCCAGCCTGGCATTTGGGGAGCAGCATCTACCCTGAGATCCAGGCTCTCAGTAACTCCCATGCCATGAATATTCCAACAGGTGTGATGGGAAAGAAAGACACATGCTCAGAGTCACACCTCGTTCAGCCCGGATCAAGTGACCTCTCTGGCTCTAACTGGCAGAGTAGCTACCCAACCTAGAGTGTCCTGATGGAGTGGAGCCTCAGACAAGCACCTCCTCATCCCCCATGTCCCCCACCCCCACCCCCATCCCGTCCACCTCTAACTGTGGTGTGGCCTTGTGGCACTGATAATATTCTAGTTACATGTGACCTGTACAGCACACATGTGACTTCATGGATATGAACAACAAGGCCACAGTGACCACAGTGGCCAGGTCCCCAGGGCTGCCCAACATGAACCCTTAGCTCTGCCAGCTTTCTATAGCTTTCCACAGTGGAGGCCGCAGCTGTGCACGCCCTCAGTCCTGCTCCTAAGCCCTCAAGACCCAGGTCACCTTGCTTTCCAAACTCCTTGGAGCCTTCTAGTATTTACTGAAGGACCCCAAAGGCTTCCTGCCCTACCCTCATCCCTGGAGCAGAGCCGCACACTCGTCCTTCAGGCCTGAGATGGGGCAGCAGCTGGCTGAGGCTCCTTCCCTTTTCTGGCCATGTAGGATGAAGGTCTTCTCACCACCAGGACTCCAGGCTGGGGGTAGCAGCTGTATCAGGGAGAATGGCCTGGTCCCCAGCAACCATATGTGTGGGTCTGGATCTCAGGAAAACACTGGAAAGGGAGACATTATTTTGGGTTCACCCTGATTATTGAAAGCTGAGTCACTTAAGAATTTGAGTAAGCCAGGTGGGGGGTGTCACGGTCCTCTAGTTCCAGCACTTGGGAGACAGAGGCAGGCAGATCTCTGTAAGATCAAGGCCAGCCTGGTCTACAGAGTGAGTTCTGGGATAGCCAGGGCTACACAGAGAAACCCTGTCTCGAAAAACTAAAGTGAATGAATGAATCTAAGTGTATCTGTGGAAGAAGGACTTCTTGGTACAGAGGAGACTGGGCCCAGAGGGGGAAGGAATAAGCCAGTGTTACCCCACTGACGAGGACTAGCTCAGGCTCTGTTCCACCTTCTCTTCCGTTTTTGTGTCAGGGCTCTACTAGTTCCCTAGGCCTTCTATTAGACATTCACATTTTAGCCCAAATTCATTTGTCAATACCTGGAAGCCATCTGTTCTCCCAGGAGAACTGAGGTTTGGACAGAGGAGGAATGACCGTCGAGACTGAGATTTGTGGGTTTTCTAAGCTTGAAGAAAAGCAGAGAGGAATAAGAGGCCTAGCACTCAGAAGGTCGTTTGCTGCGAGAGATTCCTGGTGCTTCCCTCCTGCGCAGGGTCAGGAAGGCTCGGGACGATGGCAGTGCAGACTGTTTGGTGCCTGTAGGTGATGGGTAGGGTACTGGAGGATGCACAGTGGTTATATGAGAGATTCCTGAGTCCTCCCAGGGCAGGGCCTGGCCACAGCCTAGATACCGCAAAGCCTTGCACACAGCTGGCTCTCAGTAGATGCCATGTGCGTGAGCGAGCAGACCACTTCCTGCAGCTGCTGACGGGAACCGTAGCTACTCCCAGGAGCCTCAGGCTGAGTCAGACCTCACCCAGGAGCTCATGGCCCCACAGCAGAGCCCAGACAGGAGCAGCAGATACTGAAGTCAGGTGACGGGGCAGATGGCACGCTGTCCCTCTGGGATGCTAAGACCTGGAGGGCTGGGGAGCTTAGAAGCTTTTAATGCCACCTGGGGCTCTATTGGGGCTGTTCTGGAAGAATGTCGGAACCACCCTGTGGCCACAGTGGAAGGAAGACAGTCAGGATTTAGTGTCTGGATCTGGCTCAACCACACCCACGCCCACTGCCTGAGGTACCTGTGCACAGGGCAGAAGCATTGCCTCCTGGATGCCCTCAGGTCGTCATGGCACCAGGGCTGGCAGCTGGCAGGGTAGGAGAGCGGCATGCAGGGTAGCTGGCCTTCAGGCCCCATGAGCCTCATCTGCAGCCCTGGGCTTACCTGTGAACCATAACGGCACCTGGTCAGTGACTGAGGAAAAGCGTGTGGGGATGGTGGAGGGGGCTCCCAGGGGAACACTGAAGTGGAGAGAAAATAAGGGTGCTATAGGAGAGGGATGTCACCAGGCACTGGTGTCCCTGTTGGAAGGCTCTGGAGGACCTGTCAAGACCAGCAGTGATGTCCTGAGAGCCTGTGATGTGAGGAAGGCTTTTGCTTATTATCACTGTGAGGTGAGGATCCTTATTCTTCCAAAGCTACGGAAGAGAAAACTGAGGCAGTCTGTAACTTTAGGGAGCAAGGGGGACAGGAACTCCAATATTCAGGTCTGAGCTGGCACCGGGAGGGACAAGGAGGAAGAGAATTCAGGAAGGAGAGAAGGCCTGGGAGGCAGAATGACTGAGGTGAAGGAACACTCAACGAACCTCTGCGCTCAATCTGGGTAGCCCAGCCCTCCGAGGCAGGGCCGGAGGAGCTCTGCGAGTTCAAGGCCAGCCTGGTCTACAGAGCGGTCCAGGACAGCCAGGGCTGCTACACAGAGAAATCCTGTCTCAAAAAGAACAAAAAAAAAAAAAAAAAAGGAAAAAGAAAAGAAAGAAGAAAGCTATATGACTCAGTGGTTAAGAGCACTGACTACCCTTCCAGAGGACCTGTGTTCAATTCCCAAAATCCACATGGTGGCTCACAACCATCTGTAATTAGGACCAGGGATTCTAACATCCTCTCTGGCCTCTGCTGACACCAGGCAAACAAGTGGTACGCAGATATACATGTAGGCAAAACACACATAAAATAAAAAGTAAATCTTCAAAAGTGAAACAAACAAAACACCATGTAAAAGGTTCAGGGCTGGGGACACGACTCAGCTGGCAGAGTGTCTGCCTAGCTTGCACGAGGCTCTGGGCTCCGTCGCCATGGCCACATACACCCAGCCGGATGGCACATAGCTGTAATCAGGTGGAGGAGGCAAGAAGAGCGGACCTTCAATGCTATTGCTGCATAGCAAGCTTGAGGCCAGCCTGAGCTAGCAAGTTCCAGCCAGAGCTGCATAATGAGAGCCTGTCTCAAAACAAACCAGCCAAAAAGTCACCGAAAGATTCCAGCACAGGTGTTGACGTGGCTGGTGTCACGTCGGGGCCAGGAAAGGGAAGCAAGCTGGAGAGTTCCCATGGGGCCACCTCTTGGAGCCATCCTGGCGGTAGCTTTTGGAAGAGGGAAGGACGCTGTTTTGAGGGATTTCTGCTGCCGCCTGGATGCTCTGAGGGTCCTGTCTGTAAGGGGTATGTGGAGAAGGACCTAGCTTGTCCTGGATTTAAGGAGAAAAGGCTTATATGACAAAGAAACTCCTCCGTGCATCCACTGCCCTGGCTGGCCTCCCTGAGGCTGACCACAGGTGTCCAGGGCCCCTCCGGCATTATCGTTCAACATTTATTAGCCTGCAGCTGCCCCAGCTAAGACCACCCATAGCCCAGTACACTGTTCTCAGTTGGTTGTAGAGGCACATCTGAGGGTTGTCTGTGGCCTGCCCTCCTTGTATGTCACTAGTAAAATCTAGTTGAAAAAAAGGAAAAGAGGTTCCCCAATGTGCTGCCTAGACAGAATTCTAGGATAACCCTGAAGGCACATCACTGCCACCTGCTGGAAGGCAGCGGCATGACCGGCAACCCTACACCTGGATCCTCGCGGATCCCACATTCAGCCGGAACTTCTATATTGTGTATGGTGCAACATTAGGGCCAGTCTTGAGTGTCCCTTCCTCCTGGAAGAACATGGCTTGAAGGTGATGGCCCATCTCTCCTTTTACTGCCTCTCAACCGGATCCGGCTCCAGTTCTCCGTTTGGGGAAAAGGCTACTGGCTTTCAAGTCTGACTGAATCTGCCTGCGCTGGCTCCTACCTGAGGCTCTGGCCACAGGTCCCAGCTGGTGTCACTATTTAGATAGGTTTAGGAAGTGTTAGGCTACCTTACTGGAGGAAGGGTGTCACCGAGGACCAGCTCTGAGGTAGAGTCCTACTTTTCTCTCTGCTTGTGCTTAAAGTTTAAGCCTAGCTGGTCCTACTCCAGGCCTCAAGTCTTTACTCTGCCATCAAGGCTCCCAACCCTCTGGACCTATACACCCAAATCAACTCGTTCTTAGTCATGGTGTTTTATCACAGCAATAGAAAAGCACACCACCCATAAAGGCTGGGGCTGAGGGTCAGTCCGTTGAAGGCTTACCCAGCAGGCCCTCGGCCCTCGGTTTGCTCACTATTAAGAGTATGGGTACACACCTGTAATCCCAGTACTTGGGAGATAGAGGCAGGAGGCTCGGGAGTTCCAGATCATCCTTGGTGACCCATCAAGTTGGCAGGCAGCCTGGGCTAAATGAGAACCTGTTTTTAAAAATAACCATGATAAACATAATGTTTTACCTGAGCAATGTTGATGATTTCAGCCCCTACTGTGACAATGTTGTGTTGTGTCCCCCTGCCCAGCCTCACCTGTGAGTCTATCCCACGGCTGTTGTGGCCAAAACCAAAGCCTTCTGGACGTTTCTCTCTACTTTATGGAGTTAGGGATGGCTTCATTCCTAGACAGCAACAACCTAGAGAAAGATGTGTTCTTCCCAGACTGTGCCTGGGCCTTGGTCCTTTGTGGGTGGAAGGACCTCAGCATTACCTTGACCTTCTGTAGCCAGGAGCTGCTTGAGGGAGCAGGGAGGAGGGGAGGGGCCTGCTGGGTGGGAAATCTTAATGCTGGAGGAAGCTGCTGGGGCTTTGGTGAGAAACCCTCCACCCCCACCCCTGTGGGCTGCTGTTTCCCAGCTGGGGGTCATGGGTGTTGAGATAGAGTCCCACCTTGAGGAAGGGGGTCCTACCTGTTCTACAGGTTGATTTTTGTTTTTTAATTTTCTTGTTTTGTAGAAAGATTTTTGGAAGAAAAACAATAAAATATACCTGAGCTGGCCCAGTGCTGTCTGAAGACTGACATTTATTTCTAGCCCTGCCTTGTCCTTGGGGGCCATCGCTTGTGCCTGGGCTCCATAAGGCTTCTTGTACACTCCTCATAGGGTGGGGATGTAACATCTTGACCCACGATGGTCCAGGATCCTGGAACCAGGCTTAGAACTCAATCCTGGTTCTGCCCAGATGGTTCAAATGCAAGAACCTTAGGGGGTGAGGCTCTGCTGAGGCTTGGGGGAATGTGGCAGATCTTTGGCCCTGGCTGTGCTTCTCAGGCTCCAAATCCCCCAGCAGCCTCTTTGGAACACCAGAAATCTGCTCCAGTCTACATACCAGAGAGAGAAGGTTCCTCAAATTCATTCCCTTGAAATAAAGAAATGGTTTTGGCTCAAAATCAAGATCAGTTCAAAACACTACCATGGTTCCCCATGATATTCAGAGCAGAAGGCCAATGTTCTCTGTGTGATCCCAAGCCCGGTGACCTCTCTGATCCCCTCTCCAGCCCTCCTGTAGTCCCGGGGCCATTGCACTGCATCTTCTGTGCCTGCAGACCTCTCCACAGGTTCACCGACCCCATCTTTATCTGGCTCATTATAAGATATCTCACTTTATCTTCTGATTTCTTCTTCCTGAAAGTTATTACCACTTTATTTGATAATTTGTGGCTGGAGAGATGGCTCATCAGTTAAGACCTCATATTGCTATCTTCCGGAGGACCCAGGGAATCAAAGTCCTGGCACACCAAATACACATGCAGCAATATCCCTAACCACACACACATACACACCCATACACATGATTAAAAATAAAATTTAAAAGGAGCTGGAGAGATGATTCAGTGGTTAGGAGCATTGGCTGCTCTTGCAGAGGACCTGGGCTCACCCCCAGCGCCCACATGTAAACCCACAGCCTTTCATAACTCCAGTCCCAAGGGATCCCACGCCTTCTGGCCTCGGCGGGCACCAGGCACACACGTGGTGCATTGACGTACATGCAGGCAAAACACCCATACTCATAAAATAATAAAAATAAATACACGGGGGCTAGAGAGGTGGTTCAGAGGTTAAGGGCACTGGGGGCTTTTCCAGAGGTCCTGAGTTCAATTCCCCAACCACATCACAAGCATCTGTAATGAGATCTGGTGCCCTCTTCTGGCCTGGAGGTGTACAAGCAGGAGAAACATTGTTAAGTAAATAAATCTTTTAAAAAAATCTAAATAAATAAATAAATACATGGGCGGTGGTGGCGCAAGCCTTTAATCCCAGCAATCAGGAGGCAGAGCAAAGTGAATCTCTGTGAGTTCGAGGCCAGCCTGGTCTATGGAGCGCGTTCCAGGACAGGCCCCAAAGATATACAGAGAAACCCTGTCTTGAAAAACCAAAAAAGGTAAGTAAATAAATAAATGAAATGAAAACATTAAAAAACACGTGGAGAAGGAATAAGATTAGGCAGCAGTCTAGACCCAGCCCTTCCACCAAGCGCCGTCCGGATTGGCACAAGTCGCTGGAACCGGACCGCCCCTCCGTATCCCTTTCCTGCGCCATCGCCACGCCCCTCCTCGACCACGCCCCTTTCCCGGAGTCTGGTTAGATGCTGCCCACGCCCCTTTCTCGGTCACGCCCCTTCCGGTCCCTCCCCTAGCGCCGCGCTCATCCTCTCAGGCCCTGCTCTGGCTGCCGGCTTCTTCCGTGCGGGGCCTTTCCTGACTGCGGCGCCTTCAGACCTCGTGTGTTAGGGCTGCCGCCCCGCGTCGGCTCTGCGCTGGAGTGGTCGGTGTCCGACACCGTGACCCCGGCCGGGGCGGTGCCCTGGGCGGCCCTGGAGACCCCCGCCCGCCTCCTGCTGCAGGCGCTGCAGGCGGGGCCCGAGGGCGCCCGGCGCGGGCTGGGGGTTCTGCGCACCCTGGGCCGCCGTGCTGAGCACTTCCCCTGGGGCGGCTTCCTCGAGGCGCTGGGCCGCGCTGAGCCCGAGGTGCGGGGCCCCGACGGCCGCCTGGAGCTGTGAGTCCCCGCCGTGGCCCCCACCGCCTCCCCTCTGTCTAGTCGCGTCAGGGTTCCATCTAGCCCAGGCTAGCCTCTGACTCCTGCGGCCATCTCCCGAGTGCTCCCCAATATTTTCAGGCATAATCCTAAGTGTAGGCATTGATTTTGCTTGCGTACTTCATCTCTTTTTAAAAAAAGTCAGCGTTGCCGACCTGGTGGCGCACGCCTTTAGCCCCAGCGTTGAGGCAGAGGCAGGCGGATCTCAGACCTTGTCTCAGAAGAAAAATAAAAGCTGGGTTGTGATGTTGCATGCTGGTAATCGCAGCACTCGGGAGGCAGAGGCAGGAGGATTCCTTTAAGTTCAAGGCCCCCCAGGACTTCATAGAAAGACATGGTCAAAACAACAGGGGAAAAAAACCGAACTCCAATGCAGACATACTTATGTCAAGTGAACACCTGTGTTAAAACAATTAAAACAGTGTGGGATTAAGATCCATGCGCTAGGTCATGGAGTGAGGCCTGCTGGTTGTCAGTGTATCAAAACAGTGTTCACCTTACAGCAGGCTGGCTTCCCTGAGTATGGAAGGTAGCCCCCCACATAAGTGTTCTGGATAAATTCTCCCTTCTGAATGGCAAGGGATCCCTTCTAGACACTTGAGTATCAGCCTGCCGCTGTCTTTTTTTAAAAATTTATTTATTACATATACAGTATTCTGCTTGTGTGTATACTTGCAGGCCAGAAGAAGGCACCAGATCTCATTATAGATGGTTGTGAGCCACCATATGGTTGCTGGGAACTGAACTCAGGATCTCTGGAACAGCAGCCAGTGCTCCTAACCTCTGAGCCATCTCTCCAGCCCAGCCTGCTGCTTTCAATGTTTTTTTATTTAGTTGTGTATGTGCTTGCTGTGAGGGACACGCGTGGAGGTTATGGTGTGCTGTGAGGGACACGCGTGGAGGTTATGGTGTGCTGTGAGGGACACGCGTGGAGGTTATGGTGTGCTGGAGAAGATTCTCTTAGACCACACCTTCATCTTTTTTCCCTCACTGTGACACTGGTTTTTCTTTCTGACATAGTATCTGTTTCCCACAAATTAAAAAGCTTATCTTCTCTAGTCTCACATGCCGGGTACCCGTGTGTGATGGGGACTATCCCTGACACAGAAGGAAGAGTGGAGACGTGGTCACAGAATTCTAGAGAGCGAATGCGGGGCCCTGGGGAGCCCTGGACGACAGGGTTGGATGAGAGCGCCGGCTGCTTGCAGAAGCTGGCCCGGTGGGGGCTGTAAAGGTTGGGGGTGAAGGGTTATCACCCCGTTCCTTCGTCTCAGTGTCCCACTTGCTCTGTGAAACCCTTCTGGTCCGGTTCTGGTACAGCTTTTATCTGCCTCGTGCATGTCCCGTGTCCCCGACTCTGCTGTCCCCTTTCCATCCTCAGTACCTCTTTGGTTGTTTTGTGTTGGTTTTAAGACGGGGCTTCGCTATATAGCCCTGACTGGCCTCAAACTCAGAGGTCTGTCTGCCTTGGCGTCACAAGTGCTGGGATTTAAGGCCATACTTGGCCGCCTCTTAGCAAATCTTGCAGGCATCACCCCTGATTCCCTGCCACAGTGGTGGACACCTACCCAGTCTACCCCACCCTGTATGACACACGCCTGCCATCAGAGCACCTAAGGAGCTAAGGCAGGAGGATTGAGGGGTCAGGACAGTCTGGGTTACATAACGAGACCCCCAACCCAGAAAACAACAACAAAAAAAACTCTGTCTGTAGGACTCCGCTGCTGCTACAGTTGCCTGGGATATGCCGGAAGAACCTGATGGCCCTGCTGATGGCTGTTCCACCCTTGCTACCTGAGAGTGGCCTCCGTTCTGTGCTGCACCTTGCCCAGCAGGACACAGCACCTACCCCTGACGCCTGGCTCCATGCCCTCGCGGTGCTGCTAAGAAGGGATGTGGGGATTGGAGTCTCTGTGGAGGGAACCTCCCCATTGTCCCCAAACTGTCAGTCACAGCTCCGAGACCTGTGTGGACGCCTGGGCCAGGGCGGTAGGGGCCTAAAATTGGCTCCAAATCTAGAGGACCAGCAGTTGCAGCTCTGTGGGAAACGGAGGAAGGAGCCAGAGGAAGATCCTGCCAGCCCTGAGTCAGAGAGAGCCCCTAAAAGGTTCCGGGGTTTGGAGGAGGAAAAGAAGGACCAGGAAGGGAGACCCAAGCTGGAGTCCCCGGAATCCCCATCAGATGCAGGAGGCGTGTCACCTCACCCAAAGCAGACTGCTGCTGAGGCAGAGACCCCTGAGACTGGCCCAGGTGTGGAGGACGCCAAGGGTCCAGCTGAGAGGGTGGAGTTGCCCCAAGCTGTCCAGGTACTGTGGCTGGAAGCTGGTTTCAGGATGGTTCTTCTGCATAGTGGTGAAAGCTGGTTGAGACATAAATCCCAACAGGGACCTCTTTACTTGGAGCAGGGATGAGGGGGTGGGTTGTGGAGGAAGGAAGGGGGGGCAGCCTCCCCTCCCCAAACTGATGGAGTGTGGGATTGAAGGGTTTGGCCACTGGTGCTCTCTCTACCCACTGGCGTGAGTTATGCCAACATCCAGCCTGCCTGCCCGCCTGCCCACCCATACTGGGTCTACCTACCCCATTGAAGTTGGATGCAGAAAAGAAAAGGCAGTGGGCTGGGTTTCACAAAAGCTGCTCTAGACATCTTGTAAGTGGAGATAGCACCTTCCTGTTCTTTCTGAATTACTTTTGCCTCTCAGTTCCCATTGCTCCCCCACAATGTGTGGGCACATGTCATACTCATGGAGGCCAGAAGAGGGCGTAGGATCTCCCAGAGCTTGAGTTACAGGTGATTGTGAGCAACCCCGTGTGGGTGCTAGGAGCTGAACCCAGTTCCTCTGGACGAAAGGGAAGTGTCTAACCATTGAGCCCTTCTTTCAGTTCTTGCTCAGGTGTTTTCTCCAGAGGGAGCTAGGAGGTCCTGCCGCACTATAGAAATGGTGACTGCTCTCTCCTCCACAGGACCAGGTGCCCAGGCTGCAGCAGCTGCTGAAGGCCTTCCAGGAGGTGACCGGCCCTCTCTGTTTACCACAGCCCTTCTGACCCACGCCCAGGGAAGCCCCAGATCATGGAGCCTGGGTGGGGCTGGGTAGGAGGGAGATCTGAGGATACTCACTCCAGGACCAAGTCTGGATATGCTGTCATCCCCTGGAAGTCCTTCTCTGGTGGTGTCTTCTAAGAGTGGCCTCTGTGACCTGTCGCCAGCACTCTGCCAGCTCTTACTCAGGCTTTGTCTCCCTAGGGGCTGGAGGGGTTGGAAGACGAGCCTCCAGGGGACCTGCAGTTTCTCCATGAATGTGGTCCCAGCCAGGTGAGACAGGCCTGGCCCTGAGGTCCCCCATGCCCCTGCCTGTTTCCCTGCCTCTCGTGGGGCTCAGGGCTGCATTTTCTGCCTCTTCACTAGGGTTGCCCTGTGTCATTTCTTAGCCCTTGGTTCTCCCACTCTCTCGCCCTGCTCCATGCTGCTCCCTCTCCCCTCGCACCCTTGCTCTGCTCTTTCTGTTGCCCACTGGGCCTGCAGCCTCGCAGAGCCAACTGGGTTTCCTGGTTTCCCTCAGATGGAGTTGCTATGCAGCCAGCTGCAGCTGAACCAGCTCCCTGATGGAGGCCTCCTGCAGTTCTGCAATTACCTGCTGAGTCTCACACCGGCCCTCAGCATCAGCAATGCCTCCATCTTGGCCAGGAGTCTCTTTCTTGACCGGGTGGGTGCAGGAAACCCCAGAAGGCCAGGAATAATGGGGATCCTGAGTCCCCAGGAAGGAGGTTTGGGAGAGGGACTAAGGTGTGGGCCCCTGGCACCTTACAGCATGTAACATCTTCCCACCTGCGCCCTAGATGGGGCTTTTGGGTTTGGGAGCCAGGGGTGGCAGTGCCATCCTAGATAGGTACAAACACTTGGCTTTAGCTGGGCGGTGGTGGCACACGCCTTTAATCCCAGCACTTGGGAGGCAGAGGCAGGCGGATCTCTGTGAGTTCGAGACCAGCCTGGTCTACAAGAGCTAGTTCCAGGACAGGCTCCAAAACCACAGAGAAACCCTGTCTCGAAAAACAGAAAACAACAAAACCAAAAAAAAAAACCAAAAAAAAAACACTTGGCTTTTCATTAGTTACATGGGTTGCCAACTGACACGTGTGAGGTAAAACACTTCCTGACTGGAAGAAGTGACTTTGTCCTCTCCCTGGTGACTAGATCCTCTCCCTGCCATCCTCCGCCTCTAGGCTGCTCAGAGCTGCCCTTGTCTCCTTCTGTGTGAAGTACACCTACGTTGTCTGCAAGACCCTCCTAGTTCCCCTACTCCAGGACCCGAGCATGGGTAACTACCTGCAGAACCAATCCAGGCCTCCCCCTCTGCCCTGCACACTTCACCGCTTGGGGCCCTGCCGAGTTGGGGTTCAGCGAGTGAAAATGCTAGTTCCCAGTGGTCATCCTGTCCCTGCCAGCCTCCCCATGCCCTCCCCCAGCCCTCTCTCCTCTCCTGTCTTTGGCCCAGGTCCTGTGCAGACCGAGCTACTGTGCTGTCTTGTAAAGGATGAGTCCTTGGAGCCAGACATGCAGGTCCGGATTCTGGGGTAAGTGCAGGCTTTATGCTAACCCTGCGCTGGGTTTCACCCCAGCACCACACACACGCGCGCACGTACAGTGGCATAGCGCATGCTGCTGCCTCTGGGGCCTAAACCCACCTTGTGCCCTTTCCTCTGGGCCCATGTTGAATGCTAGGTTAGACTTCTCCAGTTTGGTGGGTTTTTTTTTTCATCTTCCCTAGTTTTACTGAGTCCCTCTCAGAAGGAGCTCAGCCCAGACACATCATAGTGTTTGCGTGTTTTCTACAGAGTCAGACATGAATGAGTTCAGTCTCCACCTTGTTTATTGACTTGGATGCACTCAGGTTTTTATTTATTTATTTTTTTCCTGAGACAGGATTTCTCTGTGTAGCCCTGGCTGTCCTGGAACTCACTCTGTAGACCAGGCTGGCTTCACACTCAGAGATCCCCCTGCCTCTGTCTCTGGAGTGCAGGGACTAAAGGTGTGCGCTACCACATCCAGCTTTCTTAAAAAAAAAAAAAAAAAGAAAGATGTGGGTTTTTCTTAAAAACAAAACAAAGCAAAAAACAGGGCTGTTACACAGAGAAACCCTGTCTCAAAATAACGAAACAAGAAAGAAAAAAGAAAAAGGGAGTATCCTCAGATAACGCCAGCCACTGCTCACTGACCACTTAGCTTCAGAGCCTACACAGTGTCCCCTTTCTGCGTGGAAGAACTTCACGGACAGTGGGCGATCAAACCCAGGAAGGTACTTGCGCCTGGGTCTGCAGCTGTTGCACATGGGGCTGCTGCCTGTTCTTCTGCGTGCCCAGTGGTGGAAAGACAGCCTTTACTCACTGTGTGTCCTCCGTGCAGGCAGGTCCTGGAGCTGGCCTGGAGGGAGGAGACGTTCCTGGTGTTGCAGGCACTCCTGGAGCGGCAGGTGAGCGGGCTGCCTTGAGAAGGCTGCATAGGACCCAGGCCACTGACCTTCAGTCTCAGGCAAGCAGGCTGCTGCCTTCCAGCAGGGTCAAAGCCCCAGCCACTGAAGGTGGGGATGGGCAGCTGACATCTGGTCTGCCTAGCTCTGTCTCTTAGTAGCACCTGCTGGGCTGCTGCCTCCTCCTCTCTCTTGAACTCCTGATCTTTGTCCCTCCTGCTGGGATTGTAGGTGTGCCCCACCCACTGGGTTGGAGTCGTAACTTGGGAGATCAACAGAGAGGAATGCTCCCCTGACCTTTCCCACCCCCTAGCCCCCCACATCCGCCCCCTCCCCCAGTGCTTGGCTGTCACTGGTTAAGAAGCTTAGACGGCAGGCCTTTTACTCACCTTCCCTGCTTTTCACTCGTGCTGAAGCTCACCAGCCCTGGCCCCCGGTCCTGCTTTTCCTGTGCCCAGCCAGGGTTTGAGCCCAGGACTCTGTGCATGCTAGGCAGGTGCTCTGCTTCAGAACCATAGTCCTAGCCCTTGGTCTGTGTAGCCCAGGCTATCGTGAATTTAATCCCAACTACTGGGATTACATGCCTGAGTCACCATAACTGACTGGCCGTACATTGCTTTTTTAGATAGGGTCTCTTGTAGCCCAGTTGGTCTTGAACTCACTATTAGTACAGGGTGACCTTGAATTGCAAATGCTCCTGCCTCCACCTGAGATTACAGGTATGCATCACTGTGCCTTATTATTATTTTGGTTTTTCAAGACAGGGTTTCTCTGTAGTTTTGGAGCCTGTCCTGGAACTAGCTCTTGTAGACCAGGCTGCCTTGATCTCAAGAGATCTGCCTGCCTCTGCCCCCCAAGTACTGGATTAAAGGCATGTGCCATAGCCACCTGGCCAACCATGCCCTATTTTATATGATGCCAGCAATTGAACCCAGGACTTCATGCATGCCAGCAAGGGCTCCATCACCTAAGCCAACCCCACCCTGCTCTCTGTTAGTAGTATATTTTGTCTGCATTACCACCTGCAGTCTTCCGTCCTTACAGCATTATTATCATCGCTATTTGTCTTAGTTAAGGTTTCTTTTGTGCAGACACCATGACCGTGGCAACTCTAATAACTGAGTGGCTTACAGTTCAGAGGTTTAGTCCATTAGCATCATGGTGGAACGTGGTGGCATGCAGGCAGACATGGTGCTGGAGGAGGAGCTGGGCGTTGTACATCTCGCACAGGAAACAGGAAGTAAACTGGGGTTCTCAGTGTGGGTTGAGTATGTCTGAGACCCCAGAACCCACCTGTGTTGTCGGTCTTCCTCCCTCATGGCCACACTTCCAATAGTGCCACTCCCTGTGAGCTCACGGGGCCAGTTACATTCAAACTACCACACTGTTATTATTTTGCGACAGGGTCTCATGTAGTCCAGGCTGGCCTTGAACTCACTGTGTCAAAAGATGACCTGGGCTCCTGGGCACCCTGCCCGGATCCTTGGATTATTGGTGTACAACGCCATTCCTGGCTTCTCTCATTTTTACATCTTAGGTAATTAATTACGTTTCTTGCTGATATAAAATTCCTCACAGAATCAACTTAAAGAAGGCAGGGCTGGTTTTGACTCACAGGATACAGGGTCTGGGACTGTGTCCACATTCAGAAAGTAAAGAGATGAATCCTGGGTACATTCTGCTAGGGGACCCCAGCCCATGGGATCGTGGTGGCACCTACATTCAAGGAGGATCTTCCTTTAATGGAACCTTGCTGGGAGGCACTCTCACAGACACACCCACAAGTGTGTTTCCATGGCGATTCTAAACCCATGAAGGTGACAGGTGAAGATGAACCATCACCGTGATTAACCTTGACCCATCATGCCTATGCCCAGGTCTCCTTAGCTGAGAGTGGAGACTGTAGCAGTACTTTCTCATTGGGACCACCAGCCCACAAATAATGACACAGACTTATTAGTTATGAAAGTTTGGCCTTAGCTTAGACTGGCTCCTAACTAGGTTTTTGTTTTGTTTTTTAAGATTTTATTTACTTATTACGCATACAGTGTTCTGCTGGTATGCATGCCTGTAGACCAGAAGAGGGCGCCAGATCTCATTACGGGTGGTTGTGGGCCACCCTGTGATCACTGGGAAATGAACTCAGGTCTTCTGGAAGAGCAGTCAGTGCTCTTAACCTCTGAGGCCTCTCCAGCCCCACTCAGCCTTCTATGACAGCAGTCACAGCAGCACATCTTCACACAATGGGTGTAAAGTGCTGAGCGCCTCCTGATGGTCTGCTCATCTGCTGTTATGAAGAGTTGGCGGTGTCCCTCAGGACCTTGCCATGCCCTGTCATTAAGGCTTCAACCAGAGGCAGGCTGGTGCCGCCAGCCCCCACAGTACTGATCTAGGCTTGGCAAGGGTAGGGCTACAGTGTGAGACCACGTGTCTGCCATTTTATTTCTTTTCCAGTCTTCAGTTACTTTGAGCCTTGGTGTCCAGTTGTGGGGACGGGGGCTCATTGGTATGTCAGCTTCCCTTACTGTGATAGAATACCTGAGGTAGGCCGTTGTGGGAAGTTTACTCTTTGCTCTTTTGAGGGGCCCACCACCCAGCTCTCAAATAAATCACACAGAGGCTTATTCTTAGTTATGAATGCCCGGCCTTAGCTTGGCTTGTTTCTAGTCAGCTTATCTTATGTTATCCCGACTACCTTTTGCCTCTGGGCTTTTATCTTTCTCTGTTTCTGGATACCTCTCTTTACCTCTTCCTCCGTGGCTTGTTGTATAGCTGGGTAGCTGGACCCTGATGTCCTCCTCTCCTTGTTCTGTTCTTTCTTATTTCTCCTATTCACACTCTCTGCCTGCCAGCCCCGCCTATCCTTGCTCCTGTCTTGCTATTGGCCGTTCATCTCTTTATTAGACCATCAGGTGTGTTAGACGGCACAGTAACACAGCTTCACAGAGTTAAACAAATGCAGCGTAAACAAAAGTCACACACCTGAAAATAACATTCCCCAACAGTAAACAGTAGGAAGCAAGGTTGACTTGAGTTGAGAGGTTCCATCTGTGTTGGGTTTGTTGCTCCCTGGCCTGTATGGGATACAGCATGGCGGAAAAAGTGTGTGGTAGGTAGGCTGTTCAGGCCATGGCAGTCGAGAAGCAGAGAGAGAGTAGGGACCAAGCTACCACCGTCCCTTAGACAAACCCTAGTGACCCAAAAGCTCTGCCATCCCAGCACCTTTGCCCAAACCTTCAACATATGGGTATGTAGAGGGGCTTTCTAGATCCATTCTAGAGCACTCTGTCCAGCTACCTGGTAGGAGATGGAGATCTTGGGATTTAACCCAGGCCTGGCTGTATGACGCTGTCCCAATGTGTGCAGGTGGAGATGACCTCTGAGATGTTCAATGTCTTGGTGCAAAGGCTCTGCAGAGAGGCGACAGCAGCTACCACCTCCATGTCCTACGCCAAGCTGATGCTAACAGTGATGACCAAGTACCAGGCCAGCGTGAGTGTCCACAGGGGCTTGTTCATCGGGCCAGCATCTCTGGTGGTAGTGCTGTGTGGGGCATTGGCGAGTTAAGATGGCTTGATGCCTGAGCGGACCCTGTCCCTCTGATGTCCTGCTTGTGAGGAGCACGGGCATTTGGTGACCCAAGAGGAGGGCGGCTAAGCCTCACTGGGGATTGAGACTGGGGGTGGTTACTGTGTGGGGCAGGCTGAAGCAGGGTGATTGCTGTAAATTCAAGGCCAGTCTGAGCTACAGTAGCACACACCTTTAGTTCCAGCATTCAGGAGGCAGAGGAAGATGATCTCTGTGAGTTTCAGGATAACCTGGTCTACATAGTGAGTTCCAGGACAGCCAGGGCTATGTAGCGAACCTGTGTACCCCCCAAAAAAAACTTTTTTAAAAAGTTGGGGAGGGGCTGGAGAGATGGCTCAGAGGTTAAGAGCACTGGCTGCTCTTCAGGAGGTCCTGAGTTCAATTCCCAGCAACCACATGGTGGCTCACAACCATCTGTAATGAGATCTGGTGCCCTCTTCTGGCCTGCAGTCATACATGGAGTCTGAACACTGTGTACATAATAAATAAATCTTTAAAAAAAAATAAAAAATAAATAAAAAAAGAAAAATAAAAAGTTGGGGAGGGCCAGGCGGTGGTGGCGCACACCTTTAATCCCAGCACTTGGGAGGCAGAGGCAGGCGGATCTCTGTGAGTTCAAGACCAGCCTGGTCTACAAGAGCTAGTTCCAGGACAGGCTCCAAAACCACAGAGAAACCTTGTCTCAAAAAACCAAAAAAATAAAAATAAATAAAATAAAATAAAAAGTTGGGGAGGTCTGGGATGATGCTCAGTTGGCAGAGTGTCTGCCCACCAACCACAGAACCCTGGGATCAATTCCTAATACTGTGTAGACTGGGTATGGCAGCACAGAGGAGCACACAGCCTGTAAGAAGTGGAGGGAGGGAAATCTGAAGTTCGAGGCCAGGCCAAGCTGTGTGAGAGGTTCTCTCCCATCCCAAAACATAAAAAGCCGTGGTGGCCAAGGGCTGAGTTAGTAGGAGGATGCTCCTGGCAAAGGCTACAGTGTGAGCCAGGATCTGCTTATGTAGGCCGAACACTGAGAGCCAGCTGGGCAGTGGTGGTGCTGGGCAGTGGTGGTGCATGCCTATTTTAATCCCAGCACTTAGGGGAGGCAGAAGATCTAGAACTGTCAGAGCCAATGGTGGCTGAGGCTGTGAATTTGCTAGCCTGTGCTGTGCATCAGCCCTCAGACACTGTTAGCTCCTTTTTGTTGGTTTTGCTTTGAGATGGGGGTCTGCTGTCTGACTTAGGTTTGGCCCCCTGGGCTTGTGGTCCTGTCGCCTTGGCCTCCTGATGTGTTTGTACTTTGTTTTGGTTTGGTTTTTTGAGACGGTTTCTCGGTAGCTTTGGAGCCTGTCCTTGAACTAGCTCTGTAGACCAGGCTGGCCTCAAACTCACAGAGTGCTGGGATTAAAGGTGTGCGCCACCACTGCCTGGCCAGCCTCCTGTTTTGCTGGGTCTGTTTGTCTTGTGCCACAGTGTCTGTATAGAAGCCTCATTTTACAGATAAGGGGTAGAGGGACTAAGCATGTTCCAGAAGGCCCTGCAGGTCATGGGCCAGAGAGCTTTTTGTTTTGTTTTTAAACAAAGATCTCACGTAGCCTACGATTTGCTATGTGGCCAAAATGACCTTGAACATCTGAGCCTTCTGCCTCTAGTTGCTGAGTGTTAGGATTGTAGGGTGCACCACTGTGGCCTGGTTTATGTAGTGCTGGGGATAGAGTATAGGCCTTCCTGCTTGATGGGCTGTGTAGGTCTAGCTAGGCTGAACCCTCTATGTTGACCAGGCTGGCCTCAAGTCCACAAAGACCCTCCTGCCTCTGCCTCCTGAGTAGTGGGAGTAAAGGCCTGGACCACTATGCTGGGCCATCTGGCCAGGGGTAGCACTGCCCACAGTGGGCTGACCCTCCTATGTTATCTGGCAATCTACAGAAATGCCCCACAGGCCGATATGGAGCCAGTCCCTCAGTTGAGGTGCCCTCCTTACCCAGTTCTATCTGATGACCGCCAAGGTCCTCCTGGAGCTTGCCTCACCTCAAGGAGGAGGAAGGTTCTCTTGCTCAGAAGCCTACATCCTTAACAAGGCCTGTGGGGTGGTAAGGAGACGGCCACCTCAGTCCTAGCCTGATTCCCCCTTAGCAAGGCCTGTGGGGTGGTGAGGAGATGGCCACCGCAGTCCTAATTCCCTCTCTCCAGTTCACAGAGCAGCAGAGCCTGGACCTGGCTGTGGCCCTAGAGCCCAACGCCACCTTCCTGAAGAAGGCCTTGCAGTCAGCGCTGAGACATCTAGCCCGCTAACCACCCACAAGGACTCGGTTCCCTGACCCCTTGCCTCGGAACACACACAGCACAGCCAGCTCAGGAGTCAGCTGCCCTGGTGCCCAACACTCCTGGCTGGGCGGAGGCCATCTTGACTTTAGAGAGGAGGCCCTAGGCTCTGTGCTGGCTACCACTCCTGATCACAGTACAGGGACAGTGGAGGACCAGCGCTAGGTGGGCGGTGTCCTGGGAGAGCGGGCTCCAGTGTGCTCAGGGTGAGTCTTTTGTGCTCAGGTGTATGTTGTGACCCTCCTTTTTTGTTTGTTTCTGAACTGAATAATTTTGCAATAGTTTTTAATAAAAAAGCTCATCTAAGCATGGTGGCTCACCCCTGTAATCCCAGCGCTCAGGAAAATCGGAGTTGAAGGGTATCTTCAGCCACACAGTGTAAAGCCAGCCTAAGCTACAAGAGAGACCTTTCTCAGACATGTTTATGGGTGTGGCTGGGCAGTGGCTGCTGGGTAAAGAGCTTGCTGAGGGCATTAGGATTTTTTAATTTGAATCCCCAGAACCCATCATCCCTGCTCTTATGGCAAGATAGGAGGAGAGGCAAGGGGGATCTCTGAGTTTGAGCCAGGTCTGCTCCAAGTAGAGAGTTCCAGAACAGCTAGGGCTACACACAGAAACCCTGTCTGGGGGAAAACTACAATTTAGCACGCAGACATTACTGAATTAGGAAAGTTCATGGCAGCAACCCTCCTAGCTGCTCCCTGTGGCGGGTGGGAACAGAACTTTCCCGGTGCTACATCCCAGACAGCAGTCTCCTGTGAAGCCAAGTCCCCTGTTCCGGGAGGTGGGAAATCAACTTAGGGACAAAGCAAAGCCTGGTTTTGAGAACAAGCTGATGGGGCAAGGCGAGCAAACCTTAAGAGATGAACAGCCCCTCACCCCGCTGTTGGCCTTTACAGTTGGGTAGCCCCTGAAGCTCCCCGCAACTCAACACTCCCTGACCCTGTGTGAACTTTCTTTACTGTACCCGATGTGTGCTGCGAATGTGCTCGGGCTAGGTGAACTATTCCCAGACCTGCCCCTGGTAATGGTGGGTGTTGGCCAGAGACGGTGGCCTAAAGGAGCTTGTCTCCCCCGTCATGATCCGGGTGAGACTCCCTGCATGGCCCCTTGACCCTGTTCCTCTCTATTAACTGCAAAGACTGTGTGTGTGTGTGTGTGTGTGTGTGTGTGTGTGTGTGTGTGTCAGGCAAGAAGGCCGACTTTGTTTGAAATGCCAACTAATTGAGAAAAGACGGGGCATTGGTCCAGAGTCCAAATCGCCCCGAGGCAGAATCGGGCAGTTGGCCATGGTAGACTGGTGGGCGCCTTCTCCCTGGTGGAGGCTCGCGATTTAACGGTGCGCACCTGATCCTAATCTAGTCACAAGACGCTTCTCGGGGCTGCAGATCTCAAGGGCCGTTTTTTCCTCGAGCTATTCCTCTCATCGCTGCCTCTGCCCACGAGTGGTGGCGGCTGGACCATTGCACAAGTACGGGTTAGTGGGGACAGCTGCCTCGTGGCTCTCCGGGGCTCATCGCCAAATTTGGCGAAGACGGAAAGCAGAGTTCTGCTGGTGACTGGGGAAGACAGAGGTCAGGCACTAGATACTGAAATCCGATCCCAGAGCCCAGCTCCAGCGCCAGTAGCCCAGAACCCGCACAGTCCCGAAGCCGACTGGTCCTAGCGCCGAAGTCATGGTGCAGCCGCGCGGTGGCGCCCCCAGCGGCCGCAAGCAGCAGCGCTCCTCTGATCAGAGTAGGCGCCAAATGGGCAACGGGACGAGCCGATATCGCGAGAACTGGAGAGCTATTTGAGCGCAAGCGCAGAGCGCTATCTTCTCTTCCGGTTCCCGCAGCCTCTGCAGCCATGAGGTAGGTAGTTATCGGGGCGCTATCCGGAGCCATCCGCGCACCCGGGACTCCCGCGGGCTTCGTGCGGCTCGACTCGGAGGCTCTCCCCGCGGCTGCGCTCGTCGCCAGCCTTTTCCCGGCAGGCTGTGGGCCTCGTCCGTCGGCGCGGGGCCCGAGCCCTCCGGGGAGCCAGCATGGCGAGCACTGAGCGCCCTCGTTTCTCCCTAACAGCAGCAAAGTCTCTCGCGACACCCTGTACGAGGCGGTGCGGGAGGTCCTGCACGGGAACCAGCGCAAGCGCCGCAAGTAAGCACGGGCGGGGCGGGCACCCCTGCTCCCCCGGTGGGGCGGGACGAGCACCCCGGCGCCCTCCGGCAGGGCGGGCTGACGGCGCCCCTCTCGCCTAGGTTTCTGGAAACGGTGGAGCTGCAGATCAGCCTGAAGAACTACGACCCCCAGAAGGACAAACGTTTCTCGGGCACCGTCAGGTTGGCACCGCTCTGACCCCACCCAGCTCCTCAGTGTCCCCGTGTGGCCTCCCCCTGCCGCTCTGGCCAAGCCCGAGGCGGGCACGGGGGCGCTGACGGGCGCGGGTAGTTCAGGCGCCCTGCTCCGGGCAGGCTGGCTGGACGGACCCCCACCCTGGGTCTTTAAACAAGAGGGGAGGCGTGGGGAGGCCTCGGCCGAGCCCGCCGGCTAGCCTGAGAAGCCAGGCTAGTGTCGCAGACCTCCGGGTAAGGCTCGGGGCTCGCTGCCGTCCCAGACTCCTGGGACTCCTTCCGCCTCGTGGGCGCTCAGGGACTGGGCATGACCCGTTCCCTCCTCCCCAACGCAGGCTCAAGTCCACCCCTCGCCCCAAGTTCTCGGTGTGCGTCCTGGGGGACCAGCAGCACTGCGATGAGGCCAAGGCCGTGGATATCCCCCACATGGACATCGAGGCGCTGAAGAAGCTCAATAAGAACAAGAAGTTGGTCAAAAAGCTGGGTAGGTGCAGCTGGCTGGTGTTTCGGGGCGGCCCTGGCTGCTTTCGGCAGGCGCCACACGGAAGGGGGTTCAGGAGCGGCCCCTGTCCCAGAGTGCTTCACACAGCGGTTAGCAATCCAGAAAGCGGCACACAGGCCGATCTGGTGGAGGCGGTCACTCAGAGCGGTGCTCCTCCCAGGTGTGGGGAGTTGACACAGACAGCTGCTGTGTTTTCTGGTGAATTAGACAGCCTGGGCTGTGACAGGTTAGCTTTTCGTTGAAGGTGGCCTCATTTTGGATTTTTACTGGTGTCAGACATTGGCACTTGGGCAAGTGAAGCTACTGGGTGGGCGCATTGGACTCGCATTAGCTCCCTCCCCTCTGATCTGGGCGGTAGTTAAGCCTGCCTTTACAGGTAGGAAACAACTCCACTCTTGCAGGTTGGTGTAACCCCACCAAACGCCTGTTCCCAGCCATTGAACATGACAGCCGCCCTCACTGAAGTGCCTGGGCTGCACAGCCGCAGTCCTGCTTTGGGTTTCTCATAGCTAGGTTTGGTTCTGGGCCTGTGCAGTGTGCCCTGGATTGTGAGTCAGTCACCTTCAGGAGTGCAGGGTCTGCAGAGGCAGCTTGGTGGCCAGTTTAAAAAGTTGGTTCTGATGGGGCTGGAGAGATGGCTCAGCGGTTAAGAGCATTGCCTGCTCTTCCAAAGGTCTTGAGTTCAATTCCCAGCAACCACATGGTGGCTCACAACCATCTGTAATGAGGTCTGGTGCCCTCTTCTGGCCTTCAGGCATACACACAGAAAGAATATTGTATACATAATAAATAAATAAATATTTAAAAAAAAGTTGGTTCTGAGCCGGGCGGTGGTGGCGCACGCCTTTAATCCCAGCACTCAGGAGGCAGAGGCAGGCGGATCTCTGAGTTCGAGACCAGCCTGGTCTACAAGAGCTAGTTCCAGGACAGGCTCCAAAACCACAGAGAAACCCTGTCTCGAAAAATCAAAAAAAAAAAAATCGGTTCTGCCTTTCTGGCCTGGATATGAGCAGCCCTTGTCTTATCTCATAGCCAAGAAGTATGACGCCTTTCTGGCCTCTGAGTCTCTGATCAAGCAGATCCCGCGTATCCTGGGCCCAGGCCTGAACAAGGCCGGCAAGTTCCCTTCCCTGCTGACACACAATGAAAACATGGTGGCCAAAGTGGACGAGGTGAAGTCCACGATCAAGTTCCAGATGAAGAAGGTGGGCTTGGGTTCCTCGGGCACAGCATGCTTGACTAGGGGTGGGAGGTGCACCCTGCTCTCAGGAGAGAGCCAGGCCTGCCACCTAGGTGTTGACTAGCCTGGCCTCTGCAGGTGCTGTGTCTGGCTGTCGCTGTCGGCCACGTGAAGATGACCGACGACGAGCTGGTCTACAACATCCACTTGGCTGTCAATTTCTTGGTGTCCTTGCTCAAGAAGAACTGGCAAAATGTCCGGGCTTTGTATATCAAGAGCACCATGGGCAAGCCCCAGCGTCTTTACTAGGATGCCCCAATAAACCTTCGTGCTACCTTACTTTTGGTCTGCCTGTGTCTGAGCTCAGTTCCAACCCCACTGGAGTGATTGGAGCTGTATGAAGCCAGATTCAGCTGTGAGGACATGTGCCCACATCTGGTTGGCCTTGGTTCTGGCCCCAGCCAGGTTTCTCCATGTAACATTTTTTTGTGAGCAAGGCTATGGTAGAATTTAGGGCCTGGTTTTTCTGGAAGGGGTTGAATGGTCCCAGTAAGGACAATTGAAATTGCACTGTGGTGAAGTGAGGTGTGGTAGTGACAGGCAAAGCCACCTCAGGAGTTCCAGAGCCAAAGAGCAGAATCCTGTCACCAGTTGGTTTCCATCACTGGAGCCTCTAGGTGACCTCACCCCCCCAATGAGGCTGGGGAGGCCCCTCTTTGGAGCCAAGCTAGTGGGGTTTAGAAGAGACATAAATCTGAAGGCTAGAGCAGTAGGCTTGTCGGGTGTCCAATTTGAATCCTAGTGTTGAGGGCGTTTGCAGGGGTTGCCAATACCCCCATGCATACTGTGGCCTCATTCTGCCTCTCCATAGGAGAATCTCTGGGCTCAGCTGGCTGAGTGCCTGGTCTAACCTGGCATCGACAGCTGATTGCTAAAGGCCTTCGGTAGATACTTCAGCCTGGTAATCTACACACCTGGCAGCCGCTAAAGTCCCCAGGCCTCTGAATCCTGGCTTGACTGCCAGCAACTGTCCAGAAGCCAGTAAGGTGAGCTGTGCCCACTGCTGAGCACAGGTGCTGGGTGCGCATCACTGACGGTGGCGGTGGTTGGTGACAGCACCCCTGCACCTTATGAGTATGGGTAGGCCATAGTGGGAGGCTGCACATGACACACATTGTCCTAACCCAACAGCTTTTTTAATTGTTTAGGCAGGAACCAGGCCATGGGCCCCTGCCTTGAGCCATTTATGATATAGCCCGTCACATCTGGATTTAAAAATACACAAAAATACATATAATACATGTTATAAAACCTAGGTGGGGTTTGGAGGTGGCCTGAGCAGTATGCGAACGGTGAAAACCTTCAGGAAGCTCGGGCAGGATGAGGAGGGGCACAGTACTTCATTTGAAACTGATAAATACCCAGGTGACCTGGGGACAGGCCAGTTGACCCTCAGGGGCCTGGATGTGGAGGAAGCAGGGGAGGGGAGGAGACAAGGGCTCTTCAAGTTCCAGGCTCCTGTTCCCTGCCACCTGTCATTGAAGGGGTGCCTAGCTGCATATATGCTGGGGAGAACGGGCAGCACGCTGTCCAGCCTCCAGCCCAGCTGTACCGCTTGCTCTGGGCCAGCACAGCCCCCGCCCCTGTAGCCAGCCCTGTTCTAGGGAGGTAGCTGAACTTAGGCTCCAGCTCCACCCACTCTGTGAGCCTCTATCTTGGCACTTTGATACAGGAGACCAAAGCTCACTGCACGGGGCCTGGGAACAGGCTGGTACCTAGAAGGTACAAGAAGTGTGGGCCATTCTTAGCCCAGCCCCCAACTCAACACCTTGTACCAGGGCAGCCTTGCAAGCTGCCTCTCTGGTCTCCATTCTACCTTCACCTGCTCATGGCTCCCTTAGGAACCAGAGACCAGGCACTAAGCCCGCAGGTGTCCTCCATCCCCCAACTCTGATGTCACTTGAGGCCAGGTGGGACCCGGTCATCTGTGGGTCAATGCCCAGGAAGGCCACATCACCATGGAGCCCTCTTCTCTCCAGTAAAGCGCAGGACAGTGGCAGGGAGCATGTGTGCCGGGGCCAAGGAGGCAGCCTGGGTCCCAGCCTTAAGCCCGTGGGTGGGTGAGTCCCCTAACCCACACCGTGGGAGCCCAGGCAGGCAAGTGTGTGGAAGAAAGTCCGACGTCTTGCATTCTGGTGGACGTCAAAGGGACGCTAGTCTTTGACAAGCTTGTAGACATGGTGCTGTGCCCCATGCTCGCTGGTGGAGACTTCGAAGACAAAAGCGATGACAAGCAGGGTCTCCTGTGAGTCCCGACTTGTGACCACCTGAGGAAGAGAACAAGACTCAGTAGAGCAGGGGCAGTGGCGGGCGGGCCCGAGCATGGGCCGGCGCTCACCTGCAGGATGGTGAAGTTCTCCAGCACGCTGTTCATCATGTACTTCTCGGGCAGGTGCTTCAGCTTGTGGATGAAGTTGATCATGTACTCACACATGGGCGAGCGGTGGATACGGTACACGAAGCGGCCGTTCTCCAGGCGGGCATACTCAGTCTGCGGAGTGGGGCAGTCGTGTCACCTGGCGTCCCTGGCCTGTCTGCCTGTCCCCCCACCTCCCCAGGCCTCTGCTCACCTCCACTTTCTCTACCACTTGTTTGCCGAAGGAGCACACCTTGGTGGACACGCTGATGGTCATGCTGTCGGCCGAGCTATACTGTGAGCTTACCCCGTAGAAGGCCCCAGGGCCCTCCTGAACTGTGCTGTTGAGGTCAGCCTGGGGAGAGGGCACCAAGTGCTGCAGAGGCCAGAGGCTAACCTCCATGCCTCCAGTCCCACCTACCCAGAGGTCTGCAGGTCCCTCCCAGGGGCCCGCTGGTCATGCAGGAGAGCAGAAGCAAGGAACTGGGCAAGTTGCCCATCTTGGGTTGGGAGAAGCCTCACCCAGAACTTGACAAGGAAGAAGGCGTTCGGGGGCCCCTTCTCATAGAGTTCCTTCAGCCCCCCCTTCTTCTCAGGGAACTTGTCATAGATCTGGCGTACATCCACCGCCTCCAGGGGTGGGTCTGAGAAGGCAGGGTTCGTCTGGCCGATGTGCACAAACAGGTGTTTGCTGTACTGTGGGGAGGGCCGAACCAGGGTTAGCCTGCAGGCTCAAGGACCCCACCGCCAGGACCCTGATCTGGATGCCAGTCTCCCCACCATCCCCACATTACCGTGTCGGGGTCCCGTTGCACCTCCATGAAGGCGGAATATTCCAGGAGGCGTAGCCGAGAGGAGGCGATGGTGCGGTCCTGCCACGCAGGCGCAGAGGCAGAGGAGGCAGCGGCTGGGGGCAGCGGGGCCAGGGACTCATAACCTAAAAGGGTAAGATGTAGCTCATCTGCCCAGGCACGGTGGACAGCAGGGTTGGGCTTTACACTCCGAGGGGTGGGGGTGCAGTGTGTAGCCTACACACCAAGCGTGGGCCTAGTACTAGTCACTGGATGTTTTTAATGTGTGTTTACACAGAGAGCTAAGATGCCATTACCGAGAGTGGAATCTGTTAAGATTTTAGTGTCTTTCTTTCCAGGGAATAAAAACTCAACCAACCTCCTATGGCTGCCACCCACCCAGGTACACACAGGTCCCAAACAGAAGGGCAGACACAAGAGGCACCAGGTGCTAGGTGGCCTGGCGGGACACTTACTGTTGAGCGTCGGTGGCAGGGGAGGCTGGACAGGGTAGGCAGGCTGGGCAAAAGGCTTGATGCTGCAGTCAGTCAGGAATATGGCAGGTCAGAGGTCCTCAGCCCCTCACCTGCCCAGCCCCTCCCCCGCATCCCCTCAAGCTGATGCCTCAAAGCGCATGCTCACAGGCTAGCCTGCCACGTTCTAATTTGGATGGCACCCAGCCGCATCCCACAGCTGGTGGGTACACTCCCCTCCCATCCTTAGAAAGCTATTCACTGTGGCTGTGAGTATGTTCTCAGAACTGAGAACCCCGAGTTTTGTTCCCTAACTGGTGGTAACCAGAGATTAACTGTGGTTCCCCAAGTCGGAAACAAATACAGGGCTCAGGAAGGAGGGAAGCGCATGCGTGGAAGCCACAGGCGATACTCACTCCTGAGACGGCCCAGGCTGTTGTCCTAGCAAAGGGGGACTACTCCAGAACTGTGGACAAAGCCAGGGTCTCAGTACTCCGGAACCCTAGCCACACCCCAGCCCAGCCCTCAGCCTCCAGCCCCCCCCCATACCCTTGAGGAGGTGGAGAAGACAGCCTGGGGCAAAGGGGAGGGTGGGCTGAACTTGTTTTGCAGGACGCTGGCAGAGACGATCTGTGCAGATGACATGGAGGCCATGCTTTGGAGTGCTTTGTCCTTGGAGACCTGGTCCTGGGGAGACAGTGGTCACATGAGGTCCAGCTCTGCTGTGGATTCAGTAGTCTACCCTCTCTGAGCCCCAGTATCCTGGCGTCTGTATCCTTTCCAGGGACAGCCCACAGTATGAAATACTACTTTATTCTATGCCCAGTACGGTGGTCCCTTGCAGTCCCTGAGGGACTTGGCTCTGGGCATTCCCTCACACACTGAAATGCAGGGTGCCTGAATGTCACACAGCGTCTGCACAGACACTGCACGCTCCTCCTGGACTCAGATTATCTGACGTGTCTGTGAAACCAAATTAGCTTCATAATTAGCAGCTTTGATTGGTTTCTATGCTGGGCACCACACTGAAGCATGTCCGGTGAGCAGGCCACCTCTGTGCTACCCCAATGCTCCTGTCGTCACCCAGGTGCTCTCAAGGCCCTCCCCACGGGCACTGGGCCACTTACCAGGTTCATGGCCTGTGAAGGAGAAAGGGACAGGATTAGAAACACCAGGGATCTATGGAGGAAGGGACGTGGTTTCTTGTAACCCACCCCCACCCTGTGTCCTGGCTGCCAGCTTCCAAGGAAGCCAAGAGGCAGCTGGGTACTCTTCCCACCCTGAGAAGGAGTGCTAGCCAGCCAGGGGGTGCACTGGCGAGGGAGGATGAAGGAGAAAAAGGACCATGAGTCTGTCCCTCCCAGAACCTGAGCTTGGGAGACTTAGCGGCAGGGAGAAGGGCAGATCCCTCATCCCACCTCGACTGAGCTGCCCGCCAACACCGTTCATGTCCTCCCTCAGTTCCCAGGCCATTAGCAAGCAACAGTCAGGAGAAGAGAGGACAGGGACAGAGGAGAGGCAGTCTGGAGTGGCTCTCGGACGCTGGCCACCTGCTGTCCAGTCACCAGGGGCTGTGGCCTGGGAACCCTGACAGCCTGGTTTTGTTTTTTTTGAGACAAGCATCTCACTGTGTAGCCCTGGCTGTCCCGGAACTCAGATCTGCCTGCTTCTGCCTGAGTGTTGGGTTAAAGTGTCACCACCCCAGACTTCTCCGAGCTTCCAAACCTAACGACTGTCACTTGTGTGTCTCAGGCCCTCTCAGTTCCTCAGCCCTGTTCTGGCCAAGTGGCAGGGGCCCATACCTTAAGCCTGAGCCGTGTCTCCTGAGATCTCCTCCTGGCTAGAACCTGCAAGTGTCTAGAGACCCTGTAGGGAACGAGAGAGAGAGCAGAGGACAGAGAGAGAAGGGGGCAAGAAGAGCTCAGGCCGGAGAGACGGAGAGTGGGCTGGAGAGCCGACGAGGCAGAGGCCTGCGGTGCGCAGCGTGCAGAATGGGCGAGAGAGGCCCGGCAAGGGCTGGAAGCCCTGCCAGGCACCCAACGTACCTTGATGCCAACCTGGTATTCCCGAACCTTCTTCCGAGCTAGAACCTGTATGTGGCTGGACACCTGGGGAGGTGCCCCACCACAAATGGAAACAGGTGGTGAGGAGGCACAGCCAGGATGGCCAGGGAGGGGGGAGCACCCAGCCCTCATCTCTGGAGGCCCAGGATCCAATGGGAGAACTTAGGCATCTCAGCAGGTACATGACTATTGATACTGTCACTATGCACCCTCTGTTCAGACCAGAACCCCAGTCTAAGATCTGCTCTATGCTCAGGCAGAAGAGGGCTGCGCCTAACTCAGGAAGTGGGGGGGTCTTTCCCTCCCAGGATTCCTGAGGCAAGCTTTGGCCCTGTGGCTCCCAGCATTAGATATGTACCGAAGCCACAGCTGTCTTTTATTTTTTAAAGATTCATTTATTCATTATGTAGACAGTATTCCACCTGCGTGTATCCCTGCCAGCCAGAAGAGGGCACCAGATCTCACTATAGATGGTTCTGAGTCACCATGTGGTTGCTGGGAATTGAACTCAGGACCTCTGGAAGAGCAGCCAGTGGTCTTAACCTCTGAGCCATCTCTCCAGCACTCCCCCCCCCCTTTTTTTTTTGAGACAGGGTCTCACTTTGTAGACTGGACTGGACTCTGCCTCCCAACTGCTGGGATTAAAGGCTTGCCACAGCTTCTAGCAATCTCTCCACTGTCCTGCCTGCCTTCCTCCCTCAGCTTCTTCGGAGGAGCCACACAGACATGCCTTTCTGTGGACAGACTGGAGCACACAGTAGGTGCTCTTACTGGAAGGACTTCTTTCCCAGCAACCCGCTCCCTGGCTCTTAATAGTAAAGCTGAGCTAACCCTAGACCAATAGGGCCCAGCTTGTATGACAGCCCTTGGCACAGTCCAGGAACAGACAATGGACTAGAGACCCACATGTCACCAATAGCAGCAGCTGTGGTGGGCTTTCTTCAGAAGTTTTTATTTCCATAAAGAAGCTGTTGTTATGGACTTGAGAACCCCAGTAACTAGCTGAACGGTGGTGGCGCACGCCTTTAATCCCAGCACTGGGGAGGCAGAGGCAGGAGGATCTCTGTGAGTTCAAGGCCAGCCTGGTCTACAGAGTGAGTTCCAGGACAAGCTCCAAAGCTACAGGGAAACCCTGTCTCGGAAAGAGAGAGAACCCTAGTAACACCCCTTAGCCGCATTCGTCCGGCAGGTCCCTGCCCTGGAGTCCCAGCAGATGCTGGCTCCGGTCCTGGCAATACTGATGGCCACCAAGCTTTGGACGTCCAGCCCATCTGGTCTTTGCAGTAACTCTGACTTACAGATGACCCAATCGCAGACAGAGAGGCTCACTATGAATCCAGGCTCACACAGCTGGATACACAGCTGGCATCCAAGCCCAGGCAGTGTGGGCACCACTGGCTTCATCCACAAGGTATTCTCCCAGGATTCCTTCAGACCCTGAAGTGGGGACCACTTCCCTAGGCAGGGCCAGCTCTGACAGCTGGAAGTCACAGGGAGCTTACTCCCAGCTTGGTGTTGAATTGTCTGGTTAATAGGGAGGCATTGTACCAGGCATGGTGGTCCACACCTCGGATCCCAGCACTTGGGAGGCAGAGGTAGGTGGAGCTGCTACAGAGTTGAATGAGAGGGAGTGCCACTGGAGATACGGGCACCCCAGATGGCTAGGTTTCCTGTGTGGACAGCCTAGCCCGGAGCAGGTGCCATGTTGGGTCAGAACGAGGCAGAACATGTGACCGGGTTGGGTTTGACGCAGTCCGAACTTATAGACCCTCAGCCTCTTCCCGGGACTGACCAGGAGGTTTCGGAGGATATGGGCGTGGCTTACCACAGTGACAGTAACAACAGTGGATGCACTTAGCTGCTCTAGGTGTCCACATGTCAATCAATTGACAGTTGCCAAGGCGCCAGGCTGGGAAGCATACTTAGCCCCAGGTAGGGCAGACTATGGGAACTGGGGGCTTGACCTCAGAGTCTGTGTTGTCTGGGGGAGGGGACTGAGAGCCTTATGCTGGAGCCACACACAAAACTCCTCCACCTCAGTCTTAAAAGTGCTGAGATGACAGGCGTGTGCCACTCCATGGAGGGGAGAGTGCTCTTGTGGCCCTCCAAGTGTTAGTGTGAGCTCAGGGACCAGAGTGACACCCAGCTGTGCTGAGGACCCGGGAATGATTCAGGGACCAGGGCAGGAATTACTAAATGCCACGATAAGCGGGGAACCTAGGGCTCCCTCCACCTTCCCAGGATGGGGTTAGGGCAGGAGGGGCTTGTCTGGTTGACCCCTCTCCTAGGTACCCCAGGTCACCTAACTCGCTCCCCTCAGCCTGGCCACACACAGCTGTCGCTGCTCCCCTACTCTCCCCACTGTGGATGCAGTCGGCTTCCACCTCCTGGCTGGCCTCCCAGATCTACCCTGGCAGGGGCAGGACCCCATCCCTCACAACTGCCCCCACTCTTGGCTGCCCCACCAGGGTTCCCTCTCTCCCTCCTCTGTACCACCTGCTCCTGGCTCATTGTTAGGTCAGGGGCCAATCTTGATTCTATCTCCTAGATCAGATCAGTGACCCAACAGGGGCCACTAAACTCCCCCAGTTTCTTAGTTTTATGTCAACTTGATACAAGCTAGTCATTTGGGAAGAGGGAACCTCAACTAAGAAAATGCCCCCACAAGACTGGCCTGTGGGCAGGCCTGTGGTGGTGTATTTTCGTGGTTGATGTGGGAGGGCCCAGCCCGCTCTGGACAGTGGCATCCCTGGGAAGGTGGTCCTGGGTAGTCTAAGGGAGCAACGAGCAGCACTCCTCCACAGCCTCTGCCTCAGTTCTACCTCTAGGCTCCTGCCCTGACTTCTCTCAGTGACAGACATTGTTTGGAAGTATAAGGTCAAACAACCCTTTCCTTCCCAAGTTGCTTTTGGTTATGGTCTTCATCACAGCAACAGGACCCTGAAGATATGCGAAGGACACGCAGAGCGGGCTCTGAGCGGCTGTACGGTCGCAGACCTGGGAGGACAAGCTGAGCGGGCTCTGAGCAGCTGTATGGTCACAGACATGGGAGGACACACGCAGAGCGAGCTCTGAGCGGCTGTATGGTCACAGTGGGGCTGGATAGTGTGAACTACATCACACTTTGTGGTCTGTGCTAACACAAGCGGGGTGTAGTGGTTGCTATCTGCTGACAGGGTCCCCTCCCTGGCTAACTCCCACATAATCCAAAGGCAGTTCGGGGGTGCCTACTCCAGCAAGACTATACAAGCCTTTGCATTCCACCCCACTGGGCACATGCCCATCTTCCGTGGCTAATCTGTGGTCCCTAAACCCAAGACACCCATGGGTGGGAGTGGCAAGGGGCCAGGACCATCTCTCTACCTGTTTTCTCGTTCTGGTCTTTCCAGTCCTCAGTTTGATGTAGCGGGCAATCAGCTCATTTCGACCTAGTCGGAGAGATAGCCAATGAGGACCGGGTAGAGGGAGGGTCCAACCCAAGCCTGGGCACCCCACCTGGCTCACCACGCTTTCCTCAAGGCTCCCCGGCATGCTGTCTCCGGGACTTGCAGGAGAGCAAGGCCCTCAGAAAAAAGGAGGACCTTGACAGGTAGGTAGTGTGGCTGTGGCTCCCAGCAAGGCTCAGAGGCTAGGGTTGAGGGTGGGTCTCAGCCCTTGGCCCCTGTCTTGGGCAGTTCTTTCTGGCTTCATCCTGATCACAGGAGACCCTGAACAAGCCCTGTCCCTTCTCTGGTGAAGGAAAACGGGAGCTAGAGGCTCTAGCATGTCTCTGATGCTAGTAGCTTGGGTCAAGGTGTGTCCCTGGGTCCTCACACCAATGAGACCCATATGGCGGTATCCACTCGCCTCAGTCTTGGGTTAGGGGCTCTGCTTGGCACCCTTGGAGACCCTCTCGGGGAGCAGACTATGCCAAGGTGGGGGCTGTCTATACATGCCATAGGGTATATGTCAGTATCCAGAGTGTGCAGTCAGCCCCCCAACCTCCTGTCCTCCCCAGAACTGCCACATTCCCCAAATTCCTTTGTGATGACAGAACAGGCCCCACTGCCCCTCCCTGCCCGCCAACCCCTTGTCTAAAAATACCCCATGGGGCTGCGCTGCCATTGGTGAGGGTGCGCTGTGGGCAGGCTGCCCCACCCGATGGAAGCACCCCAGAATATCTTCCTGTCCCGAGAAGGGGTTCAGGCATTAAGGACCGGCCTATACAGAGGGTGGGGCTCCCATCTTTGTTTCTTCCTATGGTATCCCCTCAGTCCTGGGTGCTGAGATTCAGGGGGAGGCTGGTGCTACCTCACTAGGCTACAGGCTCTCAGAGGCTCGCTGGACTGACCCAGTTTTCCTGGCCCCCTGAGTCACCCCGAAACCTCCAGCCGGCAGGGCTGGGGAGAGGCGGGGCGCGTGTGGGCTGCGGCCGGCCTGTTTGCGAGGTGCAGCTGGTGGAGGCCCCAGACACACGCAGCTCAAGCCCGCCCGGACTCGCCCGCCAGGCAGGCGGCCAGGGCTCCCCCAACCAACCGGTCTGGCAGGGGACAGAGAGCAGGGGGCGGGGCCAGAGGGCGGAGCCACGCCCACCTCTGCCTGCCCCGCGCACTCACCACTCAGCACTCACCGTACATCTTGCCCTCATCTGACAGGATGATCTTGCGCCGGCCGCAGGGCGGGTAGATGGCCAGGGCCTCCTGGAAGCTCTGCTCGATGTCCGGGCTCCACACTCCCTCGGCATCGTTGTCCAGCCCCTTGTCCAGGCCTTCGGACCCATCCTCCCGGGCCTCCCCGGGGCTGCTGTTGGCGGTCCAGCTGTTGGACGCTATTGTGCTGGTTGCTCTGGGCTCTGGGCCTGAGCCCCCTGGAAGGCCTGAGCCTAGACAAGCAGATGACAAGGGTTAGGACAGGGTTTTGCCACCCCAGTGACTGTTCCAATGCTCCCCCCACACCAGGCTGGATGAAGGCAGTCAGAGGTTAAGCCTGTTCAGAGCTGTGTGTGGCCTTGGATGAGTTACTTTACCTCTCTGAACCTGGGTCCTATAAAAAGTCAAAATGGTCCCTCGGAGAGATGGCTCACGTTAAGAGTGGAGGACCCTATGTCCAGCACCCATGTCCGACATCTAACAACTGCCTAGCAGGCACTCTCTCTCTCATACACACACACACTGAAAATGCCAGGCTGGAACACTGAGAAAGCAATAGGAGCTGGTATGATCATGCACCCCTGTAATCCCATTACTTGGGATGCTGAGGCAGGAGGATTGGGAATTCAGCTGCCTCCACTACACAGCACATCTGGGGCCAGCCTGGCCTATGTAATACATTGCCCCCCACAAAGAGATGGCCCGACAAGACAGTGGCAAGAGCATCTGTCAATCCTCGTGTCCTGAGCTCCCTTCCTGGGACCTGCACGGTAGCTTCACATGCGGGAAAAAAGTAAGTTTAATAAAGGAAGGAGCGAGATCTCCCCCCGGCCACCACCTACAACAGTATATTTATCAAAAGGTATAGCACCCCCGTGATTACACACTTGGGAGGCTGAGGCAGGAGGATTGCTAGTTTGAGCCAGATATGCTGTTTGCCTGTAAACCCAGCATTCAGAAGGCTAAGGCAGGCAGACTGGTTTTTTTTTTTTTTTTTTTTTGCTTTTCGAGACAGGGTTTCTTTGTAGCTTTGGAGTCTGTCCTGGAACTAGACCAGGCTGGCCTCAAACTCACAGGGATCCACCTGCCTCTGCTTCCCGAGTGCTGGGATTAAAGGCGTGAGCCAGTGCCTGACTCAGACTGCAAATACTAAAGGTTAATCTGGACTACATGGGGAGACCCTGCCTTCAAACAAAGAACGAGGCAGCAGCAGCAGCCAGAGACTTCAGAGCTTGGGCGGCTGGAGCAGGAGTTCAAGGTCATTCTCAGCGATGTACAGCAACTGAGTCCAGCTGGACTGTAAGGGCCGCCCCCACAGGGCACCTGCATATCTGGGCAGTCTCTACACAGGCAGGCAGGGAGGATACTTACTCCTAACAAGCCTGTGGAGCTCTGAAGTAGAGCATCAGGCTAGGACTGGTGTCTGCAGCCCTCTCAGGGCAGAGGTGAGAGCCTCTCCCACCAGCACCCGCGCAGGACTGCTGTGGGAGGAGACTTCCTTCAGCTTCCCCACAGGTAACTCAGGAGAACCCCCCACAGGACCTTAGCATGGGGCAGGCGCTGCCCAGGGCGTGACCAGGCCCGAGTGGCAGAGGCCAACGAGGAGGAGGTACAGCCAGCAGCTTGGCTCTGCCTGTCCTGGCCTTCTCAATCCACTTCCTGTTGCCATACCTCCTCACCACCCACAGGCAAGCCTGTCCCGGCCCACATGACAGACGGCACCTGTGTTCCACACACCCTCTCTGTCCCCAAGAACACAGCTCCAGATGCACCTCACGCCTCCTGCAACCCCAGAACATTGGAACCTGAAGTCAGTTCTGAGGGCCTCCAGCCCTGGTGCGCTTTGCTCTGGGAAGGCAAGAACAGAGTGCCTGCCTGTGTGGTGACCCATGCCTTTGCTGCCAGCAGTCGGGAGGCAGAGGCAGGCAGTTCTAAGGTCCCAGGACAGCCAGAGCTACACCGGGAGACCAGATCTCTCTATGGCAGGGTCTGAACAATGCTGAGCTTGGAGTTCATTCTGTGTGTCTATGTTAGGGGCATCTTACTATGCTGCCCATGCTGGCCATCCACCTGTCTCAGCCTCCCAGGTGGTAGGGTACCAGGCATATATATGCAACTGCACACAGTTCTAAGCATCACGTTTAGACTCAAATTTTTTTCTTTCGGTTTTTCGAGACAGGGTTTCTCTGTAGCCTTGGCGCCTGTTCTGGAACTAGCTCTTGTAGACCAAGCTGGCCCCTAATTCAGAGATCCACCTGCCTCTGCCTCCCGAGTGCTGGGATTAAAGGTGTGTGCCGCCACCACCACCCGGCCTAGACTTAATATTTCTAACAGTGGCACCTGCCGTGTGCCAGGTGTGGTTTGGGGATTTGACAGGGTGACTCATCCAATCTTCATAGTAACCCTTTGGGGTACTGTTTTGAAAATAATTTATTCTATTTTATGCACACTGGTGCTTTGCCTGCAAGCATGAGTGAGAATGTTGGATCCTGCTGGAGTTACAGTTGTGAGCTGTACTGGGAATTGAACCTAGGTCCTCTGGAAAAGCAGCCAGTGCTCTCTACTGTTGAGCCATCTCTCAAGTCCCTAGGATACTCTTAGTAATCCTACTTATTACATGAGAAAAACCAAGGAACAGAGAAGTCAAACCACTTCCCCAAAGATACACAGCGAGTAAGTCACAGAGCTGGGTTTTGAACAGAGTTACTGGTTAGTGGCAGAGATGGAAGCTAGGGGGACAGGGTATCTGGGGAGAAGAAAGACCCTGCTGCCCACACCCTAACCATGTGGACAGGAAAAAGGCAGTGAAGCCCACAATCTGGATAGGAAAATAAGGTCCAGGCCACTGAGACCCCTCAGCTGAAGTGGCTTCTGGGACACCCAGAGGTCTCTCTCTGTGCCAGTCGGCAGCCAGGGGCAGATGCCCTGCCCTCGGCCTGTTCCTCACCACAGAACTGTGTAGGTCTGCAATCTTCCATCTACAGTAGGAATGGGGCAAAGGGCTGTGTGTCAGCTGGGGGAGGGGACACTGGAGCAGCAGCTGGTGGTCGTGGCCTCCCCAGGTATCTGTCTGATGCTGCCAGCCAAGGAGCTGTCAGACCAGCTGAAGGGTCAGAGGACCCACCCTGAGATAGGACCCCTGGGCCCTCAGCCTCCAATGGAACAGCCAGGCCCACTGCACGGGGGCCCTGGCAGCCCAACTTCTGAAGAAACTTGCTGGCCTCCCCCAAGTCTCTGGCTGTCTCCCCCTCATCCAGGCCATGCCCCCCTCCTGGGTGATGTCAGTCCTGCCCCGCCCCCGCGGGAGCATGTGGCCAAATATGGCGAACAGAGCAGCCCCGGAGCTGGGACTGACTGGGGGCGGGGCAGCCCCTGGCTGGGATCTCTGGCAGCTGGGGAGGGGGAAGGGCATGGGGGGTGAGGGGTGTCAAGGAGTAGGAACCCTAACGCACACACCCTACAGGGCTCCTGGGCACCTGCAAGACTGATATGGTTCTAGGCACACCCCAGGACGGCAGGGCACCCACATGAGTGGCATAGGTGGCACCCCCAAACAAGTCTCCCACAGAAGCACATTCGTGCAAGGCTTTGCCCAGCATGGCTCTGCTGACATCATTCAGGGAAGGCACCCTCAGGAGGCATGGGAGGCTACTGGGGTGACTGCTGCCCTCCCAGGGTCACTAGAGTGATGAAGACAATCCCTGGAGCGTGAATGCTCACCTCCAAACCCAGGGACTCAAGGGAGACCGTAGGCTGAGTGTCAAGGGGCAGAGTGGAAGCAGAGCAGCCCCAAAGACAACCTCCATCGAACGCTGCGTTCTGAGAGGAACAGGGGAGCAGGAAACGGAGGGCGAGATGGCCCCAGATGAATGGAAAGGACAAGAGGGTCCCAAAAGAGTCACCCAGCAGGCTCAGGCCAGAGTAGAGAGCTCAGAGACCAGCCAGTGCAAGGCAGCCGAACTGACGGCCTCTCATCTGGGGTGGGAGGAGGGAGAAGACCCAGGGATGGATCCACAGCACCCAGGTGAAGAGGCGAGCGGGTGGGACCCGCAGGGGCATTGCAGGAGGAAGTCAGGGGCCTAGAGCAGAGGAACGACAGAACGGGGGGGGGGGGGGGCGGGGCGGGGGGGCCTGGCTCGGCTCCTCCTCCCACAGACCCTCTCCCTCAAGAGTTTTCTGGAGGGCTTTAGCCTTCCCTATCACCCTTAGCCTGCAGATCAGTCACACCTGCCTCCTCCCCCTCTCCCAGACCCTCAGCCTGGGGGTCAGAAGGTGCCTCGGGCCAGTGACGAGGAAGGGGGCCAGGAGGCCTAAGGAGATAAGGGGCCCGGCTGCCCACTCCCAGCCCTGGGGCCAGATCTACGGGCAGAACTGGCCAGACAGCTCTGAATGGAGGCCAGAGTTGGGCGGCCGCAAAGGTCCTGTGGCTCCCTCCGAAGGGGGAAGGCCAAGCCTGGGGCCAGGACTCCCTGAGAGCTGGTGCCCTGGTACGGGCACCGCAGAGACAAGGCACGTGGTTAGGTGGCACTTCGCTGATTCCCAGGGGCGCAGGAGTTAATGGGCCCTGCAGGGACCCCTGCCCCCAAGTGCTCTCACTTCCAGGAGCTAGGCAGAACCCAACGCGGGCAAATCAGTGGGTCCCTTGCGCTCCACCCCAGACCGGGTTGACAAGGAGGCAAGGCTGGGAAGGGCCCGTTGGGCCTCCCCACCCCCTAGCCTGTCTTCCCTCTACCCCACCCCCATGGCAGCCAGCTGTTCCCCAGCTGCCAGAGGTTCCCACCCTACAAGTGGCCAAGCTCTGGTTGGGACCAGAATGGGCCAGGGGAGGGGGTAGGGATGCTCTACGCCTCCCCCTCCCACCTCCACTCTAAGGACCCAGGAGGGACCGGCCAAGTAGCCACACCCTGCCATGCTGGGGAGAGAGGACCCGCGCCCCTTCTCCACAGGAGGGAGTGATTTACAGGCCGACTGGAGGAGGCGGCTCCTCCCCCCTCCTGCTCAACTAATGTGCTTCCAATTTGAGAACCATGGTTCCCGCCCCTCACCACCACCCCTAGGAGCCGCGGCCAGGAACAGCCCCCTCCTCAGAGCCCCCAAGCCTCCCGCAGATGGAGCTGACCAGTCCCAGAAGGCCTCCCAAATTCTCTCTGCCACTCTCCAGGGTCTCTTTGTGTATACAGAACCCCAGAGATGGGGAGGGGGAGGCTGAGGGACAACCTGAGGAGCTGGGGTCCCACAGAACTCAGTTAACATGTGCCTTTCCACCACCCCGCCAAGTTACCCACTGGGCTGCCAGCAAGCAGCGATGTCAGGGAAGTCTCAGGGTCTTCTATGAGTACACAGGCTGCCACCTTGTCCCTCCTCCGACACAGGAGGCAGCAGCCACCTTACCGTGTAGCCCCCTGTGTTTTTTTAAAAAATATATATATATATATGTTGACATACAATCATGGTGTTATTTATTCGTGTGTGTGTTTGTGTGTGTGAGAGAGAGAGAGAGCGCGCGCGCTAGCACAGTGTGGAGTTAACCCTACACTCCTTCCATCACATAGGTTCTCAAGATCAGGCTCAGGTCATCAGGCTAAGCCGCAAGCACCTCTTCCCACTGAGCCATCTCGTTGACCCCACCACCCACTTTTTTTTTTTTTTTTTTTTTTGGTTTTTCGAGACAGGGTTTCTCTGTGGTTTTGGAGCCTGTCCTGGAACTAGCTCTTGTAGACCAGGCTGGTCTCGAACTCACAGAGATCCACCTGCCTCTGCCTCCCAAGTGCTAGGATTAAAGGCGTGCGCCACCACCACCCGGCCCACCACCCACTTTTGAAAGCGGGTCTTCACTCATGTAACCTAGATCACCCTCAAACTTGTGGAACTCCCAAGTGTCGGGGTTTACAAGTGTGAGGAAAAATTCAAATTAAAGTTATGTATATTATAACATAAATTTATGATTTTAACTCCTCTTGTTTTTGTTCTTATTGGGTTTTGAGATAAGGTCTCACTTTGTAGCTGTGGCTGCACTTGAACTCACCATCCTCATACCTCAGCCTCTCAAGTGTTGGGGACTGCAGTGTGATTGGAAAAAAAAATACATACCTATAATATCTACCATGTTAGACTTCTGTCGGAGAGTGAGTTTCTTTGTACAGCCCTGGTTAGCCTTAAAGCTGCGCCTCACTTGGTCTCCCTAGTGCCGGGATCCCACTGGGCATGTAGCCCTGGCTGTCCTGGAACTCGCTCTGTAGACCAGGCTGAACTCGGGAACTCACAGAGATCCCCCTGCCTCTGCTTCAGAAGGTGCACATCACCACACCCAACTTGATGGTATCTTTTGCAAGGTCTTCCAGATAGATGCCGCATGCATTGGGGTCCCGGGCCCCCACACCCTGTGTGGCGTAGCCCTGAGGATGTCACCCACACAAGCTGAGACAGTGACCACCCACGGCGTCAATCTCAGTCACACCTCAGTTTCCCACACTCTGGCTGTCTCCCGGGCTGCCACAGGGCACCCTCGTACACATCAGTGGATCCTGTCATTGTGCTCACGTACAGTGTCATAAACAACCACACAGACAAACCCAAGGCCACCTCACTCATTGCACAACAGGCAGCACCGTGGCATGACAGGTCACAGGGATGCCCCTCGCACAGAACCACAGTATCACTGTCCCTCACACTGCCAGTGGTACCCACAGACACACAATTTTCATCACGATTATCCCAGCGTGATGCCCAACAACAGAAAGTCACCTCGGCAGCTTCTTGGATACACACAGGCGCATACAGAGAAATCTCCACTCCCCAGCTGACTTACACCCCAGAGAGTCATGGGTTCTCTTCCCACCGTGTGGGGTCTGGACATTGAACACAGGTCGGCAAGCTTGGCTCAACCACTTTTTTTTTTTTTTTTTTTTAAGCTTCGGAGCCATCTTGCCAGCCCAGGTTCTCAGTTTCTCTCGTGACCACAAGGATGGAGAACACCGCAGTGGCTCTCACACGCGTTGCCACAGACAGCTTTTCCCACGTGTGCTCACAAAATCTGTATCTGGCTTCTTTCCCATAGGTACCCGCTGGACAGCGCGTGCCGCACGGACGACCCTTCACGCTCCTCTCGGATGCTACAATGCAGTCACACACGGCTGCCTTCTCGTTTCCTCTCTCGCTTCCTGCCCTTTCAGGCCTGGCAGGGAATCCAGGAAACAATCAGCACTCGAGGAAACCCCAAGGGCTGAGACTTTGGGGAGTTGGGTCTGGATTCTGGGTCTGAAGATAGGTAGTGCCCCAATGGGGCAACAGTACCCACAGGGACCACAGCAACCTTCTGATCCCCAGCTCTAACCAGAGAGGCTTAGGAGGGGCCCTAGAGCTGCTACAGCTCCTGTGACCCACGGGGAACAAGGCTGGGAGCTTCTGAGAGCCTCGGACCAGCCTGGCAGTCAGGGCCTCCTGGCCCCTGACCCCTCAAGCAGGAGTCCACCCTCTAACCCTCAGCAACTGCATCCTCTGAGCACAGACAAGCCTGGTACTTCGTTCCTCAAGCTCCTACGTGGAGCCCTAGGGAACCTGAAAGGCTCTGGGACTGAGGCTGGAGGCAGCCACCCAGTGGCCTCTGAACCGCATTTACAAGAGCAAGCGCCCCCAATTCCACGACCTCCCTGTCATTTCACCACTACTTCAGGTTACCTACCTCTCATCCTTGCCTTAACTACAAGCCCCCCCAAGACTTTACCCTCCTGCCTTCTTTGCTCCACCAGGGGTCACCCACCCACCTCTCCAGACCCCTCCAAGTTCAACTTCCACGATGAAGGGAGATTGAGGTGGAGGGGGGGCACACGACCACGACAAGCCTCTGCGGGGCTCAGGGATTAGGCACCTGGGGAATCACTCACACAACTCGCCCATCAAGGGGACCAGAGACCTGTCTCCTGACCTCTGTAGAGCTGTCTCTTCTCCCCGACAACATAGCAGGCTAGGATGTAAAAACTCACAGTGACGTGGGTGCAGGCCTCTGGAGAGACACTCACCTACGTGTGTGTGCACACTCAGAGATCTCCTGCCAACCACTGACCATTCTGTTCCACCATCCCCAGCCCAAAGTGCTAATTAGCATTAATTACAGTCCCCTCCCTGGGGGTGGGGAAGGCCTGGCTACTCTTGCCCACTCGGTGAGTAGAACCTCCGTCCAAAAAAAGCGTGACAGACAATAGGGAACAGCCGAGTGGGAAGGGAAGACCAGCCGCCCTCAATTGATTTAACAAGTACTCAGAAGAAGCGTGGCGAAGGGAGTCTCCGATGGAGGTCCCGGGGCTAGGAAGGACAGAGCCATAGTCTCCCTAAACTTCCACCTTCTAGTGCTTTCCCTCCTGGCCCCAGGCGACAACAACCCTCAGCCGGGGGGTGTCCTAGACCCCAGCACGAAGGCGGAACCGTGTGTACACAGAACCAGGCCACGGGAGCGCGAATACACGGAGCCACCATAGACACCAGCCCCTCAGAGCCGTGTCCAGCCCCCACCCCCATCCTCTCCGCTGGGCTACAAGTCCAGGCCTGACTTGGTTCTGCCCCTACCTGGAGAGCTCGGGACACAGGCCCTGAGAAGCCCGGCCCCGGACCGCGTTCCCTTTTGCTCTTTAAGAATCTAAGCCCTCAATCAGGGCCCCTATTGGGGGTGGGAGTAGAGTAGGGGTTTCAGTGACTCTGCCCCAGGACCTGCTGGGGTTAGAAAACAGATCCACACCAGCGCTCCGGCCTCCCTTCCCAAGAAGGAATAAAGACGTGACGGACAATGGAGAGGACCCGAGTGGGAAGGGAAGCCCAGACTCCCTTAATTGCCTTAACAAGTTCTGCGGAGAAGGCCCCAAATGAAGCCGCGTCCGGAGCAAGACTCCTGGACTAGAGCTGACACTCTGAAACCCTCGCCTCGACGCGGGCCGCAGAACTGGAGGAGACAGGCATCCCCTTTCGGTGCGCACACGCTCCGGGCTCGCAGTGCGGCTTCCCGACGCCCGGCCGGGTCCCAGTGCAGCCGCGAGCAGTGCTCACACCGACGCGCCCTGGCCAAGGCCTGCGTGGAGCCGGGGCCCGCGGGTTCCCGGAGTCCAAAGGGCGCCCCGGATACGAGTCCCGGCGGCAGGCCCTCCAAGCCCGCGGCTCCGGGCGCACACCCCGGCACTCGGCGGGGCCAGGCCCGGGCACCCGAGACACTCCGGGCTTCCCAGCCTTCGGGTCGCGGGGGGGTGGGGTGAGTGGGCGGGGCTTCCCGGAGAGCGTCTCCCCCCCCCCCCCCTTCCCTCCAAACTTCCCGGCACCCAGGTCCTGGGCTTGGGCGCAGGCTGGACAATAGCTCAGCGCCCCCAGGGTGTCTCGGGTCCCCGCCATCCAGAAGCCACCCGAGCAGTCACCTCTGCGCGCGAGGCCTCCGAGTTGAGTCCCCTGGGCTTACCTGCTCCGAGCTCCGGGGGGCGCTCCGCCGGGCCGCTCCTCCGGGCCCGAGGGAGTAGCAAGGGGGGCCGGGAAGGGGGGTCGTGGGCAGGGGGATGGCCGGAATGCACGGAATGAGCCGGGCCGGAGCGGGAGGTGCTGGGCGCGGAGGAGGGAGCGAGCGGGACGGAAAGTTTGTGTTGAGGAGCCGGGCGGGGGGTGGGGGCTGCGGGCTAGAGGGGCGGGACCTGTGGGCGGGGTTAGATCTGGGCGGGGTCGTGAATGGGCGGTGTCAGTGTGGAGGCGTGGTCTAAGGCGGGCCCGGGCCTGCGGTCTCTGACCACCCAGCCCCAAGAACGCTCGTCACTGTGGATTCGCCCTCCCGCGCACCCCAGTTCTCGCTCGCCATCTCAGAGTCCCCACCTACGCAACCCCCTTTCGGGTACCCCGCTGAATCTTGGTGATCAGGCCTGGGGCGGAGCCAAGAGTGGAGCTCTGCCCCCTGGGCCGGACTCTTGAAGGTGTCGGGGGTCCTGGGGAACCGCGTTTCGTGCAGCCAAGCGGCGCCCGGAGTCTCGGGGTTCCCCACCCTTCCACTCCGGTCCGCCGCAGCCGAGGCCTCTGCAGCGCTCCTCCCACCGAGAGCCCGCCCCCCCACTCCGGGGCCCCAGACCCGGCTCCGCCCTGCCCGGACCCGGTTTGTCTGGTTCTCCCCGAGTGGCTTGTTTCTCGAATTTCTCCCTTTCTCCCTCTTCCTGGACCTCTGGGGCCCCTCCCTCTCCGCCCTGCTGCTTGGAGAGTCGGGGGCCGGACCCTGAGGTCCTGTTGAGGATCCATAGGACAGAAGGATACAAGGGAGGGAGCTCAGAGCACGCATGGGCACCTGGGTCTACAAGCACGCATCCGGGAATTACCGCTGCGTTCAGTTTGGGATATAACTTTATTGAGAATGTGGGTCTCGGACCCTGCTTCTCCGTTTCCCCCAGTTAAGTCCTGGAGGGGCCTCGAACGTCTGACTCGGGCTCCCGGGCAGGAAGTGGCTGGGAAGGAGGGGGCGAGGCAGGCATTGCTATTCTGCGACCAGATGTTCATCTCCATCCCAGTCAGAGCTCCTTCGCCTGGCCGGTGCCAAGCTAGGGGTGCGCGGGCTGTTGGGGAGGGACCCTATCATCCCCAGCTGAGTGTTTTCCCAGCGCTGAGGGGTTGTGGGGTCACTCGCAGGCCAGCTTCCCATCGAAGCTGGAAAGGGCGATGGCGAAGGCCTGCAGGGCGCACAGCGGGTACCGGTAGTCCAGAGTGAAGGCGTCCTCGGCTACGCGGCCGAACTGGAGCACTATATAGTCGGCTGTGAACGACAGTGGGGTGACCTCAGGCCCCCTCTTGACAGGCAACCCCATAACACCGGGAGGTCTTTTTCCTTGATTGGAGTCACAGCCCCCACGCAGCCTCGGGCCACCTTCCCTTCGCTGAGTGGTCCAACTAGCCCCGCCCATATAGGGTCTATCACACCAAGTCCGCAGGGCAGGAGCCCCACCTTATCAGCATCTGCCCAGGGCTACAGCAAATCTGTAATCTAGCAGTACAGGACCCTGACAAACTCGCCCAAACCAGAACCCTTCCCTCCGTTGTCCAGTTTTGGCCTCATTCCTCTGCCCAGCCCCAGTTCATAAGGCCCACATTTGACCCTGGTTCAGGTCCTTCTCTAACCAGGAGTGGAGTGGCAGGCCTCTCCTGCTCTGGAGCTATCGATTCCAGTCACTCAATCAATCAGCCTCGCTGGGCGGTGGTGGCGCTCGCCTTTAATCCCAGCACTCAGGAGGCAGAGGCAGGCGGATCTCTGTGAGTTCGAGACCAGCCTGGTCTACAAGAGCTAGTTCCAGGACAGGCTCCAAAACCACAGAGAAACCCTGTCTTGAAAAACCAAAAAAAAAAAAAAAAATCAATCAGCCTCTTTCCCCACCCTTCCCTCCACCTCACCCTTCTCTCTTGGAGTAGCCAAGGCTGACCTTGAATTCCTAATCCTCCTGCTACCTCCCTCCCAAATGCCCTGGCTGTCCTGAATCTGTCTAAGAGGACCAGGCTGGTCACCGGGGTAACAGGCAAGACCACTCAACTGGCTTCCCAGCCCGGATCTCAGCCCCTCTCTCCCAGCCTGAATAGGGATAGGAAGCTATTTTAAAACAAAAACCCCTCCATCCTGGTCTGGTGGCGGCCCACGCTCCCACAAGAACTGGCCTGGTGAGCAGTCCCAAGGCCTGGGGACATGAGATACTGGGGACAGCAACAGGACTGGGGGTGGTAGATTGCATGGTACTGGCCAAACCCTTTGTGGAACCTCTTGCCCAAGCTAGGACAGGGACGTTCATGCCCTGGAGATCTTGGTTCCCTAAATAAGTCCTCAGGGGCAGTCTGAGAAAAGCAGAGGCTGGAGAGATGGCTCAGCAGTTAAGAGCACTGACTGCTTTTGCAGAGGACCCGGCACCCAGAAGACTGCCTGTAACTCTAGTTCCAGGAGATCTGATACCCTCTGGCCTCTGTGGGCACCTGCACACACAAGGTGCACATAATTCATGCAGCCACACACACATAAAAAAAAATAGATCTTATTTTTGTTTTTGTTTTTCGAGACAGGGTTTCTCTGAATAGCCCTAGCTGTCCTGGAACTCATTCTGTAAAACAGGCTGGATTCAAACTCAAAGACCCGCCTGCCTCTGCCTTCTGAGTGCTGGGATTAAAGGTGTGCACCACCACCGCCCAGCATAAAATTATAAATCTTAAAAAAAAAAGTCGTAGACACTTAGAAATTCATGGTCCATATTTCCTACTCTTGGTGCTTGCTGCCAACCAAGTCTGGTGACCTTCAGATCAAATCATTTGATTCCTGGGATCAACTGATGAGGGGAGAGAAGAGGCTCCTGCAGGTCGTCCTCTGACTACACACACAGACACAGAAGGTGATGGATGCCTCCCCCAAGCCCTAGCTATCCTGTTCTTAAAAGATAATCCTTGCTGGGCGTGGTGGCAAACCTCGATAATAAAACTCGGAAGGCAGAGACAGGTGGATCTCTATGAGTTTGAGGCCAGCCTGGTCTACAAAGAGTTTCCAGGACATGTTACAGAGAGAAACCCTGTTTTGAAAAACAAAAAGTCCACACCCCCCGCCAAAGACAATCCTCTGTTTTAGTAGGGTATGGTGACCATACCTTTAATCCCGCATTGGGAAAGCAGAAGCAGGGGGATCTCTGTGAGTTTAAGGCCAGTTTTGTCCTCATAGATAGTTTAAGAACAGCCAGAACTACATAGTGAGATCTTCTTTTAAGACAATAATCATGAAAACAATACTTTCTAACTCTTGTTTCTGCTCTGTGGTCTTGGGTGCCACCGCCGACTACACACCAAGGGGTTAAACTCTAGGTGGTTCCCAGATTCCAGCCTTCATCCCTCCCCTCATCACTGATACCATTGGGAGTGTCCCAGCATCTACCCAACGATCCTGGTCAAGGCTAGGTCACAAACTTGTCCTAGTGAACTCCAAGACTTTTGCTCGAACTCTCTGAGCCCCCTCCCAAACCAGAGTCAAGAGGGGAAGAGAGAGGGCCCTCAGACACTCACGGTCATCAGCATGCACAATCTGAAAGTTCTTGACGGAGGCCTGGGTAACCCGGCCCTGGAAGTTGAGGGTGTAGGAGCCACTGTCTTCGTTCCAGATGGGCGGCTTGTTATGTAGCTCGATGAGGCTCTCCAGCGTCTTGTTCTGCCAGCGCACCAGCAGTCCATCGCTGGCCTGGGGCGCCCAAGGGGAGGTAACAGAGAAAGGATGGTTAGAGCTGGCTGGGCGGCTGTCGTTCAGCCTGGACTGCAATGTCCACAGAGGGTCTCAGCAGACACAAGGAGAACAGCGCTGAGAGCAGGCCTTGCTGAGGGGCGGGTGCTCTGGCAGAGTGGAAGACACAACTGGCACCCAGGAGGAGTGGTGAACCACTCTTCATGCCCTAGTCTCCCACTGAACCTGGAGCTCATTGATTGAGCTAGGCTGGGTGGTCAAAGCATTTGGGGATCCACCCATCTCCACCTGCCCGGTGCTGGGGTACAGGTACACATCAGTGTGCCCAGCTTTTACATGGATACTGGGAATCTCCACTCAGGCCTTCATGCGTGTACAGCAGGTATGTTATTGACGGAGACGTCTCCAAGCCCCCTCTATTATTATTATTATTATTATTATTATTATGATTGTGTGTGTGTGTTATGTGTGTGTGTGTGTGTGTGTGTGTGTTGTCAGGGTCCCACATAGCCCAGGCTGGCCTCAAACTCCCTGTGTAGCTGAGGATAACCTTGTACTTCTAATCCTCTTGCTCTACCTCCTGAGTGCTGGGATTAGAGGCGTGAACCACGATGCCTGGTTTTTGTGGCACTGGGGATGGAACCCAGTGCCTCGTGCCTGTCAGGTGAGCCACCCCAGCCCAGTAGCTAGTGTTCTGATCACTGCTGTGTCCCATTTGAACCTTGGTTCTTACTGACGGACCTCAGAAGTAGGAGTCCACAAAACCTGCAAGGCCCAGCTTCCTGGCCAGCCTCCAAAGGCAGCTTGGCCTCCTAGCAGGGAGAGTGAATGGGCAGCTGACAGGGTTGTTATTTTTCATTGTAAATGACTGAAGTGACATCAGTCACCCAGGAGCAAGGTTCACCCAGCCTGCAAGGTTCCTGCAAGACTAGGGAGGTAGAGGCTCACATTTCGGGGCCGGATAGGGACCCTCTCATTGTCCGAGTTCATCCCAGGGATGATGACAGTCATGCGGCGGGGTCCTCGGAACCCTAAAACATTGGTTTCCTGAAAGAGAGAGGTGACTGTCAGGCTGCATCCTACCCGAGGAGAGCCGGGCACGGTGGGGACGGTGGCTTCTCACATAGATAACAGCTGCCAGCTCCTGGCGCAGGTTCCCCACGTCCACACCTCCGCCGCGCTGTGGGTTTTGCCCGTTGTCAAAGACTGTGAAGCGGTTGCCCAGGAGATTGGACCTGAGGGTGGGAGAAGAGTTGAGCCAAGGCAAGAGGGGACCTACCACCTCTCATCCTAAAACCCTTTCCCCAAGCCCCTAGTTCAAGAGCAAGGGGCAGTGTGTGTCTTGGGAGTGAGTATGTCATGTGCCTTGAACCAGGCTTCCCTTGAAGGGACAGTTTTAAAATTATTACTTATCACTGTTGTTTTGAAACAGTCTGGCTGTGGGGCTCAGCAGTGGAGCACACTCCTTTGCATGCCTGAGGCTCTAGGTTCAATCCCCAGCAGCAAGAAAAACAGCCAGGTGTGGCAGTAACTGCTGCGTTTGGTAGGCGTGCCAGAAGATCACCTGCCACCACACAATCACACAATGAGGTTAAACCAGCCTGGACCCTGGCTCAAAAAAAAAAAAAAAAAATCAAAACTAAGGCTGTGCTGGGTGGTGGTGGCGCATGCCTTTTACGCCTTTAATCCCAGCACTCAGGAGGCAGAGGCAGGCAGATCTCTGTGAGTTCGGGACCAGCCTGGTCTACAAGAGCTAGTTCCAGGACAGGCTCCAAAGCTACAGAGAAACCCTGTCTAAAAAAAATAAATAAAAATACTAATAAAAAATACCCAAAAGCAAACAAAAAACCCAAAAGCAAAAAAAAAAAAAAAAAAACCTTTAATCCCAGCACTTGGGAGGCAGAGGCAGGCGGATCTCTGTGAGTTCGAGACCAGCCTGGTCTACAGAGCTAGTTCCAGGACAGGCTCCAAAACCACAGAGAAACCCTGTCTCGAAAAACCAAAAAAAAAAGAAAAAAAAAAATCAAAACTAAGGCTGGGGCTCAGTTGTAAAGGGTCAGCATAGGCTGAGGAGCCAAGTTTGAGCCCTGAAAAGGCAAAAAGAGAACTGAGCCCACAAAGTTGTCCTCGACCTCCACACAGACACACCAGCGTGCATGTGCCTGCGCACACCACACTCGGAATAAAACTAAATAATAAATAATTCAAGCTGGGCATCGTGGTGCACACCTTTAATCCCAGCACTCAGGAAGCAGAGGCAGGTGGATTTCTGTAAATTCGAGGACAGCCAGGACTGTTACACAGAGATTCCTGTCTCAAAAACAAAAGCCAAACACACAATAAATATTTCAGATTTTGTCTCCCTCTGTGGCCCCGGGAGATAGGAGTCTCAGCTGTTCCCTTGAGTTGGTTCTTTTGATCATTGACCTATCGAATGCACGTGTGCGGCCGTCAGGGGTCAGGGAACAATGATCAGGAGCCAGTTCTCTCCTTCTATCATGTGGGTCCCAAGAGACTGACTTCAGGTCTTCAGGATTGGTGGCAAGGACTCTTACCCCCTGAGTCCTCCCCTCTGTAAATCTACAATAGCTACAATCCTCCTCTGGTTTGCTTGGTAAAAGAATAAAATTTCTGGTTAATGTTTGGAAAGTGCTCAAGATTATGCCTGAGGCATGGGCAGGCTCCTTCAGACTTTTGTGAAAAGTTGTGGCGGCACTTGCAGCTAGGATTTGCTGAAGCAGGCAGAAGCAGGAGGATCACGAGTTTAAGGCCAGCCTGGGCTACACATTTAAAAAAAAAAAGAAGTCCTTTCAGACTAGCGGGTAGCTGAGCCGCCATAGGGAAGCCTGGCCGGCCACAGTGAGTCTCCCTTCGCTTGTTCGTACACTCAGTAAATACTGCTTTCCTTTGTTCTTGAAACAGCATCTCCCCAGGTAGACCAGGCTGGCCTTGAACTGTGGATTCTCCCGTCTCTGCCTCCTGGTGCTGGTTGCTGGTTTTACAGGTGTGTTCCATGATAACTGCTTTATGTGGTGTAGGATCAAACTGGTTAAGCAAATACTCTTCTCTTTCAGTTTAACTGTATCCCCTTTCTCTCTCTCCTCCTTTTTTGGGGGAAATGGGGCAGGGTCTAATGTAGCACAGGCTATCTCTAAGTTCCTTAAACAACCAAGGGTGACCTTGAACTCCTGATAATTCTTTCTCTAACTACCAAGTGCTGGGATTATAGCGCGTACCACCACACCCAGTAGTACATCTCCTCAGAGAAGGTACTGTGTGGGAGCAGGTAGCACTCCATGAAAAGGGCCCCGCCTTTATGGAGCTAGATAGAGTCCATCTCTGTGAGAGCCTTCGTCAGGCCTGCATAGTCCCCACCCCTTGGGGGAGATGCTGGCATGCAGTGCCAGGGGCCCATCCCAAGCCCATAAGACCATCTAGATCAGGTCTCCAAGACATCCAGGCTTGTCAGAATGTGAGATGCCCTAGGCTGAAGGACACCTCTGGAGCATCCCATGTGGGGTCACTCTGCCAGCCACAGTGGCACAAAGGTGATTGCCCGTGGCCCGGAAATGCAGCCACACCTCAGCTTTCCGATGAAGTCCTCCCCTCCCCTGGACAAGTTGGTAGGGTCTCTGGAGATGAGGTAATTGGCTGTCTTACTGCGCTTGCGTTTCCTGCTGGCCAAGAGGAACACCTGCAGAGAAGGGAACAGAGAGGTGACAAACTGGAACTGGGGTACTCAGGAGGCCCCAGACACTGCCCCTGCCCTAGACACCCCTCAGGGCTAGACACCCCCCCAGCCCTAGACAGCCCCCAGCCCTAGCCCTAGACACTGCCCCCAGTCCTAGACACCCCCAACCCCTCTCTTAGAACCTTCTTCTCCGTGTCCAGGTGTAGGAAGTACGATGGGTACATGCCACGGTCCATGCCCTTCTTGTCCCTTGTCAGCCGGCAGCGCACTGCCCTGCCCTGGGGCGCTGGCTGTAGCACAAACTCCCGAGGTTCACCCACTTCCAAGGGGGGAGACGAAGCCCTCTCCTCCTTCTGCACAGGCAGACGGTGCATCAGCCAGGACACCCCACTTCATAGGTCCCCTTCTGCACCCCAGGCAGGACAGGCCATCATAGGTCCTTTCTCATCCAGTCCTGGGTGGAGGCACCTCCATCCCCCACAGCCCAGAAGCCCAACCTCATGAGAGAAGGCTCTGGAATTCTGCAATGTATTTTAACTATTTAGGTTGAACCCAGACAGTCCCAGTTTGAGTTCATGTTCCACCACTAAGGGTCGGTCAGCTAGATACAACTTTCTTGTTTCCATTTTCATTATATATATATATATATATATATATATATATATATATATATTTAATTTATTTTTATTTTGTGTGCATTGGTGTTTTGCCTGCATGTATGTTGGTGTTACAGTGTCAGATTGTCTGGAATTGGAGTTACAGGAAGTTGTGAGTCACCATGTGGGTGCTGGGAATTGAACCCTGGTCCTCAGAAGAACAGCCTGTGCTCTTAACTGCTAAGTCATCTCTCCAACCCCATTTCATTTTTTTTTTCCCCTTGGTTTTTCGAGACAGGGTTTCTCTGTGGTTTTGGAGCCTGTCCTGAAACTAGCTCTTCTAGACCAGGCTGGTCTTGAACTCACAGAGATCCGCCTGCCTCTGCCTCCCGAGTGCTGGGATTAAAGGCGTGCGCCACCACTGCCCGGCCCCCATTTCATTTTTAAAGATAAGGTCTCATAAAGCCCAGGTTGACCTTGAACTCACTGTGTTCTGGAGGCTGGCCTCGAACTCCTGATTCTCCTGCCTTCGCCTCCCAAGTTCTGGGACAACAGCTATGGGCTATCTACCACATCTGGCTCTGTGGTGGTAGAAGAGTTCTTATTTTTGTTTTTTATGATAGATGTGAGCATTTAGTCTGCAAGTCTGTTTGTGCAACACATGTGCCTGGTGCCCTGGAGGCCAGAAGAGAGTACAAGATCTCCTGGTGGCCGGGCGGTGGTGGCGCACGCCTTTAATCCCAGCACTCGGGAGGCAGAGGCAGGCGGGTCTCTGTGAGTTCGAGGCCAGCCTGGTCTACAAGAGCTAGTTCCAGGACAGGCACCAAAGCTACAGAGAAACCCTGTCTCGAAAAAACCAAAAAAAAAAAAAAGATCTCCTGGTGCTGGGCAGTGGTGGTGCCTTTTATCAATCCCAGCACTCAGGAGGCAGAGGCAGGAGGATCTCTGTGAGTTCAAGGCCAGCCTGGTCTACAGAGTGAGTTCCAGGACAACTAGGGCTAATATATATATATATATATATATATATATATATATATATATATATATCCTGGAACTGTAGTTATTAATTATTGAGAGTCATCAGGCACTGGGAACTGAACTCAGGTGCTCTGTGGGAGCAGCAAATGCTCTAAACCACTGAGCCATCTCTTCAGCCCTTAATTTGTTTATTTGAGATTTCACTACAAGGCCAAGGTTAGCCTCAAAGTCACTCTAGCCCAGGCTGGCCCCACTGCAATCCTTGGCCTCCCAGTGCTTGGAGTACGGGTGTCCCACCATGCCTAGTGCTCCAAATATCGACTCTGCATTCTCATTAACACACTGGGGTAGCCGTCCTGTCCTATAGAAACGGGGGTCACGCCATGCCTACTAGAGAGGTCTCTGCAGAAAGGAAGAAAGGCCTCCAACCAACACCCACGGCTGAACCACTTTAAAAATGAACCGTCCATTCCAAGTCAGTCTTTCAGGTAAGTACAACCTCGTGTGACACCCTGAGCCCACATGGTTCTGCGAAGCTGTCCCTAGATTTATGACCCTTAGAGACCAAGCAGGAAAGCTGGCTCCTTAGCTGAAGACACTAAAGCTTGGAGACCATTTGTCATGCAGCAAGACCTAGCTGACTCACGCAAGACTTGGCTGACTCAGGAACCTGTCAGCTTGGAGAATTTCCTAGTAACACTTCAGTTACAGAAGGAGGCAGGGTGAGACCTAGCGCCCTTTCTCCTGCTGCTCCGTGAGAGGAGCCAGGACTCCTCAGGGGAGCGACTGACCTATCAGGCTGGGGGCGTCAGCACCTGAGGCCTCAAAGTTATCTGTGAGCGCTGAGGAGCCTTCTGCTGGGGGCAATCCTACACTGCATGTGGTAAAACACAGCCTGGGGCCCTTGGCCAAGGGGCACATGACCATCTTGACTGTACTCCAGCCCGCTCCAGAAGAAACTTGGGAAACACAAGACTATGTCTGGAATGCCAAGTGAGAAAAGTTATCACTGACTCAAACATCTCTGCACCTGTGAATCTGGACGCCTGCTGTGGGGAGGGCCGTTTCCAGCTGGGATAAAATACCCCAGACAGCAATGGCAGTGATCGGTTCATGTGAATCCATCCCTGAAGACCTGACACTCCTACACAAACTACTAAACCCACGGAGCTCGGTCCAGGGCTGGCTCTTGGAGGGCTCTCCCTCTCGAGGAGAGTTTAGCTCTCAGCCAGGCCTCCTTGTGTGTGCACAGGTTGTCATTCAAAGTCCTTAGCGACATGTCTTGACAGTGGAAGATGTCAAATCAGAATAGACTCTAAGCTTTGGCAAAGATTCTGGAGCCTTTGGCAGTCAGAGATTAATTGGTTATTTTATTTAAAGATTTATTTTTTTTCGTCAAGCAGTGATAGCACACAGCTTTAATCCTAGCACTTGGGAGGCAGAGGTAGGTGGATCTCTGTGAGTTCAAGGCCAGCCTGGTCTACAGAGCAAGTTTCAAAATAGGTTCCAAAGCTACACAGAGAGATGGCTACTGGAGAGATGGCTCAGAGGGTAAGAGCACTGGCTGTCCCGAGTTCAAATCCCAGCAACCACAAGGTGGCTCACAACCATCTGTAATGAGACCTGGTGCCTTCCTTGCCAGCAGTACATTGTATGCTTAATAAATAAATAAATCTTTAAAAAAGTACAAAGAAGCAAAAACTCTAAAAAAAAAAAAGAAAGAAAGAAAGAAAGAAAGAAAAGAAAAGAAAAAGAAACCTTGTCTCAAGAAAATTTGTGTGAGTGTTTTCCCTGTATGTGTCTGTGTACCTCATGCATGCCTAGTGCCTTCGGGTCAGAAGAGGGTATCAGATGCCCTGGAACTGGAAAGGTGAGGTGCCCTGTGGGTGCTGGGAATCAAGCCCAGTTCCTCTGCAAGAGCAACCAATGCTCTTAACTGCTGAGTCATCTCTCCAGCCTTGCTGTTGGAGACAGGGTCTCGTGTAGGCCAGGATGACTTCAACCTCACTGTGTAGCTGAGGTTAGCTCTGCACACCTGGTCCTGCAGCCTCCACCACCCATGCTCTGGGGTTGCAGGCGCGTGCAGCTAGGGCTCTTTCCTGGCTGGGAGGCTAGAGGCCCTGAGGGTGAACTCAGGGTAGCAAACAGGGTGAAGTATTTTAACAGCGGCTCCCGCTAGCCAACTTCCGGCCACTCGGTGCCCCAAAGGAGTATAAGATGTGACTCCCAGATGCAGACTTAGACTTTCACCTGAAATCCCAGTACCAGTGAGGGTAGAAAGATCTGGAATTCCAGACTGGCCTTGGCTACATAGCAAGACCTTATCCCGTCCCCCACCTCCACCCTCCCGAAACCCAGAGTCCTACTGCTGAGTGCTCGGCCTCCCTGGTTTTTTTTGTTTTGTTTTGTTTTTTTCAAGACAGGGTCTTTCTGAGTAACAATTCTGGCTGTCCTGGAACTCTCTGAGTGCTGGAATTAAAGGCCTGTGCCACCACTGCCTGGCCCTTCCCTGGTATTTTAACATGTGTCTCCTCACTGGGTGATGGTCATACCGCAGAGGGGAGGCCTGGATGGCAGAGTATGTAAGGGCCATGGGTGGCCTGAGCCATGCCTCCTCTGTCCTCTTGAGCCCAATGCTCCTAGGCCGTGTGCCCAGTCATGGATGGGGAGCCAAGTCCTTACCCCCAAAGTCCCCCACACCTGCCCCTTGGGTGACAACCTTTCTGCCTTTCCCTTTGGCTCGGCCCTTCTGGTTGCTATTCTTCATCGCTGAAGACTCCTCCTCTTCCTCCTCCCCTTCCTCCTTCTTCTCTTCCTCTGAGCCTTTGGCCGGCCCTGAACATGGAGGGGGAAAGGCTATAGACCCTTCATCCTGATTGGCCAGGTGTTCCTCACACCCATGCTCCCCACCCGGCTCTCAGAACAAGGGTGTCAGGACGCCCCCACAGGGTCCAGCTCTTGCCCCCCTCACTCCTCACAGCGCACACCATGCCCATGGTCCCGCCACCCTTCCGCCATGTACCTTTCTTCTTCACATCCTTTTCAGCCGGGCCACCTTCCCCAACTAGGAACATGGCTGCTGGAGTCTTCTTCCTCAGGGCTGCTGAACTTCTCGAGGGGTCCTTGTCAGCCTCCCCAGCCCCTGCAGAGAGTATACAAGAAGGGGGTCACCATTTCAACGCACCCAACGACCCCTGTCCTCCGTCCATCCGTCTGTCATTATCCACCCCTCCCCCTTACCTTTCTTCTTTGCCTTTTTCAGCTTGGTTCCCTCCCCTGCCTCCTTCTTCTTGGTGTGGGATGGTTTTCGGGGGGCTTCAGGGCTTCCTAGGTCCCCTGGGAATAGGAGGTTGTGGGGGGGGGTCGGGAAAGAAGAAACCTATTGGGCCAAGGATCACCTTCTAACCTTGTCATTCAGCCTGCAGTTACCAGAGTGCTGAACACCAGACAGGGGACTGTGGTCCATGGTTCTGAAGTTACTTTCTCCTGAGTCTAAAAAAAACCGATCTGGCTAGGAATCAGCTTAAGAGGCATGGAAGGAATGAGTGAGGGAACGAATGGAAGCCAGGCTGTCACTTCAGCCCTTAGTCCTCCTCCAGTCAGTCTCTCTTCCAGGGACCCTCCCCAGCTATGAGCTCAGCCTCTGACCCTCCACGGAGATCCCACCCAGCATGCCACACATTTCTGACCAGACCTTCCAGGCTGGGAGCCCTCACCATCTTTAGTCGGCATTTCCTTTTACTTCCATCTACTTAATAAAAATGATAACGTTAGCCAGGCTCTGGTGGCGCACGCCTTTAATCCCAGCGCTCAGGAGGCAGAGGCAGGCAGATCTCTGAGTTCGAGGCCAGCCTGGTGGACAGAGTGAGTTCTGTAGCCCAAGACTGCCTGGCCTACAAAGAGAAACCCTGTCTCGAAAAAGAAACAAAAAACAAAACAAATTATAATCCACACGAAGTCAAAGCAAAGCCCACAAAGAAAACAGAACCTTCCTCCTTGGCGTGCCCTTTGCAGTGTACCGCAGCCTTGAGAACTGATCTCCTTAGGGACCTAGGGACTGGCATTGAAGAGAGAGGGCCAGGGGAGGATTCTGCACCGGTGCTGGGAGCTCTTTCTGTCTGCCAGTGGGTGGGTTCCTGGGGGCTCCCTGCACCTACCCCGCGGGTCTGGGACTTTGGCTTTCTTCTCTCTTCCCTTGAGTGGTCTCCTGGGGGACAGAGAGCTTTTCTCTTTTTCCCCCTCTTCCTCATCCTCTTCATCATCGTCATCGGAATCCTCCTCCAAATCCTCCACTACGGACAGAATACTCTTTGTAATACAGGCTCCAGAGATCCAGCCCCTGCAGGGTGCTGAGGGCTTCAAGCCCCTTCCTGCACGGCTGCGGTGGGCGGCACCTGCTCTGCTCCCTCCTGACTTGCCTTCTCGCCGTCGCCACCATCTGGGGTGCTCTGACTACTAACTGTAGCTCAAGGCTTTCAAACTTGGACCCATGCTGCCTCAGTTTCTCCGTAAGTGTAACAGAGATAGAGCAGGGGAACCCACCCCTGGCCTGGGTGACCAGATGGTGACGCCTGCTTTCCGGGTACTGCTCACACTGGCCGCCCCTCCCTCTACGCCTCACTCACCACCGCCTCCTACATCTGGGGCGCGGGCAACCAGGAAGGTTTCCCGGGGATCCCGCTTCTTGGCCTCGGGGTCCCGAAGGAACTTGGCGTAGACTGTCGGCACAGCGCGCGCCTCTGCGGGGTCTGCGGGCGGCTCCTCGAGCTTCTTGCGCCCAGCTGGACCAGATGTGTGGGCAGAGTTCTGTCTCAGAGGTCCCCACTTCAGCCTCCCCGGCCCACACCCTCCCGCGCACCCCCCAGGACTCACCTCCAGCTTTGCGGGGCTTGGATCCCTGAGACTCCGGGGTCTCGGACTTCTTTTTCCTCAGTTTCTGTCCCTGGGTGGGTCGCTGTGAAAAAGGGGTCACCAGGAGAGAAGGGGACTCTGGGACTCCTATCCCCCTCTAATCCCTTGGTGCCGCCAGAAATAGCCTCGGATTATCCCAAGGGGTGCTGCAGTCCCTTCTCGGTGTGGATGACCCATACTCTTATGACAGCCACTTCCAAGACCCAAAGCCCCCCAAATGTTCCTGGGCACCCCATTCCTAACCCCCCTTTCTTCTTCTAACCTTTCCGGGTAAAGAGTTGAGAGTTGAGTTTCTAGGACCTCTCCCCTACAGCTCCCTTCCTGTGTACCCCGAGGGGCACCTTCGTGCCTCCTTTCCAAACCCCAAATTTGTTGACACACCTGCTTGGGGCGCTGCTGCGGTTCCGGGCTCAGCCAGTCCTCTTCATGGCCACTGCGGGTACAATGGAACCAGGCTGTTCCCTTCTTGCATTCTACTCCCCCCACTCCGCCACCACCACTGTGGTCCTGCAAATGGGGCCTGGGGTTCACATGGGACGATGTGGGGGTTCCCACCTGTCTGAGGCCCACACTTCCCGGAGGGTCTCCTCCTGCAGTGGCATGGTGCTCCTGGGCGCCTGGCCTGTCGCGGTCACTCCTCTCCCGTGCCTAGTAGTTAACAGCCTCTCATCCCCCTCAGCAGCTAATCTCAGCTCAGCTTCTCCCCACCTGGGCGGCTTGGGCTAGGACTCACTTCTAAAGACCAGCCGCTCCAGCCCAGGGACTCAGCCTCTGAGGGGAGGATCTGAACTCACAATGCTCCTCAGCATAGCAGCCCCGAAGGACCCTCCACCTAAATGAGGGCTTCCCTATGTAACATTTCAGTGGGGGTGGGGGACTGGAGAGTAAAAGGTTAGACTGACTCTCCAGTTGTTCCCAACCTCCCAACCAGTGTCTCTCTCAAATACTGGCCGCAAACTCACTACATAGTTGAACTGAATCTCCTGCCTCCAGCTTCCAGGTCCTGGGATTGCACGTGTGTGCCGCTGTGCGTTTCATTTATTTATTATTTATTTCCCCTGGTCTTACTATGTAACTCTGGCTAGCCTGAAATTCTCTGTGTAGACCAGGCTCAGGCTGGTCTTAAACTCACAGAGATCCGCCTGCCTCTGCCTCCCGAGTGCTGGGATTAAAGGCGTGCGCCACCACCGCCCGGCTCAGGCTATAATTTTTAATTATATAATACATGTGTGTCTGTGTGTGGGTGTATGCACTTGAGTGCAGGTGTCCTCAGAGGCCAGAAGGATGTGGATTTTATGAAGCTGAGGTGGTAGTCCTAGGCCTATGTGAGTTGCCCAGTGTGAGTGCTGGAAACAGAACTTGGGTCCCCTGCAGAAGGAGTTTGTGGCCTTAATAACTGAGCCATCTCTCCAGCCCACATTTTAATATTGTAATAGCATTCATTATAAAACTATTTTACTTTTAGTTTGTTTTTGTTTTTGAGACAAGATTTCTCTGTGTAGCCCTGGCTATCCTGGAACTTGCTCTGTAGACCAGGCTGACCTCAAACTCAGATCCGCCTGCCTTCGCCTCTGAGAGCTCAGATCAAAGGTGTGCGACACCACTGCCTGACTTCAGCACACAATCTTGAATATTCTAGAAGATAAATAGTCTCTGGGCCGGGGACTATGCCTGTCATTACAGTTCATGGAAGACAGGTGGCGTCACCACAAATTTGAGACCACTCCTCCCATCTTAAAGAACAAAACAAAAACCCTGCCTTGGCGGTTCGAATCCCAGCACTCCGGAAGCAAAGGCCCAGCTGGGCACCACAAAGCGGCGACTGGAAAAGGTGTGGCTGGACTGTGGGAAAAGACAGACCTTCCTCCAAAGAAGGCAGCTGGAGAGAAGGCTTGGTGCCCAAGAGCATGTGCTGCTGTTGCCAAGGGACGGTTTTCTACTCCCAGCACCAGCATTGGGCAGCTCACAACCGCCCGCAATCAAGCTCTGGGAATCTGCTGCTGCTGCTGGCACCTGTGGCACCTGTACTCACGTGTGCACGCACACATACATGTACACATACCTGCACACACATGTACACATACATATGCGCATACATGTGCACACACAACTTTCAGCACACATACACATTTTCAAAAAAGCTTTTCAGTATTTAAATGTTTTGAGATTTTTGTTTATTTATCATGCTTACCTGAATGTATGTTAGCATCCACAGAGGCTAGGAGAGGGCCACAGATCCCTTGGGGCTGGAGTTACAGATGGCTGTGAGCCACCATGTAGGTGCTGGGAATTAAACCTGGGTCCTTCGCAAGAGCAGCCAGTGCTCTTAACCACTGAGCCACTTCTCCAACCCCTCAAAACAAAACTTAATAAATATAAATCTTAAAAACAAACAAGCAGGGGGCTGGAGAGATGGCTCAGCGGTTAAGAGCATTGCCTGCTCTTCCAGAGGTCCTGAGTTCAATTCCCAGCAACCACATGGTGGCCCACAACCATCTGTAAAGAGGTCTGGTGCTCTCTTCTGGCCTGCAGACATACACACAGACAGAATATTGTATACATAATAAATAAATAAATATTTAAAAAAAAAAAACAAGCAAACAAAAAACAAAGGCTGGCAAGAGGGCCCAGTGGGTAAAAGCATTTGCTGCCAAGCTTGAAGACCTTCGTTCAGTCTCCAGAATTCACATGGCGGGAGCAACAACCAACTCCAGAGAGCCGTCGCTTGACTTCCACACGTGCGTGCAGACACACACACACACCACACACACACACACACACACACCACACTCAATAAACAAAAGATAAATAATTACTAGAGTCATCTTGAGTAGATTGCATTTAAATCCCCTCCCCTGGAGAGCAGTACTTGAATTCCCAGGAGCAGCCCCAGGGTTGGCGGCCTGAGGCGTGGGAAGGACATTCAGGTTTGGGTCAGAGGTGACTTTTGGGTTTGAGTCTCTGGTGCAGGGACGAGGGCCGGGTCTGAGACCCAGATAAGCACCAGGCACTTTGATCTGCCTGCTCCTGGACTGTAGGCTGCCTGACAAACAGGCTGAGGCTCTGTAATTACCACGGCTTTCAACTCAAAGGGACATTTCTCAACTGGATCCCTGGCCTCAGTCACCAGACTCCATTCCACGTGAATTTAGCTGTTTTCTGAAATTGAATTTACTTTCAGAGGACAAAGATTGCCTAGTCCCCCAAGTTCCTCTTAGTCACGTGTTCTCATGTCACAGAGAGGTCACCTACTTGGCTAAGGCCACACAGCTTGCTCGGTGGATCCAATCAGCAAAACACCTACTATGTGCCTGTTTATTTTTACAATATCATTTTAGAAAGCAATATTTATGCACTGTGTGTATGTGGTTGTTTTACCCTCACAAATGTTTGTGAGCCATATGCCTGTCTTCTCAGAGCTGGGAAGAGAGCATCAACTGGAACTTGAAGTTAGAGATGGTTGTGAGCCACCAAGTGGGTGCTGGGAGCAGAACCCAGTCTTCTGAGCTGTCTCTCCAGCCTCCTTTCTGGTATTTTCTTGTTAATTCTAGTCCCTAGCTTTGAAAGACCACTAGACACTAGACCTTCCTCTGTAACATTGTAACATCGCAACATGGTAACATAGTAACATTGGCCTAACAACCACTGATCCCAACAACTCCGTCAGGCGCCCGCTCCTGGCATCCTCTATGTGGCGGATCCCATGACCTTCATGGCGAGGATCAGGAAACTGAAACACGTCCCCAGTCCCAGGGACTCAATCTCAGGGACCAAGGAGGAAGCCTGACTGCTAGATTTGTGTCTTCAGTCAGAAATAGACTGTCTGTGTGTCTCGTCAGCCTGGTAACCACAGACAACTGTCCACCTTGCTGCAGTTTCTCCGTCTAAAAATTCGGTTGCTCATTCGAAGAATCCCTTCCTTCTGGTGGGCTTTCCAGACCCCCAGAAGCAGCCTGGGGGAGCACTGCACACTGATTGGTCCTGAGCCTGTACGCCTGCAGCTGAATTCCTCAGAGGTGGGAGGTCTTAGCAGCAGCAGCAGCAGCAGTAACCACCGCAGTAGCAGCGCTTGCCCCCATTTGCAAAGGTTGCCTGTGACCCAGGACCTGCTGCTCACAGGTCTTGTCTCTCCCTGGCTTTCAGGAAGGGATCAGGACCCAGGCCAGGCTGTCTGAGTTCAGCCCCACTGTGGCCCACAGCCACAGCTGAAGGGACCCCTGAGTGGCCGCAGAGTGGGACCTACGCCCTGCGTTTGCTGGGGTAGAGAGGGTCGTGAGGTCACTGGGCGTGACACAGCCTCTCACACACCTCTGGAAAGTTGATAGAGCTCGTGCCTAGCACACCCCCAAAGCCTGACACTCCCTCCAGCCAGGTGCGCACCCTCCCCAAACAGATTCACCAACTGGGGACCACTTACCTTTAGGTGGCTGAGCCTCTGGGGGACATTTCCTGTCTAAACCGCCTCAGCTTCTGAGTGGGATTAGTAAGGTTAACGCTGCAACCCTGGCTTTCTCTTCCTCTGGCGTGGCCACAGAGAACCAAGCCCAGGATTTTCAGGGTTTCCAGATGTGGACCTCTGGCACAAATGGGCCCTTTAAGGAGGTCTCCCTTGCCAGAGGTGTTGTGTGTAATTCTAGTATTCAGCAGGTGGGGGCAGGAGGATCAGGAGCTTAGGGTCATCCTCAGCTACACAGAGGCCAGCCTGGGTTACCTGGGACCTTGATGTTGAAAAATCAGCCAAGACAAGGTTTGCATCTTGGCGTCAGGCAGAGACAAGGACTCATCCTCCCCCTATGACCTCAGCCCCTGTCTTTGTTCAAAGTGTACTGTGGGCCAGGTAATTGACAAGATTTTGTTTGTTTTTCCTTTGCAGTGAGCTTGGAAACAGTTAGCAGAACTTTGTAACAAGCCGGCAGTGCTGAACACTCCTTTAATCCCGAGAGACAGAGGCAGGCAGATCTCTGAGTTCAAGGCCAGCCTGGTCTACGCAGTGAGCTCCAGGACAGCCAAGGTTACTCCATGAGACCCTGTTTCTACCCCCTTACCCTTGCCACAGAAGAACTAAGGAAGAACCGGGTCAAAGATCTCTTCAGGTCATTGCTGAGAGTGAACCAGGCTGGGCTGGGCTGTACGTGACTCAGTCTTTGGAGAAAGCAGATATGAGCCCCCTAAAAGATACAGCCTAGGGGTCTTGATCGGGCTGATTTTCTCTGCCAGTTAAAGAATTAAAAGGCAGGAAAATTCTGACGCGCAACAGGTAGCCGCAGAGAAATCTCACACCCCGCAGACAGACTCAGCAGAAGAAGCAAGGTGGTTCTGGGCGCGAGGAGACACGCATGCAGCAGGCATGCAGGGAACAAGACCCTCTGCAAAGCAGGGGGGGGGACTCAGAAAGCCAACAGCTCCAGTCTCTTCCCGAGGGCTGAGGTTCGAGAGTCTCTGTGGAAGTTTCATCCCCTAATTTAGGGCTGGTCATTTTGAAGAAAGCTGGGGTGGTGGGCTGGCCCAGAACTGTAGTGTTTCATGACTTCGCCCTGGGAAGGGTGAGCCAGTCTGTCGGCAGGGGCCTGCTGGTGGGAGACAAAAGCCCATTAGGAGGGTAAGGAAGACGCCAGCCGTCTTGGGAATTTGCCATCTTAATTACATAGCCACGGCCCCCCTTGCTATCTGTCTGCCTACCGGGAGTCTAACTCCTTGTCTCCCACTAAGTCTTCCACCGTCCTCTGAGAACGAACAGTTATATCGCTATGAGCGATGTCCACTTGGGGAGTCTGTGAACTTGAGCAATGTCTTCTTCACCCAGCTGTCCCCAGGACACTGTTCCCACTGAGCCTCAGAGGTCCTGAGTTAGTAAGAGCTATTGATGGCAGGAGACAGATGCCCCAGACCAACTAACATGTGCAGGCAGACGCTCGACTGGGCTCATCCCAAGTGGGTCATAGCCCGCGAGGCCATGCTACTCCAACTGACCGGTTAGAGTCCCGTGTCCGCCCTGGGCAGTGCTCTCTAGGATGGCCCCACCCCGGGGGAGGATTAATCCTGAACAGGAAAGGAGGGGTACTTCTCACTGGGGCGTAACACAGAACTGGGGAGGCAGGAGCGCGGCGTCCATGGAGAGCTTGTGGGCATCAGGCACCCAGGCTTTGGGCTCTCCTCACTAAGCTGCTTGGGTGACAGGGAGGTAGAACGGCTGGCCCACCAGAGCACAGCGGGCTCACAAGAACTGGATGCACCCGTGTGTGCTTGGCATCTTCTCTGAAAGCCCCTGCCCAGCACTGAGCTGTTACTGCCAGTCAGAGGGCAGAGGAAGCAGAAGAGTCAGTGTAGAGCCCCAGGTGCCAGCGAAGGGTCCCTGGGGAGCCTTATGAGGCCAGCACCACACTGACAGCATCCGTCAAGGTTCTGCAGAGTAAATTTGATGGCCAGGCAGCTTGCGGACCACTAGTGTGGAGGCCTTGTGAGGCGGCCTTGAGCTGGGGACTTGACTGTGTTATCCCTCGCTATGTGACTTTGGGTCGGCCCCATAACTCCTCAGATCACTCATTCCTGGGAAGGACACAGCTTCTTCACCTTGGAGGTGGTAAGGTTTGATGATATAATGTCCTTCCAAAGAGGATCTCACATCATACCTACTTCAGCCATCAGACTTTTGAGACGATGGCTCCCAAAGAATTGGGATGTCCCCAGGATTCTCGTGCTGGGAGAAGGAAACGCCTGAAGCCTGGCACCAGCTACAGGGGGACTTGTTCTCCCAGGAAGACATTTTCATATGGTTCTGACATCTGTCGGGCTACCATGCAGGAGACTGGAGTCAGTGATGGTCAGGGCCATACTTTAACCAGGACTGCTTAGCTATGCAAACCTCAGGACCTCCATCAAACCTAAACCTCACATCAGGACCCCAAATACGGATTTGAGGATCCCAGGGCCTCTTTCTCATCTCAGTGTGGTCACGATGAGGGAATCTTTTTCTGCTTCTCGTTATGAGTATTTATCATTTATTTTGAGACAGGTTCTTACCATGCAAATCTGGGTGACCTCGAACTCGCCAAGCTCCTCTTCAGATCCCGAGTGCCGGGTTAAAGGAGTGCACCATCACAATACCCAGTTAGCCAATCCATTTAGTTGGTCTGTTGAGAGCCCAGGCTCTCCCCTTAACTCTGCTAACACTGGAACAGTCTGTGGGTCCCCAGGTAACACACATTCCCACACACCTGTAATCCCAGCCCCTGAGGCAGGAGGACTCTTGTGAATTCGAGGTCAACCTGGGTTGCAGAATGAGACCCTGTCTCGATCTCTCCCCATTCCTGTAAAAGGAGTTAGAAACTGGCCAGGCTCTGTCTCCTGTGGAGTCCAGCAGGGCAGCCTCCGGCATCTGGGACCCAGATGACCACTGAACTGAATGGGTTTGTGGGATGGGGGCCTCTGGACTCACCACCAGGTGGCTTCCACCTTCCTTGACTGGGGATAAGGATGGGTCCAGGTGGGGTTGCACCAGCTCAGCCTCACCACCAGGCGGCGGCAGAACCCACCCACAGAGGAGGCCACTGCTGAAGAGGCTTCCACCTTCTCCCTCCTCCGTGCCCTCTCCTGTGTCCCCCTCTTTTTCCCTCCTCCTCCCTCCCCGTCCTTCCTCTCCTGGGTCTCATCTTTTGGAAGTGAAGACACGGAGACATTGTTCGTCATGGGCAAAGGAAGTGACCCAGGTACATTGGGTGCCCTAACCCTGAGGTCACAGAAGAGCCAAGGGGCCTTTGGGAAGGCTGGTCCTGAACCTGCCAGGTGAGAAATGACAACCCAGGTTCCCTTTTGACAGGATCTCTCTGGGTAGCCCTGGCTGTCCTGGAACTCTCTCTGTAGACCAGGCTAGCCTTGAACACCTGTCTCTGCCTCAGTCCCCCTACCCCAGGTTCTTAAAAAAAAATCCACATTCTCGGCATGGGGCCAGGCACTGGATTGTCCTGTCTCTGGAAGAGGGTCTCAGAGAGGGAGTGTGACCTGCCTCAGACCACACAGCTGATCTGCTCCAAGATCCTACCTGAACCCTCTGCGGCAGAGGCAGTCTGGCTCTGAGAGGTGTCTGCACATGGTGTCTGCAGAGAGCTCGTCTATGGCAGCCAAACGGTGTGTGTGTGTGTGTGCATGTCTATATGAGTGTATGCACGAGTGAGTGTAAGTATATGCGTGTATGTGTGCGTGTGTGTGTGCATGAGATTGTAAGTGTAGGTGAGTGTGTGAGTGTAAGTGTAGATGTGTGTACTTTTTTTTTTTTTTTCGAGACAGGGTTTCTCTGTGGTTTTGGAGCCTGTCCTGGAACTAGCTCTTGTAGACCAGGCTGGCTTCGAACTCACAGAGATCCTCCTGCCTCTGCCTCCCGAGTGCTGGGATTAAAGGCGTGCGCCACCACCACCCGGCAATGTGTGTACTTTTTAAGTCAGCTTTAAACCAGAAACAATGGCAGAAGCACACCTGAGAGCCGAGGACCTGGTAGTTGCTCCGTCCACAGGGGGTGATGCCTCAGTTGTCCCAGCCTGACTTGGGGAAGCCAGGAAGCTGGAGAGCTGCTGGTCCCTGGGCTGTGGACAGGCTGGTTGTGCGTCAGGGAAGGACAGGGCTCACAACAGGCAAATAAGCTCTGTGGGAAGAGGGAGTGCTCGAGGGAAAGGCACTCTTCCTCAGGCTGCACCTGCTTCACCTGGACCATGGGTGGGTGTGTGTGTGTGTGTGCCATCCACAGCTAGGGTCTGTCAATCAAGGCAACCTGGACACTTCCTCAGGTGGGGCCCACCATGCAGGTTATTCTAATCTACAACAAACTGACATTAAAGTCAACATTAGTGCTCCCCCGTGCTGGGTTCCCGGGCCAAGTGGCCACGCCCAGCTTTTATGTGGGCGCCAGGGTCCAAACTGAGGTCCTCATGCAAGCCCTCTTAGCCACTGAGTCAGCCCCCAGCCCTGAACTGGCTTCTTGAGTCAGACGCTGTTGTGACTCACGCTGCCCTGGCATCCTGAGGCTTCTCCAGTCTTAATGATGTTTTGGCACGTGGCTGTCACACCTCCACCACGATGCTGCCACAGCCACGCCCTGGTCCTGTCATCACCCGAAACTGCCCCACCTCTGAAATCGCCATCCGGCCACCAGCCTCTGAAGACAACCTCCTCCCATCCACCTTGCGCTGTCCCCGGCCACGCCTCTTCTCTGACCCGCTTCAGACCTCCTGCCCAGTGTCGCTTCCTGCCCTAGCATGCGCCTATCACCTGCAGACCGGCACCCATGGGTGCTGAGTCATTGCACTTGAGGACTCAGTACTTGGTCAAAGGTAAGCCCGGGATTGACGGTGCAGGAAGGACCACTCCCAAGGCTCTGGAGAAAGGGACTTGAGCTTTCTGCTCTGGTGACAGCTGGGAGCGCATGGCCCACAGGCTGGGCGGGTGGTTCTCAGTGTGACCATGTGGAGGTGATGGGATCACGGGACCCAGCCGGTCTGACAGGAAACCGGCTGATATGGTCTCTTTCTCCCGTGATGGCATCCACCATGGGTCCCCCACCAAAGACTAAACTGACGGGGTACTTCCTGTTAGATTTTCAGTCTACAAAATTGAGCCAAATAAACCCTTTTTCTTTATCAAGTTACTCAGCTTTGGGCAATTTGTGATAGCAATAAAAATAGATAAATACACAGCTATTCATAAAAAAAAAAAGCCTGGAATTTTCAGATCGGTGAATCAGGATTTGAGATTCATGCGTCAGCGGCTTTCTATTACTTGGGACAGGCCTGGCATCACTGTGGTAGACTCTGTTAGAATCATTTTGAAGACCTTTATTTTTTTATTTTTTTATTTTTTATTTTTTTTTATTTTTATTTTTTTTATTTTTTTGGTTTTTCGAGACAGGGTTTCTCTGTGGTTTTGGAGCCTGTCCTGGAACTAGCTCTTGTAGACCAGGCTGGTCTCGAACTCACAGACATCCGCCTGCCTCTGCCTCCCAAGTGCTGGGATTAAAGGCGTGCGCCACCACTGCCCGGCTATTTTTTTTTTTTTTTTTGGTTTTTCGAGACAGGGTTTCTCTGTGGTTTTGGAGCCTGTCCTGGAACTAGCTCTTGTAGACCAGGCTGGTCTCGAACTCACAGAGATCCTCCTGCCTCTCCCTCCTGAGTGCTGGGATTAAAGGCGTGCGCCACCACCGCCTGGCTTGAAGACCTTTAAAAAAAAGCACATTTACTTTGTGTACAACCACAAAAGCCTGTGCACAGGCGTTCCCACGGGTGCACGCCATACTGCAACTTGTTCCCTCCCTCCACCACCTGGGTCTCAGGGTTGGAACTCAGGTCATAGTCTTAGTGGCAGGCTCCTTTACCTGCAGAGCCATCTCGCTCACTCGCTCTTTTCTTCTTTTTTGGTTTTTAGAGCCAGAACCATATGCCCAGGGCCCTCCCATGTCAATCATCAATCAAGAAGGCCCCGCAGACGTGCACATAGGCCAATCTGACAGGCGTTTTCGCTATCCCAGATGACCTGGTTGTATCAGGGTTGACAAACCCAACCACACAAGGTCATAGACTGACCTTGAACTCACTGTCCAGCTAAGGAGGACTTCCACCTTCTGGTCCTCCTGTCCCTACCCCCAAGATCTGGGGTGACAAGTGTGTACCCCCAAAAAGTACTTATGGGGTGCTGGAGATGGAGCAGGGCCTGTGCATGCTAGGGGGCACACGCCCAAGACTGGGTTTACTTTCCTATGGTTGCAAAGCTTCTCTCACCGTCCTCCTGGCAGGGCCGAGGGGGGCTGCGTAGCTCATTCAGAAATTCTGATCTTTCCCCAGATGGAACCTGCCCCTGTCACCCTCCCCCACCCTGGTCCCCGGCAGGTAACACTCAGATCTGGGCCGACATCCCCAGGCCTCTCATATCCCCTCATTTGTCTGAGCGTGTCTGGAAAGGGGTCCGAGTCACAGTTCTGGGTAGTCTAGCTGGGTGAGCAGTCTGGCCTCCATCAGGCCCCAGCGAGACCCCCAATGTATGCCGGGCTGCTGCACAGCCCACACAGACAGGCAGCCCGGGTTCCTGCTGCTCAGCGCTCTGCCCACCCGCTCTGCTGCCTCCTTCAGGACTAATCTCATTAGGTTCCCCTTGTCACAGCAGCCCAGTGCCCCCTCCCTGCCCCTAATCCCCATCTGGCCCCTTCCCTTGTCTCCTCTGTCTCCCCATCCTCAGAACAAGGCCTGGGACAGAAGAGGGGGGGCTGTCTTCTGTGATACCCCCTCCATCTTCTAATTCTCCAGAAGACTTGATCCCCACCCCCACACGGGTGGGGAGGTTGCTTCCCCTGCTCCCCCCACCCCCATTCTGTTCCTGCCACCCAGCCAGGACTGCTCCATGCCCTTCTCTCTTCCCCAAAGGTCTCTGCCTTAAGCCCACACATTTGTTCCAGTCAGGCCTGTGGTGACCTGGGCCCCTGGGTGCCCCCACCCTGATCCCTCACCCTACTGCGGATTCTCTGTACACTCCTGTAAGTGGCATCTCATCCTGTAAGTGGCTCTGCCCACCCTACTGGAGAACCCCCAAGAGCTGTCTTCCCTGCACCCCTATTCTTGGCACCCAATGCTTTGGACATCCCTCACCCTTTGGGTTTGGCATTTCTGCTGCTGCCCTAGACTCAGATACAAGGTTCCTGCCCTGGGACCCCCGGGGTGCCGGGTGCTCAGTTATTTCTGTGGTAGAACAAAAAGAGCTTGAAAGCCAGACATGGTGGCACGCACCTTCGAACCCAACATTGGGGGACAGAGGCAGGCTAATCTCTGAGCCCAGCCTGGTCTACAGGGTGAGTTCCAGGACAGTCAGGGCTACACAGAGAAACCCTGTCTTGAAAAACAAAAGCAAAAACTAGATGGTAGGCAATAATTTAGTAGATGGAAGTTACTCTTAAACTGTGGACCCCCAAACCCTTCCTTCATGAAATTGCTTTTTGTCAGATATCTTATTAAACAACAACAACAAAAAAAATAACTAAGAATTTCTCACCCAGTTTGGACCTAAGGTAATTCACAGATCTTTTGACTGAATTGTGGCAAGGATCCTTTGAAAAAGGATCTGGCAGTGTCCTGAGTGTATTAGAAACCTCCCAAACTAGGGGGCTGGAGAGATGGCTCAGTGGTTAAAAGCACTGGCTGCTCTTCCAGAGGTCATGAGTTCAATTCCCAGCAACCACATGGTGGCTCACAACCGTCTGTAATGAGATCTGGTGCCCTCTTCTGGCGGACATGCAGGCAGAACACTATACACAGAATAGAATTTCTATACATAAATAGAATTTCTATTCGGAGAATAGAAATATTCTCCAATCTTTCAGAGAATACTGGGCAGTGTCAATAACTTCAGATTTATTACAAGTCCCAAACAAGCCGGCTGGGGTCCTTACAGCGCTGACAACTGTGGATTGGTCAGTATAGGGCCAGCTGGTCAGTGGTGGGAAAATGAGCCATTTCAAGCCTGGTCAGGCCACAGCCCTCCCCGTCCCTCCTCACTCTTTCTTCTTGTTCTTGCATGCGAACATTCATGAACATTCCATTTCCTCAGCATCGGGTTCTGAACGTGGCAACACACCTCTAACCACAGCCCTGGGAGGTGGACACAGAGAATCGAGAGCTCCAGGTCGGAGCTGAGGAGGATGACTCCGCTCTCTTTGTGCTCTCCCGGAGGACCTGAGCTCTGGTCCCAGCGCCTACGCTGAGTGGTTCACAACAGTTTGTAACTTTAGCTCTGGGAGATCCCATGCTCTCTTCTGGCTCCCGAGGAAACCTGGACACGTGTGGCACAGATACATAAATAAAAATTGGAGTTCAGGGCTGGAGAGATGGCTCAGTGGTTAAGAGCACTGCCTGCTCTTCCAAAGGTCCTGAGTTCAATTCCCACCAACCACATGGTGGCTCACAACCATCTGTAGTGAGAGCTAGTGCCCTCTTCTGGACTGCAGGCATACATGCAGACAGAATGCTGAGAATATTTTAAAAAAAATATTTAAAATATTTTTTAAAAAAATTGGAGTTCAAAGAGTTCCGGGTCATCCTCAGCTATGTAGAGGGTTTGAGGTCAGCCTGGTCTCCATGATTCCCTGCATCAGAACAGCAGTGGGTACTGGGAAGATGGCTCTGTGGTCAAGAGCACCCACGTGGTGACTTATAATCATCCCTAACTTCAGTTCCAGGGGAGCTGACACCCACTTCTGGCTTCCCTGGGCACTTGCACGCACATGGTACACCTACATACATGCAGGCAAACACAAAAAATAAGTGTAATAGCAACAAAGTTGAAATTCCAGGAGCCATTGCATCGAGCTGTTTAGCTGGAGGATTACTGGCATCAAGCAGACTTGAGTTTTCTGATCCACAGACACAGGGTGTCCCCTGCTCCCTGTGACCTTTACCCTCTGAGATGATGTATTGAGACTTTCTTAGCACATCTTCACACAGGATTTTAGTTTGCTTTCTTATCTTGGGGCTGGATTGAACCTAAGGGCTCACACATGCAGGCAAGTGCCTTAGCACAGAGAGCTGCTCACAGCCCTGTATTTCTGTATTTTATTTTTACATTTAATTTCGGATGTGTGTGGTGTGGAGAACCAGGAGGCCAGGGAACAACTTTGGATGTCTTCCTCTATGGCCTGCCATCTTCTGCTTGCCAGCTCTGGGGTTCCAGGAACATACAGCCATGGCTGGCTTTGTTTGTTGTTTTTGACAGGGTTTCTCTGTAGACCAGGCTGGCCTCGAACTCAACAAAGATCCACCTGCGTCTGCCTCCCGAGTACTGGGATTAAAGTACAAACACCCAGCTTTTCAAGCCTGGCTTTTTTTTTTTTTTAAATAGTTTTTAACAATTACTTTGAGGGGAGGTCCTTAGGTCCTATCTAAAGATTAAACTTGAGCAGGTCATCTTAGCCTGTAGCCAGCTTCTGTATTTCATCTTTTCTCTCTCTCTCTTTTTTTTTTTTTTTGGTTTTTCGAGACAGGGTTTTTCTGTGTTTTTTTTTTTTTTTTTTTTTTTTTTCGAGACAGGGTTTCTCTGTGGTTTTGGAGCCTGTCCTGGAACTAGCTCTTGTAGACCAGGCTGGTCTCGAACTCACAGAGATCCGCCTGCCTCTGCCTCTCTAGTGCAGGGATTAAAGGCATGCGCCACCACCGTCCGGCCCATCTTTTCTTTTTCTAAAGATTTATTTAATTAAATTAATTATTTATTAAGTATACAGTGTTCTGCCTGCAGGCCAGAAACCAGATCTCATTACAGATGGTTCTGAGCCACCATGTGGTTTCTGAGAATTGAACTCAGGTCCTCTGGAAGAGCAGCCAGTGCTCTTAACCACTGAGCCATCCTGCCAGCCAGCCCTTTTTTTTTTTTTTTTGAGGGCTGTCATGCAGCCAGACTGGACTGTAGCTGAGGACAGTCTTGAGCTCCTCAATCTCCCGCCTCCGCCCAGTCTCCCATGCTTCTGTCGTAGGGTACGATGCCACACCAGGCTCTGGGGCGCTTTTGTTGCTCACTGCCCATTCCTAGCACATAGAGAGCCCACAGTTCTTGTTTGCCGTCTGGAATCCTGGCACTAAGAGGGTCGGCTGGTCACTTGCCCTGGAGCTCGCCATTCCCCTGCCGCAGCCTCCCCAGTGCTGGGATTAGGGAGGCACGCTACCTGGCTACTGCCTGGCTGGCGACCGACCTCAGCCTCCTTACCCAGCAGAAGCTGGCCCGGTCCTCTTGCCTCTCACTCAGGTGCTAGACTGTAGGCAGTGGCACCATGCCCTGCCCAGAGCTTTCTGGTAGATGCCTGGACATCCTGATATGTGTGTGTATTGTTTATTTTTTACGTGAGTTTTGCCTTCATGCATGTATGTGTACCAGGTGTGTGCCTGATGTCCTCCTCAGATCCCGTGGAATTGGAGTTTGATCCCTATCACCCACATGGCAGCTCACAACTGTCTGTAACTCCAGTGTCAGGGGACCATAACTTCTTTTGGTCTCCAAGGATACCAGGAACATATGTGGTGAACAGACATACACGCAGGCAGAACACCCATACACATACAAGAAACAAATAGGGAGCTGGAGAGATGGCTCAGAGGTTAAGAGCATTGCCTGCTCTTCCAAAGGTCCTGAGTTCAATTCCCACCAACCACATGGTGGCTCACAACCATCTGTAATGAGGTCTGGTGCCCTCTTCTGGTCTGCAGGCATACACACAGACAGAATACTGTATACATAATAATTATTTTTTTAAAAAAAGAAACAAATTTGTAAATAGGTCTCTTGGGGCTGGAGAGATGACTCAGAGGTTAAGGGCACTTGCTTCTCTTGCAGAGGACCAGAGTTTGGCTCCCAGCACCCACACAACCCAGCCCCAGGGGATCCAACACCCTCCTCTGGCCTTTGCTAGCAAACACTTGTCACGTGAGTGTGCCTTCCAGCACACAAGTGCACACAGACACACATGCACAAAATAGTTTTAAAATGCCCTTTCCTCCAGTGGTTTTTGCTCATACAATGATATCTTTAAAAATGCCTTTTTTTTTTTTTTTTTTTTTTTTTTAGGATAGGGAGATGGCTCTGTGATTAAAAGCACCAGCTGCTCTTCCAGAGGACCCAGGTTCAATTCCCCAACCACCTGGCGCTTTACACCTCATCCCGGAGGCTCTGATGCCTTCTTCTGGCCTCTGTTGGCACTGTAAACACACACAGCTATTCATGCCGGCACTCATAAATATAAACAAATAAAATCTCAAATATTTAAGCCAGGCCGTGATGGTGCACCAGGATGAGCCCCTTCTGGGTGGTGTCTCAGGTCCTAAAGGAGTGAGCTTTAGCCTCTGAGTGCCTCTCTCCAAATCAGCCACCCGAGGTCTCCTTCCGCCCTCTGGTGGAATCTCGGTGTTCCTGGCTGGGTCTCATCCTGTATTCATTTCTACCTTCAGTTTGAGCACCTCTGGGCTGCACGGCCCAGCAAGTGTGGATCTCTGGGAGGTGCCCTTCAGAGTGCTCTTCTCTGTGGTCAGCATGTCTGTGCCTGACCCCAAAGGCATAACCTCCAAGCTAGGACTCCCTCACTATTGGATGGGCCACCGCCAGGTAAGTTCTGAAGCCAGGTCACTGGGACAAAGGACAAGGGGCTGTAGAGACTAGAATGGCCTAGGGGAATGAAGGAGGCCCAGCTGCTCTGTAGTCTCCAGGGCTGGATCTCCTGTCTGTAGCCAGCAGGTGGGTCTCCACCCAGCCACCCACACACCCCAACTATCCCCTTCTCTCTTCCCTGGCTTCCAGGCAGGCCAGGGCAGAGCAGGCCAGGCAGTGGAGCCCCTTCAGGAGGTGACAACCATGATAATCCCAGTCAGTCTCCAGCCCAGAGGCAACAAACTCCTTTATCTGCCCCTCCCACCTCTCCCCTCACCCCCTGCCCAGCCTTTGGGATGTCCTTTGCGCCCCTTCCTCGCCCACAGAACACTTCCCCAGTGCTGGGACTAAACGCATGTGCCACCATTTCTGACTTGGTTTTCTTCTTTTTGGGGGGTGGTGGTGGTGGTGGTGGTTTGGTTTTTCGAGACAGGGTTTCTCTGTGGTTTTGGAGCCTGGCCTGGAACTAGCTCTTGTAGACCAGGCTGGTCTCGAACTCAGAGATCCACCTGCCTCTGCCTCCCGAGTGCTGGGATTAAAGATGTGCGCCACCACTGCCTGGTTTTGGTTTTCTTTTTCTATTTATTTATTTTAGAGACAGGATCTCGAGGGGGATCTGACCAGCTACGCAGCTGAAGATGGTTGGAGCCAATGATCCTCCTGCCTCCACCTCCCAAGAGCTGCACTAAAGATGCGCACGTCAAGTCTGCAATGAGCTAGGTTGGAGCCATACTTTGTACAAGTATATTGTACAACAATACTTTGTACACTAATAACTGAGCCACAGCCTCGGCCCCAGGTCAGGTTTTCCTCACCAGCGACCTGGAGTGGGAGCAGGTCAGGAACGCAGGTGTCCACGGAGCCCACGTCTCCTGGGGGTGGAGTTACAGGTGCCTGTGAGCCACCCGGCACTGGTGTTAGGAACTCAACAAGTCCTCTATAAGGGCAGTTGGCACTTTTAACTGAGCCATCCCTCCGGCCCAGATGACTAATTCATGGTCGTCTCTAGGGACTGAAGCAGCCGGGATCTAAGGTGCCTGCACCAAGGAAGGAGAACTTTAAGAACAATAACCCGCTGGGTGGTGGTGGCGCACGCCTTTAATCCCAGCACTCCAGAGATAGAGGCAGGCGGATCTCTGTGAGCTCGAGGCCAGCCTGGTCTACAGAGTGAGTTCCAGGACAGCTAGGACTACTACCTGTTTCGAGAAAAACAAAACAACAACAAAAAGAGCCATATTCCTGAGCAGCTGGCTGCTCTGTTTCCCTCCGAAGCCCTGCTCTGCCCAGCCCGCCTCTGCCCTTCCTCCCTCGTGCACAAGCTGAGTCACTGCTGGTAACTGAGTGAGTCTGTGCTTCTCTGAGGTCCCCAACCCCAGCATGCTCTTCAGGGCCCCTCACTGTGCTGAGCTGAAGGACCCAGATTCCTTCCAGATGTCCACCCACCTCCTGGCCAGCCAGTCACCTGAAGGCCGCGCAGCAGGCCTGCACTCGGGGCTTCCTATGAGGATGCTTACTTGTAATTGCGGGAAGCTGCCAATCAGGCCCCACTGGGCTAGGGAGGACAGAGCTGGAGGTCTGCGCAGAAGGTGCCGGCCGCTGATGGGACCGTGCGTGCAGCCTATGAGCTGTGGCAGAGGGTGGAGAGTGCGGCTGGCGGGGTGGTCTCACTGAAGGGCAGGGAGAGGCGGGGCCTTTTTCCCCTGGGGTGGGCAGTGACCCTCACCAGCTGAAGACACCTGGGGGCCGGCAGCGGCTGCCCTTCCGAGCTGCACTGTCTGCATTCACTTGGTGAACTGACCCCATGCCTGTGGCTGCCCCGGGCTCTTCTTCCTTTGGTTTTTGGAAGTGCCTGGTCCTGGAGCTGCGGGGAGCTGCTCTATGGCAGCCTATGACCCGCTGGGTTGTCAGATGGCTACAAGGCCAAACAAGCCTTTCCTGGCATCCCCAGCAAGGCCAGTGATAAAACCCTCCTCTCCCCAGATCCTTTTCTAGGATGTAATCTTAAAATGGTTTGGTCACTGTTGACATTCAACTAAAAACAAACTCCATAGCCACGGGACGGGGGAGGCCAAAGAACCCTTTAGGTGGAATAAAGGGCAGAGGCAGGATACCATAACTCAAATCCACACGTAGAAACAAGGGGTGGAGACGGTTCAGTAGCTAGGAACACTGGTTGGACAAGGTGGCCCAGCACTTCTGAGTTCAAGGTCAGCCTGGTCTACTGTTGGAACCCTTTGGAGTCCTGGCCTCCAGCTGCTCTTCCCTGCTAGAGATCTTTACTTTCCTTCTGATTTGAGTTACTGAAAGCTGTGTCAAAGTTGTTTACAGCTCTGCTTCACGAGCACGTGTTGCCTTGGCCTTGAGGATCAGAGGCCCACCTGTCTGTTGGGTATATAAGCCTCCGTGGTGCTATTGAATAGAGGGCTTCTTACCAGTGACTAGAGGTCCGTGTCTCTGTCTCTATGAGTCTTTGTGTGTTTCAATCTCCAGCCCCTTGCCTGAGGCTCACGAGCTATATGGTAGCGCCTAAAGTGTTGACAGGCCTCGTGCACTGCAGGCTATAGAGTTCCAGGACAGCCAGGCCACACGGAGAAGCCCTGTCTCGAGAAACCAAACCCCCAAACAAACAAATAACAAACTATACTGTCTGGCTCACCTGATCAGAAGCGTTATCTGTGTAAGGGTCCTGGCGCAAGGGGTTGGGGAGGGAAAGCGGTGATAAACTGATCTTCCCCCCTAAGTTAGGGTCTCCTGCAGCCCAGGCCGGCCTTGAAATCCTAACCCTCCTGCCTTCGCCTCCCAAGGACTGGAATACCTTCACTTGCTACTATGATTGGCTAAAGTTTTTTGTTTTGTTTTCTTTGAGACAGAGAAGCTCTGTGTAGCCTGGTTATCCTGGGACTCACTCTGTAGACCAGGCTGGCTTTGAACTTGTAGAGATCTGCCTGCCTCTGCCTCCCGAGTGCTGGAATTCAAGGACTATGCTACCATCACCTGGCTTGGCTAAAGTTTTTATATGTTATTGAAATTACATTGGTATTAGCTCAAAATTATATTCTATTAAATTAAGATGTTCACAGTCAGCTCTAGGATCACCAATACCTAGAAACCAAAGAATAAAAGACAAGGAAATTGGAATGCCACACTAGAAAATATTTATATTATTTAACACAAATTAAGGCGGTAATGGGGAGTGGCAGGCAGGGCAGTGCGGTAAGACAGAGCTTGCGGACGGGGTTGGGCTAACTCATTCGGCAGTGAGCTTGCCTTGCATGGATGCGGTGTGCTGGGAACTTAACCCAGGGCCATTGGAGGAGCAGCAAGCACCTCTGAATGAAGAGCCAAAGATCTTAGGATGAAGAGTAGGAGGGATGTTATTATAATCGTCTGTGTGCCCCAAAATATATACAAACCCACGCTGGAGGGGCCAAAGGCAGATTCAAGACAGCTCAAGAGTCACGCTGGAGACTAAAATCCACTTCCACCCAGGGACAGAACAACTGGACAAAAGAACAGGCTGAGGGTGCCCTGGAACCCAGCAGACCTCACAGCTACTAATCAAAATGTCACCCGGCCCAGCAAGGGGGCCCCTCCTGCTGGAAACACAGAACTGAGTCCCCTGGGTTGTCCTCTGACTGCCACACGTGTGTACGCACGCACACACACGCGCACACACACACACACACAGTAAAATGCAATACCGATAATTCTTTTTTTTTTTTTTTTTTTTTTTGGTTTTTCGAGACAGGGTTTCTCTGTGGTTTTGGAGCCTGTCCTGGAACTAGCTCTTGTAGACCAGGCTGGTCTCGAACTCACAGAGATCCGCCTGCCTCTGCCTCCCAAGTGCTGGGATTAAAGGCGTGCGCCACCACCGCCCGGCTGCGATAATTCTTTAAATGCCATGCAGAAGCATGCATATGATGTTTGTAAAAGTAGGGCAGATTCTCTGGGGCGGACCATGTGCGGCTGTGAAAGTCTCAATACATTTAAAAGGATTTGAACCCAACAGAATCGTACATGGTATGTGCTCTGACCACAGAGGAATGAGATCAGATTGCTACCAGAAAGAAGGTGGCTGGAAGTTACAAATATGTGGAAATTAGGCACACTATTTAGCAAGTCGAGGGTCCAAGAAAAAAAATATGAAGGAAATTAGAAAATACTTTGGGATGAATAAAAACAAAAATTTGGCCCGGAGAGATGGCTCACTGATTACGAGCACCGGCTGCTCTTGCATAGGACCCAGGTTCAGTTCCCAGCACCCACATGGCAGCTCGCAATCATCTGCAACTCCAGCTCCAGGGATCTGACTCCCCTCTGGCCTCCACAGGCACTAGATACACACGTGGTGCACAGACGCACACGCGGGCAAAACATGAAATCAAACCAACCCGGTAGCTCCAAAACAAAAATGCAACACGCACACGTGTACGAGCTTCCGCAAGCCAGAGGGGAGGTGAGAGCTGTTATGTCTGGATTTAAAAAGGCACAGCCTGGGGGTGGGAGATGGCGCAACATTTGAGGCTGCTACTGCTCTTTCAAGGACCCAAACTCATTTCCCAGCACCTGCAAAGAGCGGTTCACCACTGCCTGTAATTCCAGCTTCAGGAAATCTCACGCCCTCCTTTGACCTCTATACAAACACACACACACACACACACACACACACACACACACACACGGGCAGTAGATGGGATTTCATATGGGGCAACTGTTCCCTGATTGTAGCATGTGCCGTGAAAATACACACGCTACACAGGTCCATTTGAATCTAGAAACATTGCTCAAAGAGCAAGGGCAGACACTTGACAATCCCGGTGCTTGTGAGGTAGAGACAGGGGACCTCCAAGCAATGTGGCCATCCTGAGGAGCCAACGTGACAAGCCTGGGGTTCGTGTGAGAGGCAGACACCTGGTGTCAGCTTCTGACAGTCACTCACATGTGCACCTGTGCAAATGCACCTGCACACACGCATGCCAAGAGAGAGATTATTTCCTAACTTCAAATACAGAAGCAAAACAAACCCAAATGAAAACCTCAAATCATTCCCTGCGGACACAATGAAGAACCTGTGGTCGGCACCCATCTCTTCCCAGGATTTCCCAACAGCCATGTGCAGTCTTAGCTGGTGTGTTTGCTGGGAGGATGCTTCATGAGCAAAATTCTAAGCGCTTCAGTATGCCTCCCAGAGGCTGTATGGAGGATGGAAACTCAGAGAAGTGGAAAGGTTCTGTCTGTCAAAAGGGCGTTAAGGAACTGGGGAGATGGCTCAGTTGGAAAAACGCCTGCTTTACACTGGGGACCGGAGTTCGGATCCCCGGCACGCGTGGTATAGTGGTACACCCTAGGTGAGTGTCGTGGGTACCACGTCCACGTAGATAGGTGGATCTCAGAATCTCATGGACCAGTCAGTCCAGTCAAAAGGGAGAACTTGACCCATTCAGACATGTAATACACACACCACACACACCAGTGGGCATTACAGTCCCTGAAAGCAAGGCAGTGAGGCTCTTTCTCTACGCAAAGTTCTTTTTCATTTTTCTGTGTTCCAAGCACTACACGCTGTCTTGCTTTTAACAGGGTCTCAAGTATCCCAGGCCAGCTTTGAACTCCCGATCTTTGGCCGTCGCCTCCTATGTGCTGGGATGACAGGTGTGGCCACCACACTCACTTGGTTCTTCCTATCAGCTTTTTCACCAGTATAAAAAAAGGGGAAACAGCCTCCGCCCACAGATGAATGGGTCATTCAGTCCCTGGCCCCTGCTTCAACACAGAACCAAATGCTAAGTGGAAGAGTTCAGTCACAGAAAGACAAGAGGGCCGGGCGATGGTGGCGCACGCCTTTAATCCCAGCACTCGGGAGGCAGAGGCAGGCGGATCTCTGTGAGTTCGAGACCAGCCTGGTCTACAGAGCTAGTTCCAGGACAGGCTCCAAAGCCACAGAGAAACCCTGTCTCGAAAAACCAAAAAAAAAAAAAAAAAAAACCAGAAAGACAAGAGGGTCCTGGGCTGGGGTGTAGCTCAGCAAGAAGGCCCTTGCCTAGCAGTGTGAGGCTTTGGGTTCGATGCCCAGCAGTACAAAAAAGAAACTGAGTCTGCTCACAGTTAACCCTAGAGACGTGGAGAGGTGGCTGTGGGGAGCGTTGCGAGGACTTACGGTTTACTGCGACAGCTGCAGAGCTGGGAGATGGCCATTTTGGAGACGGGTTACACACATTGAGAGGGCATTGAGCTACTGACTTAACTGTTACGAAGGGACTGGGAGATGGCTGCGTCAGCAAAGGGCTCATTGTGCAAGTTCACTCCAGCATCCACATAAAAAGCCGCGTGGCTGGGCATGGCGGCGCACGCCTTTAACTCCAGCACTTGGGTCAGGTGCAGAAGCAGGTGGATCTGTGATCTCGAGGCCAGTTTGGTTTACATAGCAGGTTCCAGGCCAGTCAGGGTTACAGAGGAATATCCTATCATCTTTAAAACAAAACCTAAAAAGAATTATTGAATTATTGGGTTGGTGAGATGACTCAGCAGGCCACAGCACTTGCTGCCAAGCCTGATGACCTGGAACCCACATGGCAGGTGAAACCAACTCTGCAAACTGTCATGGTCTGCCATGCATGTGCACACACAGGTACACGAACATTCACACAGTGAAAACAGGTGAGTATCCCCTAAAGAGCACAAACCCATTTTGCAGTTAAGGCGGCCTCAAGGTCAAGTTGCTGGTTGGTCATCTGGGTTCACAATGGCTGGAAGATGGTGTGTTCTGCCTCCACATTCCAAGAAAAGGGAAGGAGCAAACCATTCAATGCGTATCTACCATGGACCAAACTGGGTGGTGTGCCATAGGCTGGGCACGGGGGCAATGAAGCAAGGTGTTCGTGCCCAGATCTCCTGGGTGTTTGCGTCACTTTGTACTAACTTCATGTATAGGCCAAGGTCATCTTTAGAAGAGACATCCTTGGCGTTTCAGAGGACAACAGTGGATGTGTGGGTTTAAGGTTTATTTATTGAGACAGGGTTTCTCTGTGTAGCCCTCTCCGTCCTAGAACTTCCTCTGTAGAGCAGCCTGGCCTGCCTCTGCCTCCCAGTGCTGGGATAAAGGCGTGCGTCACCACCAGCTATTTATTTGTTGGAAAAGAATCTCACTATGTAGACCTTGAAAAGTTTCTGCACCCAATAAACCTCCCCACCGATGCAATCATCCTAATCAGACCAAATCAAACCGAATTAGAAAAAGCCCAGGTTGAATGGTGCTCCTGGGTGGCCTTCCAGGCCCTCAGAGAGGAGATGGGGAAGGAAGACTGGGAAACCACGTGTTTGTCCTCTTGGGGGGCAGTTTAAATACCCTGTGGGAGCGGTCTTGAGCATCTCTGAGGAGGGGTCACCATTTGGCAAGCTTTCTCAGAGGTGGAGTCTGGACTGAGGCAGCTCCCAGGGGAGGAGGCTTGGGGTGGAACTTTCCACCCAAACATTCCAGACTCTGGGTACAGGGTGCCAGGGCTGGGTGAGGAGATTAAAGGTGTGTGCCACCATGCCATGTCTGGCTTGGGGTTAAGAGCTTTTGTTTAAGATCTCCTGAATAAATTAGGAGCAGGGGGACCTTGGGAGAGGGTTGAAGGGGAGGGGAGAGGCAGGGAGGGGAACAGAGAAAAACGTATAGCACAATAAAAATAACATTTTAAGAAAATCAAAGGAAAAAAAAAAAAGCCTCAGAGGGCCGGGCGGTGGTGGCGCACGCCTTTAATCCCAGCACTCGGGAGGCAGAGGCAGGCGGATCTCTGTGAGTTCGAGGCCAGCCTGGTCTATAAGAGCTAGTTCCAGGACAGGCACCAAAGCTACAGAGAAACCCTGTCTCGAAAAACCAAAAAAAAAAAAAAAAAAAAAAAAAAAAAGCCTCAGAGGGGCTCCTTGCTGTTGCTCTGGGATCTGATGTGTGTGTGTGTGTGTGTGTGTGTGTGAGAGAGAGAGAGAGAGAGAGAGAGAGAGAGAGAGAGAGAGAGAGAGAGAGAGAGAGAGAGAGAGAGAGAGCGCGCGCGCGCGCACACCAGGGTCTTAGGCTTCAGTCCTCAGCTGGTTTTGCTGGCCCAGAGCATGTACACACACAGGAGGTCACTCAACTGGCCAGAACATCATTAACCAGATGGGGTCAAGACCTCACTTCCTGCTCATTAAAAAAAAAAAAATCCAGGAAGTGGATTTATTTTAAAACAAATCGAGAACCCTACAGGTGTTTGCTGAGGTGCAGTCATCTGCAGATGAACGCAGGATCAGGCCCCCAGCCATTCCAGGGGCAAGGAGTTCACGACAGAGGACGCTGCTCCTCACTTAAGTGACATCAGCCCATGGCTTGGTTTCTGCCTGTAGGGCTTTCTGATTAGAAAGGGGATGCTGGGAATGCCTTGCTCCAGAAAAATAGGAACCACGAATTACAAGACTGAATCCACATAGACTCTCAACACACAGAGATAACTTGGGTATGAACAGACCCCCAAATCTTTCCTTTTATCTAAGTGAGATTATGCTGTATGCAATCTGTATCGTGTTTCTTTCCTTTGACATCAGATATTCACAATTTCCCTTTGACTTGATCAATTCTTAGGAACATGTCTATGAACAGTAAGTCTGTATTTCTGATTGTGGAAAAGAGCTTTTGTTTTCCAAGACAGGGTTTCTCTGTATAACTGCCCAGGAACTCACTCTGGAGACCAGGCTGGCCTTGAACTTAGAAAGATCCACTTGCCTCTGCCTCCCAAGTGTTGAGATTAAAAGGTGGGTGCCACCATGCCTAGCTGACTTAAGGGGTGGTGTGCTATAAGTTTATTTTTGAAAGTCATTTATATTTATGTGTACGTGTGTGCTTGTGTGAGTTCATGTGCTCACCTGTATGTAGCTGCCTGTGGAGGTCAGAAAAGGCAACATACCCCCTGGAGCTGAGCTTAGATCTGGTTGTGGCTGTGAACCCAACCTGGGTTCACGGTAAGATCAGCAGGTTTTCTTAACTGCCGAGCCATCTTTCCAGCCCTATGTTTTGCCTTTAAATTAATGTATATGCATGATGCTTTTATTATTTATTTACTTATTTATTTTTTGAGACATATTTTTTGGTAGCTATGGAGCCGTCCTGGAACTCCCTTTGTAGACCAGGCTGGCCTCGAACTCACAGATCCTCTTCTCTGCCTCCCAAGTGTTGGGATTAAAGGCGTGCGCCAGCACCACCCAGCTGCATGATGTTTTTAAGATAATAATTTTCTGTAACTGTAAATGTGCAGAGGTCAGAGGACAACTTGCTGGTCTGCTCTCCCCTACCAAGTTGGAACTTGGGGGCTGAACTCGGCTCCTCAGATTTTTTTACCCACTGAGACATCTGCTCAGTCCAGATTTAGGTTTTAGATGGAAAGAACAATCAATGTGCCCCCTAGATTCCCTCCTCGTTACGTAGCCTCTCTGGGTCTATGGGCCGTAGCACGAGTACCCTTCACTTCACAAGTAATGTCCGCTCGTAAGGAACTATATATCACGTTTGTCTTTCTGGGTCTCGGTTGCCCCACTGGGGCTAATTTTTTTCTAGTCCCCTCCATTTGTCTGAAAATTTCATTTTTTTTAACAGCTGAATAATGCTCCACTGTGTAATATACCACATTTTCTTTATCTATTCTCCAGTTGAGGCACACCCGGGCTGTAGTCTCTGGCTATCATGAATAAACTTGCTATGAACACAGTCGAGCAAGTGTCCCTGTGGTAGGATGAAGTCTTTCCGGGTATACGCCCAAGAGTGGTATAGCTCAGTTTCGAGGTAGATGGATTCCCAATTTTCTTAAGAACCGGCCATATTGGCTTCCATAGCGGCCGTACAACTTCCACCAGCAGTGGGCGAGTGTCCCTCGGGATGCAGAGCTCTCTGGGAGGGGAAGTAGGCCTTGCAGGTAAGGAGGGAACAGTAGTGTCCAGGTGGGGGAAGGAGGGACAGCTAGAACTGGGGAGCATCTGGGGAAGCGATGTGGAAACCTAGTGCGCTGGAGCCTTAGCAAGGACTCCTGGTAACGGGAGAACAGGGAGACCAAACCAGCCATCTTCTGTACCCACATAAGACATTCAGCGGTGGGACCGGGACACCAACGCAGACACAAAACCTTCCACCCACACCTGTCCTGCCTGCAAGATGTACTGGGGCAATGGTGGCTCGGAACTTGTTCCTGCCACCACGAAACTGCGAGCTCCTAACAATCCCCATTACATAGCTGCCTGGCTGTGGCGTCTTGTCACTGACGAGAACAAGGCCACTCTGCTGAGCTTCTGAGATCAGACGATCCACTGTTCACAGCATGATGGCTGTAGAGATGGCTCAGAGGTAAAGAGCACTGGCTGCTCTTGCAGAGGTCTTGGGTTCAGTTTCCAGCACCCACATGATGGCTCACAACCATGTGACTCTAGTTCCAGGGGATCTTCCTCGGCCACTGTATGCACATGGTACACGGGTACACATGCAGGTAAACACCCACACACAAATCACACTCATAAAAAGCCCTCTGAGACAGGACCAGGAAGAAGGAACGGGTAGGGAAGAAAGGGGACTCGGCACTTACGAGCGCTCTGCTCGGCAGGACTCGGGTTTGGTTCCCAGGACCACATCTGGCTCACAACTCCTGGTAACTCCAGTTTTAGGGGATCCAGAGTCCTCTTCTGGTCTCCAAGTACACACATACACTCAAGTATACACAGATAAAAGTAAAATTCAAAAATCATACAAACAAACAAAAAACCCTGAGAACAATGAAAAACCACTTTTTAAAAAATTTATTTAAGGAACACAAAATGCATCTAAGTGATTTTTTTGTATTGTTTTGAGACAGGGTCTCACTATGTAGCCCTGGTTGTCCGGGAACTCACTATGTAGACCAAGCTAGCCTGGAACTAGCTCTGTAGACTAGGTTGGCTTGGAACTCACAGAGATCCACCTGCCTCTGCCTCCTGAGTACTGGGATTAAAGGAGTACACCACTACTCCCAGATTCTAAAAGATTTTTTAAAAACCAAAATTTAAATTTATCATCTGGTCATCCATCACTCTATCCCATCTAACAGCGGTTTGACAACATCTTCTGATTTCCACATAAATTGTTTGAATTACTGACTACAGGAACATGGCCAGGGGTGCTGGTTTGGAACCTCTAATGCGGCCCCCTCCCGGCACCGGTCTCCTTGGCTCAGGACGTACACTTGAGAGATAGCTGGTGAGGTTTCCTACAAGAAGCTAACTGGCCTAACCTGTTAGACTCAAGTTCTCGCCATGCCCCCACTGTTTCTGCGGTCTAGTAAACAAAACTATGGACATTGGAGAGTTAAATAAGAGAAGTCACCTCCAGCTCTTTGTACCTCCTAGGGGAGACCAGGGTTGAAAACATTCATGGAAAGAGGAAGAAGCGTAAAGTGTGAAGTTCAAGGGGTTTTAGTCACCAGTAAATGAAATTCCTCAAAACTTAATTCCATCTGTTGCACGTAGAATTAAATCAGAACAGCGGGCAACAACTTGATTTGTAGGTTTTAAGGTCCTAAAGATGAGCCTTACTTTATTAAAACCACCATAAAAATAAAAACCCATATAAATGCAACTGCCAATGTTCCTAGGGCTAGGAAAGCGAGGTTTCCAGGCTTAGGTAACGGCTCCCTGGGCTGCTGGGTGCATCCCCTTGGGGGTTTCTTGGCTGTGGAGAAGCAAGGCTTGCTCAATCCCATCCATTACCCGTAGGACTAAAATCCAACTACATGACTATTTAAAACGTGCCCCGATCCAATGCCCAAGTACTGGAGAGTTTGGTGTGATGTACCTGCATGGGGAGCCAGCATCGTTTACAGTGCACACCAGAATGAAGAGGCTGTGGAACAGGGGGAGAGCACCTCCAGGTACCCTTATTCTAAGAGGAACTGTCTATTTCAAACCTCATAGATTCTGCCTTTCAAAACCTAAGCAAAAGTAAAAAGTGAAAAAGTATTTCTGCATGATAGAGGAGTGTGAAGTTCCTTCCATAGCGCACTAACATGCTTACAAGCAATTTAAAAAAAAAGGAGTGACCACATCAGTCTTAGTGGACATCAGTCCACTCCATGTCTAGGACAAGAGGAAGCCTCAGGCTCCTCACAGCGAGGCAGAAACACGAGGCTGAGCAGCAGCAGCAGCGTGAAGCACTGAGCACGAACTCATTCCTAAGAGGAGGGACAGCGGGGAAAGCAAGGCCACTCCGCTGTTCTCCACACAGAAGTCGCTCTCATCAGGGAGGGCTAGCCTGGGGACTGACAGCCACACTCAAGAGTCTGAGAAGGGACCCGGGAAGCTGGGCAGGCAGGCAGTGACCTGCGAGTCTACTGTGGACCTGGGGATCCCTCGTTTTGGGCTTATGTTCTCAGCACTTGAGTTAGTTTCCAACAAAACCTCACCTTCCACCCTGCCCACCTCCCAGGAGGAAAGCAGAGATCACTGAGTTAGGTTTTCGGGGGTTCCTGCAGTGCTACAGATGGAAACTCTCCCAGCAGCCGGGCATTAGGATCATCAAGGGACGCCATGCTGGGCACTGAAGGGGACAAACTGAAATGAGCTGGACTTGAGCGCTGGCTTGGTCTCTCCACACCAACGGCCCTTTCTGGTCTGCTTCCTGGCGTGTCCTCCACCCTACCCCAGGCAGCAGCAGGTGGTTATTTTGGGAAGCTACTGGTTTTGCCATTTGCTTCCAGAATCCCAGAGACTGTAACAAACCTTACACTAAACACTGTTCAGTCCTGAGCTGGGTGTGAGCCCAGCGAGGAGGGCCGAGGGCGTCAGGACTCTCTTCCCTCCTTGGCTTGGCGTCATACATGGCTTTCGGCCTTCCCTTCTCCCATGGCCTGACTCTCTGGTCTTTTACCAGTCGTTCCTTCTCCAGTCTTCTTGCTTGTTGCTTTGCTGGCCGCTTCCTGGGGGTTAAAAGAGGTGGAGATGAAATTAACCCCGGCCTTCCCAAGAAGGTTTTATCGGGTTTACAAACGTGGATGTTGTATTGGGGGTGCACAGCTGGTGAATGCGGTGGTGGCACACAATGGAGGAGCTTGCTATCCGAGGTGGCTGTTGAATAATTAAGTCCTAGGTAGTGGATCTGGGGATGGAGCACAGACTGGGGCAAGAAGCCGATCATCTTCAGAAGGACTACTGTCAGCCTGGCACTCACGGACAGCGCTGGTGAGGGCGCAGCAGTGACACAGCTGCTTCCGCGTCAGGCTGGACATCTCAACCAGGAGCTATTACTTGGAAAAAATACTGATGGGCTTAGATTTTTTTTTTCTTTTCCAAGACAAGGTTTCTCTGTGCATCCCTGGCTGTCCTGGAACTCGCTCTGCAGACCAGGCTGTCCTTGAACTCAGAGATCCGCCAGCATGTGCCTCTCCAGTGTTGGGACTGAAGGTGTGAGTCACCACCATTTGGCTGAATTTATTAATATTCTTTCTTATTTATTTATTTATTTACTTATTTATTTATTTATTTATTTTGGTTTTTCGAGACAGGGTTTCTCTGTAGTTTTGGAGCCTATCCTGGAACTAGCTCTTGTAGACCAGGCTGGTCTCGAACTCACAGAGATCCGCCTGCCTCTCCCTCCCAAGTGCTGGGATTAAAGGCGTGCGCCACCACCGCCCGGCTTATTAATATTTTTAAATAACAAGCTAACTTGTTTTGGTGACTGACGCCTGTAATCCTAGAACTTATGGGGCAAAGGCAGGAGGATCAGTGAGCTGAAGCTACTCAGGTCTATAGAGTCTTATAAGAAACAAATGAACAAACAAAAAAATCCAAACCCTAAAACGCAAGAGCTTTGGTGTATCTCAAGGACTTAGCCTTCCCCCGGGCAAGCTCAGCTCAGCTGCCGAGGGCCAGGGCCTTGCACATACCTTCGCATCCTGCTCTGCAAACTTCTTGAACATGTTGGCGTACACCCTGCGGTCCCGCTCGTTGTGCTCCTTGGCCTTCTTCTGGCACACGGAGATCTGCAGTCTCGCGGCCTTATTTTGCGGATTCACTTCCAGCACTCTCTCAAAGTCACCTTTGGCTGACTCAAACTCATTCATGAGCAGCTGGGCTTCGCCCCTTCGGTACAAGCCTTTCTCGTTGGCGCTGTCCAGTCCAAGGGCCTAGAAGAGACGTCCGCAGTTTACAAGGCTGGCCGCAGTTCTCACTTGAGGGCATTAAAAATGAATTTAGTAGAGTGTGCAGATGGAGGGAGTCGGGCGAGGGGGCTGAGATGGTGGGAAGGCAGCTGTTATACCCTAAGATAAGCGTAGTTATATATAACGGTCACGTAATAATCAGATTCACTTTGGTTTTCAATCGTTTAGTATAAAATGTCTCTTCCAAAGCTCCTGTGTTGAAGCACTGCTCCCTAATGGGAGGCTTGACTGGACTCTGAGGGCAACTCCATCAGAGTGTCCTTACTGACCAGGACAGTAAGAGATTAGCGCAGTGGTTCTCAATCTGGGGGTCACATTACCAGATATCCTGAATATGGTATTTATAATTTTATAACAGTAGCAAAAGTATAGTTATGAAGTAGCAATGAAATAATTTTATGGTTGGGGGTCACCATAACATGAGGAATTGTATTAAAGTATTAAAGGGACACAGCGTTAGGAAGGTTGAGGACCACTGGACTAGAGGAAGGTCAAAGGGGTGTGTGGTGTTTTTTTGTTTGTTTATTTGTTTGTTTTGAGACAGGGTGTTACTATGTAGCTCTGGCTGTCCTGGAACTCAGGCTGGCCTCAAACTCGTGGGAGATCCACCTGTCCCTGTCTCCTGAGTGCTGGGATTAAAAGTGTGTGCCACTCTAAGCCCTAGAGGTGGCTTTGTTTCCTCTGCTGTGCCCTTCTGCCACCCTTCTCTGCCCACAGCAACAGTGCCAGCCAAACATGAATGGAAACCTTTGAACTAAGTGTAAGACAAGTGCCCCAGCCAGATTTGTGTATGTGTACTCATGTGTACATGGGCCAGATGTCCACCTCCAGGAGCCTTCCTCCTTGTGTGTGAGACAGTCTCTTGCTAGCCCGGCTGGTCAGTGGGACCTGAGGATCTGCCAGTCTGCCCCACCAACACTGCGATTACAGGCATGGGTGGCCCCGAGTAATAATAATAGTAATTATTATTTTTGCACTTGTGTGGGCATTTTGCCTACATGCATGTCTGTGCACTTGCACGCCTGTGGACTCTCTGACTGGAGGTACGGAAAGTGAGCTGCCATGTGACCTGGGTCCTCTGTAAGAGCGGCGGGTGCCCTTAGCCACGGAGCTGATCTCACTCCTCAGGCACAGCTTTTATGAAGGTGCCAGGGCCTAAGCTCAGGTCTGCAGGATTCTGTGACGGACACTTTACCTACTGAGCCACTTCCTCCCCACCTACAATTTTTTTTTTTTTTGAGACAGGGTTTCTCTGTGTAGCTTTGGGGCCTGTCCTGGAACTCACTCTGTAGACCAGGCTGGCATCAAACTCACATAGCTCCACCTACTCTGCCTCTCTGAGCCCCACCTAAAATCTCTAGAACTTCTAGTTGTATGAATTCACCCTGTGCAAATACAATGACGAGACTTTCACCCGAGTGCACCCATCTGATGGGAAGGGGAGTCCTGGCTTCACACAACTAAGTCCAAATCTTTCTCTAATCAGCTTTAAACTTATTTTTTATGTGTATTGTGCGTAAGTCTATGGGTGTGCATGCACACGCACGCATGCACGCACGCACACACCAGAGACCACAGATCTTCCTCTATTACTCTCTGCCTTACCCTTTTTGAGGCAGGGTCTTGCTTTGAACCTGGAGCTCCTAATTTTCAGGGAGGATGGCAGCCAACAGCCTTCACGACCTTCCGATTTCCTATCTACTCAGTGTTCCCACTCTGTGTGGGCTAGGCAGGCTTACTATGTGGGTACTGAGAGAGACTCAAACTCTGGCTGCCCATGCTTGCACAGCAAATGCTCTCAGAACCACTGAGCCATCTTTCCAGCCCTGAATCTATGGACAGCGGGGTTGTAGCTCAGCTTGCTCAGTACATACAAAATCCTGAATTTTATCCCTATCTTAAAACAAAAACCAAACCAAAAAACAAAACACCCCCCCCACCACCATGGTATTGTGGTGTGTGACCGTAATCTCAACCCTCAAGAGCTGGAGGCAAGAGGATCGGAACTTCAAGGTCATTTGTGGCTACACAGCAAATCTGAGGTCAGACTGGGATCTGAGCCCTTGTCTGAAAAACATAGACACGGGCGCTAGTATGTGCGCGTGAAGGGAGGAGGGCTGTTGTAGAGTGGCGACTGGGGGCGGGGCACTACTGGGTTTGGTCGTCAGGACCCAGGCGGTGGAAGGAGAACTGACTCCCGAGAGCTCTCCATGAGTGTGCACCATGGCTTGCACACAACCACCCACACCCACATAAATGTTTAGAGAACGGGGGAGGGAGCTGGAGAAATCATTCAGTGGCTAAGAGTCTGAATTCAGCGGCCAGCACCCACATGGGGTGGCTCACAAAGGCCCATAACAAACAAACCAACAAACCAGTCCACGTCTAGCCCAATCCATTGAGTGTCCCAGCTCATGCTGAGCACAGAGGAGACAGCCGAGAGAGGCAGAGGGAGAAGATGGCCCCCCAGCCCACGACACGACATTCCCCACCTTGTCGCAGCACTCCACAGCTTTGGTGTACTCTCGGAGCTTCAGGTAGCACATGGCTAGGTTTAGGAAGGCTGCAAGCAGGAACGATTCAGAGGCTTTTGACTCCTTCTCCGATAGGCCGTACTCCATCTCCAGCCAGGACACTATCTTCCCATACTGAATCACAGCCTGCATGTACTTGCCGCCCTAGGAGAAAGCCAGTAATGACTGGTACTGTGCTCTAGAAGGGACAGAGTGAACTGAGTCCTCAGGAGGACTAGGCCTGCACGACAACCCCGCTCTGTGTCCCTCAGTTTCAGGCCTCAGCTCTCCTGCCCCCTCCTAGTCCTGTGCGAGCCTGGGAAGTAGCCTGCAGCAGGCTGACACCACAGCGTGCTGGTTTCTGGCAGCAGGTGGTTACACCATTTGAAGCCAACACTCAACAGTCTTTCAAAAGGTTGGTGAGCCGTATGGCTTATGGAAAAGGGGGTGACTTTTCTCTTTTCTCCTGGCATTCAACACTGCATAGTAAATACTGCAATATGGTAACGTGTCCCCAGACAGCAAGCCTAGGCTATTAAAGCAGATTGTGCAAGTCCCCAGCTCTCAGCAGTAGTGTGACAGCAGCACCTGTCAACACAGGCAAAACTGCAGCAGTGTGGCTGTGTCCTGGCGGCTGTGCAGCAGTGTGGCTGTGTCCTGGCGGCTGTGCAGCAGTGTGGCTGTGCCCTGGTTGCTGTACTGCAGTGTGGCTGTGCCCTGGCATCATTTTACTTGTAAGTAAAATGGCAGTGGGCCAGAGTACGGTGTGCTGATCCACAGGCAGTGGGAACACACCTAGCTGGTTGGCAGCATACAGTCTAAGTAACCTTAACATCGAAACTCAGCGTGAGAGCAGACTAGTCTACTCTTGCTTGTCCTGCCGCCCTCCTCCGCAGCACTAAGGACTGAGCCCAAGGCCTCACACACACTAAGCAGGCACTCTACCCGTTATATCTCCAAGCCTTCGTTTCTATTTTAGACAGACAGGGCCTTGTTAAGTTGTCAAGGCTAGCCTCAAACTTGCTGTCTCCCTGCCTCAGCTTCCAGAACAGTGGTTCTCCATCTTCCTAATGCTGTGGCCCTTTAGGGGTCAACCAACAGGTTGAGAAGTGCTGTTCCAGAGTAAGCAGAATCCCAGGCATGGCCAGCACAGGCCCTGGCCCTGCTGACTAGTGCTGACTGCTGTAATAACTAATCCGTGAGTGGAGCGGCATCTGGGAATCTCGCACATGAAGCCGCAATGCAGGCGAGGGCTCTTTTCTGCAGCAGGCGAGTACAGTCTGCGTAGAGCACACTTCCTATCAGGTGGCAGGAGGGCAGTCAACCCAGGGTCACCCACTTAGCACTGCTGAGACCCACAGAAGACCGACTCCACTCAGTGTGGAGCTCTCGCCACGGCCAGGGCCAGCCAGCCAGCCAGCCGGCCACACTTCCTTCCCGAGGGCACTAGGGGGCGCAAGACACCCGCACACAGCAGTGAGCCCAGCCTTCACAGGCCAGGTCAGAACCAGGTGAGGACAATCATTTCCTGATTCTCCTCAAGTGTTCCGAGGTGGAAAGGAAGTTCCAACAAAGAGCACAATTCAATCCTACTTTGCTCATAGCACTGAACCAAACTGGCAGGTCGGTAAAAACGTGCAGATGTTCTGAAGTCCAAATCCGCAGGACAGCCCACCTCTGCAGGACCACACCTCTGCACGCAGTGTGCGCCACCCTGGGGAGCTGGAGCTGCTAGTGAGTGCTGCGAAGGGAAGGGACCACGCACAGGAGGCAGCCCACCAACGCTGCTGGAATCTGCAGCTCCAGCGAGCATCACCGCTGTGATCTATCATTAGGAAGCTGCCTCCAGGAACTCTGGCGGGACAGAATGTTCAGAGACGTTCTGAGCTAAGCCCTTAGGTCAGCGGTTTCGAACCTTTCATTAATTTCCCCTTCAACAGACTAACGTTTTGAAAGATCTTGTCTATCAAATTACATGCTAAAAATACCATGTTCCATATGTGTGACTGACGATCCATATTTTATCCAGATTGGTGATTTTAGGAAGATTCAGAACATGTTGAAACCTGTGTACGTATCATCACTGTAACGTTGATGTGGCCCAACCAACACAGGTGAGTGATCTCAATCATAGGAGAAGCAAAGGCCTAATGTTCCGGTTCCCGTGCAGAGCTCCCATCTGTATGCTTTCTTTTTTTTGGTTTTTCGAGACAGGGTTTCTCTGTGGTTTTGGAGCCTGTCCTGGAACTAGCTCTTGTAGACCAGGCTGGTCTCGAACTCACAGAGATCCACCTGCCTCTGCCTCCCAAGTGCTGGGATTAAAGGCGTGCGCCACCACTGCCCGGCTCATCTGTATGCTTTCTGACGATTCATACATTAGTTTAGCATCTTTGTTAAGAATAAACAAACGCATGTATTATTATTAAAAGTCTCTGGGGGGGCTGGAGAGATGGCTCAGTGGTTAAGAGCATTGCCTGCTCTGCCAAAGGTCCTGAGTTCAATTCCCAGCAACCACATGGTGGCTCACAGCTATCTGGAATGAGGTCTGGTGCCCTCTTCTGGTCTTTAGGCATACACACAAACAGAATATTGTATACTTAGTAAAAAAAAAAAAAAAAAAAAGTCTCTGGATTTCACCCACAGTGAAAAGCATGCTCTAAAATGATGATCCAGCATCACTTGGGATAAACCAAGCTCATCTTTACTACACGCAGCGTGCACACGCACTAAGACAATCCTAGGACCCAATGACGGGTTTCAGTTCAAAGTGAGAAGCAGATAAACCACCCCCCAAAACAAAAAGCCCAGTCATCTATACTGTCTCTGGCAATGTTTTTCTGGAGTGACTACAGTCTCACAGTTCTTCAGCTTGGCCCCCTCCCGCAGATGAGGCTGTATATGCAGCAGCGTATCTTGGAACACTTGACTCATGAACACTTGACTCAGGCATCCACTTTATATATAGTGTTATGGGAAAAAAAAAACAAAAAACAATGAATTTTCTTTAACAAGCCATAGAAAAAAAAAAGATTTTTTTTTTTTTTTTTAAAAGACTGCCAGTACAAGAAAGATAACTGTTCGATTCCCCGACGGGGAGCCAAAAAAAAAAAAAAAAAGAAAGATAACTGAAGAACACACGGGCAGTCTCTCTTACTCACTCTTTTTTCCAGATAGGCCTCACTATGGAGCCCTGGCTGGTTGGAACTTGCTATGGAGACCTAGCCTTTGTCTCTGCTTCTGGAGCACTGGGATTAAAGGTGTGTGCCACCACAGCAGCTTCTGACGTCAATCTCTTTACTACAAGGCAGGGAACTGAGTCAGCTCCTTCGGACACCATCACCTAACCCAGCAGAGCAGAGCCATTCTTGAATTCTTATCACTAAGTCTTTGCATGCATTTGGGAATAGACTGGCGAGCAAGCTGCATGTCATTCTGAAATCTCTTTTTTGCACCTAGGATTAGGACCCGTAGGATAAAGCACTGGCTCCTAGGTCCCATGGATAAGGCTCCGGGGAAGTAGCTGTCACTCAGGGCCACTGCAAGGTTCAGACCTGTCTTCATAGCAGGTCCTTGGGAGGTTGTGCTGGGCCCTGGATGCCGAGTCACCCATGCCAGTCTCCAGGCCGTTCTGAGCACCCAGCCACCACCACTAGAGGCATCTTTATTTTGCTGCTCAGTTATAGCAGCAGTGATGCATTTCTAGATAAAACTCATCAAACAAGGTGGGCAGTGGTGGCGCACGCCTTTAATCCAGAGGCAGGTGGATCTCTATGAGTTCAAGGCCGGTTTGGTCCACAGAGCAAGTTCCAGGACAGCCTGTCCAGAAACCTTGTCTTAAACAACAATATTCTCAACTATTTAAGACTTATTTTGAAGATACTGACGGGCTGTGAAAACTGCTGTTCCCACATAGAACGCAAAGGTAACTCGTTTCTCAACTGGAAACTGTAATGCGAACAACCAGGAGACGGCTCTGCTGTGCGTATGGGAAAGCAAGCCCACTGCTGCATGTTCTTTTCCGTCATGTGTCACTGCTGTGAACTCTGACCCGTAACAACCACTCTGCATCCTTTCTCTCCACACTTACTGCTCGCTGACTAGGGGCCAAGCAGGACCTGCTAGGCACTGAGTGCTACGGTGCGGGTGAGCCGGCCAGGTGTAGTCTGCTCTGAGGACACTTACAGAGAGGGCAGTATCTCCTTCACACTAAAGTACTCTGTTCTCACTGCCAAGAGCAGGCCTGTGAAAACCGAGGGTTATTCTCACAAAAAAGGTGCTGACAGAATGAAGAGCAGGGAACACTACAGTAAACAGCTCACGGACACGTGAATACACAGCTTAACATGGAAGGATTTACAGGGACTCACGCACCTTGAAGTACACAGTTCCCTTCTCTTTGACAATGGCAGCCTGCTCCAGCTTTTCTTTGGTGTCCATCTCCCAGGACTCTTTGGCCTGTGTATAGATTTGTGGCAGTTAGACAGATGAGCAGGACGCACACCAGCTGAAGCCTAGAGAACAGACAGAGGCTACTTCTACAAGATACCCAGTGCAAAGACACTGGCAGGCCGAGCTCCCATGCTGCCGATGGACTGCACTCTAGCCTCGGGGAGGACCAAGCTACTCGCTTTCCGGCTCTGAAGTGGGATCATTACTGATGGTCCAGGCCAAGCTGCGCATGCACAGAGAATTTTTCAAACTCCAGATCAGGCAGCTGTCTCATTATTCACACAACCAGATGTGTTATGGCCTCTGATAGTATCAGCTTGCGGAATTTTTTTTTCCAGACAGCATAGTGTGTATTTCAGGCTGGCCTCCACCTTAACCGGGCAGACAAGGATGACCTTGAACTTCTGATCCTCCAGTGAGGGGGTGACCGGTGCACACCACAATGCCTGCTTTCACTTGGGGGATTTTCAGCAAAATGCGACGGGAAAGATGCAGCTGGTGGGACACCATCACTGCAGGCTGCACATGATGACTTCACCGTCATCTGGTGAAGTATGGTTTGTGTTATGTGTACCCGACCCTCCACAGTAGTACACACAGGTCTAGAAACAGCAGCTCCGGGGCTGTGCTCAGTAAAACAGTGCTTGTTCTGTGTGCTTGACACCATGGGTTCAACCCCCAGCACTTAAAAAAAAAAAATCCATATATACAGCTGAATTTGAGATCACAGAACACAGCGGAATAACTGTGCTATTCTAGGAAAAAGTAATAGGCGTGGTTGGCTCTATTTAGTACATATGAATTAGAAAGTTCAAATGGAGGGCTGGAGAGATGGCTCAGCAGCTTAGAGCACTGACTGGCTGCTCTTCCAGAGGTCCCGAGTTCAATTCCAGCACCCACTTGGCAGCTCACAACTGTCTGTAACTCCAGTTCTAGGAAATCTGACACCCTCACACAAACATACAGGCAGGATAGATACCAAAATAAAAATACATCTTAAAAAAGACAAAACAAAAACCCCCCACAATTTCTTTCAAGTGGAGCTGGACAGTGGTGGCACACACCTTTAATCCCAGCACTTGGGAGGCAGGGTCTCTGTGAGTTCGAGGTCAGCCTGGCCTGCAGAGCTAGTTCCAGGTCTGCTAGGGCTGTTCCACAGAGAAATCCTGTCTCGAGAAACCAAAATCAACAAACACTGCTAATGAGTGTGGACCTATGTGAAGACCACGGCCAATGTTAATTTCTTTCTCTATCACTCCCCACCTATTTTTAAGAAAGTAACATTTTTATTTATTTTTCAACACAGTTTTCCTTTGCGTTCTTCCTAAAGCTTTATGGATTTTCTGTGCTGTTACATGTGTGTGCATGCGCACTGTGTGTGCCTGTGGAGGTCAGAGGGCACCCTGCAGAGTCAGTTCCCCTTCTGTGAGACTCTAGAGACAAACTCAGGCCACTGGGTTTGCAGCTGGTGCTTTACCTGGGCAGCCATCTTGTCAGAGCTTCACTGAAGTTTTTGAGACAGGGTCATGCTATGTAGCCCAGGCTGGCCTGAGACATGCCATCCTTCTGCCTTAGCCTTTAGAGCACTGGGATTATAAGTGTGCACCACCACATCTGGCTTCTGACTTCAGTTTCCTTTCTTTAAGGCAGGGGATTGGGGCAGGTGAATTCCAAAGACATCACAGGCCTCTGCCTGTGCGTCCGCCCAGTGCCGTGAACAGGCACACTTGTGGAGAGGTGGCAGCATGAGTTTGGTGCAGCGTGACAGTGAGAACACTCTCAGAAGGCATGGGACAGAGGGTAGGGCCTCTGTAAGAAGGGTCAGGACAGCCAAAGGCCTTGACAATCGTGTGCTAAAGACTCTTTTCGCCATCTTCGCAATAAAAGCCCACGAGGAGATCACTCCTGAGCTTGGAGGCCTTCAAAGGAGGTCACCCCTCAAAAGAAGCAACGGTGTGACAAGAGCACGTGTGTTGGGGGACAGATGCTGGTGGGGGAGAACCCTACTACTTTCTCCCAGACTTACAGGCTACGAGGTGACAACTGTCCTTTGGAATCTTGTATGACACGGAAGACATTTCCTAGCGAGAACCTGATGTACAGATCACGGGGCTGTGGCAGCATTGGAAGAAAGATAAAAAGGGCCGTTCCTGAGGAGCTCCGGGAACGAAGAGTGGGATGTTGGTCACTTGGAGATACAGCTGAGGATGACAGCCTACTTAGCTTATGGGGGATGCGGTGTGTCTGCCCAGTAAAGGCAGCTGGAACCTACAGAGGTAGCCCTGGGTGGGAGTGAGCAAGTCCAAGGCCATGGCAGATTTCCTCCCCTACTCTTGGACCAGCATGAGAACAGCTGGGTAGCAGGTTTGTTTCTTGTCCCTAGTCGGAGCCCTGCTGGCGCCAAGGCTGAGACCTTGGGATCATAACCTGGAGCCCCAGCGGAGGCCTCTCTGAGACTCCTGTGAAGGGTACAATCCGTTCGGCCCTGAGAAGCTGCACCCCCACCTCCCCCAAGGAGCTGCTTGGCAGTACGTGAACTTTTTTGTCCTCAACCCAGGAAAAAAAGGAGAAAAAGAACAAGCCTAGGAACAAATAAGGGAACAAGTCTTGGATTCTGCCCAAGAGTTAAAAAAAAAAAAAAAAAAAGAAGCAGAAAAACAAAGGCTGACACACACAGTAACAAAATAATACCAGCTCCTCTTATATCCACCCTTACATCAGCCTCCCAGGCTGATGTGCAGAAGTGGCGGGGTGGGGGCAGGAATCACGGGGAAAGAGAAGCAAGCACAGAAATAGATACCACTTAGTCAAACCGCCTAATACACGGCGACGGGAAGGGTATGAGAAGAGACCCACCACGACTTTTGAGAAGTTCGCTTTTCTCACCTTTTCGAAGCTCTTAAGCGTAACTTCATACGTGAGCTCAGCATTGGGTTCAATGCCAAATTTAGGCTTCCCTGCCTCTCCAAAACCATATCTGAAATGGAGAGGGAAAAACAAGACTTTAAAAGAACTGATGCATTTCCAGGTACTTCCTTTGGTATTCTGAGGTGTAGAATCAGCACCATCAGAGACCCAGTAGAGGCTGACCAGAAGGAGAAACATCCCGCGGTTCACTGCTGTGTTTTCTTAGATCCAGCTGCACGCGCATGAGCGCACACGAGCGCGCACACACGCGCGCACACATGAGCGCGCACCACACACACACATGTTCGTCTCTTATACACATATATAATTCCTGTACTACCTGGGACAGTCTGTTTGATATGCTTTTCAATATTGATGTCTTTTTCTCTGCTTGATTTGCGACTTAATCCTTTCCTTTTTTGCTACGAGGGATTTTTTCCCTTTAAGCTCTATGGGCACAGGACAGAGGAGTCGGCTACTAGGATCATTAAAGTCAACACAGTTCTGTTCAAATCACTCTCAACATTTTGTCGTCTATGACTGTTGCTTCTTGTTCTTTGGCAGTTTCATACTTGTCTGTAACAAACCTGTCATTTTACCCCAACTCCCTCGCGCCCCTCCCCTCCCACTGGAACCTTTCCCCACATGGCCTCTCCCACTCTCACGTCTGAGGTCCCTCAAGTCTTTGTTTCAGAACAAGCTTCTCACTCTAAAGCACTGCTGCCTAAGAAAACAGCTCTTAAAGAGTTAAAAGGGGCACTGAAAACAGAACGGAACACATGGCCACAGCCAGCAGCCTAGCACCCCACTTAGAGGCATACAAACTTTTACACCTCTTAATTATCCTGTTTAAGATGCAGTAAATACCCGTTAGCCAAAACCTACTAAGTTAAAAAAAGACAAAATAAATCCGGAGCTATGTAAATTTAATTTTGAGAAACAAGGCCTTGCTAAGTAGGGTGCTGGTTTACTGGGGTATGCCATCACAGCAAGCTTTTGTAAATTAGGTCCAGGGAACTGCTTCAGATGTTAAACAAATTAAATGTATTTGGGAAGCATGTATCCGATAGAACAGAACCCCATGGAGATCTGTCTGTTTTAGGGTTTCCCAGCATCTAGAACACTGCCCTATGCTGGGTTTGGTGGTCCAAGCCTTTAATTGAAACATTTGGGAGGCAGAGGCAGGCAGATCTTAGTTCCAGAACAGTCAAGGCTACAAATAGAGAAACACTGTCTCAAAAAAAAAAAAAAAAAAGAAAAGAAAAAAGAAAAAAGAAAAAAAAATCAGAACAGTGCTCAGTATATAACAAGGGGTTCACCGGAACATCGTTTTTATCTGCTATGAGCCAAGCTACTCTTGAAATATGAAATGGCACAAAAAGTTCAGTTAATCCAAACTTTCTGGTCATGGTTTGAAAGATGTCAAAACTGGTTTAAGGCTAGTAATATCCCACTTGGGTCTTCTTGAGGATAGGAACTGGGGAAGAACGCACACACCATGCTGCACACACCACTCCTCCATCCCGTCTGAATTTTCAGGAAGGCCTGCTCACTCACTCACCTCCACTGCTACACAAGACCATGGGCAGCAGGAGCAGAGGCACGGGCGCCTGGGAAGAAATGGGTGCGGCAGCCCCGACACAGGCAAAGGGCATCTTCAGCAAAGCAATAAAGGAGAGGGGACAATTGCCAGTGGCCAATTCTAGGAAATGGCACCTGGTTTTCTCCCTGGGGCGGGGAGAGTGGGCTGTCTCACCTGCTGCAACAGAGGCAGGCAGGTGGGTGCTTCTTAAGCCTGCTGTTGAGAGATGCTAGGATCCGCAGTTCTGCTATGTAGGGACGAATGCAACAGATGAACAGCATTTGCTTGGAACAGAGGCGGTTCACTGGGCTGATTTTAACCCTTCTTTGTCAGGGACATTTAGCAATGCTTGGAGATCTGAGTAGGACCACTAGTGGCTGGCAGAGACAGTCCAGGAATATTGCTGTACACTGTCATGACACAGGCAATCCTCCTCTGCTACAAGCAGGAATTATCTAGCCCTAAACATCAACAGTGGTGAGGGCTGCCTAAGAGGGGCTCTCGCTGGAGGCTCCACTATGCGGTGGGGTGGGGGATGGGGAGTGTGGGGACAGGTTTGAAGGAGACACAGCCTAACTATTACCAGGGGATTAAAGAAGATTATTTGTACTGTCTCTCCTGGCTAAAAAAATAATTCTGCTAAGACTGGTGGACACATCTTGGGAGACCAGATGCACACCCATCCATTCCAGAAACAGCTAGCCTGACTCTGTTAAACAGAAGGTGCCCGACTCACACTGGCTCAGACTGGGCAAAGCAGGACCTGACTGGAAGATGAAACATCAGAAATGGAGTCCAGAGTCAACACCTGAGCAACAGCTGCCTTTAGGGCAGACACAGAAAGCGGTCAAGGGCCAGCCGGCCTTGTAGGGAACAGCAGCACTTGCGTGGGCTCTCACCAGCTGCTCCTTACAGACAAAGCTGAAGCCAGAGGCAAGTGCTTCCTGAGAGGTCACAGAGACAGTACCAAGCTCAGACCCTACTGTCCGGAGGGGGCTGGGGACCCACACGGCTGGCCCATAGTTAGTCATCACTCTTAACAGCCTGTGTTTTGTTTGGGATTGTTACAAAAGAGGCATAAAGTAAAAAGAGGGAAAGAGAAAAAAGTTATCAGTACTTAACCTAAAACAAAAGAGAGACCAGTCACAATATTTAATCATTTCTTTGAGCACAGAAAATACATTTAAGAACAGTGAGAAAAACTCTTGGAGTGGGAAGGTCTCCAGGAGGGACTGCCAGGCTCAGTATTCTAGAGAACACTGAAGAAAAGACACCGCCCCAGTGGGAGAAAACTGGATGCTTTGTTAGTTTCTTAAGAAAACATCCTGTCAAGGAGTCTGTGGATGTCAAGGAAGGTGTGTGTGTGTGAAGGTGGCATACAGAAGACCACTCAGAGTACAAACTGAATCAGCATTTTATCTGAACAAGACAAGTCCGTATGTTGCACGCATACAACCCCTATGCATACCTGGTGCATAGGGATGGTCTACATACATGTAAGCATCACACACACATGAAGACAGTGTAGACAGCACTGCACAGAATGTACTTCACAGAATTCAATATACCAACAAAATACCCCAGAGATATGTCAACATACCATCCCCCCAGGGGGCAGGCAGGAAAAAAAAACTTTATATACCAAAACTTATGAGAACTTGATAGTTTTTATGTCTGAAAAGATCTGAAAAGTCTACCCTTTGTTCCGCAGAGACTCTTTTCCTGTGGCCTGGGGTGAGAGGGGTAGGAGCTAATGAGGAAGCCCCCCCCCCCCCCCCGCGGGGGTTTGCTGAGGCTCCACCTGACTTCTCCACGCAGGCCTCTGCAACCTTGCAAGGCAGTTAGGCGGGTTAGGCGACCCGCCCCGTGCCACCAAGGTGGGCTGAGGAGAAAGCGTGTCAGTGTGACCTGCATGAACCAGATACACTAAGAAACGTCTGACTTGCTTTACTGTCTTACCAGCTGGGCTAAGACCTAAAGGTCTGGGGCATGAGTTAGTGAATGCTCACCCTTTACAGAGCTGATCCCTATAGACTCAACCGTGAGAAAAGCCCTGGAACATACACGCACCTGAGGGGAGCACTACTATAATTCTGCAATGTCAGATTTAAAGTGATTAGGGAGCTGTAATCTCAGCACTCAGGAGCCAGGGGCGGGTAGTTTGAGGCCAGCATGGTTTACACAGTGAGTTTTAGGGCAGCCAGAGCTTAAAAAAGTGAGAAGATATCTCAAAAAAAAAAAAAAAAAAAAAAAAAGGACTGTAGGTTATGAAGAACCTCTGTAAGGGGGGGGGACTTTCAGCCAAAAAGAAATAGCTTCATTGTAGAGGGAACTATGGCACAGTGCATCAATAAGCCGACATAGGACTACAGCCGTGGAAGAATAGGGGTGAGAGAAACAGCAGACAAAAGGGTCTCACGACAGCTTTAGAATCAGGATGCAGTACTCTGGAAGAATTTTCAAGGAAGTGTTGGCAAGGCTAAGAAAACTGGGAAACAGGATTACAGAGAAGATTAGCATTATTATCACTGGACCACTTAGAGGTGAGGGCAGGCCAAAGAGTCTCAGAACTCTGATTCTGCCGGTGGCAATCTGCAGCCTGCGAGGCTACTCTGGACAAGCAGATGCGCTTGCACGCAGGCGGCACCCCTGGATTCTCTCAGGGGTCCATTTCTCAAGATAGAAGAGTTGAATTTATGTTATAATTTTAGATCTAAAAATAATACAAAACATGTTTTCACAAGAGACTGTCAGTGCCGGGTAGTTCTAAGCTTGGAAGTGCCAATGGCTATCCTTATGACGGGAAAAAGTTAGGCAAAAATGAGTCATCTCCGCTGCCTTTAGATCCAGGAAGAACAAGCTGGTTTTTTCTTCCTTCAGGGACTCCATATAAGAATGTGGCATGGACTCAAGTGTAGTAAATCACGCGCTACTGCAACTCTCAACACCCGCCTGCTGCACTCAAAGAGAGAAGAGCACAAGCCGGTCTCTGCTGATGTGGCGCCACGGTACAGGGACAACGCTATTCTTAAACAACCACTCAGAAACTTCCACGGTGCTGTGAGGCCCCAAACATCCCGACTGTCCCCTGACTAGTGAAATGACTTCACCGTGGGAAGAACACTGAGTGAGCGAGCGGGCAGCCCTTGGTCTGCAGCGAGCTCCACCGTGTCCCGAAACGCTGCTCTTACCGTGGTCCCAGATATAAAACACACTGCTCTTCCCTCTGCATTTTCTCCAGGGCTTTGTCGACCCCAATTGGAATGTCGTGGTCCTCTCCTTCGCCAACAGTGAACACCACATCTCTGCAGTCAAACATCCTGCCACCACAGCAGCCTTCCAGGTGGACTGGGGAGGAGACAGGACAGTCACAAGCCACACAGCAACACGGTTTCCCCTCTTGTCCACAAGACACACCCAGTGTCTTCTAGAAGCTTTGCCCACCCAGTCTGACAGTTTAAGAACAAGAGTATTTTTTTCTGTTTTTTGTTAAATACTTACTAGTTTTCTTCCCCGTGACACAGAGTCACACAATACTGGCTTAAACACACTAATTATGAGAATGCATATAGTCTTGACTATATGCAATGGCTTAACCATTTGTAACAGGATCTTGGTTTCAGATGCTTGAGCAAAAATAAATAATAATACCTAGGACTGAAGGTTGTTTCTGCAATAATGCATCCATGCCGAATGAGGAGCACTTTTGGATTTTGGAGGCAGTCTCTTCTTGTGTAGCTCAGGCTGCCCTGGAATGCTTGTTTTTCTGCCACTGCCTTCCAAGTGCTTTACACACTTATTAATTAATTTTACACACATATTATCACAGGTATGCACCACATTTTGCTCTAATTATTTTGTATGGTGGTGGGGACTGAATCCAGGGACTTGTGCATGTAAGGCAAGCCATCAGTCATTGAGTTACATCGCAGCTCCAACTAATTTTAGTGCTAATGCTACATATGCCTTTTCTTCCTCCTTCTCCCTCTCTCCCTCTCTTTCTCTCTCTCAGACAGGATTTCTCTGCAGCTTTGGAGCCTGTCCTGGCACTAGCTCTTGTAGACCAGGCTGGCCTCAAACTCACAGAGATCCACCTGCCTCTGCCTCCCGAGTGCTGGGATTAAATGTGCGCCACCACCGCCCGGCTCCATATGCCTTTTCAGACAGGTCTTCTTCCTCAGTGAGAACGACGAATGGCTTGGGAGACAGAACAGCCCCGGATTCTTCCTAAGGCTGCTTAACTGCTTTTAGGTAAGTGACTTCAGAGACTTGAGAAACCACCCTCCCCGAGACATTAATTCCATGTCCTATGACAACTGTCATCTCCCAAGCACAGATCCAATCCCAGCTCACTCCACTTTCACTATCTGACCTCTACAGTCTCCTGTTTTAGCTCAGAAGCCAGCTTTAAAGCTAATTCCTACAATCAGCCATCTGGCCTAGGCTGAGAAGCAGGAACTCCACAGAATAAAGAGCAGTGGGCTATAGACAGCAGGGCCTCGGTCACCAGAGTCAGAACAGTAAAGAGCAGCGAGCTATAGACAGCAGGGCCCCGGTCACCAGAGTAAAGAGCAGCGAGCTATAGACAGCGGGGCCCCGGTCACCAGAGTAAAGAGCAGCGAGCTATAGACAGCAGGGCCCCGGTCACCAGAGTAAAGAGCAGCGAGCTATAGACAGCGGGGCCCCGGTCACCAGAGTAAAGAGCAGTGGGCTACAGACAGCAGGGCCCCGGTCACCAGAGTCAGGACACAAAGCTCTAGGATGGATACTGCTCTGGTTGCTCCGACTGCTGTCTATCCAATCCCGAGTCAGTTCCTTCAAACAATGGCTACGGCCAGCTTTGACGTCAGGACGTGGTAAAAAGCCTCGTTTTATATCCCATACTCGTTAATATATATGAAGCCTTCTATAGTATAATCACATTTGGAATGTTCTAGATAAACTAATGGCTAACTTGTAGAACATTCCCCCTGCCCTCTGAGCGCATGTTTAACATGGAAACACCAGGCTGAGAACAGTGTAGGAGGGACCCAGCTGGGCAGCAGTGAGTACTGCCAGCAACCTCTTCCATTTTAACAGCAAATTTGACTTTACTTTAAAATAGATGCTCACCACAGGCTTGGGAGCACATGGTTCTCTCTCTGTCTCTGTCTCTCTCTTTCCTGGAGTAGAAGGTGATGTTTTTAAAGAAACTGAATCCTTAGCAGGTTGGGCATCTAATCTGAGCCTGATCAGGCCTGTAAGCCTAGCCACTCAGGAGGCTGAGGCAGGAGACTCACTCATACAGCTATGGCCTATCTCACAGTAAGAAGTAAAGAGAGGGGTAGGGATAGAACTTGGTGGCATAGTACCTGCTTAGCAAGTAGAAAGCCAGGCTCAAGGCCTAGAACCACAATAAATAAATAGAATTTAGACTAATGGACGTTACTCTCCACAAGAGACCTGCTGAGCACAGCTCTTGCCCATCCACTACTAACAGCCTGTCTAGTGCTCAGATTTATCACCCTAGCCGCTTACACCTCGACAGATTTGGGGGCAGGGAAGTCTGACGTTTACGGTTAGATGACTGCCTCCTTCGGAAAGCCCAGTGCCTTTAGTGGGGAGGAAGCGATCAGTACATTTGCTGTAGCTTTGGTCGATCAAGTCTGAATGTGTTTTCAAAGCAGGAAACCCAGCACTCCTGCGAAGGATCCCCGATTACACGTCAGTTTCCTAGACAGATCTGCAGCGCATCATGTGTTTGAAATTACCAAATAATTCCAGACGTTCGCCTTCTGTGCACAGCAAAAAAGAATGAAGTAAGGCACAGTTAGGAAAGCAAACACAGGCTGGAGAGAGCTCAGTGCTTAAGAACACTTGCTGCTCTTGCCAACGACCTGGGGCTCAAATCCTAACATCTATAGGGAAGCTCATAACTGTCTGTAACTCTAGTTCCTGGGGATCCAAAGCCCCCTTTTGGCCTCTGTGCGCACTGCATGCATGTGGTACATAAACTTACATTCAGGCAAACACACACAGACACACATCTAAAAAGGAAAAGAAATTATTAATTTATGCATGTATGTGTTTGAGTGTAAGCTGCATGTGTACAGGTATCCACAGAGACCAGAAGAGGACATCCAATCCCCTGAAGCTGGAGTTACAGGTAATTTTGAGTAGTCCAGCACCTGTGCTGGGAACCACACCACCTCTGGAGGAGCAGCAGCTAGCTCAGCAGGTAGAGGTGGCTGTCTCCGCCTGACAAGCCAAGCTCAGCACTTGGGCCTCAGATGGTAGAAGAGAATCAATTCTCACAAGGTATCCTCTCATCTACACAAGCACACCCACGCACATAATAAATAAATAAAAATGTAATTAAACATCTTAAGTGGCATTCCCACATACACTCCGCCTCAGACATCTATGCACCATCTCCTCGTTATATGAAGTTGGGGATGTCAGAGAAAAATGCAGGATCAGAGCAGGGTGAGCACAGCCCACGATTCTCCATCTCTCTGGCTGGACTAGCTAGCTCTGAACACTGCTGTGACCGTCACCACGGTTGCTGACAAGAACTCACCACTAGGGCTCTGGGAAGACTCTCGGAGTGATCTATACAGAGGCACCCAGTTCCTCCGAAGCCCATTTCCGCTGCTCTGTCTCTGGGAGACCCGTGAGTACTTTTGACTTTGTATTCCATAGTACAAATACTCACTTAATAAATATTTAATAAGAACCGTCATGACTCACTCGGGAGCTCAGCCTCCAGGGCTCAGGAGGTCTGTTGCTAATCTCATCCAGCATGATTTACAGGAAGTAAATGATCTATGACGTGTCCGAAGTGAACAGAAGTACATACAGGATGCTTCTACTTAGGGCTTTTTTGGCTATGGGAAATAAGCAAGTTAAAAAGAGACAATATTTTTTCTTGACTGAAGGTCTAATGTAACCTGGAAGGGGGTGCTCCAACAAACCCCACAAAGTCAAACCAAACCAAATTACCCAAGTGTAGCTGTGCAATCCAGAGTGTAACCACATCAAGTGAGCCCGGTCGCTGCAAAACATCATTTCAACTGGAGCTCTGACTTATTGTTCTCTTACTGCCCTAGAGCAATTTTGTTTTGAAGAGCACAGAACACCCTGTTCTGAATGTGGCTGGCACATGAACTCAATGTGCTGACAGCAATTTGTTCTCTGATTAAAACGTGGGGGGGGGGGGAAGGAGAGCGCACAGCAGTAACAAAAACTGGAATGCAAGAACCCCCAAACCGTACAGCTTGTATTTCAGGAAGCAGAATCAAGGAGGAGGCTGGTTAACTTTTAAAAAGTGCTGCAAACGCCACAGCTAAGACGTTAGCTTGGTGAGTGTCCGCTTTCCCCTTTCTAATTATAGTAGCTGGTGTCTGATAGCTCGGCACTCCTTCCCAAAACAATAACTGGGTCGTGGGATCTGAATGGGACTGCTGTGACGGCATTACTACCAGGAAAGACTGGTCATCTGGCTACAGAAAACCACGCTATGACGGGTCACTCACACCCGGCGAGGCTCTGCTGCCTGGTTCATGTGGAAAGGGCTTCTCTGGATCTGTTTCCCGACAGAGCAGGGTTTCCCAGAGAGCAGATGTGCTTAAGCCCCAGGAAGGCAAGCAGAGAGGCACACTGATCACAGGATGTTGTCTCTATCAGGTGTGGTGGTCAGATACCTCCCCTCAGGGTCTCCCTTCCTGCTCTGTGCCAGTCTGCTCTACCCACTGAGAGGCAGACTCCTGCCCCGGGCGGGCATGTGACATTTCCAATCTCACCCCTCTCCCCCACAACAGTGCGGACCGCGAGCCAGACCTTGATACTAATCAGCCCCATTCTGTCACCTAACAACCCTGGCTAACTTGTAACTGTGGGATAAACCAGGCACTCCAAAGCCAAGCGCAGTGGCATTGGGAAGCAGAGGCAGAGGGTCACTGCCGTGAGACCAGACAGAGCTGCACAGCGAGTTGGAGGGCAGTAAGAGCTACCTAGTGGGACCTGGTCTCAAGCAAACCACCACCAACGACGACAAACGGGAATTAATTGAAAAAATAAAGTACTCAGGAGCCTGGTGATATCATCCAGTAGAAAAACGCCTAGTCAGTGCTCTCAAAACACTGGGTACAATCCTCACACAGCACAAATAACTAACTAAAAGTTCAGAGTGGACACAGTGCCAAGTGCAACTCTGGGGACATCTGATCACCACAACACATGAGACCGAGAGGCAAGAGGACCAGCCTTAGTGACATGAGGCCTTGTCTCTAAAGAAAACAAAGGGGCTGGGGAGATGGTCTGGCTGTTAGATACACTTGTTGCTCTTGTAGAGGACCCAGGTTCAGTTCTTAACACCAACATGGTGGCTGACAACTGTCCACAACTTCAGTTTCAGGGGATATGATGCCCACCTCTGGCCTCCTTAGAGACCAGACACGCATGTGGTGCACAGACAAACATGTAGACAAAAACCACATGTGCATAAAACAATTTTCTAAAAAAATGTAAAAAACCAAAAAACAAGTTAAATGCTAAATTAAAGCCCTTGAAGAACATTCCTTCACACCCGCCAGGGAGTCCACCACAGAACAGAACTCTGTTAGTGTGGACACGGAAGGGAGCTCGGGAAATGATAGACATGGTTCTTTGTTCAGATGAGCCGTGATTCACCCAACACTACATGTTACATGCTGTGCTGTACAGATGGCTGGGCGGCGGTGGTGCACGCCTTTAGTTCCAGCATGGGAAGCAGACGCAGGAGGATCTCTGCAAGTTTAAGTCCAGCCTGATCTACAGAGTGGGTTCCAGAACAGGCAGAGATACAAAGAAAAATCCTGCCTCAAAAACAACCAAACAAAACACACACACACAAAAAAAAACAACCAAACAAAAAACTGCACCAAAAAAGAAGGTTGCACCCAATGTCTGCACAGTTGTGAAGCATAAGACGCCCAACTGGCTGAGCCAGACCTGCTCAGCACAGTACTGAGCACACAGCCCAGGGCTGGTCCCTGTCTCTGTCTCTGTACAGCACAGCACTGAGCACACAGCCCAGGGCCCAAAAGTAAGGATTTACTTAGTGACTAATCTGAAAACAGGGCTTTTAAGGGAATGGTGGCAATTTTTACTAATTTATAGGAATTTTCCTTTCTGAATCTATTAGTCAGTACCCTGATTTTAATAAGCTCCAGGAGGCTATCAAATTCACCACTGACCCAGAGCTTTTGTTTTGTACAACTCTCCGAAAATGAACGATACATGGGTGGTTTGTTCTTTTTCTTTTTAGTAAAAACCAAAACCAAACCAAAACCAAAACAAACAAAAAACAAAACAAAACTCCAGACTATTCTCTAAAATATGATTTCACTCAGGAACCTGGAGATACTGTCTGGAGGAAAGAACACAACTCTACAACATAAAGAAGAACGCACACTGCATTTTAGATCAAGAACACACTGCTCTATCTTGTAAAAACAAATGAAATGGCTCCAAGAGCCTGTGATTTCCTTCTGTGGTCGTCTGCTGGACAGCACTAAATATCTGGAAAGTGTGTGCACAGAAGCAGAACTCACAGCTCTCTCTGACCTCAGCACAAACATCCATGAATCCTCCCCTCCTCCATTTCCATGCTGATCTGTTTTTCCTGCTTCATTTACAAGGAACAAACGGCTTGACGATGACATTTTGACATTATGAGCCCTGGTGCCTTTAACAGATGCTCTTCATTCATTCATTCATTCATTCATTCATTCATTCATTCATTCACGCCACATGAAGGCACCAGAGGTTGGTGTTGAGTGTCTTCCTTAGTGGCTCTCCAACTTTTTTGTTTCTGAGACAGAGTCTTGCTGTGTAGCCCTGGATGTCCGGGAAACTCACTATGTGGACCAGGCGGGCCTCAAACTCAGAGATCCACCGGCCTCTGTCTCTTACATGCTGGCATTACATGTGTGCCACAACCCTAGGGCCCACCTTGGTTTTTAAAATAGGCTCTCTCACAGACCCTGACATGTGTTGTTTGGCCAGTGAGCTCCAAGGTCTTCTCCTCTGTTCTACCATCTCCAGTGTAGTTGTTGTGTGGGTGCACCCATGTGCACAGATGCCCGAGGAGGCCCCTTCAGCTGGGGTCACAGGGGGCTGTGAATACCCAACCTGGGTACTGGGCACCAGGCTCCAGTCTGCCAGGAAACAGCTAATGTTCTTTGCTGGGTTAGTGCTTCCCCAATCATTTTTAAGCTGTGTGGGACATCCTTCTAGCATATTCTATTACATTCTTAAAGCTGCTTCTTCCTGCCTGTCACTGTCGCCGGTCCCTGGCAGATTTCTGTCCTGTGGCTGATGGGGTAATGACTTTCTTGTAGCCCCATCACTCACATATTTCTTCCCCGCACGCCGAGATGCTCTTGCCCGTTACCCACATCACCAACGCAGATGCGGAGGACACTGTCCACTTCACCCTGCTGCCCTTCCGGACCTTCAATTTTAATGAACATCAATTTCCAGACTTTCTTATCCTCCTTTCCATTTCAGAAGCCTGGGTGGGTGGTTTTGTTTGTTTCTGAGTTCTGAACTGGCTCTTAAACTAAAGACAGTGATCTGCATCTTAGCTACCTTTGTGTTTTCTCCCAGTTCCCCTGACACTTTTCATTCCTGTTGACCAATCCCTGCTGGCTGCACACAGGACCCAGGGAGGTTCAGAGGTCCAATGACTGCACCTACCTGTCACTATTATTCTATGCAGGCAACACAGTGGCCTTTTCCCAAAAGGGGGCCCGTGAAGGACACAGGTGAAGATTTCTTAAGTATTTATTAGGCAGCTACCTACACAGGCTGGGGACGCCCTGCTCCTGCTGATGTATGGGAAGAGACTGAGCCCTCCAGCACTGTTAGTGCTGTGGACAGCTGCCGTGCCCAACACATCTGTTTCAGAAGTGCAAGGACACCCTACATCCCTGTTCTGCAGTCCAAGCCTAACACCTGGAGTCTCCTGGAGGCTAGTCTCTTACTGCAGTCAGAAGTCACAGCGACAGATCCTCAGGCACTTAGTTCAGTCCTTGGCTGCAAACTACAGTCACCTGGGAGCTTAAAAAAATATTTGCCTCTGCCAGTCTCTTTGAGATTTTTATTTTAATGGGCCGAGCCAAGGCTGAGTTACTACAGTAGACGCTTGCTGGTGCAGCTGCCCCATACTGCTTTATAGCAATGATGATTGCCCCATAGCCTGTTTTGGCTCCTGTGAACCAGCTGATTGGGAGAGCTTGGAGTTCTGCCCGAGCTTGTTGAGAAGAACGGTATGTACCTCTACAGAGGTCTTCTCAACACCTGCTTTGGGTTGGACTTGCAGAATTCAGTTTCCATCAGTCTAAGTCCATTTATATATTTCTTTCTTTTTTTTTTTTTTTTTTTTTTGATTTTTCGAGACAGGGTTTCTCTGTGGCTTTTGGTTCCTGCCCTGGAACTAGCTCTTCTAGACCAGGCTGGCCTCGAACTCACAGAAATCCGCCTGCCTCTGCCTCCCGAGTGCTGGGATTAAAGGCGTGCGCCACCACTGCCCGGCTTATATATTTCATTTTTGCTGTTGTTGCTTTATGTTTTGAGACAGGGTTTCACTGTGTAGCCCTGATTGTCCTGGAACTCACTATGTAGATCAGGCTGGCCTCAAATTCATAGATATCTACTTCGACCTCCTGAGTGCTGGGATTAAAGATGTGTGCCACCATATCTGGCATTGTATATATTTCATAAACTTGAATTTCCGATTCCTCCCTTTTTTAAAAATTTTTTTTGAGACATGTTCTCACTATGTAGCTCTGGCTATCCAGGAACTCACTAGTAGACTAGGCTGACCTTGAATCCACAAGATCCTCCAACCTGGGTTTAAAGGTATGTACTACTAGGAGCTTCTCTTTTTAAAAGTAACTCCCAGCCGGGCAATGGTGGCACATGCCTTTAATCCCAGCACTCAGGAGGTAGAGGCAGGAGGATCTCTGTGAGTTCGAGGCCAGTCTGGTCTACAAGAGCTAATTCTGGGACAGGCACCAAAGCTACAGGAAACCCTTACTTGAAAAACAAAACAAAACAACAACAGCAAACAAATAACTCCCTCACCCTCACTCTTCCACCTATCATTCTATTGGGTTAGGAGGTGAGAAGGGAAGGGAAAGGCAATTCTCCCACAGCAGGACCCTGAAGATCGCAGTTGGAACTGAACATCTGAAAACACCGTCCACTGTCTGCAGCTGAAAGCATAGGCAAAGGAGCCCATCACCAACACCAGCAATCAGAAACCCCAAAGAGAGGGAGCTGGGGCAGAGATGGGAGCTCCTCAGAGCCCACTTCAGGACAGTCAGATCGTCTAAGCTTAGCAGTGGCAGTGTGGTCACACTGGCAACCGCATCGGTCGTTACAATCACGACAGGCAGAGCACTCAGAACGCGGTGACTTTTCTTTACAATGGATAAGGACAACACTGGATAAACATGACAAGACAGCAATTTTACTTGGTAAGAAAAGGCACAGAAGAATAGAACCTGACTGATTTATAACAATGAGAATTTTGGTAAGAGTAGAAAGCAGATCTTGAGAAAAAATAAGTTCCACAAAGCTACAAAGCAGCAGATGGTGATGATTTACCAGCGTTCCATCCAGTCCACGCACCCCTCAAAAGCAAAGCCTGCTGCTATGACAAAGATACAGACTGAAGAACCACTGTTCCTAGAGACAAAGTGACCAAGGATACGGTGTAGGAAATGAACGGAGTCAAGGGTTCCTTTCCACAAATCCAGTTAAAGGAAGCACAACATTCTGTAAATATAGTACAAAGGATAAGAAAAGAACACAGGGTGTACCCCCATGCCTAACTACCCCACTGTATCCAGTCCACAACCTCCAAAGCCTAAGTGTACCCTATGTCTGACTACCCCACTGTATCCAGTCCACGACCTCCAAAGCCTACGCGTACCCTATGCCCGACAGCCCCACTGTATCCAGTACACGACCTCCAAAGCCTACGTGTACCCTATGCCCGACAGCCCCACTGTATCCAGTCCACGACCTCCAAAGCCTATGTGTACCCTATGCCCGACAGCCCCACTGTATCCAGTCCACGACCTCCAAAGCCTACGTGTACCCTCTGGCCAACAGTCCCACTGCACCGCGAAACTCTTAGGTATCACATGACAGTTCAGAAGTGATGTGACGTGTAGTCTAGGACTGCGTGTGTAAACACACCGTGAATCTACTGGAAAAAGAAGTTCCAGATGAGCAAACAGAGAACAAAGCACTGCTGGTGTGAGGTGTAAAGGAGGATCTAACAGGAGACAGCCCTTACAAACGCCAAGTGGACAGAAGAGAAGCATGGGGCTGCTACCCCAGCCCAGAAATCACCACGAGCCAGGACACCACAGCCTCTTGAAGATGAACTCAAAGGGCACAGCATCACCCACACAGTAATTTCCAAACCTCAATCTACTTACTGCAAACCTAAACTGGGAGATAGTCTATCAAATGGAAATTGTATTCAAAAGTGTCAGCCATAGGAAATGAAGATTAATTTACTGCAAGGGAATAAAGCCATGAAAGCTAAATGCAAGTCCAGATTCTGAATTTGAGACCGGACTACAGGACTAGAAAAGAGTTAGTGAGGTAGTGGGTGTGGGAAACAAAATTCCTGCTCATGACAAATGCCCCGTGGATGCATATGATCTTAATACCCGGAGAAAAACAGTCTGAAGCAGCCTGCAAATTTCCTCTAAATCTAAATTTTTTTCCAAACAAAGTTAAAAATATGATTTTTACTGAACACCCAAATCAAGGTTTAGTCTCACCGGCTTCAAGGCCACCTCTACAAGTGGTAGTTTTGTACTGCTATAATTTGGGAAAACTGTTCTTTTTAATTTAGTTGTCAAAAGCCCCCCAGTTAAAAACACATTATGAAGCCAAGTGGTGGTGGCACACGCCTTTCATCCCAGCACTCGGGAGGCAGAGGTAGGCAGATCTCTGTGAGTTCGAGGCCAGCATGGTCTACAGAGCTAGTTCCAAGACAGCTAGGACTGTTACACAGAGAAACCTTGCCTCAAGAAACCAAAATAAATAAAAAAGCAGTAACAATAAACAAAACAAAAAATCCACCACCAAAACATTATGAAGCTGGGCATGGGAGTGTTCACCTTTAATCCCAGCATTTGGGAGGCAGAGGCAAGCAGATCAAGTTCAGGGTCAGCCTGGTCTAAATAGTGAGCTCCAGGACAGCTAGGGCTACAAAGAGAAACCCTGCCTCAGAAAACCAAAATCAAAAAACAAAAAACAAAGAAAGAGAGAAAATACTAAACCTGATTTAATTGTTAGACTTGTGTAATGAAATATGAGTCCAAACAGTATGTACATGCTGAAATTAAAAACTCGGTTATTCTGGTTGTTTTAGGTAGACTTTCCTCTGAATGAGCCTTTTCTAAATGTCCCTGTTTAGTGACTTGGTTTCTTCCGGAAGCGCGTCTTTCTCACGACTCCCTTTTGAAGACATCAGCTCAGTACAGAAGGTTTTATGGACTGCCCAGTGCGTGTCAGACACACAGCAGATGCTGCAAGTAGCAAGCAAAGAAGCAAAACCCTGAGTTCAGGCAGGTGGGCAGGACTGATGTAAGTAGGGGCGATCAGTGTATGGTGTGCTCGGGGAGGGACTCCGTTTCCTAGTCTTCAGAGGAAGATATGAAAATAGCTCCAGGTTGGCTTGGCAACTGGAAAACAGCACTTGATCCCAGGCAACCCCACACAGAACGAACACAGCTGCCCAACTCCACCGGTCTGCTCAGCAGCTCCGCAATCTTGGGCCATTTATATGACATCACGGAAGTAATTTTCTTCACTCGGGGATAATAAATCTCACCTTCTAAGTTACTGTGAGAAAGACAGAGAAAAATGCCCTCCAGGGATCTAGGGACTGAGAATTATTTGGTAGACAGGACTATTGTATATATGTTTTTGAGTTTATAGATGCTGACAGATGCCTGGAACGCACATTAAATTAGTATTTAACAAATAAAGCTATTAGATGAATGCTGAATCTAAAACTGTTCTTGAGATATATATTCAACGCACTAGTTATTTTATCAATTTTTTATATCGTATATGTGTGCACCCTGGAGAGCAGAAGAAGGTGCTGGATTCTCTGGAACTGGGGTCCTGGCAGATGCAGGTCTCACACCACGGAGAACGGCCCCCAAGAGCAGGACTCACCCTCCACCGTCGCCCCTTCGTTTGGGTTGGAGTAGCCTTCTCCTTTCCGCTTGATTCTACGGATGATGCCTGAATCCTCAAACAAGTCCTCGCCTTTGAAATCAAGAAGTTCAATCTAGAACAGAAAAGTCCAAGTCAGCTGACCAGTTATTTTATGAGACTCTAAACTCCATCTTTATCTTTATGGCTCAGGGAGAGGAAGCAGAGAAGGCAAACAATGCACTGTGCACCACTTGGAAACGGCTCCGCGGAATGACAAGGTCTAGGACCGCATCCTGGGAGGCGCAGAGCAAAGGCAGGCAGGAAACACTAGGACAGCGGCCTCGTGGGCACAAGGCCAGGGCCACAAGGTGCCGGCGATGAACAGCTTTGCCTGACTCGGACGCTACCAGTTTCCACGCCTGATTTATGAAGTTTTCATCCTAAAATAGGAAACTTAAGAATCTGGCCTTCGGCTGACTGAAGACACACTTTCACCTCGCTAGATAACAATCAAGTTTTACCAATTATGTGCAACTAATTCAACACAGGCTGAACAATACCCTAGCACTTACAGCTCCTGATGATGAGCGGATAGTCGTGACCTTCACAACTTCCCATTTTAACGCGTCTATCACCACCGTTTCCGGCCTGTCAGTTTTGAGTATGTCTTACTGCCCCTGCTGACCAGAGCTTGTATTTCTAAATCTGCATCTTTTGTTTGTTTGGATATGCCCACTTAGTGCCAGAGACACACGAGACACATGGCTAAGAAAGCACAGGCACATCCCCTGGGTGTGGGGGAGACAATTCAAGAAGCTAAGCTCAAAAATAAATAAGCCGGAGCGGGTTCTCAGCGCAAACTCGGCTCCTCTCCCACTGCTGCAGACAGCTCAGCACATGCCGGCAAGGCAGGTGACGACACACACACTTGCCTCAAAAAAGAGGGTCGCATTCGGGGGGATTTTCGGGAGGCTGCCCGCAGAGCCGTAGGCGTATTCTGGTTTACACACCAAGTGGCAGACCTCTCCTTTCTTCATGGTAGACACGCCAATGTCCCAGGCTTTGATAACCTGGCCTAAGAGAAAGCAAGAAAACAGGTTGCTTCAAACAAAGGTCAAATCAGTCTGTCAAATCACAAGAACTATAAAATCTGGATGTTTGCTTCCCTGCCAGTTCCAGAACCTCGGCTTTACTGCTCGACTGCAGGACTGCAGCAGGCTGCCTGTACGCTGTCACTACTTACAAGCTCTTGTTCGGGTGTTTGCTTTGGATTTTGATTTCAAGACAGGGTTGCTCTGCGTAGGCCTGGCTGTCCAAAAACTCACAGATCTGCCTGCCTCTACTTCCCCAGCACTGTGTCACGGTATCTGGGTAGTGTCTTTTTTTGGGTCAGCCATATAGTCTAGCACAAGCTAGGCTAGAACTCCCAGTTCTCCTGCTGATTGCCTGTCTCGAGGATGCTGGGATGACAGGCGTGCCCTCGGGTAATACACACAGCTCTTATCATGTGCAGCATTCACTAGGCTTCCTTGTGGGGCCCGGAGAGAGGGTTCAGTGGTTAGAGCACTGGCTGCTCTTCCACAAGACCCAGGTTCAATTCCCATCACCCACATGGCAGCATACAAGTGTCTGTAACTGCAGTTCCAGGGGAGCCGACATCCTCAAAGACATGCGTGCAGACAAAACATCAATGCACATAATAAACAAACAATGTCTCATTGTAAGCAGTCACCAACCATTTGGGAAACAACAGAGAATTTAAGCAACAACAAAACACACTTGAGATGATTATCATCAATTAAAACCTTTAACATTTGGGCTAGAGCGATGTCTCACTTGGCAAACTACTTGTTGACAAGCTTGCTGACCTGGTTTTGATTCCTGGAACTCAAGTGTTAAGATGAATGAACTGATTCTGGCAAGACTGCTCTCTGACCTACACGCACGTGCACGCACACGCGCACACACACATTTGTACTTTAAAAATTAATAAAAACACTTAAGCCTTTAAAGTAGGACAAGTGGAGTGACAGAGAACTGGACCCTGTATGTACGAAAGCAGGTAGAAAGCATTTGCTGTTGCTATTCCAGACTTCAGTTTAACATTCAACTCTGAACTCCTTTTTATTTAACAACTTCATCTTCTTTATTCCCAGAGGGAGGACACAGATTTTAGGATTAAGAGTGCTAGATCCCAACCTCAGGTCTGCCCCTTAGTAGCTTTGAAGACTTATGTAAGTTTAATCTGTTCCCTGACCCTAAAACCTTAAATAACAGCACCCAGCTCTTCCAGTGCACATGAAGTCGTGAAAACTGGTAGGAAATAGTGCTTTTCTTCACGCCCCAGCTCGCCGGTCCTCCTCATTTCTATATTTATTTATTACGTTCTTTTTGAGACAGGATTTCTGTATAGTCATGGCAGTCATGGCTGTACTGGAACTTGCCTTGTAGACATGGCCAGCTTAGAATTCAAAGATCCGCCTGTTCCCCCCCACCCCCCCGGACTGGCATTAGTCACGCGCCACCACCCAGCTCCCACCGCATTCTTCCTCTTTAAGACAAGGTTCCCCTTTGGGGCCTGTCCTGGAACTAGCTCTTGTAGACCAGGCTGGTCTCAAACTCACAGATCCGCCTGCCTCTGCTTCTGCCTCCCGAGTGCTGGGATTAAAGGTGTGCGCCACCACCGCCCTGCCCACCTCATTCTTAATAGCTACACAGTACTACAATCTCCTATGGAGAAATGTATTACCAACAACCTTGTAATGAGGATATATATTTAGATACTTTATGCAAGTGTATCTAGCGTGTAAATTCCTAGGTGAAGTTCAATTGGTAACAACTAATACCCAAGAGCCTTTACAAAATGGCTATCTCAATGTATCTGTGCACACACTCAGTTCTGAGAGCGGCCTGGAATCACTGGGAGAGATTGAAAGCCTGGGACTGAGGCTGTTTTTCCGACACCCTTCAAACACCGTGTTTCCACTTCACCGCTGACACCTTTAGAACAGCAACAGAACAAATATCCACAACCCTAATAATCTGAGGACAGACACCTCACACCGAGCCATCTCTCTAGAGCCCATGGGGCAAACATGTGTTTATCGTTGGGTGCACTACTGTGTGTCTGCTGAAACCAAGGGGCCCACCAGGGACAACAATGTGAAAGCTCACGCCTCCTCCTCTCCTCTAGGAACTCTGCAGTGCACTAGGTATCGCCACACCAAGATACTTGAGTTGTCACTGTTGTCATGTTCCCAAGGCTGACCTCCAACTCCTTCGTCACCAGGGATCGCCCTGAATTCTCACGGTCCTGCCCCCACCTCCCCAGTGCTGGAACTGCAGGTGTGCACACCACACCACTTCCCCGACCTGGATTCTGAAGAGCAATACCAGGAAAACCTCTGAAATCCTGGCAACCCAGGGAACTATCGATGTCCTTTAAATTATAGACATAATCTTTGCTTGTGTATTGAATTGTTACATGCCTAGTCTTAAAACTGGGAGGGTTTGTTCTTTGGCTCTGCAGTCTTCTCAACATAGTTCACATAATAAAAGTTATTTTCTCAAAGACATCTGAACACATGACCTTTAGTAAGCACAGCAGCCCATCTTTTGTAATGTGTATTGTTCCATCGACGACCACTGAGCAGTCCTGACTCTAACTGTTGTAGAGAGGCTGCTTGCTCGTCCTGGCCGCCCAGAACCGAAATAATCACACAGAAACTGTATTCATTAAATCACTTCTTGGCCCATTAACTCTAGTTTCTTATTGGCTAACTCTTAAATCTTAATTTAACCCATTTCTATTAATCTGTGTATCGCCACGTGGCTGTGGCTTACAGGCTAAAGTTCTGGTGTCTGTCTCCAGCGGGGCTACATAGCTTCTGTCTCCGCCTTCTTCCTCCCAGCATTCAGTTTAGTTTTCCCCACCTATCTCTATTCCCTGTGCAGGCCCAAGACAGTTTCTTTATTAACCAATGGTATTCACAGCATACAGAGGGGAATCCCACATCACTAACTCCACATGGCTTCCTTTGTACAGTGAAAGCCTGTAGCTGATATGATCCAGATTGGTTGGTATGTCAGTAAACTGTTAAGTGAAGAATTATGCAAACACATACATAACTCATTTTATAAAACATGGACAACCTAGTAATTCATAGTGTGTTAGCGACCAAGGCTTCGTCTGTGAGTATGGCCATTCTAGGTTATAGCAATGTTACCTTGATGTGGAATGAGAGCTGAACGATACAGGCAATCAGTATGTAGGTTCTTCTGGTGAAGTGTTCTGAGGGTGACTTAATTTAATTCTTTTACCCACCTCTCATTCAAGGATGCTTTTAGAATTTCTTGTAACAAACCTTTCTAGAGTATCCTACAAGTTTCTCTTATATCTAGTTTTTCTTTTTTTTTTAATATTTATTTATTTATTATGTATACAATATTCTGTCTGTGTGTATGCCTGAAGGCCAGAAGAGGGCGCCAGACCTCCTTACAGATGGTTGCGAGCCACCATGTGGTTGCTGGGAATTGAACCCAGGACCTTTGGAAGAGCAGGCAATGCTCTTAGCCACTGAGCCATCTCTCCAGCCCCTATCTAGTTTTTCATTATATCTAATGAAACAAGATACTTGGAAAAAGTACACATAGTTAGGTTTAAATTAAAAATGTACTCCTTGGCACTCGCCAGTGCTCAGACACATGCAGTTAGGCCTCTGTGTTGTCAGAGGTTGGCCTGGGGCTCACATCAAGGCCATGTTGTTCTCCCACTGAGCATAAACAAGCTTATAAAACACCAACATCAGACGAGGTCACTGTATAACCATCACAAACCCAGACAAAACAAGAACACCTAAAAAATTATCTAAGCTTGGATAAAAAAGGTCGTTGTGTATCCTACAAAAAACCAAACAGCCCCCTCTCCTGGCTGATACGGGCGACTGTTGCATCCTACATGGGCCGCCCTAGTCCTATTCTGCTCCAGGCAGAAATCGTCATTCTTAAGAGGAGGCTCACCCTGCATCCTCACTGTTCTGCTTGTTCAGAAGGCCCCCATATCCTACTGACGTCCTTTCTACATGCATCCTCCGATGCTCCACGGAGCTCACTATGTACATTCTCTCTGGAGAGGACCAATGTCCAGGTCACTCGTGGGCACAGTTGGGGATAACCGCTCTGCTTGGCAGGACCCCGTCGTATCACTCAGGGTCTGCAAACGACTAGAGCAAAATCTAGTCCGGACCTAGTTAAGCACAGCCGAGCGCATTCCCTTGAGTGCAGTTCATAGGAGAACCACTGGGCCAGACAGATAAACATTTCAAAGACTCTTCATCTTTAGGGTCTTTAGCTTGCAGATAGACTATGCCAAAAATAAGCTGGGTGGTGGGGGCACACGCCTTTAATCCCAGGACTTAGGAGGCAAAGGCAGGCAGATCTCTTTGAGTTCGAGGCTACCTGGTCTACAAGAGCTAGTTCCAGGACAGGCTCCAAAGCTAGAGAGAAACTCTGTCTTGAAAAAAAAAAAAATCTAGAAAATGTATTTTTATATTTGATATGGACCTCAGTTTTACTATTTCAAACACAATGTATCAATTCTAGTTCTAGTCCACTTGCAACAAAATATCAAATACCATACATTTATATCTCTTATACTTACATAAACACTGGCAACTTGAGTTTCAAGACAGGGGCTGACAAATAGCTCAGTGCATCAAGTATGAGGCTCTGACTTACATCCTCAGCTCCATGTAAAAGCCAGGCCTTGTACGTGTGCTACCTAATCCCAGTACTGGGAGACAGAGACAAGATCCCAATTCACACAGGACGGCCAGTGTAGCTGAATGGGTGAGCCCTAGGTCCCAATGACCTAACTCAAAAGCAATATGGACGGCTCCCAAGGCTGACATCTGATCTCTACACCTATGCACACAAACGAGAAGATGACACACATCTGCACAATACACAAGTAAATAAAATGCACACCAAACCCCAGGATAAGAGCAATACACTGTATTTTTTTCCTTCTTCTGTACTGGTGTGTGTGTGTGTGTGTGTGTGTGTGTGTATTCTGGTTAAAAAACCCATGTGAGTTGGGTGGTGGTGGAGCACATCTTTGATCCAGCACTTGGGAGCAGGGACAGGCCTCCAAGTTTGAGGCCAGCCTGTTCTACAGAGTGCGCTCCAGGAGAGCCATAGCTCCACTGAGAAAACAGTGCCTCGAGAAAACAAAAACCCCATATACTTTAAACAACGCATTAAAGTTTACTCACCTGACACTTTCCTTTATAATACAGACTGCTTTATTAGTAACTGCCTACATTAGTGATTCTTACTGCATAACTCCTCTTGCTGACTCCAAACATGTTTAACTGTGGCAAACAGTTATTTAATCTTAAACATTTTCAGGGAGCACTTGGTGTGACGACACCTACAAGGCTGTGTGACTCAGCTCCAGAATGCTCTCATTTTGCCCATCTGAAACTTTATACCTGGATCACACACCCCGTTTCCCCCTGCCCTCAGTCACCAGCAATCACTTGTTCTGTGTTTTGGAAAGTGCCACTCTGTAAATACTTAATACAAATGGAGTCACAAAGTGTCCATTTTTGTGACCAGAGTATTTCATGTAGCATAATGTCTTTGGGGTTGATCACCGGTGTAGTATACGACAAACTTTCCTTCTCCTTCAAGACCAAGTCAGGCTGCACACAATGTCTGCCAGTCACCTGCTGATGACACTTCGAATGCTTGCCCCTTTCGGTCACTAAGGTGCTGTGAACGTGTATAAATGAGACCCTTCACACAGTTCTTCTGGATACCTATCCAGAAGCGGACTGCTGCATCATAAGTGAGTCTTTGTGTTTATTTTTTGAAACTATTTTTAATGATTTATTTACTTATATTTTATGTGCATTGGTGTTTTGCCTGCACATATGTCTTTGGGAGAGCATCGGATCTCCTGGAACTGGAGTTACAGACAGCTGTGAGCTGCCATGTGGGGCTGAGAATTGAACCCAGGTTCTCTAGAAGAGTAGCCAGTGCTTTTAACTGCTGAGCCATCTCTCCAGTACCTTTCTTCTTTTTCTTCTCCTTTTCCCCCTTCTTTCTTCTCTTCCTCTTTTTCTTTTTTTAGTTTTTTGAGACAGGTTTTTATGTAGCCCTGGCTGTCCTGGTACTCACTATGTAGACCAGGCTGGCCTTGAACTTTGAGATTCACCTGCCTCTGCCTCATGAGTGCTGGGATATGCCTTTTTATAAAGGTGGCATCATCCTACCTTCCAAGAGAAGAGAAAGATTCCTCCATCTCCCCTATCCTCATCAATGCTCCCTTCCCTCCATCTTTTAAACAGCATCCATGCAAACTCTGTTGTAATATGAGCGGCGGGGCTGTGTCCCCGGCACCCGGCCGCCCGCATGGCTTTACCCAAAATAATTACACGGAAACTGTATTCTTTTGAACACTGCCTAGCCCATTAGTTCTAGCCTCTTATTGGCTAGCTCTTACATATTGATCTAACCCATTTCTAATATTCTGTGTAGTACCACGAGCTGGCTTACCAGGAAAGATCTTAACCTGCGTCTGTCTGGAGTGGGAGAATCATGGCGACTTCTGACTCAGCTTCTTTCTCCCAGCATTCTGTTCTGTTTACTCCACCCACCTAAGGGCTAGCCTATAAATGGGCCAAGGCAGTTTCTTTATTAAATGAAAGTAACTCCTCCATCAAACGTGTAAGAATTTCATCGCCCTGCGTTTGGCTGTACTAGTGACAAATGATGCCGGGTACCCTCCCGCGTCAACTGGACACCTGTATGCCTGCTCCCCTGGCACTACACTGCCTCAAACTCCAGAGTGGCTGGATTGCAGGCATGTGCGACCCTGGCTCCGCTCCTCCATTTTTAAGACTATTTGTTGTATTGAGCATATTCACCGTGCACCAGAGACCAGCTGCTTCCTAGACAGCCTTCTGTCCATTCCGTAGATCCTTTCAGTTACTGTATCCCATACTGAGGAGAAAACACTTTTTTTAAAAAAAAACTTTTTTTTTTAAATATTTTTTATTTATTTATTAAGTATACAATATTCTGTCTGCACATATGCCTGCAGGCCAGAAGAGGGCACCAGATCTCATTACAGATGGTTGTGAGCCACCATGTGGTTGCTGGGAATTGAACTCAGGACCTTTGGAAGAGCAGGCAATGCTCTTAACCGCTGAGCCATCTCTCCAGCCCCTAAAAAAAACTTTTGTGTTTATATTTTTGGTGTTCGTATTGTTCCAACATTACTGCCACATCTAATGACATGAAGCTTTTCTTGTTTTCTTCTGGTAGTGTCAGTTTTTGCTCGTAGGCTTTGGTTTTTATTCCACATCAAGTTGCTAATCACATACGATGCACAGTAAGGGACCAATTCATTCTTTCCTAAAAGCATATTAAAATCTGATCGCATGAAAGTGGTACAGTATCTCAGCGGGAAAGTGAACTACTTCAGATCACCTTCCTTACACGCTCGTGTACTCTGAACCGCAGGGAAAGCACACACATGAGCTGTCTGCAGAGGAATAAGGGACCCGCGGAAACAGAAGGAGCGTGTGCTCAACCACAAACAGCTCCTGACACTGGGCACACACTCAGTCCTTTCTAGTAAGTGTATTTTACCGGTGTAAAATGTCTTTCAGGCTTAGCAGAATGATATAAAATAAGCTTCCTTCCAAGCACACATTAACGTCACGGCCCCATCAAGCAAGCGCATGCAACTTGCTTCTTCTAAACCCTGAGGAGAGCAGCTGGTGTAGAGCAGGCACAGCGCACATGTGGGCTCTCCTGGACTGGGCTGTTTCACACCTACGGTCTGACGAAACTTCAGAAACACTACCCGGGGGCTGAGTCACGGCTGAGTCATTGTGTACAAGTGAACAAACACCATACATAACCTCTTTGTACTTCCGTCTCCTCATACATGAACAAAAGCACTTTCATGCTAGCAGATTCTAAACACACTCACACTTTAAATGCAGGGATACATTTAAAAGCTGTATACTTAGTGATTTCTACCAAGGGAGTAATAGACAATGTTAAGTCTTTCAAGCAATAACAATGTTGGGGAAACTGGACATTTAATTTTTCTGACCCCCAAAATGTGACGTGGATAGACAGGAAATTTTAAGAAAGCACTTGCTTTGTTTTACTTGGTACTTTACAGTCAAGGAAGAATGCTTCTGAGAAAGAATGAATTTGAATGCCACCACCCCAAACAAAATAACAATAAACACACAAGGGAAACTGTCCCCCCTCCTATCCTGTAACACACTTCACAGTGGTAACAACCAGTCCATAGACTGGTTCAGAGTTTCTTTCCCAACATCCCGGGACAAAGAGGCCGGCTAAGCATTGCTTCAGAAGGTTTATATGCCTGCACAGTAAGACTTACAACATGAGACATCACAATAGTTTTTATTGTGACTGCAGTGAAAACTTTAAAGCCAGCCAGTAATCTTCTGATGAAATAACAACAATAAACACCTAAGTGTGCACGACGTTAGGCAGATCTACGCAATGACACGCACTGTTTTCATCTCAACATCACACCATAGTCTATAGTAATAAAATAGTCATTCAATCATCAGTGAAGATGATGAAAGACAGTGTAAGGAGGCTACAGAGCGAACAATGGGCACGTGAGCAGTGTAGACGCACAGCCCTCTGCTGTCCATGCAGTTTTCAATAAAGTTTTTACAGTCAGGCTCATAATAGTTCCATTTAAATACTAATGGCCAGCAGGGTGTGGTGGTGCACGCCTTTAATCCCAGCACTCAGGAGGCAAAGGCAGGCGGCCCTACAGAGCGAGTTCTAGGACAGGCAGAGCTACATAGAGAAGGCTATGTCTCAAAACAAAACAAAATACTAAAGTCAAACTAGACTCCCCAAATTACATGGAACTTCTTGTTAGACTATCTCTACACATTTCCTTGGGAAAGGAATACTGTGAGGTCAGTGAGCGCCAGATGGCATGTATACTACCTTTAGTTTTTATCTTGAAGTAGCTACTGTTAGAAAATATTAATATAAAATCTAAATAGCCTGACTATCTTTTTTATTTTTTTCTCTTTTTCTGAGAAAGGGTCTTGCTGTGAAGTCCAACTCAGCCTTGAACTTACAGTCTTAACATGCCTCCAGTGCTGGGTGATTTTATGTCAACTTGACCAAAGCTAGAGTCATCTGAGAGGAGAGAGCCTCAATTAAGAAAATGTCTCCACAACATCAGGCTGTAAGCAGGTCTATAGGGCATTTTCTTAATTAGTGATCTATGGGGGAGGGTGCAGCCCACTGTGGGTGGGGCCATCCCTGGGCTGGTGATCCTGGGTTCTATAAGAAAGCAGGCTGAGCAAGTCATGAAGAGCAAGCCAGTAAGCAACATTCTCCATGGTCTCTGCATCAGCTCCTGCCTCCAGGATCCTGCCCTGCTTCACTTTCTGTCCTCGCTGCCTTCAGGGATGGACTACAACATGGAAGCCTAAGTCAAGTAAACCCCTCCCCCAATCCGCTTTGGTCACGGTGGTTCTGTTTCAGCAACAGAAACCCTAACTAGGACACCCCCAACTGCTGGGAAGAGTGTCTATATGCCTGGCTTGGGTTTCTTTGTTCTACGGTCAACTGAGACCACACTGCTTCTGACCCTCCTGCCTCCAGTCTCCCAAGTGCAGGGATCACAGGCCTGTACCACTATACAAAGGACCAAACGCTAGGGGAGCACTCTAACAACTGAAGAACACCCCAGTCCTGAGCTGTCATTTCTAGTGACATAAAAGTGAACCGTGTTTCATTTAATATAAGCCAAGATGAATTCATTTGTTTACTTCTGACTGAAGATGTAGGGAAAGTACAAACCCGCACAGAGAGCTAGGAAATGGTAGAAAAGCGGGGTCACAGACTTCTCAGGTGACTGTGTCAAAAGTGGACAGGAGTCAAAAGGTCATCTGCAACGCGGGATGTGAGAGCTCATCAAAGGTCTTTTCAGACTGTATTGTGCCGACACCACCGGCCTAGCGTGTACTCTGAATGGACGACCTGTGCACACTTGACCTTATGTATCTGCCAAGTGAGGAAGATATTCCAACGGTGACCAATTTCACCCACCGTCTAGCAGAAAAATCCCTCACTCATACCCATGGCTCTCTCACAGAAAAGGCTTATGTCTGAGGAAGCTGTAAGCACACAGCAGACACAAATTTTTAAAACCTTTTACGTGAAAAGGCAGCGACAAACACTGTCAGCTGTCTTCCTCAGAGTGGCAGGCCTACCTCATTCCCTGTCAGGAAATGCCTGCTAAGTCTGAGTAATCAGACTGCCCTCTCACATATAGCTGGGGTTTCACAGAAACACGGAGCTCTCCTGTTCCCAACTACAAGTGCAGAGGCTCCCTGAAGATGGGCGTGCACACAAGGGCTCTGCTCGTGCCGCTCGTCCACACTGCAGCAGCACCATGTGGCTCGCAGGCTGGGTTTGCTAGCCGATAGCCCCCTCTGTGTGAACACCGAGGGAGAGGCAGTGGTACCACAGTGGCTGCTGGCGGAGACGGCTGTCTCTGTCACGCTCACACCAAGGCACCAGGGGTCTGTGCCCCCGAAGGTGTTAGTCGGCCAGTGCGAACGTCGGCTGTAAAGACATCCTCTTCCCACTGTCTGATACCACGGATCCCAAAGGATCTCAGAGACTCCTGGGCAATCTGTGGGCCACACTCGCCAGAGACAGGCTTCACTGCTTCTACAGAATACAAACAGAAACTAATCTAAACAACATTGCAAAGATTGCCTCTTACCTTTGCCCAGGCTAAAGACAAAGGGCTCATTTCTATCATGGCTGGAATCAAACTTCTTCCCGTTTGACAGCTGTCCTTTGTAGTGGACATAGACTCTGTCGCCAATCATCGGGGCCTCATCAGTGGACCCCACTCTTTTGACAATCTAGAAAACACAAGCACAAGGGGGAAAATGTAGAGCTTTTAATTTATAAAAGAATTAAAAGGCCACACAGGCTACTCCACGGTGCCCAGACAGATGTGCCAATTCCCTCTCGTTCCTCAAGGTTTTCTTCATTGCCCTTTTGGAAAACAGTCTTCTCCTAACCCTTCATGTTACAGTCAATATTACTACTACGGCAGCACTCTCTCAAAATAACGAGGCAGGCGCAGGGGTGAATGGATCACCGCAGGAGACAGCCTGGGCTACAAGGTAAGCTCTGGGCCAGCTAGGACATACTGTGAAACCTTATCTTAGACAAAACAGAATTAACCAGGTGCCTCAGCTGGCTGGCTCAATGCTCCACACTCTGATGTTAAAATCTCCTAAGACACAGACGGATGGGCAGACTAAACGTACACAAACCGAATAGGCCACAGCGTGCAACACCTCTTCAACAGCCACAGCAAAGCTTACTTACTTCCCCCTTTGCTAAAGATAGATCACGACTCTACTCTGCTATTCCCCGATGTAACAGGGCACATTTCCATTATTTGAACAATCTGTAAAATCTAGACTTGGATGATACCAAGTAACTTGTTTTCTAGTTAAAAAAGAAAAAAAAGAAGAAAGAAAGAAAAGAAAAAGAATAACTCCAAAATGAAAAATATTTGGTCATTGTAAAATCGAGAATATTTCTTTTATTCTAATGCAGCTGGTCAATTCTTGGAAAAGAAAAATCATTCCTGGAGTGTGGTGGTGCAACTTAGCCTGTCAAGCATCCAGGGTCATTTTCAGCAGTACCTAAAACAGCAAGCAGTTAACACCTGATAACATCCTCTTTGGGAAGAGTTTGATTTTCATTTAAATAATTACTTGCTTTTAAATTCTTGGAGATGTGTCTCTGCAGCCCCACCCCACATAAACACCACATAAACATCATGAACTTAGATTTCTCAACTTTCTCAACTCAAATGCCCGATCTTTTGTTTTGTTTTGTTTGAGACAAGGTTTCTCCGTGTAGCCCTGGCAGTCCTGGAACTTGCTTTGGAGACCAGGCTAGTCTGGAACTCACAGAACTCTCCTGTCTCTGCGTCTAGAGTGCTGAGATTACAGGCATGCATCACCACCACCACCCAATATAGGCTCAAATATTTTGTAAAGGAAAAAAGGCAATATTGCTCTTCCAGGCCTCTCTCTCTGTTTGATTTTTCAAGATAGGGTTTCTCTGTGTTGTCTTGGCTATCTTGGAACTTCGTGGTAGTTCAGGCTGGCTTCAAACTCACAGAGATCCTTCCTCTGCCTCCCTGAGGGATTAAATGTATGCACTACTATCACATAGCTTCTTCCAGGCCTTAAAAGAAAAAAATTCAAAAGAGTAATTTTAAAAAACCTATTTGAAATCCTTAAGAAGCTCTGGTTCCAACTTGCATGTGACACTAGGGCCCAGTGACAGCATGGGTGGGGATTTGCACCTGAGGACTATTAAGAATCCCCAGGCATATGGGATGCATTGTGGGAGTCAGAGGCCAGCTGCAATGGAAACAGATGCGACAGCATCACTCCAGAGCGGGTGGCAGGTACGCGTGTGTGTTCTGTGTGCGGAGCAGGTGGCGGGTACGCGTGTGTGTTCTGTGTGCGGAGCAGGTGGCGGGTACGTGTGTGTGTTCTGTGTGCGGAGCAGGTGGCGGGTACGCGTGTGTGTTCTGTGTGCGGAGCAGGTGGCGGGTACGCGCGTGTGTTCTGTGTGTGGAGCAGGTGGCGGGTATGCGTGTGTGTTCTGTGTGTGGAGCAGGTGGTGGAGCAGGTGGCGGTACGCGTGTGTGTTCTGTGTGTGGAGCAGGTGGCGGAGCAGGTGGCGGGTACGCGTGTGTGTTCTGTGTGTGGATCTGTCTTGTCTGTCTCCCCGGCAAGATGAAACTTGTGCTTAAGTCTTACGTTGTCTTAAAGATAAAAATCTAGTCTTAATTAATTTGAAGAATGCAAACCCAACTTTTATTTTTCTTGATTAGTATTACTATAAATTTTACAAATAGAAGACGTTAACAAATGCTCCAGGTAATAGCTGCCAGATCCCTGAATCTTCACCAAAATCCTCATGGTGATTTGGAGGATCTAGACAGTAATAGATGTTATGACCTAAAGATCGTCAAACCACAAACATTCCTAATAAATCTAAAACTTGCTGTCTTTAGATTTATTCCCTAGAACATAGGAGACTATAGTCTACTCTCTGTTTATGTAGCGGGCTCTGAGCAGGCTAGGCAGCAATGTGCACCCCCAGTGGAGGGATACTGTGGTCTGAAGCAAGCATGACTGCGATCTGTCCTCTCTAAAGTCTATGTTGAAATCTGACTGCTACTGAGCCTCGTGTTGGGACACGAGGACTTCAAGAGGGAAGTGGGTTTAGGTGGAATTAATGCCTTGCTTGTGTGATCTCCCGGTGGAAGGACTGGGTTCACCACACAAGTTGTAAAAACCTTGACTGCTTCTTGTTTGTGCCTCCCAGACTGCCTGCCCGCCCCTCTGCTTTCCACAGTGAACAAGGAGGTGCAAGCGTGCCGTGTTCTTGGACTTCTCAGGCTCTGGCCCTGGAAGCCAAAATAAACGTCTCTTTTATGAATCACCCAGGATCCTGTTACAGAATACACAAGGTCTGAGGGACCTGCAGGCCAGGTCTCTGGATGTGGCACACTGAAAAAAGTAAGGGAGATGCTGTGGACAGCCTGAAAAGTCTCCAGTGTCTTGAGAAGTTTCTTAGAGCTCTGGAGGGGAAGCCTCAGAAGAAGACAACATGGACTGACAGCAGAGGGTAGGACAACAGGAACGCATGGAAGTTCAGGAGACCAGCACAGAAGACAGGCGTCCACATAAGCAAGGAGAGACAGGACCAACCCACCAGTGCCGACACAGGAGCGGCTGGAATTCCGCATGGCAGGAACATTAAGAATATGCAAGATAAGCTCATCAGAGAAAATTAACCACATAAAACGTGTGACGACAGCGTGGGACAGGCAAATGCTGAACGTGTTCGAGTTACTGCACCTCTTGATTGCAGCTCATTCTCCTGTGAAATGGGAGAATTTGGCCCACCCTGCTGGCACAGTCTTATATCCCAATTACTCAGGAGACTAAGGGAGGAAGATGACAGGCTCAAGATCTGCCTGGGTTACAGTGTGAATTCAAGGGCAGCCTGGGCAACTTAGTGAGACCTTGTCTCAAACATACAAAGCTGGTGATACTCCTGTCTAGCATCCAGGACGCCCTAAGTACCATCCGCAGAACCACATTATTAAGAGGGTAATGCCTCCAGAACATGGCTGCTGAGACGCAGACTACAAACTATAAGGAGTCTGAGGAGATAGTTCACAGGTAAAGTGCATGCTGGCAAGCAGGAGAACCGAGGTTCAGATTCCTAGGGCCGATGTGAAAACCTATTCATGACAGAGGGCGTCTGCAACCCACGGGCTTGCTGGCTACGCAGTCTTACCAAAACAGTGGCCTCCAGGAGTGATGAAAGGCCCTGTCTCACAGACAAATAAAGTGGAGAAGTGACTGAGAAAGATATCCTGACAGAGGGCAAGTACACGTGCACACAAGCATGTAACACACACACACAATGAAAACTCGTGCACACAAGCATGTAACACACACACAATGAAAACTCGTGCACACAAGCATGTAACACACACACAATGAAAACTCGTGCACACAAGCATGTAACACACACAATGAAAACTCGTGCACACAAGCATAACACACACACAAAATGAAAACTCGTGCACACAAGCATGTAACACACACACAATGAAAACTCGTGTACACAAGCATGTAACACACACACAATGAAAAAGTATTTATTGTGCTTAAATAAATAGGAAGGATGACTCAAACATACAGCCTGTTCTACATCATGACACATAGAAACAGAACCTGTATATAAAGCTAAGTCCTCTGCTTCTCCTCTATAAATTCTTTAGCACAGCTACAGGGTAGCTTCAGTACACTAGAACAGTAGTTAAGACAGCAATCCATCCACATGCATGCTCTAAAGTAAGGAGAGGATGCAGTCTCTTGGAATCAAGTGTAACTTGGGCTATTCTACAGGACATAAGATGTGTGTGACCCAGCACAGTCTCAGCTGCACTTACAATCTGAGATGAACCCCATTATGAAGAAAGATGAGAATTGAGCTGTAGGGCTTACTACTTCGCCTTAGTTAAAAATACCAGCCCGCCTGCCCCTCCACAAAAAGGCTGGACAAACCCTCCCTCTTCCTTCTGCAGAGCAGGGTTCCCTCGTTACACCCCTCTGTGCCTTACCTTTAGTACTCCTCTGTCTTTTTTGGTAGTAATATCTTCTCCCTGCTCAAGCACTGTGGCTGTTGGGTTTTCTCCATTGTTACTGGTGCCTTCATCAGTAGTCATTGTCTCTTATAAGAAGAAAACCTGCCAAAAGAAAGGTATTTTCTGCAGTGAAAATATCATTTCTTAATGTGCCTGAAAAACCCCCGAGAACTGAGCTTACATAAGACTAATAGAGTTAAAACACCAGAAATAATAACAAAGTATTCACTGCACGCATGTATTGATGTCATCAGACAGGTCAGTAAAACATCACCCAGTTCTTCAATTTCCCGTCTAGCCCTGGTCCTAGATTAGAGGGTAGTACTAGCCGGATCTGCTGCTAATTATACTCCATCAGACGACTCTGCAGGGAGACGCTGCCCTCTCAGAACGTTACAGTATCCTTCTCTTTCGAGAGAACTAAGAGCTTCTCCGGTGCTCTGCTAAAGGCCGGGAGTTATCAGCCAGGCATCACTGAGGTTAAGAAACAGCAGAGACCCGAGGCTCAAGAATGCAAGCCCCTGTCATCGCTGAACCTTCTGGAAGACTGCACTTTCCACCGCTCACTTCTGACAGCTACAGGAGGAGGTTTTAGGGGCTGGGAGTGGTGGCTCACGCCTATAATCCTAGAACTCAGAGGAAGAGGCAGGAGGGTTACAAAGTCCAGGCCAACCTGGATTACTTAATGAGTTCAGATTAGCCTGGAGAATAAGATACCATATTAAGGGGGAAAGAAAAAGAAAAAAGAAAATAAAAAAAAAAGGAAAATCAAAACAAAATCACCCCACACACACAGAAAGGAGAGAACAAAGTTCCCTTTCCCCTGTCACTCAAGGTGTCTCTCAAAAAACTCTAGATTCAGCTTCTGCTATTCTCTGCACACACCACACAGAGCAAACTGACCAAGTCCTTTTCCGCAGCCAGCCCAGGGCTTTCCCGCACCACCGACCTGATAGCTCCTTCTTCTTCCCCCACATGCCAGCTCCACTGCCTACGTGTGAGTCACTCTGCCCATGTTTTACCCTTCCTTAGCTCTGATTCAATGTTTAATTTATGAGGCATTCCTGGTAGAGTTAAAGGGTCTTGGGGAACACGGTTACGCATTGCTCATATTCAGAGCCCTGAGTCCTCCCTCTGCTCCTACTTGGGCTACTCTAAACCTTTGTGCAGAGAAGTGACATCAGAATAAAGACTCTACTCTCACAAGGAGATCTGAATTAAGTGGTAGGGTTTCTCTGTGTTAACAGCGCTGGCTGTCCTAGAACTCGCTCTGTAGTCCAGGCTGCCTCTGAACTCATGGAGATCCACCTGCCTCTGCCTCCTAGTGCTGGGGCTAAAGGTACGTGCCACCATCCTGTCTACATGAGTAGCTCTTACTGCTAATGTCATCTGACACTTCTTCATGCAATGTGAACGGAGACTGCTCATTCATTTCCGGCCGTCCAGACCCAAATAATCACACAGAAGCTATATTAATTACAACACTGTTTGGCCGATGGCTTAGGTGTCTTATATCTCAAATTAACCCATTTCTATTAATATGTGTATTTTACCACAAGGCTCATGGTTTTGTTACCTCTTGGGTAGCTACATGGCATCCTTGACTCTGCCTACTCTCTCTCTCTGTATCTCTTTCAGCTTGACTATATTCTGCCCTGCCATAGACCAAAGCAGTTTTATTCATTAACCAATAAGAGCAACACATATACAGAAGGACATCCCACATTAATGCAAGGACAAAAAAAAATATTATCAATCATCAAGAGGAGAAACAAAACACACTTTCTACTGCTTTGATTAATTTTATACTGCTCCATAACTGAGCAGGAAAAATCAAGAATTACCAATGATTTCCTGGAACAGGTTCTTACGTAGCCCAGAATGGCCTCAATCTGGACACTCTCTTGCCTCAGCCTCCTGAGGCCTGAGGTTAAGGACACTACGAACCAGCTGAGAACTGACCACTTCCACATTAGGGTAAGAACAGACCCTGGGTCCTCTGTTTACAGTCAAAAAACCAAACAAAACAACTTCTATCCTGTGAAAGACCATTCTATCGATACAACTACTGACCAGACAAATGAAATGCAGCATTTTAACTCCTTTCCAAACAAGCTAAGCTTTCTCCACTGTGAGAAACTTGCTGTGCTGACAGATCTTCAGAGAGAGCACTGAAACCCGAGGGCCAAACCCCCACTCTGGATTTCCTAGCACAGTTTATTCCAGAATAAAAGGTCCAAGTGTTTGGCTCAGGGTAAGTGAAAGCTAGAACAAACTGTTCTCAAACAAACAACGAAAGTTAAGTACCCAGTCTACATGATGCTGGACTAGATAATAAGAAAAATCAGACAAGCTTCTGGAAACCCAATGTTCGTGACATATTTTCTAACGCGCAGAAACTTGTGTGAAGTACCTAACAGCAGAGAGAGATGGCCTTGTACGTATCTGCGGGGAGCAGATTATGGTCAGTATCCATGGAAATATGTTTTTGAGGTTCTCACAGATACACGGACCTCAATCATCACAACACACGATCAAAGCACTGGAGAAATTAAAACTACTATGTGAAAAATTCTTGAGAAAATGGTATCCAGCACCACTCTAGATTACATACCAGGAAAGGAGAGGGGCCCTTCCCAACCCAGGAGAAAAGACCTTCCCAACCCAGGAGAAAGGCCCTTCCCAACCCAGGAGAAAGGACCTTCCCAACCCAGGAGAAAGGTCCTTCCCAACCCAGGAGAAAGGTCCTTCCCAACCCAGGAGAAAGGACCTTCCCAACCCAGGAGAAAGGTCCTTCCCAACCCAGGAGAAAGGTCCTTCCCAACCCAGGAGAAAGGACCTTCCCAACCCAGGAGAAAGGTCCTTCCCAACCCAGGAGAAAGGTCCTTCCCAACCCAGGAGAAAGGTCCTTCCCAACCCAGGAGAAAGGTCCTTCCCAACCCAGGAGAAAGGACCTTCCCAACCCAGGAGAAAGGTCCCTTCCCAACACAATGACATAAACCCTTTAACAGGTGATGTGTATCAACACCAAAACTTGAGTGGTGTTCTCACACCAGGTAGAGAAAAACTAACCAGCAGTAATTGTTTCTGAATGCACAATGGCCCAAAGTCCATTCAAAAATCAATTCAAGGAATCCAAGTTGTCTGGCAGTGCTGGCCATGCCACATTACGGAACTCTGAGGTCTTGGTTCTGAGCACACATGTGCAGTTGACTGGGCATGCCACCATACCAAGCAACACCAAACAGGACTGCCTGCAACCGCTTGGCTCAGAATGCAGGCTACTGCGTGCTATAAGAAGCAGAGTTTTGCTGTACATATTGTTTTCTGCTCTGATAGAAACATCATGGGTTAGTGACATACAATGAACACTATCATCTTTCTACTGTTGTTTCTTGGCATGGAATATCAAATCAGTCTATCTTTTGAGTTGGACTGTACAACAAATGTACATGACCATCTGTTGGTATGCATATCTGCTTTCATCTTTAACAAACAGTAAAAATATATGTACACCAGCTGGGCGAAGGTGGCGCACACCTTTAATCCCAGCACTCGGGAGGCAGAGGCAAGAGGATTTCTGTGAGTTCGAGGGCAATCTGATCCACAAAGTGAGTTCCAGGACAGCCAGAGATGTAATCCTGTCTTGAACCACCCCCCACCAAATACATATATATGTATATGTATACGTATATATGTATATATATATACACAAACCAAAGAAGTTTTACAGTAAACTATTACTGATTTATTACCAATAAATGTTCAGTTTGTACACCTATTTAATATACCCGATGTCTGGGATTACATAAGAATTACTTGGTCAAAAGGGTCATGAGTGTGAACAGAAACCCAGTCTAAGCAATAGCCTTTTAATAGGTGACATGCGTCACAACCAAAGTCCATTGCAGCAACAATCAGATAAACACTTTCACGGTGCTGAATGGGAGGCATACATTATTTATGGGCTGTTTCTCTAAAAATTACTTAACTGGAAGGCTGGAGAGACGGCTTTGTGGTGGAGAGCACCAGGGACTGAGGCTGGATTCCTAGCACCCACAGGTGGCTCACAACCATCTATAACTCAGATCTAGTAGATCTGACACCCTCTTCTGGCCTCTATGGGTTCCGTACGCAGAGGGGACCCAGACACACATGCAAGCAACACCCATACACATAAAATTAACTAATTAAAGAGAGAAAAAAAATGTTTTCTCCAGCCAGGTGCATGCTGGTGGTGGCGGCAGCATACACCGCCTGCAACGCCAGTCCTTCGGAGGTGGAGGCAGGAAGATCCAGGGGTTAAGCATCTGCCTTAGCTACACAAGACCCTCTCAAGAAGGTCAGCCCTAAACACACGCAAGCAAAGCTACATGACCTCGGAAGGTTGTATTTATAAATTTATACATACAAACACGTAACAATAATAATTAAAGAATAGGGCATGGATCTGAGAAGGGGGCACAGAGGAATTAAAAGGGAAATGATGTAAATAAGTATTCATAAATGAAATTCTCAAAAGAAAAATAATTAAGTTAAAATTAAAAGGTGAAAAGGGAAAAAAAACTTGGCTTGCTATTCAAATAAGTAACAAATCCCCACGCGCCAATTTGTTGGCTCTGTAAATGCCAACCTGACAAAGGAACTTATTCAGCCTTTAAGGGAATGCAAGTACTAGAAAGCTCAGAGAACGGCTCCTAACAGTACTGTTGCGTCCATGTGAAGAAAAGTACCAGGAATCCTCAGAACAAGAAAACAAACCCTTTCTCGGGTTTCCAAGACAGATAAATCTTAAAAGAATAAAGAAATAAACTAAATTTTCCAAATATTTCTCCTGAATTCCATTTAGGCCAATAGAAGTACAGGTTTTTGTAAGCAAACAAACAAATAATCTTTTTACTTTATTGTGTTACATAAAAAAGACAGGCCAATTCTTAAAACCCTTAAAGGCAAACTGAAGAAGTTTCACTATTTTCCAATGGAGTCTTGTGTTCTTTCCCCACCCCAGTTTTAGTCTGGACTTAAAGTCACTCTTACCTAATGCTATTATTAATTCATGATAAAGCTTATTGTACTGCACCAGCTAAAGGGGGGAAATTGCTTCCCAGTGCCGCAGAAAGGGAACACACAGTTCCTTCTGTTATGGACGTGACAGATAAGCTCGCACTCTCAAAGTGCTAGTCAGCAAGCACCTGAGACGAGTTTCAGCTAACTAACCAAAGGCTGGACCTCCCACACTGACACAGTGTCCACCCAGATCCCCCCAGATCATCAGCAGGGGACTGAGAGCTTCAGCTAACTAACCAAACGGCTGAACCTCCCACACTGACACAGTTCCCATACCAGTGTCCACACCAGAGATCCCCGAGGCAACAGTGTTTGGAAGCTGATTGACACTCCGATGAGCAGAAGTACCCTGCAGGTCTCCTATCCTCACGGTGTGCTCCTAAGTCTTACCGGACAGATGTCAGGCCTTTAAGTCTCATCCTTCGGGCTTCTTACTAACGCTGCTAACTAACACTGTCGCCCTTCGGATTACCTGCAGAACTTCTGAAACGCTGTGTGTGCCGGGACTCCAAGCCGGCGTCAGGGCACACTGCATGGTCTCTGTGTGAAGCCGGCGTCAGGGCACACTGCATGGTCTCTGTGTGAAGCGAGATGTGGCTGAGAACCACGGCTTCTCTCAGTTTTCCTCCACTGTCCTTTTCGCTCTGTGTGGGAAGAGCTTTTCTTTGATGGAATTTTTAGATCACCATTTGGTCAGTAGCTATGGCCAATATTTTGTTTAGTCTGTTCCAGAGACTTTCTTACAATTAGTCATGTTTTCATCTTCACATGATGTTTATTAATTGACTGCGCACTTTCCTTAGCACTGTGAAACTTCACCTCTCTCTTCAGCTCCTCCTTAGACTAAGACAGGACACCTCCTCAAAGTAAGCATTTGCTAAAGGTTGTTTAAAAAGCCGGGCGGTGGTGGCGCATGCCTTTAATCCCAGCACTCGGGAGGCAGAGGCAGGCGGATCTCTGTGAGTTCGAGGCCAGCCTGGTCTACAAGAGCTAGTTCCAGGACAGGCTCCAAAACCAGAGAGACCCTGTCTCGAAAAACCAAAAAAAAAAAAAAAAAAAGGTTGTTTAAAAAGACAACGTGAAGAGCTGAGTTTCCCTCGTGTTCTCAGAGCACTGGACAGCAGTGAGGACAGGAGAGGGACGGCAGGTTCTCCTGAGTGTGAAAGTTAAGCAGGAGAGGGATGAAGAAAGATGCCAAGACGACAGCTGGAAAGTTTGGTATTCGCAGCAGGGTTTTAGAAGAAACGAATGCTCTGGGCAGAGGGAGGTAAAGGTTTAGTTGTGTAAAGGACAAGTCCTGTTTAAACTCATACGGGAAAGAGGAACGAGAATGAAAAGTAACAATTCAAGAAAAGGACGCTGAAAGTCTCGGCAGTAATTACTCACAGGTGCCTACTTACAGCTAAACTGACCGTGTTGTGAAATAAAAAGGTTTCTTTTAAACATATTCTTATTTTAAATAGGAATTTATTTTATGTGCATGGTATTTTGCCTGAATGTACGTCCGCATACCACACGTATGCCTGGTGCTTACAAAGGCCAGAAGGTGTCAGACTCCCTGGGATGAATTACAGACAGCTGTGGGTGCTGAGAACTGAACCTGGATCCTTTGGAAGAGCAATCACTCCAGCTCCAAATCAAAGTATTTCCTTAAGTGGGTAATTATAAAAATGTCTGAATATTTGGAAATGTGAACCATCATGCTATAGTTTGTAAAATGATGAGTTACGTGTATGTGCAGCTGACAGTTATCTAGCTAAGCCTGGAAGCATTAAACACTCAAGTCACCAAACTACAGAGGAAATCTTCCTTAGATGAATGTTCATTCAAAAAGCACACCACTGCCACGCCACTGTGGCAGACAAAGTGTGTCACTGTGGTGCCCAGGGATGACTTGGTCTCCTAGGTACTGAGTTAGGGATGAGACAAACTGCTTGGATCTGAATGTGTCACTGTACCTGCAGCTAACAGTGTGCAGCTGGTTACAGTCACCTGATTACAATGTGTCACTGTACCTGCAGCTAACAATGTGTGCAGATGTGTACAGAGTCACCTGATTACAATGTGTCACTGTACCTGCAGCTAACAATGTGTGCAGACATCTAGAGTCACCTGACTACAACTGCACAGACATAGCACCTAAATGTCAAGTGTCTGTTCTCGTCATTTCCCCTCGGTTAAGATGGCTACACACATCGTCTGTATGTATGCTTTGAGATATTGAGTCCTGAGTGTGAACCCCAAGAGGGGAATGTAAGCCTATGCTGTGCTAGGCACTGTTCTAATGTTTCCACTATGACAACAAAAACAAGCATCTCTGGGAAACTTACATTTGGTGATGGCAGAGACAGCAGAATGAATCTCTGCAACTTTGGTCTGTGTTGTTGGTTTTGTTTTTGAGATAGGGTCTCACTATGTAGCCCTTGATGGCCTGGAACCTGCTAAGTTAACCAGGCTAACCTCAAGTTCCTCACAAGTGCTGAGATTAAAAGGGTGTGTTACCATGCCTGCCTCCGTGTTTTTAATCTTAAAAAAAAAAAATCAAATTTCTACTTGGTAGCAGAGTGGTAGGTTATTAACTTGAGGTGACTCATTAACACCTAATAGTTTAGTTCCAATTGCTGCTGATTTCTAGGAACAGACCACCAGAAGGCAATAAGCCCCACAGTGTAGAGTGTGCTCCTTTCTTAGCTCCACCACTTATAATAAAGGGCACATAAGCAGTACTGACAAATGGTGAGGACTGTGATTTTCAAAAGCAGTTAAAACGATGACAGAAAAACACCAGGCACGATACAGAATCAGTGCTAAAATGCCATGACGAGCTGACTAGACTTCTCTAAATTGGGAAAAAATCATGCTGTACCCAATCGTAACTTTAAAATTAAAAATAAGATTTGTTTTTCCTCAGGAGCGATAACTAAGAAAAAGGGGCATAACTAACCATGTAGGCGTGAAGTGTACTGAAGAACACCTGTGCATGCACAGCAAGCAGAGGGCCAGGACCGCACCTCACCATCTCTGGAGGACACACTGGCTAGCGATGGGGGAAGAGTTGTGATGAGGGAAAGAAACCCAGAAGCAAAGTTCCATACACCATTGTGTCCCAGAGCCGGAGCAGGGTCACCGTCAAGAGCACTGACAGCTCTTACGGAGGACCCGGGTTTGAGTCCCAGCACCCACACAGCAGCTCACAACCACCAGTAATTCCAGCTCCATACTATCTGACCCCATCATCTGGCCTCTGCAAGTACCCCGCCCCGCCCACACACACATGGTACACAGGCATACGTGCAGGAAAAACAACCATACACATAAATAAAATATTGCGCTCTCCTGTAATAAACCACTCTCATTCAGACATTTCAATGTAAATCAAGCAGATGTTAAAAGCACCTCTTTTCCCTGTGTTTCTTAAAGGCCATTTTTAAGTCCAAAAGAAAAACTGTAAATAGGCTTCATCATAAGAGTTGAAAATGCAAAAGAATGATTTCCTTAGAGTACTAAAAAGTACACTAATAAATACTTTCTAAGTTATCGCTAAAAATAAATTTCCTGCACTTTAAAGATAAATTACAGCAAAATTTAATATATAGCATCTGTTTGTAGTTTGTATACCTTTCTAATTTCTGGAGATATGAAGGTTTGTGAGCACATGGAATAAATCAGCTCTTTAAACAAAGAATAGCATTTTGGATCAGAGAACAAGCCTTCCTCCCGTAAGAACAAAAGCTTTGGGCACGGAGGCTGAAAGGCCAGAAGGCACCCCTTATCTACAGGCACTGGCTGCGGAGCCTTTGCCCTCAATTTCTCTAGCTATAAATTGCATGGGTTAGGCTAAAACAACACTCCAGCTGAGACTTTATATTTAGAAATTATCTGTAATGAATAAATCTATGCTTTATGGAAGTCAGATTTGACAGGTGGAAAGGGAAAAATTCCCAAAGAATAAAAAATTATTTTAGTATTCTAGAGCTCAACTCTCCATTCTAGCGGGGGGGGGGGGCAATTGTGAGCTCCCCCAGCTTCTGTCGCTGCTCTAACAAATGTCCAGCCTCACTGCCTGAAACCACATAGCTTACAAACCTGCACTTCTGGAGGAGAGATGTGCAGGAAAGAGAGCAAGCACGGTGCATCCTGCCCATGGGCCGAAAGGGAACTGCTCTCCTGGCCTTCCCCAGATTCTAGGTGCTGCCTAGTGTCTTCGCCAGTGGTCCCCTTCCTCCATCGTCAAATGCTGCATTTCTTTATTTCCTTGTTCTTTCTTTTTTTGGTTTTTCGAGACAGGGTTTCTCTGTAGCTTTGGAGCCTGTCCTGGAACTATCTCTTGTAGACCAGGCTGGCCTCAAACTCACAGAACCGCCTGCCTCTGCCTCCCTAGTGCTGGGATTAAAGGCATGCACCACCTCCGCCCGGCTGTAGAGGCTGGAGGTGGGCTTCAGGTGCCTTCCTGAGGTGCTCTCCACCTTATTTTTTGTAACAGGTCTCACTGAACCTAACCAATGCATATTTGACTGGACTCTGGACAACAGGCCCAGAGACTCACACTACCACAAGTGGCTTTTCATGTGGGTGCCGGGGATTTGAACTCAGGCCCTGGTGCTTGCTAACAAGCGCATTCCCGACAGCCAGTGTGCTGTCACTGCTCTTCTGTAGTCACAGCTCCCGCCTGCCACCACAAAGTTTCTCTTCTTAAGAACTCACGTAAGAGTCTCTGTGAGTTCTAGGACAACCAGAACTACCTAGAGAAACCCCGTCTCAAAACCCCCTATGCTTCGATAAGTGTTGTAATAAGAGCGGCGGGGCTGCATCCCTGGCATCCAGCCGCCCGCATGGCTAGCTTATGCCCCCAAATAATTATACGGAAACTGTATTCTTTTAATCACTGCCTGGCTCATTAGTTTCAGCCTCTTATTGGCTAGCTCTTATATATTGATCTAACCCATTTTTAATATTCTGTGTAGCACCATGATCTGGTAGCTTATCAGGGAGATCTTAACCTGCGTCTGTGTCTGGTGGGCGAATCATGGTGACTCCTGACTCGGCTTCTTTCTCCCAGCATCCTGTTCTGTTTACTCCACCCACCTAAGGGCTGGTCTATAAATGGGCCAAGGCAGTTTCTTTATTAAATGAAAGTAACTCCTCCATCATTTCCCCTTTTTTTGTTTAAACAAAAAAGAAAGGCTTTAACTTTAACATAGTAAAATTACATATAACAGAACAGTTATTAAGTAAGAATTACAGTTACAATATTTATATCTATTTTATCTTTTATCATAACTAATGAAAACTATAACTATAACTAATCATTCTTTAACTCCATCAAAGACTCCAGAAGGATATAATATTACCTAAGCAAACAAGAGATCCAAAAACTCTAGAAATGACAGAGACATCTCACTGCCTGGACAGTCACCCAAAGTTCCTCTGTACCCGTTGGGGCATCCATCTTTAGCCTTTAGCCCCATAATATCCAGCAGACATTTTTATCAAGCAGGAAATTTTAAAGACAGTTTAGTCACTTTTTGCTGTGTCCTGCAGAATGTCTCGCAGACTCTTTTATGAATCAGGAACCCCGAAAGACCATCTCACCTTTAGGCAAGTTTAGCAGTCCTCTCTCTGTGGGTTCTTTGTGTCCAGTTTATGTATCAGTCCATGTAAGAGCAGTTTTTTGCCTAAATGGCTATCAAACTCCTTAAGGAGCCAATTTGGTGTCCATCTTTCTCTTGAAGTAGATTGGTGCTGCCAGGAGCAGATGTGTCTCATTGTCATAAAAAGCCCTAAATTATTAAAACACTTAAATGCCATATTTTGTAGCCTTTGAAAGATATGAAGAATGCCTATCTGAAATATATCTATACATATCTAGAAAATCTAACTAACATGACTACAAGCTTTACTATTATCGATGATTATCCATTAACAACCTATATTTATATTACCATTTTAAATGAACTATACAATCACAATACCTTAATCAAGATTAGAAATACATATACTTATAACAAAATTGACCTTAAAATCATACCAATGCAAATTATTTATATCTATATCATAGTAACTCCTCCATCAGATAAGCAACCTTGTGACAAAGCAGGGACAAGCTGGACTATCCAGTCTTTCGCCTTACACACACCACAATGTGCCCTCTGTCCTGTGAAGCAGCATCCGAAGTCTTTCAGGAGCCATTCATTTGCTTATTATAGATACCCAGTCATGTGACCAACACCATTCAGTAGGTTCCTTCATGCCACATTTAGGGCTCCCCGACAGCTCTGTCCTTTCTTTCTCTACCATCCACTTGGATAGCCAAATTCTAATCTGATAGTAAAGTAAAAATCTAACGTTTCATAGATATTCTAAAAATGCCTTCAACATGTCAGAGTACACAGACCGGGCACTAACCTGGTCTGTCTGTCTTTGTCTTCTTTCATTTTTACTTTTGGTTTTTTGAGACAGGGTTTCTCTGTGTAGCTCTGGCTGTACTCGCTCTGTAGATCAGGCTGGCCTCTGCCTCCCAAGTGCTGGGACTAAAAGTGTGAACAGCCACCACCCGGCTACCTGGTCTTTCAATTCCACGACACACTGAAATTGCAAGAAAACAATACACACGGCATTCTTCCTCCTCACTCCTCACTGGCACATCTCTCTGAAACGAGACTGGGGCCCTTGCAGTGCTTTACTGTAAACGTGAAGATGTATAAGCATCACTGTCAGACTGTGAGAAACTCACAACAAATCGCTCATACTCTGCATACGGTGTGTGCGTGTGTGTGCACTCTCCCCATCCCCGTAAAGCCACCGTCACAATCCAGATAACAAACAGATCCGTCACCCAATTTCTACTTCCTTCTTCCCCAGCTCAGGTCTCTAGGCAGATTCTGGTCTGTTTGCTGTGTAGCGCTGACTACCCTTGAACTCAAATGATTCTCCTGCCTCACCTCTTCACGCTGGGATTACAGGAGCGTCACCATAACTAGTTCCACTGTGTTTTCTTTTACTCATTTTACTTCAGAAAAATTTGCTACATCCAAAGCTACAAAGATTTTCTTCCAGAAATTTCATAAATTTTTGCTTTACATTTAAGTCTATGATCAACTGAATTTACTTTTTGTAGGGGACACAGAAGTCTTTGTGCTCACAGACACGCAGTAGGGGGAACCTGGAATATTAAATAGTTAGGGTTGCTCCTTCAAGGGAAGAAATGCGAAGCCCATGTCCCTCTCCCCCCAGAAGGCCGGAACAGAATTACTTTCTAGCCTGGTGACCTCCGTGCTATGGGTGGCTGGGGACGCCCAGCACTGGACACTCCTCGTAAGCTTTCTCAGTCTATAGAACGGAACTTGACGGGAGTGTCAGACGTACTTGCCAGTCGATGTAGTTACATCTGACCTCTATTTTGTTCCTTAGAGACTTAGGCATGCTTTGTTGTACACAAGGGATTGTGCAGAAGAATAGTTTTCACCAGATTGTGCTGTGCTTAAATTAGCCTAAAACAAACCACTTGGGGTCAGACTCCCCAAGTTTGAGCTCATGCATGCTACTGTGCCATCTTGTGCTGAACGGCCATCTTGTTTCCCGTGGCTGGTTCCACTCTGCTGCCCTCTGCGGGTGGAATTAATCCTTGAGGGTTAAAATCTACCGCCACTTGGCAAACAGGTATTACTCATATCTCAGAATTTTTTTTTTTTTTTCCGAGACAGGGTTTCTCTGTGGTTTTGGAGCCTGTCCTGGAACTAGCTCTTGTAGACCAGGCTGGTCTCGAACTCACAGAGATCCGCCTGCCTCTGCCTCCCGAGTGCTGGGATTCGTGCGCCAACACCGCCCGGCTTCATATCTCAGAATTTGAGCGTTTAAAATACGTTCCTGTACTGTTGGCACTTTTTGTTTAACCAGGATGAAACCACTGGCCATTAGTCATCGGTCACACCTCCGTTCTAGGACGCCCACTACAACTAAATCCTGCTACTAGCAAACACTAAGGGTCTCTGCAGTTTATGAGACATTAATCATGATCCTGGAGTCCGTCACAATCCAGAGTCAAGCTATAGGATTAAGTTATTGTGGAATGATGACATCAAATACTTAGACAGCAAATTTTAAAAATAAAAAGGGGTTATATACACCTACCTAAACCTCCACATACCAAGAGTATAGTATGAAAAAAGGATTATTTTCTAAACTACAAAGATCAATTTGCTCCAAGTTTTTGTGAAAAGTTGGGTTTTTTCCTTTTAAATCCTATTTTTATTTTATGTGCAATTGGATTTTGTCTGTAAGTATGTCTGTGTTAGGTCTAAGGTCTTGGAGTTACAGTTGTGAGCTGCCATGTGGGTGCTGGGAATTGAACCTAAGTCAGTGCTCTTAGCGGCTGAGCCGTCTGCAATCCCCAGTTTTGTTTTTTCTATTAAACAAATTTGAAGGGCTTATTATTCTATGGATGTATTTTGCCTGCATGCATGTCTGTGCAGTATGTAAATGTTTGATGCCTGTCACGGTCAGAAGAGGGGTTCAGATCCCCTGGGACTGTTACGAGCCACCATGTGGGCTATGTTCTTAAGGGTTGTTTCTTTTCTGATCAAATCTATTTGACGTTGTGGTAATGTTGGCATCACAGAATGAGCTAGGAAATAGTCTGTCAATTGTTATCTGAGAGTCAGTGCAAAACTGATGTTACGGGGGCTGGAGAGACGGCTCAGAGGTTAAGAGCATTGCCTGCTCTTCCAAAGGTCCTGAGTTCAATTCCCAGCAACCACATGGTGGCTCATAACCATCTGTAATGAGGTCTGGCGCCCTCTTCTGGCCTTCAGGCATACACGCAGACAGAATATTGTATACATAATAAATATTAAAAAAAAAAAACTGATGTTACGGTTCTTAAAACATCTGGAAGATTCCTCAGGGAAACCATGTAGGTCTTAGTTTTCCTTGGAGGAATCCAGCCTTTGGCTTTGTTTCCACAGATGACGCCCTTCGCAGGCTGTTCACTGCTTCTGAACTAAGCCTTGCTGTCCTGAATCTGTCTACTCATTAGTGAAAGCAACTCATAATACTATTTTTTATCTTCTCTTTGAAACTGCGTCTTCTATATTTTTGTTACTTTCATGCCCAACTTGCAGTGTGCGCCCTCTTCCTCTCCTCAGGCTGGAAGTTCACAGACCATGTTTGTATTTTCCAAGAGACAACTTTTTACTTCACTGGCTTTCCCTGCTGTCTTTCTATTCTCTACTTTACTGATTTAAGCTTTATCTTTGATCTGTTTCTTCTATTTACTTTAGCCTTTGTTTTTCTCTACCTGTTTTCTTAAAATCTGTTGATAAGTGGTCAGGTTTGCAGTCTCCAAGGGTAACTAGAGACCTCTTCAGGGTCCATCCGATTCTGATTCATGTCTTTTGAAGTTCTCTTTATAGGTATATAAATATTTCAAACTATTAAATATTTAGCAGTAATGACCCCTTTAACACGAGGTCTTTATTCCTGGTAATCTCGTCTCTTTAACATTCATGTGTGCATGTGAATGGCAGCAGAAGCCAGAAGAGGTCACCCCCCCCTGCAGCTGGAGGTGCGTGGGGGGAGGTGAGCCACCCAATGTGGGTGCTGGGAACGGGACTCAGCCTCTTCTTGGCAACCTTGTTGGCTCTAAACTTGAACTGGTGTAAGTCAGGACTATTCCAGCTTCCGTTAGACGGTGTTAGCATGGCTCACTTTTCTATCTTATTTATGTTTGTACCCCCATAGCGAGTCGCCACACTTACAGCAGAGATTTTAGCCGTCTGGACTCAATGTGACCATGGACACAGTGTTTATCTGAATCTATCTTCTAACTGCATTTCCTATTAACAACAACTATTTTACATTTTCCCTTTTTTCTGGCCAAATTTTGAAATTCCTGGCAATTTTTCCCTTAAAAAAAGTTAACATAATTCCTTTTCTCTCTCTCTCTCTTTTTTAATATGGAACGCTCCACGAATTTGCGTGTCACCCTTGTGCAGGGCCGTGCTAATCTTCTCTGTATCGTTCCAATTTTAGTGTATGTGCTGCCGAAGCGAGCACGATTCCTTTTCTCTTAAAACCTACAATGATATAAACATCATGTCCTCATGATAGTCTCGTAGCTGACTCCTTTTTCCCAGTTTTTTTTAAACTGTCTCTGATTATACCTGGATAGTCTACACTGCGAAGGCCTCAGTTTTCTAGAGTCTCTCCTGCACTGTTTTGTCTGCTAACCCCTGGTTGTGTTACTGTCCGCACACACTGTAGGTCTCACTCCACCATTCAAACGGGGTCATGGTTTTCCTATCGGTATTCAACACTCTCAGTCTTTCCTCTGTTTTCCTAACAACTGCCTCGGGGTCTAATAATCTCATCATCAGAGGCATTTCTGGGTCTGTTTCTATTGACTAACTTTTCCTGCTTCTCTGCGAGCCTGGAGATTGTTCAGCAGAGGCTAACTGAATTTGGCCCTGGTGAGCACCAGGTATTTCTGCATTCCTCTAAATGTGGGAGGTTGTACTGGTTAAGCTACCTGGAGACAATCGATCCTTTCCAGGCCTGTCCTGGAGCTGTGTGGGAGGATAAGGAGTCTGTATTCGCCCACCACTAAGGCAACTGCTTCTGAGTCCCTCCCTGGTGTTCTGTGCAACACAAGGCTTTCCTAGTTTGGTTGGTAGTAACACAAACATTTCTGTTTGACAAAGTCTTGCTACTGTGTAGCCAAGGCTAGCCTTGAACTCACCTATGCCTTCTGAGTACTGAGAGTATAGGCATTTGCAACCACATCTGACTCTGAAAAACAGGCTGTTTTGGGTGGCTCTTTCTCTGACTGAGTGGTTTCTACACAACTGAGCAGTGCCCATTTGCAGAGCAAATGGAATAAGCACAGTTCTGCAGCACCCTGTGAGCTCTCTCCTCTTCCAAGGCCACCTATCTGTCCTCTCTGGCCTCAGCAGACAAGAGCTCTCTGGGAGTCTAGTGTGGCCGCAGGCCTTACCTGCTGGCTTGTCCCCAGGGATGCTTCCCCCTGCGGCTGGCTTACTGGTGTCTGGAGTTGTCTCACATGTTCCGTTTGCTTTGTGACTGTAGCCAGGAGAGTAAATCCAATCTCTCTGACTATATTTTGGGCAGAATCAGAAGCACAAGTCTACAAATTCCACTTTTAAGCCAGAAAAAGACATGGATAGGACAAGTGGGAGTTCAACAGGTAAAGTGTTGTAGAGCAGAACATTCGCTTAGCTAAGTAAAAATGTGTTCAACTTGTTTGTGCTGCAGAGTAACTGTTTAATTAAATAAAGATGTGTTACATTGGTTTACACTGCACTTGTTGGAATGTAAACATGTGCTGCTGCTGCACCTTGCCTGCCTAAGGCACCTGGTTGGGCTAATATGAAGCTGACCGCCAACAGCTAGCAGTAGAGGGGCGGGCAGGCAGGGAGAATAAGGAAGAGAAAGAATCTAGGCTTAAGAGGCAGATGCCTGGGGCCAGACAGACGCAGAGGAAACAGGAAGTAGAACAGAGAGAATGAAAGGTAAAAAGCCCCAAGGCAAACCGTAGATGAAAAGAGGCAGGTTACTATGAGCTAAAGGAGTTAGCTAGAAAGGAGCATAAGCTAGGATGAACATTCCAATCTGATAAGAAGTCTGTGTTCTGATTGGGGGCTGGAGAGAGCCAGCTAAAGTCTTAAAGAATCAGCATTGTTGGACAAATCACAATGGTCTCACATTTGAAAAGTATGGTTTTCCCATGACACTATGAGAGTCTACTACATTAACTGATAATAAAATCTTCCAAAATGGCAGGTACTATATTCTAAATGCTAATCAAAACTATGACTGTGGTGATCTGGATAACTGAAGCATCATATTTCATTTTTTTCCTTTCTTTTTCCGGGTTTTTTTTCCCCCTCTTTGAGATAGAGTCTCACTACATAGTCCTGGCTGGCACCACACTCAGAGTGAGCTTCTCCCTCCTCTGCCTCTCAGGTGCTAGTGTTACAGGAGTATGCCATCACACCAAGTTGTTTGTCTTGAAACAGGGTTTCTCTGTGTCACCCTACCTGTCCTGGAACTCGCTCTGTAGACCAGGCTGGCCTCCAACTCAGAGATCTGCCTGCTGCTGCCTCCTTACTGCTGGGATTAAAGATGTGGGCCACTACCACCCCCACACACTCGGTTTTTATTTTGATTTTTATTCTATATAAGAAATGGTTAAGGGCTGGAAAGATGGCTCAGTGGTTAAGAGCACTGACTGCTCTTCCAGAGGTCCTGAGTTCAATTCCCAACAACCACATGGTGGCTCACAACCATCTATAATGAGATCTGGTGCCCTCTTCTGGCAAGCATACATGGAAAGAATGTTGTATACATAATAAATAAATCTTAAAAAAAAAAAGAAATGGTCAAGAAAAAAACAAAAACTGGTTTTTGTATTCCAAAGGAACAATAATAATTATCAATACCTGACGTTTAGTCAATAAAGCAATCATAGAAATAGCCCATTGAATACACGGGCCCGTGCTGCTTCCGTCCGCACTAGCCACACCGCTGTGACACTTCTGCACTTAACTGCCCACTGTGAGTGGGACGGAATCAAAAGTCTTGCTTAATAATCTGTTTGGAGTTGGAAGGATGGCTCAGAGGTTAAGAGCATTTGCTGCTGGCTGCTCTTCCAGAGGTCCTGAGTTCAATTCCCAGAAACCACATGATTATTCACAACCACCTGTAATGAGGTCTGGTACCCTCTTTTGGTGTACAGACATACATGCAGACAAAGCACTGTATACATAACAAATAAATCTTTAAAAAAAAAAAGATTTGCTTGACAACCAGGCAGTGGTGGCACATGTTTAAAACCCAACACCTGGGAGGCAGAGGCAAACAGATCTCTGTGAGTTTGAGGCCAGTCTACAGAACAAGTTCCAGGAAAGTCAGGGGTACACAGAGAAACCATGCACTCCCCACAAAAACAAAACAAAACCAAGCCGGGCGGTGGTGGCGCACGCCTTTAATCCCAGCACTCAGGAGGCAGAGGCAGGCGGATCTCTGTGAGTTCGAGGCCAGCCTGGTCTACAAGAGCTAGTTCCAGGACCGGCACCAAAGCTACAGAGAAACCCTGTCTCGAAAACCCCCCTGCAAAAAAACAAAAAACAAACAAAAAAGAACAAACAAAAAAAGAATTTGTTTGACAACAGAAGAGCTATATGAACTTGAGCAAATCATGCAACAACTCTGAGCTTCAGCTTCCCACTTCAAACAAGGTTTAACATTACTGGAATTTGGAGCATAGCTCAGGGCTGTCCTCAGCTCTGGGAGAAAGAGTTCCTATGCATTGGGATTCCGGGAATGGACCTACGGCACTGAGCGCTGCAGTGTGAGGCACAGTGAACGTCCGGCCTCAGCAGCAGCTCTGTGACCCTCCTTCTAGTTGGCTTTACTTTCTTAGGTTTCCACAAACACAAACATGAATCTGGTATGGTAGCTCACACAGGTAACCCCAGAACTCAGGAGGCTGAGGCAGAAGGATCAGTTTAAGGACATCCTCAGCCACATATTGGGTTTGAGACTCAAAGGTTAGCCTGTGAGAGACCCCACCTGGAAAAACAAAACAAAGCAAGTATTTATGTTTAAATATACCTCACCAAGTGGCATCTCAAGAAAGGGTAGACTAGGGGCTCAAGGGACGGCTCAGCAGTCAAAAGGGCTTACTGTTCTTCCAGAGGATCCAAGTTGGGTTCCCAGCACCCCCAGCTCCAGGGATGCAATGTCCTCTTCTGGACACGAGGACTTGCACTCACGGAACATCATTCACACAGACACAGACGTACACACACAAATAAAAACAAACAAGTGGATACGCTAATCTCTGCTTTCAGTTTTATCAAAGAATGGGGGTTACTATGTCATCAACATTCCAGTTAATTGTTTACTCATTTCTGCAACTTGAAACCCAAGAGCTGTCTAATTATTCTCTGGCTCTACACAAGACGCATAGGAACCGAGCAGGAAAGGTGCAGAAACTCTGCGCAATGAGCTACAGAGGAAATTAAAGCAAACCATTTGAGGGTTTTCTGTGCGGCAGAGAGCACAGTTTAAGGTCCCCACAATGAGGCAGTCAGGAGAGAAAGCGTGGCGGGAAGTGCTGGAGATGGGATTGACGGATGGGCTCTCAACCAGCAAGGGCGTGGTGGGGGTGCAATTAGGCGGGCAGGGAAGACAGCACAGTTCAAGACTGTGGCTAGCGCAGAAAGTGACTGCAGAGGGCATGGCCAGCCAACAAGAATGCTGAAGACCCTCTAAACCAAGCCAGTGACCACAGCAGGTGGGGGAGGGCTTCCTGCAGGGCCAGCAGCACGCAGGAAGAAGCAAAGACATGAATCACCATGACCCATCCAGGAACTGCTCGTGATCCAATTTGGCTAAAGTGAAGGGTACATGTGGGAAAGACGCAGACGATGCTAAATAAATAGCAGAGGCTTGACTGAAGGACCTTGTGTACCAGAGTACACCATTTGAACTTTACTCCAAAGGAAATGGGAACTGAGCGTTTTTAAGGACAGTGACAACCAGACTGGCTTAAAACAACTGACTATGGCACCCCGCCAGCGGCTTCCCATCACAGACAGCCCTCCACAAGGATCACAGGCCATCAGAGAGAACGCTCCATTCCCACCTCTCGCACTCGGTTTGGGCTGCTCTGGCAAACATCCTACTCCAGGCTCCCTCTCTCCAGGGCTCTGCACCTGCTGGTCCCTCTACTAGGACTTCACAGTACACCCTCCCATCTTCCCATCTCCCGTCTGTACACTGCTGTCTCACCTCGGAGAAGCACAGGGTCCACGGGAGAGCCTCTCAATGACCCAGATGCTGGAACTGTTTCCATACAGGGAACTGAGCAACAGTGTGACTGAAGGATGAACAATCACTAGTAAAGGGCAGAGTCCTCACTCCGTCCATAAAAAGAAATCTGCATACCCACCAGAAAATAACGCTTTACATTCCTAGTGAGGATGCAGGCTGGCACTGTGTTTTTAAGAGCAAATTTGCTAATATCTACAAAAAGTTTAATATCCTTTGTTGGGATCATTTGGAGTCCTGGCCTCCAGCTGCTCTTCCCTGCTAGAGATCTTTACTTTCCTTCTGATTTGAGTTACTGAAAGCTGTGTCAAAGTTGTTTACCAGCTCTGCTTCACGAGCACGTGTTGCCTTGGCCTTGAGGATCAGAGGGTAAGGTTTTCACCTGTTGGCCCACCTGACTGTGTTGGGTATATTAGCCTCCGTGGTGCTATTGAATAAGGGGCTTCTTACCAGTGACTACTGTGTTTCAATCTCCAGCCCCTTGCCCAAAGCTCGCGAACTGTATAGTAGCGCATAGAGCGCAGACGGGCGTTGTGCACTGCAATCCTTTAGCCCAATGACATCATGTCCAGAAACCTGACTGCAGGTACTCTCAGAATCAAGTATCTAGTGGAAGGCTACTACACACAGCACTTCTGACAGAAACAACGAAGACATTTCTGTGTGTATGTACAGGGGTGAATGCGCGTGTCTATGTATATGGAGGCCAGAGGTGAATGTTGGGTGCATTTCTCGGTCACTTTTTGAGACATCTCTCACTAAACATGGATACAGCATGAATTCTGTCAGGTTGGCTGGCCGTCAAGCTTCAGGGATCTATCTTTCTCTACTTTCCCAGGGCTAGAATTTCAGACACACACCATACACTTGGGTTTTCACAAGGATGTTGGGGAACCCAACTCAGGTTCCCATGCTTACATGGCAAGCATTTTACTGAGTCATCTCCTCAGCCACAGGGAAATAATTTATTACTAAAAATCTCAACAATGAAATACTGTGCAGCAGTTAAAAATAAGTTCACAGTTATATAGAAATTAGTGTGTAAAGATATTTAAGAATGACATAAAAGAGAAAAGCAATTTATGGAACAGAACCTAACTGTTCTATGGGTCAAGGGTCAGTGATAAGGTATTTAATGAACATACACAAGGCCTTTGGTTTGGTCTCGACAACCACAGAATTAATATATGTGTGCATAAAAGCACACATGTGGAGTAGGGTTCAGTGGGGGCATACCACTTGGGAGGCAGAGGATGGTAGATCTCTGTCTGGCCAGGTAGTCTACATTGTAAGCTCCCAGGTAGCTAAGGCTACATAGTAAAACCCTGTCTAAAAAACAACAACAACAACAAAATCCTACATTCTTTGTGCGTCTCCTACAATACCACAATAATTAGAAAATATCTGGGCAACAGCTAACTTTGGTAATAATTTTCTGAACACTGAGAAAAGTATTAAATGTATTAATAAAATAGAGAAGAGTAAAATGAAGCATAAGAAAATATAACTTGGCCATCAGGGCTGGCTATGAGTAAAACGGAACGTCTAATAAGATAAGCCTCCTTTCATTAGAACCAAACTAAAGACAAAGCATCCCTGACCAGCTCACGATGCCGGCTGTGCTGCTTCCTGAGGGACTGAGGGGACCGCGTGTCATCTGCCGCATGTTTCCTCTCGAATTGCACATCTCCTCCACAGGCTGTCGCTGCATCTAGCATCATGTTTAAGCATCCGGGGTATTGTCGTCAGAATCCCCAACAACCACCTCTAGAGACTTCGATACAAACTGCAGCTTGGAGTGACCACAGACTTCAGCAGTCAAGGACTATGTATTTTCTCCATACAATCCAGACACAATGCAGTTCCTGAACCTTAGCTTTCAGCTTCCTGCTCGTCAACGGCTTCAGCCCCAGGGGCAACACACACACACACACACACACACACACACACACACACACACACACACACACAGTCACAGCAGGGGGCACAAACTGAGTCTGACCACATTTAAGTCACTACAGCAGGGAAGACAGCAACAGCAAAAACTTAATGTACATGGGAGAAAGTACATTCCCTGTGTATGAATTCAGCTCCTTTATAACCCAGGGCTTCTCTGGGTTTTTCTCTACTGAAAAGCTGATAAGCTTCTTTATCAGACAACAGCCATGAAACTCATCCTGTTTCCTTTTTCCACTTGCCTGCCAGGAAGCTCGGAGCTAAATTTAATGCTCAGGCACTCTCTGGCCTTAGATTGCTGGTGTACATTTTTCTTCCTTTCCAGTCTCTCATCCTGCTCATTATTCCTCAAGTAATTTATGTTCATTTTCCTTTGTTTTTAATGATCCTTACCTTTTTTGTTTTAAATTATCAACTCTCTTTCATATAAATTACAAATTAAAGATAAAAGTCATGACCTAAAAGTTCTTATCTCCAAATCTCCAAATCACTGTGTATCTATTAACCCGTTTTATCCAGAATATAGGCTCTAAAATGAATCTTTACTCTTGTTTTTCAAATGTATTTTTCCATATAATTATGATTGGCTTCTAAAAACTTAGACACTTAGAATGAAAGAATAAAATGAGATAAAAATCAAAACCTAGAGGGGCAGTGGTGGCGCACACCTTTAATCCCAGCACTCGGGAGGCAGAGGCAGGCGGATCTCTGTGAGTTCGAGGCCAGCCTGGTCTACAGAGCTAGTTTCATAGCAACAGAGAAACCCTTTCTCGAAAAAAACAAAAAAAAGTGCATAAACAACATAACCCAGTAGTCTGTAAAAATCCACAGGAAGCCTAGTGCAGTGGCACACGACTTTGATGGAGGCAGAAGCAGGCAGATCTCTGAGCTGGAGGCCAGCCTGGTCTATTTAGTGAAGTCCATGACAGCCAGGGCTATAGAGACTCAGTCTTAAGAACGGAACAAGGAAGAACAGACAGGAGCCTCAGTTTCTGGCTCAGTGGAAAAAACACTTGATTAGCATATGAAAGCCCCGACCAACTCTTCAAATCAAAAAAGAAAAAAAATGGCCAGGTATGCAGCAGAGGCAGGCGGTTCTCTGAGTTCAAGACCAGGCTGGTCTTTAGAGAGAGGTTCAGGACAGTCAGGGCTACAAAGAGAAACCCTGTCTCTAAATATCCTCTCAAAAATCAATTTCCTCTTTCTCTTTCAAGGTATAAGAAACTTGGGATTAATACCCAAATAAATCAAATTATTTTAATAACATCCTAAGAATTAAGATAACAAAAATTGCTGCTATGTAAATTTAGAAGGAAAGCTAGCAACCATCTATATATACCTTAGCAGACTTCTTTTCAAATAAAATACTTTAGGGCTGGGAAAGTGGGATGTGGCTCAAAGGGCATATTCAAGCTCTAGTATCAAAAGGGAAAAAAAAACAAAAGAAAAAGAAAAAACAGAATTCTCTCTCTCACTCACACACACACACACTCACACACACCATGCACACATACCCTTCAAAAGAACCCAAATCTGCTCTGGTGAGATGACCCAGCAGTAAAACACTGAGCTCAATCCTCAGGACCCATGCGGAAAGAGAACCAAGTCAACACACACCATTGTCCCGGCCTCTGTGCTGCCCCTCCCCAATTATAATAAATTAGAAAAAGTTTAAATTGAATTTGGAAGCTTTTTTCTTCTCTTGTGATAAAATTAAAAAAAAAAAGGTATCATAAAAGAGAAATCTAATAAAAGTAACAGATCAGGAAGAAGGGGGAAAATCCTCTAATCCCTTCAGAAAAGGGAGTAAAGAATAAGAAAAGCAAAGTACGGTCAATCAGTAAATGATCTGATGCACAGCACTGAGTACACGGGAAGACTGAAGACAGACACTAGTAGGCTATACAATTCGATCTCAGAGTGGCTAAAAATGACAAAGAAAAATCAGTATTTCAGTAAAACTGAATCTAGTCCAGCAGCCTGCTTCTTTTGGAAGAATGGAAAAGTCTGCAGAAGTCTGGGGTATCTCTGTGACTCAGGCCATTTTCTCTTTAATCGTGGGAAAGAATATAGAACATAAAACAATTGCCAGTTGTGAGATGATTTCATGGTAAAATTATGCTTATAGTGACTAAGAAGTATTGTCTGCGGGAACAGTGTCTCACAGAGGTCACAACAATCCATTTCCAGGGAAAAGGAATCGCTATGACAGGGACTCGGGCCCGGGATCTGGCATCACACTCTGTGAAAGGAAAGGGTTATTATTGAGTAACTGGTGTGGCAAGAACCTTATCGGAGAAGAAAGCAAGGCTCAAGTAAGGTCCTTGCCATTCTGCCTGGCTCACGCCAAAACAGGAGAGACTGAAGGCAGCTGACGGGAGCTCAGAGGTGGTCCCATCTAACAGCGGTACCCAGCTCTTCACCACTACCACCTGACTGAAGCTGTAAGAGAATCTGCTCTATCATGACGAAAACAAAGGTAGGAAGGAAGGAAGGAAGGAAGGAAGGAAGGAAGGAAGGAAGGAAGGAAGGAAGGAAGGAAGGAAGGAAGGAAGGAAGGAAGGAAGGAAGGAAGGAAAGAAAACTAATGCTTAAAGCACTCATAACTGACAACTTTAAAGATTAAAGAGGAGCTGATTTTGTAGCAATTCCCGAAAGCTGTCCTCTGACCTCCACAAGTGAGTCACAACGTAAGCACACGCACATCACCCACACACTAAATACATGTGCAATTTTAAACAGAGAACAGTAGTGCTCAACGGAGAACCCAACCATGACCGTCCCACAACAGGGTGAATTACTACCGTGCTCTTCCTCATAGACAAGCACTTTTTATCTTGGTTTTGAGAATCGGCAGTAGAATTAGTACTGGTATAATTCCACCCAGACGGCTGAGTACCACAGCAATGACAGGAACACCAGCCCTTCTTCAGGCCGGAGAGCCAGAACCTGCACGGTAATCAGCTGTGGGTCTTGAACTTTCGACTACCTCTTCCGCACCTCAGTTTCCACGCCTGTAAACAAGGCAGCTGGATGGAGAATGCCTTCCTCCCTTCTCTCCCCCCTTCTGCCTGTCCTTTCCACCCTGGGGCTTTGTTATTTAGAATCTAGGCTGTCTAAAGGGTAGGGAGAAACCAGTCATAGAAACCCACCAAACTCAGCCAGGTGGTGGTGGTGCACACCTTTGATGCCAATATTGGGGAGGTAGAGGCAGGTGGATCTCTGTGAGTTTGAGACCAGCCTGGTCTACAAAGTGAGTTCTAGGACAGCCAGGGCTGTTACAAAGAGATACCCTGTCTTGAAAAACCAAAACCAACCAAACAAACAAAACCAACACCAAAAAGTACCAAACTTTTAAAACAAAGACTAAGGATTATATAAACAACTAAAAATATAAAGAGAGAAAGCCAAAAACAAATTGACAAATTAAAGAGGCATAATGGTTCACAATAAACAGCCATTAGCTTCACTGTTAAAATTAGTTGTAAAGTTTTAGGGTTTGGTTTTGTTTGTTTTTGAGACTGGGTCTCATGACGTAGCCCTGGCTAGGCTTAGAACTTGCTATGCAGATCTCAAACTCTGCCTGCTGCCGGCTCTCCAGCACTGGAATTAAGGTATGACACACACCAGGCAAAGACCTGTCTATATGCATGTGTGCCTGCATATGTACCTGTGAGTGCCTGGTGCCTGTGGAAGCCAGAAGACACCACAGGAGCGCCTGTAACTGGAGTTACGGGCGGTTGTGAGCTGCTATGTGGCTGCTGGGAATCAAAGGGAGCCTCTGCGGGAGCAACAAGTGTCCTTAACCTCTGAGTTCTCTCTTCGGCAGTTTCAACTACTTTTTTTTCCCCAAGAAAGGCAGTGACAGGGAGGGGAGCAGAAAAAATGTAGAGCTCAATAAAAATAAATAATTTTTTAAAAAAAGAAAGGCAGCGAGAAATGAATGTCAGGTGCAGATTCAGAAGTGATTCAGAATGAAAGTCACCTTCTCCCATGTTAGTTACTGGCTCTGCCGTGATAAAATAAATACCCGACAAAGCCAAGGAGAAAGGGCTCATTTTGCTCCAAGTTCAAGGGTGCAGCCTGCCTTGGTGGGTGCACCATGGCAGCAGCGTGAGGCAGTCAGGAGGCAGAGAGGCGTGATGCTGACCCTCGCTGCCTTTCTCCTTTACCAGCCTAAGACCCAGCCTGTGGAACGGTGCTGCTCATCCCACTGGCCTAGTCTGGACAGTCCCTGCATGCACGCCCAGAGCTTTCTCAGTCCACATGGAAAAGACGCCATGCTCCCGAGCTAGACTGTTCCCCAGCAGGTTGTCATCTGAACGCTGCGCCGATGTAAACAAATCTAGGGCACCTCTCCTTCCTTCAAGGTTCTGATGTGCATCTTCCCTTGCTCTAATGACACTGGAGACACTGCTCCAAACATTTTTTTTTTTTTTTAATTTTTCGAGACAGGGTTTCTTTGTAGTTTTTGGTTCCTGTCCCGGAACTAGCTCTTGTAGAGCAGGCTGACCTCGAACTCCCAGAGATCCGCCTGCCTCTGCCTCCCGAGTGCTGGGATTAAAGGCGTGTGCCACCACTGCCCGGCTGTTTCAAACATCTTTTTTTTTTTTTTTTGGTTTTTCGAGACAGGGTTTCTCTGAGGCTTTGGAGCCTGTCCTGGAACTAGCTCTTGTAGACCAGGCTGGTCTCGAACTCACAGAGATCCGCCTACCTCTGCCTCCCAAGTGCTGGGATTAAAGGCGTGCGCCACCACCGCCCGGCTGTTTCAAACATCTTTACAGGATGAACTCGGCTAATTCTCTGTGATCTCGGGGCGGAGGTTAGGAAACCTACTAGCAGAGCAAGGATTCAGCCTGCCAACTTGCTAACTAGTCCTTCGACGTTCCCGTCACCTTCTTTAAGTTGCCATCTGCCTGGCAGTTATCCATGCCTCTTCACCTCTTCAGAAATTTGCCAGTTACCATGGGATCTGGACTGCTATTTATCTTTGTGCCTATGTTCTCTTTTCTGAAAGGACAGTGTCTTGTTTCCTAACACTGCTAAGAACACACTGGACCCTAAAATATCTGAGCACAGTGGTGCTTGTTAGTTAATGAAAACTGCTCAGGTAGAGAAGCGCTCCTGAAGGCACAGACCCCGGACCTGCGGACGCTACATCTGCTGTTTCTAGAAGCGCCTAGCTGGGGCGGGGTCCAGCTCGGGTTGCTTGTCTAGTATGCACGAAGTCTTAAGCTTTGTCCCCGCACCACATAAGATTGGACACGGTAACACATACCTGCAATCCCAACACTCGGGAGGTAGAAGCAGGAGGACCAGAAGTTCAGCTACACAGTGAGTTCAAGTTCAGCCTTGGCTACATGAGACATCAAAAAAAAAAAAGTGTGTGTAATATTGCACAGCCACCACAGAACACCATGAAAAAATTCACTGTGAGCCGGACAGTGGTGGCACACACCTTTAATTTCAGCACTCGGGAGGCAGAAGCAGGCAGATCTTTGTGAGTTCGAGACCAGCCTGGTCTACAAGAGCTAGTTCCAGGACAGGCTCCAAAGCTACAGAGAAACCCTGTCTTGAAAAGCCAAAAAAAAAAAAAAAAAAAAAAAAAAAATTCACTGTGAAAGCAGCACTTTTAAATGCTGGAGAGTGAAAATCAAGAGGTAGAGACTGCTTCCAACAAGCTCATAGTCCATTAAAGACTCCAGGACCTGAAGGGCATGAGGTGTATACCTGTAAACCGTAACCCAAACTTGGAGTGTGAAAAGTCCCTATGGCAGAGTCCCCATGATTTTAACACAGCTTAGATACAAACTCATCTAGGCCTTATGAGTTCTAGGGCCGGGCGTTTAGCTCGGCGGGAGAGCACTTAACGAGCACACATGAAGGCCAGAGCGTAATCTCCATTTGAGTTAAGGATGCTCAGCAAAGACAGCTTTTCAAAGCACCCTGGAGATTCAAGCCGGAGGACCAAGAATTTGCAGACATCTCGGGCTAAAGTGGGAGATCCCAGCTCCAAAAGTAAGCAAGCAAGGTGAGCAACAACAGCCCCAGCAGAAGCCAGAACATGCCTACACCACAAGGCTGACTGAAGCCGTCTCTGGCCCACGTATTGCCTTCATGGCTTACATATATGACGCTCTCGACAGACAGGGATGATTTGCTTTATCCAGTCAATCAATCTAGGACAAGCATAGTGGAAAATCAAAGGGAAAGATGAAAAAGAGGCATCGAAACCAGGTGTGGTGGTGCATGCTTTTAATTCCAGCACTCGGGAGGTGGAGGCAGGCGGATCTCTGTGAGTTCAAGACCAGTCTGGTCTACAGAGCGAATTTCAGGACAGCCAGGGCTACACAGTGAAACCCTGTCTCAGAAAAAAAAAAAAAAAAAGCATATAAAAAAAAGTATATAAAAAAAGTCAGAAACAAAGGAATTTAGTGAGTCACTGAGGTTTTAAAAAGCAATCAAAAATGACCAGTAAGAATAATGGAGTCATTAAGGCTAAAGAGTCCAGACTGAAGAGAACTGCCTTGGCTGGAAGGGGCGATTGCGGAGATGCTGCAGAGCAGCTAGCGATGGTATCTACAGTAGTCCACTTCCAAACAACACCATGGGCTGGGGTGTAGGAAGGCGTCCATTTTGTTTGAGTGTGCACGTGTATGGGATATGGTATCACGAGTGTGGGCTCACATGTGTTCATGCATGTGGAGGCTAGAGGTTACTGTAGGTGACTTTCTCAACTGCTCTCCACCTTAAGTAGAGGCAGGGTCTCTCAGCTGAACCCAAAGTTCACTGATTCAGCTGGTCTACTTGCCCAGCATGGTCTCAGAATACTGTCTCTGCCTCCTGACCACTGGGATTACAAATGGGCTGCCGTGCACACAACTTTTATGTGATGCCGGGGGCCAGAGCTCCAGTCCTCATGCATGCACAACCAGTGCTCTGGTCACTGAGCAATCTTCTCAGCCCCAGCACCAGGGGTTTAGAGAAAGAAAGAGTACTACCTTTGGACAACTGCATTCTCTAACTACTGCAATAAAGATAACCTAACTCCCTAGGCGAGTGCCGCTGCATTCGACAGACACTGGTTAGGCGCAGTTATCCTAATAATAAGCAATTAAAAACAAAAAAAACAAAACAAAAAAAAAACCCAACCTTTGTTTTTTAGTCCATGAAACAAGAAACTAAAGACAAAAGTTTCACAATTTCCATTTGTCCAAAGCCAAATCTCTCAGCTGATCTCAGTACTGATTCTGTTTATAACAAAGTCTGGAACACCAATAGTGCTGCCATTTCTCCCCTCTGTATGAAGCTAACAAGCTTTCAAGATTTTCTTTAACTTAAGTATGTGTATTCGCTTATTTCTGACTGGGAGTGTGCACACGTGTGCAGGTGCCCTTGAAGGCCAGAACTCCCTGGAGCCGGAGTTAAGGCGGTGGCAAGCTGCTCAACACGGGTACTGGGAAGCAAACTCTGGTTCTCCTGAGTCATCTCACCTTACCAAATTTCATGAAGTTTTAAAAGCACACCAATCATAATGCCAGCAACTGGGAGACTGTCAAGAAGATCACAAGTTCAAGGCCAGCCAAACTAAAGAGTGGGACTTTATCTCAAAAACAACTAAACCAACCAAAATAAAACAAAAGGCTCACTGATCAAAATGTCGGTAAGTAATGAGTCTGGAGAATGTGGAGGGCACTGTTTTCCTCTCTCCGGGCCTGCACTTGATTATGTGGACAACCCAGCAAAACACGAGGGGTCAGCATCACCTACAGGTGTGTTAAAACTTCTATCTCTAGTGGAGACTGACAAAACCAGATCCAGCAGATAGGACCGGGTGAGTTAGTACGGCAGCAGAATACCTGCCTAATATAAAAGACCCTGAGTTCAAACCTTTGCACATAGAAATTCACTGTATAAACAGGAGAAAAGATCTAGTCTGCCACTTCAGAGTATCATCAACACGCTTTTTTTTTAATATTTATTATATATACAATATTCTGTGTATATGTATGCCTGCAGGCCAGAAGAGGGCACCAAACCTTATTACAGATGGTTGTGAGCCACCATGTGGTTGCTGGGAATTGAACTCAGGACCTTTGGAAGAGCAGGCAATGCTCTTAACCGCTGAGCCATCTCTCCAGCCCTCAACATGCTCTTTAGAGAAAATCATTCCTTGATCTGGGCTGACAGCAGACAACTATCATTTTTCTGTTTAATGCACCTTTGGTTTTGTGGAAAAATATACCAGTGACTAACCTACTGAAGCCTCTGGCTAGCCCTCTAGATATTTTAAATATCTCCCAACGTAGAAATAACCAAAAACTTTGACACAGAGGTGTTTAAAAAAAAAAAGAAGAAAAAAAGTTGTTTGTAAAAAATAAACTAACACCTATAAATTATATAGAATTAACCTTGAATAGCTAAGAGCCAAAGAACATACACTGAAAATTACACAAACCATCAAGAGGGGAAAGATGTTTAAAACCATCACTATTTAAACCACGACTTAATCAGGTTTGGTTTCTATTAGTCATGCGGAGGCTACGGGAGACTCACCCCGAGCAACACGGTTTGCAAACACCAAGCCGGCCTCTCTCTAATAAAGAGCACCACCCAGAGATGACAACCAAGCTTTCTGGCCTCCTCCACCTTTGTCTAGGGTCCGGAACGCTAAAACTGGTACATGTCTATGCAGAACCCAGCACACTGTAGGTGTGCGACTCTTTCGTAAGAATGAACGCCACCTTCAATTCCAGGAAAGCTGCTGCTAGGCTGATCTGTCCCTGGTGGCACACACAGGATGACAAAATAAAGCAGGGTTTCCTCACCGTAGCTACGCCTTGAATCATCCTCTGGACCCTGCCTCTTCCAACAAAAACATTCGGAATGTCAGTGAAAAGCAACACACACACACACACACACACACACACACACACACCGAGACAGTTCTCTTTCCCTGTCATTAATTGATTAGCTAATTTATGGTTGGTTATTTCACTTTTTCAGGTAAGATCATTTCTCACTTTCAGCACACTTTTTCCTTTACTAAGAATGCAATGTACACACCATACAGCGCAGAGTTTAGTGAGTCTGAGCACATGGAACCAGCTGGAGTCTGGACAAAGCTGTATAACATCCTCTGTACTGATTTTGCACTTTTCTGGAAGTTAAAAATGAGAGAGAGACCGGGAGGTAACTCCGTGGGTAATGTGTCTGCTGCGCAAGCGTGAGAACCTGAGTTCGAATTCCAAGTGCCTGTGCAAAAGCAGGCATGGTGGTGCAGGCCTGGAACACCGTGAACACCAGTCTGAAGAGCGCAGACTGGCCAGCCAGACTGGCTAAAAGCTCCTGGTTTTAAAAATGAAGGTGAGCCAGGCGGTGGTGGCGCACGCCTTTAATCCCAGCACTCGGGAGGCAGAGGCAGGCGGATCTCTGTGAGTTCGAGACCAGCCTGGTCTACAAGAGCTAGTTCCAGGACAAGCTCCAAAGCCACAGAGAAACCCTGTCTCGAAAAACCAAAAAAAAAAAAAAATGAAGGTGGATGAGCAATAGGAAAGAGAATGTTGGCCTCCCTGCACACACACGGGCAAGTAAATCTCCACACATACGTACACACAAAAAAAAAAAATTTAAGAAAAATAACATTACCTAAAAGGTAAATCACTTTTTCCATCATCCCATAAAGGTCCCCTGAACCCCTTCCTGTGACCCACGGTCCCCCTAGCAGCAGTCCTCATTTCTACCATCATGTCCTGATTTGCCTGTTCCTGTGTTTTTCCCGCTACTCTGCTGTGGGCTCAGCAGTTTGTTTCTACTGCAGGCGAGCTGCTGTGCACACCTGTACCTGTTCCTGAGCACAAGGGAAAAAGGGGAGAGGTTCACTGGAGTAAACTGGAATGGATAGCTACATACAGATATACATACAGCAATTATGTGTGTATATATTTATGTGTGCATATTCATATATACACAATTATGTTGTTATATGTAATGTGGACAACTGATAATCTGGTATATACACACACACACATAGATGCAATGTATATTTGTACATATTAGCTGTGAACCCAAAACTGTTTTGTAAAGATTTATTTTATGTATATGAGTGTTTTGCCTGCATGTCTGTATGCAGACCATGTACTCATAGAGGTTAGAAGAAGGTGTCAGATCCTCTGGAACTGTAGGTGTCAAAACCAAACTTGGGTCCTCTACAAGACTTTTTTTTAACTTTAAAATTTTTATTTATTATGTATACACACACCAGAAGAGGGCACCAGATCTCATTAGAGATGGTTGTGAACCGCCATTTGTGGTTGTTGGGAATTGAACTCAGGACCTCTGGAAGAGCAGCCAGTGAGTGCTCTTAACCTCTGAGCCACCTCTCCAGCCCTGCACTAAGCACTCTTAACCAGCCCCACAAATACTCATTTTGCAGAGCTTACTAAATTCAAAGTAAATAAAATCCACGATGGAAAGATGACCATTTTAGCTTTTCTTAATTTTCAACCTATCCGGGAGCAGAAGAATAGAAACATCTTTCTCCCACTTGAACTGGTGCTGCACTTCCGCAAGACAAATGTGTCCTCACAGATCTCTTCCAAACACACAACACTGGGATCTTACCATCTACTGCACAAGAATTTTTTTACACCAAAGACAAAACACAAAATGTTTAAGATTTTTTAACTCTGTCGAAACTTACACATGGGAACAATTTCATCAGTAAACAGTTTACACAGGCGAAGAGCATTCCATGCTTATTCTGAATATATGCTGATAAAGGCTCAATCGCTAATGTTCTCTCCAGTCCAAAAAGTAGCTCACCACAACATGAAGTCTATGACGAGGAAACTGACTCTAATGCTCCTGTATAATTAATTTCAGCTGACAAGAGAAAGGACTTCATTTCCAGACATACAAACATTAAAACACACACAAATCTATTTTTTTTTTTTTTTGGTTTTTCGAGACAGGGTTTCTCTGTGGTTTTTTGGAGCCTGTCCTGGAACTAGCTCTTGTAGACCAGGCTGGTCTCGAACTCACAGAGATCCGCCTGCCTCTGCCTCCCGAGTGCTGGGATTAAAGGCGTGCGCCACCACCGCCCAGCCACAAATCTTTTTTTTAAAATAAAAACTTTACCTCATCACTCAAACTTAAGTCTATTAAAACCAACCCTCCAAATCTTAAATGTTCCTCCAATGTTAATTATTAATATTAAGCGTGAAAAGCAAGCCAGGCGGTGGTGGCGCACGCCTTTAATCCCAGCACTCGGGAGGCAGAGGCAGGCAGATCTCTGTGAGTTCGAGGCCAGCCTGGTCTAGAAGAGCTAGTTCCAGGACAGGAACCAAAAACCACGGAGAAACCCTGTCTCGAAAATCCAAAAAAAAAAAAAAAAAAAAAAAAAAGGGTGAAAAGCAAGCGCTCTGTTGGCTTCTCTAGATAATTTGCTTGTCATTACAATTCTCATAGTAATTTTTAGTTAGTTTTTTTTTTAAAAAAAAAAAAAAGCTTGAAAGATGCTGGAGTAAGAACACTAATCTATCTGACTTTTAAAAGACAACTTGGAAAGTGCAGCCCTGCTCTGACACCCTGATGAACATTCTCAGGAGACACACTAACAGTAGCCCGGGCAGAGACAGAGTGCTACAGATGCTTCTAGAGATTTACCACTGGCACCAAAGGAAGGCTTGCAACCGGGAGAGGGAAAATGCAACCTCTTCTCGTCTTTGATCTTTCCTCGTCTTGTGCTCTTTGTGAACACTGAGAAATTTCAAAACTATACAATTCGAATGTGCCACACTGTAAATATGAAGAAACATTCTGAGCCTGTGGATGCTCCCTTTCATTGCTGTATGACTGTGTATTAAAAAACCCACTGTTTCCCTCTGAAAATGTATCATTTTCATTTCTGTAATAATCGTATCTTCTTCTAAAAGAAAAAAAAAGAGAGAGAGAGGCTCAATGAAGCCTTGAGCTTTGTTACAGAAAACACAGCAACTCCAAACATCTACAATCTCCTACTTTCACTACTGAAAGCTGGCCTGGTTGTTCCAGATAACTAAAATAACTAACACTTTTTCTTACTTTTGACAAGGTTTTGCTTCCAAACTAAGGGTTAAAACCAGGCACACCAAATGTGTAGACCCTACACTCCCTTTGGTGGTCCTTCACTCTAACGAATCAAATGTTTCCAGAACAACTAGTAGTAAATACTGATTAATGCATACAATGGAGACAGTTATCACTGGTGGATTTTTTTGTCCGTGGTATTGTTTGTAGCAGGGCTTCCCGCAGTCCTATTACATACGGCCTGGAACTCCATGTGAAGATCTGGCTGCCTCTGCGTCCTGGATGCTGGGAGTAAAAAGGCATGTACCCTACAGCACAAGTCAAATTCTCTTACCAAACTATGACGGACAAACGATTCTGAATAGTGGAATTTTAGTGCTCTAAATACTACTATAATATCCTTAATAAATACTACATTCTCTAACAAATTCTTTCAGCCTGTCTCCCTTACAGAACTGGCTTTTATACAAAGTAATCATTATTCGCAAGTAAGCTCACACATAGGCAGTCCTTGTTTTAAGACAACACATACAGGACTTACATATCATCCACCCAGGCTTCGATGCATGAGGTTTAATGTTTGAAACATTTGAGGCAGCACGTATGTCAGAACTTTAAAATGCACCAAAGGGCTCAATGGTAGATCGTTTGTCTAGCACCCATAAGACCATGGGCTGAATCCCCAGGACAGCAAAGATAAAAAATAAAAATTAAAAAAATTAAAAAGCATTAAAATATACTGCAGAGAATTTCAGAAATATAAAATAACAGGGAAAAGTCTAGTTACTGGTTAAGCTGAAAAGCTCATGCATGACAAAATGGAGATAATGGTTCAGTGTGCATTAATTACAGACTTAAGAGTGTCAAAATATGCACAACAGTATCTTCTTTGGAAATCATGGAAATGTTAAAGGCGTTTAGAGCATGTTCTTAATGTCAGTCATAGTATTCACTTAAGGGTACAGCATCTGCCTAGTATGCACAAGGAGTGGGTTCAAGCCTAGGAGAGAAAAAAGGAGGGAAGGAGGGAAGTGAGGGAAGAAGGAGAAAAGAAACTTAACAGGAATATCCAGACTCAAAAGGAGCTACACTTGAAGGTAACTGCCTAATAAACAGCCTAATATTGTGTGTGTGTCTAGATGTGAGAAACAACTTGTGCACTAATTTTGAAAGTGAAATGTGGTTGATAATTATGTGATCTGGTCTACCACAAATAAGACAAAGTAAACAAAAATCAGTAATTAAAATACCTGAAAAATGGGCATCAAAAAGCACTTTTCTAGTTCAGGCACAGGCCACCTATGCCTCTGTGTAACTAGATGAAACACGCCGTGAAGGGCGGGGAGGTCCCGGCTGCCCTTCCAGGGCACCCACACTTCAGCTCCTGACCTAGAGCCCTCTCCGGGCCTCTGATGCTGCCAGCATCAGACATGCAAATAGCATACTGACATACAGATGAAAGACCCATAAGCATAAACAAATTTAAAAAAATTAATGCGACTTATGGTTTTTGGTACATGTAAGCAGCATCATAAGACACAGGATTATAAACCCTCCAACTTCGTGTAGTGAAACACCAAAGTGGAATTAAATCATCTAAAACAAAGAAATCCCCCTTTTTGAAGCAGCCCATTCTACATGGCGAAGAGTCACTTAATGTGCCTTCAGGAACCATCAGGAACTTTAGCCAGACTGAACCTCTCCACACCACGGAGTACGCTAGTTCACTCTAAACTGAAATGCCTTAGGAACTAACAACACAGAATGCGCATTCTTTCCCAACTCAAGAACAAGGAAGAATTTCAAAATCAACTGACTTGCCTAATCCAAAACCGTAGGTTTTTCATGCTGAAGTGAATTAAATTATGTCTTAGGCTGGTGGGGTTGCTGAGGAGACCACCTGAAAGTGAAGTCCAGGACCCACATCGTGGAAGGAGAGAAACAACTCAGAGTTGTCCTCTGACAGCCACACCTGTGCCAGCGTGGTCGCACCAACACTGACAACAGACAGATAAACAAATACATAAATTAAAATTTAAAAGAGAATAAAAATAAATACACTCATGTCACATAACTGAAAAGTAAATATTGAGAAGCAAACTTTTAAAAAATGTTGGAATGACAAAAACCTCATTAATGTATAAACTTGCTGTTTTAAAACAATTTAAAAGTAATATTCCTACATTAATTTAAAATAATCTCGAGTGGTCCCAACTAATAGCTAACTCAAATTAGCTAGATGAATAAAATGGCCACTCAATTAATTAGTGTAATTAAGTAAAGACTAACTACTCTGAGTTCAACTCCTCTAAGTACAGATTATACCCAACACAGTTCCAACAGGACACATTAGAGAGAAAGGGAGAGAACTAAACCACGTGTTTCTAACAAATAAAGAATGTTATTAACCTTCCCATTTAAAAATAGCTAAAATATGCCATTTCTGTAGGATCCACAAAGTGAAAGCTCTTAGAAGCCTGTTCGGCACATACCGGACAGCTGGAAGACAAGCTACCAGAAAAACGGTTAAGGGAAAGTACGACGGAACAAGAATGTCCCACCAGGATAAGATAGTTTCAGTTATTTCTTGAATTGATTCAGACAACAAGAGAAGGAGCTACTACAATTCTATAGTAATAATAACAACAAACACTAACAGCAAGAGCGGGAAAGAAGGGACAAAATTCTTAACCCAAATTCACCTTAATTTTTCCCTTGTCCTCTACCCTAAGAAAATGGAAATACAATGAAAATAAACTCTCTCCTACCCTAGGAAAGGCAAAGAAAGTGCCCATTCAACGCTCAACCTCAGTCCGCTGGGGGGAAAAAAAATCCCCAAACCACCAGCTCCCAACTGCTGCCTGCAGAATTGACTGAAAGGCGGCCAAGCGCGGAACACACTGTCCCGAGCCCTGCACGCTCTGCTTACGACCTGTACCTTCCAAAGCTTTCGCCACAGCCGCCGCAGAAGCCCATTATTCAAAACCCGAGGCGCAGGCGCTCCAACCTGGCTCACCCACAGCGAAGAGGATGATGAAGATGATCATAATGCAGTGTGCTCCCTTAGCTTCATACGCGCGCGCGCGCGCAGCAAAGGCTGGGTTCCGAGTCACGGGCTAACGCCCGGACTGTGATGTCCCAGGGCTGAAGGGAATGGAGGCTCCTAAAACAACTTACATATTTAGAGAGAGTGAGTGTGAGCGTGTGTGTGTGTGTGTGTGTGTGTGTGTGTGTGTGTACACGTGCAGGTCAGAGGACAACTCTCGACGGTCGGTTCGGGGATCGAACTCCGGTCGTCAGATTTGGTGACAAGCGCCTGTCCCTGCTCAGCCACCTCGGAGGCCCCAAAAGCAACTTTTAATTGGCTTTCCCTCCCACGTCCACTTCCGAGCCCGCGGGTCACCTGCCCGCCGGCGGCGAGCCGGCCCGGGAATGGCAGGTGAGGGCGGCGCCCGGGCGGCACGCCCATCGCACGGCCCGGCGGACGCGGCGGGGCGCTCCGTTATCCGCGCGCGCGTGCGGGCTCGCGGGGCTCCGGAAGGCCAAGTTTCCTCCGCGCCCGGCGGCGGCGTGGCGTGGCGACACGGGGCTCCTGGACCTGTGCACAGGCTGCGCGGGAAACAAAAGCCGCGCGCGGGCGGGCGAGCCGGCGCCGCGCTGAGAGATCGCTGACCCGAGGTGCGGCCGCTCCGCCTCCCACGCGTGGCCCCCGTCTGCCGCACGCCCCGTCCACGCCGCCCCGGGGAAAGCCGCGTGAGGGATGGCGGAGGCGGGATCGCCAGCGCCGGGCCGATTCCCGGGTCCACCGCGCGCGCGCGCGCGTTCCATCCCCGCGGCCATGGCGCCCGTACCTGTCGCCGCCGCCGCCGCGTCTCGGGCTCCGCGTCTCTCCGCGGCGCGCGCCGCCGCTCAGCCTCTCAGCCCGCCCAGCAGGCCGCCCGCCCGTCCGCTCGCTCGCTCGCTCGCCGGACCGCACGCTCCAGTCGCTCAGCCGCGCGCCGGACACCGCCGCCGGAGACTGGCAGCGCCCGCGAGCCGGCTAGTGCGCCGGGCAGCGCCCGCCGTCGTCCCGCCCCCACCGGCCGCAGGACCCGCCTCCCATAGGCCCGCGGGGCTGTCAATCCGCCCCCAAAAGGCGCGCGGGCTATGGCTCCGCCTGCCCCCATTGGTGGCCGCGCACAGTCTATGCAAATAGACTCCGCCCCCTTCGGGTGCCTCCCCGCCTCTCCGCAGCAGCCCACGTGTCTGGCCCTTGCCCTTTGTGGGGGCCGGAGAGGAGGGATGGAGGAAGCTGACTGACACCTCTTGGCGTCGTCCTTGGCCTCCAGACGCACTCCTGCTAAGCCTGCCCTGCCTGTCTGTCCACCCAGCCCGCCCTTCGCGAGGCCGGAGGGATCAGGCCATGCTGACCCCAGGAAGCAACCTCATGGACTCCAGGATGCTCCTTAGAGACTGGGAAGCCCCCAGGTTAGCACCTAGCTCCTCTGGGCCTCTGCCCTGTCCAACACAGTCGCCCAGGTGAAGGGAACGGGAAGGAGCCCGAAGGGTGGGTTCCCCTGCCCCAACCACGTGGCCAATCCTGGGTGACTCCCGTGGACATGCAGGAGCTGTACCTGGGGACTTGAGCGTGAACTGTTCCTTTTTTCAATTTTTTTAAATGAGTGTTGTGGTGTCTCATCTGAATGTATGACTGTGCACTGTGTGCATGCAGTGCCCAGCAGAGGCCAGAAGAGGGCGTCTGGTCTCCTGGGACTGGAGTTGTGAGCTGCCATGTGGGTGCTGGGGGTGGCACCCAGATCCCCTGGGAGAGCAGCCACTGAGTGTTCTCTCTCTCTCTCTCTCTCTCTCTCTCTCTCTCTCTCTCTCTCTGGCTCGCTCAGAAGAAAAATCAAAAGTCTCAATTGCCTATGGAAATGCCTCGTAGACACATGAAAATCCCTGGTTTCTGGCTCCGTGACTGCTTTTATTTTAGTTATTTTTGTTTCTTCTGCGTTGTCATATTTAGAATTTTGGAAGACATTCTTTATGTCACCATGCTGGGTGATAGAATGGTCATTCCTTTCCTGTCTTCAGAAAAGACAAAACTGACCTAGGACCCTCCTCTTGGGCAGGGGTCCTGTCTTAGTCACTTGAGTTTTCCCAATAATTGGAAGCTTCCCCCGGACCAGCCTCCCGGGAGGGCCACGGGCTGTTTACGTGAATTCATCACCGTGATGTGGATAGCACCGCTCACTAACGCCAGATGCTTCTACGTCTGCTCTGCCCACAGAGAACAAGAAGTGTGCCCTGTGTGGAGGAGGGCGCATGGAGGTGAGAAGGCACCGCGCCAGCCCACAAAGGCTCCGAGCTAGCAGACAGGGACATCCACACTTGAGTAATGTTCCAGGGCTCGTGGTGCGTGTCTTCATAGAAGAGTGGGGCGCTCTCTCCAGGGAAGAGAGTCGGTGCCCCTGTGAGAGGCAGGGGAGGGGCTTCATTGATGAGGTCTCATAGAACCCACTCTTCCGAGATTGATAAGGAACGGACTCGGCCGAAGGTGGAACGGGACAGCCCGGAGTTAACAAAGCATGCAGCCCTGGAACTGCTGAGGAGCTGAGTGAACAGCGAGGGGCAGTGTGGGCCAGTCTGCAGGGTTGTGTCGGCTTGTCACGTGTTCTGAGAGGAGACTCTTCCAGGAGGAAGAAAAGCCCGGGAGGCTGCCAGGCTGTGTTGTAACACACCACAGCAAACAACAGGGGCTGTAGATACAGCTGCAGGCTTTTTTTTTTTCTAGGCCAGAGTCTGTGGGGAACAGTCAGTTCTTCTGCTCCTATGGCAGCCTGGCTGGCCCCACCCACTCCCCCAGAAAAACCACTCAGGTCACCAAACTCACCCTCCTCGGCATTTTCCCTAAGCATGGATGCCCTGGATGTGGCAGGAGAAGCCCGTCGTATGGAGCCGTTCTTTGCAGGTCGTGTCACCGAGGCTGGCTTCATGGGTGTGTCATCTTTTTTAGTGACACACACTAAGAAAGTCCCCGGTGCTCCGTTTAAAGTACTGCTGTGGTCATCTTGACATAGTCATTTTTCAACAAGGGGCCCTGTGTGTTCTTTTTGCACCGATTTCTGCAAATTGCACATCCGGTGCTATAGCCCTTTGTGTCTGTGATAGAATTCAAACCACATCTCAGTCTTAAAGCACTCGGTGTCCACAGGTTTGTTCCCACAGCGTGGGTAACTCGATGCTTGCTGTTGTCATGTGGCATCCATTTCTTTTCTCTTACTCATTGAGAGAGCTGCAGCGGAGGGCCAATGAGAGGGCTCAGCTGGTAAAGGGCCTTGTGGCTAAGCCTGGAGACCTGAATTTGATCCCTGGGTTTCACATAATGGAAGAAGAAAAAGAACTCTTGCAAGTTGGCCTCTCCCCTCTACAAACTCACCCGTGTGGCACACACATCACCTCCCCCACTTTACACACACACACAAAGAAATAAATGTAATAGGGGGGAGAGACGCTGCAGATTGGAACCTTCTCCGGGTGGCCTGCATAGGAAGTGGGCAGAGGCCGTGTTCACACTCCGCTCGTCCAAAGCCCTTGTGCTCCCCACAAGAGAGCCCCAGCCCAGTGTGAGAACCTTTTCCTGAGGCAGCTGTGCACACGGAGGAGAGCCTGCTTGGGAAGTCAGAAGACACAGTGAAGTGGGCCTCCGCCATTGCATGGCTGTCCCTTCGAATGGTTTGTCACCCATACTGGACAGATCTCAATCGTAGAATGTGTAGGTCTTGTCTCTCTCTTTGCTTCTGGGACTCCAGTCTAAGCCCGGGGCTGACCCCAATCCACCCCATTCTTCGGTGTTCTCTATCTCCTTTCTCTGTTTCAGCTCACAAATTCCAGTTTTATGGGACTTTTTGTTGGTGAAACAAGAGCACAGTGGTCAGGACAGGCTAGACCAGAGCTTATAATTCTTCCTCACTTTTTAAAAGGTTTCTCAGCCTTACTTTCTATATGTGAGTGTTTTGTTTTCATGTATGTATGCCTGTGTGCCACGTGCATGCTCAGTGCCCACAAAACGGCAGAAGAGGGCATGGGTTCCTCTAGAACTAAAATTATATCCAGTAGTGAGCCACCGCCACATGGACGCTGGTCCTCTGTGACCCCTGAGCCATAGCCCCAGCACTGCTATTTAATTTGCTTTTTTAAAGATTTTTTACTTGTTATTTATATGTGTGTGTCTGTAGGGGAGAGGGCACATGAGGATGGGTGCTCCGAGAGCCCTGAAGAGATCCCTGGGTCCTCTGGGGCAGAGTCACAGGTGCAGGAGTTCAGATCCATGGGATGAGCAGGTCATGCTATCAGCTGCTCAGACCTCTCTCCAGCCCTGTGATCTTTGTTGTTGCGGCGTGTTTGTGTGTGCATATGTGTGTGTGCCATGGTGTGCACATGGCAGTCAGAGGCAACTTTAGGGAGTTCTCTCCTTCTACCATGTGGACCCCAGGAATGAAGCTCCGCTAGTCAGACTAGACAGCACCTCACCTGCAAAGCCACCTCTGCAGCCTCTGGGAGTTCCCTTTTATTAAATGACACAGCTTGGGGGGCCTCAATCTAAGAGACATTTTCCTTATATATTGCTTCCTAACAAACTAGCCCAAAACTGAAAACGACTCCAGTGGACTTCTTTTTTTTTTTTTTTTTTTTTTTTTTGGTTTTTTGAGACAGGGTTTCTCTGTGGTTTTGGAGCCTGTCCAGTGGACTTCTTAAAGAACCAAAGAGAAATATTCTAAGCTTAGAAACCATATTCTTTGTCACACTGACTCAATTGCCATTGCTATATGTAAATGAATTGCATGGCTGTGTTTGTATAAAACTTTATTTATAAAATCAGGCCCCACCCTACACCCAAAGTCATCTATGGAAACCCATAACTAACATCATAATAATGAAAGAGTGGGTGCTTGTGAATAAGAACAGGACAAGGATGTCCACTCTGGTCACTTTTAACTTTTATTTTGTGTTTGTTTTTGAGTCAAGTATTCATGAAAGCCAGGCTGGTCCCAAACTTGCTGTGTTGCTGAAGATGAACTTAAATTCCTGATCCTCATGCCTGGCTGGCCATGTGTGTTTAATGCTGGACTAAGTGTACTAGTCAGGACAGTTAAATAAGACATACATAAAGAAGGATATGGTTTTAAAAAGTAAAAGAGGGGGCTGGCGAGATGGCTCAGCGGTTAAGAGCATTGCCTGCTCTTCCGAAGGTCCTGAGTTCAATTCCCAGCAACCACATGGTGGCTCACAACCATCTGTAATGAGATCTGGTGCCCTCTTCTGGCCTGCAGGCATTATATGCAGACAGAATATTGTATACTTAATAAATAAATACTTTAAAAAAAAAAAGTAAAAGAGGCCGGGCAGTGGTGGTGCATGCCTTTAATCCCAGCACTCAGGAGGCAGAGGCAAGTGAATCTCTGTGAGTTTGAGGCCAGCCTGGTCTACAGAGCGAGTTCCAGGACAGCCAGAGCTGTTACAGAGAGAAACCCTGTCTCAACAAATGAAACAAACCAAAAAAAAAAAAAAAGTAACCTGGGCTGGTGTCAGGACCTGCCAGCTTTGGTGCTGCCCGGCTGGAGTGAAGGAGATGAAAACCAAGGACACATATGCAGAAAAGCTGGGATTGGCTGGGCCACGTGCTGGGATGGAGCTGCGACACGCCTAGAAACTCATGTTTATTATAAGCGGCTCTCGAGGAGGGGCTGGTTTACTATATGCATCTGAACAGGATGTGTGCCGGCTGATGTCAGAAGGGCTCTCTGCAGAGGAACAGTCAGTGCGAAGAGAAGGCTACACTTGACACTTTCTGCACAACTGTCAACATCTGGACTTCCACCAGGAGAAGACTGCCATTCCCGTGGGTCTGAGGCACTGGGGCCCTTTACGTGGATACACTCACGGTATGAACGCACATTCGCTCATGACTTCATCCACTCCCCGCAGGCTGTGATGGTGGGGGTCACTTGGCAGAATGCCATCTGCCATGCACAAAGTCCTGAGTTTGATCTGCAACACTGAATAAACAGAATGTTGCGTCACCAGGCAGTGGTGGCACAAGCCTTTAATCCCAGCACTCGGGAGGCAGAGGCGGGGGATCTCTGTGAGTTCGAGGCCAGCCTGGTCTACAAGCGCTAGTTCCAGGACAGGCTCCAAAGCTACAGAGAAACCCTGTCTCGAAAACAAACAAACAGACAAAGAAAGGATGTGGTGGCACTTATCTGTCATCTGGCATCCCAGCACTTGAGGAGTGGAGTCGGGGACCAGCAGTTTGAGGTCATCGTGGGCTATGCAGTATGTTTAAAGCCAGTCTGAGCTAGAGACCCTGTTTCCAAAAGAATGAAGGAAAGGAGGAAGGGAAAAGGAAGGGAGAAGGAGCGAAAGATAGAATGGCTTTTCCCAGGTATATGATATTCTGTGCATCAAAACTCAGAGCTAGCAAACTCAGCAAGACTTTAGGCTACACACTCAGTAACAGCCAGTAGCTGTAACTCTGTGTGCCTGCACTGAATAATCCAAAATGAAATTCAGAATGTAAAAAACTCATTTATGGTGCATTAAAATAAATAAATTGTGTTTTGTTTTTGTAGTTCATTGAAGTCAAGGCCTGGTCCTCGCGGCTCTTCTATCATTTAGCCAAATCCCAGAACAGCATACTTCAGGTTGCCCTCAACAAAAGAAGTGTAAAACTCCCCATACCGTGAACATTTACATCACTGAAAGAAATTAAAGACCTGAATCCTTGAGGAGGGGCTGGGGCGATGGGGAAGGTCCTGCTTCAAGTGCACAGAGACCTGGGTTCAGTCCCCAATGATACACACACACACACACACACAGTACAAATAAAAAATACTCTTTGAATGTTACTGATTATCGGGATGGTTCACACATATGTAAAAATTCCTAAAGACCATTTAACTCTTTAGGAATCGGGCCTCCAATTAACAAAGCACCAATTCTAGCACCTCCAGCTTGGTTAAAGAAAGACGGGTTCAAGGGAAAGGAATAAGTATGGCAAGGACTCAGACATCAGTCTCACCTGCACATACAGTAACCTAGTACAGTTCAACCTGTCCCTTCCTGACGCCGTGGACCATTGTCCCAAGGCCCAATATTCCAGTACCAGGTTGAGCCTGAAGCCCAAAGCCTCCACATCTAAACCAGGGCCGATGACCTCCCGTGACCTTGGTCATCCTCTGCAGACTTTCAGGCTGAAGAAGCGAGTTGCTCAAGGCATCAGAGTCACCTCCACTGGAGGTGGCATGGTAACTAGCTAGGTTTCTTCGACTGTGATCCACGACCTAACAAGAAGCAGCCTGAGCAAGGGAGGGAGGGTTTATCTTGCCCTGAGGCAGAGGAAGGTGGATCTCTGTGAGCTGGGTCCAACCTGGTCTACGAATTGAATTCGACGACACCCAGAGAAGGTGGAATCGCTTTTGATGTTGTCAGTGCTCTACCCGGGAGGAAGAGACGACTTCACGTCTCCACAGGAAAGTCACGCGACAACATTGCACACCATTCATGAGTCTTGTTTTCGTAGATTATTGCAATCCCAATAGCAGTAGTGATGAGGTTACAGCTGCCATTTATTCTGGAAGCATGAGTGTACAGACGTGGAGGAAAACTCCGAAAAAGAACCACGCAGTACCCACCAGAAGCTTCGGCGTACTGCAGGGCCATCATCACCAACACATGTTAGAATGGACATTTAAAAAAAAACCCTCTATTTTGATGCTGGAGAGATGGCTTAGAGGTTAGGCTGTTCTTCCAGAGGACCCAGGTTTGGTTCCCAGCACCCACATGGCAGCTCCTAACTGTCCGTAACTACAATTCCAGGGGTTCCAAGCCCCCTTCTGATGTCCTCGGATATTTAATGCTATGGCATACAAATGTACATGCAGGCAAAACACTATACACATAAAATAAAAAATAAATACATTGTTAAAATATATATCTAGATTTTGCCAGGTATGGTGACACACACCTTTAATCCCAGCACTCCGGATATACGGGTAGGTGAGTTTTGGGCCTGCCAGTGCTACACAGTGATACACTATCTCAATAATAATAATAACTACAGTTTTATTAAGTAATATAAAATATAGACATAGCCCTATCCTGCCTATACACACGTCTCAGAGCAATGTCAACCAGATGTGCTTTCATAGGTCATGTTGTGAGAGCGGATTTGATCTCTGGGGGGAACGAGGTGAAGAAACCCAGATTCTTATCTTACTTCTGGGAACTGAACTCATGTCCTCTTTTAACCTCTGCACCATCTTTACAACCCAAACAATTGATTTATTTTATTTGGCGGGGGTTGGGGGGGAATGACAGAGTTTCTCTATGTACCCCTGGCTGTCCTGGAACTCGCTGTGTAGACCAGGCTGGCCTCGAACTCACAGAGATCCGCCTGCCTCTGCCTCCCAAGTGCTGGGATTAAAGACGTGCGCCACCACCCATTTTTATTTTGAATCATATGTGCATGTGTATGGGTGTGTGTACCTGAAAACAGGTACCCATGGAACTGGGGTCACAGAGCTAGCCAGTGGGAATGCTGGACTCTAAACTCGGGTCCTCACCCTACTTTATTTCTTAGACACTCTCCACACACACAAGAAAAAAAGTTCAGACTACAGCTAGAGATGGCTCAGTTGAAAACTGCTTGCCACAAAAACACAAGGACCTGAATTCGATGCCCAGAGATCACACTTAAAAGAGCAAGGCATGGCCGGGCGGTGGTGGCGCACGCCTTTAATCCCAGCACTTGGGAGGCAGAGGCAGGCGGATCTCTGTGAGTTCGAGACCAGCCTGGTCTACAAGAGCTAGTTCCAGGACAGGCTCCAAAACCACAGAGAAACCCTGTCTCAAAAAACCAAAAAAAAAAAAAAAAAAAAAAAAAAGCAAGGCATGGCAATATGCAATTATAATCTCAGTGCTGAGCCCACAGAGACAGGCAGATCTCTGGGGCTTACTGTCCCAGTCAGCCTAGACCACTTAGTGAATTCCAGGCCAGTGAGAGACCCTGTCTCAAAAAAACCAGGAGGGGAGTGTCTGAAGGGGAGGAATTCCCAACTAAAAGCACACACACACATACACACACACACACACACACACGAGCGCACATATACACACCTGACACACACCCAAAAATCATCAAAAACATCCATAAGTCATTCATACACTTGAAAAGACGTTTAAACTGACTCGTAAAAACAGAAACAAACCTCACTTCCTGCTCTTATCCGAAAGAGATAGCCCTTTTCTACCTGAGGCTGGCAATGTCCGCAAGGTCAGGGTACGGGAAAGGTATTACTGGTGAGCAGAAATTGTTGAAACTTCTTCAAAGAGCAATTTGGCAGTGAGCACTCAGTCTCTGACCTAGCACTTCCCCTTCTGGGAGTTCACCCAGCCAAAATAATCCCTCGATGCCAAAGAGGTGGTAGAAAACATACAGCTTATTGAAGCATCGCCCGTAGGAATACAAATGACAAGTGGATGGTACTTTCCACTGGGCAGTGGTGGCATAGGCCTTTAATCCCAGCACTTGGGAGACAGAGGCAGGTGGAAGATCTCTGTGAGTTCGAGGCCAGCCTGGTCTACAGAGCAAGTTCCAAGACTGGCTCCATAGCTACTGAGAAACCCTGTCTCGAAAATTGATATGTATGTGTTTTTATGTGCATGGGTGGTTTGCTGACGTGAATGTCCGTGCACCATATGCCTGGTGCTGTGGAGGCTGGAGGATGTTTAAATGCCCTGAAACTGCCCTTTTTTTCTTTTTAATGAGGTAAATTTCCGTGAATATAGCAAAAATTCTATTCTTCCTCCATTATTCATTTCCCTTCCCCTCTGATGTTGGAGTAGGTACTTGGCTACCTAGAATAAGGGATACGTTTCCCAGCCTCCCTTGCACCGTCTTCTCCCTTTCCCAACCTCCCTTGTCCATCTTCTGCTAATGAGAGAAGAAAAGAAGAACACGGAATTGTCTTTAAGGAGAGGAGCTCGCAGGACGGCGGTGGCGCACGCCTTTAATCCCTGCACTCGGGAGGCAAAGACAAGCGAATCTCTGTGAGTTCAAGGCCAGCCTGGTCTATAGAGCAAGTTTCAAGACAGGTTCCAAAGCTATAGAGAAACCCTGTCTCAAAAAAAAAACAAAAAAAAAAAAAACAAAAAAAAAACAAGAAAAAAAAAAGGAGCTCCCCCCGCACCACCTTAAATCATCTTTTTGCTAGATAAATGCAGATGCAATGGCAGGAGCCCAGTACTGTGCTGGATCAATAGGTCAAATTCCCTGTTGAAGACAGCATGACAAAGACAGAAGGAATCTGGGTTTCTGATAACTGTAGAATCCTCTGGACTTCACTGGACAGAGATAGGAAGGTTTATCCTACTGATGTTATTTTACATTTTCTGTCACTCGCACCCCAGTTTCCACTCATCCGCCCCACCCCCACCCGTGGAGCATTTTTTTTGATTAATCATTGGTGTGTGAGGGCTACATGGTGAGTTTCAAGACAGCAGGCAATACATGGAGAGACCATGATTTTTCTTTTACAAAAAGAAAGAAAAGAAAAAGGAATTAAACTAAAACATTGTGTGTGTGCATCGAGATACAGCATCTTACTGGCCTGGAACTCTGATCCCATGATCCTTTCCCCTCAGCCTCCTGGGAGCTGGAATTGCAGGTATGCACCATCACATTGAGTTTTTGTTTTTTAAGGTTTATTTTTACTTTAAGTGTGTGCCTGTAGGCTTCTATGTGCCCACATGGACGCAGGACCCTTGGAGACTAGAAGAGGGTGTCAGATTCCCTGGAACTGGAGTTACAGGTGACTGAGTCCCCATTTCGGTGCTGGAGCCAAACCCTGGTCCTCCAGAAGAGCAACCAGTGCTCTTAGCTGCTGAGCCGTCTCCCCAGCCCTGAGTTTTAAATGTTTTGTTTTTTTTTTTTTTTTTTTTGACAAGGTTTTCCATGTAGTCTTGACTGTCCTGGAACTCACTTTGTAGACCAGGCTGACTTCGAACTCACAGAGATCCGCCTGCCTCTGTCTCCCAGGTGCAGGTATTGAAGGCGTGTGCCACCACTGCTCAGGTTAATTTTTAACTTTGATCATTTGGTGAGCCTGTGATGACTTTCCCTTTCTTTTTCTGTGTGCTTTTAGCAGCATGAGATAGCAACACCCAATAGAAACAGGCCATGTCTTGAATATTTCTATTTTGATGCTACATCTGCCTTTAATGGGCAGGACCTCAAGGTCAACACGCTACACGCGTACGAGCAACGTGTGTGTCAGTAGACGTTGAGATATTGAGTACTATTAGGCACTTGTCTGCAATTTTGAAAAAGGATGATTTTGTTACTGAAACTGATGTTCCCACAGGACTGACAGAGCAGCCTGATAAGAAGTATAATTAGTTCCAGCTGGGTGGTGTTGGCGCACGCCTTTAGTCCCAGCACTCGGAAGGGAGAGCCAGGTGGGTCTCTGTGAGTTCGAGGCCAGTCTGGTCTATAGAGCTAGCTCCAGAAAAGGCTCCAAAGCTACACAGAGAAGCCCTATCTCAAAAAACCACAAAAAAAAAAAAAAAGTATAATTCCAGGCCAATCTGGGCTACGTAACAAGACCTTGACTTGACGCAACAAACAAAAGCAAAACAAATCTGAATTCTAGGAACTCAGCTGGTGAGCGGGGAGGAATAGAGCATTGACAGAATGGCCTCAGGGAGGGGTGGGCAATGTGCCTCTCAGTGACAGATTGCTACACACCCATTTATAGTTCATTCTGAGTCGCTGCAGTAAACACTCAAGGCTAGCACCTTGTGCGTCAGCGTGTGTGCCTGGAGGTGTGGGTTAGAGGGCAGCCTCAAGTGTCGTTCCCTCTCACAGCAGCCACTGTGTTTCTGGAGGCAGGGTCTCTTACTGAGACCTGGCTCTCTGTGTTAGGGGGGCTGGTTGGCCACCTCTCCAGCACTGCACTCATGTCCACCCGAGTGCTGGGAATTAAACTCGGGTCCTCACGCTTGGCATCAAGCACTGAACATACCATCTCCCCAGCCCTGGCTGGAGTACTTTGTACAGAAAAAAAAAAAGAAAGACTAGAAAAATTTTGAAGGTCAGAGAACAGGGCACCATCGGCCTGGTGAGCCACCCTGCCCCATCTACACCGTCTGTGGTGGAGGGACAGCAAGCCTGCTGGTTACGCGCACAAGGCCACACTGGTGACAGTGATGGCCGCGCTTTATAGCAGCCCGATCCTGAGGGAGCTGACGCCCTCTGTCACCTTCACCGTTCCCTCTGAGGCACTGCTAATTACCTCCCCTCTTTAAGATCCCAGGGCCTCACCCCTGACACACCAGGAGCCCAGCATCCAGTGCGTGAGCCTTTAGGGTGTACACTCGCCCCTCAGTATTTCTGGAAGAACTAGCGATACCTCACCAGAGTAAAAAATAAAAAAAAGAGCAACAGTACCTGAGAGAGGCTGGCCCAGAAGTGACAGCTCCGGAACACTCCTGCTCTGTTAGTGGGAACACACAGGCACTCTGGAACACACGCTGGTGGTCTCTTCAGAAATGAAGTGCATCCTCGTTTGTATAGTGGTTAAAAAAAAAAAAAAAAAAAAAAAAAAAAAGAAAAAAAAAAGAAAAAAAAAAAAGAAATGAAGTGCAGACACACTCGTGCACTCACATACACACATGCATACATACAATACACACTATACACAACAAACACACCTACACACATTCCACACAACATGTGCAAATACACACTATACACAACAAACACACCCACACACATTCCACACAACATGTGCAAATACACACTATACACAACAAACACACCCACACACATTCCACACAACATGTGCATACATCCATATGCACACATACACACATGCACACACAGGTACACACACACTTGCATACACATACATACACACACCATATGCATGCAAGTACACTCAGCAATTTGTTCTCTCCCCACAAAAAAAAGAGGTGTCCAGAAAAAAAGCAGCTTGTGTAAGAGTGTTCTGGGAGACCCCTTCCTGAGACCCGAGTGACAGACCATCGTGACGACCATCAGTGGGGAGCTGTGAAAATGACTTATGGTTTGGCCATTCAGTGGAAATCAGTGCAGCAGCAGCAGCAGTAACAAAAAATGAAAAGCAAACTCCTGCTGGCTGTGGGGGCTGAAGCAGGCAGATAGTTGTGAGTTCGAGGACACCCTAAGCTGTCTCAAAAAGAAAAAGAAAAGAAATGGAAAAAGAGAAAGAGGGGCTGGAGATCAGTGAGTCAACCCCAGGGCTGAGAATGGAGACGAGGACCCATGGGGCTTGCTGGCCAACCAATCTAGCTGACATGTTTAGTTAGACACCTGGCCACAAAAAACAAGCTGGGATACTAGGACATGGCCGAGCAATTACGAGTAGGTGCTGCTCTTGTAGAGGACCTGAGTTCAGCTCCCAGCACCCACACGGCAGCTGTCTGTCATCTGTAAACCCACTTCCAGGAACTTGAAGCCCTCATCAGGCCTCCACAGGCACAGAAGTGGTGCACAGACAGACATGCAGTCAAAACACTCATACACAAATAAAATAAAAATAAATAGTTAAAATGCAAGATGGAGAAGTAATTGAAAAAGGCATGAGTCTCAATCTTGGCTTCCACATATGCCTGCATAGACACACATACATACACCACACACACATACATACACCACACATACATACATACACCACACACACATACCACACATACACATACGCCACAAATCCACACACATATATACACACATACACACACTACACACATACACACACACCACATACCATAGGCATACACATACGTATACCACACATACACACCACAAACATGTACATACACACATACATACACACCACACAGACATACATACACCATACACACACACATACACACACACGACACATACACACATGTATGCACACTCTCATAGAGAAAGAGATATTCAAGAATACACTGGGTGTTCCATTTATCTAAAATTTTAGAAATAAAAGCTGGGTGGTAAAAAAAAATAAATAAATAAAAAATAAAAAAAACAACAACAACAACAACAAAAAAGCTGGGTGGTGATGGTGAACATCTTTAATCCCAGCACTCGGGAGATTGCTGAGACAAGCAGATTTCTGTAAGTTCAAGGTCAGCCTGGTCTACAAGAGCTAGTTGCAGGATAGCTAGGGCTATTACACAGAGAAACCCTGTCTAGAAAAATCAAAAAACAAAAAACAAGAAAAAAAAGAAAGAAAGAAAAAATAGAAATGCAAATCTGCAGGCTGCGAGATGGCTCAGCTTACACCAACCACGTGTAAGCCTGGTGATAGGGGTCCCTTCTCCAGAACCCACTTACAGGTGAGAGAAACCTCACTCCACATAGCTGTCTTCTGACCTCCACATGCAAGCCGTGGCACATGCGGAGCCGCGGCGCGTGTGGAGCCGTGGCACACGTGGAGCCGTGTGGAGCTGTGGCACATGTGGACCTTGGCACATGTGGTAGCACACACACAATACAGCAGTAATAAATAATTATTTTAAAGACGGAGAAAATCCATAGTGACAGAAAGGAGATTGGGGTGGCTTGGACCAAGCACCAACTGGTTGGAAAAAAAAAAAGAAACAAGCCGGGCGGTGGTGGCGCACGCCTTTAATCCCAGCACTCGGGAGGCAGAGGCAGGCGGATCTCTGTGAGTTCGAGACCAGCCTGGTCTACAAGAGCTAGTTCCAGGACAGGCTCCAAAACCACAGAGAAACCCTGTCTCGAAAAACCAAAAAAAAAAAAAAAAAAAAAAAAAGAAACAAAAGTTTTGGAATGAGGGCCCTGATTTAACAGGTGGTAGAGGTTAAACAGACAAACACATTTGTCAAAACTCATCAAACCGGGGCTGGAGAGATGACTCAGCAATTTAGAGCATTTATTGCCCTTGCAAAGACCCCAAGTTCAGATCCAGCACCTGCAGGGTGACTCACAACCATCTGCTGTCCTGGAACTCACTCTGTAGACCAGGCTGGCCACAAACTCACAGAGATCTGCCTGCCTCTGCCTCCCAAGTGCTTGGATTAAAGGCGTGCAACTACCACCTCCTGGCGACCACAGCAAATCTTAAAAGGAAAACATTTCACTGAGGTAGCTCACTTACAGTTAGAGAGGTTTAGTCCATAGTCATCATAGTCATAACGGTGTGCAGGCAGACATAGTGCTGGCTACATCTTGATCAGAAGACAACAGGATGTAGACAGAGTCTCACACTGCATTAAGCTTGAGCAAAGGAGATCTCAAAACCCACCTACAGTAACACGCTCCTCCAACAAGGCCACACCTCCTCATTGTGGCAATCCCTTTGGGACCATTTTCTTTTAAACCACCACAGGATCCAAGGCCTTCTTCTGAACTCCACTGGCATGAGACACACCTGGTATACATACATATAGGCAAAACATTCATGCCCATAAAGCAAAGAAATCTAAAAAACATAACAACAAACAAAAACTATTCATCAAACAGGCCTTGGGCTGTAGCTCAGTGAGACCTTGCTTAGGGAGTGTGAGGCAACCCTGAGATTGAGTGCCACCATTGAGAACACCAAAAATCATCTCATCAAACTGTTTAAGTCAGGCATGTGAACACACACTGCTAATCACAGCACTCAGGAGGCAGAGGCAGGTGGCTCTCGTGAGTTTGAGGCCAGCCTGGTCTACATGGAGAATTCCAGGACAGTTAGAGCTACATAGAGAGACTCTGTCTCAAAACAAAACAAAAAACATACACATAGATGATGAATGATATTACATGTAATCATGGCTCTGTGAACGTAACCTAAACCACATAATGTGTGCTTAATTCTTAGCCTGGTTCATTGCCTTCCTGCTGCCCTCTTTACTGTCATTTTATATGTCCTGGTGTTTTGTCTACATGTGTGTCTGTGTACCGTGTGTATACAGTACCTGCAGAGGCCAGAAAAGAGCATCAGGTCCCTTGGAACTGGATCTACAGAGGGCTGTGAGCAGCCGTGTGGGAGCTGGGAACAGAACTCACGTCCTCTGCAAGAGCAGCCGGTACTCTCCACCAGTGAGCCTTCTCTCCAGGCCCCCTCTGTATTTGCTTATAAATTAGCATTTTTTACCTGTTCTCTTGGTTTTTCCCTTTAGCCTCTTCCGCAGATGGCATTAGGCCCATCACCACAGATGTCCAACTTCTGCACTACAGACACCATCTTGGTCCCTTCTCTCCATTTCTCAGGGATCCGAGTGTGGCCTTTGTTTTTCTAATTAAGATTTATTTTATTTTTAACTGTGTGCATGTGTGTGTGTGTGTGCGTGCGCGCGTGTGATGCAGTGTCGGTCAGAAGAGGTCAGAAGATCCCCTGGACCGGGAATTACAGGTAGTTGTGAACCACTGGACAGGGATTTTGGAACCAAACTCTGGTCCTCCACAGAGCAGTCCACTGAACCATCTCTCCAGCTACTAGGCATGACTTTTGTGGATGAAGAAAAGCCCTAGAAATGGGAGAGGACCTTTAAGAGTTGGAGCCTCAGTGGAGAAAGCGGGCCACTGAGAGCAGAACGGCTGTTTGTTTGTCTTGTTTTGTTTTCCAAGACAGGGTTTCTCTGTGTAGCCCTGGCTGTCCTGGAACTCACTCTGTAGACCAGGCTGGCCTCGAATTCACAGAGCTCCACATGCCTCTACCTTCTGAGTGCTGAGATTAAAGGTGTGCGCTACCATCGCCCAGCACCGTTCAGCTTCCTGCCACTCCCTGCTTTCTGGCTATAGATGCCAGCGGCCTCACAGCCCTGCAGATAGGACTGGATGTCTCTGAACTGTGAGCCAAAGTAGACCCCTCCTCCCTTAGCTTCCTTCTTGTCGGGCACTTGGTCACAGTGATGAGAAAAGTGACTAATTCAAAGGGAAGATGGAGGACTGGTGAGATGGCTCAGCAGGCAATGGTGCCCATCGCCAAGGCTGATGACCCGAGATCGACTCCCGTACCCATATGGTGGAGGGAGAGAACTGGCTCCTGAATGTCGTCTTACGACCACACACACACGTAAACATGCATGCACATAGAAATAAGCAACAACCTAAAAATGAAACAAGTCAAAGGGCAAGACAGGGATGAAGTCCGGGTGGGGGTGGGGCAAGAGGACATGCGGGCTCCCATGGGCAGTTCCCTAAGAGGCAGTGTTTGACCTGAAGCTGGAAAAGCACCAGGGCTCTGTTTTGTTTTGTTTACTCGTAGCGCTGAGCCCAGAGCCGGATAATACTTTGCCTCCGAGCTACACGCCTATGATGTGTTGTCCAGGTTGGCCCCATGCTCCATAGTTCAGGCCATCTTTCTGTCTTAGCGTCTTCAGTAGCTAGCACCACAGGCCTCTGAGCCCCAGGCTCCTCACTTCACTACAGCAAATCCAGTCTGTGTCCCGCACGCTCTCAGAGACTTTCCAGCCATCCCTGTCTAGCTAGACACTGTCCTCACAACCAACAGGTATACCCTAAACTAGAAAAGAAACAGTGGTAGCAAATGCTTTTAATCCCAGCCCTTGGGAGACAGAGACAGGTGGATCCCTGTGAGTTCAAGGCCAGCCAAACCTACACAGTGAGACCCGTCTCAAGAGAAAGAAAAAAGAATATCATCTTCAACAACCTTCTTAAAAATAGATGCTATTTTCTTTTGACAGATAGGGAAACTGAGGCACATGGCAGTTAAATGGCCTGCCTAACTAGTGAGTGGCATAGCCTTTGTGTAAGCTGTAAGCCATCAGGCCTCTCAGAGGGAGTGACCATGTTCGCAGGCTGTAGTGTGGAGAGTCAGTACGTTCTCCAGACCTGGTGGGCTCCCACCCTAGACCCCTGCTCTCCCAGCCCAGTCTCCCAGCCCCCCTATCCCTAGTCCCTAGCCTTCCAACTCCCCAGCCTCCCAACCCCCAGTCCCCTGCCCTCCCAGCTCCCCTGCCCCCAGCTCCCCTACCCTCCCAATACCCCAGTCTCTCAGCCCCCCTGCTCCCAACCCTCCTGACTCCCAGTCCCCCTGCCCTCCTAGCCCCCAGCCCCCCTGATTCCCAGCCCCAGTCCCCCTGCTCTCCCAGCTCTTCTGTCCCCAGCCCCCCTGCCCTCCCAATACCCCAGCCTCCTAGCCCCCCTACCCCCAACCCTCCTGACTCCCAGTCCCCAGGGCCCCTGCCTCCAGCTCCCTGCCCTCCCAGCTCCCAGTCTCCCAGCCCCCAGCGTCCCTGGCCTCTCACATCCTCTCGCCCCCTGCCTTCCTGTACTTCCTTTCCTACCACCAAATGCCTGTGGGTCTAGACATTTGCAGGCTTCCCTGCCCTCCTAGCTTCCTTCCCTTCAGTCACCCAAGTCCTCACGCCAGCAGCCTCAGAGGCTGCCCTGGAGGACATGACCATCCCTGGCCCCGGCGCTGGGATATGAGGTGCCAAAGGCAAGGGGTGGCACTCATCAGTCAGCCTCCGGGGTTGTCTCCTGAAGGTGAGCCGCAGACATGAGTCAGGAGTAGCTGCCCCTTATCATGGGAAGGGCGCTGTTAGAAGGTCATAAGGGACCTCCTCTCTCACTCTTTTTTCCTGTTGTCTTTTGATTTGTTTTTGCGCAATGGAGCCCTGGCTGGACTCACATTTATAGTGCTTCTGCTGCTTTGCCGCCAAGTGCTGAGGTGACAGGCCCAGACTCCACCCCTCTTGACCAACTAGAAAAAAACACACGTTCTGGATTAGTGTGAATTACATTTGAAAGCCAGGAAGAGCCAGGTGTGGTGACCCTTGCCTGTCTTCCCAGCTCTTGGCAGGTGGAGAGGAGAGACTGCCCTCCTGTGCCAGGTTCAAGGCCTCCTGAGCCACACAAGACTCTGTCTCAAAAACAAATACATAAAATAAAAGAAGATGCGTGCCATTGGGTCTTACTCTCAAACTTTTTGTTTGTTTTGAGACGGGGTTTCCTGAGTTCACTCTGTATACCAGGCTGGACTCAAACTCAGAGACCTGTCCGCCTGAGTGCTGGGATTAAAGGTGTGCGCTACAGGCGGCTCAAACTTTCTTTTCTTTTAAATATGCTATGTTCAAGTACTTTTGTCAGTCAGAAATCTTATGTAAATAAAAACGAAACCTACTTTCTCATTCCATTCAATTTGAATAAATTTATTCCTCTATCATCCACCAACTGGCGATGATTGCTTAAAGCTCCTGCAGCCGGCAGAAGCTCCTGCAGTGGGGAGGGGCTGACTGGACAGACCTTCCTCCTGGACCCCTAACTCGGTCAGATGCGATGGAAGAGGGGCATCAGATAAGCGCGAGCCCTACTTTCTTTTATCTGTTTTCGTGGCCTTGGGAATGCTAGCCAACCTAACCCCTGGCTTCTTTTCTTCCACATGTATGTGTACATGGTGTGTATATAGTGTGAATGTGTATGTAGGCAGGCCATGTGTGTGTTCAGGGGCCTGTGGAGGCCAGAGGTTGATGATAGGTCTCGTCTCCCTCAGTCACTCGCGGACCTTGCATGTTGAGGCAAAGCCTCCTGAGGAACCCCGAGCTGCCAGTCAGTCCGGGGGTGAATGTGCTCTGGGCACCCCTGTGTCTGACTCCCGGCGCTAGGATGACGAGTGGGCTCCAAACACCTCAAGTTTACAAGGGTGCTCCCTCGCACCCTCCTCCTGCTTCTGAAGCAAGGCTTTGCCCACTGAGCCACCTGCCCAGCCCCACCCACTCCTGTTTTGGTTTTGTTTCTGTCTTAAGGCAGGGTCTCACTGTGTAGTACAGTTTGGCCTGGGACTCTCAGTTTTCCTGCCTCAGCTGGGATCCTGTACAACTGTGACAGCATCTCTGACACCAGATTGTGTTCCTCAGCCCCCACTCTAGATACGGACTCCTTTGAGACAGCACTAGGTCTCACTGACTCTTAGCTCTGCCCGCATCGAGTCCTGCCAGCCCCACACGCCGGGCCCACTCTGGGTATGGTGTCTGCAGCTGACCAAGGCTGAGGCAAATCCAAAGCCCCTCCCTGTCCAGCCCTTCAGATCTAGTAGCTGTGTCAGACATGACCCCTCTACCTGGATGCCCTGGAGGAGCCTAGGAGAAGCTTCTACGTGAGGCAGGCGGCCTGTGTGGACTCTGCTTGTTTCACAACCAAAACTGTGTCCTGTCTAAGCCTCCCCTCAAGCCAGAAGCTCCTGCAGCAAGAGTCCAGGCCTGGTATAATCCCAGCACACAGAAAGTGGGGGCAGGAGGAGGAGTTTCAGGGGCTCAGGGTAGCAAGATGGCTCAGCAGAAAAAGGAGGTTGCTGCCAGCATGGTGACCCGAGCTCGGTCTCCAAGACCTGCAAGGTGGAAGGAGAGAACGGTCTGCCATAAGCTGTCCTCTGGCCTGCACGTCCGCACAGGGGCATGTGCCTGCACACACGCACTACCCACACAAATGAATGCAGCAAAAAAAAAAAAAAAATTATTTTTTTGAGACAGGGTTTCTCAGTAGCTTTGGGGCCTGTCCTGGAACTAGCGCCTGTTCAAGGAACATAACTTAGGTGCTAGGCCATCCCACCTGATTTGTGACAAACCAGTGAGCCACAGGCTTGGAGAGAGAAGGTGACTGTCCCTAAGAATGGCATTGTGCCAAGCATAAATGTGTGTCAAACCAAAGGTTGAACAACAAGTTGTCCCTCACTCATCTTTTCCGATATAAGGGAGTCAAAAAAGCAAAGACAAAAATGCCCTAGCCAGCCCCACGCCCAGCCCCACCCAGTTCCACCGTCCTTTTTATCTCCACAAGCACACTACGGTACCGGTACCTGCCTGCCCACACCCACACCAAACTAAATTCATTCAGTTTTTTAAAAAGGTCAGGGCTTAAGGCCTAGACTCACCTGTAGTGGGAGAAACTGTCTTCAGCAAACACAGGAGCTGCGCACCTGTAACCCCAGCATTCAGGAGGTGGAGGTGGGGGGGGGGTCAGGAGCCAAGGTCATCCTTGGCTACGTAGTCAATTTGAGGCCAGCCTGAGCTACACAAAACCCTATCTCAAAACAACAACACAACAAAGGCTCAGACAGGCTCAGGTAGTGGGGGCGGGACAGTTAAGGAATGCGAGGGAGGGGCCTGGAGAGATGGCACCCTCTTCTGACCTCGGGTGCCCGGCTTACACAGAGCACACACAAACACATTCAGGCAAAACATAAAATAAATCATTTAAAAACAAATGTGGGCATGAGAAAAAGAGAAACCAGAGTCACCGTACTGGGCCTTGGAGAAGTCAGTATACAGAAAGAACAGGGTCCAGCTGTTCGCCTGCCCTTCCCCTCTCCATAGCCCCATTCCTGCCAGTTACTCAAGCAGGGTGCCCCAGGGTGGGGCCCCATCTCGATGCTTCGTCTAATTCCCACCAGACACCAGCAGGGAAAACAGCAGAAAAGATACCAGATCTATATGAACCCAGAGGCAACCAGGGGTAAGCAGGCCTCTGTGCTGGAAGGTTCTCCGGAGTCCCCTTGGTCCAACAAGTGTGAGCTGGGGTGGACAAGGAAGTGTATGTGCATGAAACTGCATGTACATGTGTGTCTGTCTGGGTGCCCATGTGCATGTATGTGTGCATTTGATGTGGGGGTACCTCATGTTCATGCTTGTACTGGATTGTATATATCTGCATCTGCTGCTTGTGTCTTCGTGTCTGTGTGCCTGAGGCTATCTGTACCATGAGCGTGAGGATAGGGTGATGCCCATGACTGACGGGTACACAGGGGACCCACGGGGAACATTTTTGCAAACTGGTTAGTGCGCTGATGGCAGAGCAGAAGCCACATTTGGTTGTTGCTGTTGCTTTTTGAGACAGGGTCTCATGATGTAGCCCTGGCTTTCCTAGTACTCAATGTATAGACCAAGCGAGCTTCAAACTCACACAGATCTGCCTGCCTCCACCTCCTGACTGCTAGGATAAAAGGCATGTAACCACCAGGCCGGGCCTAGAAGGCATCTGTTTTGTGGTTTTGATGCTTTTGTGGAGTGTGTGTGCGTGCGTGTGTGCATGCCCAGAGATGGGCATCAAGTGACCTCCTCAGTCACTCCCCACCTTTATTTTGCAGGGCCTCTCACTAAACCTGAGGCACACTTATTCCAATAGCTGGCTGGGAATGACCTCCAGGGTTTGCTGTTCCCCCAGGGTTGGTATTACAGACACCACCAGTGGGTTCTAGGGATCCAAACTTGGGTCCTCATGCTTTCGACGACAGGTACCTCACCCGCCCAGCCATCTCTCTAGCACTTGTTTTTGGTTTGGGTCGGACAGGGTTTTAAGTACCTCAGGCTAGCCTCAATCTCACTGTGTAGCCAAGGCTGACCTGGGAAGCCTGACCTCTGCTTCCCACAGGCTGGAACCACAGGTGTGCATCGCCACAGTCAGCTCAAGTGTTTGCCGAGGGATGCTGTCTGCCTGGGTGTGTGTGGCTAGGGGCAGCACCACTCTACTGTCTTCCTGGGCCCACCCCAAAGCACCTAGCTTTGCCCAAAGAGCTCCAGTCTGATGCTCAGACCCGGCTACCCCGCCCACCCGCCCGCCAGGGAGGGCGTCAAATCCCAGCCCTCCAGGCGACAGAGATGACTCCAGCAAAGGAGCTAAGGCAGGGAAGAGGAAACCTGACGGGACCTGTCGAAGTCGTCCAAAGACTGCTTCCTCCCTCTGTGTTCACAGGGGACCAAGGCCTGGAGAGAGGAAGTGCTTGGGAGCCCTAGGACCGGAAGTGAGGGCTTCTGACTCCAGGTCAGCGCTCTTCCTTTAGGCCTTTAGCGCACTTGCACAGTCCTACGGGATAAATGGGCGGAGCAGTGCTGAGCCTGCTGGGTGTTCTGGGGAGTCTCCCTACCCCGCCTCCCTTAGCCAGCAGCTCGCTGTTTGTTCGTAGCTCACCTCTCTCTCCTGGGGTCGCCAACTCTGACGTCACAGCCAGTGGGCTGCATCCCAGTCAGCCTCTGGTCCCCAGCAACTGGTGGGAGTTACCGCCCAGCGGTAGCTTAAATGAGTGTTTTAGAGAGGGACCAGGGGCACCCACAGCCATCGTCTACCTTTCTTGGAAGCTCAGCTCTTTCTTCTCCAGGCCAAAGGATGGGAGAGGCCCAGCTTCTGAACAGCCTTGAAAGGGGGACAGAGAAGAAATGAGCTAACTACAAAGCCCTCACTTCTCCCTGTCCTTGGGTGGATGGTCTTGAGAGTTCCATTTTGCAAAGTCTTGGCCTTGCTAAAAAACCACTATGCTTAGTGAGGGGCTAGAGGAGTGGGAGGGGCTGGCATTCGACCAGGGACAAGTGCAGCAAAGGAGCCATGCTAGCCCTCTTCCTCACCCCCTCTTCACTCACAGCCTCTCCTTCTGGTCTCTGCACCGACTCCCACTTCCTGTGCCCAAGTTCAAGCAACTCCTCAGTGGAGGCCTTTCTACCTTAAGAACGTTCTTGTCCACAGGCTGGGTGTACGCTTGCCTAGTATGCATGAATTCCCGGGTTCAATCCCCAGAACCTTGTAAGTTGGGCATGGTGGTGCATGCCTGAATCCTAGCACTGGGGCAGGTGAAGGCAGGAAAGTCAGAAGTTCAAGGTCAGCCTCAAAAGTTAATTTTGACCTGGTAGTGGCGCACGCCTTTAATCCCAGCACTTGTGAGGCAGAGGCAGGTGGATCTCTGTGAGTTCAAGGCCAGCCTGGTCTACAAGAGCTAGTTCCAGGACAGCCAGGGCTATTGCACAGAGAAACCCTGTCTCGAAAAACAACAACAACAACACCTTTTCCGGCGGTGACGACCTCCCTACGAGAACATGCCTCTCGCAAAGGATCTCCTTCATCCCTCTCCAGAGGAGGAAAAGAGGAAACACAAGAAAAAGCGCCTGGTGCAGAGCCCCAATTCCTACTTTATGGATGTGAAGTGCCCAGGATGCTATAAAATCACCACGGTCTTTAGCCATGCACAGACGGTAGTCCTGTGTGTCGGCTGCTCCACTGTCCTCTGTCAGCCTACAGGCGGGAAAGCAAGACTGACAGAAGGATGCTCCTTCAGGAGGAAGCAGCACTGAAAAGCACCAGATTCGAGATGAGTGGGAACCATCCCAATAAACACATTTTGGATATAAAAAAAAAAAAAAAGAAAAAAAGAAAAACAACAACAACAAAACAAAAGCAAACAAACAAAAGTTCATTTTGGCTGGGCATGGTGGTGCACACCTCACATCCCTGGGGAGGAAGAGGCAGGTGAGTTCAGGGGTAGCCATGGCTACACGGAGAGAAAACAGCTCTAAAAATCTACTCTGGCCGGGCGATGGTGGCGCATGCCTTTAATCCCAGCACTCAGGAGGCAGAGGCAGGCGGATCTCTGTGAGTTCGAGACCAGCCTGGTCTACAGAGCTAGTTCCAGGACAGGCTCCACAACCACAGAGAAACCCTGTCTCGAAAAACCAAAAAAAAAAAAAAAAAAAAATCTACTCTGTCACCACCACTAATCTTATTGTCCACCCCCTCCGATAATAGCAGCTAAATTTATTTATTTATTTATTTATTTATTTATTTATTTTTGATTTTTCGAGACAGGGTTTCTCCATAGCTTTTGGCTCCTGTCCTGGAACTAGCGCTTGTAGACCAGGCTGGCCTCGAACTCACAGAGATCCGCCTGCCTCTGCCTCCCGAGTGCTGGGATTAAATTAGACACGTGCCTGCGTGTCTGTGTCATCTGTGCGTGTCTGTGTGTCTGTGCATCAGTGTTCAGATCGAAGAGAACCTTCTGGAATCAGTTCTCTCATCCCGCCATGTAGGTCACAGAGGTTGAACGTAGGCCATCACGCTAGGCAGCAAGAACCTTTACACACTGAACCACCTCACTAGCAAGATGTAATTTCAAGAAAATTCTGCAAAAGGCTGGGTGTGGTGGCACACACCTTTGATCTCAGCACTCAAGAGTCAGAGGCAGGCAAATCCCTGTAATTTCAAGGCTAGTCTGGTCTACACAGCCGGTTCCAGGCAGGCCAGCCAGGGCTAGTGAGACCCTATAGCAAAAAAATTGAAACAAAAATAACAACAACAACAACAACAAAACCATAAAGTTAACCTCTGTGGAAACTTCCAGAAGTCTATGACAACAACCAACTGATTCCTTGGGGTTCCAGCTCCCAAAGCTGGGCACTCTGAGCCTAGACACAGAGTCCTCTTTGCTCCGCAAATGTATGAGACCCAAAGACCAGGAGTGAGCAGGAGCTTCCCCATCAGTGCGCCCCCACGCCTGCCTGCCACTCCTGTCCTGGAGAACTAGCTGCACAGCAGAATGCCCCAGTTTCCTGTTCCTGGGAGGGGGTTTCCCAGCCGGCCTTCTCAGGTGCAAGTCTTGGGCTGGGGGTTGAGGGTGGCGCTCAGTGAAAGTCAAGCAAAAAAGGGCCTTTCTCCAATCCCTGCTAAAAATAACCCCGGGCCTGTGCTGAGGCCCCCCAACTTAGCGCTGTTTTGCTTGAAACCTCCAAGCAGCTCAGCAGTTGGGGCGCGGGCAGGGGTGGAGGGCCTGCTGAGGTTCTGTGACCCTGGGGGGGGGGGGACAGTTGCAGCTGGTCCTCTCAGGGTGCCTGGGAGGGGCTGGTGTGTCTGTGTGCCAGTGTGCTGTGGTGACAGGGCCTCCCAGCAGCCTGGGCTGGAAACAGAAGTCAGAGGACCAGTTGCGAAGGGGTCTCTGTCCTACTAACTGCAGCTAGAGGGGCCAGAGTTACTACTCCACGGGGTCCCCACCTCTTCTCAGAAGCACTCAGTCCCTGTAACCCAAGCCAGGCTCGGGGTGTAGGGGGGCTGTCTTGCCCCTGGAAGGCTCCTGGCACACACCCAACAGGGGGTGTCGCCTCACAATCCAGGTCCCTGTCTGGCTTCTGCTCTGCCCAAAGAGATGGGCAGGTCCTCAAGGGCGGGTGTGGTGGGGTGGGCAAGGAATTTCCCTGGAAACGGGAAGTACAAGATGTGTCAGTGTGGGATCCCAACAGAGCAGACAGAGGGGGAGGGAGGGGAGGAATGGGAAGGAGGGGGGAAAAGGAGAGGGAAGGGGAGGAGAGGAGGAGAGGACAGAGAGATGGGGGTAGGGAAGTGGAGAGGAGGATAAGGAAGGAATGGGGAAGGAAGAAGAGAGGAGCAGAGGGGAGGAAAGAAATAGAGGAGAGGGGAGAGGAAAGGGAAGGGGAGAGGAGGGTAGGAGGAGAGGGGATGGAAGGATGGGGGAGAGGCAGGAACGGGGTGGTGGAGAGGAGGAGAGGAAGGGGTGGGAGAGAGGAAGAGAGGACAGGGTGGGGGGAGAGGAGGAGGGGATGGGGTGAGGGAGAGGAGAGAGGGGAGAGAAAGATGAGCAAGAACAAGGAAGGGAACCGAGATGGGAAGGGAAAGCTTTTCTCTCAAGTCCTCTCTGATTTGGCTTCAAGGCTTCTTGGGACAGGACTGGTCTGCATTTGACCTCCTTATAACAAAGTAACAGAGCTCCAGGCCCTCCAGGACTTCTGCGTGAACAATTTCTCCCCACCTTGGCAAGCCCTAGATGGACCCTTACTCTCTGTCAGAGCAGGAACAGACTTAGGATGGCCACACGTCTCTACCCTATGTGCAGAACATGCAGGAGACGGCTCTTGGGAACGTGAGAAACAGTGTATTCAGAGAACTATTCAGGGGACACGAGAAAGGGTTTCAGAGGGGACTTCCCTGGGTAATTCAGGACAGATGAGCACCGCTCCTGATACTTGGTAGAAAATACACACACACACACACCACAAACAAAAAACACTTTATAGTCACAAGTTATGATTGATGGATTTTGAGACAGGGTCTCGCTATAGCCCTGGCTGTCCTGAATCTCATTATGTAAACCAGGCTAATCTTGCACTCAGAGAGATCCTTCTGCTTCTGCCTCCTAAATGCTGGGATTAAGGCACAGGCCACCACGCCCCACCTCCAGCTGTGATTCTTGGCCAGAGATCCTCAATCACTCTGAGCCTCAGTTTCCATCTCTACAAAATGGATCTAATCTTTCACAAGATTCTGGAGAGCTGTACGCTGGACTTGCTTTTTTTGTTTGTTTTGTTTTTTGGGGTTTTGTTTGTTTGTTTTGTTTTGTTTTTTGTTTTTCAAGACAGGGTTTCTCTGTAGCTTTAGAGCCTGTCCTGGAACTAGCTCTTGTAGACCAAGCTGGCCTCGAACTCACAGAGATCCGACTGCCTCTGCCTCCTGAGTGCTGGGAGTAAAGGCGTGCGCCACCACCGCTCGTTTGATTTGCCATTTCTGTATGCTAGAAAACACCAAGTTCTTCAACCTTGGGACCTTCAAAAGTGCTGTTCCCGCCGGGCGGTGGTGGCGCACGCCTTTAATCCCAGCACTTGGGAGGCAGAGGCAGTCGGATCTCTGTGAGTTCGAGACCAGCCTGGTCTACAGAGCTAGTTCCAGGACAGGCTCCAAAGCCACAGAGAAACCCTGTCTCGAAAAACCAAAAAAAAAAAAAAAAAAAAAAAAAGTGCTGTTCCCTTTGAAGGGAGTCCTGGGCCTCCAGATGTCCACAGGACTCCTGGGCTCCCAGCCCTCCCTGCTGGACCTGCACCCGCTCAGCTGTCTCCATGTTCACGTCTCCTGAGCACTTATGGCCCACATTATCTGCTAATTTGCTTCATTTTCCTGCTTGTTTATGGCCCTAACCACCCAGGATGTAAGTTTCTTAAGAGCTGACCCGGCCCTGGCTGCATTTGGAGTTTGCTAAGTATCTGAGTGGCCTCTGAGCACTTCTGAATGAATGAACAGCTAGCCTTGCAAATGACGTTGTGTTTAAGTGACTGATTCTCCCACAGGCCTCCCTGAGCCAAAGGGCAGTAAATGTTCCTTAATAGAGGCCTGGAGAACACTCTGGGCCTGGCCCTCACCCAGCCCTGAAGCTCCCCGGGTACAGGGAGCCGGGAGGCTGTCTGAGCTTCCGGCTGCTCCAGGATAAAGGTCAGTCCTTTGCTGGAACACAAGGTACTGCACCATCTGGGTCTGCCTGCCTCTGGCCTCATCCCCCTGGCCTCCTCAACCTGCACTCTGTGTCCAGCCAGACCAAACAGTGCCTGGTGCCTGCCACACAGCACAGGACTGTCTCATGCCCTCTGTCCCTTGTACCTGGAACAATTTGTTGCTGTGCCTAGCCAGCTCTCTGCAGACTTAAGAAGATTTACTTCCTCCAAAGGGAACTTGCCAGAACCTTCTGTCTGGCCACACCCGGGTCCCTGAGTTCCCAAGGCTTTAGGATGATACGGTTTTATGCATTTTTTTTCCTAAGTTATTCAGTGGTCTTGAGAACAACCACCAGCATCCATGTCTCTAGGGCAGTGGTTCTCAGCCTGTGGTTCACGACCCCACAAGGTCTAACGACCCTTTCACAAGGGCACATAACAGCTACTCTGCATATCAGATATTTCCATTATGATTCACAACAATAGCAAAATTACAGTTATAAAGTAGCAACAAAAATAATTGTATGATTGTGTGTGCACCACATCCTGAGGAGCTGTGTCAAAGGGTTGCAGCACTGGGAAGGCTGAGAAGCACTGCTCTAGGGGGAAGGCACTATGCCAGCTGCGCATAGGAGGTACTTAGTAAAGACCTAGCTTTTGCAGTCTGGTCCCAGAGCCTATGTTAGGTGCCAGAGAAGTGCCCTGAGTTGATAAGCCGGACTCTGGCAGAAGTTTGGGGAAGGATCATCCGGCCGGTGAGATGGCTCAGCAGGTAAAGGGCTTGCCTCCAAGCCTGACTGACCTGAGTTCAATCCTAGGGCCCACGTGATGGAGGGAGAGAGCTGACTCCCTAAGCAGTCCTCTGTCAATGTGCACTGTGACTCTCTCTCTCTCTCTCTCTCTCTCTCTCTCTCTCTCTCTCTCTCTCTCTCTCACACACACGCACACACACACACACACAAATAAAATGTAATATCTTAAAAAATACGACCGGCAGATAAGAACTGTATAAACAGAACTCTGAGTGAGCGAGAATGGAAAAAGAGGAAGAAGAGTAAACTTAGAGGAAGAAAACGCTGCCTAGAACACAGTGTCCCCCAGAGAGCCACCGAGGACAGGAAGCCAGGAACCAGCACAGAGGAAGCACACAGGGGCTATTTGGTGTCTCTACTCCATCCGCTGGGGTGGAAGAGTAGCGTGGGCAGGTCCTGTGGAGCTGTGACTCTCTCCTCTCCTGGGGTGACAGGGCGCTATGAAAGGCCATACACACCACCGGATATAGGACATCCTGGAAGTTTCTTCATCTCTCAGCTCAGAGGAGCCCTGTGACAGGAAGCCAGGCACCTTGACCTTGAGCGAGCACTTTAGCTACCCTGGTCTGTTTCCCAAGCTGCAGGGCTAACAGCCCTCTCCGAGGGGGCTCATGCTGAGTTAGGACTGCCACGCGGGACAGTCAGAGCCAATGTCTAGATTCTTCCCTGAAGCCCTGCTGTGGATAGTGAGACTATGCTGCAGATCACGCTGCTGTGAGCTGAGCAAAGTAGCCTAAGCCTGTGACCCAGCACTCAGACGACAGAGGCAGGAGGATCAAGAGTTCATGGTTCTCCTCAGTTTTGCAGAGAATTTAAGGCTAGCCTGGGCTACAGCCCTGTCTTATCAGGCCATATACCTCTGAGAGTGAGGTAGGTAACAAGAGATAGTTCAAATGTCCCAAGCTGGGAGCCATGACAGGCACGCCTGACACTGCAAATCTGCTGCTGGTGTCGTGGGGACCTTGCAAATGGGTCATTTCATCCTGTCCCATGGGCCAGTGTCACCAGTGCTGTGCTCGGAGGGAGGGTTGTGACAGGAGGGTCATGAATTCAAGGCCAGCCTGGGATACATTGCGCGATCATGTCTATAAACAAATAGTATGTCCAGTTCCAGTTTGCATCTTTGGTAGGGACTGAGTCCTGGCATTGAGATCCTGGGGTGGATCTCTGCCCTCCCTAGGCCCCCACCTCTGCCTGTGCCCTGTGACTGCTAGGGCAGATGCTTGAACAGTACAGATTCAGGGTGTCAACCTCACTTGTCCAGCTGGGTTCAGGGTTATTGCTGAGGTACAAGAAACAAATACGAGAATCAAAAGAGAGCGATGGAATTGACCTCAAACATAGAGAAGCTGGAGAGGAGAGGAGGGGAGGGGAGGAGAGAAGAGGGGAGGGGAGGGGAGGGAGACAGAGAGAGAATGAACATGAACTGGGGGCTTCCTGAACCCTTCTGGAGTTTGCCTTCACCCTCCAGGATGAACTCAATGGGCTCCCCACTGCTCCATGGGCTGTGGGAACTGGAAACTGACTCCGTTAGCCTTGGGGGGGGTCCTGGTGGGGAGGAGGAGGTGGGCAGATGAGAGCCGCTGGTGCCGACAGCAGGATGCCACTACTGGAGGAGTATAAATAAGAAACAGCCAGTGTAGGACTGGACAGAGGCCATTTGAAACACACGGTACATTCCGGCCCCAGTGTAACAAACTGTACCAGCCTTCCTGAGAGCTGGGAGCACTGCAGAGGGGTGGGAAGACAGCAGAGAAGCCTCCCCCCCTCCTCCCACAGTCCTGGCACCACACAGAAAGCCCCTGTCCCCTGGCAGCCACAGGAAGCGTACCATCCCCGCTCACACTTTGTACCAAGTTCCTCTCCCAACTCCAGACAGGGGTGGGGGAATCAGAGGAGGGTGGGAAAAAGGTGAGACTTGGGGGTGGGAGCCACAAGCCTGTGTGAGGAGTAGGGGCAGGCTGCCACCACAACCTAGGCAGCACAGGGGAGATGGCATGCATCCTTCAGACAGGGACCCACCCTGTCAGTCACAGCAAGTGAGGGTTGCAAGGAGGTAACTGAGGAAGTGCCTTACCCAAGGTCACACAGCCGGTTGTTCTCGGGGTGGGACAGAGTTATCCAGAACTGGGCAATGCTGGGCACTCTTGGGTGTAGGACTGTAGGAGTGGCAAGGCAGGGAACAGGCAGTGCCCAAGGACTAAGGGTGGGGAGCCCACAGTCAAGGCTGCCCCCACATGCTTTGCTTGGCCTTGAGTGGGCAGGGCTTGAGTACAGTCCCCTTCCCAACCTTCCCCAAACTCCCCCTTACATAGCAGAGATAACACTTGTGAAATATTTCGTGTGAAGGCTGTCTGGTGGGGATATCAACTAAAATGAGTCACCTCAACCCCTCCCCTATTCTCCTACACACACACACACACACACACACCACACCAAACCCCAGGCATAGCACCTTCTGGGGCCCTTTTGTTTTTCATATCACCCCCTTGTTCCTTGGAGGTTTCTATAGCTGTTACATACTTTAAACGTTTACCTGTTGGTTTAGGTTAACCATACACACACTGGGTACAAAATGTGTGTATGTGGTTAAACAGTAACCTAAACCTCATCACCTGGATTACAAAATGCCCAAGGCTCTTTGTGAGTTCGAGACCAGCCTGGTCTACAAGAGCTAGTTCCAGGATAGACTCCAAAGCTACAGAGAAACCCCGTCTCAAAAAACCAAAAAAAAAAAAAAAAAAAAAAAGCCCAAGGGACTTGGAGGGTTGGAGGGGGAGGGATGAGCTGGGATTGGATGAATGAAGGGTATGAAGGAGGCCTTAAGAAAAAGTTGACTTTTGGCGCACGCCTTTAATCCCAGCACTTGGGAGGCAGAGGCAGGAGGATCTCTGTAAGTTCGAGACCAGCCTGGTCTACAAGAGCTAGTTCCAGGACAGGCACCAAAACAAACAAAAAACCAAAAAACAAAAAAAGTTGACTTTGCTTCAGCCTCAAGGCTTTCTAATCCGGTTAGAACTGGGTGAATGAACAGATAACTAGAACAGGAGACAGGCCCCAGGCTGCTGAGCTTTGGGGAGGTGCAAGAGAATTTGGGTAAAGGACAGGGAGGGAGTGCGGTTTAGCTGGTGCCTCCTTCTCAGGATGGGGAGACCGAGGGCAGGCACCATGACAGACGTGATACCGAATCAGGGAGGTATGGAAGGAAGGGAGAAGCCAGGACCTTTGAAAATATCTATGGGGCTGGAGAGAGGGCTCAGGGTTAAGAACAGTTGCAGCTCTTGAAGAGGACCTGAATTCGGGCCACAGCGACTGACCGCTACCTCCTATAACCCAGTTTCTGGGGATCTGACGCCCTCTTCTGGATTTGGCAGCTCCAAACAGCAGTCAGCAGTGTGTGGTCTCTCTCTCTCTCTCTCTCTCTCTCTCTCTCTCTCTCTCTCTCTCTCTCTCTCTCTCTCTCTCTCTCTCTCTCTCTCTCTCTCTCTCTCTCTCCTCTCTCTCTCTCTCTCTCTCTCTCTCTCTCTCTCTCTCTCACACACACACACACAAATAAAAATGAAATAAACATTAAAAAAGAAAGCATGTCTCACTTTTCATGACATCCTTAGCTCAGGCTCAGCACACAGTCCCTGGCTTGGGAGAGGAGCCAGCACTTGGTGTTGTCTTTGCAGGACGATTGAGAGAAATGGTGACTCTCAGTAACACGCCAGTGTTTGGGGCTGAACAACAGGCAGAGCCTTTGGGGTCCTCTTGCGCCACCCTGCCCTTGCTCCACCACTCCCACTCGGCTCTCCCTCCTCTCAGCATCCTGCCAGGGGCTTCCCAAGCTTTCCAAAAAGGCCGAGCTTGGTTGAGGACTCCGGGAATCCCTGGAGTCTCCGTGCTCCCAAATTCTGTGACGGCTCAAGGGTGGGGGTGAGAAAGTGGGAGGCTCCTCCGGGGGATCGCTTGAATTGGTCCCCTCAAAGCGGGCTTCGTTGTCACGTGGTCACATTCCAGGTCTCCCAAGTCTGGGTCTGGCGTGCTTCCAACTATCCTCCTGCAGTCACTGGGACTGAACGTTTGCGTGGAGGGTGGGAAGTGGGGGTGGGGGGCTCTTAATACCTGCCCCAGCTCCCAGCTGTAGTCATTCTCCACCAACCCGGGGCAGGGGATTCACCCAATCTGGGAGGGCAGAGGCGTCTGGAGAGGCGCGGGTGCTCGGAGGCTGGTGAGTGCTCAGGGTTGCTGGGGCCCACCCTCCAGGGGTGCGTTCTGAGAGTCCCTGCGGCCACGGGAGGCTGCGCCATAGCGCAAGCCGCGAGCACAAACAGGGCGAGGAGGCTGGTGTGAGCGCCTGGGCCCGCTGCCAGAGCGCTGGGGCTGGAACACAATGTCCCGGGCGAGAGCTGGCGGGCGGGCGGGCGGGCGAGCGCGAGCGAGAACAGCCTGACTCAGCAGCTGGGTAAGTGGGTGTGTTCGCCCGCTCCCCAAATCAACCGCTCCGGCAGCCTGCGGTCAGCAGCCGGCTCCGCGTGGGGAGGAAGGGCGCGGAGCTCCGGGACCTCCACACGGTCGGGTACAAGGACTCCTCACCCCTGCATGAAGCCTTCTCCGGACCCTCCAGGCCAGGGCACCGCTGGCCGGTTCAACCCACCTGGGACGAGAGTATCCTCCTCACCGCATCCACCCGTGCAGAGGACCACGGAGCTGCTGGCTACAGGCTCCGTGGTCCCACCAAGCCCCACCCACTCTGGAACACCTCTGGAGGTCTCAGAGTGGCTTGTGACTGTCAGTTGCAGAGAAAGCAGTTTGTTCTGAGGTTTGGGGGGTAAAGGGGCCAAGCAAGAGCATCCTAGAAGAATTAAGGCAGAGTTCTGCACTGTCCTTGACTGACCCAGAGTGTTCAGTGTCTCTTCCTGTCCCCCTCCTTTCAAAACCACTGGGGCCCTGAAGATTTCCTCCCGGGAGGGAGGGAGGGAGGGAGGGAGGGAGGGAGGGAGAAGCAGGTGGCCTGGTCCTCTGAAGCCTGAGACTCTGCTTTTTTTGCTGTCCCCACCCTCCCACCTGAAGCCACAGCAAAGGCCCACGAAGCTGGCCACCCAGCCACAAAATTCCTCCTTTGCGCTTGCTGACTCTTGTGGTCTGGTGGGGCCATTGAGAGCATGGCAGCAGGCCAGAACCAGAACGGGTGGTTCCTTGGGGGCGGGGTTGTTTAGTGCTCCAGCCTCCTGGGGTGTCTTCAAGGTACCCCGAGGGACACCCTGTGCCTGAAGAGTGCCAGGACAGGCAGGGAGGGGCTCTGTCCTCTGCTGGATTCCCGGAAAGGTTTTGGCAGACAGCACAGGCTTGGGTTCCAGAGCCTTCCAGGCTGAAGTTTAGGGGAGGGACCCTAGACTGCTGGAGTACCTCACCTGGGCCTAGTGTCCCCAGGCCATCTGATTGCACCATCTGAACACTCTGTAGCCAAAGGTGAAGGGAGGGGTGCCAACGTGGATCCAGGCTAGGGACCACTTTTCAACACAACACACACCCCATGCAGAAGGTCACTCAGCTGACACTCAACAAACTGACTGTCACCTATTCCAACCTACAACCATATCAGTTCCTGGTGCCTGTTTGCTGGTGTAAGTGAAATGGTAACCTGGGTACACTGACTTCTCTAACTTCTGGTTCCCCACCAGACACTTCTCTTCACATGCTTCTAAGGGACTGACTTAACTGCCCACTAAGACCTGATCCCCCGAACTCCCTACAGTGGTGGGCTAATTTTTAGGGGGGCTGAGGATGAAATCTAGGCTCTTTGAGCTAAATCTCTACCCCTGTTGTTGTTGTTTTTTTTTTTTTTTTTTTTTTTTTGGTTTTTCGAGACAGGGTTTCTCTGTGGGTTTGGAGCCTGTCCTGGAACTAGCTCTTGTAGACCAGGCTGGTCTCGAACTCACAGGGATACGCCTGCCTCTGCCTCCCAAGTGCTGGGATTAAAGGCGTGCGCCACCACCATCCGACCCCTGTTGGTTTTTATTAGACTGGGTGTTCACAGCCTAATGCCAGCACTGCCTCTTGCTTGCCCAGCTCCAGCCAAAGGAGTAGAGGGATCAGTAAGGAGGTGCCATACTGTGGCTCCTACATAGCAGGCAAAGCACCCAGGAAACAACTGGCTACAAAAGCCACTCGCGAGAGTGCGCCCTCTACTGGAGGGGTGAAGAAACCTCATCGTTACAGACCTGGCACTTCCGTGAAATCCACCCATCTTCTGACTGGCAAACTCCCTTTCCAGCAATTGCTCAGGACTTCAAAAGAGATCTGTGTTTCCAGAGTGCAGCTATTGGTGCTTCACAAGAAGCAAGTGAAACCTGTCTGGTTGGCCCTTTTGAAGATACCAACCTGTCCATGCCAACCATGTAACAGTTGGGCAAAAAGACATCCAGGAAGCTAGCCTCACCCGCGGAGAATGTGTCCCAGAGTCCAGGATGAGGGGAAATGTTCCATTCTCAAAAAATTTTTTTTCTTCTTCCTGTTACCGGTAGTTCTGACTGTTAGGGTTTTTTTTTTTCCCCATGGGGTCAAAAGGCACCTGAGTATATGATTGTGAGTGGAAAAATAAGGGACAGAAATCAGGTATTGGCAGTTTTTCCATTTTCACTTGATAGGAATTTTTAATATAAATATGAGATGTAAATAAAGTATTAATGCGGGCAAAGGGGTACAGGGAACACAGTTCAACAGTTCAACTTTATAACCATTATAAATAAACTTGTTAAAATTTTCTGGACAAAAAAATTAAAATGACTGAGCCCTTCGTAGTGGCGGTGCACAGCTTTAATCTAAGCACTCAGGAGGCAGATGCAGGGCTATCTTTGAGTTCGAGGCCAGCTTGGTCTACAGAGCGAGTTCCAGGACAGATAGGACTACACAGAGAAACCCTGTCTCAAAAAACAAACAAACAACCCAAAATAAAAACAAAACCAGATGAATAAATAAAATCACTGCGTGTGCCCGTGTGTACATGTGTGTATGCGTGTACAAGGTACAAGTGTGTGCGTGTACAAGGTACATGTGTGTGCGTGTACAGGTACATGTGTGTATGCGTGTACAGGTACATGTGTGTATGCGTGTACAGGTACATGGTGGCAGTCAAAGGACAGCTTTGTTGTCTGTTCTCTTTTCACTCCGTAAGAGCTGGTGGCAAGCGTCTTTGCTGCTGAGCCATCTCGCTGGCTCTAGTTAACTCTTAATTGATCTCTTTATCAACAGCCTATATTTGATCTGTCACTACATACCAGATTCTTCATTTTGCTCCTTATGTTTAAAACTGCTATTATTTGTTCCTGACTTTTTCCAGTTCTTTCTCTCCAACCCTAGAGAGTCCACCTTTGGCACAAATTGTCCTGCTTTCTGACCGGGAGTTCTCCTTGCTTCTACACACCCTCCTGGAATAATCGTTCCCAAACACCATTTACTGTGTATGCTATCAACTTCAGCCAAGCACTCTGGGAACACTGGGTACTGTCCTGGGTGTTCCCTGAGCAGAGGCCTGGGCTCATTCATCCATTCCAGCCCACTGTACTAGGCACAGGCCTCACAGTGAGGGGACACTAGGCATTCTTTTTTTTTTTTTTTTTTTTTTGGTTTTTCGAGACAGGGTTTCTCTGTGGTTTTGGAGCCTGTCCTGGAACTAGCTCTTGTAGATCAGGCTGGTCTCGAACTCACAGAGATCTGCCTGCCTCTGCCTCCCGAGTGCTGGGATTAAAGGCGTGCGCCACCAACGCCCGGCGACACTAGGCATTCTTAAGTGAACAAACCATTCATTTGATCCAACATTCCCCTCACCTCCTTCTTATTCTCTCTACCAAGTTGGTCTCTCTAGTCCCACAGAGCGTCGTGCCTTCCTGATGCTCACTCAGGCCCTGTTTTTAAACATTTGTGTGTGTGTGTGTATGTATGTATGCATGCATGCATGTATGTATATTTGGTGTGGGTGCAGGTGTGCCAGTGGGCAAATGTGGCAGTCACTGAACAACTTTCAAGAGTCATTTCTCTCCTTTTGCCATGTGGCTCCCAGGTCATCAGGTTTAGCAGCGAGCACCTTTGCCCACTGAATCTGTTTTTGCCCTATTTTTCATCTACTTCAGACTCTTCAGAGTTCGGAAGGGGAAGCTAACATCCAGGTTACCCTCAGAGAGTTTGTGCTAAATTGCAGACACAGGGCAGTTGCTGTGGTACCTGCTCCTATGAGACAAAGCCACAGAGGACAGAAGACCCAAAGGAGGGGCTGTGGATGTACCTAAGTGCTTGCCACACACGTAGGGGGCCCTGGATCCCTCCATCCCCAACAAGGTGTGGTATACACCCATAATCCCAGCATTTGGAAGGTAGAGACAGGCAGATCAGACGCTTAAGGTTATCCCTGGCTAAATACAGAGTTTGAGGTCAGCCTGGGCTAGAGATCCTGTTTTAAAACAAATAAAAAAATTAAAAAGGGTCTGGTTAGCTTGAGTCACCAGTTTGGCGGCCTGGCTTTACAACCACCTCCTGACCTACTTGGAAAGGCACCTTCCACAGGAAAGCCTCTAATAATACCAACCCTGTTTTGATCCTTTTGAGCAGCCATCAACATTTTCTAGGTTTTATTGCTTAATTATGTCCTGTGGTATCTTCACGCCATTTCCCCGGAGACTATAAACTCCTTCATGACGGAGACACTCGGCCTTTCCTATCACTTAATCTAAGAAGGAAAAACGACGAGGGGACTCAGATCCACAGGCGTGGGTCCTGTCTTGGCTCCACCGTTTAGCTACTGGGCTAACACTGGTTCCAACAGCTAGCTTAATGAATCGCTCAGACTCAGTTCCTACAACTGTCAAAGGAGCTAGAACTACAAGGGGCAAAGGTCACAAAGACCTGAGTGCTGGGAATGAGTTGATAAGTCGTGAGCACACAGGTTTGCCTTCCTTCCCTGAATGGCTGAGGCCTTCCATGAATTACAGAACTATCTTCCCTGATTAGCGCTTGTTACAAGAGAAGAGAGGCACTGAATAATTACATAGGTGGCGCAGCGGATAAAGGCGCTGCCAAGCCTGACAACAAGGGTTGGATTCCTTCGCTCCCACGAGGTGGAAAGGGAGAACTGACTCCTACAAGTAGCTGCTCTCAGAGATCCTTTTGCACGTGGTGGCACGCGAGCCCCACCCCCGCAATAAATCTAAAAGAAGAAAAATTACATCGACTCCAGAATCATATCCCAGGTGCAAGGCCACTCCACCCGCATTCGTGACAACCTGTGTACAGGAGGCTTGGAAAGAGCAAGACAGTCCCTAAGAATGGCGACAAGCATAAACATTTGTTGAATCAAAACAAACGAACACAAGTTGTCGCTCATTCATTTTCTCGAACACCAAGCAAGTCAAAAAAAAGTCAGAAACGCCCCACCCCGCCGCGCCCCCAGCCCAGCCGCACCCTGTCCCAGAGCACCAGGCTGCCTGTAGTCCCTAAAGTCCGCCTGTCTCCAGCCCCGCCTCCGATTGCCTTGGAAACAGTGACGTTTAGGGGGCGTGGCCGCTCTCCATCCTCTCCAACGGCTTGAGCGGCGCCTTAGCGCAACCTGGGGGCTGGGTGGGGGGAAAGGATGAGGTTATAGTTGCTGGGTCTTCCCCCGCCCCTTAGGCGGGAGATAACTACGCAGGCCAGTCCGCGCCCAGGAGAGCGCGCGCCTCGCGATTGCTCTTGACGATCTCGCCCTGGATCTGAGAGTGCGGGCCGGGTCCCCGGGAACCTTTCCTTGCGATCTAGCAGGGTGGAGGGGTGGAGGTGGGTAGGGAGTCTGGAAATAGCAGGCTTGGGTCCCCGAGAACCTCCCCTGGCGATCTAGCGGGAGTCTGGGAACTGTAGGCCTGTCCCCGGAAGCCCACTGCACCCTCCATCCTTGACGCTATACGGGCAGCTCGGCTGGGCGCAGTCGTGTGCCTTCCGGGGCACCCAGGCTCGCTGCGCGCCCAGGGCGCGGACGGGAAGGGGTTAAACAAGGTGCTGGCGTGGGGCGCGGCGGGTGTGGAGGAGGGGAGCGGGGAGAAAGTGAGAGCGGGGGCGGGGGGGGGGAACCGGAGCGAAAGAACATCCTGTGCCGCCGCCGGATGCGAGGGGCGGGGGAGGCCGGGCGATGCGCTCCGCCCCGCGCTCCTCCTCCCGGGCGCTGCCCTCTCCCGCGCTTCACGCGGCGTCTCCTGGTCCCCACGCCTTCGCGGGTCATGAGCTGGCCAGAGGGGCCCCTCGGCTCTAATTCCGCGGCCGGGGTAAGCGCGGGAAGTGTGGGATCTGCTGCGAGGCACGGGCGCCCCCCAGTCTGATCCTCTGAGCACTGATGGGGAGGTGTCCGTTGCACAGCGATAGGATCTGCACCTTCTGTGGCCAGTCCTGCTGGCTGCATTTTCTGAGCCAACACCGAAACGCTGATTGTGGAGTTTGAGGAACCCCACACTGCGGGGATTAGAACCCGAATCGATCGGACCGCAAAGGGCTTTTCAATGGGTGTAGCGAAAACTCAAAAACCCCTTAGCTGATAAGGCTCCCGAGAGATAGGCCGCGGAAGTGAAGGAGGCTTACCGAGTAAAGGCCTTTGCCTTCAAGCTTGACGACCTGAGTTCGATTCCCTGATCCCATATGGTGAGAGACCTACCGATTTACGTAAATTGTCCTCTGATCTCCACATGTGTGCCTTAGTATGCGCATACCCTACTCCCACCCCCACCCCCGATAATTTAAAATTCAGGGGAGCCGAACCTGGTGACTTTTAACACAACAATCAAGAGGCAGAGACAGAATACCTCTTGAGTTGAACTCCTGGACTATCTAGAGTCTGTCCTAAAAAACCAAAAGTAAGCCGGGTGGTGATGGCACATGCCTTTAATCCCAGCACTCAGGAGGCAGAGGCAGGTGGATCTCTGTGAGCTCGAGGCCAGCCTGGTCTACAGAACAAGTTCCAGGACAGCTAGGAGTGTTATACAGAGAAACCCTGTCTCAAAAACAAAACAAAAAAAGTAAAATAAATAAGTAAATAAAAGTGTTGTGGATAACAGTTTCGCTCTACACCTTAGCCTCAAATGGGGCATAAGCTAGCCATGTGGGCGGCTGGGTGCCGGGGACGCAGCCCTGCCACTCATATTACAACATATCTGAATGCCGTGGGTTTGTCTGAGAGACCCTGTCTTAATGAGGAAGGTGGGAGAGAGGGTAACAGCCAACCTGGCACACCTGGGAAGGAGAGACTTCAAATGAGGACTTGACTCCATCAGATTGGTCTGGGCCCATGTCTGTGGAGCACCTCCTTGATTGCTGATTGGCTAGAAGGTGCCAGTACTAAACAGGTGGGAGTAGGTTGTGTGGAAAGGTTAGTTGACCATGAGCCAAAGACCAAGCTAGAAAAAGACGTTCTGTGGTTTGTGCTTCGGTTCCTGCCTTGATTTCCCTAAATGATGGACTGTGACCCGGAAGTGGAAGCCAAGTCGACCCTTCCTCACCAAGCTGGGTTTGTCACAGTGTTTATCACCACAGAAAGCAAGCTAGAATCCAGGATGATTCTAGACGTCAGCCTTGAGCCTCCACGTGTATACACACATATGCACACATATGCCAACACATGTGGTACCATACATGAACACAGGTACACCACACACACACATACTGGAAAATGGAATAAAAGAGAGGTGAGCATTGTGCATAGGCTATTAAGTGTGCAGAATCAACTCAGTTGGGGGTCAGAAAAGGTGGGAAGGCTGGGTGAGAAGGGTGGAGCATGGACCTCGTCTTAGATCAGCCAAAGTGGCCTTTGAGTCTCAGGTGACAGTCCCCCCCAGGTGGCCATTTTCCTGTCCTGAGTTGTCAGGAATGAAGGGTGATTCCACAGCAGTAGAGACTGTGCTCCCCTTCCTTGGTTCCTTGTTGCAGAAGACCCTGGAATTGCCTATCTGAAGTCAGGCAGATCTGGAGTGCCCCTGGTGGCTAGCGATAGAAGAGGGGACAGGAAGATAATGGCTTCAGGAGCAGTCCCTGTTCCCTGCACCTAGTGGGTGGCGCCTGCCAGGTCCTGTCCTTACAGCTACCCCCCCCCCCAAACTTCTGTCTAGGCTCAGCTCTGGAGCCTTCTGACCTGGCTCTTTCCAGCAGGCAGGCTCAGCCCTGCTCTAGCACCTTCATGCTCTGGGCCAGCTCGAAGCCCCTCACCTCCACACGCAACAGCAAAGGCTATGAAGAGACCCTGGTGAAGAGAGAAGACACCTAGGCAAGCTGCTCTTTCTCCCTCCATGTTAGGAGAACACAGAGCCCCTCATTCCAAACAGTAAGAGCTATGCCTATAAGTCTCTAAGCTGTGACATCATGGCTTATAGACCTACTAAGTGCAGGCCGCTAAGCTGGATGCAAGTCACACAAAGACTAGACCCCTTGAGACTTCCTCAGGGAGGCAGACTCCAGGGCTGCAATCAGAAGCTGGGCGGGACGATTCTTTCTAAGTTGTCCACCTGTCATTTTCAAGCCCGGGTGTGAAGAGGAAACCCTGTTTGAGAAACAACCTGCCACCCAGGCAGAACATCCATGCTAGAGATCAACAGATGGTCTTGGAAGTTGAGCTTCCCCAAACCCAAAGGCCCAAGCCCAGAAGTGGGCCTCTGCTGCCCTCTAGTGGAACAAAAGGTACTGGAACGCGCCACGCGCCGGCCACTCCAACTTGGCTCAAAGAAAAAGGAACTGGAGATCAAAATACACAGCCCACACACGTGAAGATGACATAGTGCAACCCCTCAATTTAAACAATAAATATGTATTCTAATAAAAAAAAACAGGAGCTGGAAAGATGGTTCCGTGGGTAGAGCACTTACCACAAACACAGGGGTACTGATCCCCAGTACCCACATAAAAAAATTCAGGCACAGTAGTGTGTGCCTGTAATCTCAGCACTGGGGAGGTGGGGACGAGAGAATCCTCGGGGCTTGTTGAACACCTGGTCGAGTCAGGTCAATGAGCCCCAGGTTCAGGGAGAGGTCCATCTGAGAACAATATGACAGTAGCTAAGGTGCACACTGTTCTTGCAGAGGACCCAAGTTCAGTTCTTGGCACCCACATCTGACAGAACCACCTATAACTCCAGCTGCAAGATCTGGTGCCTTTTGCCCTTGAAGGCACCTGATTGACGGTCACAAACCCACACACAGATGTAAGCACATAATTGAAAACCAGTACTGGGGGCTGGAGAGATGGCTCAGTGGTTAAAACCATTGGTTGTTCTTGCAAAGGGCCTAGGTTCAGCCCCCAGCACCTACATGCTGGCTCACAGTGCTCTCTAATTCTCGTGCCAGGTGACCTGATCTCCATGGGTGCACATACATACATGAAAGCAAAACATTCAGATACATAAAATACAATCAATAAAATATGATGGAGAGAAGCTAAAGAATATACCTGATATTAATGTCTGTCCAGCGTATATGCATGCGAACACATGGGCATTTATATCTGCACGTGCATACAGAAACATGTTCATGAATGCACACACACCTCCCACACACTCCTACAACCAAACAGGCTGGGCATGGTGGTGCACACCTGTAACCGAGCACTTGGGCAGTAGAGGCAGGAGGGTCAACCAAGGTCATCCTTAACAAAATAGTAAGAAGGAAGCCAGTCTGAGCTCGTGATACCGCATCTCAAAAACCTGAAAGCCAGGAGGTGGAGAGGCAGCTCAGGGGTAAAGAGCACTTGCTGCTCTTCCAGAGGACTCGAGTTTAGTTACCGGCACTCACAACTGGCCGCTCACAGCTGTAACTCCAGCTCCGGTAGATCCAGCGCTTTCTTCTGGACTCCTTGGGTACCATATGCATGCGTGTACGGCACACATACACATGCATAAAACACTGAAGCCGGGTGTGGTGTCACACACCTCTAACTCCAGCAAGGAGGGGCAGAGGCAGGTAGATCTCTGGGTTACACAATGAGACCCTGTCTACAAATAAATGATGGGAGATATAAAAACAGGCAGTGACGAGCCCATGGCCTTGCCATGCCGGGAAGTGCAGTCTCTGAGCCCCACTCAAGCCCCCCCACCTTCTACCTCCGGAGTCCCTGGCTTCATCTCTGCAGCCTCCGAAAGCTGAGTCCTCTCTGCTTGGAGGCTCTCTGGCCTCTTACTTCCCTGAGGGCCACCCTTAACCACATCAACTCCCGGATTTCCTTTGTTGCCTAGGCTTCAATTCTAGTACCCTGGTTCTCGGCCCTGCCAGGGTTCTGGTTCTGGAATGTTCTCTGCAGGTGCCTTGGGCCTAGCTCCCACCTAGACCACAGGGCAGCACTGAAGTCATGGGCAAGACCATTCCCCGGTGCCTGCAGCAACTGGACCTCCGCAAAAGTGTTGTGGGCCTAGCTACAGGCGCCGGGGCCATTTACCTGCTCTACAAGGCCATCAGGGCTGGCATAAAATGTCAGCCGCCCCTCTGCTCCAACTCACCCATCTGCATCGCCCGTGAGTGTCCGGTCCCTGGGGAGAGGGCTCTGCCCCAGGAGACACCTGCTCCTAAGGCCTCCCCTGGGGGAAGGCCCAAAGGTGACTCCTTCAAGCTGCTCTCTCCCTTCCTTCTCTCCTCAGCCTGCCTCAGTTTCCCTCCCCCTCCCCAGCACCTGAGGCAAGGCCCTGCTATAGAAGACAGTTGGGGGGTCCCTGAATAGCAGAACTCGTGGAGCTGGGTCCAAGGAATCACCCACTCTGGCTTCCTCCACTCCAGGTATTAGAAGTGGGATCAAGAGCTTTATCTGTCTTGCTCTCCCTCAGGACCTGGAGCCAGTGAAGGAAGGAAGAGCAGGGACTTTCTGCCCTAAGCTGCCCTAAGTACATTTTTATTTTATGTGTTAGGGCAGTTTACCTGTGTGGGTGTCTGTATACCACCTGTGTGAAATGCCCAGGGACTCCAGAAGAGGGTATCCGATTGATGGTTGTGAGCCACCATGTGGGTGTCAGGAACCGAGCCCCGGTCCTCTGGAAGAGCAGCCAGTGTCCTTAACCCCTGAGCCATCTCTCCATAGGGTACTTTTGTGCCATCAGAGAAAGGGTGACTTCTTGGAGATGGTTGGTTGTCATCTGCCGGGTGTCCGGCAAGCCTGTCACGGCTACACACCAGGAAGGTTGTGGTTGTGAACCAATGAGCAAGCCTCAGGACAGAGGGCACAGGAGTCATGGTCCTCGCGCAGAGCCCAGGCGGTGCTGTTAGTGCCTGAAGGACTGGGCACAGCGAAGCCTTCACTTTAGAGAAGCCTTTGCCCTTGGCTCCCTCCTCCCCTTCCCCCACTTCTGAGTCCATCTCCTGAACTGTGGGCCTGGGGTGCTGTCTAGGCCTGGCCATCGAGAGAGAGCGTCAGGGGCGGGACTCGGGAGAGATCCGAAGACTCCTCAACTCGCTGGAGTGCAAACAGGATGAATATGCCAAAAGCATGATCCTACACAGCATCACCCGTTGTGTGTATCTGCTGGAGGCTGAGGTGAGGAGAGGCGGGGTGGGGGCGTCCCCCCGGTCGTCAGTCTGCCCCCCCCCCCCCCCCCCCCGGCTCGCAGCTCACCCCTAACCCCAGGCAGTGTCCTTAGACCTGTCCCTCTGGCTGGTGGCGGCAGGGGGAGGTCTCAGAGACTTGGGAGACAGTGGTCCCAGGACACCCGCTTCTCCTGTCTCTCCCGGCTCTCCTCACATGCTCTAGGCCTCGGCTTGTACTACCGATGACATCAGCCTGGTGGGGGAGATGCTGGATGACAAGGACAACAGCGTCAAAATCCAAGCCCTGAATGCTCTTAAAGCTTTCTCTGGAATCAGGAAGTTCAGGCTCAAAATCCAGGTGAGCCTGTCCCCAGGGTCTGGGTCCTTCGATTTGCATAGGGTGAATGGTCGGGTCCTGTAAGTTTGTTTGGATCTGAGTTTCTAACCCAGAAACAAGCGAGGAGGTGGTGATCCGCCTCCTCATAGGCAGGCACACTCATCTGCACATACCTGAAAGACACTGGACACCCGCCCCACAAAGAGCAGAAAGCCCCTCTTATTCTTAGACACCAGCGCATAACACACAGGTGAGGCCTCTCATTTCAATGCTAGATTGTCTGCCTCCTGACAGGCTGGCTGTGCAGCTAGGGTCACCACACCTTCCCGCTTAGGCTGGAGAAGGAGCTGAAGGGACGTAGAAGTCACAGCTCCACACCAGCCAGACAGAAGAGAGGAGAATTAGGCCAAGGTCAGGAGAAAAGATGGGAGTTTGTTTTCCGCAGGCCAAACCCTATTGCTCAGTCTCTCGGGCACTCCCCTGTGTGGGAATGGCAACCCAGTGGCCACCAGCTGCCACCTCCCTCTGTGGCGCTTGGAGTGGGGCTGAAGATTCCTGTTCCCTAATCCTGGTTTAGTCTTTTGGGTGACCTAAGGGCTCACCACAGGGATGTTTAAAAAAGCAAACAGCAGCTGGGGACCCAGCTAGCTTAGCTGGGGGTGTCCTGGTCTCAGGACCCCAGAAGCCAGCAGAGGTGGAGGCAGGAGAATCAGGAGGTGAAGTCCATTCCAGGGTCTAGGGTCTGATGACTCAGAAAAACAAAACAAAACAAAACAAAACAACAACAACAAAAAGTAAATTCTAAAATATAAGGTCTTTGACCCCAAATTGCTTTCTAGCAAAATGTCTCTTCCCCACCAGTTAAAACTGGCTAAGGGCTGGGAGGGCAAACGTGCTGACCTGAGTTCGAAAACTGACCCCCAAAAGTCGTCCTCTGACCCCCTTGTGCAAGCCAGGGGGTGTCTTACACTCCAAGTCTTACATACACACAATAATCACATATTCTTTAAGAAGTAAAAAGTTAAATATTTAATTCACACTCACATATTAACTGTTTCCAAGACAGGGTTTCTCTGTGTAGCTCTGGCTGTCCTGGAACTCACTCTGTAGACCAGGCTGGCCTCGAACTCACAGAGATCCGCCTGCCTCTTCTTCCAAGTGCTGGGATTAAAGGCGTGCACCCTGCTGACAACATCTTTTGTGTGTGTGAGGCAGAAAGAATAACAATTCAAACAAAACCCAGGGCAAGGTGGCTCAGTAGGTAAGGGCACTTGCGTCTAAGTCTGACCACCTAAATTTTATTCCCAGGCCCCACACGGTGGAAGGAGAGAACCAGCTCCCAGAAGCTGTCCTCTGACCTCCACACGTGCTCACGCATGCAGCCCCTTCCCCAAATATGGCCAGCCCCAAGAGAAGAGGGAGACACAGTCCCCTGAAGCTAGACTTCCAGGCAGCTGTGAGTCACCTCTTTGCGAACAGAGCACTCTGGTGAACTTGAGTCCTCTGTGAGAATGGCAAGGGCTCATAACCTCTGAGCTACCTCTTCAGCCCCTGTACTTACTTCATATTCTAACTATAGAGTTCCTCCTCTACCCCCAAGATTCAGCCGTCTCTAATGCTAACGGATTTATTTAATCCATCTCTTAAAGTCTCCCAAGTCTGGACAGTTCCGATAGTGTTTGTAGGCGCACTCTACTCTGAGACTCGGCATAGACTCTTAGCTGTGAATGCCTGTAAAATCAAAAAGATGCTCCCAACATATAACCCCAGAGTGAACATTCCCATTCCAAAAGGGAGGAAGGGATAGTAGTGGATAAAGGAGGGATAGGAAAAAGCCCAGCAGGGTGGGCATTACATCCTGCAGCTCTGTGTTTGGTAGCTAAGGCCGTGGTGACACAGAGTACCATAGGTGCTTACGTAACCCCATCCCTAAGGTCTTGCATTTGCTGCTCTCTCTTGGGCTGGCTCCAGCCCGTCCATACCCACAGCTTTCCTCCTCAGCAGACAGCCCACATTCTTGGCATCCCGTATCGAAGAGTCTGCATTGCAGCCTTGTTTTCCCTCACAGCCGTGGGCACAACCCTCTTGGGGCTTCTGGAAGGGACCACAACTCTATAAACCCTCTGCCTGGCTTCTTGGGCTTTGGGCTTCTCTGTTTTCTGGAATCCTGGTGGAAGCATCTGTGACATCTTTGTACTGTGCATGCCTGCAAAGCCAGCCCACAGTTATGACGCCAAGTCCTGCTGCCAGCCTGGGCAGTAAGTGGCTAAGGCCACCTTGTATTGCAGCCACAGTGGCCTTTTTCTAGGTGGCCCTTTGTGAACAGAGCACTCTGGTGGCATTCTAGGAAGGTCTTACTAGTGAATCTCCAGTTCCGTACCCTGGAATGGGGTCTCACCTCAAATGTCCAGAAGTCACCATTTCCTATTGGCTGTTCACCTTTTCTTTAATGGTGTCAATCTCTTTAACAAGTACAGTCATTTTCTCTGCACTTTTAAATGTGCTCCTCTTATGTGTGCACAAATTGTGTGCGTTCAGATTCTTCTGCTTTGCTCTTTGTTCCCGGTTTTCACCGTGAGACTGGCTAACGGTAGTTCGCAGTCATCTGCCACCGTAACGGCACCGCAGCCTGAATGTTGTGCTGCCTCTGAAATCCCTCCACGAAATCAACAGGCCATTGCTTTCAAATTCAACCTCATTCAAAATTTCAAGGCCCAGGAAAAATCTAGACAAATTCTTTACCAAATGTGGAAGTCCTGTGGTCCAGTTCTCAACCCAATCCTCGTTCTCCACCTGAATCCTCGCAGATAGAGTCTGTGCTGTTTGGCGTCTATCAGCATTCATCATCCGCCAAGCTCCAGTTCCAGGGTTCTAGGGAGTTCCTAGCCTGTACCTCCAATCTTCTCCAAATTCCTCCTGCAAACAAGTTCCAGGGGCCTGAGAGCCACACCTTCGGGCTGTTAGCAACAGCCCCACTCCTGGTACCAATTTCCTTCACAGAGTTAACTTTGCAGCATTGCCACCCCAAGGGCGACAGAACACAAAGGGAGGAAATGATTAACTTGGCTCATGGTGTCAGCTCATCACAGGGGGCGCAGGGGAGGCGCGACAGCAGCTTGGCCCAGGGTGGTGGGAGCCTGTGATATGGGGGTATGTGTCATAGAATACCAGGAAGCAGAGAAAGACACAGGAACCAGAAGCAAGATGGACCCTTCAAAGACCTGCCTCTTGTGACCCACTTCTACCAGCGAGGCCCCACCTCCTAAGGATTCCACAGCCTCCTAAAATGGAGCTGCCAACTGGGAACAAGGATTCAAAACACGTGCCGGGGAGTGGAACATTTTGGTTTCAAACCATACATATACGGTCTGTAGTCTTGTGTGGTTTGCTTTCACACCCCCCCAAAACATTGAACAGACTAAGATTTATCCTCCCCTGGACATTTTATTTCCTTCTTCGGATAGTGGCCAATATTCAGTGGTCTGTTTTGTGGCCACCTTAGTGTTTGCCCACGGTTGGACGGTTGAGCTTTCCCTGGTTATTCCTGCACCTCCACTTGCCACGAGCATGCTGCGCACACCCTCCATGCCCTGGAGCATTGCCGTAGATTGGTCCGCAGGAGAGGGAGGGCTTGGTCCAAGGTGGTGTCCAGCGTTTCCACAGCGTTACCCTAGGATACAGTCCCATCAGGCCTGCCTGAACGGTCCTGTTGGCTCACCCTTCGTCAAGATTGGCATATTCCAAACTTTAACATTTCCGTCCTGGGTTAGCTTTTTTTTTTTTTTTTTTTTTTTTTTTGGTTTTTCGAGACAAGGTTTCTCTGTGGTTTTGTAGCCTGTCCTGGAACTAGCTCTTGTAGACCAGGCTGGTCTCGAACTCACAGAGATCCGCCTGCCTCTGCCTCCCGAGTGCTGGGATTAAAGGCGTGCGCCACCACCGCCCGGCTCCTGGGTTAGCTTTTATTATCAACTTGATAGAACCTCAGCTGAGAAGTCACCTCCCCCAGACTGCCCCGTGGGCAATTCTGTGAGACTGTCCTGACTGAGGATTGGTGTGCGCACCTGGCCACTGTGTGTGACACCATCATAGGCAGGTGCGCCTGGGCTCTAGAAGAAATTTAGCTAAACATGAATCAGTGAGCTAGCTTGAACACACCATTCCCCTGTGGTTCTTACAAAAAAAAAAAAAAAAGAACATTTATATGTATGAGTATTTGTCCCCTGGGATCTATGAGTGCTGTATCCATGCCTGGTGACTCAGACCAGAAGAGGAGCCAGATCCTGGCGTTGGAGTTATGGATGGTTGTGAGCCACCATGTAGGTGCTAGGAACCAAACCTGGGTCTCTGCAGGAGCAGCCAGGGCTCTTAGCTGCTGAGCCGTCTCCCTAGTCCCTCATAGTGGTCGTTGTAGGAGCAGTGGTAGGTAATAGTAGTCTTGTCTCCGGGCTGATAACCCTTCCCTCCCCCACATTCTTTCAGCCATGGTGTTAGTCACCGCCACACACACAGAAAAGGCAAACTAGAATTGTTTCTTACATGGAAAATATGCTTTCGAAACAAAAGCTTGGGCTGAGACATCATGGTACATTTCTGCAACCCTAGTGCTCAGGAGGTCTAAGGTCAGAGGATTGTGAGTTTGGGGCCGGCCTGGGGCTCTCGAGTTGAGAGTAATTTTAAAACAATAACGTTTTCTTGCGGTCTTCACTTGGTGGTGCTTCCCCCACCCACTCACGGAGCACAGCACCTTAGCTTCCTCTGTTGCCTGAAAGCTCTGGTCCTCCCAGGCCACCTCAAGCTGCTTCCATGAGAGAGCCTGTGGTTCCACCCAGCGGAGTTCACTTCCCGCAAGGAGCTGCAGCCGTGCGTGCGTGTTGCATGCGCCTCAGAGGATGGGTGCTCTCTGTATTGGGAAGGCGGAACACTTTCTATTTGGAAGGGCTTTCTAGGTCCCTGCAGTCTGCGGGTGGGGTTTGGGTGGGAGTTCCCCTGCTTCCTCAAGGCCAGCTATCACCAGATGTACTACCTAGGCCTGCTGGAGGGCCTCTATCCTAACCGCCCTACATTTTCAATCAGACCATGGTTTGCTCTTTTTTTGTTTGTTTTTTGAGACAGGGTTTCTCTGCAGCTTTGGAGCCTGTCCTGGAAATAGCTCTTGTAGACCAAGCTGGCCTCGAACTCAGAGATCCTCCTGCCTCTGCCTCCGGCGTGTGCCACCACCGCCAGGCTGTGCTCTTAGAAACTCTGAGCAGGAATGTGACATTGGCTGTGGGCCGTGCCTCCTTGCCCTAACCCCAGCCATTTAAAAGGAAGTTTCAGACCCTCTCTCTCCCTGTTCCTGCACCTCGTTCTTCCTTCTTTCTGAGGCCCTCCCCCAGACTTTCACCTGCCCTCCACTCCCAGAAGGCAGTGGGGCGGGCAGGGAATGCCTGCTTTCACAGGGACTTTGCCTCATTGCTGAAGGGCCAGCTTGGGCTTGTGTTGTTCGATATCTTAACCCTCACCACTCAAAATCCCTCTAGCCCTTGTCTGTTGACCCTGACTGGGGGGCACTGAATGGGGCAACGCTGGTCCTTGCGGGACATACACCCTAACGGGTGGGTCAGGGGCACAGTCAGGCTCACGGTGCCTCTGATGTGAGGCTTGAGGAGGAAATCAAGAAGGGGGAAGCGGCTTTATTCCCAGCATCCGGGAGGCAGAGGCAGGCGGATCTCTGAGTTTGAGGCCAGTCTGGTCCACAGAGTGAGTTCCAGGACAGCCAGGGTTACACTATGAGATTCCCTCTCAAGAGAGAAAAAGGGGAGTGGGTGAGGAAGGTCACGTGGGGGTGCAGTTTTGATGCGATCTTTTGTTACCTCTATGCTGAGGCTTTGTGACATCAAACACATGCTCTTTTAAAAAAAAGATACGGTGTGTGGATGTGGCCCCGTGGGCTGAGTGCAGGCCTAGCCTGGAGAAGCTGGGCTCTGCCCAGATCATAACTAGGTGCTGTTCTCATGCTCTAACCCCAGCACTCAGGAGCTAGGGCAAGGAGGTCAGGAGTTCAAGGTCACCCTCAGCTACAGAGCGTATTTGAGACCAGCCTGGGCTACAAGAGACCCCATTTTAAAACAGAAATAAACAACAACAAACCACATGTTTGATGACAGATGCATCAAGATTTCAAACCCAAGGTTGATGAAGGAGCACGGTGGTGCCAAACCTGACCACCTGAGATAGCCGGTTCCCACAGGCTGTCCTCTGACCTCTACTTATGCACCTCCCACCCAACCCTGTACACCACCTCACCACCATCCACACACAATCATAACCTTCAAAATTAAAAGCATAGCTAAAAATAAAAGTTAGCTGGTGGGTTGGAGAGATGGGTCAGAGGTTAAGAGCACTGGCTGCTCTTCCAGAGGACCTGAGTTCAATCCTCAGCATGGTATGGCTCACAGTCACCTATAACTGTAGTCCCATGGGATCTAATGCCCTTTTCCAGTATGCAGTCGTGAAGATGATACACTCATATACATAAATACATAAATCTTAAAGTTAGTTGATAACACCAAATGCTACAAAAATATAGCAAAACTAGGTGTCACCCACATTGCTGGTATGAATATAAAATGAGAAAACAGTCATTCTGGAAATTAGCTTAGTGATTTTTTTAAAATTTTCTTTTTGTTTTGTTTTGTTTTCCTGAGACAGGGTTTCTATGTGTGTCCCTGGCTGTCCCAGAACTAGTTCTGTAGACCAGGCAGGCCTCAAACTCATAAAGATCTGCCTGCCTCTGCCTCCTAAGGGCTGGGATTAAAGGCGTGCGCCATCACTGCCCGGCCAATTTAGTAGTCTCTTAAAACACTGAATACACATCTATCAACTGGTAGTTGCATTGCTCCTAGGTTTTTATCCCAGAGAAATGAAAACTTAAAGCCCATAGAAATGGTACATCAGCTGGCTGTGGTGGAGCACACCGGCAGGATTTGCGGAAGGAGGTGGAGACAAGAGGATCACAAATTCTAGGCCAACCTACGCTACACAATTTCTTCTGGGCAGTGATGGTGCACGACTTTAATCCCAGCACTTGGGAGGCAGAGGCAGGCACATCTCTGTGAGTTCAAGACCAACCTGGTCTACAAAGCGAGTTCCAGGACAGCTAGGACTGTTACATAGGCAAACCCTGTCTCAAAAAATAAAAAAAGAAAAAGAAAAAAGAAAAGGTGCACCATTATACATAGCAGCCTTATTTCAAATTGGCTCAAACTGAAAGCTACCAAAACATCTTTCAGGTTTTTTGAATCATCTTGGTTAAACTGTGGTATAATTTGAAGAAGGAAGGGAAGGAAAAAGGGGATGGGGTGTGTGGCTAGGGAGGACCTTCCAAGGTGACATTTCAGCAAAGCATGGCAGGTTGAGGGAACAGCCTGTGCGACTAGCTGGTATGCAAGGAACACCTCAGGGCCCTTTGTGGTGAGCCCCTCGCTGCTAACAAAGACAGGAAGGGAGGGCTGACGATCGGGAGACTGGAGCAGAGCCAGTGGGATGGTGACGAGCATCTCTAAGGATTTCAGCTTTTTACCTAGTGAGTGGCCGGTGCAGGGGAGAGAGGAGCAGCAGATCTAAGTCTTCAGGTGTTCTGAACCAAGATGCAGGGGGCAGGATGGAAGGTGGGGTACAGGACACCATTGCAGAAATCTGAGTCAGAGATGGGGGCTTGGAAGAAGATGGTAGAAGTGGGGATGGATAAGAAGCAGTTTGGTTTTACATAGGACTTTTTTTTTTTTAATATACAAACTTTTTTTTTTGATTGTGTGAATGTGTGAATCTGGGCATGCACATGCCAGGGCACAGTTGTGGAGGTCAGAGGTCACCCTGCAGAGGTCGGTTCTCTCCTTCCACCCTATGGAATGTGGAGATCAGATTCAGTTTGTCAGGCTTGGTAGCAAGCACTTTTGCCTGCTGAGCCAGCTCACTGGCCCTTTCGCTGTATTTTTAGAAATGATTGTTAGCGTGTGTACGTGTGCGTTGCGTGCATGTGTGTGTGTGTGTGTGCAGACAACAGCTTTGTGGAATTGGTTCTCTCTTTCCGCCTTATGTACATTTCAGGGTTTGAACTCAGGTCTGACACGCTTGTACCACAAGTACTTTACCCACTTCTCCCTAACCCCTTTTGCTGGTTTTGAAGATAAAACCAAAAAGATTTCTGAGGGATGGAAAAGGGAGAGAGGAGGGAGGGGAGGGATAGGGAGGGGAGAGGAGAAGAGAGAGAGAGAAAGAATTGGAGGGAGCTGGAGAGATGGCTCAGAGGTTAAGAGCATTGCCTGCTCTTCCAGAGGTCCTGAGTTCAATTCCCAGCAACCACATGGTGGCTCACAACCATCTGTAATGAGGTCTGGTGCCCTCTTCTGGCCGGCATACATACATACAGAATATTGTATACATAATAAATAAATAAATAAATAAATAATAAATAAAAGAATTGGAGGATGCTGCAAGTTGGGGCTGGGAAGGAATGTGAGACCGGTGGACAGGACCAAGGAAGCAGGTTTGGGGTAGGGAGAAAGTAGGGTTAACGGGTGGGGTGGGTTAGTGACCTTACCAAAGGGGTGAAGCGGAGAAGAGAGCGTTGGGCAGAAGGCTTAGGAAGACTGAGAGGGAGACTAGCAAGGGGAAATCCACATGAGGCGGGCCTGGCTGACCAAGGCATGCGGTGCTTCCCGTTCAAGGTAGGGAGCATTGTCTACTGGGTCCCCGGTGGCCAGTGAAGGGTGACATGGAGCATGGTGCGTCAGGGAGGTCGCCATATGAAAGCAGACCCTTCTCTCCACCCCAGGAACATTCCATCAAGGTGCTGGAGCTGATCTCGACCATCTGGGACACGGAGCTGCATGTGGCTGGCCTTCGCCTCCTCAACAACCTCCCGCTCCCTGACTACGTGCACCCACAGCTGCGGCGGGTGATGCCCGCCCTGATGGAGATCATGCAGTCGGACTATGTCCTGGCACAGGTGCCTGCCCATCAGGGCCGCGGAGCAGCGCCTAGAGGGAAGAGCAGAGGTTCAAGCCTCCCCTGCTGAGGCCCAGACCCACCGGCCTTCTCCTGCTCTTCCTTATTCAGGTACAAGCTGTCCGCCTGCTGAGTTACCTGGCGCAGAAGAATGACCTTCTCTATGACATTCTCAACTGTCAGGTGAAAAAAGATGGAGAGGGGCTGATGGGACGCCGATGTGGGTGTTGGGAGGATTGTGTTCACTGGGTAGATTTTTTTAAATTATTTTTTAATGTGCATGGGTGTTTGCATGTGTGTGTCTGTGCATCACCTGTGTACAGTGCCTGTGGAAGCCAACAGAGGGCGTTAGCACTCCTGGAACTGGAGCTACAGAGTGTTGTGAGCCACCCATGTGTGGGTGCTGAGAATCCACTAGTGGTTCTCTGCCAGGGAAGTCAGAGCTCTTAATGGCCAAGCCCCTCTCTCCAGCCTCATATACTGAGTCTTAAAATTAATCTCAGGAAACCACTCGAGTGCGGATTTTAGAACAGGCCGGAGCTCACGGTTCTCTCCCGCCCCCAACACAGGTGCACTCCAACTTCCTGAACCTCTTCCAGTCCTCACAGCCGGGGAGTCTGCTGTTGGAGGTGCTGGTGTTTGCCGAGCGGCTGAGTGAGGGCCGGAACTCAGGCCACTACCGAGCTGTGAAGTGGCATTACAACGAGCAGTCCCTGCACGAAGCCCTCTTTGGGGATGAGTCCAGACTGGCCGACCGACTGCTCTCCCTGGTCATCCACCCCGAGGAGGAAGTCCAGATTCAGGCCTGCAAAGTCATAGTCAGCTTGCAGTGTCCCCAGGACTTGGGGTCCCGACCCTCAGCCTGCCGTCCCAGCCATTCCTACTTTAAAAACGGGGAGTAACGTTAAGGAGAACCAATAAATGCATACGGGGGGGAAGGTGAGGCTTCTGGAAGCAAGCGTCTGTCCGTGGCCTCCCAGGGTCACCAGGACCCCCGCCTAGGCCATGGCACAGCAAGGGCGAGTCTCCCAAAGGCACCCCACTTTTGTGTTTGGGAGACTGAAACCCTCCTTCTGTTGCTGCTCTTCAAATCTGTTTTTCTTTTCCTGTTTTTTGTGTGGTGTGTGTGTGTGTGTGTGCATGTGTCCAGGCATGTGAGCACATGTGCGTGTTTGTGTACATGTGTGTGCTTGTGCAGGTGGAGGCTTGACCTCCTCCACCTTGTTCACCGAGGTGGGGTGTCTCAGTCAAGCCCGCTCACAGCCAGTTCATCTGGGGGACCCATCTCCCTCTGTCTCTGCCTTCAAGGCTGGAAGATGGGGCAGCCACTCTGCCCACTGGCATTTGCTTGGGTTCTGAGGACTCTGGACTCCAGTTCTCACTTTGATTCCCCAAGTCATCTCCCAGACGCCTTTTAAAACCTGAATGTGAAGCCCATCCTTTCCCGGGGAGACGTAGGTGCTGCGGTGTGTGTGTGCATGCGTGTGTGTCTCTGTGTGTAACTGGAACTACAGTGAGAGGTGGTTGTGAATAATCATTCAGGTGCTGGGAACCCAGGTCCTCTGCAAGAGCATCAAGTACTCCTAACCACTGAGCCATCCCTCCAGTCCTCCAGCTGGGTTTAAGAATCTCCCCCGAGTCCCTCCTATCGGGAATGGTGTGATCTTTTAGGGTGTGGGCTGTTGTGGGAGGTGCCTGTGTGGGAGCTGTGGGAGCCGGTCCTCTTTCTGACCTTCTGTCTGGTGCTAAGGCTGTTGTCACAGGAGCTCCTGCTATGACATGCCACCATCCACCCCAGGCCTTACAGAGGCTGCATCCGTGGGGCTCGCCCATAGACCCTTCAGAATGATGGGTTTAAACCAGGCATGGGGCACACGGCTTTAATCCCAGCCCTCGGAAGCAGAGGCAGGCTGGTATATGCATCTCAAACTGCACGTCTGCACGTAGTCTATTGTCCTGTTCCTCTAGAGAACCCTGATACAACGCCTACCGTCAAGGCACTTGTACGTTACATTTCTATTACATGTGTGTTTGTATGTGTGCGCGCATGCCATGCCACAGTACATATATGTCGGAGGACAACTTGCTAGGGAGAGTTAGCTCTCTCCTTCCACCGTGTGGATCCCAGGGTTGAACTCGGGTTGTCAGGCATGGCAATACGCACCTTTACCTGCTGAACCATCATGCCGGCCCGGGCACTTTTTTACACCACATGCCCCTTCAAGTCCTGGCCAGAGGAGGAACCACAGCTTCTCAGGGACTCCCAGACCCCAGCGTATTCTCGAGTATTAACTGTGTTCCCCACCCCACTGAGTTTCCACTGGAAATGAGGCTGTGCACATTCCAGTGGCCACAAAGGGGGCATGGAGGAAGACTTGAAAATGTTTGGTGACCACATGAATGGACAGAGAATGACAGACTGACTAGGTACGGTTGACAACCCTGGATTGCGAGTGCTGGGTTCGAATCCTAGCTCTGTCATCTGTTGGCTGCCTGACCTGCGGTGGAGCAGGGCCCTGTTTTGCTTCAGTCCCCTTGTCTATAAAACAAATAGGAAAATGGCACTTACGGGCCTGATGGAACTGGGAGGCCATCGGAGGAGCTGAGCCGTGACGTCATCATGGAGAAAACACGGATTGTTCCTTTTCAGGAGGACAGCCCCTGGGTAGACTGCCTAAAAACATAAAAACAAAAATCAACAGCTTATGTTGGGGTTAAGCCCCATCAAACCTTTCAGGATTCAGAAGGATTGCTATAGCAGCCGAAACCCTGACTAGTGAGGTCTGAGGGTAAACAAATTAGCTCACCTAAGTCTTTTCGTCAGGTCCCATTCATTCTTTCTATGCTCTCTCTAAAGGCCTCTTGACGCTCCCCGTTCGATGGTTCTCTTTTGGTGCTGCTCACTGGTTTTCCCATCCCGCCAGGTTTCCAGTTCACATGCCCACAGGCACATAGCTAACAATTCTCGGGGAAACAACAATGCTACCGAGCATGCGTCTCTTGGGGCTAACAGGATGGATGGAAGACTGACATGGTGGGCACAGTGTGTCTCAGAAGGGGCGTGGCTGTGAAGCTCCCTGGCAGATACTGGGAGGGTTAGGATGGAGCTCGTCCCCTGGCTGAGCATCCTGGTGCTATATCCGCTGGTACCCAGGTGAGAAGGACTCTGGGGTTGGTTTAGCAATCCAAGGTTTGTTCCTGCATATTTTAGGGGTAAAGGTACAAACAGTTAATTTCCTAGACTAAGACCTTGTGTCAAGTGAAAGGTGAAGGTGAGCACAGAATATTAATAGCTTGTGAGGGCAGAGCAAAGGCCAGCAGGTTACACCTGAGTCTGCTGCTAGAGAATTCAGGGTCACCCGGACCTGTTTATCAGTAAGAGCAGACCTCAGGGCTCCTTTCCTGTCAATAAGTCCTGTCAATAAGGACAATTGTGGGGGACTAGCTTTATGTAGATTTGACTATAAGATCAAAGGTTTAGCTGGATAAATGCCCATACAGGAAGAAGTTATCTATCTCAACTAATGATTTATATGCTGCTGGGATATTTTGGGATGAATCCCATGATGGAGAAGGGCCATGACTTCCTAAGATTGCTACAGAATGGACAAGCATTCCCGAAGCTCCGCAGACTGGGTTCCTGGTTGGACGGACCACACTCCCGTGAGTTTCTCTAGTCTGTCAGTGTGCTTTTGGTGTACAAGGCTGTGACTCACAGCAAACAATTGTTATCTTGGGAACATGGGAACGTTTGGGTTGATTTGTCTGGTTCCATCAAGCTGTGGTTGGTTCAGCCTTGGCTAGGGCTCTCTCTAGTCAGCCGAGGGCTCAGTAAGGACTGTCCCCTTCCAAGAGGCGGCTCCCTTGTGTGGCCAGCTGATGCCAGGTCCTCACTCTCTCTGCAGGATGTTGGAGAGTCTTCAGGTCATAGCATCTGGCTTCCCCAGAGCAAGTGTAAAAAATCTGAATACGGGGGCTGGAGAGATGGCTCAGTGGTTAAGATAAGAGCATTGCCTGCTCTTCCAAAAGTCCTGAGTTCAATTCCCAGCAACACCATGGTGGCTCACAATCATCTGTAATGAGATCTGGTGCCCTCTTCTGGCCTGTAGGCATACACACAGAACACTGTATACATAAATATTTTTTAAAAAATCTGAATACTGTGTATTTCAAAGCATAAAACACAAAAACATGCCTGGGGCCTGCGAGATGGCTCAGGGGATAAAGGTGCTTGCCGCCAAGCTTGATGTGGATCCTCAGCAGCCACAGGGCAGAAGGTGAGCATGGACTCCTGCGAGCTGTCCTCTGACCTCACTTGCGCGGCGGTAGGAAGGTGCCACTCCGTACTACACCATACACAGTTAATGTAAATTCTTTTGTTCACATACAACAGCTGTTTTTGGGTTTGTTTAAGATTTATTTATTTATTTATTATGTATACCATGTTCTACCTGTATGCATTCCTGCAGGCCAGTAGAGGGCACCAGATCTCATTACCGATGGTTGTGAGCCACCATGCGGTTGCTGGGAATCGAACTCAGGACCTCTGGCAGTGCTCTTAACCCCTGAGCCATCCCTCCAGCCTTTAAAAATGTAAATTTTTAAAGGAAAAAATGTATCTTAATTATTTCAGAGTGAGTTTCCATCTTGAGGATTTCAGCATGTACCGTGTGTGGCATAAAACCATGACTCAGCGGAAATGAAGAGTCTGAGCGTTTGACTGTTTGAGGTCTTAAGGGAAACTTGCCAGGTCTGAGGCTGGAATGTCTTTCAGTAACTGTTCAAAAAGGAACACGTGACTCCAGAGGTTTCGTACATGTGTTAAGAATTGAAACGTCTGGGGCTGGAGAGATGGCTCAGCGGTTAAGAGCATTGCCTGCTCTTCCAAAGGTCCTGAGTTCAATTCCCAGAAACCACATGGTGGCTCACAACCATCTGTAATGGGGTCTAGTGCCCTCTTCTGGCCTACAGGCATATACACAGACAGAATATTGTATATATAATAAATAAATCAATAAATATTAAAAAAAAAAGAATTGAAACGTCTGTGTGCTGGTCCACAACCAATAAAATCTCAACGGAAACATACAGAGAAAACCAAACCCCGTCATGGAAGAGCTTGTAATCAAAGCACTGGGGAGACACAGACAGCGGGGGAGGGAGGTCTTGGGGCTCACTAGCCAGCCAGGCTCGCATGTAAGTTCCAAACAAGGAAGAGACCCGATCTCAAAACATTTTCTTTCAACTTTTTAAAAAGTGCACAGCCCTTGAGGACACCCTGAGGCTGTCCCCTGGCTTCCACAGGCATGAACACACATTTCTCTCTCACACACAAATGGAATAGTAATGTCAAGATGGGAGAGAAAGGCCATGGGTGGCCTGGAAAGTCACATAGACACTCTGCAGGTACTGGGGTGCTAAGAGGATGATGAGGGGACCCCAAAGCAGTGCTATTGCAAAGTTTTCACCCAGCATGGCGAGTGGCTTCTTCAGAGCCACAGATGTAATCCCATTCAGTTCTGTCCCCAACCAATATGCTCTAACCTCTCTCGACCCCAGGCCACGTGAAATAGGACAGAATTGCATACAAATGGCCTAGAGGTGCACAAGAAGGTGGCTGGAATCTCAGGGGAGGGTCCAATGACCGACCCAGCTCCTTCTCTGAGACCTGATGGCAGTGTGTACTCGCCCTAGCAGGTGCACCTGACCTCAGGATGGAGCCAGACCTCTCCTGCTCAGAGGGCTGCCCCCGAGCAGTCCCGGCGATGCCCCGCCCCCCAGTAGGTGGACACTGCGAATCTCACTTTCACTGACTGAACAGACTTAGGAGGGGAGAGCCATACACTGCTGTTCTGGGCCCCAAGGGCCATCTTAGTGGGCAAGGAGTCACTTCTTTAAGAATTCCATGACCAAAACCAACTAGGGGAGGAAGGGGTCTAATTGACTTCCACTTTCAGGTCACAGTCCTTCATTTAGGGAAATCAAGGCAGGAACCGAAGCACAAACCATGGGACGTTTTCTTCTAGCTTGTTATTTGGCTCGTGGTTAGCTTTTTATACAGCTTGGTCCCACCTTGGGACTGGCACCTTCTAGGCCAATCAGCAATCAAGAAAATGCTCCACAGACATGGTCCCGGGCCAATCGGAAGGAGGCAAATCTTCATTTGAAGTCTTCCTCCCCAGGTGTGCCGGACTGGCCGCCACACTCTCTCTCGTCCACATTCCTCACTAAGGCAGGGTCTCAGTCAAACCCAGAGCACCTAGACAAGGCTAGTTTTGCTAGCAAGTGTACTGAGGGATCCTGCATCTGCCCCAGGGGTTAGATTTACAAGAGAAACAACACACACACACCAACAATTTACATGAATTCTGGGGATCTGACTTCAGGTGTTTTATTTTTTTTTTCTTTTTTTGGTTTTTTGAGACAGGGTTTCTCTGTGGTTTTGGAGCCTGTCCTGGAACTAGCTCTTGTAGACCAGGCTGGTCTCGAACTCACAGAGATCCGCCTGCCTCTGCCTCCCAAGTGCTGGGGTTAAAGGCATGTGCCGCCCGGTTTTCAGGTGTTTTAACAACTGAGCTACAGTCCACATTTGCTGTTTAAAGATTCTAAAGACAACCAAGCAGTGGTGGCGCACGCCTTTAATCCCTGCACTGGGGAGGCAGAGGCAGGCTCTCTGGGAGTTTGAGGCCAGCCTGGTCTACAGAGCGAGTTCCGGGACAGCCAGGGGACTGGACAGCGGTAGAGCTGTGGCTGCCCCACAAGGGCAGTGGGAACAACTGAAGGGTCATGACTGGCATTTTTTGTAAAAAGACCAGAGATGAAGATAAAAAAAATCCTCAGAGCTAGATGTGATGTCATCCCTGTATTCGCAACACTTGGGAGGCTGAGACTGGAGGATTGCCATGAATTTGAGGCCAGACTGAGCTACACAGTGAATTCCAGGCCAGACTGGGCTACAAAGTGGAATCCGGTCTCAGAACAAACTAAAGCAAAATCTCAGTGTCTCTTGTGGTGAGCTGGACAGGGAGGCTGTAATCCTAGCACTTGGAAGGCAGAGGGAGGAGGATCGGGACTTCAGGGCCAGCTCATTATGGTAGGGTCAATCATATAAGAATCATATGAGATATGAGACCCTGCCTAAAAAAGTGGGGGAGGGGGGACTTGGGGAAGGCTCAGTGGGCAAAAGTGCTTGCAGTCGAGACTGGCAACCTGAGTTCAGTCCCCAAAACCTAACTGGTGGAAGAGAAGTGGTCCACTCCAAGTGGTCCTTTCTAATCCCAAGTTCGCACTGTGCCAATTGTGTCTTCCCCCAGCATTCAGACAACAGAAGCCAGCGGATCTCAGGGAGTTTGAGGCCAGTCTGGTCTACATTGCAAATTCCAGGCCAGCTGGGGCTGTATGGTGAGGAGCAAATCCCTTCCCCTGAAAGACACAGAGGGCTCCACAGAGCCTTGCATGAAGGAGAGATCCTTCAGGACATCAGAAACGTGTGTGTGTGTGTGTGTGCGTGTGTCTGTCATCCTGGCTTCACACGTCTGTGTACACAGAACTGTACCTTTGGGATTTTACATGTAAAATGTTAGATTCGGCGGCAGGTAGCTCAGCTGCTGGAATCATGTCCTAGAGGACACAAGCCCTGGTCTAATCCTCAGCACTGCCTGAACCAGGCATGGTGTCAAGCCCCAAACTGGGTATGGTAAGCACATGTGTGGTGACCAGCACTCATGAGGTGGAGGCAGGAGGGTGGTGTGTGCGTGTGTGTGTGTGTCTGGTGTGTCAGGCGATGAGGCAACACCCCTGGTTCCTAGGTAGGACTGTCTGCCTCCGTCTTCCAGGGTGACATACCAGGGCTAAGGCCCAGCCAGGTCCGGAGAGCAGCTGGGTAGGCTCCTGTAGCCCCTTCCAGGTTGCTTCCTCTGAGAGCTGATGTGGACCAGCAGGTCCTGGAGGAGATGGGAGAGAGAGCACTGTATGTCCCAGTCCAGTCCTGTCCTGTCACGAGGATGAGTACGGGAGGGGAAGGAATGGCTGGAAGTTGGCGCCTGTTGGGAGCTGTGAACCCCCCAGATCCTGAATTTCTGGTAAACAACTTGTAATGCTTGCAGCTGCTCTGAGCACGAGACTCTCAAGAGTTCCTTATGGCAGGGGAGTGGTTTCTGGTGCTTTTGGCTGGGGCGTGGCTATCAGTTAAGGATCCCTATAGACGCTGCCCCTGGACACATTAAGGGGGGTATTCAGGCATCAAGGATGACCTGTGTCTCTGTGTGTTTCAGTCGCCAGCCCCTTGCCTGGTTCACAAACTGTATGGTAGTGCATAGGCTGCTGGGCCTGTCTCCAGATGCCTGGTGTCTTCACAGACAGGACAACCAGCCTCGCCCTGTATCTGGGTCACAGGGTAGAGTCTCTTGTCCCAGTTCTAGCCCCACAATCTATGACTTTCCCCAGAGAAGCAACCTCAGCCAGCTTCCCCAAATACCCCCCCCCGAGTTCTCGGCACCCCACCTAGAGCTGACCCCCCCAACACAGATGGCCTTTCTCACCAGCTTTGGACACTGTCATTTCTCACCTTTGCCCCATTTGTCCCTGCCTGAAGACCTGCTTCTGTCTGCCAAGCCCCAGGTACCGATTAAAGCCAAGCAAAGTATCCCCTCCCCCCCCCACCACAGGTACCCTGGGCTGCCCTAGGCATTTTAGGCAGGAGCTTGCTATTGTCTCCTTTCCTACCTAGAGTTCTGGTCCTCCTCTTCAGTGAGTTTGGCAGCTCTGCCTCCGCCTTTAAACTCAGTACTCTTGAGATAGGGTCCCTTGTTGTAGCACACAACGCCCGTCTGCGCTCTATGAGCTACCATACAGTTCACGAGCTTCGGGCAAGGGGCTGGAGGTTGAAACACACAGAGAGACAGAGAGACACGAACCTCTAAGTCACTGGTAAGAAGCCCTTTATTCGGGGGCTGGAGAGATGGCTCAGTGGTTAAGAGCACTGGCTGCTCTTCCAGAGGTCCTGAGTTCAATTCCCAGCAACCACATGGTGGCTCACAACCATCTGTAATGAGATCTGGTGCCCTTCTCTGGCATGTGGGCATACAAGGAGGCAGAATGTTGTATACATAATAAATAAAATTTAAAAAAAGCCCTTTATTCAATAGCACCACGGAGGCTAATATACCCAACAGTCAGGTGGGCCAACAGGTGAAAACCTTATCCTCTGATCCTCAAGGCCAAGGCAACACGTGCTCGTGAAGCAGAGCTGGTAAACAACTTTGACACAGCTTTCAGTAACTCAAATCAGAAGGAAAGTAAAGATCTCTAGCAGGGAAGAGTAGCTGGAGGCCAGGACTCCAAAGGGTCCCTACACCTCGTAGCCCAGGCTAGCCTCAGACTGACTGGCTTTGAGCTTCAGGCTCTGGAATGCTAGGACCACGGCCTTGTGCCACCCCTCAGTTTATGTGGTACTAGGGGTCAGGCCCAGGCTTTGTGGGTATGAGGCGGTCATCCCCATTCCCTGGGTTTTGTTTTTTAGAAAAGTGTAGTTCAGGCTGACTTCAAACTTACTATGTAGCCAAGGATGACCTGGAATATCTGCTCCACCTGTCTCCACCGTCTGAGTGCAGGGAGAGGCAGGTGAATCTCTGTAAGTTCGAGGCTAGCCTGGTCTGCAGAATGAGTTCCAGGACAGCCAAGGCTACACAGAGAAACCTGCCTCAAGAAAATCAAAAACACCTCCCCCACCAAAAATAAAATAAAATAATAAAAAGATCTATTTTGTGTGTATGAGTGCTTCGCTTACATGATGTCTGTGCACCATGCGTGTGCCTGGTGCCATTGAAAGACCCTACAGACCCCCTCCTCAGAACCCGCAGCTAGCAGGCTCCCCGGGAGAACGTCCTGTTTGCTTGAAAGATTCTCAGGATCAGCAGCTAGCCTGCTCTCGTGAGAGGAAAACAGGATATCTATAAGATAGGACATCTACAAAGCAGGATGACTGCAAAGTAGGATGTCTATAAGAACAGGATGTCTGCTGCCAGACATCCATGCTGGGAGAGGAAAAACCATTCATCCCCCCCCACCCCCGCGCCTCATTCCGATAACCACGCTTCTGCTTCTGTAAAACTTGCTTTTGCTGCCCTCTTTCCTATAAAAAGACCTCCTCCCAGTCTGCCGGTGCGCAAGTCCTCCGAACGACTTTGCCACCCGCAGGTACCTGTGTCTACCTAATAAACCTCTTGCAGTTTGCATCCGACCCGTGGTCTTGGCCTGGTCTTTGGGTCCGGGGGTCTCCACCTGAGGGAAGGTCCCTACTGGGGGTCTTTCACCATCAGGGGTCAGATAAGGTTATGTTGCCCCAGAACTGGAGTTACAGATGGCTGTGAGTCACTTCGTGGGTCTTCCGCAAGAGCAGCCAGTGCTTGTAACCTCTTAGTCATACCCCACAGGGTCACATTTTAAATGAGCTTTCACTCACAGTTTGAAATATGTGTTTAGAAGCAGCTCATATGAGGCCCAAGGTCCCACCCACAGCATAAACGCCCTGCTGGTTCAAAGTCTTTCCTCCATCCCCTGCAGAGCCAGCGGTCCTTCCCCACCTCCTCTGAGCAGGACAGGCTGTGACCATCGAGCCCACGCCGGCTGGCTACCACCCCTACAGAGATCTTTTTCCGTACTGCTCAGGAACCTCCAGTCACCCAGGCCATGGCCTTCACCCAGGCTTTAGCCACCACGCTGGCACTGCTCGCCGGGGTCCTGCCACACAGTCTCAGTGAAACCTCAGATCATAAAAAGGTAAGCAGTGTCCCCGACTTCTGTGATCAAAGGGTGGGGACCGAGGACTACAGACAGCTTGCAGCCTCCCTCAGTGGGGATCCAGGCCCTGACTGGAGGTGTGAGGGGACCCCAGGTGCACTTCACAAGGCTGTTCAAGTTCCAGTCACGTTCCTGGATCGAGAGAGCAGTGCCCCTGGCCCAAGCCCCATTGGCTTTCACACCACTGGGTCTACCAATTCTAACCCCTCCCTCCTGCTTCTTTCTGGGTCCTCTTCTACCCTCCTCCAGGGCCTAGGACTCCTCTAGATGCCGTCTTTCTCCCTCCTCTTTCTCCCCTTGATTTTTAATTCTGAAAGTTCCTTCTCTCCTTCCCTCATTCCTTCATCTATGTATATGAAGACCAGAAACAACTCAGGGCACTCCATTCTCTCCTCCCATCTTTACTCCCTTGCCCATCATCCCAGGCTGCCCGTCATCCCAGGCTGCCCGTCATCCCAGGCTGCCCATCTCACACAGCAAGCCCTTTTGTTGGCTGAGCCATCTTGCTCCAGTCCAGTCCCACTAGCTATTCAGACTGTGGTCTGGGACTATTTCCCAGTGTCATTGTTTGGAAGCCATGGAGGTGAAAGGGCAGGAATTAGGATGAAGAAGGAACTGGCTGAGCCCCAGAGCCTGATTCTTTTGCTCAATCAAACCGTTTGGGGAAGAGGGTACATTGTGGGGAGGTGTCTGAGATGGCTTCTCTTCCTGGACCCCTGAGTTCTTGGGCAGTGCCAGGATCTCCTCCATCCCTTCATAGACAGGAGCTGGTGACCAAGGCTGTCTCTGCAGGCCAACGGGGACAGGTGCGTCCACCACACCCACTGCCTCAGTGACTGCTGCCTCATAGACCTGGAAAAAAGCGGGGCCTTCTGCACCTCCAAGTCTCGTATGGGCATGGCGTGCTTACCCCAGGTGAGATACCAGCGAGCCGAGCGGGGAAGGGGGGACAGAAACACATCTGTGCTCCCCCTCCTGGGATGCCCTTCCCCCACTGCCCACTCCTCCTGCAGTAGCCCAGGCTGCCTCACTCAGCTGGAGAGCTTGCAAGGGAAGCCTCACAGCCTGCCTGGTGACTGCGCATAGTAGATGCTCAACAAATGTTTGTTGAGTGAGAAACTTTTTCTTAACCTTTCTGGTGTAAGGGGGATGGAGAATACATCTACCCTTTCTTAGTGCCCATCTCCCTGTCACCATGACCTGGTCACTTGGGAGAGCTGCAGGGCTAGCTGGGACCTCAGCTTTCCGGTGGGATCCTCACATCCTGGTTTCCCTAGCTTCCTGTCTGGGCCCTCTCTGACCTTTTGTTTCCTTGCCCATTAAGTGGGACTAATGTGTCTACCTTACAAAGTGACTGGGACATTCACAGGGCTCACTCAAGAGGCTGTTGTCAACTGGAAGACACAAAGGCACAGAATGTCTTGTTCCTACTCACTGGCCATGGGCCCAAACTCTCCTAGGGAAGATGGACCCAGCCCCCATATTCCTGCCTGACCCACTACCAGTGTCTAAAGGAAGCAGTCAAGAACCCCACTGTGGCCTGGAGAATCTCTTTGTTAGAGGGCACTGGGTACATCGTCTCACCCACTATAATATTATGAAAAAGTAATATAATAGATGAAAAAGTCACTCCCCCGGTCGGCTTTCCATTTCTGTGATACACAAACACCAGGACTAAAAGCAACCCAGAGAGGAAAGGGTTTGTTACAGTTTCTACTTCCAGGTCACAGCCCATCACTGAGGGAAGGCAGGCAGGAGCTGAAGTAGAGACCATGAAGAAATGCTAATTAGTGTCTCACTCCCAGGCTCAGCTTAGCTTTCTATACCAGGTCCACCTGCCTAGGGATGGTGCTGCCCACAGTGAGCTGGGCCCTACTGTATCAAGGACAATCTGAGGGAGGCAATTCCTGAATTGAGGTCCCCTCTTCCTAGGTGACTGTAGATTATGCTAACAGAAAAACCCAGTGTGTGGGGGGGGCTGGGGGTGGAGAGGTGGGGGCTGGAGACTGGAGACATGTCTCCTCAGTGTGGGGCACTTCTGGCAGAGGACAAGGTTCCTTTCCCAGAACTCACGTGGTGGCGCACAGCATCTGTAACTCCAGTTCCAGGCGATCTAACAGGCATGTAGGCGTGTGCATACATGCAGGCGTGTAAGCACATAAAATAAATCTAGAAAGAGAAACCAGGCCAGCTGCTGTTGACCCCCTGGACAGAGGAGGGGACCAGGGAGCCCAGACTGGGCTCAGTCATCTGACATGAAGCCTCAGGTTGGGGTCTCACATCACTGCTTCCACTTCCTGGCTCCCCGGGAAGTATAATCCCCTTACCTCACATCCTCCCTCTCCCACAGACCAAGGGGGCCCTGAACATCATGTGTCCCTGCCGAGTGGGCTTGAGCTGCCACTCCAAGGACCCTATGTGCCCCCGCCGGTGCCAAATGATCTAGAAGAGGACACAGGCCACTCACGGTCACTGCTGCTGCACCCTCTCCCGGCGTCCCTCTCCCAAGGAGTCCCCATCCTACCCCTCAGCTCCAAGCATTAAAGTCACTTTCTGGCTCTGGTCTCTGTCTGTCCTTTGTGGGAAAGTCAAAAGGGGAGACTGAGGCAGGGAGAACTTCTCTGGGGCTTTGTTTGCCTAACACCTTGGTGGGGAGGGGGCTGGGAGGGATGAAGGGATGAAGAGCTTCATGGGAAGGGACATGGCTGAGAGACTGGGGTGTGTGATGGGAAGGGACAGAGTGGGGGAACCTTTGAGGGGGGAAAAGAGGGTGAAGGTGGAAGGGAATCGTGTCTGTTCAAATGTATGGGATGGGGGCTGGAGGGATGGCTCAGAGGTTAAGAGCATTGGTTGCTCTTTCAGAGGTCCTGAGGTGATAGTCACATGGCCCGCCCCTCACAGCAATTGCCTGAACTGCAACCCAGAGCAGCTGAACTCCTGGAGAGTTTGGGAGGACGGGGTGGGGCCACACGTGCCCATAGCCTGCTCCTCTGGCCTGTCTCTTCAGATAGCTCAGGACCTGTGACCTCTCCTCCTGGCCTGTGGTCACATGGTCATGACGTGGGGGGGGGCAAGCCTTTAGCTCCACCTTCCAACCACTTCTGGACCACCGTGCCATGCATCAACAGTTCACTTTGAATGTATCTCCCCTACTGGGAGGGCAGGCAGCCCCCGGGGTTGGCAGGACAAACCTGGAAGTGGCACAGCAGGGAACGTTGCCTGCCCCCCCCCCCCCCGACGTCTAGGAGAAACAAAGGCTCTGGTCCTGGGTTTGGGCTATGGCTGTCTTAGAGACTGGGGTGCTCAGCCACTGACCTGAGCTCAGAGGGCTCGACATACTTTATTGAGGACATACTAGATACCACTTTTCTCAGGTGTCCAGGACAGGACTGGGGATGAGAGAGCAGACCGCGCCAACAGAGCTCCCGTTAAGTATAATCCACAGCTGAAGTTAGAGGAAGAGAGTTTCAGGCAGAGGGAATGTTGGCTGCGAAGTCAAGGCAGAGCCAGAGGAGGAGGCACAGTGAAGAGGGGCCAGGGAAGTAAGAGGAAGAGAGTGAACATAGAGCCGGAGATCCTGCCCTCCTGCAGCTGGAATCTGCAGGGAGACAGATTCAAAAGGGAAGAAAAGATAAAGATGATTCCAGAGAGGTGGTGCTGCTGTGAGCACAGGAAAACAGGACGGTCCCCCATGGCTAGGTGCTGGCTGGGGTCCTCCCTCCATGGCTGGGTGCAGCGCACAACGTCTGTCTGCACTACCATACAGTTCACGAGCTTCAGGCAAGGGGCTGGAGATTAAAAGACATACAAACACACACAGACATAGAGACAAGGACCTCTGGTCACTGGTAAGACCTCTATTCAATAGCACCACGGAGGCTAATATACCCAACAGTCAGGTGGGCCAACAGGTGAAAACCTTATCCTCTGATCCTCAAGGCCAAGGCAACACGGGCTCGTGAAGCAGAGCTGATAAACAACTTTGACACAGCTTTCAGTAACTCAAATCAGAAGGAAAGGAAAGATCTCTAGCAGGGAAGAGCAGCTGGAGGCCAGGACTCCAAATGGTCCCAACAGCTGGGGTCCTCCATGGCTGGGGTCCTCCATGGCTGGGGTCCTCCTTGGCTGGGGTCCTGCTTAGCTGGGGTATAGAGCCTTCCTCCTGAGGCAGGAGGGGGATCAGAGCAGGGCGCTCTGAGTAGGGTGCTTGAGGCCCAAGGCAGTTCTGAGGTAGGGGAATGGAATCATGGGAGTTGACAGGCTTTCTCTAGATGTTCTGGAAGAGGGGACAGGAAGGACAAGGGGTGAGGAGGTGGGACAGAGAAGCAGTGGGAAGGCAGGAAGAGGCGTGGCCAGTGTGGCCCTCACTCCGCGGTCCTTGCAGGGCTTACACCTGCCAGAGGGCCAGCCAGAGGGCTCAGCACAAGCCTGATGACCTGAGCTCGACCCTCAGACCCCACAGAGGATGGAGACAACTAATTCCACAAAGTTGTCTGTTGACTACACACACAAATAATCAAATGCATTCATTTAAAACACCCTTCAATAGGTATAAGAATCCATGACACCCACTGTCCACATCTGGTCAATGTTACGGGTAGCACAGTGTGCAGACCAGGAATTCATACAGTGCTCGCTCCACCAGGATGGCCTATAGAGTCACCCCGACACCGTCAAGGCTTGCTTCAAGGTCAGCCTGGGCTACATCGTGGAACCTGTCTCAACAACAACAACAACAACAACAGGCCCTGTCCTCTGCTCAGCTTTGTGTCAGTGACAGGCTCTCCTCACAGAGGTCCTCTTCTCTGTCACCTCTCCCAGCCACATCCCAGCCAAGGCTGCCGTCCAGAGCCACGTGGGCCATTCGCATTTGTAGGAGCTGAAATCCAACACATCAGGAAGTGCACCGGCTTGGTTTCAGCAGTTGCATTTCAATTTCTGGGAGTTATTTCTGAGCAGTCCTGGTAGTACAGGCTTGTCAGGAAGATTACAAGTTCAAGGTCAGCAATTAGAAAAAAAAAAGGATGAAAGGGTATTTGTCAATCATGGGCAAGACCCTGGGTTCAATTCCCAATCCTGGAGAAACAAGGGAAGGGAAGAAGCAAAGAAGTGGGGGGGAGGCAAGAGTGGAGTCGGGAAGAAAGCAAGGACAGGGGAGGGGGGCAGAGGAGAGAGGAAGAGGCAAGGACGAGGAGGCAAGGAGAGGGGAGGGGGAGGAGGCCAGGGAGTGGGAGCGGGCCCACCTTGGCTGTAGAAAACTCCACTGTATGGTCGTCGGGATGCCAGCTTTGGGGAGTAGTACACCATGGCACTATGGCCTATCTTCCCACCGTATTCACAGAGCCTAGCACACACCAGATGATCAATGGGATTCTGTTAGGATTCCCTAGAGCTCTAGCCACAGATGGTTGTGAGCTGCCACGTGTGTGTTGGGACCTGAACCCAGGTCCTCTGGAAGAGCAGCCATCATATTTAACTACTGAGTCATCTCTCCGTCCTGGAAACAATGCTTTTCTTTTCTTGTTTGTTTTTTGTGACAGGGTTTTGCTATGTAGCTCTGGCTGTCCTGGAACTAGCTCTTGTGGACCAGGCTGGCCTTGAACTCACAGAGACCTTCCTGCCTCTGCCTCCGAGTGCTGGGATTACAAGCATGTCGTTCCATGCTGAGCACTTATGTATAATATGGTGGGAGAGGGGCATACATATGTGTGGAGGTCAGAGGGCAGCTTGAGAGAGTCCTCTCCTTCCAAATGTGGGTCCTGGGGATCAAACTCAGGACATTGGGCTTCACAGCAAGTACCTACTGAGCCATCTTGCCAGCCCGGGACATGTTTGTGTGGATTTCAGAACAGGTGACTGCTGACTTCCAGGCTTGGTAGGAAAAAGGATTACTTAAAAGCCACAGTGTCGGGGCTGGAGAGATGGCTCAGTGGTTAAGAACATTGCCTGCTCTTCCAAAGGTCCTGAGTTCAATTCCCAGCAACCACATGGTGGCTCACAACCATCTGTAATGGGGTCTGGTGCCCTCTTCTGGCCTGCAGCATACACACACAGAGAATATTGTATACATAATAAGTAAATAAATAAATACCTTTAAAAAAAAAGCCATAGTGTCTATCACCCCTCTCCTTCCGTGGAGCCCAATACCAAAGGTACTTTGCTCATATCCTAAAGATCCTCACACACCATGGATGCTGCGGTCAGTCTAGATGCCCAGCAAAGCATGACTGCGGCTCCCTTCCAAGGCTCGGGTGGCGCCTGCCTCTGCACTCGACCTGTCTCCACAGAAGAGGCACTGAAAGCTCTTTGTGTTGGGGTCTCCTTTCCCTTTCTTGATAGTGGAACTCCAGTGTTACTTGAGCAGCAGCAAACCCAGCTCTGGGAGGGGAATCACAAATTGTCAATCATGGTCATCCAGACTCCCTTGCAGCTAGAGTTTGGTCAATCATGGCTGTCCAGTCTCCCTTGCAGCTAGAGCTGGGTCTAACCTAGTTGCGGTCATTGTGCTATGAAGAGTCTGCCTAGAACAGTGACTCTCAGCCTTCCCGGTGCTGCGACCCTTTAACACAGTTCCTCAGGATGTGGTGACCCCCCCCCACCATAAGATTATTTTCATTGCTATTCATAACTGTGATTTTACTGTTATGAATTATAATATAAATATCTGATATGCAGAACATTTGATGTGCAACCCTGTGAAAAGGTCATTCGACCCCCAAAGGTGCCACAACCCACAGATTGAGAATTGCTGGCCTAGAGGCTCTTAGCAAAGACAAGGAAGGGAAGGCAGCAAGGAGAGCCGTCTCTCCCCATAGCCCTCCTCCTCTGCTTTATGGTGAAAGGGTATGGTGGCAGGAGTGGCTGCTTATGCACCGGACATGTGCCAGCACTTCCTGTCTCCCGACTGTGGGGCTGGCGAGACTGAAAACTCACCATTTTGTGAAGCCAAAATGACTTGGGGCTTTGCAGCTGAACATGGTCTGATGGCAGAAGTCACAGGTTCTAGAGGCTTCGCTGACTCAGAACTGCAAACTGTGGGACTGGGGGAGTACCTAGATGTTGATACCCGACTCCCTGTTTGTGAATCTCCCCTCCACCCCTTAGTCTACCAACTCAGGGGTCAGAAGCTTCTCCTTGGGCCTTGCTGTGTCTTAATTAACTCATGGGGTTTTAAAATTACATTTATTTATCCATTTATTCATGTGTAGGGGTGTGTGTGTGTGGTCTCATGCATGATGTCACATGAGTGGAACTCTGAGGACAGCCTGTGGGTTTTTGTTTTGTTTTGTTTTGTTTTCTTCTTCTTCTTCTTCTACCATCTGCATCCCCAGGAACAAACTCAAGCTGGCTTGGTTGCAAGTATCTTTACCCACTGGTTCATCTCACTGGTCCTACTGATATTTGATGGCTCCTGAAAGAACGAAATTCTATATCAAGGAAAAATTTAATTCCTTATGCTTTCTACTCCTTCTTACTGTGGATGTTGAGGAAGGACAGGGTAGGGTGGGCTTGTGTGGTGCTGGGCACTCTCCTCCAGCTCTCTGAACTCAGCATCCTTATAGGGACTGTAAGTTCTTCCTCCCAGAGTCACGGGGGGGGGGGGGTGTCCAGAGAGGAACCACTGCAGGTGTCAGTGGTCTGACTCATTAGCACATAAGAGGCGTCAGCTAGCTGTCACAACTGAAAAGAGGGAGATCTAGAAGAGGGTACTGTCATGATCTGAGGCACAGCCCCAGTGACGTCATCATCCGTCAGTCCGTGCCTCCCCCCCTCCGCTGGAGGCCTGTGCTGTCTGCACCAGCCTGTCTGCCAGGGGCTCAGGAGAGGAGGGAGGCCTGAGCGGGCTGCTCTGTAGGACCGGGTCTAGCTCTGCCTATTCACCAGGCTATCCCTGACCCCAGCCTCCACACACCATTCTGCCCTGTGGGAGCCTGGCCCTGGCAGACAAAGGTTTCGTGAGATTTCTGCTGGCACCGCAAGGACAGGCAGAGGCGGGCAAGGTTGCAGGTGTGCTTTAATTGCCAACCGCTGGCTCAGACGGGACAGCAGGAAGAGCAGGGGAGAGAGGAGAGCGGTGCCTGGGCCCAGCTTATTGCATGAGCTCACTGCTTGGAGCGCCCGACATCAAGGCAGATGCCATAGTTGGTGTTGGTGATGGCGCCAAGGATGGTCTTGTCCCCCTCGCAGCTCAGGCCCCGCTCACAGGGACACCTGTAGTAAACCCCATAGACGCTCTGCAGAGATAGGGAGGTACAACAGAGTCACAGATGGCGGGAACACCTTGGCTATCTTTTGTTCTCTGCCTGGTTGTGAACTGGATTCCTGGCACTTCACAGTGTGCTCCTGACTGCCTCGCCAGGGGGCCTGGGATTAGGCCTCCACCAACACTCTTACTAACTTGAAAGCTCAGAGGAGCCTCTCTTTACTCACCTGTGGAATGGGAACACACACATATCCCACCAACCCAGCGGCCAGTTGTGATGGTCGGGGTGGAGGGGATGATGGGCCGGGCTAAACCCTTTACCCTGTCAACCTCCCTCCTCGCTCCTTCAGCACTCCCTGTCCGGGTGGAGCCCTCCCCGGTCCCCGAGACTGCAGGGCATGTACCTGTGGGGAGCACTCGCTGTTCTCAATGGCCTTGTGGGTGCAGCGGGCGATGCCCAGGATGGTGTCGTGCTGGCAGCATTTGCTGCTGCACTGCATGCTGTTAATGCAGATCTCGCCGTCATCCTGTAGAGACAGCCTGTCAGCCCGAATCCTCCCCCCGTGCCCATCACAGCTACCATCAGCGCCTGTCTGGGGGGCGGGGCAGGTGTGTAGGTCCTACTATTACTGGCTACTTCCTGGTGACCCTGACCAGCCATTGACACCTTGGTGCCTTGCACAGGGGCCCCCAAAGCAAGGCCTCCTACATTTCCTTCCTTTCCTTCTGTGAGACAGGATCTCACAGTCTAGGCAGTCCTGGAATTATGTAGCCCAGGCTGGCCTCAGCCACCCCAGCGGTGGCCTTACAGGCAAGTATCACCACGCCTGGCTTCCCCCACTGTTTGGGGGGGCAGTGAATGTGGAAGTCGTCTCTACACTCACATTTATTGGGCATGGAGGCACTAGCCTTTAATGCCAGCACTGGAGACGCAGAGGTAGATGGCTCTCTGTGAGTTCAAGGCTAGCCTGGTCTATAAAGCAAGTTCCAGGACACCCATGACTATACAGTGAGATCATGTCTCAGATAAACAAAAGCGCTACCCTTGCCTGACAGGTCTGCACAGATTGCTGGACTAGCACCCCTTGCCCCCCTGCCTTCCCCTGGGACGGCTAGCCGCGCAGCGCTTGCTCCCATGAGGTGTGGTGGGAAGACTTCACGGTCCCGGCTTCCCCTGCCTTTAAGCAATGAAGCCTTGGGTGAGGGCCCCGCTTGGCTCTCTGCCTTACAATGAGGGTTGACCGCACTGGCGTTCCTCGGGCATTTAACACGGTGGCTGGCATACAGAAAGGTCTCATCGGAGGGAAGAGACTAGGGTTGTTCTCCTGGCTTTTCTTAGAAAGCTTCCAACTTCTAAGCCACAGGACCTTGCCAGGCAGAGTTTCTGACTTAGAGTTCTGGCCTCGTAGAGAGCACCGTCCCAGCCAGGTGGGGTTCAGAGCTGTCCCTCCGTCTCTCCTGGGATGGCCTCATAATATAGCCAAGGACTCAGGGAGGGATACCCAAGCTGGGTGGCACCCGAGGTCAGGAGCTGAGCTTCCAGAATCCTCACAACAAGACTCTGAGGGCCCCCAGAGACCCCTTACCAGGTTAAGAAAAAGTCCCCGGGGCCCAGGAGCTGCATACGCCACTGCAGCAAGGGTCACAAGCAGAAGGACAAGGGCCCTCTCCATGGTGTCTGGTACAGCTGGTGCGGGTGGCAGCCGGCAGTTCAGAAGGCAGAAGGCAAGACTCAACTGAGGTGGGGGGCCTTTAAAGGAGCCCTATCTACACGGGACCCGCCTTCTGCACACTGAAGGACCGGCCACGAACAGAGATTCAGATGTGGCCTGTGTGCTGGGGGAGGGTCCTGATAAGACAGCTGGCAGAACTCATAAGGGCAGGTGTGTGTGCGTGTGTACGTGTGCGTGTGTGTCCACACATGGGAATGTGGGACATGCTATCTATCGCATTATAGTTAAGGCAGCAGACTCTGGCTGCGTACCTCAGTGGTAGAGTGCGTGCCCTCCCAGCACCCACGAGGCCTGAGTTTGATACCCAACAGGACAAATACAGAAAAAAAAGTAGGGGGAGGCCCTGGATGAGCAACTGCACAAGTGACCAGCCGCGAGAGTTAGGTAAAGTAACCGTCCTGGCTCAGCCGGGGGTGATTGCAAGAGCCGGGAGCGTGGACTGAGCTGGGAGGAGGAGACCGTGAGTCTCACGGGCTCTTTCTGTGTTAATATGAAACTACCAAGTGTATTTATTTGTATTACATACTGCTGTATGCATAGTGCTCTGAACTGGATTATTATCTAGGAGCTCTGGGGATCTGAGCTGGTGACTCCTGCTCCTAAGCAAGGCAAGTGTAGGGTGAGGCGCAAGAGAAATCCAAGACATTTGTGTCACCTACTCTCCCACTTCCCCCCACCCCTCCCCCCACCCCAATCAAACTCAGGCGTGAGGCACAGGTATGAGTCTGTGCTCGTGGGGGATTCCAGAGTCAACCCCTGGCTAAGGTGTGTCTGTTCTCTGAAGGGCACCCCTCTGCCCTGTCCCAGGGAGCTGCCTCCTCAGGCAGTTACAGCTCTGCGGGACGCTCTGCTGTGACTCGGTACCTGCACGTGTGGCGTGGGAGCTGCCCCAGCTGGGCATGGTGGGGTACACCCATCTTCCATCCCAGCTCCCAGGAGGATCTTGAGTTCAGGGCAGCCAAAGCCATATAGCAAGATCCTATGTTTAAAACAAGACCCTGAAACTAACAGGCCCCCGAGTTAAGGTTGTCAGTCACCCTGCACCGACCCAAGGTCATGTACACATAGGAGTACTCCCTACTCCTGGCTGGGAGTGAGGAGGTCTCTGAGCCTGGCGGTGCAGGCTGGGAAGGGCCCAGCTGTCTGAGTGTGCTCAGGTGTGCAAACAGAAAGGCTTTCCCTGAAGATCTGCTTGGTGCCACTGGCACCCCCAAGCCCAGGAGGTGAAAAGCTGCCCCAGGGCCCCAGGTTTGGGTGCTTTTGGCCACAGCTTTGATCTTGACCAACTTGGCTTCAAATATAAACACTTAAAATGGTCATGACCTTGGGTGAGACGTTTAAACTGTGTGAGTTCTCTGAGCCTATTGCATTCCCAGGGCCAGAACCCTGGTTACAAGCTGGAGGAACTAGTCAAGAGACCCTCAAAGCCTAAGGAACAAATACAGGGGAACCCTGACCAGGGAATGTCATCCATTCAGGGATTTGTGTTTGAAGCCATGATCCATTCTTGCCCCTTCTGCTCGGCTTTGCCAGTGCCCCAGGCCTCTGGGCCCTGGGAGATGAGGCCATCAGGGTTGTTTCCCCAAGTCTGCCCAGCAGCTGCAGAGACATCAGAGGACGCTGAAGCATGGTCAGTCTGACTCTAGCAGCTCACGGCCAGCTTCCCACAGGCAAAGTTTCAACCCTTACACCCAGAGTTTCAGAATTCTGTGTTTCCTGATGCATATAAACCAAGGCCTTTGGAAAGCACTAGAACCTCAAGGTTTAACCACCTCTCTTCCTGACCTAGGGAGAATTTTGCTCTCAGTTTTCTTCTGAAAACGAAACAGAGTCCACACATTCATAGGGGTCCATTTCACGGTTGCTCCTTTCGGTAAGGAAGTTACACACACTGGGGAGCAGATGTGGCGCACGCCTGAAACCCCAGCGTTCGGGAGGTGAACGTAGAGAGATAAGGGATATCCTCTGCATGGAGAGCTTGAGAGAGGCAGGGACTACGGGAGGTGGTGTTTCTAAGAACAAAATAAACAAAAGAGAGTGTGTGATTCATTGACCTGGCCAAAAGAGACAGAACTCCCTGGTTGTGCTACGGGGAAGGGGGGTGGAGAAACGGGACAATCCTGCAAGAAAAACTGCAGAGGACACAGGAGCCTTCTAAAGTATGAAAATCATTCTCAAAATAAGTCAGTCGGGTGTGGTGGTGCCAACACTGGGGAGCCAGAGGCAGGCGTGGGCCTGTGAGTTGGAGGCCAGCCTGGTCTGCAGAGTGAGTTCCAGGACAGCCAGGGCTAGATAGAGAGACCCTGTGTCAAATCGAAAACAAAACCAAATAAACCAAACACCCAATGTATATAACACATGTATATATTTAACATATATGTAACTATAGCAATACAATGTTTGTGTGTATACGATACGCATGTATATTTCATTACATTTAATTTTTTATTTTTATGGCATGTGTATGTACGTGGGCACAAATGCCAAGGATCACATGTGGAGGTCAGAGGGCAACTTCTGGGAGTCGGTTCTCTCCTTCCACTGCGCAGGTCCCAGGGAGTAAACTCTGGTCTAAAGGATTTAGTGTGTGTGTGTGCGCGCGCGCACGTGCTTTCATGAGTCTGTGTGCACTGTATGCTTGCACACGTCCACAGAGGCCAGAAGAGAGCTAGACTCCCTGGGAACTGGGGTTACAGGTGGTTGGGAGCCACCCTGGGGCTTTTTACTTGCAGTCCATCCTAACTCTCACTTTTTCTTTTTTTTATTCTTGACAGGGTCTCACTATGTAGGCCTGGCTGGCCTGGAATTTGATATATGGACCGGACTGGCCCCCAGTGCAGAGATCCCCCTGTCTCTACCTCCTGAACAAATGTCACCCCACCCAGTTTCCACCCTAACACTTACTCCGGTTGATAACATCTGGGAAAGTATGCTTAGCTCTGTCTTTAAGATGGTGTCTTAGGCCAGGTGCTGGTGGCGCACATTTTTAATCCCAGCACTCAGGAGGCAGAGGCAGGCGGATTTCTGTGAGTTTGAAGCCAGCCTGGTCTATAGAGCGAGTTCTAGGACAGGCTCCAAAGCTACCGAGAAACCCTGTCCCAAAAAACCAAAAGAAAGAAGAAAAAAGATTCTTTTTTTTTTTTAAATATTTATTTATTATGTATACAATATTCTGTCTGTATGCTTGACGGCCAGAAGAGGGCGCCAGACCTCTTTACAGATGGTTGTGAGCCACCATGTGGTTGCTGGGAATTGAACTCAGGACCTTTGGAAGAGCAGGCAATGCTCTTAACCACTGAGCCATCTCTCCAGCCCCAAGAAAAAAGATTCTTATACCTGGGACGGGATGGTGGCCTGCAGTGCAATCCTATCTGAGGAGCTTGCCACCATCTTCAGAATCTGCCCCTCCCCCACAGCACCAGCTCTAGCAGCTACACCTCCCCACAGGGGCCACCTAGTGAGAACAGACATCTGACCCGTACCCACGTTCAAGCCGAGCAGCAGCACATGTAGTGGCTAACCTTGTTTGACAACTTGACATACCTAGAAGAGTGAATGGTTGAAGAATTGCCTCCATCAGATTTGTAGGGCATTTTCCTGATTGTTAATTGATGTAAAAGGCACACACCTTTAATCCTAGTACTCAGGAGGCAGAGGCAGGTGGATTCTATGAGTTCGAGGCCAGCTTGGTCTACAGAGTGAGTTCCAGGACAATCAGAGCTAAATAGTAAAACCCTGTCTTGAAAAATCAAAAAACAAACAACAAAAAAACCCCAAAACAACAACAACAACAAAAAAAACCAAAACCACTCGTACACATGAAGTAAAGAAGCCTGAAGAAATTTAAAGAAAAAAAAAAAAAGAAAGAAATTTAAAGAAAGAAAGGAGGGGGCTGGAGAGATGGCTCAGAGGTTAAGAGTTCATTTCCCAGCAACCATCTGTAATGAGATCTGGTGCCTTCTTCTGGCCTGCAGGCATACATGCAGACAGAACACTGTATCCATCATAAATAAATAAATCAAAGGAAGGAAAGAAGGGAGGGAGAGAGGGGGGGTGGAAGGATGGGAGGAAGGAAAGAAGGATGGCAAGAAGGAAGGGACCTGAATTTGAGTTTGGGAGTGACCAGCGAGCAACCAGCTGCAGTTGCTGTTCCAAGCTCTTGCCGAGTTCCTGCCTTGGTTTCCCTTGTTGGCAGAAGATGAAATGGTGTTTTCTTCCCCAAGTTGCTTTTGGCTACAGTGCTTATTGCAGCAAGAGAAAGAAAACTAAGCCAGCAGAGAAGTAGAAAAGGCCAAGGAACAAAGTCATGCATCGGGAAGGATGGTGGTTGGATCAGCCCTCAAGAGGCACCAGCAACCAGGCCCTGGTTTCCCAATGTGATATGAAGGCATCAAACACACATGTATGCACGTGCGTGCACACACATGCATGCATACATGCATGCACGCATATACACACACGTACACACTTTTCCCTAAAAGAGACATTCTCAAAGAATCAGCGTGCAAGCTGGTCATGATGGTGTGTCTAGCAGCACTCTGGAGGCCAGCCTGGGCTACTGGGCAAGATTGTTTAAAAAACAAAACAAAAAGCTGACTGTGGTGTCTCATACCTGAAATATTAGTGTTCTAGAGGCTGAGACAGGTGAATTGTTGTGGGTTCAAGGCCAACCTATGAAATCGTGTCTCAGTAAGTGGAAGGGGCTGAGGAGAAGACGCTGTGGGTAAAGTGGATAAAATGTGAGGACTGAGGTTCTAACCCTCAGGACAACATAAAAGCCAGCTGCCTGTCTTCTGTGCGCCAGGGAGGCAGAGACGCAGATCCTGGGGCAAACTGGCCAGCTAGACTCGCTGCAACTGGCCAGCTCCAGGTTCAGCAAGAGACTGCAGCAATACAGAAGGCAGAGAGGGGTCACAGAAGATCCCCAAGGTCAGCTTCAGGCCTCCACAAACACACGCATTGTCTCACACACATGCACCCACACACGGTCAAACATACATACACAGACATGTCAGAAACTATCAGATGTAGATCTGGAGTCTCTGATAAATGAGGGCTAAGCTGCTATCTAATGGTCTGTGCTCTGTGTGCCTGGTAGCTGATGTTCCCACAGCTCCTAACCCTTCCCACGGTGGTGTTTGGTTTAATCTGTATCATTCAACCTTTCAAAGGTATTTGTTTGATATGTATTCTTTTGATTAAGGATGTGGTTTTTTAAAAAAAAATGAGACAAGGAAGTGGTTTTGAGGCCATCGGTCTCTTTGTAGCTCTTCCCTCAGCTGAGGAGTCCCTCTCTTTTCAAAGTCCCCTGCCAAGACGGGTCAGAACCGGTCAGAGGTGGAATGCAGCTTCTGGGGCCTTACCGCGGCAGGGGCAGCCTGGTGATGAAGATGAGGGTGAGGAGGATGATGATGACGTCGTGTATGGATATTTTGCCTGATGTGTGTCTGTGCACCGTGTGAGTGGGTGCCTGGTGCCCTTGGAGACCAGAGGAGGGTGTCAGACCCCATGGGACTGGAGTTACAGATAGTTGTGGGTCCTGGGAATCGGACTGGGTCCTCTGGAAGAGCAGCCAGTGTTCTTAACTAGTTCACGACTTTACAGTCTGCTCTGCTGTCGCCTCCACCTGTCTTCTGGACCTTTATCACTTTGGCTAGTCAGTCAACACACAAATGACCCCACCCCGCCCTGCTTTACAATCCTTCTGTTAGGAATATTTCTTAAGACGAGCCTCTCTGCTGATGCAAATAATTCCAATCAGACCAAATTAAACCGAATCAAAGATGCCCATGTTTAATGCAGTGCTCCCAGGAGGTCCCAAGAAAGCATGGCGAGGGGAAGGGAGAGAAGGGGGAGAAAGAAGGGGAGACCACGCAAAACCCAGAGACCACGTGTTTATTTTCTTGGGGCAGCCTAAAGAGCATGTGGGAGGGGTCATTGCTTGGCGGGCTTTCCCAGACGCGGAGTCCGAACCAAGGCAACTGGGTGGGGGGGCTTGAAGTGGAACTTCCGGCTCCATTCCAAAGATGAGTGCTAGAGGCTGGGTGATGATTCCGACCAAACACCTTCCCTTGCCCGTGTCCCCCGCACGGGCACGGATGCTTTCCTCCGCAGGACCCACAATCAGGCTCTAGGATGCAAGCCCGGGAGCCAGCTCAGGGTCTCTCCAGTCCCTGAACTGTGCGAAATCCCCTGTCTCCTGCTTGGTTACGATCACCTGAGTATTCTGTAAATTAGAGGCTAAGTTGTTAGGGACCCAAGTTGAAGACCCTTGAGAGAATAAAAATTGTTACTTTACCCACATCACAGCAAAGAAAACTCCGACCTGTGTGGAGCGCCCCCTGGTGGCTGTGAGTTCCCATGCATTCATGCTCAGCAAGGCTTGGCGCTGGTAACTCTGCCCATCAGGGGTCCGCATGTGGCTCAAAGCAGCTCCTGAGCCAGTCAGAGCCCTTTGTGGTCCCGCTCCTGCTCGGGTGCACTGAAGGCTTGTGTTTATTCTCCTTAACTTCTACTCTGGAGACCATGGTAATGAAACCAACATAGAATTTCCCGAATTCTATGCATGAACCACCCTATGCTCCGTTGCAAGATTTTTGGAAGTCAGTTCTCTGCTTCCACCATGTGGGTCTCTGAGATGGAACTCGGATCCCAGGCTTGGGGGGCGGCTCTGGCACAACTGGGCAATTTTGTTTTGTTGGTATTGTTGTTGTCTGGTTTTTGTTTTTTGTTTGTTTTTAGTTGGTTTTTTTTTTTTTTTTTTTTTTTTTTTTTTTTTTTTTTTTTGAGACAGGGTTTCTCTGTGTAACCGTGGCTGCCCTGGAACTCATTCTGTAGGCCAGGCTGGCCTCGAACTCAGATTTGCCAGCCACTGCCCCCCCTCCCCCAGTGCTGGGATTAAAGGCATGCGCCACCACTCCACCGGCTCCTATTTTTGTTTCACTATAAAAGGACATGATGTCAAACAGTCTGAGTATTTATTTATGTTCATACTCGCAGGCAAGCGCTATCTCAACCTTGGTCAGAGAAGCTTCTGCAATGCGCAACGGTTCGTGCAGAGACTAGTAAAAGTGCTGAGAATTGGTGACTGCTGAGTGCTCAGCCCTAGTGGGATATCTACATCACCCCCGCAAGGCTTCTGAGAAGAGAGCGGGCAGGAAGAATATAAGAACTTCAAGAAGGGCTGCAGGATGCTGTCTTCTGGCCATATGAACTGGCCACGGCAGTGGCTTACCTAAGCAAGACCTGCATACCTTTGGGCCCCTCCCTCAACCTACTGTCAATGATGGTGGGGTCCCTGAAGACCTATTGGCAGTTACTGGTTTCTGGGGGAGGGCATCTTTGGTGGTGTAACCGCTGGGCTTGTCCAAGTAAATAACCCACGCCCCAGCCATGTTTATTCAAGAAACCTTAATTAAATGTTGTGGGTCAATAGGAAAAAGATGAGAAATAGAAGAGGTGCAGTGGGAAGGGAAAGGGTAAGGGCAGATGGGGGGGTGATCAAAGTACATTCTACATGGGCGCGTGAAATTATAGAATAGAAAAATAATACGATGAACCAGCTTGCAAGTCATCTCATAGGAAAGGCAAACTAGGCTCGTTCCTGTTTATGATTAAATCTGTTTCTCAAGGACTATGCTCCGCCTTTAACCTTAACTACAAATGGTTCTGTACCGCCTGTTCCAGGATTGGCAGTCATGTTTTTGTTTCAAAAGGTTGTTTATAGCCATCTTACAGCCCTACCTTTGTTTCAAAAGGTTGTTATAGCCATGTTGTTATGACTACCTGTTGTTATGATTACCTTCTTATGCCAACCCTGCAATCATGTCTCTGTTTCAGGAGGTTGTTATGACTAAGAGGTTCGGCTATGTTCTGTTCCTGTAACCCCACTTATTTTGGGATTTGGAGACCCCCTCTACCCCTGAGCTATAAAAACCTCATCTTCCTCATGCCCTTGCACCCTTTAAGGGGAGAGAAGCCTGTGTACATGAATGAAAAAGAAAGCTTGCTTTAATTAATTGTTTGCTTTAATTAACTCGACCATAATGATTTGGGTCAGTGGTCTTTCTCCTCACATCTTTGGGATTAACAAATATCCTTACTCTACAGAGACCCCCTTGCAGTATCCCTCATCACCTACCCTACCACATGGAAACAGTTACAAGTCTGCTTTCTTCCTCTGTAGTTTAGCCTCCAGGGCCATATGGATGGAGTCCCATACTGCTCTGTTTTTGGTGATCAGGCTTCTGTGACTTGGTGCAGTGAGTTCCTTGCATGTTGTGACAGGTGCCCCTCCCCTCCGCTTCCTCCCTTTCTTTCTTTTCAATGCTTATAGGGTTCTGTCCGTAGGATTGCCACAGGACCTTCTACATGCTAAGAACATGCTCTAAGTCTTTGCTTGCTGGTTTTCGAGGCAGGGTTCTCACTCGGTAGCCCAGGCTGGCCTCAAGCTCGCGGTGACCCTCTTTCCTCAGTCTCCCAGAAACGGGGATGACAAGTGCACACTGCCACACTCAACTCCCAAGATGGCCTCTCTCTACTGCTCAGCAGTGGTCCAGTGAACAATGGAACTGCACAGATATATGGCATTTGGACTGTTTCTTAAAAGTTTGGGGCACAGGGCAGTGGTGGCGCACGCCTTTAATCCCAGCACCTAGGAGGCAGAGGCAGGTGAATCTCTGTGAGTTTGAGGCCAACCTGGTCTACAGACCGAGTTCCAGGATAGGCTTCAAAACTACAGAGAAACCTTGTCTTGAACCCCCTCAAAAAATTGGGGGCAATTGCTATACAAAGTGTGTGCACATGTACTGGCTAGTTGTTGTGTAGTCTAAGTACTTCCAGCAGTGTCTGGAAACACAGTGTTTGTGGTAGTCATGGCAACCAGCATAAGCAGCTGTTGCTTGCCCCCCCCCCCCAAGCTAAGCAGGGTGTTGTGGGGGTACTGTATCCACTGGCACCCAGGTGAGAAGGAATTCCTTTCTCTGGGGCTGGTTTTGTGATCTAAGTTTTTTTTTCCTGTATTTTTTAAGGGGTAAAAGTACAAATCGTTAATTTCCTAGCCTAAGGCCTTGTGTCAAATAAAAGTTGGTTAAGTACAGAATATTCACAGCTTGTTAGGATAGAGCAAAGGCCAGTAGATTACGTAAACACAGGCTGCTTTTCCATTTCCCAGTCACCCTGACCCGGATAATACCACAGAAATCATACTAATTACAACATTCATTAATTGGCCAATGGTTCAGGCTATTTCTAGCTAGCTCTTACATCTTAAATTAACCCATTTCTATTAATCTATGTATTGCCACGTGGTCATGGTGTTACCTCATTTTTTACATATCTTATTTCCTTAGTGGCTGGCTTGTATCTATCTCCTTCAATAGCTACATGGCATCTGCCTGACTTTGCCTTCTTTCTCCCTGCATTCAGTTTAATTTTCCCACCTAGCTCTATTCTGTCCTGCTATAGGCCAAAGCAGCTTCTTTATTAACCAATGGTAATGAAATATATTCACAGCATACAGAGGGAAATCCCACATCAAGTTTATACTCTCCTGAGTTGACTGTTGGAGATTTTAGGGCCACCCAGCCCTGTTTATCAGTAAGGATAGACATGTTGTCCCCCACTCAATACCTGTCCCTTTGGGATGCCCATGTGGTCCATAGCAGAGGTCCTGCCAATAAGGCTTTGCTGAGTGAATGGTTTCACACCAGTGTGGTCGAAGGTCATCAAGTTGCCAGCACAAGAAAAGTCAGGTTTAAAGAATGGCTTAAAGAACTGCTGGGGTGTTTGGGATGAATTCCACTATGAAAAGGAGGAAGGCTATGGCTTCACAAGATTTCCACAGAACTCACAGTGACTATTGAAAAGACAGGTGTTCCCGAAGCTCTGCAAATTGGGTTTCTCCCTACTCTGTCAGCTGTATTTTTACTGTATAGTGCTTGTGGCTCACAGCAGCTAGCTCTATGTCAACTTGACACAAACTACAGTCATCAGGGAGAAGGAATCCTCAATAGAGAAAATGTCTCTGTAATCCTGGCTGCGGGCAGGCTTCTAGGGCATTTTCTAAATTGGTGTTGATGATGGAAGGCCAAGCCCATTGTGGGCGGTGACCCCGGAGCTGGCGGCCTGGATGCTCTCAGAAAGGAGGCCGAGGAAACTGCAAGGGGCAAGCCAGTAAGCAGCACTCTTCACATCCTCTGCGTCAGCTCCTGCCTCCAGTTCCTGGTGTTTCAATTCCTGTCCTGGCTTCCTTCAGAGATGTGGAAGTGTGAGCCAGACAAACCCTTTCCTCCACAAGCTGCTCTTGCTGGTGTTTTACCCCAGCAAAAAAGTCCTAACTAAGAGACAACATGGGAAAGTTTTGGTGTGAACACAAGTGTTCATTTCTCTGGATGAAATACCCAGGAGTCAGATGTCTGGGTCACATGACCGATGCCTATTTCAGTCTCCGAGAGGCTCAGTTCTCCAAGGGGCTGAACTGATGCACAGTCCCACCAGCAGCGTGTGAATTCTGGATGTTTCCCATCTTTTACTGAATTTATTAACATCAGTTTTTAAAATATCTTGGGGAAGGGATTGGAGAGACGGTTCAGTAGGTAAGCTTCCAGAACACCCAGGTTCAATTCCCAGCACCCACATGATGGCTCACAACCTCTGTAACTCCAGTTCTGGAGGGCAAAGACACACATGCAGGCAAAACACCCGCACTAGACATTAGACAAAAATAAGAAAATATTTAAAAAACATTATATGAGGGGCTGAAGAGATGGCCTGTATGCTTGTAGGCCAGAAAGAGGCACCAGATCTCATTACAGATGGTTGTGAGCCATCATGTGGTTCCTGGGAATTAAACTCAATCCCTCTGGAAGAACAGCCAGAGCTCTTAACCGCTGAGCCATCTCTCCAGCCCTGTTTTATTCTTTTATAAGAATAAACTCTTTACATTAAACATGTAATTACTAAAGATGGGCATATATGGTTTATTTTATTTGTTTTTTTTTTTGAGACAGGATTTTTTTAACAGAGTTTCTCTGTTTTTTTTAAAGATTTATTTATTTATTTATTTATTTATTTATTTATTTATTATGTATACAACATTCTGCCTCCATGTATGCCCGCACGCCACACGCCAGATCTCATTATAGATGGTTGTGAGCCACCGTGTGGTTGCTGGAATTGAACTCAGGACCTCTGGAAGAGCAGGCAGTGCTCTTAACCTCTGAGCCATCTCTCCAGTCCCCCAGAGTTTCTCTGTGTAGCCCTGGCTGTGCTGGAACTCGATCTGTAGACCAGACTGGCCTCTAACTCACAGCGATCCACCTGCCTCTGCCTCCCTGGGGATAAAGACGTGCGCCACCACCTCCTAGTTTGAGGCAGGATCTTATGCAGCCTCTCCTTGAACTTCTGATCCCCCTGCCTCCACCTCCTGAGTGCTGAAATTACAGGTGTGAGCTACCACATCCAGCAAAACAAACCAAATATTTCTAAAAAGAAATCTTCAGCAAAAACAGAAACTCGAGGAGCAAGGCCGGGTGTTGGACACCGAGCTCTGGTGCGGTCTGGGAATGCATTTTGCTCTTCTTTTTTTTCTTTTTTTTCTTTTTCTTTTTTTATATTTTCTTTTTTAATTTTTTTTAAAATTTTGCTCTTCTTTATAGTTGCCGGGGTTATTGCAGTAGCTGAGGTTCATGGTCTTTGAAGGCGGGACGTTATCTAGCCCCCCACCAGGCTCGTGGCAATCATTGGCTGGAAGACCGAGCCGAAACCACAGTGGAAACTTGCAGCCCTCGGCATACAGGGTTGTTGGTGGTGGTGAGGGTGGGAGGTGAGGTCCCGGAAAGGTGTCTAGGGAGTCCGGGTGTAGAGGCCGGGAAGCGGTTTTGTTGCTGGAATTAACGGGAGGAATGTGACAGCCGCGGCCTCACCCTCTGGGAGGAAGAGAGGGTTGGGTCTCGGGCGTGCTTCCCCTCCTGGCTCCCCGCGCTCGCCGGCCCCGCCCTCCCAGGCCCCGCCCCCGAGCCCTGGCGCTGGCCGTGGTGCTGAAACGCGCGCTCCACAGAGCTAGCCGGGCGTGGCCTACGACGGGGAGCGGGAGGTGCGGGCAGGGCGGCGGCGCAAGCCCAGACCTTGACCGACCTAGAGGAGGGCTCAGACCTGAGACCCTCCGGGTCTGGGGTGACACAGGTCCCTGAGAAGCGCCTTCAGCGAAGTCAAGGTTGACCTTGGCCTGCTGCGCTCCTGGCCAGCCCGGGGCACGCTCACGCTGACCTCAGGCTGCTCTTCACACCAGGCTGGAGTGACCCACACCAGGCCCTGCTCTCTAGAGCTGTAAACCCTCAACCAGCCAGTGCCCCTATCCCAGTCCTGCGGCCTTCGCCATGGTGAAGTTGCTGCCAGCCCAGGAGGCCGCCAAGATCTACCACACCAACTACGTGCGCAACTCACGCGCCGTGGGAGTGATGTGGGGCACGCTCACCATCTGCTTCTCCGTGCTGGTCATGGCTCTCTTCATCCAGCCCTACTGGATAGGCGACAGTGTGAGCACACCACAGGCGGGCTACTTCGGCCTCTTCTCTTACTGCGTGGGCAACGTGCTCTCGTCTGAACTCATCTGCAAGGGTGGCCCTCTGGACTTCTCCTCTATCCCCTCCAGAGCCTTCAAGACCGCCATGTTCTTCGTGGCCTTGGCCATGTTCCTCATCATTGGCTCCATCATCTGCTTCAGCCTGTTCTTCATCTGTAACACGGCTACCGTCTACAAGATCTGCGCCTGGATGCAGCTGGCTGCAGGTGAGCAGGGGGTGGAAGGGCGGGTGGGGCAGACCCAGGGCACAGTTGGCTTCTCATTCCTGTGGAGGCGCTGGGCCTCCTTCTACTCAATGTTCCACGGAAGATTCTGAGCAGAGCTGGGCTTGCTCACACGATGATCCCAGCCCCTGGGAGACAGAGACAAGAGGACAGCTGTGAGTTCCAGCCCAGCCTGGGCTACATTGTGAGACTCTGTCTTTTTTTTTTTTTTAATTTATTTTAACTTTATTTTATGTGCATTGGTGTGAAGGTGTCAGATCCCAGGGAACTGGAGTTACAGACAATTGTGAGCTGCCATGTGGGTGCTGAAATTGAATCTGGGTCATCTGGAAGAGCGGCCAGTGCTCTTAACCATTGAGCCATCTCTCCAGTCCCAATGCGAGACTCTGTCTTAAGAAAGAAAATCTGTGAATCATAGAAAGGACGGGGCAGGGACTGCAAGATGACTCGTGGTGAAGGTGCTGTCTCCATGTCTGGCGCCCCAGGTCAACCTCCAGGACTCACATAATGTAAGGAACAAACAAACACCTTTGAGTTGTCCTGTGACCTCCATATTCACACGGTAGCATGTGCCCATGAGTGCAAGTGTCACGTGCTCTTACACACACAACTAAAAGTATTTTTAAAAGGCGGGGGTCCGTGCTGTGGCACTGTTTGGTCCATACATGCTATCGAGCTCTGAGTCAGAGAGAAGTAACTTAGAGAGGGCCACATAGCTTTTGGTAGACGCAATCACAAGTACCAACACCCAGACCACCACACCACTGCTGCTTCCAGAGGGAGGGGGAAGGCGGCTGCCCTGTGGGCTAGGATTCAATCCCAGGGCTATGGTGATGGCACTTCCCACCCTCACTCCCTGACTCTTCCTACCTCCAACTGCTCCCATGGGGAAGATTCCAGGATTTTGGAGTGCCTCTGGTAGACTGGTTGAGACCTCTCTTCTTAGCGACTTCCTTTCAAGCTCCCCTCTTTTATTGTGGAGTGAGCATCTTTGTCCCTGGATGTGAGCTCTGTATTGAGTCAGTAAGTAGGACACCGTTCTCTGAGGTGGAGGTACACAGGCTACCCCGGGCCATTTAACACCATGTCAGGTAGGCAGTTGCTTGTGGGGGTCCCAAGGCAAGGCATCCCCTGCCCACTTTTCTGCTCCAGGCTCAGGTGACCCTCTTGGTCCTTGGGTCAGTTGAACTTGGTCTCCATTGGAGTTCAGGAAGAGATGACCAATACCCTTCAGAAGCCTTTGGTCTCTTAGTCCCTAACCACCCACAGATGCTCCTCAGCAGTGGTGAAGATTGGAGGCTGGAGTCAAAGTGTTGGGACATCTTTAGTTAAAGTAGTATTATCTTGGCGGGGGTCAGAAGGTGTCAAAAACAGGAGTCTGAATCTCAGGCAGGCAGAGCTGAAGGGGACTCCTGCTATGGATGAGGAACTAGATTGAAAGAGGGGGTTAGAGTTGGTCAAGGCTATAGCAGGCCAGAGAGCAAATCAGACCCTGGGAGAATTAAGGATTCTTCCAAATTAGATGTATTCTAAGACTGTTTTTATTGAGACCCATATTTTATAAGCATGATTCACAAAATACTTCATTTTTTGGAGAAGCCTCACACAACCCAGTAGTGAGTGTTCCTGCATTTACAAGGTCCTGGTTCAGGCTTGGTGAGCCCTTAGCAAGCAAAGACAAACTTAATAATCCCCAGTCTGATATGCAAGCCACATATCTGGTCTGAGTTCCTCCCAACCCCAAGCCATCTCCAAGCCTTGCTGGGCAGTAGGGACAGCAGTCCATCATGGTTATATCAGGGACAACAGTCCTAATACAACAGTGGTTTTATCAGGAAGGGGCCATGAAGCTCCAAAGAGTAGTGGGTGGATGTGCTTGCCAGCTGCTCTGCCCCTCGGGGATACAGGACGCTGGAGATACGCCATCCTTTCCCAGCGCTGCCGCCCCCATGCCAGCATCTCTCAACAGGTGTGTTTGCTGAGCAGGAGCAGGAGGAAGGCCTGGGTGGAGGAGCCCCCTAGTTACTTGAGCCAGATCCTATCTGGGCCACAGAGCTGAAATACTGATACCAGAGGTGGCCGGGTGCCATCCCATGAAGCATTGATGGGCTGAGGACAAAGGTGGTGTTGTGTTCCACCCTGTGTTGAGAGGAGAGGGGAGGGTTAAAGAGGTGTGCCCCATAGCCAGCAACTGGGGGGTGAATCTGTTGACCTAAAAAATGTCCACAAAGCCAGAGAACAGGGCAAGGGTAAGGGAGAGCAAAATTGATGCCCTTGCAAAACTGAGGGAATGAAGCTTCAAAGACTGATGGAGCTCGGGGCGTGGGCCAAGCATGGGCTCAGTTGTCTTCCCTGAATCTTGGTAACCTTCCATCTTAGTGAATTTGGGTTATTATAACAAATTCCCAGAGGTGAGGGGGCATTTATTTCTCATGGTCCGGGAGGTTGGATGATTGAGCTCAGGTTGGTACAGTGTGGCTCTGATGTCATCTTCCAGCTGACTTCTTGTTCTGCCCACAATGAAAGGGAAAGGCAGGAAGTCTCTCTGGGGTCCCTTTTATAAGGGTGCTAATCCCATGTATGGTGGCTTTGTCTCATGAGCTAATTACTTCCCAAAGTCCCACATTCCAAAGGTTAGAATTTCAAATATACAGGTTTGGGGGGATTCAAAGCATTCATCCCGGTGCACCTGATCTGTAGGGTCTGGTGATGGTGCCCCATCCCTTGGAGAATCGGTGAGGATGATACAATGCACGAGAAGCATTTTATAAGTATTTGGCAAATGTGGAACCCACAGGCAGGGGTGCTGAGACTTCCAACTGCAGTGGACCGAAGCACAGCTCTCTCTTGTGCTGTGCGTCCTCTGGCATCACTGAGGACTCTACTTTCACTACTCGTGGCCGCCTTTGCCGTCTTTACTGCAGAGGGAAAGGGCAAAGAGGCCGCTTGAAGGAAGTGAGAAGCCAGGGATGTGGCTGGCCCCCGTATTCAGTCAAAGGGCCCGAGTTGTGAGGTGTGCCCTGAACAATGAAAGGTTTTGCCGATCCAGACTAGCTCCTGCCCCATCATTACACTTACTTCAGAGACGGAGGGAGAGCGAGCATCTCTCAGAAGAGATGCATCTTGGGACCAGATGCTGGAGGGCTCTGGAACCAGAGTAGGCAGTGTCTTGCTAAATTCAGGGTGAGATTGGAAGAGGAACAGAGGGTCACCTAGTGTGGGGTGGAGCCACCTGGTATGGGGCAGAGCCACCAGGTGTGGGCGGAGCCGCCTGGTGTGGGCGGAGCCACCTGGTGTGGGGCGGAGCCGCCTGGTGTGGGGCAGAGCCACCAGGTGTGGGCGGAGCCACCTGGTGTGGGCGGAGCCGCCTGGTGTGGGCGGAGCCGCCTGGTGTGGGCGGAGCCGCCTGGTGTGGGGCGGAGCCGCCTGGTGTGGGGCAGAACCATCTGGCTGAAGAGCTCCGCATGCAGCTATCCTGATGGCTAGTTCCCAGGACTTCAGCTTTTCCACTTGTTTTTTACATGGATGGAAGAAGTTGCCCCACCCCATGTGGTTCCCAACGCTGGCCAGAGACCAGGGAGGTGACAAGAGTCAAGGGAGGGAGGCATCGGGGCATGCCCAGTCTGACCCCACTGGTGCCCTCTTGTCTCCTTAGCCACAGGCCTAATGATCGGATGCCTGGTCTACCCCGACGGCTGGGACTCCAGCGAGGTGCGGCGCATGTGTGGTGAGCGGACTGGCAAGTACACGCTGGGCCACTGCACCATCCGCTGGGCTTTCATGCTGGCCATCCTTAGTATTGGAGACGCTCTCATCCTCTCCTTCTTGGCTTTCGTGCTGGGCTATCGACAGGACAAGCTCCTCCCTGATGACTACAAGGCAGATGGGAAAGGTATCTGTCTTCCTCTTGGGACTGTGGGTGGAGAGGTGGGTGGGATCGTGGCTCTCACAAGTCGAGTGTGTCTAGGTCCCTGGAGCTGAGACAAGACCAGGAACTGCCTGTCCTCCCTGAGCAAGGCGGTCAGTGGAAGGTTGAAAGCTGGTAGGCCATTCAGAAAAGGCCCATGAGCAGGAAACAGCCTTAATACGGCAGATGGGGTCCTCCCAGGAGGCACTGAAGCTGGGTTAAGTCATGGGGGGTTGTCAGGTGGACAGGAAGGTGGGATAGAAGGCACAAGCTGATGGGGAAGGTTGGGGGTGGGGAGTGTGCGTGGTCTTGGAAACATGACGGTACAGAACGGACAGCTCCTGAAGAGGAGATGGGGCACATGGGCTCCCAGGCTCCCCCTCTTCTCTCTTGTCCATCCAACTGAATTTGTCACCAGCCAGCTATTTCTGACGGGGGTGTGGAGGTGGAAAGTTGGGGCAATATGGACACGGACCCTTGGGAAACCTTCCCTGACTGCTTCGTGTTGGCCTCCTGTTGTCTGGGATTTTCTGCCCATCTCCACTTGGCCCCTTCCTTCCAATTGTCCTGAGGGGCTCTTTCCAGTGTCAGTGTTAATCCAGCCAGAGGACAGCACCTGCCTCCCAGCTCCAAGGAATTCCGAAACGCTCTTCCTAGCAGGGGCCACCATCATGCTTGAGACACCTTAGGGATATCCCCAGCCTCCTGAGAGCAGTGCCAGCACACCAGCCCTTGGACCTGGACGAGGGACAGTAGGCAGCCTCTTGCCCCTGCGGGGCCGGGACACTCCTGCATAGGAAAGACTGGAAGCCCAGAGGACAGCCTTCTCTAGCTGAGCCGGGCCCGGCCATCTCTGTGACTAGTGATGGAAACTGTACATTGCCAGAGCTGGATCAAGATCTCTTTCCTTCACGGGGGGCTCCTGAAGTTACTGGGTCCCCCCCCAGGACCCCATTTGGGGAAAGAAGCTGAAGCTGGTCTTTACAGGATGCCTTCCCATGCAAGACCCGGGTGAGGTTTGCTTACAGGGGCCGATGTCATCAGCATTTGCAGGGCGTGGGGGGCAATGTAGGGTTCCAGCAGCATCTTTTCCAGAGTTCAGGCTTTTCCAGGAAGACGGAGGGGCAGTTGGGAGCATGGTGCCGATGCGCAGTTCTCAGCCTCCAGGCAAAGCGATCCTTAAATTTGTCTTCATATATGCAAGTGTTCTTAACTGTTCGCATTCTTTCTCTTCCAGAAGATTTACTTAGTCAAAGAGAAGCAGTTGTCCACACAAACTTTCTCTGAAGAATAGCTTACACAGATGGCCTTTACTGATTAAAATGGCAGTCGCTGCCTTCCCCCTCCTCTTAATCCCACGCACCTCTTCAGTCTCTCCAGATTTTCCTCTCTCCGCATTTCATTTCTCCTGTAGGAATTTGGCAGAATCACAGTATGGGGTAGACATTGGAACGAGCAGAGTATTTTAGAAGTGCTTTGACCTTGAAGAATCCTTGTGAAACAGCGATTGTTTTGCTGAAGGGCCCTATAGGCACCCAGGTGCACTGTATCATTTTCAATATACAATTATCCAAGGACTTCAGGTGTACCTGTGGCATCTTGTGACCAAAGCTGCGGGCTGGCTACACATTTCTGCACTGTTGCCCAGGGCTGGCTCGATTTCTGCTGTAGCCGAGTGAGCACAGCTGGCTAACAGCCTCCAGTCGGAGCACAGAGCAGGACTAGGAGCCTGGCTCAGCTCTGCCCCTTCCCTTCTTGGCTAGGGCAGCAGGGTTTGAGCAGCTGTGGAGCTACTGGCTTCCTGGGTCTGGAAGAGGAAGCATGGGCTTTGCTGTCAGACCAGGGTTTCAGTGTCCGACTCCACTGTTCTCTAGCTGCCTAGATTTTTTGAACACTTTTTCTTAACCTTCCGCCCCATGTTTTATAGAGACAGGGTTTTTCTGTGTAGCCCTGGCTGTCCTGGAACTCTATTTGTACATCAGGCTAGCCTCAAACTCACAGAGATCCACCTGCCTCTGCCTCCCGAGTGCTGGGATTAAAGGTGCATGCCACCACCACCTGGCTTATTTTCTTTTTCTTTTATGTGTATGGGTGTTTTAGTTCATGTATGTCTGTGCATTGTATGCATGAAATACATGAAAGACAAAAGAGGGTGTCAGATCACCTGGGAGCGGAGTTACAGACCGCTGTGAGGGTGTCAGATCACCTGGGAGCGGAGTTACAGACCGCTGTGAGCTGCCATCTGGTGCTGAACACGGAACCTGCGTCCTCTAAGAACAGGAAGTGCTCTTAACCACTGAGCCATCTTTTTAGGCACTGAACTTCAGATTCTGCATCCAAGCGTGAAAGCCATCAAGTGCTATGCTTAGTGAGTTAACGTCATATTAACTGTATTAATAAAGGTGAGGTTGTGCTGGAAAGCATGTAGAAAACAAGCATCCGCGTGAGGATAGTCCTCTCCCGTCTTCTGTGTCTCTCCTTTTCCTCTCCCCTCCTGACCCAGCGCGTGACATCTCCAGCACTTCAGGTCCCATGGCCACAGCGGCCAGTGCAGGGTATAAGCACTGTAAGCACAAAGTGCAGCACGGTGAGGAGGACCATCTCCTAATTTACAATTACTAGCTGAAAATGCAGCCCTCTTCTTGAATGCCAACAAGAGGCTCTTTAGAAAGAGGAATCTAGGAGGGCAGTGGTGGCACAGACCTTTAATGCCAGCATTCGGGACGCAGAGGCAGGCGGATCTCTGAGTCTGAGCCTAGTCCACAGAGTTCCAGGACAGCCAGGGCTACACAGAGAAGACAAAACAAAAATAAACAAACAACAAAAAGGCAGAAAACAAAGAATCTGATGGTGGCAGAGCATGCAGGGCTTTCTCTTCTCTTTCCAGAGGAAGTCTGACGTGACCGAGGCCTGGCGAGGCACACTTCGGGCAGGTGAGTCTGCAGGGGCTGACTCAGGGGAGGGGGCTGTTTGGGGTTCATGACCTAGGTTCTGAGAGGTGAAACCGCCAAGGGTTACTCTCACAAACCGGTGGAGCCTGGCAAGCAGGACAGAGCATTCTCGGAAGCCACTGTCATGATGTGGACTCTTGTTCTCAGGAAGACTTTTAAGGGATTGTAAGAAACATCTCAGAAAACCTAATGCAGCAGAAAATAAGCCACAGAGGGTAAAAAGCAATGCTCAATAAAGATAATCTAATAGAAATACTAGCATTATTTGGCATACCAAATCTTAAGTTTATCTCTGTTTCTGTGTATCTGGAGACACTGACCGAGCAGTTTCAGAGTGATCCCAAAGGAAGCATGGTGTATTGATCTCCTTTCCTTTTTTGTTATGGAGACAGGGTTCTCTATGTAGCTCCATCTGACCTGGTACTCACTATGTAGACCAGATTGACCCCAAACTTACAGATATCCACCTGCTTCTGTCTCCCTAAGTACTAGGGCTTAAGGCATAGCCACCACACCCATCCTTGTATTGATTTCTTTATTACTTTTTATCTTCCAAAATAACTTAGTAGTTAAGAGAAAAACAAAAACCAGAAACCACCTCTTCTTCCCAAGTGTCATCTCCAATACATGCCATTTATTGAGGATCAGGTGGTCAGTGTGCACACGAATTATATTCATTTAATCAATTCTTATTTGGGGATGTGCCTTTCAGTCCTTGGCTCTGATGGTGATGATGGTAACGGTGGTGGTAAGGATTGTGAGGACAGTGGTGGTGAAGGTGGCGATGAGGATGGTGATGGTGGTGGTGAGGACGGTGGTGGTGAGGATGGGTGGTGATGGGTGGTGGTGGTGAGGAAGGCGATGAGGATGGTGACGGTGGTGGTGAGGGTGGCGATGAGGATGGTGACGGTGGTGGTGAGGGTGGTGGTGGTGAGGATGGGTGGTGATGATGATGGTGATGGTGGTGGTGAGGATGGTGGCGATGATGATGGTGACGGTGGTGGTGAGGGTGGTGGTGGTGAGGATGGGTGGTGATGGTGGTGGTGAGGAAGGCGATGATGATGGTGATGGTGGTGGTGAGGACGGTGGCGATGATGATGGTGATGGTGGTGGTGATGGGTGGTGGTGGTGAGGACAACGGTGGTGGCAGGGCTGTGATCATCAGTGGAGCCCCTGCTCCATATAGAGCAGCCGCACACCTGTGCTTCAGGTCACTGGAGAGCCTGTCCAAAGGCAGCTCTGCCATAGTAGGAGGGAACCACAGACAGATTCCTGGAGCAGGAATCACACGGGAAAAGCACAGCTGGGTGTCTCCAGTGTCTGCCGCAAGCCCCACGCCAGCAGCTGGTGCACCACTTTCTAAGTTGACCCCGTTGCCTGTGGATACTCACTCGGATGCTGTTCTAACTTTCTGCTGAGTGGGATCACTGAATCGCAGGAACCTCATTCTCTCCACCCACGTCGTCATGGTCATTGTGATGCTGGTGAATCCATCTTTTGCTACACTAGAATCGGGAATTCCTGGGCAAGGGTGAAGCTGAAGTGTGACCACACACACACACATTTACATTTATTTTGTGTGTGTGTATACGTTTGCGGGGGTCAACAACACAGGAAAGTGGCTGGTTCTCTCCTTTCACCATATGGGTCCCTGGTATTGAACCTGGGTTGTCAGGTTTGGCAGTAAGCACCTTTACTCACTAGGACACCTTGCTGGGCCTGTATTTTTTTAATTGGCTTTTTTTAATTGTTTGTATGTGTTTTTTTTTTTTTTTTTTTTTTTCTGAAACAAGGTTTCTCTACATAATAGTCCTGGCTATCCTCGCTCTGTAGACCAGGCTGGCCTGGAACTCATAGAGATCTGCCTGCCTCTGCCTTCTGAGGGCTTGGATTAAAGGCTTAATCACCACCACCACCAGGCTTAACTGGCTTTTAAAATGTCATTTTATAATTTTTTGTCTTTTCCCTTTTCAGGACATTATTTCCCTGGCAAAGAAAATCATAACTCAGATCTTCAGAGATGAAAACTTTCCCTCCAGCTTCCTGCTCTCAGATCTTTCAGCCTGAGGCAGAGAGTCCCAGGACAGGGTAGAACCCGTCAGTCTCCTGCTGCGCAGACAACTGTCCACAGCAGACACCACCACAGAAGGTGCAGCAATCCACAAGACGGCAGTCAGAGCTGAGTGGCTGAGGGTGCTTCCCCACAGAGACCCACGGCCTCTTCTCAGCCAGCGTTTCCCATCAGCAGGCCATCTCACTCTTTGGTGACCTCTCTGCTGGACATTAGGTGTATGATCCATGTCTGCGGGTCAGCAGCGCCCCTTTGCCTTCCCTTGTTTTCATATTGCTGCCCAGAGATGAATGAGGAATAGACAGCAAACATAGGCTCAGGAATTTCCCAAGTTCAGCCGGGCAGTGGTGGTGCACGCCTTTAATCTTACCACTTAGGCAAAGGCAGGCGGATCTCTGTGAGTTCGAGGCCAACATGATCTACAAAGTGAGTTCCAGGACAGCCAGGGCTACACAGAGAAACCCTGCCTCAAAAAGCAAAACAATATATATGTCCCCCAAAAAGGCATTCCCAAGTTCAATCTGACTCCTCATTGAAATCAAAACTTGTATTTCCCACAGTGCCCAGAGTCCCAGCCAGATGGCTTCTGGCTTCAGAAACTTGCCATTTACATAGAAATAAATTTCCACAGTATGATCTAGCATTCCTGTGAGAAACTTGGGATTTGAAAAGCCTGCTGGGTGATCTTCTGCCAGGGAAGACATAGCTGTGTGCTGAGCCGCTCTGTCAGCTAGCTCAGAGCAGACAGGCTCAAGAGGGAGGAGCCAGGAGGAGGGTGTGACTCTTGCCCAGCATGCACAGGCCGCGGACCTGACCCCCAACACTGACAAGGCAGGGTGGTACACGCCTATAATGCCAGCATGTGGTAGGCCATCTCTGATGACAAAGCAAGTATGAAGCCAGCCTAAACTACTTGAGACCCTGTCTCAAAAACCTAAAAAAAATCTCCCTACACAACAACTATCAGATGTGGTGGAGTTTCATTAATTTGTTAAGGCTGAAGATCTCAAGGCTAGCCTGGGGTTGGGGAGCAGGTTACATACATCGACTGTGTCAAAAATAAAAACCAGTCTCTGGATGAGATGAACTTAGACTCTTCAGTGTTCTCTACAGCCTTCACTAGTCACCACGCTATGACACATGGCCCAGAAGCCAGGGGCTCAGCACAACACTGACCTGACTTGTGGCCCAGCAAAGCTGGTGGGATCTTCAGACTGTTGACTTCCTCCTCCACAGGAGGCCACTCAGGGAGCCTGCTTCCTCAGAAGGATCCAAAGGCAAACAAGACAGCACTGGGGAGTCGCCATGGGACCAGTCCGGTAGTTTATTGGTCTGCTGCACCACATAGGGTCGCTTTCTAGTCAAAACTTAGCAGCCTAGTCTGGTTGTCCCACTTATTTACCTCCTGCCTGGCTACTGGTAATAAACACATCTGCTGTGGGATAATGCTCTTGTACACTGGAAAGATTTGTCACTCATATTGGCTCAATAAAAAGCTGATTTGACCAGTAGCCAGGCAGGAGGTAAATAGATCAGACAACCAGACTAGGAAAATTCTGGGAAAAAAGGCAGGTACTTACCCGCCAAACACAGAGGAAGATGAGAATATTTTAACTGTGAAGAGGTACCAAGCAACATGGCTAAACATAGACAAGAACTATACATTAATTTAAAATATTAAGAGTTAGTTAATAGTGCCGGGCGGTGGTGGCGCACGCCTTTAATCCCAGCACTTGGGAGGCAGAGGCAGGCGGATCTCTGTGAGTTCGAGACCAGCCTGGTCTACAAGAGCTAGTTCCAGGACAGGCTCCAAAACCACAGAGAAACCCTGTCTCAAAAAACCAAAAAAAAAAAAAAAAAAAAAAAAAAGAGTTAATAAACCTGAGCTAACAGGCCAAACAATTTATAATTAACATAAACCTCTGCTTGTTTCTTTGGGACTGAACGGCTGTGGGATTGGGAGGGACAGAAACTTACACCTACACATATAAATGGTCAAAACTCTCAAGCTTACAATCTCATCAGTACTCAACAAGTAACCAGAGCAGGACACACCCCTTTCTGGGAGAAACCAGGCATAGGCTTGCAACCCAGCACAGCACGGCTTAGAATGAGTACTGGCCTAGCATGAGCCAGGACCCTTGGGGAGGACAACGACTCACCACAGCAAATGGACTCTACAAAGGCCCAACAGGCTATCCCAATAAACTGCCTGGCCCTTCTCTGGTTAAGCTTCCAGGCCTTAAGAGAGCGCTTCTTCTGGCCAGGGGCGTCATCTCTGGGAACTCGCCCAGGGGTGAACCCGGAAGCTGCACTGGACCCTCAGAAGCGGCTCCGTCCCGCCAGCGGCTCCACCAGAAATGTGTGCCAGCCGTTTGCTAAGCTTAGAGCAGCAGTAAACCCTTCACACCGGACGGGAAAGAACAGCGCCCACACACATACACGCATTACATGTCTTCCTGTTGCTCATTTATCTCACTGAACCTGGAGTTCCACAGACTCAGCTAAACAGGCTGGCCAGCAAGCCCCAGGGATCCTGTTCCCATCCCCTCAAATATGCCATACTCCATTAACTGCTTGGGCAACAAAGACACAAAACTTCGGTAGACAAACAGGTTATTAAATACTCTTTATTGATCTGCATTTGTGAGGACAAACAATGGACTCAGTAGAAAGAATATAAAACATATCAGGGCTTTATTCTTAACCAAGAGCCAACAGCAGTCCTCCTGTGAGTGAGACCTGGCCTCTGCTGTGTCCACTGTGCTCAGCCAAGCTCAGGGAGGCTGTGGATGGGCACAGCTCCTGCTGCTGCCTTGCCTCCTCCAGCTCCTCCTGGGTCCTCTGGCTCCTTAAGCGATAGAAGGAAAGCCCTTATTTTGTGGGACTCATTTCCAAAATGAAGTTCCAGGTTCTCCCATTAAAATTTCCTGTGGTATCAATGATTAAAACAGGCCTGCTGTTGGCTTGTGTTTCTTGGTTGTCACCTTAATGTCACTAGGAGTCCTGTAATCCTGCAACTGGGGTTTGCCAAGAAGCAGTTTCAGGTAGGTCTGCTATTGCTTTAGATGTCAATACAGTTGACAACCCAGAGTGGATTAGAACGGACGTAGGGTTTCCCTGCCGTTATGTGACGTCATCTGCTCCCTTTATTCTTGATAGGTGCATAGATAGCCTAACTTAAAACTCTTTCTAAAGAACACGTCTGGTTCCAGGAGTAACCAATCACGAGCCAATGAATGGCTGGCCAGTTCCTCAGGTGAAGTCGGTGAGTTACGAGAGCCTCTAAGTGTAAAGCCAATCACAAGGCGACTCTCTCCAGTCTGTGGCCGGATTCACTCGGCTTGCTAGGAGAGACTTGGCTTGCACTCCTGTGGCTTTCTGCATGTTAGAAAGTGAGCTGTTTCCGAGAGTGCTATCACCAAGACCCACTTGGTCCTTGCTAAACTAGCAAGCAGCCTTTCTGTGACCCCGATCCTGCCTCTCTTCTGATGCTCACTTCACCCGAGGAACACATAATGTTTAGGTAATCAAGTTTATGAGGCGGAACCTAAAAACAATTCACAAAGCCTTTTTCCATTAAGTAAAAGCCTCAAGTACATTTCAATCATCTCAAAATTGTAGTTAGAAACTGACATTATACAAGGAAATAGCAGCATAGGATGGCTAATGTCAAAACCAACGTGGGAAAAAGAAAAGAGCCACCGTTTCCCCTTGGTTCTTCTCCCAGGGTTTCATTAAAGACACCGAGCCTCTGAGAACTGAGAACAGCAAAGCCACCTGGAGAAAATGCATCAAGGCCAGGATTCCAGAGCTGCCTGGGAAGGACTTGGAATGCGAGACACACCCCAGACGGGACAGCTCTGAAGCCCCCATCTCCAGTCTGGATCACCCCCCCATGTTCTAGCTACAAAATAGTAAAGCCAGTGGGCGTTCAAAGCAGGAAGTGTGGAGCAGAGGCTGCCTTAGGGCAGCAGAAGACACACGGAAAGGACTATCTGCACAAGACCTGAGGCTCTTGGGGAACTTTCACTGTTCTGTTCTGTCTGCCATTAAAATTCAGAAGCAAAATTCCAGGAACGTAGTTATGACAGAATGAGAGAAATCTGACAGTGCTTTCAATGGCGATAAACTGGTACCCAAATTTGTTGCACATCGAAAAATGTAGCATAAAAGTCGCAGGAAAAAAAATGTGAACATAGAAAACGCAGAAAGAATCCAGGAAGATGACGCAGCCTGGATACAGCACGTTTAATGTCTCTGCTGCTCACAGAACTCACACCCTCCCCTCCTCAACCTGGTGCTGGCAGCAGGATATGCATCGGAAAGTTGACTCTCAGAGTCAGCGAAAAAGGATGGACTCACATCTCCACAGCTCTGCTGGAAAGGGCTGACAACCTAATTAGAAGGGCAGGGCAGAGGGTGAGGCTGTTCATACTTTTGGTCTTTGGCAGAGCCCAACTAAGCCCAAATTCACCTAGGATGCCCAGTGGCTGTGGGATTTCCACAGGGTCAAGGAAGCAAACCCAAATGAACATGTTGGATTAAAAAAAAAAAATTTTGTTTTGTTTTAAGAAACCCTTGAAGAAAGAGCTTCACCCTGAAAAGGGAAGAGGGAGCATCTCAGAGGGGAGGGCCGGAGGGTCAGCCTGAGGAGCTCTGCTGCAGTGCACGAGGGGCTTAGGAATTCAGCCAAGGGTGCCGGAGACACTCAGCGGCAGTGGCTCTCTTCTCAGGAATAAGCTCCAACATGGGTAGCAGGAAATCTGTGAAGCCGGCGGCCTCTTCCTGGGGCCACTCATACTTCTCCACCAAAACCTCCAGAAGGCCCCAAGGCTTCAGCTTGGTGATATGTTTCAGGTCACCTGTGGGAAGACGATACAAGGCTCACAGTCTGATCTCATGGTATGCTCAAGCGTCATGGCATAAACAACTGACTTAGTCTTTCTACAGCACAACAATCTAGCAAATGCTGCTTCTACAGGAGGCAATGATTTCCAAACATAAAGCTAATAGCATGACAGACAGACAAAATGACAACAAATCTGGAGACTGTCCTCAGGGGTACCCCTCTGAAGGCTCAGGTGATCGGCTCCTTGGAACTTGAATCTGTGGGCTTCAGCCTCTCAGGCAGCAGAGAATTACAGGGCTCAGCCCCTGCCTTAAGTGAGGAACTTCATAGGTGGTCACTCAACAGCTTCCTTGGGTAAATGCTACTTAAAACCCTTCTCATGTAATGAGATTGGGGATCTTTTTCAAAGGACGCGTCCTGCTCAAGTCCCTCAGCACTTGTTAGCCGCTGGGGAAAATGGCATGTGGCTCCAGAGAGACAACAGACCGGATCCCCAGACCCTTCCAGATTCATTTTTCCATCAGTTCCATCTTTGATGTATAAAGAAACAGACTCAAGGCTCATGCCCACAATCCTAGAACCGAGAAGGCTGGCAGGAAGACTGCCTGCGGCTGAGGCAAGCACTGTCCTAGGCTAGAGAACTACATTCTCAAGCTGCCTCTTCCGACTAAGGTATATAGTATCCCCTTAGTCTTTCTTTCTTTCTTTTTCTTTTGGTTTTTCGAGACAGGGTTTCTCTGTGGTTTTGGAGCCTGTCCTGGAACTAGCTCTTGTAGACCAGGCTGGCCTTGAACTCACAAAGATCCGCCTGTCTCTGCCTCCTGAGTGCTGGGATTAAAGGCGTGCGCCACCACCGCCCGGCCCCTTAGTCTTTCTTTTGTTTTTATTGGGAAAGGGTCCTTACACTGAGGCCTAGGCTGGAGTGGAACAACTCCTGCCTCAGTCTCCTGGGGGCTGGGATTAGAGATGCACACACCAAGCCCAAGATCCTAACAGCACAATCATGAAACTCAAGTGTTGTTTGTCTCTATGGAGAATGTACTCAGACGCTCCCAGGGCTGCAAAGGCGAGAGAAGGACAGTGTCCTTGCCTGTAGGAGTCTTCAAATTACTACAAGTACATGCTCTTAAGCACAGGGCCATCTCTCCAGCCCCCTAGGGTGTTGTTTTTAAGTAGGACTGGAGAATGCACTATGAACCCTACCTGGAATACATAGGAAGACACCACCCAAACCCAACAGTGCAAATGTGCTGAGCTCCTGCCCATACCATCCAGTGCTTGCTAAGTCACACTGGGTATACCCAAGGCACACACTCACCTTTCTGCAGAACAAGTGTCTCATTTTAGACACTTTTACCCCTTACTGACTGGGAACAAACACTTTGTTTTACCTTTTTTGGTGAAAAATTCCTTGGAATATTTTCCCGCCACAATGAGCTTGCGAGGCACTTTCCCCAGAAGTTCTATGATCAGGGCGATGTGATCTGTATGAGAAAGAACAGAGCACGGATGACACACGTGGCTCTGGACACAGCACGCACATCACCGTTAGGGCACTGCACACTTGCTTCCTGTCCCAAAGAAGAGATGGACTCTACCTAATGCAGGGTCCACTCCAATGTCAAACACCTCAGCACTGCTCAGGCAGTGAGAACCAGAGTCAACCTTGGTAGGAGAGGCTTTGTGCCTTCAAGTTGTGTCCCTGAGCTTGTCACCCTGAGACTGAGAAGTCCTGAGACTATTTCCAACTGTGGCCAAAGGGTCTTGGAATCTGGCCTATCAGCTCCAGCCCGCGCCAGGTGGGCCAAGATAGACCAAGACCAACAGGATCAAGGTGAAGCGGTGAACGAGGCTTTCCGTGGAGAGCTTTCCCAAGGGTGAGCAGGTTAAAGTGACAACGGATAAAACCCAGGTGTGCAGGGGAGACTCAGAGTACCGAATGACCTTGGGCCCTGCTGGCCTCACTGCAGGCCTCCTCGGCTGGAGACTGACACACACACAGCTTTACTTTAGGTCACAAACCTAGCCCAGTGGGTTCTTCCAGCAGAGGAGAGAGCATGACAGCATCCCAGACACCATAGCTAAATAATGACACACACATTTGCCAAATGGCAGCACACGAGCAGACGCCGGGGGATGACCTGAGTTCTGACTGGGGGTGGAATACTAAGGGCAGGTGCTCCTCCCTTTCACATGTTTTAGTTTTCAGTTTGGTGGTGCAAGGCCCTACTCCATGCAGCTCTAGCCAGCACGCATACTCTGTAGCACACGCTCTCTACAGAAGAGATGTGATGGGGCGTCTAAAAGCTCCATCAGTCTACAGCTCTTAACTTCTAAGACAGTGGTTCTCAGCCTTCCTAACGCAGTGACCCATTACTACAGTTCCTCATGTTGTGGAGACCTCAACAATAAAATTATTATAATCACTATTAACTTATTTATTTATACTTTTACCTAATTCTGCTTGTTTTTTGAGGCAGTTTCTCTGTGTAGCTCTGGCAATTCTGGAACTCACTCTGTAGACCAAGCTGGCCTTGAGATCACGAGCGATCTACCTGTCTGCTTCCTGAGCGCTGGGATAAAAGGCGGGCACCACCACAACCATCCCCCCACCACCCTGGGCATATTATTTCCATTGTTACTTCGTAACTAATCTTGCTACTGTTATGAACCATAAGGTCAATATCTGATATGCAGGATATCTATCTGCTGTGACCCCAGTTGAAAGAGTCATTTGACCCCCGAAGGGGTTGAAACCCACAGGTTGAGAACTGTTCTAAGAGAACAAAAGCAAGCAAAAGACAGGAAAGTCAGTGTGGGACACCGTGTGGTGTGACGGGTACCCAGGAAACACACCCTCCCTGCACTGGGCAAACAGACTTGTGTAACCATTTAACTGCTAGCATGTCACTGGCCATTTCCCACAGTCTTTATGAATCTCAGCAAGCTGTGCCGCCTATTAATATCCAAAGGGAGCCACGCCACAGGGCATTCCCGGTCCCACAGAACACAAAGCCACGGGCAAAGCATGGCAGTGGAAGGCACATTCTTCACCCAGGTGCCATCTGCCAGTGCCTTACCCTGCAAACTCACTGCAGAAACCAAGAGGCCAGGCATTTCTGTCGTTATCTTTTTCAATCACCTAGGAATCTGGATAGTGGCTGGCAAAATCAGATGCACCAAGCTGTCTTTCCCATGCCCTCAGGACAGAGCAACTGACAGTATGGGCTTTTCCTACGGGCCACAAAGTTTAAATCCACTATATTTTAATTTAAAATGAAATTCTATACAACTTGAAATAAATAAAACTTTAATTTCTAGAAAAGGGAAATGCTAAATATTATATATGGAGGAGAGTGTCTGCCTCCAAGTGCCACAGTGCTGCAGATTAGATTAAAATTACTGACTTCCAAATCAACACGGAGGCATAAATGGGTGAGTCAGACTTGAGCTGTGGGGAAAAGTCACTGTTCTTTGGATTTTGTTTTGATTTTTTTTTTTTTGTGGCCTTTTAAAGACAGGATTTTTCTGTGTATTCCTGGCTGTCAGGACACTAGTTCTGTAGAGCAGGCTGGTCTTGAACTCAGAGATCCGCCTGCTCCTGCCTTCCGAGTGCTCGAATTAAAGCCGTGCACGCCCAGCTAAAGTCATCGATCTTCAAAGGACGACAAACAGATGTTAAAACTAAGCAACCTATCCACCCCAAACTGGCAAGTAAGTTGTAAGCCAACCAATTGTGGATGTCAGAGCTCTTTAGTATTTCTTTCTATAAAAAAGGATGATCTTTAGCTGGGCATGGTAGTACACGCCTTTAATCCCAGCGCCCGGGTGGCAGAGGCAGGAGGATCTCTATGAATTCAAGGATAGCTTGGTCTATAGAGCAGGTTCCAAGACAGTAAGGGTTGCACAGAAAAACACTGTCGAAAAAAAGAAACAAACAAGGTGATCTCATACAGCCCACGCTGACCTCACACTTGCTGTACATGAGGATGACTTTCAAGTTTCAAGCCTTCTGCCATCTTTCCAGTGCTAGGCTTACAGCACACGCCATCTCCCTTAGTCTGAGCAGTGCTGGAGACTGGGCTCTGGGCTCTTGCATACCAACCATGCACTTCAGCTACTGAGCTGTCAGTCTTTGCTATCATTCTTGTCTTCCTGCATGTTTCCTTAGTGCTGGATGACATCACTACCCCGTCAGCTCATTTCTCCTGTTTCAGTGTCTGGCACACTCCTCCCACAGTGACGAAGACCTCTGTGCCAGGATATGACACTAGTGACCAACAGAAAGAGTAACTACACACCAACAGCGGGAAAAGGGAACTCACCTTCATCTCGTGTGTAATCTTCCCCTGAATGAGGCTCAAACAAATAATCACCTGTGGCTAGTTCAAAGGCCTAAGAAAAAGAGACAGCACACGATAGTATCAAAGAAACAGAATGCCTTTTTCGCAAAGCCTTTTGCTATGTTTTCAAAACTAGATGACCATTTGAAAAACGTCTAAAATAATTAGAATACAGAAAAAGGAAAACACAGAACACAACACCAGAATAATGGTAGCTATACAATATATTATATATATAATAATAGTTTGCATTTGAACAGACAGAAGAGGTTCTGAATGCTCCTTAAAACAATGTTTAAGCAGGGCAGTGGTGGTGCACTTGGAGCACTTGGGAGGCAGAGGCAGGTGGATCTCTGTGAGTTTGAGGCTAGCCTGGTCTACAAAATGAGTTCAAGCACAGCTAGGGCTACACAGAAACCATGTCTTAAGAGAGAGAGAAAAAAAAAAAAACAAATAAAACCAATGTCTAAATTGCATTTTACTCATTAATTAATCCTCAGGATTTGGTGCTCTTTCCCAGCATGCATGTCTCAGAGTTTGAGCTCAGGTGGTCAGCATGAATACATGTGCCTTCACCAACTGAGCCAGCCCGTGGGTCTAAAGTTCTCAAAATTCTAGTCACCAAGAAACCATCTGAAATGACAGATAGTCTAATGCTTCAGATTTCACCATGACATTCTGTGCCCCAGAGGTATGACCCTTCCATATGACAGTGTCCTCCAGGCCAAGTTTCCCTCTGGCCAGCAAAGGGTACAAGTAGGTGTTAGGGAGTCCACGTACAAATCAGGAGAAGAGCAGCTCCCTCCTGTGTTAGAATGTGAAACCGTCTAGAAATGGAATCTACACTCCAGATTACACTGAACACTGAGATTTTCCTAATTTCATGTCTAAATTAACAAAATGTGTGTGTGTGTGTGTATTTTTTTAAGACAATTTTGACTATGTAGCCTAGGATGGTCCTGGATTCTTGCCAATCCTCCTGCCTCACAAGACACAGCGAATTCTCCCCTCTCTTTATTTACTGCTGAGAACTCATGTGCCCACACTCTGATCCCGTGTGACAAAATGAGATCACAATTAAGCTGTGCACACCTGACATCGGGCACCTTCCCTGGTGGTGACACTCCAGCAGGAGAGTGGCCTCCCAGACTCTTTTCTGAGTCTGGCCTTGACCTGTGCCTCAGTGACAAAATATTAAGTTAGTACTCCTGACTCAGGGGCTGTGGTGATCTCCAAATTCATCCTGTAGCCACTAAGTCAGAAGCCTTGTGAAGCAAAGGCACTCGTGGGTAGTCAGGGTCGTGCCCTCAGGGCAATGACCGACTGCGGTACAGGAGCCCAGGCAGGAAACAGCACACCCAGCGAAAGCAGTGATCCACAGACCTGTGGGTGACACAGATGTCTGAGGAGCTGCTGAACGCAGAGAACCCAAGCCTTTCCAGGGGTGTCCCTAGCATGCAAACCAACTAAGAGCTCAAGGACGCTAGTCATCCACCAGTACAAAAGAACAATGCTCAGTTCAGACACACACGGACACACTGGTGACCACTGCGTGTTCCTCTGCAGTTCCTACTGTACTGCTGACAGCACACGGAAGGGCAGCAGGGCTTACCATGCAGGCAGTGCTCCAGATATCAGCAGGCGTGTTGTAGCCAGATCCGATCAGAACTTCCAAAGACCGATACTGCCTTGTCTGGATATCTTCTGTGAAATGCTTGTGCTGAGTAATTAAAAAAGCGCAGAACTTTAACAGCCACACATCTGACAAAGGAACAACTCAGGACTGCTTAATAATGGAGACTGTTCTCGGAAAGTATCATTTTCATGCTGCTAGCCCTGAAACAGCTCTGCCTCACTGCTAGTTCAAATAACTTTAAACAACTAATGAACCTTAACTTCTGTCTGTCTCTGTCTCTCTCTCATTGACCTGTACGCGAACTCAGAGATCTGCCTGCCTCTGACTCTGAGTGCTGGGATTAAAAGCATGTGCCATATTAACCCAGCTAAAGATGACCCTTAGTTTAGTTTAGTCATACAGATTTAGAAATAACAACCAGTGTGGTGATGTACGCCTTTAATCCTAGCTCTTGGGAGGCAAAGGCTGGCAGATCTTTGTGAGTTTAAAGCTAGCCTGGTCTATGTGGTGAGTTCCAGAACAGCCAGGACTACAACGAGACTGTTTCAAAAGGCAAAACAAAGAAATCCAAACCAAGCAAGCAAACAAATAATAAAAGTACACAGAAAAGGGGTCAGCAAGAAGGCTCGGCAGGGGGGGTAGCCTGCCAGCAAGCATGAAGCTCTAAGATGGACCTCTCAGGCCCACCAGGGAGGGGGGAAGGGAAGGAAGGAGAGAGGAAGGTGTCTCCAGCAAATTCTTCTTAATTCCACACAGGTAAACACATGCAGGCTTCCATACAATACAATAGAGGTTAAAGAAAAAAAAAGGCTTAATAATAAAAGACTTAGGGTGAGTCCTGTATAGGAAACGGCACAGAAAGTGAATCCTGGCAGCACGGCCCAGGCTCTGAGGCGCTGCACTAAGGGAGCAAAGAGCACAAGGACTCTAGCATCCCCACCTGGAGATAAACCAGCTACCGGACAGGACACTTACACAAGCAGGGGACGAGGAGCTGGGCCTGCAGGGACACTTACTGAAAGAACACAGATTTAGAAACGAAAAGCCGGGGCTGATGAGAAATGGAATGAAATGTCTGCTGCTCACTACCTGCCAATCCTAGTCGCCGCGCCCCCCCACCCCCCCACACACTCACACAATGGGAGACCCGACTCCCACAGGCTGTCCTCTGACCTCCACATGCATACCAAATTCTCTCTCCAATCCCTGTGCTTTCTCTGGCTACTGATTTCTAGTTTTGTTGTGATACATAAAATTATTCCAGTTGATCCGTCTCTACTGTTAGGATGTGTCCTAGCACATCTATTTTAGAGGCTGAGTGTGACCCCCAGCACATAAGAGACAGGCAGGATACTACACAGGAGGAGCTCGGGAATGCAGACAGGGTAAGCCAGCTTAAAAATGGCTAGGCCCAGGTTCAGTCAGAGACCCTGAGTTAAAGAAGGGCTTTTCAGAGCTGGGTGATAATGGCACAGGCCTTTAATCCCAACACTTGGGAGGGAGAGGGAGTTGGATCTCTTATAAGTTCAGAGCTATTTCCACCAAAGCCAGAGCTACACAGAGAAATTTTGTCTCAAAAGAACGAAACAAAACAGTCCTAAACAAGCCAAGTAGTCCCAGCATTTGGGAAGCAGAAGCAGAAGCAGGCAGATCTCTGTGAGGACAGCTTGGTTCACAGAGCAAGTTCCAGAACAGCCAAGACTACACAGAGAAACCTTGTCTCACCCCCCCCAAAAAACTTGTTTAACAAGATATAAAAGATACTATATAGCACATAACCACAACTACAACCAATAAAAAACCTTCCTTAACTAGATATAAAAGATACCATATAGCAAATAAAAATCCATAATTACATATATTCTGAAGGTAAGTCTTACAGCACTGTTCATCAAAAGCCTTTCAAAGAACATAAAGCAGCACACAGCTACTGATGCAGCAGCCCATGTGCGACCTGACCTCGGGGCAGCTGCTCAGGACACTGCACAGACACTGTCTGTAAGAGCTCCGGGTATAGTGACTAGGGCACTCACAGCACTACAGTCACACAGCCACTGAATCTCACCAATCACTGGTGAACAAAATATGAAATGAATTTAAACACATCACTGAAAGTGGCCAGGCAGTGGCGGTGCACGCCTTTAATCCCAGCACTCGGGAGGCAGAGGCAGGTGAATCTCTGAGTTCGAGGCCAGTCTGGTCTACAAGAGCTAGTTCCAGGACAGGCTCCAAAGCTACAGAGAAACCTTGTCTCGAAAAACCAAAAAAAAAAAAAAAAAAAAAAAGAAAAGAAAAGATGAATGTTCACTTTGAGAATGGAGCTGTGGTTGGGGAGGGAAGGAACATGGGCACCAAGGTGTCGAAGTAAATAAGGGTAAGGTCGAACCAGTGGACGTGACTGCAGCTGAGTAATGGGGGACTTGGGGACTTGACACTCATGTTTCAAATATCAACTTCCATTCCATATGTTCATAAATATCGAACTTTTCCAAAATAAAGGAAAAATGAAATACTTAGTAAAATACAGTCCATAAACATAGATGTCTTAGTGTAACTAAGCCAACTGTCCTCACCCAGTCATTCTAAAGACAGCAATGAAATAGGTGTGACTTACCACCCAGCAGGCATTCCCAAGATCTGCGATCTTCACTTTGAGTTTTTCTGCATTTTTTGGCTCAAGGGGATTAATAAGAAAATTTCCAGCAGTGAATTTTCCTACAGACAACAGCCATTATCAGTAAAAGGGTTTAATGAACACAAGATACCCTAAGGGAAACAAAGGTCTACAAGTTACTACTTAGAGGCCCCTCCTCCAGCCTCTAATGAAACTTTCTAAGACTTTCTAAGTTTCTAGAGCACAAGGCCCCTGTAAAGCTATGACTGCAATGCTCTATATCCATCTCGTTAGCCACAGATTTACACACTACAAGTAACTTGGACAACTGCTTCCTAGAGATGGAGCTCAGAGGTCGTTTTTGCCCAGAGTACACAAAGTCTGGTCCACTCCACCCCCACCACTGTAACAAACACCTCCTTCCCCACGAAATATCCAAACTAGATGCCTGCTGTGAAAATGCAGTTTGCCTACAAATTCAAGAGCGCACTGTGCAGGGCAGGGCAGTGGGGTGTCTGTGTGGTACCTTTGTTGTCCAGTGGTCCATTGTGTTCCTGCTCATCCCCAGAAGGTATCTCTGCCCGAATGCTCTCTTGAAGTTGGCTGATGTCCTGCTCACTGAGCGACTGGTCTACAGAGGAAGACTGGCACACCATGGTCTCTGACACCTCAGAGGTCACGGCTGTGCAAGAGTCTGTTTCTTGAGATGCACTGCTGTCTCCATTTGGGGAGTTTAGGAAACTAGGTTCCTGCTTCCCAGTGTGGGCATCACAGTCATTAGCATTATGGAGATCCTCGTTAAGCCTCAATGTTTCATTATTACTGTTTTCAGTGTAATTAACGATTCCAATTACTCCATTGCAATTAATTTCTGTTGTACCACCCTCTACACCACGTTCCGTGAGTGTCTGATCCTGGCCAATGGAACTTGACTCTTCTAAGGAACAAACAGAAAAGGACGCATGTGTGTATGTGCCAGTGAACAACAGAACAATTCTCACAAGGCTAAACTAGCTTCTAGAGCTTTTACTAAGTGCCATAAACACAAGATTAACAGCCCCCTGACACCTACTGATGGGAGGACAAAGATCTCATCCTCACCCAATGGCTACAAAGTCTCTCTCTACCTCTGGAGAAGAGAGCAACAAGTCACGCTTTCCTGTCATCTGCCTGGCATTATCATAGATCTCAGCTCTTACAGGACACCCCCAGAGATGAGCTGGACACGAAACCACACATTATAGAACAGTGATTAAACCGGTGCTCAGGTATGCCATCAAGTCATTGTTCAACGCTCTATTTATACCAAGTTTCTCTTGGGTCATTTTATTAGGTGGGTTCTCTGTCAAGGGTCTTTCAACAGGACTCTCTGATGCTTCTTGCTTGTTAGGTCTTTTTTGCCCAGGGCCCGACTCTTTCTCCATTTCCTCAATTTCCTGCATTCGCTTCTCTAGTAATTCTGCCTGGCGCTTCTGCTTCTTCTTCAATTTCTTCTTCTTATTCTTTGACATTTTGTCAGCCTGGCGGAGATCACAAACAGATAAAGTCTTCAGGTGGCTAATCCATTACCCCTGGTTGGAGACAACTGTTAACTTTAATTATTTCCTAATTAAATTCCACTCTTTCCCTAGCATTCCATTAACGTAAATGCGCAGAACTGTTATGAAATTGAACAAATGGCACTAGCAAGTTTCCATCTTCTGTGTATTCTGGGGGCTGGGTCTCTCAGGCACCTCTATTCACAGAACCCTCACCAGTACCAACTCGCTGACGGCGCAATGAGAATACTGGAGAAAACCATGGAGGGCAGGAATGGTCCTTTTCCCTGGTTTCCACTCTAAGTAAACTATGCCCATCAGTATCATGACCATGCCCAGCACCCAGGAGTTAAACACAGAAGCACTGTATGCTTATACTTACTGGCTTAGGCTGCGGAGCAGTACTGACTGAAAAGAAAAGAGAAAAAACAGGTAAGAACCCTGGCACAGACAGGCAGAATGCAGACTGGGAAAAGACACTGCCAGGTGGAGGCTCATCCCTCCCACAGCCTACTTTCTCTAAGTGATGCTGAGTAAGTTGCATTTTTTTTTTTTGAGACAGGGTTTCTCTGTGGTTTTGGAGCCTGTCCTGGAACTAGCTCTTGTAGACCAGGCTGGTCTCGAACTCACAGAGATCCGCCTGCCTCTGCCTCCGGAGTGCTGGGATTAAAGGCGTGCGCTACCACCGCCGGCTCAAGCTGCATTTTTTAAAGGAAAACAAACATACATATAAAGAGGCCAAATTTTATCTACGAAGTTTGGTTTTTTTGGGGGGTGGGGAGGTTTTGAGACAGGGTTTCTCTGTAGCTTTTGGAGCCTGTCCAGAAACTAGCTCTTGTAGACCAGGCTGGCCTCGAACTCATAGAGATTCACCTGCCTCTGCCTCCCAAGGGCTAGAATTAAAGGCAAGTGCCATGATCACCTGACTAAAGAAGTGTCTTAAAGACAGGGCCTCATCATGCAGACCTGGCTGACCTGAACCTTCCCATGTGCCTATTTGCTGAGACTAAAGGTGCCCACCATTGTGTCCCCAGTGCAGCAACCTGTAAAGACTGTAAACTGGGGGGCTGGAGAGATGGCTCAGAGGGTAAGAGCACTGGCTGCTCTTCCAGAGGTCCCGAGTTCAATTCCAGCAACCACATGGTGGCTCACAACCATCTGTAATGAGACCTGGTGCCTTCCTTGCCAGCAGTACATTGGATGCTTAATAAATAAATAAATAAAATAAAAAAAAAAAAAAGACTGTAAACTGTTCTCCACCAGTACCCATCTACCCAGAGCAGCTTCCTATTTAATTCCACAAGTGGTTCTGCTCAGAACTGCTCCCCATGCACAAGCACCCAGGTTTCCCGTCTCTTCAAGGCTCCCTTCTGTACTTGTCAGTTCTATTTAAAAAGAAAAAAAGTATAGCCATTGTGTTAACACACATGGCGGGGGTGGGGGTGAGGTGCTTCGTGCCACAATGCACATGTGTGGGAGTCAAAGAACTCTATGGAGTCAGTTCTCAATTTCACCCTTCTATGGGATCCTGTCACCAGGCTTGCACTGCAGACCCTTTTACCTGCTGGGTCACTAAGGTTAATCTAGGCGACACAGAGAGCTAAATAAACACCATTAGGTACAGCCAATAGACCAGCTTAGGCATGGCGTCCATCCTCCTTTCCTGGCTGTGGTTTGTATGACATAAATCCAGTCTTTCCATCTTTTAACATTGAACCCCACTCATCAGCTTTTATCTCATCCCTTCTTCCTTGACAAGCGGTGTTAACACAATTACACTACTAAAACTGGAACCCGCCCCTCACGTGGAAAAACTGCAATCACCTCCCACTGAGCACAGTGCTGTGGGGAGTTACCAACTGCTTCAATGGAAAATTTAAAACCCACAATTCCTGTTTAAGGGAAAATGAAACCAAGTGACTTGGTCCCAGTCTCATATATGAAGACAAACCAGCAGCTCTCCTGGCCATGGGGTGACTGAGCATGTGTGAGCACCGCGAGCTACCCAAGGAGCAGCCAGTGTCACACACAATTGCTACAATCCAGGCACGGAGGCGCCTGAAGCAGAAGGATCAGGAGTTCAAATTTAGCTTGGGCTAGTGTTTAACAAGACTCCTAAATTAAAATTAGGGTCAGAAAGATGGTTTGGCAGGTAACGATGCTGCTGATCCTAACAACCTGGATCTGATCCCCAGGCCCACATGGTGAAGAGAACCGACCCCTTCAAGTTGTTCTAACGTTCACACACAAAAAAGCTGCCCCTACAAAGTAAAGAAGGTCAATAAAAATATAAAGTCTACCAAATAAAACCACTTTAAAACTATAATGTAAGACAGCTATTTTACTATAAAGCATATTTTTTTTATCTAAAAACAACCCCCCACTTTCTTCCCATCTGGAAGAAATACTGAAGTCTTTTGAATGTTGCTATATTTCTAAAATATTTATCGGTAAGTGAGCAGTGTTCATTCCACTGTCTTGCGACCAAATACAAACAGAAATTCCTCCTGCAGTTCTGATTGAGCCAAGCTCCCCACACACCTGCAGACCCAGAAGGAGGTGGGGCTCCAGATCGTTGCCATTCTGTAGCTTCAGCAGCCAGTCTCCGAATGTACTGGTCGTTCACTGACAACAAGATGTTTTCTGGTTTGATATCAGTGTGGATGATCCGGCACTTGGTGTGTAAGTAATCCAGACCCTGTAGCACCTGAATGGGAATAAAACAGAAGCCTCACAAATAAATAAAACTAAAAACAAACAAACAAACAAAAAACCAAGTTTTCCTGGGGGAGTGGGAAGAAATCACAACCCACTTAAAACAGAGAGATGGAGAAATGGCTCAGCAGCTCTTCCAGAGGACCCAGGTCTGATTCCTAACACCCAAAGGGCAGATCACAACCACCCCTTAAACTCAAGTTTCAGGGAATGCAGTGCCCTCTTCTGGCCTCCGCTTACACCAGGCATACATGACACACAGACATGTAGGCAAAACACTCATGCACATTTATATTTTTGGTTGTGAGCCTAGCCTTTAACGGCTGAGCCATCCCTCCAGGCCTCATGCACATTTAAATAAAATAAAATAAAAAAGCAGAAGCACAATGCCCAGTTTTTGTATCTGGCATTAATCAGGGACCAAACTTGGGTGTGTGCACGCATGCGGCAGACACTTTTCGAGGGAGTCATTTCCCAGCCTCAATCCTTGTTTCTAAAATAAGAATTTTGTTAGAAACAGAAAACACCTGATATGTTTATATAGAAAGATACAATAAGCCAGGTGTGGTGGTTTATGATTTAAACCCAGCACCTAGGAGAAAGGCAGGCAGAGTTCCGGGGCAGCAGGGTCCACACAGTGAGGTCCCCTAGAGAGACAGAGGGGAACGGAGGAATTCCACACAGCAAGGACCAACATACATACTTGCTGAATAATCTTTTTGACACAAGGCAGCGGAAGCCCCTGGTAGTTGGACTTGATGATCCACTTGAGTAGATGGTGTCCCAAAACTTCAAACACCATGCAGATGTCTGGGGCTCATTAAGGAAGAAAAGGTAGGCGAGACGTGGATTCAATTCCTAAGTCCCTTTCAGTCACAGAACTACCTTGAAAACACAAAGCTGTTGACAATGACGCGACACCACCAACAGCCACAAGGAAGGCCGTCTGGGACTGAGTGCGCACATTAACACACTTGGGCGGAAGCAAAGGAGAGTCTGATGTGAAGCAGACAGAACAGCAGGCTCAGGGTCGGGCTCAGGCCTCTTCTGCAATGACAGGCTACACTCCCACCCTCACAGGCTCAAAAGTCAAGAACACGCTCTTCTTTAGCACAGAACTTAACTGAAAAGAAGGAAATGCCAACGTGTTCTTCTGTGTCTCTACTAGTGTGGAGCATACCTAGTGTTCTGAGAGAAGACAAGTGCCCCAGCACTGGGCTACCCCTCTCCACCAACATTTCTAAAAACAGGACTCTGACTTAATGTTCAGCCCGATACCTCTGTACCGCTCTTCACGCCAGTATACCACACGCAGCAAGCACAAGCCCTGAGGCAGCGCAGAGGCTTGGCAGCCATGCTGATACTGCCAATCCCATCTTCATTACAGCCTGGAAAGCCAAGCAACAAAAGGAAGCCTAGTTTCCCAAGAAACGGCCAAATCCCAGGCTCGTTACAGGGTGGAGGAACAAGAAGCCCTTAGTGTTCGAATAGCACCTGCTACTATGCAGTCCAGGTTGCCCTGATCTGGGGCGTGGAAGAAGCACCACTTAGAGGTACATTATAAGTTAGTATTGTTATTCCCCAGAAGGCCCCTGAGGGTAGCGCGCCAGGGAAACTACATTTGACGCACTCACTTGGGGGACCCTTTAAAAGGCTGAAATGCCGTCTGTTCGCTCTCTTTTTCCCCTTCTCTCCTGCACGCCTCAATAAACCTTGCGCGCCATGTGAGTTTTGTTGTGTCTTGCGTCCTCCTTTCGCGGCTAAGAAGACTAAGAAGACGAAGAACAAGACAAGACAACAGAAGAGAAGAACAAGTATAGCAGTTGAAAATGAAAATTAATGCAAACACAGGGTTTGAGGAGGGGCAGGAGAATCCAGAGCCAAAGAATAGACAGAAGCAGCGGTAACACAAACACAAAATTCCTGCTTCCAATCACAGCGATGAAGACTAAAACCACCTGTAAAACCTGCAGGTAAACACAGACGATTGGTTATACAAGGAATACGGGCTTGCTCACTACAGGGCACGCCTCACACCACATGCTGACGCCATATAACAAAGGGCACACACCTCTCAGGGCAACCAACAGAAACTGACCAGCCTGAGGAAATAACTAGACAGACCTAAATTCAGGCACAAAACAAGCAGACTTTATTTAAGGGGGAGTCCTGAGACTCCCGACAGACTGTGGGTTGCAAATCTGGGCAGAACAACTCACTGAATTAGGCACCAAAGGCAAAGCTAGACCATGGTGATTTGCTGGCACTTCCTCCCCCAGCACCCGAGTGAGCAAACAGGGAGGCAAAGCTCTCTCAACTATTTCTCCAGCATCATGCCTGCCCGTGTGCCACCATGCTCCCCACCATGATGAAAATAGACTAAGCCTCTGAAACTACAAACAAGCAAATTATGAAATGCTTTTCTTTATAAGAGCTGCGTGGGACATAAGTCTCTTCAGAGCAGCAGAAAACTAAGACATTGACACCCTAACAGATAAGCAGACACCTGAGGCAGGGGTATTGCTACAAAGGCCTGGAATTGTTTGAAACACCAAACACACCCCGACAGGGAGCTGAAATTTCACAACACACAAACACTGGTTAGTAGGGTGTTTCTGTAGTGTAGCGGATATCACGCTGGCCGCCAATTAGCAAATGAGGGGTTGTGTTTGGATGACAGTTACTAGGGGGTCAAAGACATCTGAAGATGACTGTTTAGGTCACACTGGTCATAGTTAAGTTCTACATAAAATCACATTATATAATTTCCTCAGTCATGTATCATTTATAGGTTTTGTTTCATCTTTCTTCATCAGGGTACGGTGGGCTGAGACAGGATGTGACTGGTGTTGAGACTGAGATTTTGGTGCTAGTTTCTCAGAGTTGCTTTTGTGTTTGGGCAGACAGTCGAGCCACTCGACTAAACCATGCCGACAACACTGGAAGACTATTCTGAGACATGAGGACCACATTGAATGACCCACAGCAGGTCAATGTTGGGTTTCTGATGGAATGGGTTGTTAACTATGCACAGCGAATGACTAAGCCATTCATGGGATGAGATGCTGTGCTATGGCTTCAGGACAGTAGGTGACAGGGCAGCAGATGGCTATTTGTTAGCACTTCATTACCGGAGCATTTGGAAAATGACAAGAGAACCAAGTAAAAGGGACTGTAAACAAGCCAAAGGGCAGAGAAAGCAGCATGTGGCGACACATGCCTTCCACGGACTGAGGCTCACCTCGATGAGCCTCTAGAGCAGACTCAGGCCAGCCAGGGTCACAGGATGAGGCCAGAGCTCCAATATTTCCTTTCAATTTTGTTATAACCGAAGCAGATAACTAAATGTTAGAAACAGTTTTACAAACTATCCTTTTCTAATTTCTTTTTCTTTTTTTGAGACAGAGTTGCTCTGAAAATCACGCTATAGACCATTGGCCTCAAACTCTCAGAGATCTGCCTGCCTCTGCCTCTGCCTCCCGAGTGCTGGGATTAAAGCAATGTGCCACCATGCTTGGTCAAACTACGTCTTCTAATCAGGTTAAATTTAAAAGATTTAAGGCTATAATTACTAATTGTTAGTTTTTTGGCGGTAAGCATCAGTAACAGCGGGGGGTGGGGGGGTGACACTCCCTAAAAGGTTGAAAGTTTTGTGTCAAGTTAAGGGAGCTTGAATTGTGTACTAAAAATATTACTTTGGAGCCAGGGGTGGTGGAAACCTTTAGTTCCAGCACTCAGAAGGCAGAGGCAGGCAGTTCTCTGTGAGTTCAAGGCCAGCCTGGTCTACAAAGAGAGTTTCAGGACAGCCAGGGCTACACAGCGAAACCTTGTCACGGCACTACCACCTCCAGCCCCCCGCCCCCTGGACCTTCCAAATGGCTCACTGGCTTAGGGCTGTAGAGATACTTGCCACTAAAGCTTCATGACGAGTTCAATCCTCAGTTCCAGAAAGAACTGACTCCGAGTTCTCCTCTGACCTCCAGTTTGTCATGATCCTGACATGTCTGCATGTGCAATGATAAACTTGAAAGTTACTAGGTTGAGTTCTGTGGGCAGCACGATACCTAACAGCTACCTGCTAATTTCAGGTAGATAGGTATATGTGGGGTACATGCTACTATGACATGGTTTTAGATTAAGTAACAGGCAATTTTGCACAAACAGCTATATGTGGGGTACACGCTGCTATGATATTGCTTGAGATTAAGAAATAAGGCCTGAAGCTGGGCGGTGGTGGCTCACACCTTTAATCCCAGCACTCAGGGAGTCAGAGGCAGGTAGATCTCTGTGGGTTTAGGCCAGTCTGGTCTACAAAGCGAGTTCCAGGACAACCAGAGGTACAAAGAGAAACCCTGTCTCGAAGGAAGAAATACAAACAAACAAAACAGGCCTGAGGTGGGTGGAGAGATGGCTCAATAGTTAAAAGAGCACTGGCTGTTTTTCAAGGACTGGGATTGATTCCTAGCTCCCTCAAAGTGGTTAATAGCTCTTTCTAACCCTCTTCTGGTCTCCACAGGCACTGCATAATGTCTCCATACAAGCAAGTTAAATACTCATACACATTGGGGGGCAGGGCACAGATATGGAGGGCCCAGTGAGAACTACTCTCCCTCGCTCCTGGGTGCTGAAAGAGCAGTTTCAAATTTTTATCTCAGTAATTACTCCCATTGTGAGCACAGCTGGCTGTGGCTCATTGCACATCCCGTGTAGTTAGCTACCCATAAATCTAAACTTAAGACATGTTGAGCCCCTTATTATAGGATGTAAACGCCCCATTTAAATTTTAAGTATTTAACTTACTTTATGTATGTTGTTTTCCCTGAGTGTGTGTGTGAGACTGTGTCTATGTATGTTTGTTCCACATGGCTACAGTGCCCAAGAGACCAGAAGAGGATATCCGATGCCCTAGAGCTGAAGTTACAGGTGTTAGTGAGCTGCCATGTGGGATTGAACCTGATGATCTTCCTGGAAAACAGTAAAAAGAGTTCTTAGTCCCTGGCCCTTCTCCAGCCCCCATTTAAGTTCTATAACATAGGGGCTGGAGAGATGGCTCAGAGGTTAAGAGCACTGGCTGCTCTTCCAGAGGTCCTGAGTTCAGTTCCCAGCAACCACATGGTGGCTCACAACCATCTGTAATGAGATCTGGTGCCCCCTCCTGGCCTGCAGGCATACATGGAGGCAGAACACTGTATACATAATAAATCTTTTTTTTAAAAAAAAAAAAGTTCTATAACATAACAGACAACAGTTCACACTCTCTTTACTACTAAGACCTGTTGAAATACATAAGAATATTTTTCATGAAAAAATTTACATGATGGCCAGGCATAACAGTCTGTGACCCCCAACCCTTGGGAGGCAGAAGCAGAAGAATTTTCATTTGAGACTAGCCCAGTGAGACTACATAGTGAGATCAAAGTCAGCCTGGGCTACATGGTAAGTCCTTGTCTTTTATTTATTTTTAAAAAGTACTTCCCCTTAAGCCACAAAGCTACTTACCATTTTTAGATCTTGATGTTCTTTGCAAAGGGGAATGAGTGAGTAATATTCTAAAGAAGACGCAGAACAAATAGACATAACCCATATGTGTGCCTTGATGCCCACAATAAAGAAAAGGATGTTATTATTATTTACCTTAAGCACAGATGCTGAGTGCATACAGCTAGCATCTTTCTTTGGTAATGAATTATTTCATGATTAATTAGCCTGATTATCTTGAGTTCCACCCCCAGAACTCATGCTTGAAAGAGAACCAACTTTTGAATGTTACTTTCTGGTATGCACATGTGTGCGCGCATGTGCGCGCGCGCCCACACACACACACACACACAGGAAAAATAACTGACTTCTGAGCATATTTTCCGACACAAACATACATATGAGGTTAGAAGAGAACTCGGAGGAGTCGGTTCTTTCCACCACAGGGAACTGGGGATTAAAGAAATAAACTGAGGGCTGCCTGGAGAGATGCCTCAGAGGGTAAGAGCACTGGCTGCTCTTCCAGAGACCACAAGTTCAATCCCAAGCAACCACATGGTGGCGCATAACCATCTGTAATGAGACCTGATGCCCTCTTCTGGCGTGCAGGCAGACATACAGAGCACTGTATACATAATAAATATATTTCAAAAACAAAAACTGAGGGCTAGAGCGGTGGCTCAGTGATTAGGAGCACTTGATGCTCTTGCAGAGGACCTGGGTTCAATGTCCGTTACCCACATGGCAACTTACAACTGTCTGTAACTCAAGTTCCACGTTATCTGATACCCTCCTTCTGATCTCTGCGGGCACTGCACACATGTGGTGCATATACATACATACAGGCAACACACCCATACACATAGTTTAAAAAATAATAAAATTGGGGGCTGGAGAGATGGCTCAGAGGTTAAGAGCATTGCCTGCTCTTCCAAAGGTCCCGAGTTCAATTCCCAACAACCGCATGGTGGCTCACAACCATCTGTAATGGAGTCTGGTGCCCTCTTCTGGCCTGCAGGCATACACACAGACAGAATATTGTATACATAATAAATAAATAAATAAATAAATAAATAAATAAATATTTAAGAAAATAATAAAATTGAAAAGAAAGAAAAAACATTGAGTTCTTAAAGGATACGTGTTCCATTAACACCTGATATTTTAAAGTCATCTAGTAGTTGAACAACCATTTCTCCATTTGGATCGTTCGGGTCTGAATTGCGAACCTGGATTGGAAAGAAGCCGTATTAGCACAAGTGAAGCAATCAACAGGGAGGAGCAGGCTGGCTGAGCCTCACTACACACTGCTGTTACCCCAGTTCACGATAAAAAGGACAAGAAAGGCTTCCGGTAAGATAAACGTGTTTTCAGGTATAAACCCAATCAAAGATACTGTATTTGTTCTGGGTCGGTCAGGGGTTATTGAGCTGTGGGTCGTGGCCCCTTTGTCAAACTTATATCTCTAACAGTATTTACATCATGATTCCTAATAGTAGCACAATTACAGCTGTGAAGTAGCATCAGAAACAACTGTATGTCTGGGGTCACCACAGCATGAGGAACTATTAAAGGGTGGCAGTGTCAGCAGGCTGAGACACTGCTCTAGGCAGTGTCTCTTTTGACGGTCTTACTATGCTAGCTGTGAACTCAGAGACCGGCATGTCTCTGCCTCCCAAACGCTGGGTCTAAAGGCATGCGCCACACCAGGCAGCCATGTCTTTATGATATACAGTAGGCATCACAAACTTATGTAACTTTTCCTTTGACCAGGGATATGAAAGGCACTCAAGGCAGGGCTGTGTATAAAGTTCTGCTTACCGGAAATGACGGGGAATCTAACCACGGAGTCTATCAATCCCTACAACATGCAGGGAGCAAACCCTTCATCTTCCTGTAGCTCCAAGGAGCACTGAGTCTGTAGTAGCCCTTGTCTATGTGATGCTGAGACCGGGCACAGACTCCATGCCACACGATGACCTCACACTTACTGATTTCAGCAGTCGGATTTCATCTAGTGCTGTTTCTGTGTAATGTTCGGCACTTTTAACTACTTTCATTGCCACAAACTTCTTTCCCCTAAAAAAAAAAAAGAAAAAGAACAATGAAAACAATTCAGACTAAATTACTAGATTATCCATCTTTTATCTTTATAGCTAAGATTTAGTGGTGAATGATAAAATGAAGATTATCGTGCACCTAGGAGTGGCACAAACTGGTCAGACTGAGCTAATAGAAGGCGTGCCAGGTAATCTCAGACACTGAACATCTTCTCTAGTTAACGTCCACCTTCTGATTATGCAGACAGCTAAAATCCTTCATCACACAGTTAAGACGTTATCGTAAAATAATTTTGCATTGGTTGGCCTAATTACCTGGATTTTTAACTCTACTCCAGTGAGAAGACAACGATGATCTCCATTATACAGCATTAATATGTGCACAGCCTTGAACCTGGCAGTGCCACCCGCTTTACTGGCAAATTTATTAGTCAGTCTCTTGCCCCTGGGATGGAGAGGCAGTGTGACTGACTCTTCGTAACGGGGAGGCCGAGGGCTGGCCACAGACAAGCCCACTGTGCTTCTGTAGCAACCTGTGCCACAATGAAACCCACTATGTGTAATCAGCATACGGATGCTAATTATTTATCTATAAAAAAGGGACACAACCTAGAGACAGACCTAGATCACCTCTCGGATGTCAGACAAAACATGAAGTTTATCTCAGTCCTTCCCAGAGTCACGCAAACTTACAGAATATCCCATGATAACCACACTGTTGAAAAGTGTCCCCAGCCCAGCTTCCGGATCACATGGTATCTCCCGTTAAACAGATCTCCAATTTTCACAAGGTGATAACCTCCTGAAAGAAATGGGGGGGGGGCTTAGCAGAGGAACCCTCATACCTTGCATCCTGTCAGTACCACGCACCATTTCTGAAGTCTACCATGATCCACCTAGGAGACTCTTCAGTCAAACCCCCCAGTGTCACTCATCTCGCTGCAAGGAAACTGACCCCGATGATCTGCATTACCTCAGCCTGTGCTCACAGTCTAATACTGCTGGTCCCTCAAAAGCCCAAAGATCTACTATAAAAGAAACCAATCTACTATACTGGTCACCTCAAAAATTTTTAAAACAGTAAGTCAAGCAGTGGTGGCATGCATACACCTTTAGTCCCAGCACTTGGGAAGCAGAGATAGATGGATCTCTGTGAGTTTGAGGACAGACTGGTCTACAAAGTGAGTTCCAATCACCAGTATTAATTTAACTGAAAACACCCACACACAAACAAACCAGAAAACAGTAAGATCTGTTCTTCTAAATATAGGCCAACATGGTGAGTTCCAGGCCAGCCACACAATGAGACCCAGCTCTACCCCCTTACCAAAACTCCCTAAAACAAAACAAACAGAAAGAAAGAAAGAAAGAAAGAAAGAAAGAAAGAAAGAAAGAAAGAAAGAAAGAAAGAAAGAAAGAAAGAAAACAGAAAAGATGCCTTAGATGCACGTATCAACACTTCTTTGTTTGTTGGAAAAAGGTCCAAGCTCTCGTAGCCAGCAAAGCAGATAGATCCTCTACCGCGTGTATTCTAAGGATCCTGGGAAACTGCACCAGCTGGATCTGATTGCCCAGCTACACTCAGCCATCATCACCATGAGAAAAAGGATTACATCATGGTATTTTTTTTTTTTGGTTTTTCGAGACAGGGTTTCTCTGTAGCTTTGGTGCCTGTACTGGAACTAGCTCTTGTAGACCAGGCTGGCCTCGAACTCACAGAGATCCGCCTGCCTCTGCCTCCCGAGTGCTGGGATTAAAGGCGTGCGCCACCACCGCCCGGCCATCATGGTATTTTTCAAAACTCTATATGCCAGCCCAGTGCAGGGGTGTACACCTACAATCACAGCACACACAGGCCAGACTGGGTTCCAGAGCCAGCTCTAGTACTGGTGTGCCACTCTCTGAAACCATCAGAGGGAAACATGGACTGTCACTCTCAGAGGAAAAGAGTTCTCCTTTTCTAAATCAATCAATCTATCTATCTATCTATCTATCTATCTATCTATCTATCTATCTATCTATCTATCTATCTATCTATCTATCATCCATCCATTCATCCATCTTTTAGAGACAGGATCTCTCTACATAGCCCTGGCTGTCCTGGAACTTGTTCTGTAAAACAGGCTGGCCTTGAACTCACAGAAGAGATGTGCCTGTCTCTGCTTCCCAAATGCTGGGATTAAGAGAGTGTACCACCACTGCCTGGCCTGGAAAATTTTTAAAAGGGTTGAGTGCAGGGGGCACCTGACTATTAATTCTGGCCCTAGTGTGACCCTAGCACTGCCAACAAGTTTAAAAACTTAACCAGGGAGTGGAGAGATGGCTTAGCAGTTAAAGAGAGCAGGCTATCCTTCTAGAAGACCTGGATTCAATTCCCAACACCCACGTGGAAGCTCACAACTGTCTGCAACTCCAGTTCTAGGAGATATGGCATCCACAACCCAAATGCAGGCAGAACATTAATGCACATAAAAGTAATTATTTAAGCTACATATAAAACTAAGAGTCAACACTATTTTCTGCATCTTTCAAAGACAGAGACAGAGCAAGCAGGCACCACAAGGAGCACAGCCCAACACCTTACATGCACACCTTTACAGTAGTCATTGGGGTCCTCCTGCTCATCATCGTCAGACCCCAGGATCTCCTCCTCCTGCTCGGGGATGTCACTCTCGGAGTGGGGTGCAGAGCCTCGGTGCTGAGTTTCAGGCCTGAGAAATGACATAACATGTTAACTCGGAAGTTGGGCAGTAGTGGCACACACCTTTATTCCCAGCACTCAGGAGGCAGGGGAACTCTGTGAGTTTGCAGCCAGCCTGGTCTACAAGAGCTAGTTCCAGGACAGCTAGGGCTATACAGAGAAATCCTGTCTTGAAAAACCAAAAAAAGAAAAAAAAAAATCCCATTAGACAGCAGAGAGGACCTTAAGAGGCGTCACTACCCACCCCACCCCACCCCACCCCATATCAAAGGCGGCCTCAGAAAAGAGATGGTTAGCAGGTCCATAGTGACTAAGGAAGAGCTAGGAAATGAAATAAAGTATTAATATTCAAACACATCAGTGAGAAAACCACTAGATTTTCTTCACTCTGTGGCTTTTTTTACCTATAATATTTTACACACTCCGGAAACACATTTGTCCCCTGCTTTTCTTTGCCCATCTCTATGTGGTCTCCCGGGTCACCACGAGGTTCCTTAGGTAGAGCACTACTTATTCTGGCATTCTGTTTAGCTCGCTTCTGAACCACACTACTGAACAGAAAAATGTTTTGTCTTTTCAATATTTTATGAGAATTATTTTCTAAAGTTATACTAGAAAAGAGTCAAAACTTTCTGTCTTTGCAAAAATACACGAAACAGAAAATGTACTGACTCTGTCTGTGATGTCCCCACTCTGCGTAACTTAGTGTCACACAGCAGATCATTTTCCAAAAGGGTCAAAATGTGTGACTGATCTGATGGGCTAGAGAAGAGACCACACTTCCCTGTGTACAGGACCTTACGCCTCCAGCTGCTTGCTACAGAAGGCTTCCAGCCAGACAGCAAGGGAAACACTGTCCTTTTGCGGGAGTCTCACTGTACTGCCTAGGCTGGCTTCAAACTTCTGGGATCAAGCCATCTTCCTGTCCCAGTATCCTGAGTGCCTGTAACAACTATATTAAAATACTACACCAACTTAGCATTACTTTTAATAGCTGCAGGAAAAAAATTAATTATCCTTTAAAAAATATTTACTTGCTTGCTGCTCAATTAACTGTTTTGATTACACTGGGGTTTCTTTTTTTCCCCCTTAAAAGATGCTAACATGAAATAAAGTTTACTACAAAACCACTCACATGGTATTGAGACACAAATGCCCTGGTGGGCATCACTAGTAATTCAGGTTCTGATGGTCAGTTCAAACATACTTCCTGCTATGTTTCTGTCCTCCAGGGTACATAGATATAAAACTCATCAATGTTCATTGTTAGTGAAAAATGTCTTTCAAGTAACAAACTGACTCACTTTTTAAATTTTACATTTACTTTGTACAGAAGGGCTCAGGCATGCACACACATGCCTATGTGTGTCAAAAGACAACACGCAGCAGTAGGCATACGGGTGCAGGGATTAAACTCAGGTCAGGGTAGACAACAAGCAACTCTAAACTTGCTGGCATAACTGGAAGAAGTAAACTGTAATAACTTATAGGGCTGGAGAGATGGCTCAGAGGTTAAGAGCACTGGCTGCTCTTCCAGAGGTCCTGAGTTCAATTCCCAGCAGTAACATGGTGGCTCACAACCATTCATGAGATCTGGCCCCCTCTTCTGGTGGGCAGACATTCACACAAGATAGAACATTATATGCATAATAAATAAATCTCAAAAAAAAAAAAAGAAAGATTTAAATGCTGGGTGGTGGCTGTGCACGCCTTTAATCTCAGTACTCGGAGGAAGAGGCAGGCGGATCTCTGAGTTCGAGGCCAGCCTGGTCTACAGATTGAGTTCCAGGGCTGTCTGTAGTTTCGCACACAAGAATCCAGAATAAAGTGGTTACCACACATTGCTACTTCCTACAACTCAGATAACAGTAACTAAAATTGTAAATTTTAAAAATTAGTGAAAGATCAGTTCAGAAAAGCAGACCTAAAAAGAGTAGAACGTTGAGTCTTACAAGTACCATGGAAATGACCAAAATTATTTCCAAATGACCAAAACATCTCCCACGGGAAGGCTTTGACTTACAAAATTGAGCAAAGTTCCACTGTCGGTTAAAGAACTCAAGACTCAGGGCTGGAAAGATGGCTGTGTAAGCCCGGAGGACCCAGGTTCAATTCCCAGCACCCACATGTCAGCTCACAACTGTCTGTAACTCTAGTTCCTGGGGATCTGACACCCTCACGCAGGCAAAACAGCAATTCACGTAAAATAAAAATAAATTTTTTTTTTTCGAGACAGGGTTTCTCTGTAGCTTTGGTGCCCGTCCCGGAACTAGCTCTTGTAGACCAGGCTGGCCTAGAACTCCCAGAGATCCGCCTGCCTCTGCCTCCCGAGTGCTGGGATTAAAGGCATGCGCCACCACCGCCCGGCCTTTTGAAATAAATCATTTTTTACAAAATAAATCATTTTTTACAAACAAAACGATTCAAGACTCAATGTAAAATCACACAGTAATGTCAAGTCCAAGTTGCCCTCCCCCCACACACACATAAGAGACAGAGTCTTACTCTGAAGGCCTCCATGTTCAGAGTGGAGCGTTTATAAGGAAAAAAATTCCTATTGTCAACCTTCAAGTTCCATGCTAAACCTGCCCAGGGTCAGCGTGCACGCTCTGCCGCTGTGCTAGCGTGGGCTCGCCTGTCTGCTCCCTCCACTCCCTCGTTTCACCCGCACTCTTCAGTCATGTCTGAAATCCTTATTTTAGCATCATGCTTGACTAACAGGCTAAGAGGCTTGGGAAAATGGCTCCCGTTGAGGATTCAGTCCTCTCAGGAGTGGTTCTTTCCAGGCAGCTCTCCAGCCCGCTCCAATCCCACTCTCTAGCTTCGTGGGCCCCACACTGCTCTGTTCACTCTACCTCACAGGCGCCTTCGCTGCTGCCATGATGACCCACCTCCTCCTGTTTCCATTTCTAGGAACTCTGGCTCTGCCCTACATTCTGAAACCACTCAGGATTTTTAATAATACTTGCACACGACACTAAAGAACACCACCCAATTATGAAAAGCTTTTCTCATAAAGACAAAACCAAGGTGCTAGAGAGATGGCTTGCTCAGTGGTTAAGAGCACTGTTGCTCTTCCAGAGGACCCAGGTTCAATTCCCAGCACCTGTCTGTAAGTCCAGTTCCAGGGAACCTGACACCCATGGCAAAACACCAATGCACTTAAATAGAAATAAATTAATTAAAAAAAAGACAAAACCAAAGCAGGAAGAGAAACAGAGGAAACAGACACATTTAGTATTAGAGTCTCAAGATCATTAGATCCTCAAAGAAAGATAAAATGACAAATAATAAAATGATAAAATCTCAAAATTAGAGAACCCAATGACGTCTGATGGGCACAAAGAGACTTGTATGCTGGACAGTTACAGCTCGGTGGAAGAGGCCCTCCTCGCGTGGGTCAGGGATGAGGACATAGCACGCCTTTCAAGTTCAGAATCACTAGACATTGGAGAGTTTTTCCAAGAACGAGGAAGGAAAGCTGAAAAACTGTACTTTTAAACTCTTACCTGTTTACAATGTTTATGTTCAAATCAAAAGTATCTCCCATCTTTAAGAACCCAAAGCATATAATAAAAATTTAATACATCAATAAAAGCCCTAACAAACCTTGACATTGTCAACAGCAAACACTAACAGTGCTAAGCTTTCAAAGTCGTCAAGCCGGGGCCAGAGAGATGGCTCAGCAGTTAAGCACTTTCAGTTCAGAGTCCAGGCCCAGCTCCCAGCACCCACACGGTGGCTCAGAACTGCCTGCAGCTCCTTTCTAGGGGTCTGCCGCTCTCTTCTGACCTGCGCTACTACTGCACTCATCTGGTGCACACATGGACACTGAGGCACACACAGCCACACATAAAATACAACAAATAAACATGTATTTTTAAAATTGTAATTTGTGTATGACCATTTTGCCTGCACGTATCAACACGTACCATGTGTGCCCGGTACCCAGGGAGGTCAGACGAGGGCTGGGAACTGAGTTACGCATGTCTGTATGACACAAACTGTAACTGGGTCCTCTGCAATTTCCCTGCCCTCAGCTTCTCTTCTCCAAAAGGATCACAAGTCAATTGTTCCTACAGAGTATCTGGGTACATACACACTTACTTGCAACAACAAGCAACAACACAGTGCTTAAGACATTCCTTGTTGGGACAGGTCTCAGTCATGACCCTCCTGCCTTTCTAAGTAGTGATAAGGAAGCCTAGTTCTTGGCCCTCCATAGATAAACTGCTGTGGCACACAGTTCACACACACACAATGAAATATTTTCTTTTAAAAACCCACTCCACTTTATTACCTCAAAACAACAGAGTGAATACAGAAGCTGACTTTCAGCAGTGGAGGAACATGCAGGGTAATGGACTTGGTAACCCAGCATAATTCCCAACTACAGTCGAAATAGTTACCTAATACAAATAAATGTAGCTTCTGTCCAAGCAATTTCTCTTTGCAACAGATGACGACCATTACAGAACCCATAAACGGTTAAGCTGCAGAGAACTAATGATCACAGGGTGACCAGCCCCAGCTGATAGACTACAACACAGTTCCTAAATCTAAGAATCAGGGACTGCGGCAGGAGAGGAAGAGGAAACATAAGAGCCAGAGGAACAGGGAGTTTGCTGTGAGACTACATCTCCTAAAAATACCAGTTATGAGCTGGGCGTTGGGGGTGCATGCCTTTAATCACAGCACTTGGGAGGGGAAGGCAGAGGCAGGGGGATCTGAGTTCAAGCCAGACTAGTTTACAAGAGCTAGTTACAGGACAGACTCAAAAAAAAAAAAAAAAAATTACAGAGACTGAGACATGTTCATGTTTTAGTTGCTAAATAAAATTAAAATGTAAACCCTAAAACTAAATGCATATGGAAAATAAGCCCAACTATATGTTGATAAAATAAAAGTCAAGAACATATTAGTCGAATTAATCTTGGGTATAGGACTCCAACTGTACACTTAAACTGACTATAGCCGGGCAGTGGTGGTGCACGCCTTTAATCCCAGCACTCGGGAGGCTGAGGCAGGCAGATCTCTGGGAGTTTGAGGCCAGCCTGGTCTACAAGAGCTAGTGCCAGGACAGGCTCCAAAACCACAGAGAAACCCTGTCTCGAAAAACTAAAAAAAAACAAAAACAAAAACAAAAAAAACAAAAAAAAAACAACTGACTATAACCTGAGGATTATAGACACCAAGAAACCTCAGCAGACCTGGTGCTGGTATTGATGTCTAACCTTCAAACTGTCTTGTGTACTATAGAGAGAAACAGAATAAATAAAATATCCACTAAGAGGACGGAGGAAGCCTTCAAATGTTCAACGGGAGAAGCTAAAGACAATCTGAATTGGAAATACCACATACTACAGAGATACTGTTTCAAAGCAATGGGGCCTATACCCAATAGGTCTCTGTCCTCCAGGCCTGCTAATAGCGCCGAGAGACAATGGAACCTTGATGGAAATAACAGTCCTTTGGCGATCCAGGGAATCACCATTTGGAGCAGGAAAAGCATGCAGTGAGCTTGGGTAGCTAGTCAGAGTTGAAACACTAGACTAGCCAGATGGTGGTGGCACATGCCTTTAATCTCGGGAGGCAGAGGCTAGCAGATCTCTGTGAGTTCGAGACCAGCCTGGTCTACAGAGGGAGTATGCTCCAAAGCTACAGAGATACTCTGCCTCGAAAAAAAGAAAAGAAAAGAAAAGAGAAACAGGACTAAATTTAAGGCTTGAATCATGCCTAAATTCTGGATGCAAACAAGAATGCTGTAGGGATACGGGAGTATGCTCAAGGGCTGCGTCTGCTCAGATACTCAAGCCTTTGTTCTCAATCTTGTCCATTCTTGCAGAGTGATTAGGGAATTGTGGTCCTTAAAGGATAAGGCCATTCTCAGGCTCGTGCTCAAGCTCTTAGGTGCTATGTCACGACCTTTATTACTTTAAAAAAGTTACCACATAGTCAGCTTTACTCATGAAAACAGGGAACCACCAAGAAAAGCTACCAACATCGCTGCTGACTGACAGAACCTGATGTCAGTCACAGTCGAGGGTAAGGAGGTGGATTCCACAGACCAAGGAAACTTCTGGTAATGTCAAGGGTGCATGTGCTGGCACAGCCCACATACATACACATAGACACCATACATACATACATACACATATAGACACCATAATACATACATACACACATAGACACCATACATACATACACATATAGACACCATACATACATACACAATACACACTTACACATATAGACATCATACATACATACACATATAGACACCATACATACATACATTCATACACAGACACCATACATACATACATACACACATATAGACATCATACACACATACACATATAGACATCATACATACACACACACACACACACATACATACATACATACACACCATACAACAAAATGCCAAGAACTAGTGAATGATACATGATGGGCACTTACAGTCAGAGGAACGTAAAGCACTGAAATGCCATTCTTCACATATCAGAATGTAGAAAATGAGCAACAGTTTTTATTGTGTATGCCAATACACAAGTGTCATTGGGGACATCCATGGCAGGTGTGTGGAGGTCAGAGGGCAACTTTCAGGAGTTTTCCTTCAACCATGTGAACTCTGGGGACTGACCTCAGGCCAACAGGCAAGACAGCAAGTAACTTCACCTGCTACTCATCTCCGCAGCCCCAACATTATTGTTTTCTGTAATGGGCTTGTAGACAATAGGCAATGTTAAGACTTAGATGAATTAATACTGTATTAATACTTGCCATTTTAATTATATTGTGGTTATACAGGTGAGCGCCAACTCTTAAATAAATGGAGAATGTAAGGCATATGCTGTTTGAAACTTAATCATGAGTTAAGTCTTGTTTTCTAAGCATTCACATTTTCATCCTGTATCCAAGGCACTTTTCTTTCCTCTTCAGCTGCTCTGCCACTTTTATTAAAACAGAGTCTCACTAGGTAGACCTCGCTGGTCTGGAACTCACCATGTAGATCGGGATAATCTCAAACTCAGAGCCTGCCTGCCTCTGCATCCCAAAGTATAAGGCCCATCATTCTTTGATCCAAATTCATCCGTTGGGCCTTTGTCCCAACCAGTTTCCCAAGGAGAGCTGGCTGACTGTGAAAGGAGTTGAGCAGTCACAATGCTCTACAAAGAGTGGGTTTGTTAAAATGCACAGCTACAGAGCAGCCGCAGGAGAGCACTGCACAGAAGGATGCACAGGAGGCTGCAGAGCAGCCGCAGGAGGGGAGCACCGCATAAGGTCCTGTTGTATCACAACTCCATGACTTTGGTAAGTCCTACTTTATGAAGTTCTAGTTGGGATGAGGATGTAGCTCAGTCACTAACATGCTTACTTAGCATGTTCATAGTCCCAGCTGGGTTCCATCCCCAACACCACATAAAAACAGCATGACAGTTACATGTAATTTTCAAGGCCAGTCTGGGATACATGAGGCCATTTCAAAATACAACAAACAAACTAAAACAAAGTTCTGTCACAGTGGCCTCCCCTGTAAAAAACAAAACAAAAGCAAGCAGAAATGATCCCCTCTCACTGAATTTCTGAGAAAACAAGAATCTCATACTCAGGCAGTTTTCGAACACAACCTCTAGCAATGTGTGTAGGAAAACAGGAAAGGGAGTGTGTGTGTGTATAGGTGTGCCAGGCATGTACTGGACGCTGGAAATGCAGCCAGGAGCGGAGAAGAATGTGTCTTCACTGCACATATGGTCCATGAATGCAACAAAGAAGCTCATCTATCTAAAGCCACGGAGTTCCACCAGCAAACTGGAGAGCCCCATCAAGGCCCTACTCTCCAGGAAACCCGTGTTCTCAGGGGACGGAGCTGAGAAGGGCTACAGAAGGAAGCGGAGGGGTGAAGAGAGTATGCGCTCACTGTTCTAATAGCATCGTGACATTTAAGTAAGAAAGCGCCGCACTTTACCCTGAATAACACAAAACTAAGCAAACTGACAGACAGGGAAGCTGATTTGGAGATGCTATGCTTTGAAGTTAAGAAATGATTTCACTCAAATTTCAAAAAAAAGTAAGCTACAAGCTTAGAAACTGGAAAGACGGGTCAGTGGTTAGAACACTGGCTGCTCTTGCAGAAGACCTGGTTTTGATTTCCTGTACCCACATGGTTGTTCACAACCATCTGTAACTCCAGTTCAAGGGTATCTGGTCCCGACTTCAGGCCTCCAAGGGCATCGTTTGCACATGGTACACAGATACAATGCAGGCAAAACACGCATACACATAAAATAAATGGCAAAAAAGGAGAAGAAACTCTTACCGGAGGCTCTTGTATTATAAAACCAAAAGGGACAACCTTTTGAGTTACACAGTAAAACACAACCAACCTGATTGTCAGGCCAGGTGATTCAGAGGTAAAGGGAATCATGACTATCAGTTCGATACAACAAGAAAAAGAAATGTCACAAAAGTCAAAAGTGAAAGGAAGGAAGAGGACCAGAAGAGGTCAGTGCTCCTCCAGTCCGGTGCTGGCCCAACATGCACTGGTGTCTTCTGAACCTTGTGATCTACAGACAGGAGCACCCACATTTAACACAGCATCGGAAGCAGGTGGGTGGTAACCTGCCAGCTCCTCTACAAAATCTAGATCCTAGCTCATCACCTTGCTTCCCCTGTTTGTTTTGAGACAGGGTTTCTCTATGTATCCCCAGGGTTTCTCTATGTATCCCCAGGGTTTCTCTATGTATCCCCAGCAGTCCTATTACTCTCTTCTGTAGAGAGACTGGCCTCAAACTCAGAGATCCACCTCCCTCTACCTCGTTTTTTTTGTTTTTTTTTTTTGTTTTTTCGAGACAGGGTTTCTCTGTGGTTTTGGAGCCCTGTCCTGGAACTAGCTCTTGTAGACCAGGCTGGTCTCGAACTCACAGAGATCTGCCTGCCTCTGCCTCCCGAGTGCTGGGATTAAAGGCGTGCTCTCTACCTCGTTTTTAACAGGAGAATCTGCAAGCACCCCACAGTTATTTTAACATTTTAACTAAATCTGGGGATTAGATTTTTGCATAATCTGGGTTGGCAAACCCGAATCACTGTAGAAACACCTGTGCGAGCAAAATAAACATAAACCTGCTAAGCAGGAAATATTCCTGGTAAAATCTTTAGAGATGCAATTTTAAAAGCACAAACTTAAATTTTAACATTAACACTAAAAATTTCAGAAGAATTAGTGGAAAAATTGGGGAAAAAGTTAGGAAAAATGGAAAAAAAAATGGAAAAAAATTGTGTTAAAACACATCAAGTCCAAAAAGCCTGTAAGAGCCAGGCGGTGGTGGCGCACGCCTTTAATCCCAGCACTTGGGAGGCAGAGGCAGGCGGATCTCTGTGAGTTCGAGACCAGCCTGGTCTACAGAGCTAGTTCCAGGACAGGCTCCAAAACCAGAGAAACCCTGTCTTGAAAAACCAAAAAAAAACAAAAACAAAAACAAAACAAAACAAACAAACAAACAAAAAAAGCCTGTAAGGGGCCGGGCGGTGGTGGCGCACGCCTTTAATCCCAGCACTCGGAAGGCAGAGGCAGGTGGATCTCTGTGAGTTCGAGACCAGCCTGGTCTACAAGAGCTAGTTCCAGGACAGGCTCCAAAACCACAGAGAAACCCTGTCTCGAAAAACCAAAAAAAAAAAGCCTGTAAGAAGGTGAGAAATACAAATACTCCACATGACAAAGGACATACTGTTTATAAACAGCTCTTAATGCAAAACAATGCAGATGATGGTGGCACACACCTTCAATCCCAGCACTGGGAGGTAGAGGCAGGCCCATCTCTGAGTTTCCCCCTCACATTGACAGTCAAGGATACAATGTCTCAAAAAACAAATAAAAATCTTTAAAAAGAAAAGGATCCGTAATCCAGTATAAAAATCAGTAGTACAGGTGGGGTGGGGGTGGTGCACGCCTTTAATCCCAGCACTCAGGAGGCAGAGGCAGGCAGGTCTGAGTTCGAGGCCAAGATAGTTCCAGGACAGGCACCAAAGTTGAAGAGAAACCCTGTCTCAAAAAACCATCATCAGTAGTACAGCACGTGCCTAGTATGCATAAGCCCTGGGCTCAATCTTTGGTACAGGGTAAGGAAAGCCAAACAAGATTCCCTGCAGACTTGCCAGGCCTGGAAAAGACCCAAGCACTGTTCCTGTGGACTATTGTCCCTGAGCCTGGGACTCCAGAAGCACTGTCCCCTGCTGTTCTGCAGGCCATTGTCTCAATGCGCCTCCTATCTGCACCCCCAACCCTTATCTTCCTGCCTGAGCATCTAGCACACTATGAACTTTCATACTTAGTAATCTCTTACTGTTTCCAAATTTCATTTTGTTATGTGTATGGGTGTTTTGCCTGGATGTATGTATGTGTATCACAAGCATGCCTGGTATCCCAGGAGGCCAGGGGATGGCGCCGTGTCCCACAAAACTCAAGTTACATACCTATGTGGGTGCTGGGAACTGAATCTAGGTGGAGGGGAGCCAGTGTTTTAACTGCTGAGGCTTTCACTTGAGGCCCTCATTCTCCTTCAGTGCTGTAGCCCAAGAGAGGCAAACAAGGACTCTGGAGTGGCCAGGGGTGACATGAGCTAATCTGGTTAAACAAAACCTTTGCAGAGAGAACACATGGATAATATGAATCAAAATCTAAGACGATTCGAAGGAACTATCTATAATAATGGCAACGATACACACCCCTCCCAATCATTTATTTACCTGACCTGCAAGTTCAGCCAGAAACTAAAATGAGCCAACAATGGGCCAATTAATGCTACAAAAACTACTCAGGACATTAACTGGGGTAAAGTATGACCAAAGAGTCCATTTGGGGGTCTTATAAAGTTTTTGTTTGTTGGGGCTGGAGAGATGGCTCAGCGGTTAACAGCGTTGCCTGCTCTTCCAAAGGTCCTGAGTTCAATTCCCAGCAACCACTGGTGACTCACAACCATCTGTAATGAGGTCTGGTGCCCTCTTCTGGCCTTCAGGCATACATGCAGAAAGAATACTGTATACATAATAAATAAATAAATAAGTTTTTGTTTGTCGCTGGGTGGTAGTGGCACACGCCTTTAATCTCAGTACTTGAAAGGCAGAGGCAGGCAGATCTGAGTTTGAGGCCAGCCTGGTCTACAGAGTCCAGGACAGTCAGGACTACATAGAGAAACCTTGTCTCAGAAAAACCACAAATAAGTAAATAGATAAATACCATGCATGTCTGTTAACAGGCAGTAAACTAGTAAACTTACCGAAACACTCAGAGAGGCTGTTCCTTGTGTCTCAATATGGAAACGTGGTGAAGAAAGCCAACCTTAAAAATACCAGATGGGAGCATGCACACTGCACGAAGTGACAGAGAACTAAGTCCCAAGGGTCACACAGACTGGTTCTGCTTACACAGTCTCCCGTATCATCTACATTGTAACAATTTACATTTATGGAAAACAGATAACTGTATCTCCTTCTCAACTTAGAGTAGGAGAATGAGCAGAAGCATTTCCCCAACTCAATCACACAGCCAGGTCTGCACCGCACCTAAAAGGCTATTCAACTGCAAGCACAGGGAAAACTGTCACCACTCCACCTCCCAAGCCAAGTATAGGTGTGAAACCCACTTTCGCTCCTGGGCTCCAAACCATTGAAAAGCAATGAACTACTACTGGGCCTAAAAGCTTATGGCAAACAGAGAAAGGTGTGAAAACAAGCCCTGTGCGCGCGCATGAGCGCGCGCGCGCGCGCGCGCACACACACACACACACACACAGAGGCATGCACGCACGTGCGCGCGTGCACACACACAAGCCCTGCTGCACACACCGGAATCTAGCACTCAGGGAAAAGGCACATTGTGCTTCTCAGAGTAACCCCCAGGTTCACTGACAAGCTTTTCTCCTCAGGCTCTACCTTATTTGTCCCCAACACACCAGGGCACTGGCTACAGAACATGCCAGACCCAGTCCTAACTCTCCAGACCTCTAAAGAGGTAAATCTGCAAACCACAAAGCAAAACTCATCACCACCCGACTAGTTAATGCCAATAAATAAAAGAATGTCTAGCCTGGCATGTGGCACATGACTTTAGTCCCAGCACAAAGTGGGCCGATCTATATGAGCTCATCTATACAGTGAATTCTAAGACCGCCAGGGCGAGAGAGCGAGCGCGAGAGACAGGACAGAGACATAGATAGACCGAGACCCTGACCGACCCTGCTTAGGGAATTTAAAAAAAGGAAGGACAAAGGGAGGGAAGGGAGAAAAAGAGAGAGAACAAAAGAACGAAAGAAAGCCTAGGGCTGGAGAGATGGCTCAGAGGTTAAGAGCACTGGCTGCTCTTCCAGGGTCCTGACTTCAATTCCCATCAACCACATGGTGGCTCACAACCATCTATCATGAGATCTAGTATCCTCTTCTGGAGCGAAAGCATACATGCAAACTGCATACATAATAAATAAATAAATAAATAAATAAATAAATAAATAAAGTCCCAATAAGACAAGTTTATTCCCATAACCCTTCCGCACAAAGGATCTGTAGGGACTGTGCTCTGGAGGCAGGAGCCCTGCCCTGGCCACCAGCTCCATGGCCATGGTGTACTCCTTCAAATGCCTGAGTTTTACAGGACCCGCATAGCATCTGGACAATCCATTCCTTCGGTACCACATCATGCCCCTATTATACGGTGCACTTGAGAACACTCTAAGACTGTTCCCGTGAATGCTTGTTTTTTGTACTGGTCAGTCCTGACCACCTTTCACTATGGTTGAGCTACTGGTCATAAAGGTATTTTTAAGACTAACTTTGTCCAAGGTCAGCCTACAATCAGAACTCAAAATCAGATCTGTCTTACTCAGAAGACCAGACTATGGCAGGCCTTCCCAACAGTTTACTGTTACAGAACAGCCAAGGTGTCAGGAATGCAGTCAGAAACAGGGTCCAGTTACCTGGGCCAGGTGGGGCTTCTGACACAGGACTCTAAACAAGTTAATCAGACATTTCAACTACTTGGGTTACATCCAGTAAAATAACTGCTAGATCTTTATTCTGCGATACTACAGAAGGGCTACAAAGAGATAATTAAGAATACGGACAACTCCAAGTCACCTGCAGTAGTGAGCATATTTTTCATAAGCATATTTTCATATTTTTCATAGTGAGCATATTTTTCAAAAGCAGGTATGCCTGCTTTTGAAAGCAGGTACATACAGGACAGGTGAGATGGCTCAGTGGGTACACCAAGTTCAACCCCTGGGGAAGGAGAGGATCAACTTCTAAAAGCTGGTCTCTGGGCTACACATTCACACTTCAGCACACGGACATGGACACTAAGTAAATGTCTGTATACATACACTGCATGTCCAACCTAGACAATCTGAAGGATTGGTATCTGCTAAGTATGTGACCATCAAATGACAGTTTGATCCACCCTAATGTCAAAATAAAATTCCATGTCTTACACAGGACAGGTGGCCTGGAAGATAAAATGTCTAAGAACAAACCAAATGGGTGATTAGGCACCAGAGCATGATGGCACAAGATCAGTAATCCTATGATTCTGGAGACTGAGGCAGGAGGATCACTACAAGTTCAAGACCAGCTTAGCCTACATAGTGAAACTCTTGATTCAATATCCTTTTCAACCAAGCACGTGGCACACACCTTTAATCCCAGCACTAGAGAGGCAGGCAGAGGCAGGAGGATCCCTGTGAGTTCAAGGCCAGCCTGATCTACAGAGTGAGAGTTCCAGGACAGGCTCCAAAGCAACACAGAGAAACCCCGTCTCAAAAAAAAACAAAAACAAAAAAGAATGCTTGTTTTGAAAAAAAAAAAAAAATTTCCTCCTTCCATCTGAAAACACAGTATAAAACACGTTCACACAGATTCCCCAACAGGCACGGAACAGGCAGATCTTTGTGAATTCGAGGCCAGCCTGGTCTACAAATCGAGATCCAAGACAGTTAGGACTGTTACACTGAAAAATCCTGTCATGAAAAAAAACTAAGAAAAAAAAATACTTAAAAAAAAAAAAGCAAAACAACAACAACAACAACAAAACAAACATAGTTCTGGAAATCCCTACATAATCATAATCAACACAAGAACCTAAGGACTCTCCCATCTGCCCACATCTTGGTCAAGTGCTTACAAAACATTTCCTAAGACACACAAGAGAAAATGGAGCAAGAGGTGATAGTCACTCACCACTCTGGCCCTACTCAAAGAAGTCAGCGCACTGCCTTCCCAAAAACAACACACCCAACACACCCAAATCTGGAACTGTCATTCAGCAAGGTGACCTAGAGAACTCTAATTCTGTTACACCAGCCCAGCCCCAACTGGATGGTGCGCGACACACAGATTAAGGAAAAAGCGACAGAAAATAATGTGCCTGAAATCAAGAGCTGGGCAGAGAACTTTGTAAAACGACCTCGAGGAGCTTTTGCAACTAAATGTTAGCACAAGAGTGTTTTTGTTTGGGGCTTTTTCAATACACAGCTTGTTGTGTAACAGCTCTAGCTGTCCTGGAACTAGTTCTGTAGACTGGGATAGCCTCGAACTCAAGAGATCCACCTGCCTCTGATTCCTGAGTGCTGGGATTAATGTTGAACTCTAAACTCGCTTGCCTGGCTTGGTGTTCCAAACATTTAATCCCAGCCCTCCCGAAGAAGAGCCAGACAGGTCTCTGAGTTCCAGGCCAGCCAATGCTAAACCAAGATTTGTTGAAGCCTTCCACCCGGCGGGTTTCTATCAGGCGTGCTCTCTTTTTTTGCACCACCACTAAACCACTATCACGCATCAGATCGGACAAGCGTGGCACTCGGTCCACCAAGCCAGAATCACCCAACCTGCAGCTGTAATTAGACTCCAACATCGCTGCGCTAACTCCATTCGATTGAAGACCTGATACTCGCCCAACAGTGCACAACATGGTTATCCCACACGCTGCAGGCTGAGGACAGCGATGCGGCAGACTTAGGAGGAAGACTAAACGGGGGTTGGGGGGGGGGGGTGTTCCCGCCGCCCTCTACCCAAGAGTGCGTGTGGTTGGCAGGACCAAGAGTAAACAGGGAAAATTCATTCAACAATTTTCCGACGGCCTAGCGTGCAGACAGACACAGGAGGCAAGTCAAGACGCTGCGGATTCAGGAAGGGAGTGCGAACAGAGTTCATAAACAGCAGGTAATGATTACCAGCTTCGGCCGCCGGCCCACACTTGAGCTTCCTCGGTGGAGTTGGGGAGCGGTTCCGGGCAGGCTCCGGTCCTTTCCAGCAGGCCCGGCGCCCCAGCTCCCTTCCACATGGTTCCCGGAGAGCGATTCACCCAGCAGCTCAGAAGCCATGTGGCGGGATGGAACTGGGGGAGCCGCCCGGACCCCGTGTACGTCTGAGGCGCGCAACCCGGGAGGAGGTCCCCGAGGAGACGCTAAGGGCGGGATGTTGGGGTACGAGACTCACTTTCTTTGGGCTTTGTCCTTCTTGGCCTTGGTCCTTTTCTTTCGGGCCTGGAGCGCGAGCACTGCGGGAGAGAAGGATGGGTGAAGGGCCGATGGAAGAGGTAGGTGGGGGATGGCGCGAGAACGCGGGGCGGAAGGGCCTGCGGCTGCGGACCGAGCGCGGGGCCGGCTGCCCGCGGTGCACGGCGACTGCCAGGTTCGGTGCGCCCGCAGGGGCTCGGGCCGGCCATGAGGCCTCGCCACCCCGGCCTGGGGCTTGCGGAGCGAGGGGCGGGGACGGGCGGAAGCCCGGGGACGCCGCGGCCAAGGGGCGAGCGGCTAGGGCGAAGCGGCTTCTGAGGGCCGCGACAAGCAGCGAGGAGAGGCGCCCGGCGCCCACTCGGGGGCCGCAGTCATTCCTCGTGGCGGAGGCCGCTCCGCAGCTCACCTTTCCGCTCCATGGCGAGACCGGTAACCGCCAGGCGCCTGCGCACTCGAGTGACGGCGACTCGGGCTCCCGCCGCGGCCCAAATCCCAGCTCTTCCTCCTGGCGCGCGCAGGCCCCGCCTCCGGGCCCGCCCGGCCACGCCCCACGCGCGTGCGCAGTGGGCACGGAGCCTACCACCTGCTCCAGGGTGGGCTTGCAGTGGAGTAGAGAGGATCGAGGAGGGCGTCCTAAGCAGAAACCTCGTGTGCATGGGTCTGGTTTTAGTGGCCGGGCTGGAAAGCGCGGGGCGTTGAGAAGTTTTTGCCACCTGAGGAAGGTCGGAGCCCCGCAGTCAGTCGGGAATAACCTCAGCTTCCCAGCCTGCAAAAAGGATTAACCAAACGTGTCCAGTTCCTTCCTGAGCTATTTGTAAGGACCAATTAAGACACTAAAGAAAATAGGATAATATCTTTGTTCGTGGATTCACACAGAACAAAGTCTGGAGGGAGGAAACGTGTGGCTGCTATCATGGTTTTCGAAAACCTGGGCCCGCAGCTCAGGTGGATCTCTTGTGAGTTCGAGGCCCGGCTGGGTTTAGATAGCCATGTTTCAGGCTAGCCAGGGCTGTATAATAAGACCCTGTTTCAAATCAATATAACTGGGCAAGATGGCTCAGCAGATAAAGGTGCCTACCTTCAAGCTTGACGACCTGAGTTCAAACCCAGAACCCTCAGGGTGGAAGGAGAGGACCAAGTCCCACAGGTTGTCCTCCGGCCTGCACACAGGAGCCATGGCACAAGCAACAGCCCTCTTCCCCCATAAGTAAATGAAAGCAATAGCTTTTAGAAATAAAAGCAAAAACTTAAGAAGTGGCCGGGCGGTGGTGGCGCACGCCTTTAATCCCAGCACTCGGGAGGCAGAGGCAGGCGGATCTCTGTGAGTTCGAGACCAGCCTGGTCTACAGAGCTAGTTCCAGGACAGGCTCCAAAGCCACAGAGAAACCCTGTCTCGAAAAACCAAAAAAAAAAAAAAAAAAAAAAAGAAACTTAAGAAGTAAATTTTCCCAAGAAGTTCGAAGTTCAGGAGAAAGCTTTAAAGGAAGGGGTGAAATGAAAACGCCATTTTCTCCTTTCCAATACATGGTAGGGTTTATGGAATGTTTTCATACTTTGCTAAGTGCGTGCATGCTCTTATTTGATGTGGATGTCAACCTCAGGCCAAGGTGGTTATTATCTGCATTACACAAACATTATGAAGAATGTATACTCAGAATCTTGGTGTCTCAACCTAGTGATTGCGTCATTGCAACCCTTACGGTCAAATAGGATCAGCAGGTATTTCTGAAGTGCGCGGAGAGTGGGTCGTGAAGCTCTCTGGACCCCATGTTCTAAAACGTAGGGTGTGTGTGTTCCTATAAAGATTTACTTATAGGCACTGAAATTTGAATTTTACATACTTTCTCTATGTTACAAAAATCTCCTTTTGATCTCTTTTTTAGAGCATGGTTTTTCAATCATGCTCAGGCCTTAGCTTTCCAACCTCTGTTGTAAAGCCATGCATATTTTAAAGATGGGAATATTCTGAGAGATATGGCCCAGGGTGATTTTGTCCTGTGCAAACATCAGAGAGTATACTTGCCCAGAATACGGCTATAGAGTCACTAGGTAGAGCAGATGTTAGTGTTCTGTGCTAGTAAGGGGATTGCTGCAAATTCCATGCCACCCTGAGCTATATACAGTGAGTTCTACCCCAATCTGGCCTACATATGAGACCATATTTCAAAACGAACAGGTGCTGAGAGAGGGCTGTAGCTGGGTCCTCAGCACCCATATCCAGTGCCTTACCTGTAACTCCAGCAAGGGTATCTGACACCTGGCTTATGCAGGTGACTGCACTCAGATGCACAAACCGACAAATGCACGCACATTAAAAAAAGGGAGGGAGGCTGGAGAGATGGCTTAGAGGTTAAGAGCACTGACTGTTCTTCGAAAAGTCCTGAGTTCAATTCCCAGCAACCACAGGGTGGCTCACAACCATCTGTAATGAGATCTGGTGGTCTCTTCCAGCCTGCAGACAGAACACTATATACATATTAAGTAAATAAATAAATCTTTAAAAAAAAAAACAGAAACAAACAAAAAACACCTAGCAGGCCATGGTGGCAAATGCCTTCAATCCTAGCACTTGGGAAGCAGGGGCAGGTGGATCTCTGTGAGTTCGAGGCCTGCCTGGTCAACGGAGTGAGTTCCAGGACAGCCAGGGCTGCAGAGAGAGACCCTGTCTCGGGAAGCAAAACCAAAGAACCCCAAACACTTAAACAACAAGAAGCCACAAGGTAGCATAACCTTTGGGGTTACCGTCCTCTGTGAACTCTACTGTTGACTGAAGCCTTTCCATGGGGCATAAGTCTGTCCTCCAGCTGGACAGGGTAGAGGTAAGTGGGACTCAGACTGGGGAAATGGCTCATGTAACGGCTGTGTAGGTATGGTGGCCTGTGGGAGACAAGGCTCTTGGAGCAAGCTGTCTAGCTAGATAAGCTGGCACTCTCTGGCTTCAACGAGAGAATAAAGCAGAGAACTGAGGGAGACACTGAAAGCAAAACCTCAGGCCTCTGAATGCAATGCACAGGCACACGCACACATGCACCACACACAGCTGCGCTCACACATGGGAGCACGCATGCATGGATGCCCACACACATCTATATGCACACATCTACATGCACACATCTACATGCACACATCTACATACAAAAAGAAGGGAGAGGAGGGGGAAGCAGAAGGAGAAGGGAAGGAGGGAAAACAGACAAGTAATCAACTTGTTAGAAAAGGAGGATGAGCGCCCACAGAAGCACAGGTCACGCCCGGGGGCCCAGGCACAACCCACTGAGCCAAGCAGGTAAATTAGTCCAGCCAGGGAGGAGGCAACTTTTGATGTGGGTGTTGAGAGAGGTGTAGCATTTTCATAGGTGGGGAAGAAGATGTCAGGCATTCCTGAATGAGAAAAATCAATTGAGCAAAAAGGCCCAGGCTGGAAACTTGTGGGTGGAGCCTGGGGCTGAGGATGACTGCAGGTATGAGATAGGCGGGGCTAGAAAGCTGTGTTTGCCAAATTGGAAATTCAGATCGCTTATGTCGGCTGTGCAGAACCTGAATGATGGCATTTCTGGGTTTATTGTGAAAGAGGCCAGCACCTGTTGGCCAAAGAAAACTGTTTTCTATTTTAAACCTGAGACTCAAAGGATAGATAGCAGGGCCAGAAAGTACCTGAGGTCTCAGAGTCTGAGCACTGCGCTAGCAGGAAACCCGTGTTGTTGACAGGGGCACAGTCATAGAAGATGCCTCAGCTCCGTGGAAATGGCAGTGCCTTCCCCAGGTGGGGCTCATAGGGATGGCAAAGGCACCACACACACACTCCCCCAGTGTTTACTGCCGGTGGACTTGCTGTTACTCAACCTTCCCGGTCCAAGGACAAGTGTTTACTAAGGATTGACCGAGTCTGCACCGACAGAAAGCCACAGATAGTATCACCTTGAACCACAGGTTCCTTTTCCCTGCTGTTTATAGCCCGAGACTGCCCCTCTGCAGAGACCTCCCATGAGACCAGCTGCCCAGTCCTTGTGCAGTACAAAAACGATCACTCCAGTTTGCTGTAGCATGGCAGTGAGCACAGCCCACCTGCTCCCAGCTTTCCTTATGTGTCTTTCATTTCTTCATTCCCACATCACCCAGGTCGTGCTTCCCAGACCATGCAAACTTCTAGAGTGGTTTAGGGAAATGATGATCAGGGGCTGGAGAAACGGCTCAGAGGTTAAGGTTAAGGCTGCTCTTGCGGAGGACCAGTTTGGTTCCTATTACCCTGTAGAGCTGCAGCTCGTAGCAGCTCACAAAACCAGGTCCAGGAGCTCTAACACCTTCTGGCCTCCTCAGGAACACAAACACTGTTTACTGCAGATCCATCAGCAAGCTTGCAGTGACTCAGTCGCCTCTGCTGTCCATCACTTCTAAGAATTTGATGACTTGATAACACTTGTTCAACAACTCCATTGAGAATCTCATCTAGTGCCCACATAAAAACTCACTGGACTGATTTTCCAAGATTTGTCACTTGCTCGTCCCCCACTTTTTTGGGGTGTTTTTCCTCATGTATTTCCCTAGTTTCTCAGCATAATTCGGTTCTCCACAATATTTTTAAGATCTAAGATCTCTACGCATGTTCGTATGTTTGTACCTTCACCTTCAATCCTAAGGCGCTCTCTCTCTCTCTCTCTCTCTCTCTCTCTCTCTCTCTCTCTCTCTGTCTCTGTCTCTCTCTCGTCTTTCCAGGCAGGGTCTCTCTGTGTTGCCCTGGCTGTCCTGGAACTCACTCTGTAGACCAGGCTGGCCTCAAATAAACTCACAGATCCACCCACCTTTGCCCCACATTCCGAGTGCTGGGATTGAAGGTGTGCACCACCGCCTCCTGCTTTCTGCTTCTTACTTAATATACATAGCCCTCCATACCTTCCTGTACTCCCCAGCACCAGCGAGGAAGGTTGCCTGGTTTCCTACCCTTCTGGAAATCATTCTATAGGGGTAGCTATGGGCTGGGGCTCTGTCTCAGTAGATAAAGTGTTTGCCTGTAAGCAGGATTCCCTGGGTTCAATTTCCCAGCATTGCATAAAACTGAGGTGGTACATGCCCAGCCCTGGGGAGATAGGGGTGAGAAGATCAGACATTCAAGGTTATCCTTGGTCATAAAGCCAATTCAAGGCTAGTCTGTGCGATTTGAGGCCCTGTCCTAAAGAGAAGAGGCTGGTTTTTTGGCATGCATCGCCTCTTAGATGCACATACCTCCTCCCCCAGCTGTTTTTCTGCAAGTCTTTTAAAAGTAGAATTATTCAGACAGCAAAAGCCATCATATTTTTGGCTGCTCATGGGCGGTGTCAAAATTTAATTTCTGAAAACCATCCTATTCCTCTCCAAGTAGCATATTTGTAAAGGCTGTTCTCGCGATCTCCCCCAACACCTCTGAGGCAGTGTCTAAATCCAATCACCTAAGCCTGAATACTTGAGGTGTCCTCAAGCCCAGAGTTCTCTGTCCTTGTCATTGTCATGGGTTCTTTGAGATGGGGTCCTGCCATGACATCCAGGCTGTCCTTAAATTCCAGGCAATTCTTCTGCCTCTGCTTCTTGAGATTATAAGTGTGTGTCAACGCACCCAGCTACATTCTCTTTATTTTGTTTTGACACAGGGTCTTAATAAGTGACTGTGGTTGACCTTGAACTCGGAGAGCTCTGCCTGTTTCTGCCTACTGAATGCTGAGATTAAAAGTGAGAGCCACCAAGTCCAACTTAAATTCTTTTATCTTTTTGTTTTGTTTTGTTTGATACAGGGTTTCTCTATGTAGTCATGGCTGTCCTGGAACTCAGACATTCTTTTATCTTGAGGGTGACAAAATATTACACTACCGGAACTACATCCAAAGTGGCAAGTCCCCTATTGGCATCCCTTAATCCTACTGGATAGCATAAACAACAGAAACCGAAGCTGTACCAGATGCTTTCTGATGACAGAAAAGTCCTGCTGTTTGTGTAGACAGAGAGCCCTAAAGGAACCTTTTCGTGCCCTTGTGATGGTATTTGTATGCGTATGTTTAATTTATTTATTTTATTTTATGTGCCTTGGTGTTTTGCCTGCATGCATGTCTGTGTGAGGGTGTCAGATCTTGGAGTTACAGACCGTTGTGAGCAGCCACATGGGTACTGGGAGTTGAACTTGGGTCCTCTCTGGAAGAGCAGTCTTAATCACTGAGCCATCTTTCCAGCCCCCATTTTTGTGAACAAGGATAACTGAGGATAAATTATTGGAGGGATGGAAGTGTGGCTAGGGTTAAGGGGAGCCAAAGAGATGCCGATGCAGCGAAGGCCCAGCAGCAACCTGAGTTTCCACTCCAGACCCAGACAGGGAAGGACCCATCTCCAGAGCCAGAGAGAGTTTGTGTTAGCTGCTGGAGTCACTAGAACAAGCCACTGTCATGGTATCAGCAGCAGAAATTCTGGAAGTTCGAGGCTTGGGGTGCAGGTTGGTTCCTCCTGAGTGCTAGGAAGGGGACTCTCTCTGCCTCTTCCCTTATAGGGGGCTATTTTCTCATCGTGTCTCAATCTAAAACAAAGTTGTAGTAAGAAAGGGCCCCTGATAACAAAGCAGCCGCAGGAGGAATGAGGATGGTCTAAAGATGCATTCTTGTGGGAATGAAGCCCGGTACTTTCCAGTCTGCACAAAGCCCTGGGTTTGATCCCCACGAACCTGGTGTGGTGGCGCATGCCAGCAATGCTGGCACTTGGAGGTAGTCGAGGTGGGAGGACCAGAAGTTTAAGGTTCTTATCAGCTACACAGCATATTTGAGGTCAACTTGGGCTGCCTGAAAGCCTGTGAGTGGTTGTGGGTGTATGTGGAGATGGGGGTGGGTGGGGGAACTCTGTGCCCCTCCCTTGGACCATCACATTATTGAAACAATGGTCCCTAAGGAACTGGAATTTCCCCCCAGCAATCTAATTCTGAGAGAAATAAAAGGCTGAAGAAGCCTGGCACCAGCTAGGGGGAACTGTCTCCCGGGAAGACATTTTCTCACTGTTCTGACAACTCTCAGGCCACCTTGCAGGAAGATAAACTGGTGCTCAGACAGCATCGGATCAGTAGTGGGCAGAGCTACACTTTGACCAGGTCTGCTTATCTGTGCAAACCTTGTGACCTCACATCAGGACCCCAAAGGTGGACTGGAGGGTCTTGGGGCCTCTTTCTCTCTCTTTTTTTCTTTTCTTTTCTTTTCTTTTTTTTTTTTTGGTTTTTCGAGACAGGGTTTCTCTGTGGCTTTGGAGCCTGTCCTGGAACTAGCTCTGTAGACCAGGCTGGTCTCGAACTCACAGAGATCCGCCTGCCTCTGCCTCCCGAGTGCTGGGATTAAAGGCGTGAGCCACCATTGCCCAGCTGGGGCTTCTTTCTCATCTCAGTGTGGCCACCAGGAGGAAATCTTTCTCTGCATCTCACTGATGCCTGGTCCAGGTGGCTTTTCTTAATCTCCACAAGAGAAGAGTACGTAGGGTAAGATACTTACTTATTTTTAATTATATGTGTGTGCTTATGTGTATACATGTATGTGTATACATGTGCACGTGTGTACAAGCACCCTCGGAGGCCAGGTGAGGGCGTGGGTGCCAGGTAACTGGATCCAGGTCTCTGTGAGAGCGGTACATGCTTTTGTTTCCATAGTCACGGCTCCAGTCTAGGAGGTGGGTTATTTTATCAAAGCACTTCCTAATTTGCGTGTATGTATGCGCGTGTGTGCATGTGCTTGCACACATGGGTACAAAAGCATATGTGTGCACAAGTTCATCTTCAGGTGTCAGTCCTCTTGTTCTGTCTACCTTCTTTCTTTTTTTTTGAGACAGGGTCTTGCTCTCACTAGTCTGAACTCTCAGCTAGGCTAGACCGGATGGCCCCGGCCCCCAGGACTCCTCCCACCTCTGCCTCCCCAGTACTGGGATCACAGATGTGAGCCACCATGCTCAGTTTTTTTTTTCTTTTTTAATATTTATTTATTTATTATGTATACAATATTCTGTCTGTGTGTATGCCGGCAGGCCAGAAGAGGGCACCAGACCTCATTACAGATGGTCGTGAGCCACCATGTGGTTGCTGGGAATTGAACTCAGGACCTTTGGAAGAGCAGGCAATGCTCTTAACCTCTGAGCCATCTCTCCAGCCCACCCCCTTTTTTTTTTCAATATGGGCTCTAGGAATGAAACTCAGGTCCTGTGCTTGTGACTGAGCCATCTCCGTGACTCATTCATTTGTTACAAAACAGAGATAATTTTGTGCATATGTATCTGTATGCGTGTGTTCATGTATGTATGTGTGCACATGTGTGCAGGTGAATATGTTTGTGCAGGTGTGTGCAGAGGCAGGAAGACAATTTTGGCTGTCATTCTGCAAGTGCCATCACCATTTTTTTTTTCCTGAGACAGACACGGTTACTGGCCTGGAACTGACTAAGTAGGCTAGGCTGGCCGGCCAGTGAGCCCCAGCCATGCACCTGTCCATGCTTCCTTGGGGCTGAGGTTGCAGACTGTGCCACCACTCCCAGGAAAGACATTACTGCCTAGCCACCTCCCAGGGACATTCACGACAGTTTGTTATTGCTGCCTGTTATAGTCACCCTTCAGCTTCAGTTCTGGAGACAATACCTAGCACAACATGACAGAAGTATGAATCTTGTGCCAGACTGAGGGGACACATGTGTCGTCTCTGTGATTAGGTGTGTCTGTATGTTCATGTGCATGTGAACACATTGTGCGGAGGGCAGAGGAAGGCACTGAGTGTCCTTCCCCTGTTGAGACAGAGTCTCTCCATGCATCTGGAGCTGGACATGTTTGGCTAGGCTGGTGACCAGTGAGAGAGTACCCTGTGCTGATAGGGTTGCAGGCATGACATGCCCAAGGCCCAGCTGTTTTTGTGTGTGCTGGAGAGGTGCACGCAAGCGTTGGTGCTTCATCAGGTGCTCTTCCCTGAGCCACTTCCATCACCCAAAGGCATCTTTCACCTGCCAACAAGAGAAACTGAGAATGCAGAGAAGTCACGCTTGTTGACCAGAAGTAAAGTGTATGGGTGGTGGATCTGCCGTCTCTTCTAGGCTTACCTTATTACTAGCTATTTTTAATCAAGAAACAAAGAAACTTTAAGGGGATTTGAATAAAACTAGAATGACTTTTTCTAGTCCTGGGGGTGGGGCTTGTATTTGTCAGTTTTGAATTTTATCTTTTTTTTTTTTTTTTTTTTTTTTGGAACAGTGTTTCTCTGTGCAGCCCTGGCTGTCCTGGAACCCACTCTGTAGACCAAACCGGCTTCGAACTCACAGAGATCCATCTGCCTCTGCCTCTGGGATTAAAGGAGTGCCCAGCTAGGTTTATTTTTTTCTTAATGTGTATGTGTGCCTGCTTGTCTGTATGTACACCACATGTATGTAGTGTCCTTGGGTACCAGAAGAGGGCATCAGATTCACTGGAATTGGAGTTCCATGCCCTGGGGAATCACCCAGTGTAGGTGCTGGGAACTGAACTCAGGTCCTCTTCAAGAGCAGTCAGTGCCAGAAACAGCTGAGCCACTGCTCCCACCCATCACACATTTTAAACTAAGTCTGGTAATGGCTCCAGGCTGGCTTGGAAAACCTGTAAGAAAGAGCAGTTGTAGCTGAGCGCATTGTCCAGACTAGAGAGTCTGGTAATGGCTGTCACCGTCCACTGCCACAGGCGCCTCTGGATGGCTGCGAAGCCAGAAGTAGGGAAAGCGGGATGGCAAAAGCGCTGTCTGCTAAGCAGGTCCCAGTGCTCCAGGCCTGAAGGCCAGCTTACCTTTGCCCGGCCCCTCTGTATGGTGGCAATATTTTCCTGTATGTCAGCTCCAAATGCTGCCTGGGTTTTCTTTTGCTGGCTCCCTTCTGGCGTCCCTCCCACCTGGCATTCTTCAGGGTTGTGGGATACAGAGACAGGCAGGAGAAGTCTGAATGTTTTAAGTATAGTCACATATTTTATTTGAGCCTCATTTCTTTGGAGAAAGGGGGACGGAGAGGAGAGGAGGTAGTCACAGACAATCTGGCACAGTTCGCAGAGACGTGGAGTGTGTGCAGGGAAGCCAGCGCTGGAAATCTGCCGAAGGTGAAGTCTGGGACTCCTGGGGACAGACCTCAGAAACAACTGTGGACCCTGAGTCACGCAGCCTGGGTGTGTGATGGGCATGTGATCCCGGAACCCAGAAAGAAGGAAGTCAGCAGGTGCAGGGTTACAGAGCCAGAACCGGTGGCTTGTACCCAGTCTAGATCTCATGCCCCAGTGGTGCCTTTGGGCAGGGAGGATTCGCCAAAATAATCTGCCTGCGCTCTCTTCCCAGTTCACCTACCAAGTGTCCTCATCGCCATAGGGCGAGTTTGGATGAGCACGCGGCTGTTTCTTCTCCTCTGAAGGCACCTGAGATGGGATACGGGACTGGGAGCTCGAACTCCCAAAGCGATAGGCAGTGAAGTAGTTCCGCCAGGGGCTGTGAGCCCTGGTCCGGGTCCTAGGCTGGGGCCTCCTCTCTTTCTCTGACTCCAGCTCTGGCTCTGGCTCTTCCTCCGTCTCAGGCTCTGTCTGGGCATCTGTCTCTAGCTCTGTCTCCAGATCAGATCTGGCTTGGATCTCAGACTCCAGCTCAGACTCAGGTTCCAACTCTGACTCCTGGTCCAAGTCCAGGTTCAGGTCCAGCCCACTGTTCTGTCTAGAATCCAGGTTCAGGTCAAAATCCAAATCATCCTTGATGGGCTGGTGGGTCTTGATGTAGTTTGAGCCTGCACGTTGGGGAGCTTCTAAGATGCTACCGCCGGTTTGATGTCTCAGATCGCCATTCTGAAACAACACACATTTGGAGGGTTAAGACTTACCAGTGAATTTCGCTTCCAAGCAGTCAAGGGTTTCAGAACACAGCACTGACTGCTCTTCCAGAGGACCCTGGTTTAATTCCCAGCACCTGCATGCTCTTAACCGCAGAGCCATTGCTCCAGGCCCTTAATGTCAGGCGAGCAGAGAGGTGCTTGTTAAAGGACGTTGGTGATGATGCCCACCAGAAGCCACACTCACTCCAGACTTAGTGCACACACTCCAGAAGCTTCTCCCATCAATCCAGCAACAAAGCAAGACCTATCACTCCTGCTCCCCTTGTCTTGGGGACCCTGACTTCAGCAACAGGATGTACTATCAAAGGAAGAATTCTAACACAAGAAATAGTAGATAAGGGCTGGAGAGATGGCTCAGTGGTTAAGAGCATCGCCTGCTCTTCCAAAGGTCCTGAGTTCAATTCCCAGCAACCACATGGTGGCTCACAACCATCTGTAATGAGGTCTGGTGCCTTCTTCTGGCTTGCAGGCATATACACAGACAGAATATTGTATACATAATAAATAAATAAATAAATATGTTTAAAAAAAAGAAATAGTAGATAAGTGCTAGTAAATAAAAAAACTATTACATATTTGTGAGTGTGTATATGTGGGGGGCACATGGGCAGGCATGTGTGTGTGTGCACTTGTGTGGGCACAGGTGTGGGGGGGCATGTAGGGGCACATGTATGGTGGGTGGGTGGGCACATGTGTGGTATGTGTGGGCATAGGTGTATGTGGGGCACATGTGTGGTGTGTGGGTGGGCACATGTGTGGTATGTGTGGGCACAGATGTGTGGGTGGGCACATGTGTGGTGTATGTGGGCACATGTGCTGTGGATGGGCACAAGTGCAGTGTGTAGGTGGGCACATGTGTGGTGTGGGTGGGCACATGTGTGGTGTGGGTGGGCACATGTGTGGTGTGGGTGGGCACATGTGTGGTGTGAGTGGGCATAAGTGTGGTGTGGGTGGGTACAAGTGTGGTGTGGGTGGGTACAAGTGTGGTGTGGGTGGGCACGTGTATGGGGAGACACATGTGTGTGGGTAGGCACATGTGTGTGGGTAGGCACAGGTGTGTGGGTAGACACAGGTGTGTGGGTGGGCACGTGTGGTATGGGTGGGCACAAGTGTGGTGTGGGTGGGCACGTGTGGTGTGGGTGGGCACAAGTGTGGTGTGGGTGGGCACAAGTGTGGTGTGGGTGGGCACGTGTGGTGTGGGTGGGCACAAGTGTGGTGTGGGTGGGCACAGGTGTGTGGGGAGACACAGGTGTGTGGGTGGGCACATGTGTGTGGGGAGACACAGGTGTGTGAGGAGACACAGGTGTGTGGGTGGACACACATGTGGAAGTCAGAGGAAACTCAAGAGAGTCAGTTTTCGCCCTCCACCACGTGGGTCCTGGGGACTGAACTCTGGTTGTCAGGTTTGGAGTGATAAGTGCCTTTACTTGCTGAGCCTTCTTGATAACTTTGTAATTTTTTTAATAAAGAAAATCCATGAGAAATAATAATGAACCCTCTCATGACTGGTAGAACTCTCCAGAAAGTTGGTCAAATAATTTTTAAACTTTATCCTTTCCTGTCCTTTGGGTTTTCCTTCTGCCTGCTTTGCACGGCTGTCTATTGGAGCATTTGGTGCAGAATAAAGTTACTTTTACGGTGGTTTTTAGTTTGGGATTGGGAAGGACAGTCTTGCTATACTGTCCAGGCTGCTGACAAACTTGTGAGCTTAGGTGATTGATCCTCCTGCCTCAGCTTCCTGAGCAGGCGGGTAATAAGTGGACCAGCACACCCAGGTGGCCAAGACTGGTTCTGAAAGGCAATTAACAACAAAAACAAGTAAAAGGGGGCGTGGCAGCTCAGCAGTGAGAGCACTGGCCTCTTCCTGAGGGACCCAAGTCTGCTCCTGGCACACACATCAGGTAGCACATAGACCTTAGAACTCCTGCTCCAGGGGATTTGTCTCTGGAGGCAGCCACCTTCCTGTGACTGCAATGCTAGGAGACTAAACGAGTGCAGAGAACCCGTGCCCAGAAAGAAAGGAAAGGTGGAACAATACACATCTCAACCTCCTCTGTATTTGAGGGTGATTCTCGGGGAACCTTGACAGGGATTTTGTTTGCCTCTCTGAGGACAGGACGGAGCCTGAAGAATAATGGTAATAATGAGTTAGGAAATTGGGAACTAGAATGCTGATAACCCAAGACTTCTTAACCAGTGTTCGAATGTATTCTAAAGTGACGCTGATCAAAACAGCATGGTGCCAGCAGAACAACGAAGCAACAACAAACCCCTAAGCTATAAATGTTTTCACAAAATGTTTATGTGAAAATAGTTTCTCAAGCCGGGGAATGGGGAAGGCTTACTCAATAGAGGTCAGCAGGTGCTAACATTTGTCTGGCCTTCAAGACTGATGTTGGAACTTAATACCTACTGTGGTGGGAAAGAGAGGCGTAGTCTTGGATTAGCAATTAAATCATCAGGATTGCTTGACTCTCAAAAAAAAAAAAAAAAAAGGAAAAAGAAAAAGAAACAAAGCTGGGTAGGCAGTGGCTCACACCTTTAATCCCAGCACTCAGAAGGCAGAGCAGGCAGATCTCTTAAGTTCGAAGTCACCCTGGTCTACAGAACAGAGTGAGTTCCAGGACAACCAGGGCTGTTTGTTACACAGGGAAACCCTGCCTCCAAAAACCAAACCAAACCAAAACAACAACCTCTGATTGAAGATACCATAACACCAATCAAAGTCACCCTGAAAATTGCCACAACTAGGGAGATGGTTAAAGATCAAGGAGTGAGCTTGGGAGTTGGGGCCACTTTTGTTCTGTGGCTGTTTGACAGTCTTGGCAGAGCCACCCAGCTGCTCCTCGCTTTTTATGGCTTTCGGGGCAGAGCTATAGGGAGACTACCTACACTCTGTCATTGGATGGGCCAGAAAAGCCTCAAGCCTTGAATTGAGGTCAGAGCCACCCTGGACTGTACCACCTCCAGGGTAGCACCTCTAGTTCCAACAAGAGAAATAGTTCAGTTAGCGGTGATTTCTAGATCCAAACATCACCTGGTAATTTAGTAGAGATGAGACTCTTGATACCCACCCAAGATCCACTGAGTCAAAAATGCGGGGGGCTGGAGCCAGAGGGCCCCGCTGTCCTCTGAGTGACAAATGCAGGTGTTTCCAAAAGACACAAACTCTTGAGAATCAGTGGAAGCTCCGGGAGTGAGAAGGGCACTTTTGGCCAGAAAGACTGTCAAGAGAATTCTTTTCTTTTTGTTTTTTTTGAGACTGGGTTTCTCTGTGTAGCTTTAGAGCCTGTCCTAGAACTCGCTCTGTAGACCAGCCACGCTGGCCTCGAACTCCGAGATTCACCTGCCTCTGCCTCCCGAGTGCTGGCATTAAAGGTGTGTGCCACCACCACCTGGCTAAAAGAATTTTTAAAAAGTTTTTTTTTAAACATTTATTTGTTTGTTTATTTGTGTGTGTGTACACCGTGTGCTATGGCGCCTGTGTGGAGGTCAGAGGACCACTTGTGGGAGTATATTGGTTGGTTCTCTCCTCCCCACCGTGTGGGTCAGCGATAGAACTCTGGTCACCAGGCTTGGCAGTGAGTGCTGTGGGGACGTGACAGCTGGCCTGAGCCTGATGGCACTCTGTCACCGCCTGCTCTACCCCAGCCACTAGAGACACTTCCCCCAGAGTGCACAGACCTGTGTAATAATTTACACATAATGCCCCTGTGATAGCTAAAGAAACTTCCCATGGTACCAGGCAGCCCTTAAGGGCTGTTGACCTTTGCCCTTGAATGCCTGTGAGATTCGAATAGGATAATGAAGTCAGGCGGTGTTGGCCCCAGAACCAGAGTCAGCCTGATCTACAGAGCCACTTCCAGGATAGCCAGGGCAAACAAACAACAAATAACCAAGAAAAAAGGACAATGGCGTCCCCACTGACAGGCCTTTAACCATTGCTTCCTGCTTTGTGAATTCGCCCAATCCTGTGGGCTGGGAATGAAGTGCAGAGATCTTTTTATGACCCTGCGGTGGGAAGGAGAAACCAGTCCTCTGGCCCAGCCTTGGATGCCGCAGACAGTGTGATGTGCGCCTTTGATATCACCTTACAAACCTTGCCTTTAGCTCCCTTCCGCACACAGTGCTGTTTGGCTCTTGGGTTGCTGTCCCTCTGCTAGCATAAAGAATGAATTCATCAGTCTAAACTACAGTCTTTCCCAGTGGATTCCAATGCTACCACAGTGCCTTTACCACTGAGTCATCTTGCCAGTCCTCAGGAGAATTCTTTTTTTTTTTTTTAAATATTTATTATGCATAAATGTTCTGTATATATGCCTGAAGGTCAGAAGAGGGCACCAGACCTCATTACAGATGGTTGTGAGCCACCATGTGGTTGCTGGGTATTGAACTCAGGACCTTTGGAAGAGCAGGCAATGCTCTTAACCGCTGAGCCATCTCTCCAGCCCCCCCTCAGGAGAATTCTTGCTCCGGGCAGGGGTGAACCTGAAGAGCTCTGAGGTTTATAAACAGGAGTGCGTGGCAGAGCAAACCAGAAGCCCTACGTTCTGATCTCGGTGACAGGGAAAAAAACTGTTCTGGAAAAATGAGCCACATGACCTGTGAGACACCTCAGCAAAGCCCGGGGGAGGGGGGATGAAGAAGAGCTGGGTTCTATCATTTTCACTTCTCCAATAATTTTAAAAACCTTATCGCGGTACATTTTTCTTGTCATAAAAACGCAAACTATTAAAGCCCAGCAGGTCAGAAACAAAAGAGTTGACTGAAAAATAATTCCCGACCATTAGAGAACACTGCACGCCTACCCATGTTTTAATTTCCCTGCGGACTCTGATCTGGGAAGCCCAAAGCCCTCTCAGGTCTCTATTTAGGGTTAAGAAATGGTTCAGACTGTGGATGTATGTGTCTTCCTCTCCTGTATCTGGTCATGAATCCTCATTACCCACAATGTAAATAATCACCCAAGTCCTGGGAGGGCAGACATGGCTTCTACTCATCACACTTAAGACTCCCCTGGAGGTGGTGGTAAGGGAGGCTCTAGAGTCTGGATGGCCAGGCGAGGGTCTCACATCTCTAGCAATTGGTGTGACATTAGCCATAGGGCGATGGACGAGGACACCTGAGGCCTCTGCTGGGCGGGCTGGGGCGGGAGTCCTGCATGGGACACCAGGGGCTGTGGCAGTCTCTGCCATTCATGATTGGTCCCAGAGCTTGCTCAGCGTCAGCTTCTGGCACAGGTGCAGCCCAACCTTCTGTGAACACCCTTTACCTCTCATCAGACACCCCCCTCTCCCCACTTCTCCCCCAGCCCTGAGGCTCCACAGCATCCTACCTTGTCTGACTCCGAGTAGGTTTCGTGTATCACTGTCTCAGTTGCATCCAAGCTTAACTCTGAGGGCTCGGGCATCTTCCTCGATAAGGCAAACAGCACTGCGTCGTGGAGGCTGAGGAAGAGCTGGGCCTTCGTGATGCCTTGGTCAAAGAAGTCATTCTTCTCCAATGACTTGACCACAGAGGCTACAAACCAAAGCCAGACACACAGGTGTCAGCGCCTTGGAGCAGAGCACTGGGGGAGGAGACATACAATCTCTCACGGGGGAAGGGTACTCACTGTGACACCCCGAAATGAGCACCAAAATGTTGGCATTGTGGAAGGCATTGCATATCTGCAGGGAGAGATAGCCCAGGTGAGAGCGCTGCATACGCACCAGAAACGACCCACTGACTGGGTCTAACGCCTCGTCAGCCGCTCCCTACTTCTTCCTTCCAAGCCCAGGAGCATTGGGTGAGTGGGCCTTTGAGTACCACGGCTGGGAACACAAATACCCGTCAGTGCATCTCATATGGGTGGGGAGTGATGGGGAGGGGTGCTTAAAACCTAAGCACGAAGACTGTTCCCATGATGATGTTTACATGAGGCAGCTAAGGATAGATGGGGTAAGGATGCTTTTGGGAACATTCTAGATAGTGGTTACAAAGAGTTACCCTCCTTGCAAAAAAAGATGTATTTTTAGTCATGTGTGTGAGTCTGTATGTCTGCAGGGTGTGCCTGGTGCTCAAAAAGGCAGAGAGGACATTCAGCCCTCTGGAACTGGAGTTACAGACAGTTGTAAGCTGCCATGTAGGTGCTGGGAACTGAACCTGCAACCTTTGGAAGAGCTGCCAGTGCTCTTAACCACTGAGCCATCTCTCCACCCCGTATTCTTTATTTAGGGCAAGTGGACCATAAAAAATTCCTACAGTGAGAGATGCACAGGACCGTTGCAGAAGCATGAGGAAGCCTAGACTGCAGGACAGAACTGTGGACCATGCGTCTCACAGCTGTAAGGCAGAGGATCCTGGCTTGCCTAGACCAGAAGGCCTCCTGTGTGGGTCAGATGTGGGTGCCTCTAACGGGAGGCGAGAGAGGGGAGATGAGAAGAGCCAGGAAAAGCCAGATGCTTGAAGTTCCGAAGCACAAGGCCATGGACTTTTCCAAACAGGGCTGTTATGGGGGCTGCTGGGAGGATGGAAGGCAAAGGTGTGCGTATGTGGAGCAGCCATCCTGCAGGCTGCATCTGATCATGTGACCTCAGTCACTCTAAAGGAATCAGTACAGCACCAGACGAGAGGAAGGCAGCCTGGCCCCACGCAAAGGCCTACGATGGAAAGTTTGGAAAAGAGACCACATCAAATACATTTGGATCTAAACGGGTTGAGAGGGCTGGGCGTGGTGGAGCACACACTTAACACCAGTACTTGGAAGACAGAAGCAGGCAAATCTCTGTTTGTCCCAGGCCAGTCTGGTAGGCCTACATAGTGACTTCCAGAGTTCCAGACCAGCCAGTGCTACACAGTGTGAGACCCTGTCTAAATAAGAAAATGAGAGAGGGAGAGAGAGAGAGACAGAGAAAGACAGAGAGAGAGAGAGACAGAGACAGAGACAGAGAGACAGAGAGACAGATTTCTGAGAGTTCAAAGTCAGCCTGGTCTACAAAGCAAGTTCCAGGACAGCCAGGGCTAAAAAAAAAGAAAGAAAGAAAAAAAAAGTGGTGAAAGGGATATTTGCTGGGCAGTGGTGGCACACACCTTTATTCCCAGCTCTCAGGAGGAAGTGGCAGGCAGATCTCTGAGTTCAAGGCCAGGCTGGTCGACAGAGCTAGTTCTAGGATAGCCAGGACTACCCAGAGAAACCCTGTCTTGAAAAACAAACAAAATAAATAAAAGTAAAGAAGGATCTCAGGCCTAAACTCTCTAAGTGACTGGTGATGACCTTGAGCCACCAAAGGTCTTGCCTCCACCCCCAGGCACTGAGATTATAGGTGTGTGCCACCACAACCAGTTTCTTTGGTGCTGGGGAAGGAACCCAGAGCTTGAAGTGTGCTGGGCAAATACTCTGCCAGCTGAGCCACATCTCCAGTCTTAGGGATGCTCACAATGTTAACTCTTACGGGCTACTGCTGAGGAATAGACACTGGGCATCTCAGGAATGAGGTGCAGAGGGACAGCGCTCGCTCGGGAACTCTAGGGAGCCCACCTTGCACAGCCAGTCACAGGTTTTCCGGCTTTGAAAAGCTTCTCACGCCTCAGCTCAAAGAGCCAGGCTCCCTTAAGAGAGAAGCTTGCTTACTTCAGGAGTGTGAAGGTTTCATAAACCCGGATCCAAGTCAGAAGAGGGCATGCCCATCAAAGGAGCGCAGCTCACAATGGGCAGATCCATGGGGGCTGGGAGGGAGCCATTGTGAGCAAGGGGGGCGGGGACAGAGAGAAGTGTCTGAAAGGAAAAGGAAAAACAACAAAGCCAGCGTGGTAATCAGGCAGCCTCACTGCCTGCTCTGTGGCAGAAGCAGAGGCTCGGCAGAGAGTAGAGGAGGGGACCCTCTTGACACCCCATAGGCAGGGCCAGGAGCAGCTGAAAGGTGGAAGGTAGGGGCGGGTGGGAAGGCAGGGGGTGTCTGGTCTTCCATAGCTGTCCTGGAGTTCCACAGTGGGTGGGACAGATACTGCCTCAGCAATATTAAGAAGCACGCCCCCAACCTTGAGAAATGAATGAGCCGCGTCTAGGGAACTAACTGCTCTAGTTCCACAGACCAGCCCTGGTTCATTTCCTTCTTATTCCGATTGACCTTACGCCACCTTTGGTGTCCCCACTCTAGGATCTGAGCAACACCATGACTCACAGATTACACCGGGATGGGGCTGGGTGGGAGGGGTCAGAGCCTGGGCCAGGCCTCTGTGGTACTTACCTGCCTTAACACAACCGAAGCCTGACTGTCCACATAGTGCACCATGGAGAAGTCCAGGATGATGGTGTGGGTGCTGAACTGCACACCCGAGTCTGAGTAAGGGACGATGACAGATCTGGACCGACTCTGCGCTAAGCTTTCTGAGGGCTCAGGCGGAGGCAGTGAACTGGTCCTTGAGACATTGCTGGGCAGCCAGGCCTTCTCCGTGTCCTCATAGCTCTGCCCTAGATTTTTCTGCGACGTGGAAGACACGGTGTTGGGGATCTGCTCCTCGGAAGTGGTTTCACTCGTGTCTATGCTGCCCAGGTAGAAGCAGCGGATCAGGTTGATGGACGAGTGGTCCTGCTCCTGCTTGTTTTCATATCGCTCTGTGTAGACCACCTGGGATGACAGGGGAAGGCGGGACCCTGGTGAGGCTCAAGCAGGGCAAAGGCAAAGGAAGTGTGTCCCCTAGCTCCCCGATCTCTCTTTTGAAGCTTTACCTCATGACTTCCTGTAAGGTGCTTGCTTTCTTTCTTTCTTTCTTTCTTTCTTTCTTTCTTTCTTTCTTTCTTTCTTTCTTTCTTTCTACATGCATGTGTATGTATTATACAGCATATACATGAGGCTGAATACATCACGTGACAGCTCCCCTAGAACTCAGTTACAGGCAGTCGTGAGCCACCTTCTGTTCTGTGGGTGCTAGAAACCAAGCCCAGATCCTCAGGAAGAGCAGTGTGTGCTGTCAATCAGCGACTGAGCCATTTCTTCAGACCTGTAACATGCTCTGTCAGGCTTTCCTCGGCACCTTCTTGCATGTGTGCAACAGGCTTTCCTCGGCCTTCTCAGGACTACAGCAGGTCATTTCTGGGAAGCCTGTCTTTCTCTCTGACGACTTCCGCCAGTCTCCCAAGAGACCCGGGCAGCTGACACCAAGAGCAGGAAGTGCCGCACTGTGCGCGGTCCTAGCGTGGCCTCTGCAAGTGGGGTGTCACTGGACTCATGATCACTCCCCTGCCCGCTCTTCCTCACCCTCCACCGCGTTGTGCCTGACTGAGAGCCTCGGGGTCCTTGCCAAGTCTCTGGTACAGAGAACCCTGTCTTCTGAGCCAGCACTAGCGTCAGTGTCTCTCAGCAGCCCATGCCACTCTCTGTACACCAGAGCCGTCTGTGCTGTGAGGAGCTAAACACTGTTCAGGGGTGCAAACTCATCTGCTGCTGTACTGCACTGCTCCTAAGTTACTTTCTTAGTCCAACTGGAGACATGGCTCAGTGGTTAAAAGCGCCTGTTGCTCCCGAAGAGGATCAGAGCTCAATTCCGTGCATCCGTTTCAGGTGGCTCACAATCATCTGTGACTCCAGTTCCAGGGGATTTGATGCTTTTCTGACCTGTGTAAGTGCCTACATACGCACACACCATATATACACACATGCATATACACACACACCATACACAGACACATACACCATACACACATATACCATGAATACACACACATATATATGCATCATACACACAACCCATACAGATACATACATACACACATACATATACATACATGCTGTATACATACATGCATACATATACATATATATACATACATCATAGATATACAAACATACACGATACACATACATATGCATACACATAGACATATACATAAATTGAAAAATAAAAAATTCAAATTGTACCACTATTTACCATCTAGAAAGGAGAAAATATTAAAATTTTATGCTTGAATTATACAAATCAGAAATGTGGAAGATGCTGACTTTATGTCACATTATTGGAGAGTTGACTCCCTAATTTAATTTTAAACCCCATGAAGTGCTTTAAACCAATCTTACACATTTTGGGGGTTGAATAGGTAAGCAAAACAAGCTTAGCTATGGACTGCTAAATTTTAAAGCCATTCGGTGTGGTGTGGTGCACACGTCTGTAATTCCAGGATTTGTGATATCACAGGATGATCACTGTGAGCTTGAGACCAGCCTGGACTACATGGTGACATCCTACCTTAACAACAAGCTGGGTGTGGTGGTATCCCAGCGTTTGGGAAGCAGAGGCAGTAGGAAGGAATGGGGTACACACCTTTAATTCTGGCACTTGGGAGGAGAAAGCAGGTGGATCTCTGTGAGTTCAAGGCCAACCAGGGACACATAGTGAGTCCTGCCCCAAAAAAATTAATTAAAAAAATATGTGCATTGACACATGTGCTCGAGTGCATGTGTGAGATATATGTGTGTATATGTATGTATTAAATATTAATATTAAAATATTAAAAGATAACCAGTTGGTGAAAAGATTCACTACCTGCCTCCCAGTATTTGGGAGGCAGAGGCAGGGCGATTTCTGGGTTCAAGAACAGCTTGGTCTCCAGAGTGAGTTCTAGGACAGTCAGGGCCACACAGAGAAACCCTGTCTTGAAAAACAAGAAAAAAAGAAAGGAAGAAAGAAAGACAGACAAGACACACACACACTATGTTGTTGAGATCAGACCCACCCCACATTCTTCCACTCCAATTTCTCTTCTACCCCCACCATCACTCCCAACTTCACATGGCCAGAGTCCATTTAGTGCATTCGTGTGTGTGGAATGGACTGTTTTTTCCTTAAAGGGGATGGCTGTTTCCTTTTTACAGGAAACGGGTGGAGAAGTAGGAAGGACAGGCGTGGCTCACCCTGGTCTCTGGCTCCAGCTCTTCACAGTCGCAGAAACACCTACAGATCTTGTTCTCCGATAAATTGGTGTAACTTTCATTAAAGAGGGTGAATATTTCTTCTTCTTTAAGAGGTATCTTCACCATGTTGACCTGGGAGACAGAAGAGGGGTCACACAGGAAGCAGGCAGTGGAGACAGAGGCCCAGGGTGTGAGGGGTGCCTGGTGGGCGGTCCTCACCTCCTTTAGCAACTTGTGCTTCAGTTTGTACACGTTGACAAACGTGATGGAGCAGCAACACTGCAGGATTTTCACCCCAGGGATGAGCATCGCCTGCAAGACACGCTGAGGTGGGGCACAGGCCTCTGCTCTTTCAGGGAGTAAGAACCACACAGCTTTAATAGCTCCTCAAGAGCTTCTGGCCTAGCCAGGCAGATCTCTGTGAGTTGGAGGTCAGCCTGGTCTACAGTGCGAGTTCTGGCTAGCCAGAACAGGTTCCAAAGAAACTCTGGGGGGGGGGCAGGGCTGGGAAGGGGGAGGAAGAGAACTTCTGGCCTCAGTGAGTTGAGGGCTAGAAAATCTCCCCCCTCCAGCTCCTAGCGCTCTCTCTCTCTCTCTCTCTCTCTCTCTCTCTCTCTCTCTCTCTCTCTCTCTCTCTCTCTCTCTTTCTCTCTTTCCTCACTACGTACCTCTTGCTAGCTCGGAACTAGAGTTGGACCTGTGCTTGCCTCTGCCCCAGCACGCTGAGGTCCAAGGCAAGCAAACAACTCCATAGCTGCCACCCCCCTGCTTTGGTGTACTCTTCCATGTCTTACTGCTATCTAGCCTTCTTCTCCTTGGAGTCCACAGTGAGAGGGCCCCCTGCTGGCTGGAGGGGGTGTGGACACTACCTGTCCCCTGGAGCCCATAGCCCGTGAGTGGGCTGCAGTGCCTTGGTGAAGGGTTTGGGGTTGAGCTGACCAATTTCCACACCCCCTTCCACATGTGTGTGCGTGTACACTGATTGTAGGGGGTGCATGTGTGGAGGTCAGAGGTTAAGGTCAAGAGTCGTCCTCAATTGCGGTCCACTGTTGACTGAGGCAGAGTCTCTCACAGAAATCCAGAGCTCTAGGATTCATTGAGCCTAGATACCCAGTTTGTCCCAGGGATGTCCTCTCCTGCCTCCCAAGCCTGAGATCCCAGTGAGCTCGGAGGAAGTGAACTCCTCACACATGCATGGCACCGGCTTTATCCACTGAGCCATCTCCCCCACACCTGGGCTGGCTCCTTACCTCCCGATAGTCATTGATGTTTCTGTAAATGTTGGTGTTGGGGATCTGACCCAAGACGAGGATCTTGGTCCTGGAAGGAAATGGGCTTGTCTTGGGTCCCAGCGCCCTGCCTGGCCGTGGCTGTCCTCCACCCCACCCCACCCCCGAAGGCTGAGTACCTGTGCGAACGGACAGTGACAATGAAGAAGGCAAAGACCAAGGAGATCAGCAGCCCGACGTCCAGGCCCAGGAAGATCGCGGAGGAGAACGTCACCATCCAAACAACCTTGTGGGAAAGGGTGGAGGGGAGGGAGACCGCGAAAATGAGCAGATGGAGAGGTGCCAGCCTGTCGCAGAAGACTTGGCCCTCGAGGCTGTCTGGATGTTCTCTGATACATTCCTGACATCTCTTCCTTTATTTCTTTCCTGGATGATAGTTAAATGTCTGTAATAGCTATTATGCATATTTAGTCTATTTTGTCTTGTTTTGTTTAGTTTTTTGAGACAGGGTTTCTCTGTAGCATTGGGGCCTGTCCTGGAACTAGCTCTTGTAGACCAGACTGGCCTTGAACTCACAGAGATCTGCCTGCTTCTGCCTCCTGAGTGCTGGGATTAAAGGCGTTTGCCACCACCGCCCGGCTTAAAATTTTTTTCTTTTGTGTATGTATGTGAGTGCTCATGTTGGTGTGGGAGTCATATGTGTGTGCATAGGTGAGTATACATGTGTGTGTTTGCATGTGGAGACCAGAGGAACTATATATACTTTGTGTTTTTCAGACTGGGTCTCATTGGCCTAGAGCTCCTAGGCTAGGCTGATGGCCAGCGAGCCCCAGGGATCCCCCTGCCTCTGCCTTTCCAGTCCTGGCAGTCTGAGTGTGTGTCACAATGCCCAGCTTCCTTATGTAGGTTCTAGGCTCTTGAGCACTGAAAGACGAAGCCTTTGATGGCCCCTTCTAAGATGTTTAGCAATGCTGCCTGCAGCTCTGCTCCGGCTGGTTCTGTTCCCCGTGCATGCTCCAGCTCCATCCGTCTTCCCCCCAACCTCTCCACCCCCTGGCAGCTGTACTCACACAGTCGTACTGGTCCTGCCTCCACAGACTGGGTAAATAGTAAATGGTTTCGAGGTAGGGTATCACATTGCTCAGGATGATCCCTGCCAGCACAGCCTGTGAGGGAAAGATGAACCGCCCTAACTGCCTGGTTCTCCATTCAGGGATGGCATTCCACAAAATCTAGCCTTGCCTCTACAAGTGCTGTGTGAGTTTGTTTCATTTTATTTTTTTAAATGAACAGCACGCCCAAGGTCTGGTTCATGGTTCAAACACAAAAAGCCCTTTCCGTCTTTCTCCAGTTTACTCAATAGTGTGTGAAGTCTGACAGGCAAGGTGCACACATCTTCAATCCCAGCACTCGGGAGGTAGAGGCAGGCGGGTCTCTGTGAGTTCCAGGCCAGCGAGGGCTGTTACACAGAGAAATCCCATCTTGAAAAACCAAAATAACAAATAAATACCCCCCCCCAAAAAAACAGTGTCAGAAATTGCAGAAAAGGGAGGCATCTTAACTTCACAGGGGCTTGTAGAATTCTTTTTCTTTCTTTCATCTTTCTTTCTTTTTCTTTCCTTTGTTTTTGTTTTTGGAGACAAGGTTTTCCTGTCTAGCCCCGGCCATCCTGAAATTCACATTGTAAACCAGGCTGGCCTCGAACTCACAGACATCGAGGGACTAACAGTGGGTGCCACCACCGCCTCATCGGATTCTTTTTCTTTTAACCTGAGGCGAGGAACACCCTAGGAAACAAATCTCATTGTAAAGCCACATACGGCAAAGCTGTGTCCTTTCTGAATATTAAGGGGAAACATTTGCTTCATTAAAAATTAATTGCATTGGGGGCTGGAGAGATGGCTCAGTGGTTAAGAGCACTGCCTGCTCTTCCAAAGGTCCTGAGTTCAATTCCCAGCAACCACATGGTGGCCCACAACCATCTGTAATGAGATCTGATGCCCTCTTCTGGCCTGCAGGCATACATGCAGACAGAATATTGTATACATAATAAATAAATATTAAAAAAATTTAATTGCATTCCTATATAATGTCATTAAAAATTTTTGTTTCTTCGAGACAAGGTCTCTCTGTGTAGCTCTGGCTACCTTGGAACTCACAACATAGGTCAGGCTAGCAGGCAATCCTCCTGCCTCTGTATACTGGGTGCTAGAATTATAAGTGTATGCTACCATACCTGGTCTCTGTTATTTCCATCACTGAAGAGACAGCCACTGCTAACATTCTGCTATGTTCCGTGTATCTGGGCATCAGCCTGTATTATTGCTTAGAGTCACTTGCTTACAGGTGTAATAAACACACACAATATGGCTAAAGGTCAGGTCATGTCTCAAGCAAAGGGAAGAAGAGATGCATTGAAGCAAAAACACGCAGCTGAACACAGAGGCAGGAGACAGTCTGCAGGCCTGTCTTCTAATGCTCTGCATAACCGAGAGGCTGTGTGACAGCAATGGAGGACCAGTGCAGACACAAAGGCAGACAAAGGCCTTCTGGAAGCAGCTAAGTGAGTCTCACTAGCAATGGGGTTCACGCTTCTGACTCTGGCTCTGTCATTACAGAGTCCCCACTCCTACAGCTGAGCTTGCACCTCAATGAGACCAGTTGTGACTCTTTCTGGACCACTCACTGTGAGTTTAGCATCATCTTGCTTTACATGAACATATACATGTATTACAATCATGTTTAATGTTTAACTCATAATGGAGACACTACCATGATTATTGCTGTCTGAGTTGGTCCACGAGTTTAAAAGGACGGAGGAGAACCTCAAAGGCCCTGCTGTCGTCACTCCTCGCCATATTCCATACTCTCCTTAGACAAGGTCTCTCACTGAACCAGAAGCTTACCAATTTTTTTCCCCGTTGGTTTTTCGAGACAGGGTTTCTCTGTGTAACAGTCCTGGCTGTCCTGGAACTTACTTTGTAGACAAGGCTGGCCTTGAACTCACTGGGATCTGACTGCCTCTGCCTACTGCACGCTGGGATTACAGGCATGTGGCACCATTCACCATTTTTTTAAAGCTAGGCTGGCTAGTCATCAGGCTCCAGCAATCCTCCTGCCTTTGCCCACCTCCTTCTAGCACTGGGCTTACAGGTGCATAGAGTCACACCTGGTTTTTCCATGGGTGCTGAATATCAATCACCCTTACCCACTGAGCCATCTCCCTGGCTCCAAGATGTCATTATTTTAAGAAAAAAAGATTGGGAACCAGGCAAATACAATTCTCTGCAGGAACGCTCTACCAAGATTCCATCTTTCTTCCTTTGAAGATGAATTTATTTTTATGTGAATGCATGTTTGCCTGCATGTGTGTCACATGCATGAAGTGCCTGAGGAGGCCAGAAGAGGGCAGTGAATCCCTGGGGACTCACTATAGAAGGTTGCGAGCTGCCAATGTGGGTGCTGGCCCGGGTCCCGCCCTTCCCGACTTCCTCGAGCCGCTCAGTCCCACTTACGTTGGGCATGCTGTGGAAGAAGTTCCCCATCTTCACCATCAGGAGCACCATCACACCTGCGCCTACCAGAGATGCAAACTGAGGAGATAGAGCCGGTTGGAGAGAAACCATCAGGAGCGTGCTGCTCCCTGTCTGCAACTGAGGCCTTCTGTTTGCGGGGAAGTGCGCCATTTGCTTTTCTTAGGGGGAGTTGAGGGTTGAGCACATCTGCCTTTTAGGATCTTAGTGGAATGCACCTCACTTAGTAGGTACTTCCTAAGTGTCACGTGACTGCTGACTGCAAAGTTCCAGTTTCCCCTGTAATCCTTCTTGTCGCCGCTTAGGGCTCTGGCTCTCCTAACACAGACGGCTCACATTCCTTCGAAACTCTAGCCTCTCCTCACACAACCTAGAAACTCCACCCCCAAGCAGACCCCCTCACTGGCAGCCCGAAGTTCCACCCATTCTACCTCCTGGGTAAATAAAGGCCCCATCTGTCCCTGTGTTGCTGGGAGCTTTGACAACTTCCCAGCTTCAGTCTGCTTCATCTTTTCTTTGTTTTGTATTTGAAACAGGATCTCATGGTGTAGCCCTGGTTGTCCTGGAACTCCCTCTGTAGATCACTCTGGTCTCTAACTCTCAGAGATCTGCCTGTCTCTGTTCCCTGAGTGCTAGGATTAAAGGTGTGCACCCCCATGTCCGGTGTGTTTCATCTTTTTAAAGGTGATTTTTAGTTTATGTGGACGAGAATTTGCCTGCATGCATGTATTTGCACCATGTGCATGCCTGGTGCCCCAGGAGTCCAGACAATGATGCTGGATATCCCAAAACCGGAGTTACGGATGTTTGTGAGTCACCTGATGTGGATGCTGGGAATCAAGCCTGGGTCCTCTCTAGGAGTAGAAGTATTCTTAACCATTGAGCCATCCTTCCAGACCCCCAATATGGCAGGAGATGAGTGCTTGGGGTTACAGGCATATGCTACCATGTGCCTTTTCCTATAACTTTTTTTAAAAAATAATTTATTTTTATTTTATGTACACTGGTGTTTTGCCTTCATGTATGTCTATGAGGATGACAGATCCCCTGGAACTGGAGTCACAGACAATTGTGAGCTGCCATGTGGGTGTTGGGAATTGAACTCAGGTCCTCTGGGAGAGTAGCAATTAACTGCTGAGCCATTTCTCCAACCGCCCCCCTCCCCCGGTAACTTTTAGGACAAAATATGAGCAAAAATTAAGGTGAGCGTGGAACCCAAACTTTTCCCAGAGTCTTTCCACTGACTAGAACATTACAATGAAATCAACCCAGATGAAGCCCTTCTGCAAACAGACATGCAGACAGCCATGGGGATAGATGTACATCTCTTTCCTTATGGGGACACACTAGGAACGGGATTCCCTTTCAACACACCTGCTGTCTTCCTCCGGATTTGTCTTGGATAATAGTCCTGGCCACGGCACCCGTAAACACATACGATCTGAAAAAAGAGCTGACCACATTGCAAAGGCCGATGGCTATTAAATCCTGTGGAGAAACAGCAGAGCCTTTGAGCCCACATTCTGTTGAGGACTCTGATTTCGAGCTAGAGGCACACGGCTTTGTGAGTTGAGGTTAGGGTCCTTACGCCCTTCCGACAGCACCTGGACGTAGCCTCAGGAAGCGCACGGGGAGGGCCGAGCTGACCTACATTAGGCTGGGTCTCTGCCCTAGCCTCTGACCGTAAGGGAAGTACTTTCTGAAAGTAATGAAACTGACGCTTGCCTTTTCCTCTTTCCCGTGACCCCTGGGACTCAGACACACAGAGAGAGCTCAGTGCTGGCCTCTCGCCCTCTACACTAACCTAAGTGTCTGGCTGGGGCACCACTTGCTTCTGTGTCCCTCTTGACTTTTTGAGAAAGTACCACTTTCAGAGTAGTTGGAGATTTTTTTCCTAAAAGATAAAAGCAAAGGCCAAAGGCAGGGAGGGTATTGTCGTAGTGACAGGCAGCCTGGTTCCGTGTGTGTGATCTCGTGGTGCTGGTGCCCCAGCATGCACCTACCTTCCTCGGCCACAGGGAAGTGTTGACAGAGGTTTCTGTCTCACCCGGTTCTGTAGTCACTCAGTCCCCAGGAAACACACAGAGGTCTACATTAACCATAAACTGGTTGGCCTAGTAGCTCTTACTAACTAGTAGGCTTCTTATTAATTCTTATAACTTATATTAGTCCATAATTCTTGTCTGTGTTAGTCACGTGTCTTGGTCCCTTTTATGGCGAGGCAGTCACACTTTGCTTTCTCTGCAGCTGGGTCACGACTACAGACTGAAACTTCCCTCTTTCCAGAATTCTCGTTGCCCTGCCTCTACTTCCTGCCTGATTGTCCCACCTAAACTTCCTGCCTGGCTACTGGCCAATCTGCCTCCCTGGTGCTGGGACAGCAAGCATGTGCCTCCCCACCTGGTTAACTCCTTTGCCTCTCTGCCCCGTATCCATTCTAGGGGAATAACGTGTTGTATGAGTTCAAGCGGGTTCAGAGTTACACATCGTCCACTTTTCAGAACCCGTATGTGATTACAGTCAGATTATGGTCCTGGTGACCGGTTAGAGTAATGAATGTTGGTGTGAGGCTCACAGCAGAGAACAATCCCTCACCTGGTTGGAATTGGTTCTGTAGTTATGTAAGCTGGCAATCTTCTTGCCCAGAGATATGAGCAGAAAGGAGCTCACTAAAGATAAAGACATGGCTTGTAAAATAATCCTGGTAAGGATGCCGAACTCTGGAGTCTCCGGGAACACGAAGCTGGAACAGAATACTGGGATTACTGCCGGGTGGCGGGGAGTCCCTTACTGCACCTCTCCCACCCCTCTTCATGCCAGGCAGGCCGCAGGACAGACAGCGATGGAGGCGGCATCTGGCCAATGAACTGAGCCAAGCTACAAAGGAACTGGTCCCAGTTCCTACCTTACAGTGAGGGCAAGCCCCAGATGTGATCGGAGGAGGATGTTCCGCTGCTGTCTGAGAGCATCCTGGGGTGTGTGGGGAGGTTGACCTACATCCTGGATGCTTTAGAGCTCAGCGGCTCCACGACAGGGCTCTTCTCCCTTCCAGGTCCACACAAATTCCACCGCACCTTCTCTCCTGGACTGTTTTGTTTTTACTTTTTGACTCAGAACCTCAGACATCCCAGGCTGACCTGGAGTTCCTCCCCAGGGCTGGGGCCATAGCTGTGCACCATCACGCCTGGCTCATTGAACTGTGTACTGTAAAGAACGAATCTTGCGGATATCAACGAGATGATGGAGTGGTGCGAACAACTTTATGCCAATGTGTTTGATCATCCAGAATAAATGAATAGATACTTTGAATGGCTCAGATGAATGAGTACTCTCCAGGAGAGACAGATAACCCAAAGTAGACACAATGATCAAACAGTGTGATGGTTGGTGACTACTGTCAACTTGAAGTATCTGGTCACCTGGGAGATGAGCCTCCGGGCAATTCCCTCCACGGCATTGTTTAAGGTGGGAAGATTTGCCCAGTGTGGCCAGTCAGAAGGGAACTGAGCACGGCGTGTACTCCTCGCCCTCTGCTTCCTGACGCAGGTTACCCTGTCATCAGCCACTGTAAGCTCTGCCACCTTGACCTCCTTCGGCACGAGAGGCTGTGCACTTGCAGGTAAGCTGGACTAAACCCCTTCTTCCTTAAGTTGCTTTTGCCAAAGAGTATTTTACCACAAGAAAGGGACCGAGACACAATAGGAGTTTTGTTTAGTAACATACAAGCTGGGTATGAGCATTTGCCTGTGAAAAACCCAGAACATGGGAAGTAGAATCTGGAGGAGCTCAATGACAGACTTCAAGCTTAGGCTGCCTAAAACCCTATCTCAAAAATAAACTTTAAAAATTCGCACACTTAAAGCTGAATTATAATTAAGAACCTTCCCTCTCACAGTGAAACCTCCAGGCCGATCTAGCTGCACTGGTGGATTCTACTGAGTGCGTAAGGAAGAGATCATGCCAGTTTTATAGGAACTTCCGGAAGCTGCAGACATTATAGAAAAAGACATTCCCAGCCAACGCTTTTCATGGCTATAACGGAAGAGATCTGACCGGCCTATAAACTGGTAACATGACAGGACAGGAGAGCGTTAACCTGCAAGTGTGTTTATCATTCATGGTAGGAAAAGACAAAAAAAGGAGAAGAAATCCTGGTGGTTTGGGAGAGAGATTATATAGATATAGATATGTATGTATGAAGTATATATAACTTCATGCTGACACAATCCTTTAAACCTAATTTAGGAGCACGGATATGTTCCATCTTTCCTTTCTCTATTTTTGTGGTAGACTTTTCTGCAGAGCAGATAAAAGCTTATCTAATTAAAACTTCTTAGTTCATGCTTAAAGCCCACCTCTTCCTCTTTGGTTATTTATGAAGGTGGGTGAGAACGTGGGTATACTAAAGAGGTAAACGATAAACACCGTTGACCACACAGACTCAGCAACACAAGCCGCTGGCTCTCCCGCCTGCTGTTGTCTGTGCTGTACTCTTTCTGGGCTTTTTGAGACAGGGTTTCTCTGTGTAGCCCTGGCTGTCCTGGAACTTACTCTGTAGATCAGGCTGGCCTCCAACTCACGCCTGCCTCTGCCTCCCAAGTGCTGGGTTTAAAGGTGTGCACCACTACCCTGTGCTCAATTCTTACCAACAAATTAGGATTAAAAGGAACACAGAAAAAAAAAAAAAAGAACACAGAAGCTGGGCATGATAGAGCACATCTATAGTACCAGCACTTGATGTGCACGCTGGAGAATCAGGAATTCAACGCTGGTCTGGACTACCTGTATCACAAAAGCCAAAACCACCACTGAAAGCAACAGAAAACAACACCAGGAAACATGAGCATAACAGGAGTTAAGTCACAGTGTCCAGATTTACCCGTTCCTGGCAGCCATGTACTAAAAAATGGGGTGGCTCAAATAAAGAATATTCAAAGCAATGTGTAAATTGGAGTTTGAAATGCTTTCTTCTCTATATGTGAATCTTATGGTGAAGGTTAGCTGAAGTGGACTGTGTGCTTTGGAAGTCATGAAGAATACGAACCAGGCTGAGAGTGCTCGGGGGTAATGCTCACCGATGCTCTCCACATGGCTGCCGTCCTGAGCCTGATTCCCGGGACGCGCACAGTATAAGGAGAGACCTGACTCCTGTAAATTGTCCTCTGCCCTCCATGTGCACGCTCTGGCATGCACGCTCCTCCCTCCACAGACGTAAAGAAAAAAATTTTTAAAAAGAAAGCAAATTGCTGGGCATGGTGGTACACACACCTTTGATCCCAGTACCCGGGAGGCAGAGCAGGTGGACTCTGTGTAATTCACCTTCAAGTGGGTAATGGCAAAGCAACAGGTCTCCTCTGAACACAGAACCCTGTTTTCTATCAGAGACACTAGAAGATGAATCATCCCACCTCTTTTGGTTTTTTGTTTATTTATTTATTTATTTATTTATTTATTTATTTATTTATTTATTGGACAGGGTGGTCTCAAGCAGCCCAGGCTAGCCTGGTGATTGATGTGTAGCCAAAGCTAGCCTTTAACTCCTGAGCCTCCTGTCTCCCCCTCCACCCCAAATGCTGGGATGACACATGGGCACTACATGCCTGGCGTTTTTGTTCTGCTCTTGAAAGTTAATCAGACAAGGGTGGGGCTCTGTGAGACCCATAATGCCTACAGAGAAAAGAATCAAGGCTTTGGTGTTCTGGGCACCCAGCAGGTGTCTTAGTCAGCTGACAGGCTCTCTTATGAGAAGAGTGACAGGGGGTGAGTAAAGAAGAAACAGGAGATGTGCTGGCCTGATTGTTCACAATCTCCATTCTACACCTGATCCCAGTTGAAACTCTGAGAACTGTACCTGTGCCAAGTATGGCCAGGGATGCCTACGACCCGGGCTGTGTGCAGGGAGGCCTGAGGAGAGTGCTCAGAAGGGAAGAACAGTGCCTTGAAGGCAACGTCTGTCATCCCTGCGGCCAACCTGGGCTACAAAGCAAGACCCTGTCACAGAAAAATAAAGGAAAAGCAATCTTGAAAGGTGGAAGGACGCCAGTTGGCGGTGGTGGTGCACGCCTTTAATCCCTGCACTCAGGAGGCAGAGGCAGGCAGATCTCTGAGTTCAAGGCAAGCCTGGTATACAGGTTGAGTTTCAGGATAGCCAAGGCTACACAGAGAAACCCTGTCTCAAAAACAAAAAATCAAAAACAGAGTTGGGGAGATGGCTCATTGGTTAAGAGCAATGGCTGCTCTCCCAGAGGTCCTGAGTTCAATTCCCAGCAATCACATGGTGGCTCACAGCCATCCTTAATGAGATCCAGTGCCCACTTCTGGCCCGCAAGCATACATGCAGGAAGAACACTATATATATAAAATAAATAAATACATCTTAAAAAACAAAAACAAACAAAAGAGAAGAAAGGCAAGTGAAATGACTGACCTGTATGGAATCATGTTAATCAGCATCTTGCTGTTTTCTGTAGCCATGCTTATCTTGTTCGTAAGTATGGAGAAGCCAAGAATCTGTCCGGAGATAAAAGGAGAAGCATATGATTAAATATCGTGCATTGCCTCCAGAAGTGAGGTGCAGAGGCCCCAGCATGACAGGGAATGAAATGTGGCCGTCCTGACATCAAAGTCAAGAGAGGTCTTATGTTTTCATTCTCCAGGCTGCTTGTGGCCTGGTCTCTGATACTCGGATGGGGACTGGGGAGTGCCGCAGCTTCTCTCTCCGGCTTCCAGCACAGACCCCACCGCTGCGTGTGTACCAAGAAGCCCAAGGCCAGCCAGCCTGGCTAATCAGACTCCAGGTTCAGTGAGAGTCTCTCTCAAAAGAACAAAGAGGAGGGGATGGAGAGGTGCTCTCAGCTTAAGAGCACTGGCTTGTTCTTCCAGAGGACACAAGTTCAGTGCCCGGCACCCACATCTGTGACTGCTGCTCCAGGGACCCAATATCTTCTTCTGGACTCTGCGGGCACTTATACTCACATGGACATTCCCTGGACATGCACACATACAGGGAATTTTTTAAAAAACCTTTTAAAATTTCAAAGAAAAGCCAAGGTAGAGAGCAACAGAGGAGGAAACCTCTGGCCTCTATATGCGCCCATGTGGGCAAGCACTCTCAAACACACAGGTGTGCATACATACACATCACACACATAACACATTTTCACATTTTAAAAACATAAGCATTCCGGTAGAGATCACTGGAACAGCCTGGGGCCTACAGTTAACAATAGCGTACTGGGACGTGAAAACTGGGAAAGCGATAGATCTTAAATGTTCTCACAATGAAAAGATGATCACTGGCCATGGGCTCTGTGTCTGTCAGCTGGCCGTGGGCTCTGTATCTGTTAGCTGACCGTGGGCTCTGTATCTGTTAGCTGGCTGTGGGCACTGTGTCTGTTAACTGGTTATGGGCTCTGTATCTGTTAGCTGGCTGTGGGCACTGTGTCTGTTAACTGGTTATGGGCTCTGTATCTGTTAGTTGGCCATGGGCACTGTGTCTGTTAGCTGGCCGTGGGCTCTGTATCTGTTAGCTGGCCGTGGGCTTTGTGTCTATACCCCAGAACTTGAGGGTAGGCTGAGAGTTGGATTCTAGCTAGAGCTGACTGGCAAGACCTGTTTCAAATGAAGACAAAGAAGCAAAGGAGAGACACCTGTGTGGTGGTAGAGGCGCTGATTTGACAAACCTATAACATGCCAAAACCTCTCTCCATGTGTAAGCAAGTATATAAAATTCCTATGGTCAAGTATGCCTGACCAAAACCTAAATTTTTTAAAAAACCAAAACACACGACTGATTTAAAAGGTCAAAGCACTTGCTGGGTGCTAGGCTGATGACCCGAATCTAATCCCCGGGGAACCCACGGTGGAAGGAGAGGGTCGACCCCACCAAACTGTTCTCTGACCTTCCCCCACGCTCTGTAGACCTTAGGTGCTTGTGTGCTCAGCTTATACATAAGAATAATAAATTAAAAAAATAAAATAAAAACAAAACATGTCACAGCCAGGTTTGATTGCATGTGGCAGAAGTTCCAGCACTGGAGAAGCTGAGGCAGGGAGACTGTTATGAATTTGAGGCCAGTCTGGGCTACATAGTGAGACTCAATTTTAAAATACCAATGAGAAGCAGGGCAGTGGTGGCGCAGGCCTTTAATCCCAGCACTTGGGAGGCAGAGGCAGGAGGGTCTCTGTGAGTTCGAGGCCAGACTGGTCTACAAGAGCTAGTTCCAGGACAGGCTCCAAAAGCTACAGAGAAATCTTGTCTCGAAAAGCAAAACAAAACAAAACAAAATACCAGTGAGAAAGAGAGAGAGAGAGAACAAAAGAGAGAACAAGAACCAGAGTCACAAAGAGAATTTTACAATAGCATACATTTAAAACTGTATTTAGGGGATTGGAGAGATGGCTCAGTGGTTGAGAGCAATGGCTGCTCTTGCAGAGGACCTGTGTTTAATTCCCAGCACCTCCATGGCAGCTGGATCCTCTGTAACTTGGGGTCTAGAGGATCCAACCCCTCCTTTTTTATTTTTTTGTTTTTAAAGATTTGTTTATTTATTATGTATACAACATTCCTTCCATGTATGCTTGCATGCCAGAAGAGGGCACCAGATCTCATTATAGATGGCTGTGAGCCACCATGTGGTTGCTGGGAATTGAACTCAGGACCTCTGGAAGAGCAGTCAGTGCTCTTAACCTCTGAGCCATCTCTCCAGCCTAGACCCAACCCCCTTTTCTGACTCCTCAGGCACAAGGCATGCATGTGCTGCCTTGCACACATGCAGTAAAACACCTATAACTCAAATAAATAACTCTTAAACAGAACAAAAGCCTATATCAGCTTTGACCTGATTTAATGTTTCCTTACAATTCTTTTAAAGAGAGATTTATGTTACTCTTATTTGTGTGTTTGTGTGTGTGGTGTATGTGTGGAGGAGTGTCCGTGGAGCCAGGAGAGGACATCTGCTTCCTGGAGCTGCAACTGGGACACAACTCAGACCCTCTGGGAGCTGCAAACACACACACACACATACACACACACACACACACACTCGCTCTCTTGCTCTCTCTCTCTCTCCCCCCCCCCCATCAGAGTTTCTCTGTGTAGCTCTGGCCATCCTGGAACTCACTCTGTAGACCAGGTTGCCCTCAAACTCACAGAGATCCACCTGCCTCTGCCTCCCAAGTGCTGAGATCAAAAGTACAGCAAACACTTTTAACCATCTTTTAAGCCTGTGGTTCTTCTTTTACAGCGTTATCTTTGCCCTCCTAGGTTATATGTTTTGTGCATCTTTCAAGAGCGAGTGTCTAGAATCACTGGTGGAATTGTGGCGTCAGGCCGCAGAGACACCTACCAGGAACAGCTCCATGGGGAACTCGATGGGATAGTGGTTGAAAGAAATGCGTATGCACTTGTTGATTCTCAGAGCCACCACAGAGGTGAGGAAGAGCAGGATGCTGGTGGAGTTGGCTTTGGGGAGAGCGATGCAGTAGTTAATTATGTTCTGAAAGAAGAAGACATTGCAGACGCTTCCTTAGGGATACCGCCTGGGCTCTACGGGAACATGAGGGGCAGGAATGAGGGCTGTGCGGTTTGGGTAGTTTTTCTCCATGTTGGGGACTGAACCCAGGGCCTCGCTCGTGCTGGGCAAGTGCTCTTCCGCTGCACTGTGTCTCCAGCCCTCTATTTTGTTCTTTTGAGACAAGGTCTCATTAAATGGCCCATGCTGGCCCTGAACTCATCTTGTAGCACAAGCAGGTTTTGAACCCGAGATCCTCCTGTCTCAGCCTCCCAAGTGAGATTACAAGACTGAGCCATCAGCCTTATGTAGCTTAAAATGTTTTTTATTTTATTTTTTAAATTGAAGAGTAGATACTTTAAAAGGCAATAATGCTAAATAAAGAGAGAATATACTTATGATTATTATACTTCTGTCTCATTGTAAGGGAAAGGACCTAAGAATCTGTTTAGGGGGTTAGAGGTTCCTGGCTGGCCTGGAACTTGTTATATAAAAAATGTTGGCCTCAAAATTACAGAGATTTGCCTGCCTCTGCCTCCAGAGTGTAAGAGTTCTATCTGTTAACCTGTCCACTGTTATTTTTAAGGCCATGAATGCTATTTAGTTGAATTTTCGTTTCATTTTTTTGCATTCATGGCCTATTTACACACTCTGTGTGTTTAGGATACAAGTCTGCTATGTGGCATGTGATAGGGAGAATAATGAAATGATGAGGGATTCCCCTCTGTATGCTATGAATATGTTTTATTACCATTGGTTAATAAAGAAGCTGCTTTGGCCTATGGTAGGGCAGAATAAAGTCATGAGGGAAACCCAAACAAAGATAGAGAGAGTAGGCAGAGTCAAGGAGACGCCATGCAGCTGCCAAAGGAGAAGGACGCCACTGGAACCTTACTAGTAGGCCACAGCCTCGTGGTGATGAATAGAAACAGATTAACTGAAGATGTTAAAGCTACCTAGGAATACGTCTAAGCTATTGGCCAAACAGTATTACAAGTAATATAGCTTCTGTGTGATTATTTGGGTCTGGGCGACAGGAAATGAACTAACAGTCTTTGTCTACAACTAAATAGTAACTTCCTGACAAAATTTAAAATTTTACGTTTAGTTATTATACGAGTGTGTAAGTGTGTGTGTGTACACAACTTTTAATAGTTCACTCTTTCTAGCAGGTGGGCTGCAGGGATGCAGCGTAAGTCTACATACTTGCTGGCAGTCAACTTTACCAGCTGAATCATGTCACTGACCCCATCCATGGTCAATCTTTTTTTTTGGGGGGGGGTGGAGGCAGGGCTTCTTTGTGTAGCTTTGGCTGTCCTGGAACTCACCCTGTAGACCAGGTTAGCTTCCAGAGATCCACCTGCCTCTGCCTCCCGAGTGCTGGAGTTGAGGGGGTGCTCCATGGACAAACTTTAATGCAAACCATCTAGCTTAGAAGCTGAACTGAAGTGAGCTGCTGCTCCAGTCAGCTTCTGTAGTGGACCAAGACCCTAAATCTGCAGGAGACAGAGTTACTTCTGGGCCCCTCTTACCCTCTTGGTACAGGCAGGAGTCTGTCTACTCAGGCCCAGTTTTCTTCCTAGGCCAGAGGAGAGGTATGTGAACTCTGGGAGAGGTTTGAGGTTACTCACGTAGAAGAAGGAGATGGGACCAGCATGGAAACTGACCATGATCCCAAAGATGCATGTCATCTGGGCCAGTATGATGTGTAGGGCCACAGCAGCGAGGTAAGCACTGATGGCGGCCTCCGGAAGGTATGTGGCCACGAAGCCCATTCCCATCATACCCATTGACAGCTGTGGGGTGGGAAGAAAAGAAAAAGATCAAAGAGACTTGGGTCATTGTGCTGGCTAGTTTTGTGTCAACTAGACACAGGCTGGAGTCATCTGAGAGGAAGGAACCTTATATGGGACTATGACCTCATAGGATCTGGTTGTAAGCCTGTAGGGCATTAGGAACCTCAATTGAGACTACAACCCCATAAGATCAGGTTATAAGCCTGTAGGGCATTTTCTTTCTTTTCTTTTTCTATTTTAAAAAGATTTGCTTTATTTATTATATATACATGTTTGTCTGCAGGCCTGAAGAGACCATCAGATCTCATTACAGATGGTTGTAAGCCACCATGTGGTTGCTGGGAATTGAACTCAGGACCTCTTGGAGAGCCATCTCCCCAGCCCCTAGGGCATTTTCTTAATTAGTGATTGATGGGGAAGGGCCCAGCCCATTGTGGGCGATGTCATCCCTGGGCTGGTGGTCCTCGGTTCTATAAGAAAGCTGGCTGAGCAAGCCATGAGGAGCAAGCCAGTAAACAGCTCCCTCCATTGCCTCTGCATCAGCTCCAGCTGCCAGGTTCCTACCCTGCTTGACTTTCTGCCTTCATAACACTTCAATAATGAACTGTTATGTGGAGCGATAATGGAAATAAACCCTTTCTTCTTTCCCAGGCTGCATTCGTCACAGTGTTTCAGCAATAGTAACCCTAATTAAGACAGCCATCAAGTCAGCAATAACATCACGACCTCTGCTCAAAACAGATTCCCAACCGAAGACCAGGGGCGCCTTGGAGGCCTCCTTAGGCTCTCCTTCCCCGGTGAACTGGGGTCCTTGAGTGTTGACTCGGAGGCTCCCAGCAAGCCTCAGCCCACATTCTTCTTTTCCTTCTGAAACACTGGCAGCTGTTAGGCTTCTCCCCTAGAACCTCTGCCCTCTAGATGGACACGGAGGAATCAGCGACAGATACTGACAGTCACAAGACCCATCTTTTCCAAAGCGCCGCTTTCCACAAAGGCAGAGGGCCGCAAAGAGGAACTGAGAGGGAGAAGGTGAGGTGGTGGTGCACACCTGAAGCTTCAGCACTCCAGACGTGGAGGCCGGAGGGTCGGGAGTTCAAGGTCATCTCTGACTATAAAGTGAGTTTTAGAACCCTGGGCTATGTGAGTTCCTGTCCCAAAACAAACAAGCAAGCAAACCCAAGCACCAGATCAAACTTCCCGGCCTTGTGACTCCTGTGTATTGAGAATGATTCAATGGGCCTGCCGTGGTGGCGCACACCTTTAATCCCAGCACTCTAGAGACACAGGCAGGCAGATCTCTGTGAGTTTGAGGCCAGCTGATCTAAATACAGAGTTCCAGGACAGAAACCTTATCTCAAAAAACCACCACCACCAACAACAAAAAGAACGATTCAATAGAACTTTCTTAAAAATCTTTGCCATACCACTGGGTCATCTCTCCAGCCCAAGTCTCCCTTTCTTGTACTTTAAAATTCTGTACACTTTTAGCCCTCAGAGAGGGGACAAATCCCTGCGACTCTGGACACGTGAGTCTTCACAGCTGCTGTGTGAGTTACCACGGTGACTAACTGCCCAGCAAGGTGGGGCTAATGGTACAAATGGCGTTTCGCTCCCCGCACTCACGTCCTGCACAATAGGAAGCAAAGAACAGACAAGATGTGGGACTGAACAAAACTTCCAGACCTGCCTGGGAGCCAATTCTTCCATGGGCCTCTGTCTTCTAAAGGTTCTGGAGCCTTCCAAGATAGTGTCACCAGCTGGGGACCAAGTGTCCACTCACAGGAGTAGAATATTTCACATTCAAACCACAACGGACCTGTTCTTTAGTTCTTTACAAATTCAGAGATTCAGTTCCTACCTGAATAACTCCCGTCAGGAAAGTTGTGGTTGCCACCGCACTCAGAGATCTGTTATAGTTTTCGTAGAAGGTCGGGAGAGAAAAGTCATCCTTGACGAACGTTCCCATGATGAGGTGGCCATTGTTGAACGGTCTCTCCTTCAGAACGTTGATCATCAGAGCGCTCACGAGGAAGAAGGGGCCTGTGAAGGAAGTGTGGGAAACAGATCGCAAGCTCAGAAAAACTGAAATCATCCTTGAGAAGGAAGAGAAAGCAGGGACGAGAATTGGGGCTTCACAGGTTGGGTGGTTCGGGAGTTTCACCTCTTTGTAACATGGGCATAAAGGCTGGAATACAAGCACAGGCTGGCTGGAAGTCACTGTCAGGCTTAGCCACTGTGCCTCACCTCAAGACTAAGTTAAAGAAGATGGAGCCAGGCATGGTGGCATACTCCTTTAACCTCAGGACTTCTGAGCTATGCTGGAACTGTAAAGACTATGGAGAGAGACTTAGAGAAAGACTGATGTACTTTGCACTATGGGACAGATGTGGGTTTTGGGGTTAAGACACTATGCTTTGGCCTCAAATGCTCCCTAAAAGCTCATATGTTGAAGTCTTGGCTGTTCATGCTACTGGAAATGGATGAAGTAGGTCCTTGAAGACATGCACTTGAGGAGTGACTCTTGTCCCCTGCCCCATATGTGTGTGTCTATGTGTGCGCATTCATAGATGTGTGTATATGTATAACCATGTACATGTTTGTACATGTATGTGCATGCATGTGTATGTGTGCATACATGAATGTGTCTATATTTGTGTGTGTTAATGTGTCTGTGTTTGTGTGTGCATGTGTCTGCTTGTGTGTCTGTGCATGTGTCTTGTGGGCATACTTGTGTGCATGTTTATGTATGCATGTGGGTGCATTTGTGCATGCATACAAAGATGTGTCTGTGTATTCATGTCTGTGTCTGCAGGTATGTGCGCATGTGTGTCTCTGTGTGTGAACGTGTCTGTGCCTGTGTCTGTGTGCATGAGCCACTGTAAACCGTTCCTGTTTAAGCCCATGTTCCCAAGCATTTCTCTATGGTGACTGAAAGGTAACTGGCACTGGTTGCTAAGCAACAAGTAGATAACTGACAGATCATCTAGCTCCCGTGGCTCCGGCATTGAACTCACCAATGGACATTTGATGGCATGATCCGAATATTACATAAATGACTGAAGAGCAGAAGGCAGCGTAAGTGACATTGAGGGGAGGAATCAGCTGCCTTGTCAGCAAACTAAGTGTCAGGCCTGAAAAGCAAAATAACTTAATTAAGCAAAGACAGTAGCTTGGCTTTAAAAGTTACCTTACACCGGGTAGTGGTGGCACAGGCCTTTAATCCCAGCACTGGGGAGGCAGAGGCAGGCGAATTTCTGTGAGTTCAAGGACAGCCTGGTCTACAGAACAAGTTCTAGGACAGCTAGAGCTGTTATTCAAAGAAACTCTGTCTCGAGAAACCAGAAAAAAATTACCTCAAAATAAAATGGCTATGAATGCTTAGCCTGTGTGCAAACAGATCCTATAGTGTCCTAGTTAAAATAAAATAAAATGGCTATGAATGCTTAGCCTGTGTGCAAACAGCTCCTATAGTGTCCTAGTTAAAATAAAATAAAATGGCTATGAATGCTTAGCCTGTGTGCAAACAGCTCCTATAGTGTCCTAGTTAAAATAAAATAAAATGGCTATGAATGCTTAGCCTGTGTGCAAACAGCTCCTATAGTGTCCTAGTTAAAATAAAATAAAATGGCTATGAATGCTTAGCTGTGTGCAAACAGCTCCTCTACTGCGGTAGTCTCCAGCTTTTATAGCTTAGCTTTTGGGTTTTTGTTGTTGTTGTTTGTTTTTGGAGACAGAGTCTCATATAGCCCAGGCTGGTTTCAAACTCACTACGTATCAGAGAATGACTTTGAACCTCTCTGATCCTCTTGCCTCCAGCTCCCGAGTGCTGGGATTACAGGTGTGAGCCATTCTGCCAGTTTGTGAGTGCTGGAGAGTGGACCCCAGGGCTTGTGAATGCCAGCAGGCACCCTACCACCCGAGCTACAAACCCTCCATCTTAGCTCTGTCATGGACTCACTGAGTGGCTGCAGCACTGACGTGGAGAGGAGACATGGCACTGAGTGCTAGCTTCAGCTTCCTGTGCAGTGCTCATCCCTCCCAGCTCCAAGGGCCTGGAGGGCTGCACAGATGGGCAAGCAGCTCAGAGCTCTTGCTGCTCTGCCAAGGACCTGGGTTTGGTTTCTAGCACTGAGGCTCGGCAGCAGACAGCCTCCTGTAACTCCAGTTCCAGGGAACTGTATGCCTTTGGCCTCTGTGGCACCTGTACTAACATGTACACACACACACACACACACACACACACACACATTATATATATACATAAATGAAGTAATAAGAGAAAAAAGGCGACCCTGGGAATCCTCCAGGACCAAAGATAGAGCTGGAGAACAAGGCAGAAGTCACACAAAAGTCACTTGATTTTTGGCTTGCCAGATGCAATCTGTCTTTTCTATGGTAACCACCCCAGTGTCTTTTCTTAGTATTCCTATTCAAGGCTTCAAAAACACTTATTTATGGCTGGCTGGGTGTGCTGGTGCAGCACTGGGAAGGCACAGGTAGACAGATCTCTGAGTTCAAGGCCAACCTGGTCTATATACTGAGTTCCTAGTGAGAGACCTTGTCCAAAACAACACCAAACCACCAAAACGCTTATTTATTATTATGTGGTGTGTGAGTGTGCACACATCTGTACCACAATGTGTTTGTATGTGTGTGTATGTGTGTGTGAGAGAGAGGGTGTGTGAGAAAGAGAGAGAGAGAGACAGTGTGTGTGTGTGTGTGTGTGTGTGTGTGTGTGTGTGCGCGCGCGCACGCGCGTTGGTCAGAGGACAACTTCATGGAGTTGGTTCTCTCCTTCAGGTTCTGAGGGTTGAACTCAGATCATCAGGTAGTAAGCGCTCTGCTAGCTGAGCTACATCCCCAGTCCCAGTCTGTCGTTGGAAATTATTTTAACTAGGCAAAGATGTGTTACATTTGTTTGTGCTTATTTGTTTAATTATGTGAAGATGTGCTGCTGTTTCACCTTGCCTGCTTAAGGAACCTGATTGGTCTAGTAAAAAGCTAAATGCTAATAGCTAGGCAGGAGAGGGATAGGCGAGGCATAGGAGGAGGAATCTAAGCTCAAGAGAGAAGATGGAGGTGAGAATGAGAAAGAGAGGGACAGGCCCAGGGCCAGAAGCCAGGCAGCTGCCAGGCAGCCAGCTAGACATGAGAAGCAGTGAAAGTAGGAAAGAGAAGAAGAAGGAAGGACGGAATGAAGGAAGGGAGGGAGGGAAGGAGAAAGGAAGGGAAGGAGGAAGGGAGGAAGAAAGGAAAGGAGGAAGGGAGGAAGGACGGAAGGAAGGAAGGAAGGGAGGGAGGGAGGAAGGAAGGAAGGGAGGGAGGGAAGGAGAAAGGAAGGGAAGGAGGAAGGGAGGAAGAAAGGAAAGGAGGAAGGGAGGAAGGACAGAAGGAAGGAAGGGAGGAAGGGAGGAAGGACGGAAGGAAAGGAGGAAGGGAGGGAGGGAGGAAGGAAGGGAGGGAGGAAGGGAGGGAGGGAGGGAGGGAGGAAGGAAGGGAAGGACGGAAAGAAGGATGGAAAGAAAGGAAAGGAAGGAAGGAAAGAAAGAAAGGGAAGGAGGAAAGGAAGGGCAGATGGAAGAAAAGAAAAGGGGAAAGGGGGCTGACAAGATGGCTCAGTGGTTAAGAGCACTGGCTGCCTTTCCAGAAGACCCTGGTTCAAACATTCCCAGCGCCCATATGGCAGCTCACAACTGTCTGTAACTCAGTTCCAGGAAATTTGACACCTTCACACCAATAAAATAAAATAAAAAAGAAAGGAAGGAAGGAAGGTAAAAGCCCCATGGTAAAATGTGGATAAAGAGAAAGAGATGAAACAAGAGCTCAGCTAAAGCTGAGCATTCAGAACTGATAATATCTCCATATCATGACTTAGGAGGCCAAAAGAAAGCCTGCTACATGTGTCACCAATTTTATCCTTCTTTTGGAGAGGGGATATTTGGAGACAGGGTTTTTCTGTTCTGGAACTTGCTCTGTAACCAAGCTGGCCTTGAACTCAGAGATCTACCTGTCTCTGCCTGTCAGGTGCTGGGACTGAAGGTGTGTGCTACCACTGCCCAGCCCTAATTTCTTTCTTAATCAACCTCTATGCATTACAGAAAGTGGAAGCTATGCTTAAATTAGCTTATACTAACTAGTAAATTTATTATGAGGACATGAAGGACAGTCAAACTTCATGAGAAACTAGAACCAAAAGGCCATTTCCCTGCTCTTGTCGTCCTCAGGATTTCACAATACTCTGCCTCCGGTCCAGGGATGGGTCTAAACTAGGGATGTATTCTTGTATATATCTCCTGGTCCACAGATAAACAAATTCTTCAAGATTTTACATATGTTTCATGAAAACTCCTAAGGCATATTTACTGAGCATATATTGGCAAACTTTGCCAGGTGGATACGGTCAGTAAAGACTTGGGGGGCCCAGGGTAGGCGTAGTCACTGAGCACCCTAGTGTGCACAGGGCCCTAAGTCAACCTCCAGCATGACCACGTGGGAACCATGACTAGTGGGAGCCAAGGGTAAGGAAACTCAGCCTCTTCACAGTGATCGTCACCTCTGGTCTTCGGAGATGGGATAACAGTAGAATATCAGTGCTACCAGAAGTATTGGCATGGCAAAAAATGAGCCCTGTTAGCACGCGCCATCTGCAGGGAGCCTGGGGATGCCCTGGTTTGGGGCTTCTCTGAACACAGGGACTCCTCAGACTTGGTTTGTCACTCACTTTTGGGGGTCCTAGAAACGACACTTCAGGGACTGTTAAGACAGTGGCTGGCTCCAGGAGCCCAGTGTCCAGCAACAGAGGAACAGATAAAGAAACTATGGCGTAGCTACAAGGGGAGTCCCCGGCCATCGAGAGTGAAGTGTCATCTGCAGGAAAATGGAGGCCATCAGAGGAAGTGAACTATTTGTGTCTCAGAAACACAGATATGGGATGTCTACTATCACATGTGGTTCCTAGGTCTTATGAAATCATGACTGTACATAGAACATGTAAGTATATAGTAAAACCGCCTAGGAGAACAGGGGACTAAGAGGCAGAAAGGGAGGAGGATGAGGAGATTGTTCAGTGCATAGTATATACTTAAATCAAAGGTCTGTGTAACATACTACCACATATAATCAATATACACAACGAAAAAAGAGAAAATGGAAATTTCTTTAAACACATAGCTAACAAAAAACAGTTGTGGAACCCTTAATAAATTCAACATATTCTCTCTCTCTCTCTCTCTCTCTCTCTCTCTCTCTCTCTCTCTGTGTGTTTAAAAAAAAAAAGGTTAAAAAAAAGGGTGTGCGTGTGATGGCTCAGGGCATAAAAGACCTGAATTTGATTTCTGGGACCCATGTCATGGTGGAAGGTGAGAACAGACACCCCCCCCCTTAAGCCATCCTCTGACCTCTACATACACCACACAATAAATAAATAAATAAATAAATAAATGTTAAGAAAGTAAAAAAAAAAAAGCTGGTTGTAGTGGCGCATGCCGGTAGTATTTGCTGAAGGAGGCAGAGGCAGGAGGATCACAAGTTCGAGGCCAGCCTGGGCTACACATTAAAAAAAAAAAAAAAAGAAAGTTTAAAAAAAATAGTTGTGCCTGGTAGCGCAGCCCTTTTACTCCAGCACTAAGGAGACAGAAGCAGGTAGAGCTCTGTGACACAGAGGCCAGTCTCCATCATGAAACTGTCACAAAAATAAACAGACAAAAGAGTTACTGATTCCTATTTGGAGTGGAGATTTTGTTTGTTTCTCAATAAATTCTCAAGAAGCGTGTCCCTACCTTTTGGTGCTGGGGCTGCAGGTGTGCTCTACTTCTCCTGGGTAGAAAGGAGCTTTCTACAGCCCGGTGAGACCTTGGGGTCTCTCATCTAGCAGCTGTGGTGTGTCCCCTGCTGGAGAGACAGGTGCCCTGTTCCCTAGCGCTCATCTTTTCCTAAGGAAAATTAACGCCTGCTGAGATCTACTGTCATCACGAGTGTGAAACCACCCAAGGGCAGAAAATGGCCAGGAGTAGGGACTGCAAACTCTGTGGGAAGTGTTCACGGGTCTCAATTCAATCACATCTTTTGGAACCACCTGGAGGGGTTAGAGACCTGGGGATTACAGGGAGAAATGATGACAGTAAGAACGCCACTCCTGTGTTTCCCTTCCGTTCATCCAGCAGAACTGCTTGCTCCCGGAAGGCGTTGAGGTCTAGGAGATCAGCTTTGGTAAGAAGGTTTTGGATTGCCCTTACCTTGGGGAACTTGAACAAGACCAACACTTAAACCAGCAAGTAAGTCTCCAAAAAGCCAGTCCTTGAATCGATACAAACACATCCACTCTAGGAAGGGAAAGACCGTAAGCATGCATCGTAGGAACTTGTGCCATGAGCAGCTGGGAGAAAGAAGAACAGAGACTCAATTAGGTTCTCCAGAGAGAATCCCCTGGCCAAGTAAAGACACAGGATGCAACCCTCATTCCCTTATAGTGCAGTTTCTCATCAGCATGGCTGACATTTTAACATATTGGACCAAAATATTCTTTGTTGTGAGACCGACTGTCCTTTGTGTTTCAGGATGTTTAGCATCCTGGCTTCTGTCACGAGATGTCAGTACTCTCCTCCCCTGGCTTAGAGAACCAAGGATATTGAGAAATACCCCCAGAGGACAAAACTACCAGCAAGGACCTGCAAGGCTGTAAGAACTGAGATTCACATGTCCAGTATAGAGCCAGTTTTGTGTTTTATTGGCTGTTTAGAGAGAATCAAACTTCAAACTTACCTATTTCTTCTTTGTTTTTTCCCTTTTTTGGGGGGGGTTGTTTTTTGAGACAGGGTTTCTCTGTGTAGCTTTGGCTGCCCTGGAACTCACTGTAGACCAGACTGGCCTCGAACTCACAGAGATCCACCTGCCTCTGCCTCCTGAGTGCTGGGATTAAGGACTTCTAGTAGAGAAGGAACTAGTATCACTGTCTCTTCATGATAACCGTGTTTGGGGGGCTGGAGAGATGGCTCATTGGTTAAGGACACTTGTTGCTTTTCCAGAGAACCTGGGTTAAATTCCAAGCACCCACATCATTGTCCATAATCATCTGTAACTTCGGTCTTAGGGGATCTAATCCCTCTTCTGGCCTCTGCTGGCACTGCACACACACGGTGCACCCACATACATGCAGGCCAAACACTCCACATTAAAAAGACAAAAACAAACCATTTTGTTGTTGGTATGAAATCAATGGGTGGTAGAGAGAGTTAACAGGAATACAGATAAATAGTCTACAATTGACAGGACATTTCTCTACTAGAAAGAAATTGGGGAGTGGGGGACTGGGGATGTGGCTCAGTTGGCAGAGAGCTTGTCTAGCATGCGTGGAGCCCTGAGCTGTCTCCAGCACCACACAGACCAGCTGAGGTCTATGTGTTACATGCCTATAATCTCAGTCATCATGGGGGGGAGGCAGAAGACTAAGTTCAAGATCATCTTTGGGTACACGGTGACTTTGCCACTAACCTGGATGACATAACCTGTCGGAAGGAAGGAAGGAAGGAAGGAAGGAAGGAAGGAAGGAAGGAAGGAAGGAGCATTGTCAGGCGTGATGGTACACTTTAATTCTAGCACTCTGCAGACAGAGGCTGGGAGATCTCTGTGAGTTCAAAGCCAGACTGGTCTACAAAGGGAGTCCCAGGCAGAGCCACACAATAAGAGCCTGTCTCAAAACACCAACCAACCAACAAATAAAAAAACACAGCACCACCACTACCACCAAAGCAGAAACAAATTCATGCTCCAGAATGTTAGCATGAAAAGCTGAGTCCAGAGGCACATAGCTGCAGTCCCAGCTGCTGTGGAGGCTGAGGCAGGAGGGTCACCGGAGCCCAGGAACCAGCCTGGACAGCATAATGACACCCTAACTCGAAACAAAAACAAAATGTCAGTGTTGCGGAGACCGAGTAACCCTACAGCAGCTTGAGGTCATCTAAAGCAGTGGTTCTCAACTAATGCTGCAACCCTTTAATACAGCTCCTCATGCTGTGGTGACCGCCCAACCCTAAAATTATTTTCATTGTTACTTCATAATTGTAATTTTGCTATTGTTATTTGTATTGTAGATATCTGTGTTTTTCGATGATCTTAGGTAACCCCTGTGAAAGGGTCATTTGACCCCCAAAGGTATTACAGCCCACAGGTTGAATACCACCGCTGTAGAGGAAGGTAACAACCTATCGGTGAGTAAAACTAGTTTGGCTTTAAACTGCCTTTTGCCATTTACACTTCGGCATGGACTGGCGGTAGACTAGATGGTTTTCCTCATGTACATGTTGGACTAGATAACAGATTTAACTATGGCAACAAATATAACTTCCCCATGTGGAACACTAACATGTGCACTCAGAAAAGAGGCAATGTCACGTGTTTAAACATTTTTAGATTTATTTATTTTATGTCTATGAGTGTTTTGCCTGTATGACTGTGTACCATGTGCATGCAGTGTTCAAGGAGGTCAAAAGAGGGCGCTAGATCCTCTGAAACTGGAGTTGTGGATGGTTAGAAACCACCAACTGGCTAATGGCAATTGAACCTGAGTCCTCTGCAAGAGTAACAAATGCTCTTAACTGCTGAGCCATCGTCGGCCCAGCCCTGATCCCATGTATTTTGTCTTACATGACCATAAGCATATTTAAGGTAGATGAGGCCAGACAAGTAGGAATGGCTTCCCCAAAGTCAGTGTCACAAACATGAGCAGAGTTGGGGCAGAAAGCCCGTCTCCTGACACCGAGCTCAGTGTTCTCCTCTCTACAGACTCGGAGCCCCCTGCTGACAGGTTCTGGAGGAAGGTTGAGCTGTTATTTCCATGTGGGTCGCTGGGTTCGAGGTAGGTGTACAATCATAATCAGACAGAGTGATCTTGGTGTGCATGGAAACCCAGAACATGGTGCTGAGACAACCTGTGCCACCACCTGGAGCAGTGTTCCCTCCCAGACACGCGCATCCGCCTGAAGACCACTAACCCTGGAGAGTCGGCATCGGGGAAAACTGAAGTGGGCATGGAATCAAGATGGTCTGAGCGACACAGAGCCAAGAAGGGAGATGGCTCAAAGAACAAAAGGAGCTGATGGGGGAGACGGAAGGCATTTAGAGAGAAAGTCTGATTAAGTGAGAAACGTGGGCTCGGGGCGTGGCACAGTATGAAGACCTGAATCTGAGTTCCCAGGACCAGGGTGAAAACCAGACACATAGTTTAAGATCTTGTAATCTCAATGATTCTGCAGGAGATGCGGAGTGGAGGCAGGATCCTCAGAAGCTGAACAGCCAGCCAGTCTGGCGTACGCGGCAGAAAACAACAAAGACAGTATCTCTAACGCGGGGGAAGGTAAGGACCAACCCAGAGTTGTTAGCTGACTTCCACACATGGGTACACACACACACACACCTGCAAGGAATGTGTGTGGCCTGGTGGCACACGTCTGTATCCCTAACACTTGGGAAGTAGAGAATCAGAAGACCAGTGGTTCAAGGTCATCCTTGGCTACACAGTAAATTTGAGGGCCGCCTGAGCTGTCTGCGACCAAGTGAAAGAGCGAGGAATACAGGAGCTGGTAAGACAGCACAGCGCATTTTGATGTGAAAGGGGCTAATCAAGAGAAAGAAAATGAGAGAAGAGATAAGATGTGTTTCTGCAGAAAGGAAGAGATGGAGTTGATAGATTATTTTGTTTACTAAAAATGTTCCTCAAGACCAGAAAACCAAAACCACTTACATAGTGTTTACTATTTTCTAGACATAAAAAAAAAAAAAAACACCACCAACATATCCTTTAAATCCTCCTTATAGATCCGAAGCAGGTGCCATCATCAGCCCCACTATACAGAGGAGAGGCGGCACGGGAAGGGGGGGGCTAGATAAGTTACCAACAGCCACACAGCTGGGCACCCTGAGATCAGAGCCATGCTTTCAGTGCCCTGCTGGCCTAGATTTCTGGTTAAAATTCAGAAGAGGCCAGAACTGTGTTTTAGAAGTGGGAATATGAAGAGAAGAGAAAGAAAAATGTGTGCAATAAAAGAAAAGATTTTAAAAATAGAAGCTGAGACTCAGAACATCTATAAAAGCCCACAGGAGAGGCTGGAAATACGGCTCAGAGGTTAAGAGGTTAAGAACTCTTGCAGAGAACCAGAGTTCAGATCCTTGTCAGGTGGCTCACAACTGCCTGTAGCTCCAACTCCAGGGGATCTAACACACTCTCCTGACCCTTAAGGACACCTGCACACACATGGCATCCATGTATACAGATACATACATATAAATAAAACAGACACACAAACAGCACACAACTCTTTTTGCAGACAGTGTCTCATGATGTAGTCCTGGTTGGTCTGGAACTCTGTGTAGAACAGGCTGGCCTCTTTGCCTGCTGAGTGCTAGGCTTAAAGGCATGTACTACCACACCCAGACCTTAAATTAAAAATAAAATAAAAGGCCCACAGGAAGCTGACTCAGTCGTATTTAAGTGTCTAGATGGAATGGTGGAGCAAGCAGAGGCCAAATAAGTTGAAATAGCCTTAGTAATAATTGTTTACAAGGGTAAAGTTATTAAAAACAATCATTTTGTCTCTTTGCTTGCTGGGATTCTGGGGGTCGAACCCAGGGCCGCCCTGGTGAGAAATGTCCCCGTTGGCACATGTTCCCTTCTGCTGCCTGAGGTGGAGGAAGTTGGGGTGGTGACATGGAAGCACAGAGGGGACATTCAACTGCAGCTTGCACAAGGCAGGATATGAATAGAGGGAGTGGGGCATCGGAAGCAGAGGTGCAGCGGACTTTGCTATCGGCAACTGCAGGCCAGATTGTGACAGGCAAGCAGGGGATTGGGGCAGATAAGGCCGGATGTGGGGAGGGCAACTGGAGCGGCGAGAGTTGCCGTCCGTCGTGAAGCAGCTCACACAGGATTCTCAACCTCGGTTAGTGGACCCTGGAGTCTCAGGCAGAATTGGAGGTGAATGTGAATTTGGGGCTAAAAGAGTCATTATTTCCACTAACTTCATGACTAAATTTCACATTTCCTTCAATTATGTTTTGTTTGTTTGTTTTGAGACTACTTGTTCTGAAGCTATTGTAGGCATTGGATATGTAATTTAGGTGACCTCAGACTCATGACAATCCTTCCGCCTCACACTCCCTGGGGTTGTGACAGGCTCCTTCAGTTAGGGATATTGATTATAAACTGAAACAGAAGCCCAGAACTGACTGCTGTAAGCAGAGCATCGCTGTTGCCATAGGTACCCTTTTCTCCTGTGACAGGTATCTTCACATCTTATTTACATTCCTTACGTCCTTGAAACTATGGTTTTCACTATGTAGTTACTAGGCACATGCACACGAACACACATATACACACATATACATATATGGACTAAAGGCTGGGATTAAAGGTGTGCACCACCGCCATCTGGCTCACAAGATTTTAATACAACTGTTTTACCTTATAATTTTATCTACTTTATATATTAATAAGTTATTGGGCAGAGAGATGACTTAATCAGTTAAGAGTTTGTGCTACTCTTACAGAGGACCTGAGCTCAGCTCCCAGAATCCACATTAGTGGTTCACGGCCATGTGTAACTCTGGTTCCAGGAGATTTGATACCTCTGCAGGCACCTGAAGTGTCATGCACAGACCCACGGACATATACACATAACTAAGAATGAAAAACAAACAAACAAAAACAGGAAAAAAAAGTCACGAGCCTTTAATCCCAGCACTTGGGAGGCAGAAGCAAGAGGATCTCTGTGAGTTTGAGGCCAGACTGGTCTACAGTGAAAATTCCAAAATAGCCGAGACTGTTATGCGGAGAAATCCTGTCTTGAAAAAACAAACAAAATTAAATTAAAACTATTCTTACTGAGGCCTTTCTCTTTTCCTTTCTTCCTTCCTTCCTTCCTTCCTTCCTTCCTTCCTTCCTTCCTTTCTTTGGTTGTTCAAGACAGGGTTTCTCTGTAGCTTTGGAGCCTATCCTTGAACTTGCTCTGTAGACCAGGCTGGCCTCAAACTCACAGAGTTTCACCTGCCTCTGCCTCCTGAGTGCTGGGATTAAAGGCGTGCGCCACCACCGCCTGGTGCTGAGAATGGGAAAGTAACATTCTCTTCAACAGACCTTGCTGTTAAAGTGGAATATCTATAAATTAAAGAATAAAGTTGGACCCTGACTTTACACAAGGTACTAAAAACTAAAAATAGATCAAAGACTCAAAAGTGAACACTGACAGGCATAGTGGCTCAGGCCTGCTAATCTCAGCTACTTGGGATGCAGGGGCAGGAAGATTCTAAGTTCAAAGCCAGCCTAGGCTATCGAGTGAGTTCAAGACCAATCTGGGAAACTTAACAAGACCTTGTTTCAAAATAAAAGAGTAGGAAGAGAGTTGGATACAGCTCAGCAGTGGAGCCCTTGCCTCATGAGTGGGAGGCCCCATGTTCAACCTCTAGCCGAAAGAGAAAGAAAAGGAGCCAAAGTATAAAATTCTTAGGCTAAAACATAGATTGAATTTTTATCAAAGTAAAATTTTTTCAGGGCTGGAGAGGGAGCTCAGTGCCTAAGAGCACTGGCTGCTCGTCCTGAGGTCCAGGGTTTGGTTCCCAGCTGTCATGTGTACATTCCCACATACAGACACAAACAACTACACATAATTAAAAATAATAATTTTTTTTTGCTTGTTTGTTTTTTGAGACAGGATTTCTCTGTGTAGTGCTGGCTGTCCTGGAACTCACTCCGTAGACCAGGCTAGCCTCAAACTCAGAGATATTCCTGCCTCTGCCTCCCAAGTGCTGGTGCTGGGATTAAAGGCGTGTGCCACCACTGTCTAGCATAAAGACCTTTTTCTCTTCTTTCTTTCTTTCTTTCTTTCTTTCTTTCTTTCTTTCTTTCTTTCTTTCTTTCTTTCTTTCTTTCTTCCTTTCTTTCTTTCCTTTCTTCCTCCCTCTCTCCCTTCCTTCCTTCCTTCCTTCCTTCCTTCCTTCCTTCCTTCCTTCCTCCCTCCCTTCCTTCCTTTCTCCTCCTCCTCTTCTTCTTCTGACAGGGTTTTTTTCTGTTCTGAAACTCACTCTGTAGAACAAGCTAGCCTAAACCTCACAGAGATCTGCCTGTCTGTGACTCCCCAAGATAAATATTTTTTTTTTTTGATTTTTTGAGACAGGGTTTCTCCGTAGCTTTTGGATCCTGTCCTGGAACTAGCTCTTGTAGACCAGGCTGGCCTCGAACTCACAGAGATCCACCTGTCTCTGCCTCCCGAGTGCTGGGATTAAAGGTGTGCGCCACCACCGCCCGGCTAAGATAAATATTTTTAAAAGACTTTAATGGAGGAAAATGACAACTTAAAGGGTTAAAAAAATTACAAATCATCAGAAAAGAACTGAATATTTAAAGAAATCCCCAACTCAGCCAGATAGGGGTGGCCCATAAGCACTTGGAAGGCAGAGGCAGTTGCACCTATGTGAGTTCAAGGACCACCTGGTCTACCGAGCTAGTTCTAGGACAGTCAAAGCTACAGGGAAACCCTGTCTCAAAAACAAAACAAAACAAAACAATCTTTCAACTCAATGATAAAAAAGAAAAATGACTTGATGTTGAAAGGAGAAAAGAAATGAGACATTTTTGTCTCTGAAGATACAAGAATGACCAATAAACACAGGAAAAACTTGCTCATATCTTCATGAGAAAGACATGGAACAAGATTTAAAAAAAAGCAACCAGCACAAAGAGACACCACCTCATATATGCTAAGATGGGGATAATGCAAACGATGGAAAGGAAATTTTGGAGAGTGCATAAAATTAGAATCCTTGTACATCTCCAGCAGGAATGTAGAAGAGTGCCTGCATTGTAGAAACTAACATACCAGCTCCTCAACAGTTAGCAAGCCTGGGATCTTAGCATTCAGGAGGCTGAGGCAGGAGGATGGTGAGTCTCAGGCCAGCCAGAACTAATAGTGAGACCCCCATATCAAAGAAACAAAAAGGGCAGAGAGCCAGCTCACCTGGCAACGGACCTGCTGTGCAAGCATGAGAATGGCATTCAGATCTTCAGCACGTGGAAGATGAAAGAACCAGGTGGGCAATGTAGCTTGAAATCTGCAGCTGGGGCAGTGGAGACCAAGGGTCCCTGCAGCTCACTGCTCGGCCAGCCTAGCTTAATCCAGGAGCTCCCGGTGCAGCGAGAGACCCTGCCCAGGAGCTCCTGCTTCAGCGAGAGATCCTGCCTCAAAACTGAAGGTGGGAAGTGATAGAGAGGGATGCTTGACATCAGTCTCTGGCCTCTGTGTGTTTGTGCACACACATATGTGCACATCCACATGGACATGTGTACACACACAACCGCACAGAGAACTGTCATATGATCTGGGAATTCTACCCCTAGGCAGGGTCCTAAGAGGATTAAAAATGGTGATTGAAACAGATCTGTGCCAACATTCACAGCAAAATTATTCTCAGAGGCCAAAAGATGGAAATAACCCAAGTATCTATTAACCAATGGATGGACAGACAAAGTGTATACAAAACACAATGGATTATTACTCTGCCATAGAAAAAAGGAAGCGTGCTGGCCCTTGCTATAATGTGGGTGGGTCTTGAGAGTATGATATTAAATAAAACAAGAGAGACGCAGAAAGACAAATGCTGTGGCTCTGCTTGAATCACAAGGGGCGGGTTCATAGGTCCATCTCGAAGAGGCAGACTCACAGGGACAGTAGGGGTGGGGTGAGAGGCAGGGAATCATTGCTTAATGAGTACAGAGTGTCTGTTTGAGGTGATGAAAAAGTTTCACAAATTGACTGTGGTGATAGTTGCACAATAACAATTATGTCACAAAATCCCACACTTAAAAATGGTCAAAACAGGGCTGGAGAGATGGCTCAGAGGTTAAGAGAACTGACTGCTGTTTCAGAGGTCCTGAGTTCAATTCCCAGCAACCACATGGTGGCTCACAGCCATCTATAGTGAGATCTGGTGCATAATAAATAAATTAAAAAAAAATGGTCAAAACAGAGTCGGGCAGTGGTGGCACACACCTTTAATCCCAGCACTTAGGAGGCAGAGGCAGGTGGATCTCTATGAGTTCGAGGCCAGCCTGGTCTACAGAGCAAGTTTCAGGACAGCCAGGGCATACTATATATTTTTTACTATAATAAACACACACGCACACAATGGCACCCTGAGGACACAAATCTATGACAGAGTGCTTGCCTAGCATATGTCAAACTGTGGGTTCAAGGCCCAGTACTGGGGATAAAAAGCAAAAGAGCTGAGAGTGGCGGTGCGCCCCTATAGAGCTGGGGGTGGCAGTGAGCGCATATAGAGCTGGGGGTGCGTGCCTACAGACCTAGCACTGGGGACGTGGAAGCAGGAGGCTCAGAACTTCAGGCTAGGCTGGACTACATAGAGAGTACGAGGCCCTGTCTTGAAAAAGAAAAAAAACAAAACAAAATTAATGAAAGAAAATATTGTGAAAAGTATCCTTTTACGCTGTCAGTTTGCTAAGAGGTTCATGGCACAGGAACAGGTTCAGAATCCCTAGCTAGTCAGGGGGAGGTAGAGGCGGTGTGTCCTCTCTGTTACTATTGCTTAGTCCGTCAGAGCTGTCTTTCTGGAAGACTGCTAGTGGTGGTTGGTGTTTTATCACATCTGTTTAGTGTGGAGTGTCATGGGGAACAGCTTTGTAGAGTCATTTCTCTCCTCCCACCATGTGGTCCCAGGACTAGAACTCAAGTCCTCAGGCTTTACAGCAAGCACCTTTTACTCACTGAGCCATTTTGCCTGCCCTGATCTAACAATGTGTTCATTAGACATCATCCCGAGATACTACAGGAGGTCTTTATGGCTACAGAGGCTGGACTGTGTAGTCTTGTACAAAGATTCAAGTGCTGAGAGCTTGGGTCCAAAGGAGGCAATGTTTGGAAGTAACACACAGTGAGACCGTGGCTGTGGGAGCTGCTCCCCCATGCCTGGATCTAGCTCTTGTGGGGTTGAATTAGCATCTGGAGAGCGGGTTTTATAGAGTAAGGCTGCTCCATGCCTTGACCACTTGGCAGCTTCCCTTTCCACTTCTCAGCTACATTGTGACACAGCAGGGTGTCCTCACCAGGACTGTTTGGACCCACTGGCTATCGGAACCATGAGCCAAACAAATCTTTGTTTATAAGTTACTCAGCCTGCGCCTTTGCTTATAGTAGAATATTAGAAAACAGGCTCAAAGACAGTGCCAAAGAGGTTTATAATCAGAGGGCCCTGAAAGACATATACAGGCACACAGACACACACACAGATACCCACTGACGATAGACAGACAGACAGACACAGAGATGCCCATAGACACACACAGAAACGCCCACAGACAGACAGACAGACACACACACAGCCAACAACAACAGAAAACATCACACAGTAAACAGCACGGTTCTGACAACAGGGATCCAGAGAAGGGGGGGGGGGGCCGCAGAGGAGTCCGGTTAGAGTTGGCTCCTGCCTGGCTTGGCGGCCACTGAGAGGCAGAGTACACGCACCGGCACTGGACGTGGTGTTTGAAGGTGGTGATGTTGATGTCCACGTTCCCAGAAGAGGGAGCCCTCCTCTTGTGCTCCTGTTGGAAGTTCTCTTCGTTGTACACGTTTCGCTTGACATCATATGCAAAGGGGATTTGCCTGTATCTGCTGCCCAGACTCTGGATGCTTCTCTCTGTCTGCATTCTTCCTGGGTGAGCTGGAAAGACGCGAGATGAAAATGGGTGTTAGGGTCGATGAGACCAGACAGCTCAGTGGCAAAAGGTGTTGCTGGCAAGCCCGACGACCTGATGACCTGTGTGTGATCCTGGGGTCCACATGACAGGAGAATACCTGTCCCTGTAAACTGTCCTCTGACTTTACATACAACCTGCGGTAACATACGCCACTCCTACCACCAGATAAATCAACGTAACACAAAATATTTAGGGTTAGGTGTTTATTAATCCCAGCACCTGGCATGCAGAGATAGAAAGATTTCTATGAGTTTGAGGACAGCCTGGTCTATATAGCAACTTTTAAACTAGCCAGGACTACATAGGGAGACCCTATCTCAAAAGATAAGTACATTTTTAGAAATTTAAGTCATAAGCATTTTTCTTGATTTTTTTAAAAAGATACTTTTATCAAGTCCAAATGGATCAAAGACCTCAACATAAAGCCAGCCACACTGAACCTTATAGAAGAGAAAGTGGGAAGTACACTTGAACGCATTAGCACAGGAACCCACTTCCTAAATAGAACCCCAGCAGCACAGACACTGAGAGAAACAATTAATAAATGGGACCTCCTGAAACTGAAAAGCTTCTGTAAAGCAAAGGACACAGTCAACAAGACAAAACAACAGCCTACAGAATGGGAAAAGATCTTCACTAGCCCCACATCAGACAGAGGTCTGATCTCCAAAATATACAAAGAACTCAAGAAATTGGACACCAAAAGATCACATAATCCAATAAAAAAAAATGGAGCACAGACCTCAATAGAGAACTCTCAACAGAGGAATCTAAAATGGCTGAAAGACACTTAAGGAAATGTTCAACATCCTTAGTCATCAGAGAAATGCAAATCAAAACAACTCTGAGATTCCATCTAACACCTGTAAGAATGGCCAAGATCAAAAACATAAGTTGATGACAACTTATGCTGGAGAGGTTGTGGGGAAAAGGGAACACGGCTGCATTGCTGGGGGGAGTGCAAGCTGGTACAGCCCTTTTGGATGTCAGTGTGGTGATTTCTCAGAAAATTAGGAAACAACCTTCCTCAAGACCCAGTAATACCACTTTTGGGTATATATCCAAAGGATGCTCAATCGTGCCACAAGGACATGTGCTCAACTATGTTCATAGCAGCATTGTTTGTCATAGCCAGAATCTGGAAACAACTTAAATGTCTCTCGACCGAAGAATGGATAAGGAAAATGTGGTACATTTACACAATGGAGTACTACACAGCAGAAAAAAATAAGGACAGCTTGAATTTTGCAGGAAAATGGATGAAGCTAGAAGACATTATTTTGAGTGAGGTAACCCAGACACAGAAAGACAATTATCACATGTACTCACTCATAGGTGGTTTTTAAACATAAAACAAAGAAAGCCAGCCTACAAACCACAATCCCAGAGAACTTAGACAACAATGCGGACACTAAGAGAGACTTACATAGATCTAATCTACATGGGAAGTAGAAAAAGACAAGATCTCCTGAGTAAATTGGGAGCATGGGGACCTTGGGGAGGATTGAAGGCGGAAGGGGCGAGGACAGAAAAAAAGAAAAGAAAAGAAAAAGAAAGAAAAGAAAGAAAAAAAAGATACTTTTACTATTTGTGTATGTGTTGTGTGTGTGTGCTCACGTGTGAGTACACGTGCTCTCCAAGCCCTGAAACGGGAGCAGGAGTTGGTGCGTATAAGCTTTCCAACATGTTACTGGGATCCAAGCTCAGGTCCTCTGCAAAAGCTGTGTCTGCGTTTATTGGCTGAGCCATCTCTCCAGTACGCTTGCTTTTTTTTGGAGAGAAGGTCTCTTGTAGTCCAGGTTGGCCTCAAACTCACAATGTAGCCAAGGATAACCTTGAATTCACGATCCTCCAGCTTCCATGTCCCAAGTTATGGGGTTACATACGTGGCCTACTATCCCTGTGTCTGTTTTTTAAACTAGAAACTTTTTTTGTTGCTCAGTCTGGTTTTGAATGATGAGTCTTCAGCGAGTGCCTTAATTCAGTCCGAGCACTGGGACCAGGGGCGTGTCTAACTGTGCCTGCCTTTCAATATACTTTGATGGGAATGTAATTCATACATAATGATGTTACATTTGCACTGCAGTTTGATAAGACTCTTCCTCCGTGTTGTATAATTTTACTCTCAAAGGACATGTTATTCTCATGTTCAAAATGGACAAGGTGTCAGGTGTGGTAGCCTGGCCTGCAGTCCCAGCACTGTAGACACAGGGGCAGAAGGACCATGAGGCTGAGATCATCCTGGGCCACATACCAAGAGCCTATCAGAGCAATTGGACGCAAGACCCCAAATGAGAACACAGCTCAGGAATTTAGGCAACTTCAGTGTTTACTGCTTACTTACTATGTGTGGTAGCATGTGTGCGCTCAGGTGTGTGTGTGGCCGCACACGTGTGCGGGTGTGTGTGTGGGGCTATCTTTGTTCTCACTATGTAGCTCTGCACTGGGAAGACGCTGGTATTTTCCTCACTACCGCCAGACTCGTCTTTTCTGACAGGTGTAGAAAGTTCCTCAGCACACCACAATGATTCAGTCACAGCCACAGTTCAGGCCCTGTCTGTAAAACAGATGTCAAGTCTTCAACCATGTAACCTAGGGCGATACTGATGGCCCCTGAGAAGGTGAGTTGAGACTCAACTCAAATCAGGGAAGAGGAATAGCCGTTTCCGGGAGAGGACTGGACACAATCAGAGATGATATAAGGCAAAGAATTCAAAAGATCTGAGTCATGTCTGCTTTACACTGAGGGGGAGGGGTAAAGGTATCCTAGAGGAGGGCCGGTGAGCTGACTGCTGGGGAAGGCACCTGCCACCAAGCCAGATGACCTGAGCTGGATCCCGGGACCCGTGTGGTGGAAGGAGGGAACCGACTACCACGGCTGTGTCCTGACCTGTACTCGGCAGTGTGGCCTGCGTGCACGAGCACACGCACAAAATAAGCAGCTTAACTGTTTCTACAGGGAGCTGGGTGTGGTGGCACATGCCAGTAGTCTCAGCACTTGGCACACAGAGGCAGGAGGAGAATCAAGGGTTCAAGACCAGCCTCTGTTATATAGCAAGTCTGAGGTCAGCCTGGTTATATGAGAGCTTATTTCAAAATAAACAAACAAGACCACATGCCAAACAAAAGTCATTTCAAGAGGGCCCTGGAGGTGTGACTTGTCTTGGATCTCCTAGGATCTGGAGTTGGAGAAGGAGTCATGTACGTATGGGATATACTTAAGGAGACATTGAATCAGAGACGCTGCCTCGAGCTGTATGGTCCAGCATGCTGAGCCATCGGCTAATAAATTTACTACTTAAACCTAACTTTCGTAAAGTAAAATTTTAAATTTAAATCCTACCAGTGCAGATATAAAACTTTCTGTCAGTAGGAGAAGCTGTTTTGAACAGGGCTGGGGAAGGAGAGGTCAAGGCAAAAGCACCATTAAGAGACCCTCTGCATCATAATGATCTAGGGACAGGTTAGTAAGTCATTTAGAATAAGTTGGAAAGAAAGAAACCAACTGACCAAGCAAACAAAACCATGGAGCCCCAGTGGAGAGACAGGTGGAACGCTGCCTGTGATGTCTGATCATATGTCTCCCTGAAACATCAAAGGGAGACACATGACTTCCTTATTATGAGTTTCTTTGGAAGTCTCAGCAATGGCTCCAACTCCATGACTTTGTATATGTGCTTGTATGCATGCATGTGTGTATGTGGTGTGTTTGTGTGTGTATGCATGTGTGTGGCATGTTTGTGCGAGTGCATGCATGTATGTGGTGTATGTGTGTGGTGTGTTTGTGTGTGTATGCATGTGTGTGGCGTGTTTGTGCGAGTGCATGCATGTATGTGGTGTATGTGTGTGGTGTGTTTGTGTGTGTATGCATGTGTGTGGCATGTTTGTGTGAGTGCATGCACGTATGTGGTGTATGTGTGTGGTTGTGTGTGCACGCATGTGTGTAGTGTATGTGTGTGGTGTGTTTGTGTGTATGCATGCATGTATGTGGTGTATTGTGTGGTGTGTTTGTGTGTGTATGCATGTGTGTGGCATGTTTGTGTGAGTGCATGCATGTATGTGGTGTAAGTGTGGTGTGTGTGTGTATGCACACATGTGTGTAGTGTATGTGAGTATGTGTATTATGTGTGGAGGCCAGGAGTCTATGCTCTCCATCTTTTTTTGGTAAAGATTTCCTTATTCTATTTTTATTTTACTTTTTTTTTTTTTTAATTTTTCAAGACAGGGTTTCCCAGTGTAACAGAACTAGCTTTTGTTTTTTTGTTTTTTAAATTATTTATTTATTTATTATGTATACAATATTCTGCTTGGGTGTATGTCTGCAGGTCAGAAGAGGGCACCAGACCTCATTACAGATGGTTGTGAGCCACCATGTGGTTGCTGGGAATTGAACACAGAACCTTTGGAAGAGCAGGCAATGCTCTTAACCACTGAGCCATTCTCTCCAGCCCCCAGAACTAGCTTTTGTAGACCAGGCTAGCCTCAAACTTACAGAGATCCGCCTGCCTCTGCCTCCCGAGTGCTGGGATTAAAGGTGTGCACCACCACCGCCCGCCTTTATTTTACTTTTACATGTGTATATATAGGCACTGTGTGTGCCTGGTGTCCTCTGACACAGAAGAGAGTGTCAGATCCCCAGGAATTGCAGTTATAGATAGTTGTGAGACACCATATGAATTCTGGAAATTAAACCCGGGTCCTCTGCAAGAGCTTCTTAATCACCTTATTTTTGAAACAGGTTCTCTTACTCAATAAGAGTGCACTGATTCAGCCAGACAGGTACTTTCCTGATGGAGCCATCTCCCCAGCCCTTCCATCTCTTTTTGCTTTCATAAAACCCCAGCAACGTCTCACACGCCAACCTTTTTCTGCACATGTTGGGATGTGCAGAACTCCTACGGACATGTGGGCCACACCGAGCAAGACTTCCTGAATCACAAGTTCTGGGGCAGCACAGAAATGTGCTTCAAGGAGTTGGGTGAGCCCAGATTAGTGATGCACACCTTTAATCCCAGCACTCGAAAGACAGAGGCAAGCAGGTCTCGGAGTTCCAGGCCAGACATAGGAAGACCTTGTTTTAGCCAGAGAGGCAGCAGCGGCATGACTCTGATGTAGAGTAACATAGAGGGTGCTATAATCTAAGAGAAGCTAGTTATCTTTCCGGTCTTGGCTTTTTTAATTTTTAATTTTAATTTTTGAGACAGGATCTCATGTAGTCTAGCTGGTCTTGAACTCCCAGTCCTCCTGCACCACCTATCAAGTGCTGAGATTACAGGTATGCGCTGCTGTGCATGCTCTAATTCCTTTCTTTTCTTCCTGAACTGGGAATGCACCTGAGGGCCTCACATGCTAGGCTGCTCTACCCTGAGCCGTAGTCCTAGCCTTTAATTATCTTTAATCAGGCTCTAAGTGCTAAATTTAGAATACTATTAAAATACAAGCACTTTAACCCAGCTCTTTCAAAACATCTACTGCCCTTATTCATTTATCCGTCTTATCCGTCCATCCACCCAGCCACTGACTGATTCAAAGAATCTCTATTTGAAATATTTAAATGCAAAAAAGTAACTTGATATATAAAATTTTGACCCAACAGAAAAGAAACCCTGAAAGTTAAGGTGCAAGAATATCTTTCCCCTGATACAGTCATTTTTTATTTGTTTCCTATAACCATTAGGCAAAATTCACTTCCAAGTTTTAAAAATAGCACGTGTAATTCCCAACCAAAACCTACTCGTTGTTTGTGACCTTCTCAGTTTTGATGGAGAGTGTACAGGGGACACGCACTGCAAAGGTGTTCGCAAATAGTGTTGTCTAGTGTCAGGAGATAATTGAAGGTGACAGCCCTCCAGCTGCTGATCACAGGTCACGTAAAACACGGACACCTTCCTTTAGGGCCATACAACGGGGTGTGTTGGAGAGCGACTCATCACTGGGCTGAATGGAGAAGGTTTCATGGGCGGACCCAATATATAATCTATAAATAGGGATTTGACTGGAAGACAGACGAGACGGGGAGTGGGGGGTGAGGGTGCGGGTGGGGATGAGGTGGGAGGCGCTGAGGTGGAGCGCAGGGTTTAGCCAGAAAGAACGAAATGAACGAAAGCAATGAGGTTTGAAAGGATAAGGAGCCTTGGGCTGAGGCCTGATGGGGACACTGATCAGGTGGAAGTGTGGTGAAGCTCACAGACCGGTTCTCTCAGCTTTTGACAATACGGAGAGTTTTTGAAGGACCCAGCCTGCAAAATCCACTGTCTCTAGTCACTGTTTCACGCGGCCTTTCGATACGAGAGAGAAGTTCCAGGGACCACCGCCATTCATTCATTCATTCATTCACCCACTCGTTGCGCAAATCATTCAAAGGGTGCCGGGGACCTTCCGGGGTTGCAGGTGACCCAAACAGCCCAGCCCTGGGACGCGCCGCAGCCCCCAGGGTCCCGGGCTGCAGCCAGTGCTCCCGATGGCCCCCGACCGAGACTCACCTGGTTCCCGGTGGCCGGCGGGAGCGCTGACGCTGGGGTCAGACTCGGCTCCAGCCTGGCGGGCGGCGGCGCTGCGGACGCGGAGGCCGGCAGTTCCCGAGCCGTTGCTGCAGAACCCGCCGGCGTTCCGGCTGTGCGGGTGACGTCTGGGGCGAGGAGAAGGGTACCTGGCTGCCCTCCTCACCCCTGGGCCGTGGGAACCATCTAGAAACAGCCACGAAAATAGGAAGTCCTTTTCCTCCGTCTCCGTGTAACAAACACAGGCATGCGTTGGTCATGGCAGGGTGGATGTGGGTAGGGATGGGTTGAACTTGCCCCGTTCACATTTATTACTAGCTTATACAGAAGATTCCACTAGGTGGGAATGTAGGGCAGGATTTCTCGTGTAGACACAGGAGTCAGGGCCCAAGTAAGGTCAATGGATCTGCCTAAAAGCGAGACTGTCGCCCTGCTCCCAATACTCCCAGAGTCTAAAAATTTCTCTAAGTTTAGATTCTTAAGATTCTCCAAAGTTTCCTTTAAATTTCTATATTTTGGATGACTCTAAAGGGCAGGAGTCAGTTTCAAACTCCAGTAACAGGTTTTGGGGTGTTTGACATACGATCTCGTAATAGCCCAGGCTGGCCTCTAATTACATTGCAGAGGCTGGTCTTGAACTGCTGATCCTTCCAAATGCTGGGATTACAGGCTGTATAATGTGTGTGTGTGTGTGTATAAAACATATAAACATTGCATATATACATACACATATTATATTCATGAATATGTGTTTGTGTGTGTGTAAGAGGAGACTTTCCTGAAATGGAATGACTTACCTACTAATAATTTATGTAGTTATATATATGTGTGTGTATGTACACATATTTCTCTTTCCCTTCCAGTGCGGGGGATGGAACCCAAGACCTTGCAAATGCTGGCCTCCAGCCTGACAGCCCACATTCTTGGTGTCTATTCTGATCTTGTCCATTCTACTCCCTGTGGGTCCCTGGAATTTCCTTCTGGAACTTCCAGAGTGGTTCTTAAGCTTGAGAAAATTTAAGAGCTACTAGAAGCGTCCGGAGGGAAAGCCTCGGCTTTGAGGCAGGGTTAATATTTCCTTAAGGGGCAGATTTCGTCAACACCCCCAGGAATAAGCCATGTGTCCTTGAGCAGACAGGAATGCAACAGCTTTCTGGACAGGGCCAGTCTGTTCTTGCAAGGGTTTCTTGGAAATTGCGAGCTCCATTGGAGCAGGTGGCTTGCAGTTCAAAGATCTTTTGCGCCCCCCCCCCCCCCCCCCGACGCTGTCACAGTCAGTGGCTTTCCGCCATGGCGCCAGGCATTCGCCAAGCCGACCACAAAGAGGCGCGCGCGGCATGCGCTGCGGCCTCCTCCTCCGCGCCCTGGAGGAGCCCAGTCCCCGAGTTCCTGCCTCGGCGCCGCAGCTGGGTCTCTCTTCTCGCGAGAGCTGCCTCCCTCTCGCGAACCTCCCCCCCCCCCGGGCAGGTTCCATATTGGGTAAGATCTCGGGTGGCCGAGGGCTGTCTCCGGGGTCTGTTCTCGCGAGACTTCCACGAGAGGCTCCCGGTCGTTGCTTGGAGGATCTCGGCCACAGGAGCCCGAGCGGGCGCTGTGGCGCGAGCGGGTGTTGTGCGGTGTCGGCCCGGGCAGCGGCTGCAGGGGGACCGCGGCGGAAGCAGCCTCGAGCCGCAGAGCCGGCTCCCGCACTTTGCCGAGGCTCGTCGGAGCCGCCGCGCCTGACAGGGGCCGCGCGCCGGGGGTCGCAGTGTCCGGAGCTGCGCGGGCGGCTGGGGCAGCAGGGTCCGGCCAGCCGCGCGGAGGGCGGGAGGGCGGGCGAGCGGCAGGCGCAGAGGAGAGCGTGCGGCTGCAGGCAGGGGCCCCCCGCTCGGCCACCTCCTCGCCCCGCGGCCGCCGCTGGAAGATGTCTCAGGAGAGGCCCACGTTCTACCGGCAGGAGCTGAACAAGACCATCTGGGAGGTGCCCGAGCGATACCAGAACCTGTCCCCGGTGGGCTCGGGCGCCTATGGCTCGGTTTGGTGAGTGTCGCCGGGCCTCGGGTGGAGGGACGCGGTGGAGCAAGCAGGGTGGCCATGCATGCCTGAGGGCCAGGCCTGTCCCCACAGCTCAGCGATGCGCCCAGCGGCAGGAATTCTCCGGGCGTGTGTGGGGGTGCAGGGGCAGTCGGAGCGGTGCGTGTCCTGCACCCCTCACCCTGCACTCGCAGGTAGATCGGGAGCCATGTGCAGGAGCGGGTCCGCGGTGGGCGCCCTGCGATGGTGCTCCACCCAGCGCTGTCTCTCTGCTTAGAAGATTGTTCCTCTCGGGGTCCCTCTGCAGCCGTGCAGCCGAAGGACCCTGGCCCCGGGTGCGGCCACTTAGGACGCTGGAGTCCTGGAGAGCAGACGAGCCGGGCGGAGCTTCTGCGGGGAGCAGTAGGGCAAAGCCTGACCCGGGGACTGCGGTCACCTGAACGAAACTTGCAAGAAAAAGCGCTCCTTTCCCGAAGTTTTGTTTTCTTATTTTTTTTTTTCTTTTACAATCCTCCATAGAAAAGTCCTGGTTTACGAACCGTTCTTTTGGAATTCGCACATGAATTAGCAGCACCCCGAAGAGCTTAAAATACCGACTTTATCTCGGGGAGCGCGGTGCCAGCTTGCGTGGTGTGTTTCCGATTCGGTCGAAAGCTTTATTTCCTTTTCGGGGGAGGGAGGGTGGCAGCGCCTGCAAGGACGCTACTGCTCGCCGCTTAGTCACATACCACTGCTCATTTCAGTATTGTTTGACAAAATAGTTTTTCAGTGCGGAGCCGGAGGGATTCTGACCTGTTGGGCTTTCTTAGGATCAGAAAAGTAGGACTAGGGCTTGGAGGTTTTTAATTGAAACAAGTCCTGGGGATGCTTGCCTTTTTTTTAAAGCCCCTTCGAAGGGGAGCTTTATCAGCTTTTAAGGACCGAGGTACATAGTGGTTTTCGTGAGAACCTGGAACATGTATAGCAAAGGAAACGATGTTTTTCAATTTTAAGCCTCTGGGAATAGGTTTAAAATTAAATCCATACCATAAAATTTCCACTCCAGAAATGTCTTAGGAACTTTCAAGTATTCCTACAGTTTCTTTTAGACTTGGTATCAGATTAGAACTCCCGATCTGAAAGTAAGCATACGGGTCAGCAGATGAGCTCTTTCTGTCTTTTAGTAATTCATCTGCATTCCTGCTTTCCAAAGAGTCTGGAGAATTGGTTTGTTTTGTTTTGGAACAAATTCCAGGCTTCTGGATGTGTTAATCTCTAAGTATGAGTCCTGTGTTACTTAAAGTCACACCATGAATTTCCTGTTTGGTAGAATCTTCTGGGTAATTGAGATTGTGCAATCGTGTCCAGCAACAGATCATATTACATTTGCTGGTACAAGCTGCATAAGTTATGTTGCAGATGGTACCAACCTTGCCGCCTTTCTCCCTGTTTACATTGTGGTAGTTTACATTTTAATAAAATGGCAGTAATACACATTTCTCATGTGTATTTGCGATTGGATTGTTATATTCATTATTTTTCTAATATTTAATAGCTCATTAGCATACCTTTATTTTTCATTCCTAATTATTACAGTATCAGGCTTTTGTTTCCATTTGAATGCTCAGGGAGTGATGCAACAGAATAGATCCACTGTAGGCCATCTGGGTGGGTAAACTTGCAGGGTTTCCCATGGACACTGCTGCCCTGGCAGAAGAGCAGGTTTGCAGTGACGGTCAGTAGTGAAGTGCCATTAAAGCCCTTGTCACTTCCTCCAGTGTGTTCTTGTCTATGAAACACAATCGAGCACAGCCTCACAATTTGAAAGGACTTTTAGCTAACAGCTTCTTAAAAGTAGTTGATGCGGGACCAGTGATGTAACTCTTGGTACAGCCCTGGCCTTGCCTATGGGAGGCCCTGCATTCCATCCCCAGCAACACAAAGCAATTCATTATGTGTAAAGTTCAGAAAGGTATGCCACAGTTCCCCAGCCCTACTTTCTCTTCCTTCAGTGACAACCACTATTCAGTTCCTTGCATGTCTTTTCAGAGAGGCAGTTTCTACAGAGTTAAGATGTGACCTATAACCTATCGATTGAGCAAATACCATTTTCAAGTTCGAAGTTGCGGGGGGTTTTGAAGATTTTTTTTAAAATGTTTATGTATATGAATATTTTGCTTGCATGCACATATAATTGCACATGAATGCCTGGTGCTATGGGTCCGTGGAACTGGGGTTACAGACAATTATGTGCAGCTCCGTGGGTGCTGGGAATTGAATCCGGGTCCTCCTCAAGAGTCAGAGTTATGATTTCTGTTAGCAGCTTTTTAAGTGCGACTGAAAATACCTTTTTGAATTTCTTTTTTTGGTTTTTCAAGACAGGGTTTCTCTGTGTGTCTCTGGCTGTCTGGAACTCACTCTGTAGACAGGCTGGCATTGGGGTCACAGAGATCTGCTTGCTTCTGCTTCACAAGTGCTGGGATTAAAGATGTGTGCCATTGCGCCTAGCTTCTTGAATTTCTTTTTTAACCTACTTTGGCTTGTGTTCCTTTTCTCCATCTCATCTTCTGAGACAGTTTGGTGTTGGAAATAAGGAAGTCCATTTGAATGCAAGTAATTGAGGGGGATTTAGACTGAAACCTTGAGAGAAGGCACTGCAGCTGGTAACAATGTCTTGTGTTGGTGAGGGCAGACCTATAATAAATGTCACAGCATTTCTTGTATGGCTTATTAAACTGGAAAAAGGAATCTTTGAATGGGACATGGTACACTTTGATGTGTAACTATTTTTTTACGTTCACGCCTATTTGTATTTTAATTTGCACTATGTAGTGAACAACAACAACAAAACAAACCAAGTACAAGTGTGCAGTAACCAACTGTGAGTCAAAGAGCGTGGCAGTCAGACTAGAAATTTGAGAGTTGATACAACTACACAGATATCTTTCTTTTAAAAAGAGTAAAAGGGAACTAAACCAAGTCTTCAAGTTTTAAGGAACTTTGTTCATTGTCTGTAGAGGGAAATGAAGCAAAATTGCTTCAGACCACATTGTTGCAAAGCATTGATTTTGTGGTTTGGGCACAGGGGACAATCTCTGTGGGGAATTTAAGGAAATACAAACAGGAACTTCAGTCCCTTCCCTCTGGGGAAGGGGTTCTTTCCAGCCCCCTTGCTGGGCTGACTTGGGCACCATACATTGCACGTGAGTATTGAGAATTACTTCTAGATCATCTGTAGCCATTGACCCTTCAATATCTATTGCATACCACCAAGTAGTGGCTGGGTTCTTGAGATAGACAAGAGAAGACAGTTCATTCCATCATTGGACTGGTAGTGCAGTGGCTACTTTTTATGGGTTGCTTGCTGTGTTGCAGGCAGGGTGATGCACAGTTTATGTTCGGCATGTAAACATATAACAAAAAGTAGCGGAAGATGGTAAGTTCTTCTAACAAACCAGCAACTTAATGCACTATTTAGGACAAGATTATTCCAGTAAATATAACAAAAATAAATAAGGCTTTTTAAAAACTGTTACTAGCCATTCACCATTAATTTTATTTTAACAAACCAAGGTAAAAAACAAAACCTCCATGGTTAGGTATGAAAAGATGACTCTCTTGACCAGTGAGAAGTCTGTGCTTTTAACTTTCTCTTCTAATAAATAGCTCGAGCCTCTTCCTTCCCTCCGTGCCTTCCTTCAAGACTGCTGGCCTTGAACTCTTGATCCTTTTGCTTGAGGCTCTCTACTGCAGGTACCACTGGAATGGGCCACCAAGATGCTTTTAGCTGACATACCTTCCACTTACTGCCTTCGTAACTGAAAGTAGAGTACTTACCTGTATGTTACCAGTCTTAATAAGAAACATTTAAATATAGTTATTAACTCCCAGCCACAAGTTTGAGGCCAGTTTGACCTGCAGAGTGAAAATGAAGCCATCTGGAGAAAAACATAAACAGACAAAACCACCTGTGGTTACTGGCAAGAGGGTGTATGTGCGTGTTTAGATTTATTTATTTTTATGTGTATTGTCTGAATGTGTATCTGTATACCACAGTGTGTTTGGTGCCTTCAAAGGCCAGAAGGGGGCTTCTTATCCTCTGAAACTGGAGTTACAGATGGTCATGAGCCATCATGTTGGTGTTGGGAACAAAACCCAGGTCCTCTGATAGCCAGTGCTTGTAGCCACTGAGCCATCTCTCTGGCCCCAGTCACTGGCAGGGGTTTGTGTGAGTACTGAAGAAGGACTGGTTTAAGTGTTCAGCCAATAGTTCTGTTCTGTTGAATTCCGCTTCCCACTCATAGCTTCCCACTGGACCCAAGGCCTCTCAGATCTGCCACTTTTGATTTTGCTTTTGCTTTTGATTTCTCTTTAATTCAGCCTTAGAGATGATCTGTGTTGCCTTTGCCTTCTGTGGACAATGCTGTGAATTGCGCTCAAATGTAGAAGAATTCTTTGGATTCAGTCACTTTGGTATTAGCTGGCATTTTATGAGATTCTGTAGTCGGTCGGTCATTTTCATTTCAAGCATTATCTGTTACTCCTTTTCTAGCTCCAGGAGGCTCTCCTCCCTTTGTATTGCTAGTGAGTGACAGGTCATGTGCATGCTAAGCACGTTATCCACTGAGCTTCACCCCAGCCTTCAGGCTGGCATTTTTAACCTAGTTTTGTGGATGAGCTGGGCTTATTTAAAAGAGACACGCTTGCCAGAGCAGCTTTGGTTTTGGGTCTGGGGTTCCAGCACTTGAGTAGTGTCTTTTCTCATCAGTGTGTCTGCTGGTTGTATGGGGACAGCGCCTCTTGTGTAGTCTTTTGCGATAGTTGTGATTACAGGACAGAGGACTCTTCAGGGTCACTGTGGGTAAATGACAACCCACTTAAGTCATGTACTCCCTCAGAAATTGATAAATTAAAAAAATGAAATTAATGCCCAGATGAAATCCCCCCCCCGAAGAACTTCTGGATTTATGACTAACATTCATTTGGAATTTATCAGTGTATACTTATGGAAAGTTAAGACCAACCATGTTGCTGTTGTATAATATAAGTACAGTATATGAAAATGAAATAAGCCTTGCTAGGCCTTTAAAAATACATCAGATTTTTATTCTTTGTGAAATCTGTCCTATCCAAAGGGGTTTGGTTGCTGCGATATCAGCGCCTGTCAGTATGATGGTCCTGACGGGTTTCTGCTCGGCTCCTCGTGGATGTGCACATTGTGTACAGTTTGTTTTTTTAAGGAAACAAGACCAGAACTTTCTTTAAATTTGATTTTTTTTTTAATTTCAGTTTTAGAAGATTGATCTTTGCAAATTGCTTTATAAGCTACATTTGTAGTGAGGATTAACCAGTTTTCCAGTGGACAAGCCTTTAAGAATTTGTTACAGGGAAGAAAAGGTAGTGTCTGTGAAATACACTTTACAGGTTGTTTCAGAGTTCTGAGCATGCTCCCATCCCAGGCTGCTGGTGAGATAGGGTGAGCGTGACAATCCCTAAGTTTTGGTCTTGGGGAAATGGATAGATTATGGTGACGTGCGAAAAGGTACAGGATTGTAGGTTCGTTGGTCTCTCCAAGGACATGGTTACTCACTTCACTGTGGGGCTTGTTCTTCAGCTACAGAATGTGGGATGCTAACAAAGTACAAAATGCTCGCCTGTCTGAAGCTGTGCTGTGCTGTGCTGACAGTGGAAAAATAAATAAGCCATGTTTATGGTGCCAGTGTCATTGGGAATACGAGACACAGCAAGGAAAGCAAAGTGGCTTCGCTTTTTCTCCTCCTCCTCCTCCTTCTCCTCTTCCTCCTCTTCCTCCTCCTCCTCCTCCTTCTCCTCTTCCTCCTCTTCCTTCTTTTTTCCTCTTCCCAGTGCTGAGGAACTTTGGTCCTTGTAAATGCCACACAGGCCTCTACTGTTCGCCATCCTCCATTGCACTTATAAGCCAGAGGACAGTGGTGGAAGTGACAGGAAAGATCTCAGCTGAGGTGCTGGGCATGGTGGGGCGAGGGGATTAATAAAACACAGACCTGTGCTACGTAATCAGCACAGCTAGAGCTGATGCGTCTGGCAGCAATCAGGAGAAAGGACTTTGCAGCTGGTAAGGCTCCTTCCTGTAAGGTCGTGTTTGCCCTTGTAAGGGCCAACTTTTATGCCGAGAAGAGACAGAAGAGGAATTTCGCTCCATAGTTTTCTTTCTGTTCCTTAACTGACAAAGGTACTGTTTGTGGTTTAGGATAGCACAAGAGAGATGAATCATTGCAAAGCTCTGACCTATGCCTGAAGCTCTCATTCCACCAGTCCCAGAGTGCCAGAAATTCAGGGTACTCCATTCCAGCTCTCTAAATGACATGGGCTTGCTTCAACTTTTTCAGCGTTTTGTTGCCAAAAGGAAGGGAGCAAAGAGATTAGCTGTTGGGTTCAGCTGAGAAAGGAAGATGAACGGCTGGAGGGCTGAACGTTTTCTAACGTCTTTGGCTTAGAGTTGTTTTTATCTTCCTTAGGGTATCTGAGTATTTAAGATCCCATTTATTTTGCTCTTTGGCTTTGTGTCTGTTTTCCATTCCTCTGCCTTTCCCTCCTCATGTTACCTGGCACTGGTGTTTTTGGCTATGAGGCTCCAAGGACTGTTAACTTGAATAGATGGGGCAGATCTGCATCTACAGATACTTGTAACTGCTTTCTGTCCTGTCTGGGCTGCCTTCATTGAGCTCCTTTCTTGATTCTTGGAAGCTGTCCCCTTTTACTGCTCTACTGTCTGGCTGCAGAAAGTGAGTTCCTGCAAACACAGATTCCCATGGCAACACAACAGAAAGGTATTAGAACAAGTGTTTCTTCTGTCTAGACCTGCTGTCTGACCGGCTGCAGCCCCTGAGCGTGTTTGCTCCTGCTGCACTGAAGGATGTGCTTACACATTTCCTTGTTTCCCTCAAAGCCTCCTCCTCGTAGGCCTTGCCACTGTGCTTGTGACATGGAGGAAGTTGTGTGCCCTGCTGCAGGTCTAGTCCCAAAGTGTGTGGTGGTTGTATCTCCAAGCTTGCAGTCAGCATACAGCACACTCATACCTAAAACAGCAGCAGCTGCTCCTTTGCTATCGTACACTTGCTAGTGCTAGGCATTGTGTGTAAGGCCAAAGCAAGGGAACTGGGGAGGAGGAAGTGCTTGCATGAAAGCATGAGGACCCGAGTTAGATGCTGGGCATGGCACACACTCGTGATCTAGCACAGGCCAGTTAGCCTAGCCAAGTTGGTGAGCTCCCAGGTTGAGTGAGAAAGCCTGTCTCAAAACAAGGTGGAAGACATGTAAGGTCAACCTCTGACCTAGACACAGAAAAGCAGGAAGGGCCCCAGGTTGCTTCGGAAGTCTCTGTAGCTTTTCTTCTTACATCTGTTCAGTGAATCTTGTCACCTCAGAGCTCCCTTTATATCTCTAAAGACTCTTCTGTCTCTCAAGTTCAGTGACATTCTAGTAGCTTGTCACACCTAGGACAGCTTAGTGCCAGGATATGTATTGGAAATCTGTGTCAGAGAAGCTTTTCCATCTGGTGATTCAAATCTGGAAAGGATGACGTCAGCATGTGCCCACAAGAGGTCAGAAAACAAAACAAAACCTCTTTTGATGTGTGAAGGCTCTGGGAGGCTGTTTTAGCAGAAGATGGTCTGAGAGTAATTGGTCTGGGTCCTGGGCCCTTAGCTGTGTCTACGCGCAGTGTCTTGTGCTCAGTTCTGCCTCTGCTCTCTCTGTGACACTCAACTTGGGGTGTCTGACTTGTGCAAGTGCTGAGTTCATCTTGTATTTCTTCATTCCGGTAGCAGACTAATTTAATTCCCAGAAATAATTTCTTTATTCTTAGTATCCTCGGAAGCTGACTCTCTCCCTCTGCCCTCCCTCTTAAACCTCTCATTTAGGGCTTTTGCTAGCTTGAACCTCCTTGAACTTAGACTTAGGAATACATAGTTTCTGTTTGTTTTCTCTCCAGTCTACCAGTTGCTAATGAAGATTTTAGTTCTCTTTCTCATCTGTAAAAGGGGAAAAAAAGCAAAATAAAACCCTCCTCCCTAAAAATGCTTGTGTTAGGTTGCAGGGGAATATTGATGTTGACATTTTGTATTAATATAGTTCTGTCATTCCATGATTGTGTGTGTGTGTGTGTAAACATTCTTACACATATGCGTATACGTGTGTGGAGGCCAGAGGTTAACCTCAGGTATTGTCCTTTGTCACTCTCTACCTTATTTTTTTAAAGTATACTATCTCTCAGTGAATCTGGAGCTCATGGATTGGTTAGACTAGCAGCCCGGCAATTCCCCAGGGACCTTCCTGTTTCCATCCCCAAATCTCAAATGCTGGAGTTGATTACAGGCACATAGCATCATACTGTTTTTTGGGGTTTGGGTTTTTTTTTTTTTTAATGTATATTGGTGTTTTGCCTTCATGTATGTCTATGTGAGAGTATCAGGTGTTGGAGTTACAGACAGTTGTATGATGTCATATGGGTGCTGGGGATTGGACCCAGGTCCACTGGAAGAACAGCTAAGTACCCTTAACCACCGAGTCATCTCTCCAGCCCCCTGGTTTTTGTTTGTTCCTTTTTATATGGGTCCTGGGAATCAAAATCGGTCCTCATACTTGCTAGTGTAATCACTTTTCCAACTGAGCCATCTCCCCAGCTTTTGTCACCCCTCCTTTGATGCTGCAGTCTGGCTTGCATAGGTTTCTGATTCCTGTGTAGTGTTCTAAGTGCCTTATCATCTCTTTAGAAATGAGCAGTCTCAATGTTAATTGATGCTGATGCTAGGCAAAAGGTTGAAAGGTCACAGATTAAGAGTGTACGTCTAAGCTGGGCGGTGGTGGCGCACGCCTTTAATCCCAGCACTTGGGAGGCAGAGGCAGGTGGATCTCTGTGAGTTCGAGACCAGCCTGGTCTACAAGAGCTAGTTCCAGGACAGGCTCCAAAACCACAGAGAAACCCTGTCTCGAAAAACCAAAAAAAAAAAAAAAAAAAAAAAAAAGAGCGTATGTCTGTTACTTTGCATGCCCGAAATCCGTTTACATCCCCAGACATAGTATAACAGGGTTCCTCAGTCTGCAGACATTCTGGGTGGGGCTGATGTTTGTTGTGGAGGCTGATTAGGGTATTGTCGTTTAACAGTAGTGCTGTCTCCTCATCTCAAGATTTATAGCAGTTTCCCATTGTGACAGCCAAAATTGTCTTACAGACATGGCCTTATGTTTGGGCGCCAGTCTAGGGAAACAGGCACCCATAATTGAAAACTTTTACACAGCTGTACATATTTAGGGAATTGTTCTGGGGTGAGAACTCGAGGCTGACTTGAACACTTGACCTGTTAGCAGGGAGGAATGCTTCCTTCTTCCTTCAACATGACCTTCCTTATTCCAGGGAACATCAGGGACACTAGCTAGGTCCCAAGCTTAATGGTTGGGACAGCTGGCTTAGAATGCTATCTGCTGTCATTGACCATGGGAATAACTGTATAGTGTTGTGAAGAAACAATGTATGTGAATGACTTGTTTTCTTTTGGTCCTGACCCACTTAGGATTTGCAAATGTTTCTGGAAAGGAAAGCTAATTATTTAGGACATTAACATTAAGTCCAAACTAAAGGTAGTGTTTTCCCACAGCATCTCTGGTATTTTCTGGCCCTTTCTCTCCTATCTTCTTTATGTAGATATCAAAGTTCTAAAAATATAATGTTCAGGCCAGCTAGGGCTATATAGTGAGATCCCATCAAAATAAAAATGTTAGCAAAGCAAAAGACTGTCAAGTAAACAAAGAAGCAAACGTACTAGCAGTTCACACCCCCCGGTTTGTTTGTCTAACATAGTCTAGATGTACAGCCCTAGCTGGCCTGGAACACACTGCAGACTAGCCTGACTTCAGATGCACGGCAGCCCTACCTCTCCTGCCAGGATCACAAGCATGCGCCACTACTTTATCTGCATTTTGAAGATTCTTAACATTTTAGTCTTTAAAACATTAGGCAATAACAAAGGGTGAATTTCTTAGTAATCTTGTGGATCTCAGCAGTAACTGAGGAAAATTAGCTTTAGTCTTGATTTAGTGCCTCTTATTTAGACTTATGTTTTGGTGTTTTCCTGAATTACCTATGGTAGTACTTGAAGAGCTCTGATGTGGCAGTAACAAATTCTGTATTAGGATATGCAATTTTTAATGTTTAATGTTGTTCTTTATATCTCCATTTGTGTGTATGTATCTGTTCGTGTGGAGCTAGGGGATACAGTCTGCCATCTCTGAGACAGGGTCTCTCTCATTGGCCTGGAGCTCACTTTAGGCCGCTAACAAGCCTCAGGAATCCTCCTCTCCTGTCTCTACTCCAGTATTGGGATTATAGGTACACAGCAGTATGCCAACACTTTTACATGGGTTCTGGGCTAGAACTTAGGTCCCCACAGATCCCCCATTTTAGATCATTTTCAGATATCCTCAAAGTGTCCTGTTTTGTTCTCCATATTTCTCTATCTTATTTCATCTTTGGGGCAGTTTTACTCTTTTTTATTATCTTTTGTTTTTTGCATCATGACTCATTCTTAAATTGTATTTTCTTTGTGTACATCCTTTTGGATGCATTGTCTTAAGCCTCATCCATTGCTTGTTCATATACTGTGATTTCGAACTTCAAGAATGTCTTTCTGGAAATGTAATTCCATGGTAGTAATTCTATTTGACTAGCAGACACAAAAGCCCTAGGTTCAATCCTCTGCAAAGCAAATTGGGGGGTACCTGCTGCTGGTGGTGGTGCGCACACCTTTAATCCCACACCTGGGAGGCAGAGGCAGGTGAATGAATCTCTCTGAGTTCGAGGCCAGGCTGGTCTACAGCGCTAGTTCTAGGACAGCCAGGACCACACAGAGAAACCCTGTCTTCAGAAAACAAAGCAAAACAAAAGAAGTAACTGTGTTGTTTTGGACTCCTCTGTTGTGCCAGGTGTGGTGGTAGAGGCTAGTAATCCCAGCACTCAAGAGGCTGAGGCAGGAGGATTGGGTCAGCTTGGGCTACAGCATGAGAACCCTATTTCAAAGACTAGAAGATCTAATCTTGTGGATTCCAGGTCTATTGGAGTGTTAAAATGTTTCCATAGCACCCTACTTTTCCTTTGCACATTTTTACAGGATGCTCTTGGAAGATGGAACAATGGCTTTCTTGGCATGGATTTACATCATATATCTGTATGGTTCAGCCTTACATAGATAGGAAGTTGGTATTTAAAGGAATCCTGGTGGTTAGAAAGTACACTGCTCTTGCAGAGGAACCCAAACCCACATCAGGCAAACTCAAAACTGCTGTCACTACAAGTCCAGGGAATCTGACTACCCTTGCCTCTGAGGACACCTACTCTTGCCTATACATACACCTGTGTTCATCAATAAAAATAAATCTTTAAAAAATGAATCTTATTGTTACCACTGGTAAATGAGGGGTTGTGGGAATTACAGCAGAGCATGAGCCAGTTGAAGATTTGAAATCTGAAATGTGTGTGTCTTGTTTCTTTTCCTGTCGCTTTGGTGAAGAAGGTTTATCTTGGCTCACAGTTCAAGGATACAGTCCTTTATGGTGGGGAAATCATGGAGGCTGGAGTTTAAAGCAGCTGGTCACATGACACCCACAGTCAGGAAACAGAGATCCAGGAGTTCATGCTGCAGTTTAACTTCCTTTCCCTACTGATCTGCTCACAACCGAGCTCAGCCAAGAAAGGCTGGGTGTTCCCAGCTCAGTTCATATCATCAAGATAAGACAGTCATGCCCAGGGAGGTCTGTCTCCCAGATGATTCTAGATCCTGTCAACACTAACCATCACAGTGTGTGTGTGTGTGTGTGTGTGTACACGTGTGTACATGTGTGTACACGTTTATATTTATGTTTTAGATTTACTGTGGTGAGGAAAATTTGTTGATATCCATCAGAAAGTGTTGAAGGTTTACCAGTATGTCAGAGATAAGACTGATGGACTACAGATCCTTGGTGTGGACATATACGCAGAAGTGGTGGCTTTGTGGGTTATAATATTTAGAATGCTTTCATGGAGGAGAAAAGTTTTGAGAATTATTTTGAGAACTAAGTAAACTCCTCGGTGGGGAGGATGAAAGGGAACAAACATCTTGAGATAGCAGGTGAGTGAACAGATGTGGAGAGGACCAGCCTGACCCAGCTGTGGGTCTCACCGGTTCAGAGTCATTTGTGGAACTTTAACTGTGCAGATGTCAGAATAGTCAGCCGTGTTCCTGGTTAGCAGGGCATCCGTAGGCAGCAGAGAGCTGTTCCCTTGATGTGTACTGAGGAAAGGATTGGTGTCTGAAGCTGCGGCAGGGATTGGTCGGAGGAAGCAGAGTGCTGTTCTGCTGCAGTGTGTAGCAGTTTGTCTACAGACACCTGTCTTTCTAACTCCCCGGGCTTCTTTATTCTTCAGGTCAGGAGTGATCTGTTCTTGGTATGTGTTTATTATTTTTGCTTTATGTTCAGGTCACGACTAGATGCCAAAAATAAAGATAAACCACAGCTTCTGCTCTCTCACAGCCTGGAGGAGGAAACAAGCATATGGATGGTGGTTTTGAGTTCAGTCTCTACAGGTCTGGCTATACTATGTTGCTGACTACAGTAGGTCCCAGGTTCCATCTAAGAGTCATTGAATTCATGTACGCTTTTAACTTGTGAGACTTTGGGTAACCATAGAAACAAATGATCAAGGACTCTCAATTATATTTTAATAATCTCTTTTTTACTGTTACTTTAGAGATCTGATCAAGTTCCAATCTGAGAGAAAGAGATATAAAAATATCTACTAAATATCTCAGGGTTTACTACTTGTAAAGTTCCATGCTGGAAGCTGCAGGTACAAACTTACTTTATAGTTGAGTGTTGATTTCAGTTTGGAGTATTTAAAACTACCTTCTGGGGCTGGAGAAATGCTCGGTTGTGGAAAGTGCATACTGTTCTTGCAGAGGATCCAAGTTCTGTTTCCAGTACCAGTGTGGGGAAGCTTACAACACAATAAGTTTACAGCTTATACCCTGTAAACTCCGGCTCCAGGGAATCTAATGGCACTCAGGTGCAGAAGCCCACACACAGACACAAACACAAGATTAAAAATAAAATAAGATAGTTTTTTTTTTTTTTTTTTTTTGGTTTTTTTCGAGACAGGGTTTCTCTGTGGCTTTGGAGCCTGTCCTGGAACTAGCTCCGTAGACCAGGCTGGTCTCGAACTCACAGAGATCCGCCTGCCTCGGCCTCCCGAGTGCTGGGATTAAAGGCGTGCGCCACCATCGCCCGGCCAATAAGATAGTTTTTAAAACTACTAGCTTTTTATAGTTTGTGAAGCACACCCATGAACTTAACCTTATTTGAGCCTTTTCCTAGCATTTTGAGTCAGGCAGTGCTGGGGACTCCCTGGGTTATTATGTGGAAACAGGTTTGTGAGAGCTTTGTCTGGGATCACCTGCTGGGAAGGTCCGCAACCCAAACTAGAACTCATCTTTCCATTACTGGTTTGTTCTCTGTATGGCAGTGTGTATGTTTAAATTTGCTAAGTGGAATTTTCTAGATCAATAAAAACAGTCAAGGTGTTCCTTGGCTTACATTGGTTTTGTTTTATTGTATTTTGTTATATTGAGACAGGATCTCTGTGTAGCCTTGACTGTCCTGGAACTCATTCTGTATACCAGGCTGACTTTGGAATTAAAGGCATGTGTCACCACCTCTCAGCTGCATTTGTGTTTTGCGTTTGTTTTTGTTTTGTTTGCCCAGAACAAAACAAAATCCTGTAAGTTGAAATAGTAAGTCCCAGGGCTCCGAAAACACCTATCCACCTCAGTGTCTTGCCTTAGCAACAGTATACTGTAGTGTGAGCACATGGCTTACTGGACGGACACTGTCGCCGAGCATCGGGAGAGCATCCGACTACTCAGCAGCCTGTGGAAGGGCCCACCAGAATTCTAGGTACTTGGTACTGAATGCTTGTCACTGTCTCGCTATCTTAAAGGACTAGTAGAACCAAAGTTAGAGACCATCTGTAGTCTGATTAAAGAATGAAGATGCTCCTTCTGTTGGGAGGCAGACCTTAGTTCCCCTCCCCTCTAATGAGGACTGTACTTGGTGGCTCAGTTTTCTGCTGTGTGACTGCAGGGGTTACTGATAAGGTGTTCCTCCTGCCTTGCTTTTCCTCTGGGATCACTCCTGTGGGAGCAGGCATGTCCAACGTGTGACCCACAGGCTGCATCCCAGGCCATGTGCATCTCAGGATAACTGGATTCCACCCAACACATTTGTAGATGACACCATTCTCCCACAGTTTGGAAGGTTGGACACCCCTGCTCCAGAGCGTAGTTTCTCAGCTCTGATACACTTTGGCATTTGGGGTCAAGTAGTTGTTCATAGTTGCTGACTGCCTGGTCTGCTGTAGGATGGATGCTTAGCAAGCAGCATCTCTGGACACCACCTGCTAAGGTGCCAATTACATTTTGCTTTAAGAGTTGGTTGTGACAACCCAGAATGACTCAGATGTCCTCTGGGGGACAAAACGGCCCTCTTTTCAGACCCTCTACTGGAAGCCTGTGACGCAGCACTGTGAGGCGTAGATGGCAAGCACATTAGCCATAAGGGCGCCTCACCTTGGAAGAGGAGTTTCAGCCTCGTCAAATGTAAAAGTGACTTCGGGGAGAGATGGTTCAGCAGTTAAGAGCACTGGCTGCTTTTTCCAGAGGACCAGAGGACCTGAGTTTGATACCCAGCACCCACATGGCACCTCACCTGGCTGTAACTCCAGTGCCAAAGGATCTGACATCCTCTTCTAGTGGCTGCTGCATGCTCACGGTGCGTGTAGCCAAAGCACTCATTCACATACAGAAATAAAATTTAAAAGCAATTAGAGGAGACTTGCTGTGGTCCATGTCTTTCTGCAGCTTGAGTGAGCCAGAGCCACCTTGCTAAATTACTCCCTAGCTCTTGACTCGCAGCAGTGGGAGATAATAAACCATGTTTAAAGCTCCAGATTTTGGGGGTGATTTGTTATCCAGCAGAAGGTAATACCCTAAGTTCTGTGCTGTGGAGACACCAGTCCCATGCAGTTAATGTGCAACACATGCTTGTAGCCTAGATACGGAGTTAAGAGCTGTTGTGTGGAAACCTGTTCCATGCTTGTAAGAACTTCAGTGCAACATGATTAGTCAGGTATAGCAGATTTGTTTGAATGAATTATTTATGATTACTTTAAAAATTACTGCTCTTGAAACAGAAATAGAGAAGTGTCTCTGATAGTACATCGTAATGACTCTTTAGAAAATAGGGAGGCATAGCATACTCAGAATGCAGGAAATGTCCCATGAAACCCACAATTGGGGTATGGCAATAAAATAAGCACCCTTAGATTTGACTGCACAGGAGGGTCCTCTTGGAAGGACACTCATCCTCATGGCCGTTGGCAGAGGGCCTCCTTACTATTTAGATCTCAGCACAGGGCTGCTTTGAAGTCTTCCTGTAGATAGTGGTTCTCAACAGAGAGGACATTTTGTTCCCCTAGAAACCGCATTTTTAAAAAGGGGAGGCAGAGACTGGCAGATCTTGGGCATGTTGGCCTCCTAGTCCAGCCTACTCGGTAAGTTACAGACCAGTGAGAAATCAATTGTGTCTCAAACTACCCTTTCCAGCCTGGCAGTGGTGGCACACGCCTTTGATTCCAGCTCTTGGGGACAGAGGCTACAGAGTGATTTCCAGGACAGCCAGGGCCACACAGAGAGACCCTGTCTTCAAAACAAAACAAAACAACCCAAAACAACTAAACAAACTGCCTTTTCAAGTCAAAAGAACGAGATGGTGCCAGATTCTAGTATCATAACCACACGTGAAATAGAGTTTGAATTTCTTCTCTTTGAGCTTTCCATTTGTTTTTCACATGATTTAAGGGTTTTTAAAGAAATTTCTGCTTTTGGACATTTGTAATTTAGGGCAGAAAGTATAATTTCTCTTCTTTTCAAATACTGCTTTGATACGGAGAAGAAGGAGCCTTGGAAGCGAATTTTAGTGCGTAGAGCCAGGACTTTAGCAGCCTTTGCTGGAGGGTTAGCAACACATGAGAACAGTGTCTGAGTAATTCCTGCATGTCTCTTATGTGTAAGTTGTATTTTAATGGGAGTGTGTGTCCTCTGTGGTAAAAATTAGTATGTTCTGATATAGCATGTGAATTGGGAAGAAGCGGTGAGATAGATGTTCTTTGAGATGGTATTTTGTTATGTGTGTGACTAAGCTCCTATCAGTAACAGGGTGATTGGGTAGACTGCATTGGTGAGAATATTGCAAAATACAGATTTGAAAATTATTTGGTAAAATGAAAAATGTTTATGGTTTAGGGATATAGGTTCTAGATTTACATATGGTGATTATGACCATATACGTATCATTCAAAGGAAATATAATTGCTGCTAACTAGTAGTTTCATTAAGTTGACAGTGCCACTCAGTGACAGAGCACCACTGTGATTCATGCTTCTCACTCAGCTAATGACCTCTTTGAGAGATGGAAGCTTGTTAAAACACACACACAACTGAGGATAGCCAGGTGGTGGTGGTGCACCCCTTTAATCCCAGCTCTTGGGAGGCAGAGGCAGGCGGATTTCTGTGAGTTTGAGGCCTACAGAGCTAATTCCAAGACAGCTACACAAAGAAACCCTGTCTCAAAAAACCAAAAAAGAAAAAAAAAGAAAAAAGAATAAATCTGAAAATAGAAACACATACAGTTCAAAAATGTTAAAAGTCTGGCATATATTAGACGTTTCTTCTGTACGGATTCAGAATTTCCCTACGATAGGATCATCTTTGCTTCTGAAACTCGTTCTTTGCCCTCAATACCTGAAAGAAGTAGAGTCTTGCTGATTGCTGCATGTGTGAGACATGAGAATGTACTAGACTTTAAACTCTTCCTGTTGGGTTTCAAGCAGTTTCTTGTGACCAGGCTGCAAAGGCCATATACTTTGAACCCTACTCTGTTTGTGTCTTGTCTGTGTGTTTGAGACAAGTCTTCCTCTGTAGTCCAGATGGCCTCTACCATGTTCTTGCTGTCTCTCCCTTTCAGTCGCTAGGATTATAGGCATGAATCACTACCCCCAGCTTCAGTGTGTGTGTGTGTGTGTGTGTGTGTGTGTGTGTGTGTGTGTGTGTGCGCGCACGCATCTTTATAGGCTCACACTTGTGGATGTCAGAGGGCAGTTTGCAGTAGTCAGTTCTTTCCTTCTACCATGTGGGTCCCAGGGATTGAGTTCTCAGACTTGGCAACAGAGTGCCTTTACCCTCTGATTCTTTACCTGCTGAACTGGTTCATCAGGCCTCAATATGTATGCTTTTTATGTATGCTTTTTATTTTTTTATTTTTTATTTTTATTTATTTTTTTATTTTCGAGACAGGGTTTCTCTGTAGTTTTTGGAGCCTGTCCTGGAACTAGCTCTTGTAGACCAGGCTGGCCTCGAACTCACAGAAATGCGCCTGTTTCTGTCTCCTGAGTGCTGGATTAAAGTCATACGCCACCACTGCCTGGCTGTTTATATTGTTTTTTGGAGACAGGGTTTCTCTGTGTGACAGTCCTGGCTCTCCTGGAACTCACTTTGTAGACCAGGCTGGTCTCGAACTTAAGATCCACCTGCCTCTGCCTCTTCCCAAGTACTGGGATGTGCCACCACACCTGGCAATATATATATTTTCAGATCCTGGGTTTTGAGAAATGTTAAACTGTCTCTTGGCTGTTTTATTGGGCATTCCTGGAATCATATATATTTGTTATCACAAATAGATGATAAGTTTTGTGACATCAGCTATTATACTTACTGTTTCTTTGTAACTATAAAAAATAACACAATAAACCATGAGTGGTGGCTGGTCTCTAATCCCAGCACAAGTGCCTAGCATGAGGATTATAGATTAAAGCCAATGTAGACCAAGTTAGCAAGATCCTGTCTCGAAATAAAGCAAAGCAGTTTGTTGACTAGCACTTGTCTGCTGTGTGTCCAGCCCTGAGGGGACTGTTCAGAGACAACTGAGGGAACCGAGGTTTTTCCTCCTTATCTCAGAATAACTACATTATAAAATACTCTCTGGTGTACTTTTGTTAAACAGTTCTGGAGAGTGTCCTGGCAGTTAGGGTAAGCCCTTTGTACCATGACGGTGAGGGAACTGATGCACTTCTTGCCCTCAAGATGCCCAGGGTGAGTGGCAACAGCAGCTGTTATTAATGTCTGGTATTAGAGTTTTACAAAATTAGGGTTTTGTTAAACCTGCCATAAAAGCTTGTACTTTAGATTAGATACAAACATCATCTTTATTTTATATATGAGGTTGATAGAATTTAATTAACTTCCTCAAGATTATACGGTTATTAAGTGGCAGGGCTGGTATTAAAACCCAGACAGTCTACTTCCAGAGCCTAGCCCTTGTTTAACTACCTGGTGGGTGATAAATAAACATATAATAATCATTGTGATTATTGGGAGCTGCTGAGTCCCAGTGAAGCATCTGTCACCCACTGACCAGCGAATGGAGTCAGGTGGGTAGAACATGCATGCCTTGCTCTGGAGCCAGCTGAGAATGGCCTGCTTAGGTGGTCGTCATGATGTTTCCCCAGCCAAGCTGAACTTGTATGTGCAGTCACACTGCTGGCCTTCCCTGCTCCCCACAGGCTCACCCCAAGGGAGGACACTCAAGGTGGAAGTTGAAAAGCCACATCATGTAGGAGCCATAGCCATTTCCCCACTTACAAACCAATTTAGAGAACTGAGTTTAAAGAGTGGTCAGGACTCACACACTGTGGAAAAGGAGGGTTGTCTTCTTAGGGTTTGTGGAGCGTGAGGGCTGAAGACTCCCAGAGTCTCCCTCAGACCAGGTAGGTACATTCTGGAGGGGGTGGGGGCGACTAAATGAGCCCTTGAAGAACAGAGATTTAGTGGGGGGCGAGTCGGGGCTGGTGGTGAAGGAGCAGTAGTAGCAGCCTGTCCAAGTGGTGTAAGGAGCCGAAAGCAGCAGCACACGCGGAGCGGGCCTGATGGGATGCACATGTGGGCGCCACTGGTGGGTGGGCAGCCGGACCAGGTCATCTCATCTGACCTTTAGGCTGTGGTAGGAGATTTACATCTTATTCTCTACACCAAGGAAATTAGTCACAGTTTATTTGTTTGTTAGTGTTTTGAGGCAGGGTTTCTCTGGGTAACGGCCCTGGTTTGTACTGGAACTCACTTTGTAGACCAGGGTGGCCTGAACTCTGCCTCCCAAGTGCTGGGATTGAAAGCGTGCGCCATCATAGCCCGGCCCTATTTATTTTTTTGAGATTGTGTATATGTGTGTGGGGGGGGTAAGCAACATATAGGATTGGACTTAGGTCATCAGGCTTGGTGACAAGCAGCACCTTTACCTGCCGAGCAAAGGTGGCTGGAGCAACCAGATGGTCATCCGTTCACCCGAGTGACAGCGACAGGACGGGAGCTGTTGTGGGGTTCTCGGTGCTCACCCGCCTTCCCCAGCACTGCCTGCTATGTGGCCGCCTGGAGGGGGAGGCTTGGGAGGGCTGTGTGGTGAGTTTTCTCATTTCTGTGACCAGAGACCTGACGAATGGTTTAAAGGAGCAAAGGATACTTCAACTCTTCTTTTCTCGGAGTCTTTGTGTGGTTACCTGGACCCATAGACTCGAGCAGAGCATTATGGGGATAGAAAAGATAAGATGCCCAACCCAAGCGACCTCCTTCCAGCCAACTTCCACCTCCTAAGTAAAAACAACAACAACAAAGTTATATTTGTTCAATTTGTGGGGGTGGAGGTCAGAGGACATTTTTGAGTTGTTTTTCTCCTACTATTTGAGTTCGAGGAACCAAGCTCAGGTTGTCAGGCCCATCTGATTGGGCCCTCCTGTCTCCTAAGTTTTCAAGACTCTGTAGTTAGACATGGTGGCACATCTGTAGTTCTGGAGGTAGGGGCAGAAGGTTCAGGAGTTACCTTTAGTTATTTAGTGAGCCTAAGACAAACCTGAACTATTTGAGACTTTGTCTAATAACAGTAACAGAAGGAAACAGCAGTGTCACCGGCTGGGACTCAAGTGTTTTAACACATGCACCTGTGGAGGGCATGCCACGTTGAACCTAGGTATAGAGGAGGCTGTCGGGAGGAGAATGTAGGAGGCTGCCCAGGACATCCCTTGAAGAACTCCATTATCAGGAGTACACAATGCAGAGACCATTCTAGAAAGCCTGTAGAAATGTTGATATGGATGTCTGTAGGGATTAATAAGAAGAAGTGGAAGTGGTAACCATGCCAGATGCTAATCCAGGAAAGTGGTCGTTGGGCCAGGAATGGACTTGGGAAGGAAGAGCAGCAGTTCCAGCAGGCAGGATTGGAGGAGGAACGGGAGCTGAGAACAAGCGTCAGATTCCAAACTGTATGAATTATCTGAGAATTTGTGCCTTCTCAGGGGCCTCTCAGGCAGTGCCAGGGCCTCTGGTCCCTGAAGTATACTTTGAACAGCAGAGATGTAGGTTAGGAACTCTTATTTTAGTGCATGAAGGATCAGAAAATGCAAACCACTGGCCTTTCTTCAGTTTCTGATTGCAGTTCTAGTATGGTGTTCTGCTTTTTTAACTCCTCGAGTGAAGCTAACATGAATGGTTCCCATACCTTGAGAATTTGGAGAACTTTCTAACTATGGTGGAGTGTTGTCAAAGAACTTTAATAAAATGGGAAATTTCTGGAGCATATTCTGAAATGAATGACCCAGTAGAGGGTGGATTTAGTGAGCCTGAGCCAGTGGTATCTCTGGGTTCAGTTCTCAGTCTGTCTCTGTCATTCTGTCCGTACATCCACCCACACACACATGTGCACACACATGTGCATACAAATAGTATAATCCAGTATTACAAGGAAAGAAGGGGGATGCAGAGAAATGTCTCTGAGAAGATGTGGTTGGCTTCAAAACACTGTCAGTCTGGGGTTTTGATCAGAGGGGATGCCTTAGAGCAAGAGAGGCTGTGGAAAGCATGGTCCAGGGGCAGTTGGGGTAACAGGTGTGCATGAAGGGATGGAACTCCCTTTGACAGTTTATATTCTCTCAAGGAAAGTGTGTGTGTTGGGGGAGGGGGAAGGTTGAGAGGCAAAAATGTCAACTGATTATTTTAGAGTAGAGAATGGCCCTATGAAAAAGGTGGCACTATTTTAGGACATATTTGAAATTATGTTCAGAAGTTTAGAATTGTCAGCCGGTCTAGTCTGTACATTTTTTTTTTCTTCAACCACAGTTAGCCTTGTATTCAGACGTGGGTAACTAAGTGGTTGGGGTCACCTGAGGTTCGGCTATCCAAGGGGAGGGTACAAGGGAGTGATTATCACTATTGAGTAATTAGGAGACTGAAGAAGGAGCGGCTGGAGAGACAGAGTGATGATTAGGTCGGCAGCTTCGCGGTAGTCAAGGTGGAGTAAACTAAAGCAAACTGAAAAGCAGGGTGGGGTGCTGGAGTGCGACCCTGAAGGGCTGTCTGAGGTGGAGTTTCCTGAGGGTCAGGAAACAAGGGCGTTGGATGTGCCCTCCACTTGGATGTTGTGGTTGCCAAGAATGTTGACAGGAGTTGGGAATGGAGGGATACTCTCTGATAGGACAGAATTTTGGTGGGTGATGGAAAATTCTAGTCAATAGATAACAACAGCAGGGCTGAGGGTTTTTCAGAATTGCAAACAGGAAAGCAAATGGGAAGTAGTAGTTTTGAAACAGTGTAAGACACCTGTGCTTACAGGGATGCGTGTGTGCAGAGAGAGTGCCCTCTGATGGCAGGACTGTCGGAAGTGTCTGCTTAGCTTACTGCATAGAGAGGTAGACAAGGCTCAGAAAGGAGGCTGGACTGGTCCAAGTGTTACACAAATCAAACTGACAGCTAATGATTGAGGATCCATGTAGGCTTGGGGGTGAGAGGAGGACTCCTGGAGTAAGGGAAAGTTAGCGCATCGATCGTCCTAGCTAACGGCGATGCTGCGCTGTCGCTCGTCAGTGTTTTCTCCCATCTTTATTCCGAGGTCACTGTGTCCATCACTATTATAAGTGTTTATCCTCTCTGCCACTCCTCCCTCCTCCCTGCTCCCAGAGAGCTTCCCACTGTACCTCAGTCTCGAAAGTGCCCAACACTTTGGAAAGAGCTTCTTCTTCTGAAAGCAGGGTGATTTCTGAGGCCTTTCCTTTGATCAGCATCTTGTAGCAAGGTGACAGAAGCCTGGTCACAGGGTACATACAGAGATTATCAGTGTTGTTTCCTTTGGACAGATGGGCCGGGCGGTGGTGGCGCACGCCTTTAATCCCAGCACTCGGGAGGCAGAGGCAGGTGGATCTCTGTGAGTTCGAGACCAGCCTGGTCTACAAGAGCTAGTTCCAGGACAGACTCCAAAACCACAGAGAAACCCTGTCTCGAAAAACCAAAGGAAAAAAAAAAATAAAATAAAGATACTCCTTTGGACAGATGGCTGCCTGGCTTCATGAAGTGTATTCTAACTCAGCCACACCCATTTTATAGGTTCGTATTCTCTAGCTGCTCTCAGGCAACAACTGCAAGCTGAGTGTGAGGAACCTTACCTAGGGTCTGGAGAGTATAAAACCCTGTTCTCTGTACCTCTCTGGGAAGCACTTGCTAGCACTGATGTAGGCAGTGGGCGGAGTCATTGTAGTCTTCATCTTAGTCTCTCTTCTTTCTGTGTCCTGCCACACATTTAAGTTGGAAGTGGAATTGCCTTGATAGTATTAGAAGTAGTTTTTGGAGCACTCTTTTTTATTTTTATTTTTTTTATTTATTTATTTTTGGGGGGGGGTTTGGTTTTTACGAGACAGGGTTTCTCTGTAGCTTTGGTGCCGGTCCCGGAATTAGCTCTTATAGACCAGGCTGGCCTCGAACTCCCAGAGATCCGCCTGCCTCTGCCTGCCGAGTGCTGGGATTAAATGCGTGAGCCACCATCACCTGGCATGGAGCACTCTTAATGATGGATTTTTGTTGTTGTTTTTTCTCCTTAGTGCTGCTTTTGATACAAAGACAGGACATCGTGTGGCAGTGAAGAAGCTGTCAAGACCGTTTCAGTCCATCATTCATGCCAAAAGGACCTACAGAGAGCTGCGCCTGCTGAAGCACATGAAACACGAGAATGTAAGTTCTCATGTCCTTGCACAGACCAAGGGCTTTGTGTGCACTGCTGCAGATGCACACACACCACACTGGGGCTGTCGGGTTGGGTTGTGCTGCTTGAGGATGATGGTGGTGCCTCTTCCCAGAACTGTAGTTTTATTCCAGGATCTTAAGAAGCACTTGATTTTTTTATTTTAGTTAAAAAAATTTATGTATAGTTTCTGTGATTTGTGTCTGCCTGCTTGAGTTTATGTGAATCATGAGGTAAAGGGCCCTTGGAGGCTAGAAGATGTCAGATTCCCTGGAACTGGATGGAGTCACAGGTGCTTAGGAGCCACTATGTGGGTACTGAGAACCAAACCTGGCTGCTCTGCAAGAACAGCCAGTGCTCTTAACTGCTGAGCCCTCCAGCCCCCAGTACCTTTCTCTGTATGTAACTCTTTATTTTATGGGTATGTGTATTTGCATGTGTGCATGTGTATGTGATGTCAAAGGAAGCTTGTGGAAGTTGGCCCACAGTGGTCTGTAAATCTACTTTCAGGGATCAGATACGCACTTCTGGCCTCGGCTAGCACTGTGCACATGTGGTTCACAGATATAACATGCAGGCGAAAATACCTATGTACACAAAATGATAGAGTTTTTGAGGAAAGATGGAGTTTTACTTTTTATAAGTTTTATAATTATGTATGTGTGTCTGTGTACATGTGTGCAGTGCCGTGGAGAACAGAAGAGGGTATCTGGAGTCACAGTGCTTGTGAGACACCTGACTGTGATGCTGAGAAGGGAACTCCATGCCCCGAAAGGATGGCCGAGCCCCTCTGCCACCCCAGGAGATGGGTTTTGGTTATGCACACTGCTGCTTAGCAGCACTGTCATTGTATGTCAGGATGGTCAGGGCCCAGTCTTAAAGGCCCCATACTCAGATATTAGTGGGTTTTGTCTTTTAAAGGTTTGTTTGTTTGAGACAGGGTCAGTCTACGTAGCTCTGGCTGGATTGGAACTGCTGACCCACTCCAATCCATTGATTTGTTTTTTTAAAAAGCAGGCACAAAGTTGAATGTCTCAATTTTCTTTTCTACTGACATGTTTAAAGGGGAGATGGGAAAAGACCAGAAAACTTACACTTAATATAGAAATTGTCTCAGCTTTCAGATTATCCTGCAGACATTTGTTAAGCACTTAAGATATAGAAGCAGTTCTGCACCGTGAAGAGCCAAGACTGTCCTGGGGAGATAGATGTCTCAGTGGCTATGAGCTCTTGGTACTTTTATAGAGGTTACCAGCAACTACATTGGGTGACTCACAGCTGCCTGTAATTCTAGCTCCAGGGTATCCAGTGCCTCCCTCTGGCCTCTCAGGATACACATCACATGCTCATACACTCTAAATATTTAAAAAACAAAACTTCCAGCAAGTTTGACCTCCAAAGACAATAGCAACAACCATAACCAGGTTCTTAGAAGTCATCACAATATTCAATCTTTTATACAAAAACGTCTAATGGTAGCAAATGACAGAGACACAGTCACAATGAGGGTAACCAGCTGAGTCAGCTGGCCTTTTCTTGACTGAACTTGAAGCCTTGCTCTCATACACCTGCTCAAGGGCCGGTCCCTGAGAGGCAGCCTACCAGCTGCATCCTTAGCTGTCTGCACAGTTAGGACAGAGCTTGCTTGCTTGTCTGCAAATACTACATATCTTAAATTTAAAAACAATCCTCAACACCCCCAATACCTAAGAAGAAATGATGTTAACAGGTCTAAAACAGAAATGCAGTGGGGTAAGCAAGTCAGTCCTCGCACACCAGTGGAACTGGATTTGGAACCTGTCCTCTTTCCACTGCAGACCTGGTGGGTGCTGTGGGAGCCCACTGCTTTCCTACTGATTCATTTCTCTGTGTTCTTGCAGGTCATTGGTCTGTTGGATGTGTTTACGCCCGCGAGGTCCCTGGAGGAATTCAATGATGTGTGAGTGAATCTCTTGCATTTGCAACATCAGCTGGAGGATGAGGATGAGCAGGTAGCCCACAGAACTGCTCAACAGTGCTCAGACTCTAGGAGAGTATTCTGTCCCCCACCTCTCCTGGGCTCCTGTGGGAAGCATAGAAAGTAAAGATTATGCATGATGCACTTTAGCACTTTTACTGTCTCCAGCGCAGTGTGGCCTGTTCAGAGTCAGCAATGAGTCCTTAAGAAAATTTCAAAGAGTTGCAAAAGAGGGAGTGATGGAATTTTGACTATAATTTTTTTTCTTAAAATGCCTGTCCACATAGATGTTTCCCTCTTTGAGCCCTCAGGGATAGGGAGGTGATAATGAGGCTGCTGATCCTTGAAAGTTTTTGTACTGGGGCAGATGGCAGCCCCTGCGTGTTGGAAAAGATTTCTTCCAGTCTGGTGCCTCCTGGAAAGCAGAGCCTGGGATCCTGTCCCAGCAGCCGGGAGTAGAGAGCTGGGGAAAGGTCTCTAAAACGGAAGGAAGGAAGGAAGGAAGGAAGGAAGGAAGGAAGGAAGGAAGGAAGGAAGGAAGGAAGGAAGGAAGGAAGGAAGGAAAGGTCGTGCATGGATGTGTTGTAGTGGCCAGTCACCACTGAGAGCACTTGGGCATAGGAAACGGCAGAATGCACTCAGATGGGACCAGTCTGGTGATCGCGCCTAAGGTTCGCTCCACTGCTGATGAATGCCTCCCCACCACGACAGCTTCCCTAGTACCTGATTAACACTGTATTGTTTTCAACTTGATAGACCCGTAGGGTCACTGATGGCTTCTGGGCATGCCTGTGGGGATTATCTTGAGTGAATTAATAGATGTGGGAAGAGCCATCTAAATTGTGTGTTGTAATAACCCGGCCGCCCGCATGGCTTATGCCCCAAAATAATTACACGGAAACTGTATTCTTTTAAACACTGCTTGGCCCATTAGCTCCAGCCTCTTATTGGCTAGCTCTTACATATTGATCTAACCCATTTCTAATATTCTGTGTAGCACCACGAGCTGGCTTACCAGGAAAGATCTTAACCTGCGTCAGTCTGGAGTGGGAGAATCATGGCGACTCCCTGACTCGGCTTCTTTCTCCCAGCATTCTGTTCTGTTTACTCCACCCACCTAAGGGTTGGCCTATCAAATGGGCCAAAGCAGTTTCTTTATTAATTAACCAATGAAAGCAACAGATTAGAAAGAGATCACTCCCACATCAATTGTGGCTGGGACTATTCTCTTGGCAGGGCATCTGGGGCTGAATAGGACAGAGAAAAGCAAGCTGAGCATTAGCATCTAACTCACTCTGCTTGATTGTTGCTGCAGTGTGGTCACCTGTCTTGGGTTCCTGTGGCTGTGACCCCACTAAGATGAACTGTGAACTAGAGTACAACCTTCTCCCTTAAGTTGCCCTGTCCTGCTTTAGAGACACACTGTGCTGTAAGAGAAGAAACATCTTTTAAACATTTTTATGTCAATGGATCTTTTGCCTGTTTGTATGACTGTGCACCATGTGCATTCAGTGCCCACAGAGGAGGGAGGAGGGTGTCAGATCCTCTAGGACTGGAGTTACAGATGGTTGTGAGCCATTGTGGGTGCTGGGAATTGAACTCAGGTCCATTTGGAAGAGCAGCCATTTGCTCATAAGTGCTGAGCCTTCTCTCAGCCCGGAGAAGAAACGTCTCAAGGACAGTTAGACGTTTGGTCCTGTTGCGGTGCTTGCATTCCTAAGTGGAAAGGATCTTTATTGTAAAAGTCAAACAGAATTGTAGGACATTACTATTCGTCCTGAACTTTCTATGTTAGCTTTCTTTCTCTGTGACAACATGCCTGAGAACATTGTCTTGTGTCAAGAGAAAAAGGTTTTTTCAGTTCATGGTTTTAGAGGTTCCAGGTCATAGTCAGGCCCGTGGCTTTTAGGTATCTGCTAGGGGTGCCAGGTACAATGGTAGGGAATGTTGGTATAACAAAGACCATTCATCATGTAGCTAGAAAGCAAAATGAAGAAAAAGACCAGGATTCCAGTTTTCAAATCCATATTCCTAATGACCTAAGCCCTGCTGCCCAGAGGTTTCACTGCTCCTAATACCCTTTGACACATGGGGTGGGGGTGGGGGGCAGGTCACTCAGCGTCCAGATTATGGCACTTCATTCCCAATGCTCCCAGTGCAAACCAACTTTTCTCCAATCTTTTTTTTTGGGGGGGGGGGGTATTTAATCTTTTCCCAAAAACAAGCAGGCAGATACATTTTCACTTGTGTGTTACCTTAATAGAAGGGAAAAAACAGAAGGAGAAGTAAATGACAAAGACGGGTGGAGAGGAGGAGGAGAGGCCCTTCCGCCCATGTGCAGGAGCTCAGCTGCATTAACCTGACCCTGCAAATGAAAGTTTAGGACTGGCAGTAACTAAGAATGACATGCTGTTCCCACAGCCCTGTCTGAGTGCCAGAACAGAGGCTTCCAAGGATTGCCAGAGGCTCCACACAGCTGAGCATAGACCATGGAGCCTGCTGCAAGCTGTGGTTGGAAAAGAGAATGTTGTGGAGTCTGAATGGGGAACAAATGCTACTGCTGTGTCTGTGATTTGCTTTGGAAAATGTCAGTTAGGTCTGAGTTTTACCCTAGGATTTTTTATTGAGGATAGACTTTAACAGGGAAAAAAAATGGTTTATAGACTTGTAAGTGTTGTGTTTTGGTTTAATTGAGCGTCCTGGAATGGAAAATGAGCCTGTTTTCTTACATTGAAGACTGAGACCTATCTGAAGGGTTAAATTTTACTGATTATAATTTTATCCCCATAGGGAAGCCCACCAACTATCTAGTGTCTCCCTAGCAAACTAAAGTTACCTTCATTGACTGAGCAAGTCCATGACTGGAGCAAAGCATCTGTCTTCTGTTAACTCCAGCTAGATTCTAACAATTCTTCTTTTGTGGGGTTTGTTTTTTTCCAAGACAGGGTTTCTCTTTGTAACACTCCTGACTGTCCTGGAACTAGCTCTTGTAGACCCCGACTGGCCTCACACTCACAGAGATCCACATGCCTCTGCCTCCCAAGTGGTGGTGTACCACCATCGCCCAGCTTGTTTTTGTTTTTTTTAAGATTTATTTTTTATTATTTTGTATGTGTCTAAGAGTGGCTGTGTGTGTTTGTACCTGGTGTCTGTGTAGTTCACATCTTCCTTCTAGAGCTATAAGTGGTTGTGAGCCACGGTGTGCGTCCTAGGAAAGCAGCCAGTGTTCTTCATCCCTGAGCCCCAGCTCTTCTGTGACTTGAGCAGCTCTCAGGTTCTACCTGGTGAACACTTCCCGAACGCTGAGTCCCTGCCAGACGACTAATGTGCTCTACCTAGAAACGGGGAACCTGGGCCTATTAGGAAAGTGTTTTACTGCTGACTTTTGTGATGTTGATAGCAGTCAAAAATTAGCGCCTGTCCAGAGCAGTGCTTATTTCTGTATTCTTCAGAGCCAGTAAAGAGCATACCCAAGAGAACAAACTTTTTCAGTACAATTGCAGGGTTTGCAGGGCCACACCGATAACAGTTCTGTCCGGTGTTACACCATTGTCTGTGCTAGAGCTTAGGTCTCCTAAAAATGTTTGTGTCCACTGAGAAAAATAGGCAATCAAACAACACCCTGAGGACCAACGATGAAGGTTGCTGGATGCACAGCAGGCTCTGATTTTGATATGCATTTCCCATGCTAATTAGCAAAACCTGTAATTGCCTTTCAGGTGTACAGTTCACTTTTGTCTATCCTCTTCCTGTGTTTGTGCCTTTGTTTCAAGTATCACTTTTCATTTCCTTATTCAGATTTTTGCTTCATCGCTAAGACCACATATACCTGCCAGAAGGGAACAGTAGGTTGTGCGTTTTGTTTGTGACCAGCAACCTGCGGGCACTGGGATGACTTGGGAAATGAGCATATCTAATTTTGACTGCTGTCTCACTTGGTGGGGCAGGTGGCAAATTTTTACAGAGACACACATAGGAGATCATGTGAGCACTTCTCTGGGTGTTCTCAGTTATCGCCTGGAGTATTTCATTGGTGTGCATTCTGACCTCATACTGCAAATATTTGGAAATGCAGAAAATTTCAGTAGATGGTATTGGAATCCAGAAAGAGCTGCAGTTTCTCCCAACCATTCTTAACCATAGTGGTTCTCTGCCCTAGCGGAGTAGGCAGGGGGAATTTTAGGACTCCTCTTGGGAACTGACTTGTCATGGGTTAAGTGGAGATGAGTCTTCCAAGTCCTTTCCTCCCTGTTTATAGCTTCTCATTCCTGGTTTCGTCCTTCCTTCTCTTTGTTTCATTCATTCATTCATTCATTCATTCGAGACAGGAGCTCACTCTGTATCTCAGCTATGGAATCCACAGAGATCTGCCTCTTGTTCCATTTCTGCTTTGCTCTTTATTAGTTTGTATTTGAGGTGGGATATCATGTATCCCAGGGTAGCTTCAGATTTACTATGCAACCAAGGATGACCTTGATCTCCAGCTTCTCTGCCTTCTTCCCAGTGCTTGGATAACAAGCAGGAAGCACCATACCCAGTCTATGTTGTGCTGGGCATAGAACCAGGGCTTCATGCATGCCAAGCAAGCACTCTGCCTCTATCAACCTAGCCACACCCAGTCCCCTGCTTTGTTCATGAAGAGACACAAGAGCTTCTCAGTGGCCCTCGTTTGATGAGAGCTGGTGAGCAGTTGATCACTAGGCTGGCCTTGTCCCTGTGGAAAGTGCAGTTCCCCAATAAGCTTGAACATTCTGGTTCAGTTAACTAGAACTGAATGGATCAAGTCAGTGAAGACTTCAGGCTTCGCTTTTATTGATCCTATTTGGTGTTTGTATCTACCTCTACCAGACACAGCTCTCACCCTTGAGGAAGACAGCAAGCACACATAGTCTATAATCACTGTGTTGAGATTATTGATGAAGAAAAGCAAAATTTAAATGAGCACATGTTTTGCAGTGTAGTAGATTTGGAGAGCACCCCCCCGTGGCCTGTCTCTGCACTTGAAATGACCTCATGTGACTTACTTTCCACTTCTGCCTCTGTCCCTGTGTTCTTCCTCTAATACCGACAACCAGCTATATCCCCGACAAAGCCTCTGTGTGGTCTCCACCATGGCCAAGCTCTCCACATTTGCTGATTGGCTCTCATTTCCTGTCGAATCCCTGTGCTCCTAGCTGAGCTGTAACCCCAAGTCACTGTGTCCCTTGGTCTGCTGGGTTCTTTGTAAAGTTGTCAGCTTATATTTCTGCCTGTTTGCTCCCGTGCCTTGTGAGTCTATTAGAGAGGTTGCTTTCCTTTCCTGAGTTGTTAGTGTTTGCAGCAGGCACACGCCTGCAGGTATTACTTATGGAAGAAATAAATGCAAACACCTATTGGGTAGAGAGTACTAGGGGGTCTCAGACATTGCTACCCACCCCAGCTGATGTTTCCAGAGAATGCTGTGCAAGTAGTCCCTGAGCTGGTGCTCAGTTGGCGTTGAAAAGACTAAGAAAGGAGAGCCAAGCCAGATATCCAGAGAGAACTGGGGGTGAAGTACTGCAGTAGCTCAAGGGCTGTCATGGCAATGGGGCTGGAGAGATGGCTCAGCAGTAAGAGCCCTGGCTGCTCTTCCAGAGGACTGTGGCTTGTTTTCCAGCACCCACATGGCGGCTCTCAACTCTCTATAACACCAATTTCAAGAGATTCCTCTTCTGGCTTCTAAGGGTACCAGGCACACACGTGGTGCACATACATACACACAGGCAAAGCACTCATACACATTAAATAAAAATAAATCTTTTTTTTAACATTTATTTACTTATTATGTATACAATGTTCTGTCTGTGTGTATGCCTGCAGGCCAGAAGAGGGCACCAGACCCCATTACAGATGGTTGTGAGCCACCATATGGTTGCTGGGAATTGAACTCAGGACCTTTGGAAGAACAGGCAATGCTCTTAATCTCTGAGCCATCTCTCCAGCCCCCAAAATAAATAAATCTTGAAGAAAAAAAAACAGATGTATATTGGGGAGAAGCTGAAGTGGTGGGGGACTAGGTTATTCATGACTTTATAAGCTAAGGAGATTGCCCCAGGAAAGAGATCAAAAGGTCCGGGGCATGGCGTGGGGCTGGGAAGGGGAGTAAAGGCTTTGCTTTTATGTGGTGTGACTTCCTTTCAGCTCCGTCTCCAGTTGCTCACAGCACAGACACTCCGCAATATTCAAGGAGATTTCCTTGTAGCAGAGTAGTTTTTCTCCTGAGTGTAACAGGGTCAGAACTGGACTGGTTAGCGGCTGGAACAGAGGCTTTTTTCATATAGTGGTATTCCTCATTAGCTGCTGTCAGCTTCTTTTCTGCTTTGGATTCCTGGAAACACTTCCTTAGTTCACAAACATGGTCCACCAGACATGATGATACACACCTTTAAGCCCAGCACTCTGGAGGCAGCGAGAGGCAGATTGGTCTGTCTGCATAGCAAGTTCCAGACATCCAGGGCCATAGAGAAACTCTGTCTTGAAAAACCAAAACAAATAAAGACCAGAACCATGGCCCACTGCAGCCACGAGCTGAAACTAAAACATTCAGACGATCTGTGGTGCCAGCTGGTTGTAGTAGCAGCTCAGCTCCAGTCTGGAGGGGTTTTCTCTCTTATCCTGAGGGAGGAACGTTTGGGATCTGATTTTCGCTTTTGAAAAGAAGTGTTCTGTCTGCTCTTTGGTGAGGACTGGTGGTTAGTGTCATCTCCTGGAGTGGGTTTAAGCCCTGTTTAAATATGGAAGGCAAGCTCTGCCTTTTTGTAACTGCTTTGAGTGGAGCCAGTACTGGTGGAGATAGCAGGCTAGAGCAAGAGGCTTTTGTTTTGTTTTGAACCTTCATTGTATTATGCTTTCAAAAGGTATGGGAGGGGAAATCTTGACAACTGGGTGTCACCCAGGCAGGACTTAGTAAAGGGGGCTCTGAGACAGGGCACAGTCTAGCGTCCTGGAAGTTGCCAGTCCTGAGTCCCACCTGGTGCTGGTCCAGTGCATCTCACTGATTCATGTCCCCGGGGGATATGTGAGGGACTTAAGTTTAGAGGGCACCACCTTCTCAAGAGAGAAGCAAGATTCGAATCTGGTTGTGAAGTCATCATTTTGGCCTTCAACTTACGATATAATCTCACTTAATCTTTTAAAGATTTAGTATTAGGTAGCTTTCCAGCTACAGTGCACTGCAGACTTCCTTATTTTAGGAATTTACTGTTTAGTCCAGTGATGGTGTTAGGCGTGTCTTCTCAAATGTCATGAAGTACGCTCGCCGGAATCAAATCCTGTAGAGACACATGGCTCTCCAGCAGTGCCCCTTTCCAAGTGTCTGTCTTGCTTCCATGGTGCTAGGTGGAGCCAGGCTTGACTTTTGAGTGAGTTCATCTGTACTTGTCCTTCCATGTCCTGCTCACTGCCATGAACAGAAACTCTGGATAGTGCTGGCTCATGTCCTCTGTTGTGTGATTTGCTTTGGAGGTCCTTCTATATGTAAGCTGAAATTTGATACCTGGTGGGCCTAGATTGACTTTGGACCTTGTGGGAACAGCATGGAATGAAATAATAATTCTACCACAAGTAGTGCTGTATTCTAGGAGCAGTGTCCGATTTCTTCTATGGAAATGACCGATTGTGTGATTGTGCAGTGGTTTGACGGACTCGGCCTCCTAGACATGTCTGTGATAAAATGCATTAGAAGCACTGAGCCCATTCATTCATCTCCAGATCGTCCCATACAGTTAGTTATGTGTGGTAGAGAAAGGCACTGAGAGTTACACAGGGGCGGGTGGTCTATTATGTGTGCTGTGTGTTTGTGGTGGTGCAGAAGCATGTGTGCTGTGGTGCACGTACAGAAGTCAGAGGACAACTTGGGGAGTTGGTTCTTCTCCATCCACCATGAGTCCTAGGGGTTGAATTTAGGATTTCGTGGTGAGTGCTTCATGCACTGAGCTATCACAGTGCCCCAGTCAGTGTTCTTATGTTTACTAGATTGTCTGCCAGTTGGAGACTAAAAATAAGATAGGTTCCTGAAGCAGGTATTTGAGCTGCACACATCTAATCCCAGCGCTCAGGAGGATGAAGCAGAAGAATGTCCAGTCCAAGGCCAGCCCAGGTAAATAGTGAGACCTTGTCTCAAAAGCTCCAGGACTGGGGGTGTGATTCAGAAGAGTGTCTGCCAGCATGCACGAGACACTGTGTTCAGTCCTCAGCACTACCAAAAAAATGAACGGATGGAATTAAGAGGGGATAGTGCTGTGCTCTTGACAGTCTTCACTAGATATTCAGAAGCTATTAAATCATCTAGAGGGCGGCTGGAGAGATGGCTCAGTGGTTAAGAGCATTGCCTGCTCTTCCAAAGGTCCTGAGTTCAATTCCCAGCAACGACACGGTGGCTCACAACCATCTGTAAAATGAGGTCTGGTGCCTTCTTCTGGCCTGCAGGCATACATGTAAACAGAATATTGTATACATAATAATAGATAGATAGATAGATAGATAGATAGATAGATAGATAGATAGATAGATCATCCAGAGATAAGGTATCCTTGGTTATTGTGACATCTTAAAATATTAAAATTTTATTAATTTATGTATGCATGTGTGCATATTGTGTAAATTTTCATGCCACACAGCCTGCATGTGGAGGCCAGAGGACAACTTGTAGGAGTCAGTTCTCTCCATGGTGTGGGTCCTGAACATGGCCCTCAAGTCGTCAGCCTTGGCAGCTGCCTTTGATTATAGTCTTTGAGGCTGGGAACATCACTGAAATAAAAACTACCTTGATGAAAACACTTCAGAGAGTCTAATTTACTCTTTTGGGTTTTTTGTTTGTTTGTTTGTTTTTTCAAGATAGGGTTTCTCTATAGCTTTGGAGCTTGTCCTGAAACTTGCTTTGTAAACCAGGCTGGCCTCGAACTCATGGAAATCTGCCTGTCTCTGCCTTCCGAGTACTAGGATTAAAGGCCTGTGCCACCACTGCCTGGCTTACTCTTTATATTTTTAAGAATTACTGTATGGGGCTGGAGAGATGGCTCAGTGGTTAAGAGCATTGCCTGCTCTTCCAAAGGTCCTGAGTTCAATTCCCGGCAACCACATGGTGGCTCACAACCATCTGTAATGAGGTCTGGTGCCCTCTTCTGGCCTGCAGACATACACACAGACAGAATATTGTATACATCATAAATAAATAAATATTTTTTTTTTAAAAAAAAGAATTACTATATGTATATGTTAGAGGGTATGTATCTCGAGCTGGAGTTACAGGCAGTTGTGAACCACCTGACATGGATTCTGGGAACTGAACTCGGGTACCCTGGAGAGCAGGAAGCATTTTCGCTGACCAGCTATCTCTCCAACCTTCTAATTTACTCTTTAAATTACATGTAGAGCTCATCTTTTTCCTTAAGGCTGTATAAATATGCAAGTTTTAGGAAACTGGCTAAAATCTCACTTTAAAGTCACAAGTAGGCCAAATCCTTCTGGTCTACTTATGACAGTAGACCACCTGAGCACTGTGAGAGGCAGCTGAGCTTTCTGTCATGGAGGAGACACACCTACCCTTACAAACTCAGCCTTGTGGTTCTGCTCTGCTCTTTGGTGGGGTGAAGATGTTGGGTTTTAGAGTCTCTGTGGCAAACCTGCTGGGCTTGAATGCAGTCACTCCCATATAAAGGCAGGCTTACTACTCAGCACCACACCTATGGGAAGCTCTGGACTGCCCTGTTCCTGCTTCCTTTAGGGTAGTGCCAGTAAACAGCCTTTTGCTAGTCATTCCTGGAAAAAAGAAAATTACACTTTGAAAATCTAAGGGCACACCTGTTTTAAAACCTACAACATAGGACTGGAAAGATGGCTCAGCAGTTAAGTTGGGTCTTCCAGAGGACCCAGGTTCAATTCCCAGCACCCATATGACAGCTCACAACTGTCTATAACTCAGGTTCCAGTGGATCCTATTCCCTCCCAGAGACATGCAGGTCAAACACCAATGCACATAAAAATAAAACAACCTACAACATGGATTTACAATGAGGTAAAAGTACGATGATGAGATTGCAAGTATGTGATCCTTATGGGCATGCAATTAGTTATACTGTAGATTTCTCCTGCAAAAGTAAGAAAGCTGATGGGACGGGACTGGGGTGTGAATTAGAGGACTGCCTAGCATTCTTGAAGCCCTAGGTGTGATCTCCAGCACTGTTCTGTTGCTGTGAACAGACGCCACAAACAAGGCAGCTTACAGAGGCAAACATTTAATTGGGGGCTTATAGTTTTAGAGTTTTTAGAAGGGCCGTTATTATGGCGAGGGGGGCACTGGTGTGGGCTCACCTCCAGTGAAACCTCCAACAAGGACACACCTCCTGTCTTCGGGTCAATTTTGCAGTGATGAAGCACCATGTCCAAAAGCATCTGGTGGTGATGGGGTGCTAATTCACCTACTGTTCCGTACCATCAGAAGTCGTGAAGGCAGGAACTCGTACAGGAGCCTGGAGGCAGGAGCTGATGCAGAAGCCATGGTGGGCTGCTTACTGGCTTGATCCTCATGGCTTGCTCAGCCTGCTTTCTTATAGAACCACCCACGATGGACTTATCTCCCTCCCCCAACAATCACTTAATCATCACCATCTTCGATGTTTTCTTTTCACCTCAGTTTTTTCTTTACAGAATGTGGAAAAGGATTCAGCAAGCAGGAATGGGTATAAATGTGGTGAGATTAGATTGCCAACTTGCAGATGAGGTTTTGACTGTCATTGTGGTCTTCCCTGGATTGTCTGTAACTGCTCTTCTGTTTCTAGGTACCTGGTGACGCATCTCATGGGGGCAGACCTAAACAACATTGTGAAGTGTCAGAAGCTTACTGATGACCACGTTCAGTTCCTCATCTACCAGATCCTCCGAGGACTGAAGGTACAGCCAGTAACAGTGTCGTGTGGGGAAATGAATTCTCCCCTCTTTTCTGTCTAGTGAGGACCTACAACAGTCGGGTTTTCTTATGAGAGACTTAGAAGAGTTACAGAATCAGCCAGCCCTGCTGGTCATATATTTCCCAGGCCACAGATTTCTATGAAACAAGTCTAAGTGTTGTATCATCCGTTCCTTTCATCCTTCAGTCTGAATATCCAAGAGGGGGTGCTGTTGACCATGTTGAAAAGTCTTGATACAAGCTTGTATCTTGTGTAATCAGTATGATATTCTGTCTTTAAAGCATCCTCAGGCCTTGGCTGGCCTCTCTGTTTGCTCTCAGGACTGGAGAGGTAGAGGAAGGAGGACCACTGTGGGCAATAGATGGGTGCCAGACCATCCAGGGTTGGTCTTGGAGGGGAGGGTGCTTTTCAGAGATCAGAGCTCTTACTGAGGCTGCCATCAAGAAAGAGAAGGCTGACAGCCCCAGTAGGTGGGGTGGGGACCGTAGTCAGTGTCACCAACCGAGTAGCGAGAACCCCCTGTGGGCCTGGACAGTGCTTACCGGCCGAGGGAGACCACTGCAGGCGTGTACCGGATGTGACGTGGAAACTGACGCTCTTCTCTTTTGCAGTACATACATTCAGCTGACATAATTCACAGGGTAAGTCTTGCGCCTTTGGCAGTGTGGGCGGGGCTGGAAGAGCGACAGTAGTTGAGGGCTCTGTCGAAATAGTGATGGCTTCACCCTTGCGCTTGGTGTAGGCCGGTAGAGGAGCGCTTGCCTGTGTACCTGCTGAGGGCTGATTTGTCTCGGACACTGACTGTCGCTTGGCAGTCTGCTTGTCTTCTGTGTGTCTGCGTCCTCTGTACCAGGAAGTGAGGGGACTCATTGTACATCAACTTGATACTGTTCTCTCCACTTGCTTCTTAGGACCTGAAACCTAGTAACCTAGCTGTGAATGAGGACTGTGAGCTGAAGGTAAGGAAGAAAGCATAGAACTTTGAACTCTGACCTCAAAGTAGATCTCATTAACAAACCTTTAATCCTAGCACTCAGGAAGCAGAGGCAGGCGGACCTCTGAGTTCAGGCCAGCCTGGTCTACAGAGCGAGATCCAGGACAGCCAGGGCCACATAAAGAAGCCCTGTATCAGGGGTGTGGGGGAGAAGAAAAAAGAAAAGAAAATTAGAAATATAGCATGTTGGGCTAGAGAGATGGCTCCAAGACTAAGAGTATTGGCTGCTCTTCCAGGGGTCCTGAGTTCAGTTTCCAGAAACCACATGGTGGCTCACAACCATCTGTAATGAAATCTGGTTCCCTCTTCTGGCCTGCAGGCATACATGCAGACAGAACACTGTATACGTAATAAATGAATCTTTTAAAAAAAAGAAAGAAAGAAATATAACATGGTAATTGTAATAAAGGGCATTATAATCTGTCTGTCGTGTTTAGGGATGTTAAGCATTCCTGGAACACTCACTATTAGTTTTCTGAAAAGAAAAATGGCAGAAACTCAATGATTCAAATAAGATAGAAGTGAACTAACCATCTGTAAAAAGTAAGTAGTACTACAATTTTTAATGAATTTTTGAAAAAGGTAACATACAAGGAGCTAGAGAGATGGCTCACTTCCCAGCACCCACTGAATCTAGAGTATCTGATGCCCATTTTTTGTCTCTCTGGGCACTGCATGCTCTTGGGGCACAAACATACATGGCAATCAAAATACCCATACATATAAAATTGGAAAATTAAAAAAATACAGTAAAATACACCCATTTTAAATTTACCTTTTTTAGCGTTCTAATGTCCATATAACTACTACCATTATAACATAGTAATCTCCATAACTTCAAAAATTCTGAGTATCTCCTCCTAGTGACCCTTGCCCCTTACCCTTCCCCGTGCTCCAGGTAGCCACTGATATGATTTCTGACTCTGAATTATTGTTTTATAATAGAATCATGCACATTACTGTGTTACGGGTTCTTCGTCTGGATTGTGTGCATCATTATTCTCATTCTGTTGCTCAGTAGCAGCCCATCCCAGAAGCATACCAAAATGTGTAGCCTGTCTTCCTGTGACTGGGCACCTGCCTCTGTTCTGGTTTGAGATACAGCTATTGTGAACGTCCCTGTGCAGACCTCTGTGTGGGCATATGGCTTTGTTGTTCTTGAGTAAACTCCTAGCAGGGGATAGTGTGCTTTGCTGGCATCTTTCTTTTTAAAAAGTTCTTCGAGTATGTTTGCCGTGTATCTTGAGTCAGGTTGGCAAAGCCCATGGAATGAGAGAAATACCATTTTCTTTGTCATAAGGTAGCAGAACTTGCCTGCTCCCATGCCTGATCTCTGCTCTTGCCCTTAGATTCTGGATTTTGGACTGGCTCGGCATACTGATGATGAAATGACAGGCTACGTGGCTACCAGGTGGTACAGGGCTCCTGAGATCATGCTGAACTGGATGCACTACAACCAGACAGGTGCTGCTCCAGTCACCTGCCCAGACCTGACCCAGATGGGGGAGGGGTGCTGCTAACATGGTTTGCAGATGACTCATGCTGGGTCTTTACCAGTGGAGAGTGGGCTGACAACTCAGTATTCCCGGGAGGTCCAGCATTCACCAGTAAGGAAAGTGCCCTTTTGTGAGATATTTTGTTTATCTTAATTATATGCTAACTTACACGACCTGTGGAGCCCTTTATTGGGTGACAGTTTTAATAAGCTTATTTATTTCTATAAAAAAAATGATTGTTGAACGTCAGGTGTCTTAAGTGTTGATTTGAATCTTTCACTCCCAGTTTGAGTCCAATCTGTGGCCATGAACATGAATAGAAACCATGTCTGTGCTTGTGTTCTCATTACTATTCCAGTGGATATTTGGTCCGTGGGCTGCATCATGGCTGAGCTGTTGACCGGAAGAACGCTGTTTCCTGGTACAGACCGTATCCTTTACCACGTTTTTGCCCTGCTTCTCATCTGTGTTCGGCTGTTGTAGATGTGTGTTTCCCTTACTCATTTTTGAGGAAGGCTCAGGTGTTGCTTTGGAGGTCCGTCCTCTTGTTGAATAGCTCACCTTGCCAAGCAAACAAGCTTAAAACTTAGCTGTCGTCTTTTTGCAGCCTGTCCTTATGAATGAGTTTAGTCTTCTGCAAACCCTTAGCAAGCGTGCCCAGCACCTAGAGCTCAGAGGGATCATGTTCTCACATTTGCTTACACTAAAAAGCCTGTGGCCCTGTTCTGACATGCCTGCTGACTCTTGTCCTTTTTGTTGAACAACAAGCAGTAGAAGCAAGAGGAGAGAGTCTCCTGTTGTGATTTTGTTTTCCACACAACATCGTCCCTGGTTAGAGCCAGCCCCACTTGAGTCTCATACTCCGCACCATCTGGGTTCTGGGCACCAATCACCCTTTCTATCTGCTGGGCATGTGTTCTGTGACCTAGTAATAATATCGCCAAATATGGTTTGAGACCTCTCTCCAACTCTGCCTGGGGAGAATGTTTAGATAAGAATGTTAAAACACAAGCTTAAAATCAGTCCTCAGGAAGCGTTTCTGCACAGCCTGTCATAGCCTGGAAGTGATTTTGGTTGGGCTCTTAGAAACGACACAGCAACCCGGGCTTCATCTAGCTGCAGGGCTAGATGACCTGCCACACCCGAGTCTGTGAACTCACGTGCTGTCCTGGCTGTTTCTTCTGGACAATGTCTTTGTGAAGCGGAACCTCAGCTCCTCTGGGTGCTACTGGACCAGAGTCCAGCCTCCCCGTGCTCAGCTCACCCTGTTGCTCAGCTCACCCTGTCACTCTCTGGGACATCAGCACCTAGAACATCTTCCTTCCCGTGGGATTTTGGTTTACATCTGTTACGGTCCAGGCAGAGAGGACCCTTCTGCTGTTCTCTGAGCCTGCCCTGACGCTGCCCTCTGGTCTCTTTCCTCCTGTGTCTCTCCAGCTCCGCTTTGGCTAGTCCTAGACATACATACCTTTATAGGCAGACAGACAGCAACATCTGTAGGGGACCTCTCAGTTCCTCACTTTTGTAGTCCAAATATTCATGGGTTAGGGGCCCAGACCCTGGAATTTAGATTTAAGCCCTTTTACTTCGAATTATGTGACTTTGATCAAGTTTCCCAAGCTTGGTGTTTCTCAGTTTCCTTAACCATAACATGACATTAGTGTAAAGTCCAGAAGGTGATTGTGAGCCACCAGGGAGTGCTAGCAGCATCTTCACTATGACTATGTCAGCCACTTGCCATGACCACAGATACCTGAGAGAGGATTTAAAGAAAGGAAGATTTATTTTGGCTCATGGACTCAGAAGTCTCAGTCCATGGTGAGACTGAGCATCGTGGTAGCGGGAACACAAAGCAGAGGAGTCTGCTCACTTCATGGTAGCCAAGAACCAGGAAACAGAGAGGAGATGGGAGAAGAAAGAAGCCAGGGACAAAATAGGACAGATTCCCAATGACCTACTTCCTCCCACCAGGCCCCACCTCCTAGTGTTTCTGGCACCAAAATAGCATCGCCAACCAGGGACCAGACCTTCAGCAGGAGGCACTTAACATCCTAGCCCTAGCCTCTAAAGGCCATATTCATCTTTTTTTTTAAAATATTTATTTATTTATTTATTTATTTATTTATTTATTATGGATACAATATTCTTTCTATGTGTATGCCTGCAGGCCAGAAGAGGGCATCAGACCCCATTACAGATGGTTGTGAGCCACCATGTGGGTAGCTGGGAATTGAACTCAGGTCCTTTGGAAGAGCAGGCAATGCTCTTAACCGCTGAGCCATCTCTCCAGCCCCCGGCCATATTCATCTTATAGAGCAAAATGCATTCAGACCACATCCAAGAGTCCAGGTCCTCTTGAGTCTCAGAAGTGCAAGGCAAACTCTGAGCTGTTAGCCCCTGTTAAAAACAGATTATATACTTCCAGTATTCAGTGGCATAAACAGTCTGATCCAAAGGTAAGGAAGGACCAGACCAAAGCAACATGAAACACAGCATTAAAATTCCATAGTTCAGGTCCGTCATTAGAGAGCCAGGGTGGTGTGAGCTGAGTTCCAAAGGGCTTGAGCAGCCCAGCTCCTATGACCTTGTTGGGTGTATCCATATGGCCTCTCTCTTGGCTCACTGCCTGTAGCTGTCACGGTCCACATTCTGGGTACTTGTGTTTCCTGGACCTCTTGCATCATCAGCTTCACCCTCACAGCTTCATGAGTCATGCTCTCGGGCCACTCACAGGAAATCCAGCCCCAGCGTACATAGCCAAGCTTCCCAGACTTCCTTTGGAAGTCTGGTGGATACTTCGGCCACCCTGTCCTTGGATTCTGCATGTCTCAAAAACCAGTATCATGTGAGTGACACCAAGGTTCATTGCCAACTTGGGCAGTAGCTCGCTTTTCTTTCTTTCTGGAGCATGGCTGCAGTGACCTGTGAGTAGCTCAGCACTGACTGATTCCTGGGAAGACACTTCCTAAGTGGCCCTTAGTGGGCAGGGGTTCTGGAGGTGCTCTTTTTTTTTAGGGATGTTTTGGATGAGTTTACACTTTGTAGCCTGAACCTACAGTGGTTAGGGGGGGTCTCTGGTGATTTTTTTGTCTTCTCTGCATGGAATTTTGTTTGAGCCGGTCTTAGTTTGTAGCCCATGCTGACCTAGAACTCACTGTGCATCTCCAGCAGCCTCAACCTCACAGTGCTCCTTTTACCAGCTCCTAAATACCAGCTGCCTGTGCCTGGTGCTCAGGGCTGACCAAGCCCTTTGGAGCTCAGCTGCCAGCACCCTGAGCCTCCAGTGATAGACCTGGAACTGTAGTTTTCTTGCTGTGCTGGTTCTAGAAACTAGAACTCGGTGTGCCTGACAAGCACTTTTCCAGCTGAGTCCCATCTCTGGGCAGCTCTGCCAGGCTGGTGGCTTGAGTATAATAGGAGTTAACCTACTTGGGTTTAGTTTAACGGAGTGAACTAAGCAGGCTTAGCAGACCTCTTCCATTTTTCTTAAGGTCTTGATGAGTCAGGTTCTCCTCACTGCCTTGTTCTGATTTCTAGAGTTCTTCCCAAGGCCTCTGGAGATCATGCTGACTCCACAGCAGCTGGCCTCGAAGGCCTGAGATTTGAGGGGCTCCTTGATGAAACAGTGTGCAGGCTGCCTCTCTGCTGGGTTCAGTCTCCTATGGGTTTGTGGTTTGCTTCTCTCAGTCACTGTGCCTTTGGGATCTGTTATATGGGTGTTGTCACAAGCCTGTGGTGTATGTTACTTGATGACTGATTTGATTTTTGTGGGAAAGTGTATATAATGTAAAATTCACTAATTTACTCCCATTGTGATAAAATTTCCATTAACAAAATTAACCTCAACAATTTTAAACTTTTTAACTTAACAGCACTAATTAAATTCATGATGTTGGACAGTCCTTGCCTCTAACTACTATGCTTGTGACTCTAGAAGACACTTCCATCTGGCTTAATAAGAGTGTTCATAGTAGTTGTGTAAAGAGTAAGCCCTTCTCTAGAAGCTTGCCTGACTCTGTATCAAGTGAGTTCAGCCAACAGGACTTAGAGCAAAAGAGGGAGACTGTAGACTGTCTTGCCAAGTGGAATCCTAACCTTTCCCAGATGCCACCAATTTTGAAATCTGTGAGTGTTAGGTATTGGAGTCATTGGTGCCAGTACCTCATTCAGCCTAAGAGCGGGGAAATGTGTAGCCTTTTCCTTATGTGTATCCATTATCTACCAGTGATTACAGCCTTGGCTTGTGTCTTAGGGTTTTATTGCTGTGAAGAGGCACAGCTGCTCTTATAAAGGAAAACATTTAATTGAGGCTCGCTTAGCATTTCAGAGATTTAGTCCATTATCATCATGGTGATATATAACAGTATGCAGGCAGACATGGTGCTGGAGCTGAGGCCTGCATCTTGATCCAGAGGCAGCAGGTTGTGAACCCTGTGCCATATTTGGCCTAGCTTGAGCATAGGAGACCTCAAAGCCCAGTCCACAGTAGCATGCTTCCTTCAACAAGGCCACACCTATTCCAGTAAAGCCACACCTCCTAACAGTGCCACTTCCAGTGGGAGCCATTTTCCTTCAAACCACCAACAGCTCGTTATTTTTCTTTCCTATATAATCAGATAAATTTCCTTTGTGCATAAAAGCCCCTCCCCCCATTATAATGGCCATGTTACTCTTAAGATGTAAACTGTGCTCTTGAGAGATGACTCAGTCGCTAGGAGCATTGACTGGCTTTCCAAAGGACCCATGCTCAAATCCCAGCATGATGGTTCACAATCATCTGTAACTCCAGTCTCAGGGGTCCGGTGTCTTTTGGTCTCTGTGGGCACCAGGCATGCACATCTGCACACAGGCAAAGCTCGTGCACATGAAAGTAAAGATTAACAAAAGGATGCGCATGAGCGGTGCTGGGCTGCTGTTGCTGCTCTGACCTATGTAATGTCCTCCGTGTATCAGGTCAGTCGCAGTGCAGTGTCGGTCCTTTCTTCTTCCCCAAGCATGCAGAGGGACATTGCAGACATACAGGACAATAGTCCTATGAACCCCGTGTCTGCTCCACCCAGATGACGAAATGTGGGTAGTTAAGCAAACCCACTAGAGTATCTATCATATCATATCTTGTCCATTGCTTTCCATTGTTGAGTTTCTTTATTTTTCTCATTTTTTTCTTTCCTTAAACTCAGGGAGGGACTTATAAATGCTAGGCAGATACTGTACCACTGAGCTGCATCTCCACAGTTCTTCCTCAAACATTGAAGGCAAGTATCTTATTTAGGGCTGGAGAGATGGCTCGGTGGTTAAGAGCCTCCATACCAGCCACTCTTGAAGAGGGAGGGAATTAGTTTCCCGCACCCATGTCAGGCATCTTACAACTGCCTATAACTACAGATCTTTTGACCTGTCTGCACACAGACACAAATACTTGAATTAAAAAAAAAAAGTGTCCGACGGCAGGCATGGTAGTCACATACCTTTAAGCCCAGCATTTGGGAGGTAGAGGCAGGCAGATCTGAGTTTGAAGTTAGCCTGCTCTAACATGTTCCAAGCCAGCCAGTGCTCATGGTGGAACCCTGTCTCAAGAAAGAAAAAAGAAAAAAACAAGTGTATGTTGAAGAAGAAAAGTATTTTGTGAGAGTTGTTGTGGGAACTCAATATCCTTTAAGGTATTTGCTCACTTTGGGCGTGGTCTCATGTACTGTAAGTGCAGACTAAAAGTGCGTGCGGCCCTTTTTTTGCTGGTTCAGTTCCAGTTCCCAGTGCAGAGAGAGGACTGGATGTCCACCCTTGCTGTGAGTTTGTCCCCAGATAAATAAGCCTTTGCTATGCCCCGTTCCAGGCTACTGTGGAACTCTGACACATCTGCAGAGTTTGTTGTTTGCTCTTTGTCCTTGAAAATGTATTTTCCTAGAAAAGAGCAGATGTCTCATGTTTGTCCAAACCCTTAGGAAATATTTGTGTGTGTGCTAGTGAAATTTGACTATGTCCATAATCCAGAAGAGAAGGGAGCAGGTGGGTTCCACTGGAGCCTGTCCTCTCCTCTCCTGTCCTGTCCCATCATTAGAAGGACTGACTTCCCTCCCGGAGACTTGTTGAGCTCGGCATGAGGACCCAGCACCTGGGAGGCTGAGGCAAGGGGATTTCTGTGAGTTTGAGGTCAGCTTGAGTTACATTAATTTTCAAATTATTATCCTTTCCCCTTACCTGGATATTCTGCCTTTGGCTTCTGTTAACAGAGAATTGATTTCAAAAGTAACCTTGGGCCTAAATTGTCTTTTTCTTCATATTTTTATAGAAAGACTCAGGAAATTTATGAGTTAAAATTTTGGTATTGTCACCCTAATTGGAACATATTTTAAACTGACAGTAAACATAGCTTCTGTGCAGGGGAAGAAGGGCTGCACAGTTGCGAGGGGCAGCCCACTGTGGGAATGGCAGACTGCAGTGAGTGTCACTGTGCTCTGAGGTGTAAGCCGGTTGGCAGCTTTGCCGTAGGTAGTAGTGTTAGCATTGGTGGTGGCAGTGGTGGCAGCGGTGGTGTTTGCGTGCTTTGCCCAACAGCTTTCAGCTGCTAAGGCGGTTTCTTTTATAATGTGTTTACTGCCTTCCAGCTCCCAGGCTGTGCTGCAGCCACTTCCTCCACACTGGGCGCTGTGCTCATGGGGTGCGCTTTAGACTCTGAAAGCAGCAAGCTTCTTACTACTTTGTTTCTTTTTGTATAAACTGCATAGAATGTGTTGTTGTGGGCTTTGAGAATAGGGCAGTGAGTCAAGTTGAAAAGCATAGCTGGGCAGTGGTGACACATGCTGGCATATCCCAGAGGCAGGCAGATCTAGGCCAGCCTGGTCTACAGTGTGAGTTCCTGGAAAGACAGGGCTACACAGAGAAACCCTGTCTTGAAAAATCAACAATAAAAGAAAGAAAAGCATATTGCAAGTCTCCGGATCAGCCAGCATTTGTCAGGCCAGCTGCTCCAGGCAAGGGGAGATAGATGATGCCACCCTGCCCTCTAAACCAGAGTGGTCAGGCTGGGCTGGCAAGAAGAGATGGCAGTGACTTGAACGGAAATCTTCCTCTGGTGGAAAAACAAGGTGGAATGTTTAATAGAGGTATAGAAAAATTACTGGGGAGAAAAACCAAGCGTAAATTAGGACTCCAGATAACTGCTATGTACGTTCTGGTAACCCCAGTCCTGGAGTGGAGGGAGGAGACTTGGTTTAGGTCACCTTGGCTACATAGTGAGTTTGAGGCCAGTCTCAAATAAGCATTTCCAGAAAGACTTCCTGTTTGAACAAAACATAGAAGGGTCAGGAAGAGGAGAAAATGCTTCATGGCGGGGAGTAAAGTCTGTCCTTCATAACAAGCATAAAGAGGCTTAGAAGTGCCTGGATGTTGGCTGTGAGTTGAAGCCTTGACTCCATTCCAGAATAGTAGTTTGAGACAGGCAGAAAAAGTGTAGTGACGTTTCACAGAGGGGCATGAGTGCGAAGCTGCTGAGTCACTTAGGGCTTTCACCCTGGAGTGCTCGCACCTGCAGACAGGGAGAAGGCGTGGAGCGCTTGCCTGCTGCTGAGTGAGCTCCCTTGTCAGAAAGGCCGCTGCTCCTCAGAGCAGCTAGGATACAAGCCAGACTGGAGACCCGTACTCCTCAGCCACTTCGCAGAGTTCTGAGGCATACACCGCAAAACCAGCTGCCAGGGGCTGGAAGGATCTGTTTCCTCCTGTTGCACGTGTCATCTTGCAGCAGCTACTCAGATCGCATGCTCCTGGGAGGTCGAGGTGTGAGTGGAGCTGGATTTATGGAAACCAGGTGGCTCTGTCTTCAAGGAAGATCCTCCTGTCTACCCCGAGTGACCAGTGCACATCGCACCCTCCCTCTGTCCCCACCTGGACACACCTGCCTTAAGCTTCACTTAGAGCTTATGTTTATATTTGCAGTGGCAGGGTTGTTTTGTTTGGTTTTGGTTTTGGTTTTTTAAACCATTCTCTACCTTGAGAAATATCTTATGTGGGTGGCCTTGCTTCTGGTTTGCCTTCAGTTTTCTGTAGGATGCAGTTGCTGGGTGTGTTGGTTTATCTCTTAAAGGGCCAGCTCAGTGACCGTTGTACGCTTGTGAGCTGTGAACCAGTGTGCAAACAGCAAATACACAGCCTTGTTGCACTCCAGGAAAGCTTCATGTATGAAACAAGCAACAGGTCGCGCCTTACTGTCATCTTTCTAGAATCTTCTTTTTAAGCAGATTTTTTTTTAAGGCAAGATGCCATCTTATTGCATAAGCAGTTCCAATAACTAGGCAGCTGTGCTGTGGTTTGCAGAGCTGTTCTTATTAAGTTATGCTGTCTTACCTCTATGAAAACCAAATCAAGAATATTGTCATCTACTCTGTCTGCACTTTAAGTGTTGTTTGTACCTTTTATGTACTAGATAATAATCTAGAAATTAGGTATAGAATGTGGGTGATGGCGTACATCTGTCATCCCAACACTTGGGGGCGGGGGTGAAGCAGAAGGATCCTGAGTTCAAAGCCAGCCTGGGCTGCATAACCTGCAAAATGAACAAGAGCTGCTTCCCACCTGAGAAAGTAACCAGGGATAGATATCTTACACGCCTGGCCTTGCCTGCCTGTGCACTTGCTGAAGGGACGAGGCACAAGCACACAGACAGTGCTCAAAGAGTAAGGGGTGTCAGGAGGTTGGGAGGGGGCGTTTAGACTGGCACGTGGAGAAAGGATACAGTCATGCAGATCCTGGTCATTGGCATAGATCTGAATAAGCTATTTAGATGCTCACAGAAAATACTAAAGGCCATTTCAAGGTGTTTTTCCTCTGACTAAAGGCAGTGAACAAGTGGAGTGTTTGATCTTCTGGTGGATACATGCACATTTGTTCTGAGTAGACAGCAAAGTGCTGAATGCCAGAATGAATATGGGCCCTTTGTCTTTGTGCTTAAAACATTACATGTGACATTAGCTAAACCTTTGTATTCCTTCACATTGATAAGGTTGAAGCCCGGTGTACTCAAATTTATTGGGCCACTCTTGATAGAAACCATAGTGTGTTCCCTCTGCCAGCTGGCTGTTCCTAGTGCTCTGCCTCGTAGGGGAAGGGGGAGGTGTTCAGAGGCACTCTCAAGAGGGCGGGCTTTGGGATCAGAGCAGGTCTCCCAACTGTCTGTCAGATTGCAAACTGACTAGGTCAAGCCTTAGGGGAATAGTCAGAAATAGACCACATAGCTGTGTGCTCTGCTGCTGTTCTCTGCAGCCCTCTGCTTGCTAGCACTCCCTGCTTAGCTGCCTCCTGGTACCTTGGTAGAAATGAGATGGAGATGTAGGCTGGACCATGGGCTGCGTAGCACGGCTTGTTTTCCTCTGCTGTCTAAAGCCCAACCCCAGTGGCTTTACTTCTGCTGTGTGATATTGACAGATGTGTGTGTGGCAGCACTTTTGAATCTTTGTACAGGAGGAGTGTGTCCTGGAAGTGCAGCCTGCAGAAACCTTCCTTCCACCTAGGCTCTTTCACCATGTTGATCTTGTTTGGGGGTTTTAATTTTCATTGTTGGGATGTTTTGTTTGTTTGTTCTGTTTCATTTTGTTCATTGTTTTTGTTTTTCCACTTTTATTTTGTCCCGACATTTTCCTTTATAGTCCACCATTAGATATTGATCAGTTGAAACTCATTTTAAGACTCGTTGGAACCCCAGGGGCTGAGCTTCTGAAGAAAATCTCCTCAGAGTCTGTGAGTTAATGCCTTGATTGTAATTACTGCCCTTTTGGGAGCCACTTGCCTTCCGTCATTCTGCACTTTGACCTTTGAATGTTTGTGAGTGTGTGTGCTCTGTGCATGTATATGCACACATGTGAGCCTGCATGTGCCTGCTTGCATGCATGAGTGTGTTTTATTCTATCTTTATCTGGGTGTGGACTTAAGATCATGGGAACCCCTTTGGGGCAGTTGTATGCTAATAAAACTGAGAGTTGAGATTCCAGTTCATGCTAAGAGATTAATGGGAAATCTGTCTACTTCTGAGCTCTCGCTTCTCTCTGAGATTGACCACATGGTCAAAGGCTCTTTCTGCTTTCTGTTGAGAGTCTATAATCTCTGAGCACTTACCATGTGCTAGTCTGACATCATCTCTGGGGGGGTCACCTGCTTCTTTACTTCCCTTGAGGGGCTCGTCCTGTGCAGGGAGCCTTCTCATGGGGCTCCTGTCCCCCACCCACCCACCCACCCCCAGACCACACAGAGAAGCTTGCTCCACTCCTGACAATCTGCAGACGGCTCTGAGCTCCTCTAGGTACCTTGGTCAATACAGTGACCTATGGAGGCCCTAAGAAGGTGACTCCAGTTTGCTTTAGCAATTTTTTTTTAAACTGTTGGTTGCTTTCTGAGGCCAGAAATTTTGAGGAAGCTAGGAAAGCCCCTCATTCCCTCTTATGGAAATAAACTGAGGAGCCAAGCCCCAGCTGTGCCCTCCTAGGTCCTCCCACCACTTCCCAGTACAGGGGCCCTCTGCCCAGTTGGGTAACAGGAAGCAGACAGTAACATATCACCTCGTCTGGGAAGGTCAGGACCCAGTATGTGATATAAAGGGTCGTGGAGCTCAGAACAGCTTTGAGTTTCTGTTCTGAGTGTGTAAAATGGTGTGCTAGACACGTCATAGTGCATCCTTTGCTTGTTAAGATAAGGAAGTGAAGACACAGAAGCCGTGACTGCCTGACTCACACCTTGAGTCACTGGGCAGAGGCAGCGGGTCCCAGGTGCTCTGGGAATGGGAGCTCATCTTCCTGCACTTGCACATCAGTGTGAAAGTCACTGTCAGAGGGTGGGCCCTAGCCGGAGAGCCAAAGCTACGAGGGGCCTTTAGAAAGGAAGGGCTGTGGGGTTTGTGTTAGCGTGTTAAAAGAGTGGCTGGACGCCAGGTGGTGGTGGTGGTGGTGGTGCACGCCTTTAATCCCAACACTTAGGAGACAGAGGTAGGTGGATCTCTGTGAGTTCAAGGGCAGCCTTGTCAACAGAGCAAGTTCCAGGACAGCCGGAGCCAGGACTGTTACAGAGAAACTCTGTCTCAAAAAAAAAAAAGACTGGTAAGAGGACATGGGGCAGGGTGGGGCTTGGGAAGGAGTCCGGCTAGATAGAGGATGGTGTTGAGATGTCCTCTTCCCACCACCGTCTGCCTTGTAGGTGTGTGCTGCTTGCTGTAGGTTCTGGAACACACCTATGTGAGAGGTAATATGTACCACCACTAACCCATCATCTCTGTTTAAGAAACAATGCTGTACACGTGGCCTAGTAATGAGATGTCTTTATCTTAACATGAAATGGACATCATACATTTCAACAGTTCTACTGCAGCCCTGGGCAAGATTAAATCAGGTACCAAAGTAAGCATCCTCTCAATAATATTCTGTTAAACATAGTAATGAGAAAGGAGCTTTTAGCCTACATAACTGTCATGAGTGGATCAGGGTAATCTACATGTTTAAAAGTTTTGGCAAGGTTGATTTAATGTTGATGACACCACCCAGTACTTTTGAATCTCAAAGCACATGATGCCAGGTGTGATGGTATAAGCTTGTAACCCCAGCACTTAGGCAGAGGCAGAGGGATTGAGGAGTTTGAAAGTGGCCTAGGCTACATAGCAACTTTGAGGCTAGCCTAGGCTAATTTGTAAGACATTATTAAAAAAAAAAAAAAAGGCAATGATGGCACACACCTTAAATCCCAGCACTCAGGGAGGCAGAGGCAGGTGGATCTCCAAGTTTGAGGCCAGCCTGGTCTATAGAGTTGAATTCCAGGACAGCCAGGGCTATGCAAAGAAGCCAGGTGTTGAGTTGTAGCTTAGTTACATCAACAAGACCATGGGTTTCTTTCCCAGAAGCTCATAAGGGTGAAGAGCACAAAGTGCCTAAGTACAGGTGGGGAAAAAGCCAGGTGAGTAAAATTACTGAGAAAATTGAAAAATGAAAGACGTTAGTGAAGACTCGCAGTCAACAGAATGCTATAGATACTTCATTCCTCCCAGGAAGAATGGAACAGTGACGCCAGCAAGACAGGCACATAGGACCTGAGTAGCAGAATGTCGGGATGGGTTAAATAGTCATGATGGAGGCCCGAGGGCAGAACTGACTTGGCCTGGCACCTAGATTAACCAGAGAAGGAATAAACCACAATATTAAGAAAGCAAAGCCCTAGCCGGGCAGTGGTGGCACACACCTTTAATCACAGAGGCAGGCGGATCTCTGTGAGTTCGAGGCCAGCCTGGTCTACAAGAGCTAGTTCCAGGACAGACTCCAAAGCCACAGAGAAACCCTGTCTCAAAAGAAAAAAAAAAGAAAGCAAAGCCCTTTAGAAGTCTTTCTGATCCTTAGATAGGGGGGCAGCAGGGGCAGGGGTGTCTGATCCTGTTTCACAAAAGCAGACAAAGCCAGATCTTGTACATGTGATTCCCAAGGAAAGAGTTGGCAGGACTTGGGTGTATGAGACCTAACTGAATCCTGCCCTGGCTGGTTCACTCTGAGGCCCTGTTTATTCTTTCTCTAAGCATGCAGAGTATTGTTCAGAATGTAGTTTGCTGGAGGGTAAGTCTAGAGTCTGGTCAGAGGGACCAGCCCGTCTTTGGGCTCAGTGAGAAGGGCAGTTATATTAACAGTAACCTGACGTCAAACAGCGTTTGGCACACTCGAGCTAATGCGGAAGCGGCATTCAGAGGAGCCATGATGAAGTGCTATTATTTGGCTTGGTGTTTATTAAAGATGAGACGTCAGTTGAAGGATGAACTTGATACTTAAGGGAGTAGAAAGGAAACTCACTAAACCATGTTAAGATTTAAATGCCGTCATCACTTCTGTTTTGAGAGGGAGTGTGTGATACACTGGCAGTGGGCTCTTAGATTTTAGGAGCTGTAACTTATAGCTGGTAAACTGATTCTTAGGACCCGCACGGTGGGAGAAGAAAATTGACTCCTACAACCTAGAGGCCCCTGACCTGCACGCATGAGTGGTGTGTGTGACCTGCCCTTACCGCCACGCACAAACACTGTAGAAGTGCAGTGAGTAAAGCTTTCCCCGCCAGATAAACACGGCGCTTTGAACATTCTGTTCATTGACGCTAATGTGTTGTTCACTCACTGTAGGTATGGCGTAATTGTGGTGTGCTGGTACCAGCCTGTGCCTTCTGTTTTGCTTTTGCCATCAGCTTCGTAATGTACCCTTCTTTGCCTACCTATGTGTTTGTGGCATGTTGTTGGGTTTGTTTTTTTTTTTTTGAGACAGGGTCTCTCTGTGTAGCCCTGGCTGTCCTAGAACTCACTTTGTAGACCAGACTGGCCTCAGACTCACAGAGATCCGCCTGCCTCTGCCTCCCGAGTGCTGGGATTAAAGGCCTGCACCACCACCGCTCAGCTGTGGCATGCATCTTAAATGTAACATTGCCAGTGTTTTTGAGACTTGGCATAGCTCAACACCCACTCTCCTGTCTCAACTTGGGGTGTGACTCCTAGAGAACCTGTGTCCCCAGCACCCAGTCTCTTCCCGGGTGGGCCTAGTAGATCTTCCAGTTTCCCGCGTTTAGTCACTATTGTCCCCATATTCCGTCTTTGCCATTGTGGCAGACAGGTTTTAACTGTTGGTACTTCAAAACAGTTCTCTGGCTAACATCCTGGATCAAGGAGCGTTCTGCTTCCAGGAAACTTGAACTATTTAAAGTAAAGTTGACACTTAGGGAAAAGCTAGTTTTCGTGTCTGCATGGCTACTCACTGGCTAGGTGCCTAATAGTACCTGCCATTCTCCAAAAAAAAAAAAAAAAAAAGTTTTGGGGGCTGGAGAGATGGCTCAGAGGTTAAGAGCACTGACTGCTCTTCCAGAGTTCCTAAGTTCAATTCCCAGCAACCACCTGGTGGCTCGCAGCCATCTGTAATGAGATCTGGTGCCCTCTTCTGGCCAGCAAGCATACAGACAGAACATTGTATGCATAATAAATAAATAAATCTAAAAAAAAATGTTTTAGCACGTACCTTAGACTCTGAGCTGGGGCAGATGGGAAATAGAGCTGTTTTCTTTGGGGATGGCTTTTAGACTTTAAAAACAAAAACACAGCTAGAGTTGATTTTTGCACTGTGTGTTTAACAATACCCTTGACTAGGCGTCTAAGATATTAACCAGCTTCAGCAGATAATGCGTCTGACGGGGACACCCCCTGCTTATCTCATTAACAGGATGCCAAGCCATGAGGTGAGAACAAACAGCACATTCAGGGAGGTCTAACTCAGAGGCCACCTTCTCGTTGTAATGTCTGTGTCTAACCAGCAGTTTCTGATGTCACCAAATGCTTGCATGTGCCCCGAGGACTGCTGCGGCAGTGACTGGCTGTGTGCTGCCAGGGTACTGGCATTTGGGATGAAATGTCATGCAGACTGTGGCAGTGAGATAGTGTAGGCTTGTAAGTACAAAATAATGTTCATTGGTGTTTGGTTTTCTGAATCTTGTCCTTGAGGCCCTGTGTGTCTTTGTTGGTGTGTGTAGTTAGTATGTGCTACAGCTTCATCACAGGCGTGAAACACCTCCTGCTAATGGATTGCTGTGTTTTTTAAAGACACAAGTAGTCCATATTAAATATGAGCACTCAGATAGAATCCGGTTCTTGACCAGTTCATAATCATTACCCTATCTCCAATTTGTAGTCAGAGGTGACTGGGGTACTTCTCACAGGCCCTTGGTATTTTGGGGAACCAGGTTAGCAAACAAACAAACCATCATGGCAGCACTGTTTGCATTTCAGCCCTGTCTGAACACTCTCCTTGTCTGCACTGAAGGACGGCTTCTCTGGGGGAGATGGGTCTCTATCTCTCTCTTCAATTCCTTCTTCCAGTCTGCATGGCTATGTAGGAAGGGATGACAGCCATGTGTCTGTTGCTATGACTACAAGTTAGTCTCTGCTGCAGTACCAGCTCCTCTTCCAGATGTAGCTGACTAGGAAGACAGTCCAGGAAAAGACCACTTCTTAGAAGTCTCGGTTCTCTTCAAACCTCCGACCCTATCTGTGATGAGAAAACTAATGAAGGGTAGTTGATTGGTCAGCAGTCTCGTCCCCGTGAAACAGCTGTGGGTGGACAGCAGGAATACAGTCAGTGGTCTCAAATCGAGGAGCTGAGGGGCTAGAAGAACCGCTGAGATAGTGATCCGCACTGGGCTGCTGACATTCCGAGAGCAATAACAGTACCGAACACAGTCATTCTGAGAGTCCATGTTTTTACAGGCAAGAAACTACATTCAGTCCCTGGCCCAGATGCCGAAGATGAACTTTGCAAATGTGTTTATTGGCGCCAACCCCCTGGGTAAGTTGATCTCGTTCATTTGGGGACTTGAAATTTTGTTCTGTAAATGTCTTTTGGATCTTAATAAATATGGCTGTTACTGTCTGCTTATGCTGTCACATTTAAAGAAGAATCATACAATGGGTCACCGAATATGGAGGGAGAAAGGATGCGTGTAGCAGACACTGGAAAACTGTAGGAAGAAGGTAGGAGACTAGAAGCAGACATTGATCCTCACAGCTGCTGGTGGCAGCTGGGGCCCAGCTGAGGGCAGAACGTAGAGGCGGGCCATGCTTAGTGCCCACATCCTGTTGCCCCACTCTCACAGACTCTTTGCTCTTCTCTCTGCCCTTCTGGACCTAACCAGCTGCCTCTGCAGAGTTAATTTGCCGTCTCAGACTTCAGCTCAATTCCTTCTTGCCCCCATCACCTCTAGGATCCCCTGGCAAACGGAAGTGACAGTGGTAGCTAAGAATGTGTCTTCCCGGGGGTTGGAGAGATAGGTCAGCATTTAAGAGCACTGGCTGCTCTTATAGAGGACCTGGGTTCAATTCCCAGCACCCACATGATAGCTCACAACTGTCTGTACTCCTGTTCCAGGTGATCTGGCACCCTCACACAGACATACGTGCATATAAAATAAAAATAAATAAATCTTTTTTTTAAAAAAAAAGATATGCCTTAGCCAAAACTCCAGTTACTATTCCTTAAAGATGGGGCTAATATGTACTTTAGGTGATTCCAGCAGCTGCTGAGGCGCTAGTTCCTTACTCGGGGACACTGTAGTGGGCAGTAGTAGACACAGAAGGCCAGACCACAGACTCGCTACAGTGGGAAGGGAGTGAGTGGGTGTGGCAGCTAGTGTCCTTGGCCTCCTCACATTCCTGCAGATATTACTGCAGGCTGCTTTTAAAGATCACGGCACGCACTTCGCGCTTCTGTGTGGGTCATGTTACTTTCTGAGGCCTCCAGAAGCCTTGCACCAGAGTGGACCAGAGTCAGCTGTTGCCTCCAGAGAGCTGGGGGCCAGGGCAGTGGGTTCAGAAGCTATTTCCCATACAGGAATGCCATCCATAGCCACTGTGCAGTGGGCTGTGCACTCTCTGTGGCAGGAGAGATGCCCGGACTCTTGGAGGAGTGAGTCCAGCCTAAGCTACATCAGTCAGGCCTTGGGTGTGCAGGGTGCAGAGGGGTTGGGTTGGCTTTGTAGCCTCCGTGACATGTTCTCGTTGGTCCTCCTTGACATGTTCTCATTGGTGTTCTGTGACATGTTCTCATTGGTCCTCCGTGACATGTTCTCATTGGTCCTTCGTGACATGGTCTCATTGGTCCTTCGTGACATGGTCTCATTGGTCCTCCGTGATGTGCTTTAGCTGCAGCATCCAGGTAGAGGTCTGTGATCTGTAAGGTCTCCAGGATGTTAGGGGGATGGAAAATGAGTCCACCCCAGCACCCCACATTTCAGATGCATCAGTGCCTGTTTGACTCCCTCTTGTCTGCCTCAAAAGGACTGAAGTCACACACATCCTGATAGGTGTCCCCACTTAAACACTGAAAAGAACCAGCTACCAGGAGTCAGTCCAGACTTGCACAGCCTTCTCATATCCAAACGTGCCTCACAGCCCATTGCCAAGTGTTTATGTCAGGGGGAACACGCTGTGACCGATCACTAGCGTCTCCAACGTGCTAGCTGGCTGCATACCAGTGATACATTAGCTGCCCTGTGGTCAGACACTGGCTTCGCATCACTGCTGTTCCTGAACAAAGCATAACTGAGAACTTCATTGTCTGCCACAATCCCTGAGAAGTCTTTTTCTTTCTTCTGACCTTGTCCTCATCTAAGTGCATTGGTCCTGAGGATGTGTAACTTTTTACCATAGTGTGGCAGGCACCCACCCATTTGTGTTCAGTATAAAATCAACAGATTTGTGGAAGACCATGAGAAGAATATCTAGGCAGTTCTCCTAGTGCTTCAGTATTGTTGAAGACAGTGTCATGTGGCCTGTTTTCTGGTCCTCTGCTTCCTCTCCCAAGTGCTGGGTTCCAGTGTGCACCACCATACTCTGTGTATGCACTGCTGGTTTGGAATCAAAAACCTTGTGCACACTTGGCAAGCACTCTACAGGCTACATCCCAGCCCCTCTCTAAAGTATAGGCTCACAAGTCTGAGCATCTGCATATTTCCTGTCTCCTCTGCACCCTCAAAGCCTGTATTTCCTATGGATGACTCTGGAGTTCTGGCTGCGAGACGCTTGGTTACTGTGATAGCAGAGGACATGAGAGGATCATGTCCTCAGGAAGCTTTCCTCCTCCTTGGCACCCACAGCCCTCCACTGTGAAGAAACCTCAGCCTCTAATGAGGCCATGACACTGGGGAGAAAAAGATCAGTAATGCTGAAACCATTATCGAAAGTGACTGATACTCACCAGGAGCCAAAATATTCCCAGATGACTCAGGCGGGGAGAGAAGGAAGCGCTGTCAAGATGCCGTCACCGTTAGCTCCGCTGGCAGTGGAGCAAGTGGCTGTCGTGCCCACCAGTTCAGAGCACCACGGCCTGTGACGTGTTTGTGCCCCGTGTGCCTGACTTCGTTTAGACCTTATTTATTTATTTTTGATATATCTAAAGAATCGGAAAATGGGAGGGTGGGTACATCAGCACAGAGAAGTAGTGGAAACCTGTGATGGCTATCTGCTTGCACATCTGGAATATGCCAGTGTGCTCAGGAGGGTGAGTTCAAGGTCAGCCTGGACTAGATGAGACAGCTTCAGAAAAGCCAGAGAGAGAGAGAGAGAGAGCCCCATATGCAAATCCTGGTTTGAACAAGTGAGTTGTAGGAGACAGCTGTGAACTGGGTTTGGGTTAATGACAGTGTCGTGGTCTGCGGGACGCTGTCTTTGTGCTGCAGTGTTTGGGCTGTACATTGTCATCTAGTGATCGTCAAACAGTTCAGGAGAAGCACAGAAATAAGGTGAGAAATTTGTCAGACGTGGACTGATGCCCATGCATGGGGCATGGGTGCCCTGCTGTTTTAACAGCGAGTTCTGGATCTCGGGTTTTCACTCTATGGTTCATACGGATCAGATATCTTTATCGAGAAGTATCTTTTCTCCTGTGACCCTCTGGGAAGCCCTCAACTTGCTAATTGCTTGAAATTCTGGATGAATATTTATTTATATTGTTAGTATATAACATTATGTACTGTTGTATAGTATGCGGGGGGGCCTTCGGTCAAACAGCCTGCCTCATAGATTGCTTTAGCCTTCAATCTCCTTTTCAATACAGTTTGGTTCAGTAGTCACAGTGTAGTGTTGACATTGCAGGAAAGCTTCTTCAAAGCCTGGTTTTGGGGAGTATATTTTGCTTTGTTTTTGAGGGGTTATTTTGGGGGTGGTAAGACAGGGTCTCACTATGTAGCTCTGGTTGTCCAGGAACTTGTTATGTAGACCAGGCAGGTTTCGAACTCACAGAGATCCTCTTGCCTCTGCCTCTGCCTCCCAAGTGCTGGGATTAAAGGTGTGAGCAATCTCGCCCAACCCAAATTTTTTGTTTCTACGCTTTCTTTTAACAGTTTGTTTATTGTCCTGGGTTTCAAACCCAGGACATGAAGAATGTTCAGGGAAATACATACCTGCCCAGTCCAGTAATTTTTTTTCTTAAATAATACACACATATATAGTTTATTTTTATTTTTTATATGCGTTGATGTTTTGTCGTATGTATGTCCGTGTGAGGGAATCAGATCTTAGAGTTACAAGCAGTTTTGAGCTGCCATGTGGGTGCTGGGAATTGAACCCCCGCCCGCTGGAATAACAGCCTGTGCTCTTAACCACTAAGCCATCTCTCCAGCCCCTCCAGTAATTTTCTTCAAATGTGCCAGCTAGCTTCATGCATGCACACACAGGAAAGGGGCTGCATGCAGGAGCAGATACCTGAGAAGATTCTTTGTTTGGCTGTCGTGGTGGTGGCACTAATGTCATGTGTTCTCTTCTCGTGGACAGCTGTGGACCTGCTGGAGAAGATGCTCGTCCTGGACTCAGATAAGAGGATCACGGCAGCCCAAGCCCTGGCACATGCCTACTTCGCTCAGTACCACGACCCTGATGACGAGCCTGTGGCCGACCCTTACGACCAGTCCTTCGAAAGCAGGGACCTCCTAATAGATGAGTGGAAAAGTAGGTCCAGCGGCGGGCTAGCATGGCTCAAGAGCTTGATTTCAGTTTATTCTTGGTTTGTTGTTTCTCTCTGTAGGGCTGGCTGTCTCTCTTGGAACTGACTCTGTAGACCAGACCTACCTTTGCCTCCTAAGTGCTGAAAAATGTGTACCACCATGCCTGGCTTATTGGGCTTCACACATACTCCACAAGCATTCTACCACTGAACCACATGACCAGCCCGAGAACTTATTTTTAAAAGTCTTTTCTGGGGCCAAATGGTGGTGGCGCACACTTTTAATCCCAGCACTTGGGAGGCAGAGACAGATCTCTGTGAGTTTGAGGCCAGCCTGGTCTACAGAGCCAGGGCTACACAGAAAAAGCAGTCTTGAAAAACAAAAAACAAACAAAAAAAAACTTTTCTGGGAAAAATAAGAACTCATCAATGGCCACCTAGTATTGTGGTTCTGGTACTCGGGGTCATTCACACTGCATACATAGGTAGTTTGAGGCCAGCCGAGGCTACATGAGATCCTGTCTCAGTAAAGCCCTTGTGAATGGTTATTGCCAGCTCACTAAACTTACAGCCATGGTCTTTGGTGCATACGTTCCCTGATGTAGTCTGTAGGCGCGCTCTCAGAGTGTACAGCTCTGCACACTGACAGAGCTTTGAGACTCGGGGGCGTGGTTGCATTGACAGCATCTCTGGAATAAGCAGGGCCAGTGCATTTTCAGTGTTCCAGTTGATAGAGCTGGGACAAGAGGTTGGTTGGTTTTGGTTTTTGAAGACAGGGTTTCTCCGTGGCTTTGGAGCCTGTCCTGGAACTAGCTTTTGTAGACCAGGCTGGTCTCGAACTCACAGAGATCCACCTGCCTCTGCCTCTGCTGGGATTAAAGGTGTATACCACCACTGCCCAGCCAGGGCAAGAGTTTTTATAGCTTACCTTTGGCCTTGTTAGGAACTGCCATGAATAGAGCCACATCTCCTTCATCCAATGTCAAATTCCTTCATAAATCACAAGGTCAGCTCTCCAGTTAGCCCCCAGAGCTAGGCCTGTCCACTGCAGTACCTGGTGCTGACTGCCCCTGAGCAGTAATGAGTGGCGGGATAGCCTCCCATGTGAATCCATGCTGCAGGTCGTGAGCAAGTAGCAAGGTGGATGAGGGAGTGTCTCAGTTCTCACAGCTCACCCTTCCTTCCCGGTCACAGGCCTGACCTACGATGAAGTCATCAGCTTTGTGCCACCGCCCCTTGACCAAGAAGAAATGGAGTCCTGAACACCTGGTTCTGTTCTGTCGATCCCACTTCACTGTGAGAGGAAGGCCTTTTCATGGGAACTCTCCAAATATCATTCAAGTGCCTCTTGTTGAAAGATTCCTTCATGGTGGAAGGGGGTGCATGTATGTGCATAGTGTTCGTGTGTGTGTGTGTGTGTGTCTGTCTGTCTGTCTTTGCGGATGGAAGTCGCTTCATGAGTTGTGGATGCTCCATGGCAGCCTCTGCCTGCTTTCTCAGAGTCTGGGCAGCCTGATGGAAACTACTGTCTTGTTAGGGATGTATTAAGTGCAGAGTACAATTATCCCTATTCCTAGTTACACTTTTGCCAATCTGGCTTCTCTTGTGTCCCTGCCTTTACCACACAACACAGTGGTACAGAGAGGCCGTCCCCCAGCCCTGCCTCCAGCCGAAGAGGAGCACCTAGCTCCTGGGCTCTCGCTGTGATTGGCTGCTCACCGTGGTCCCCAGAGCCTGACAGGTGTGTCCAAAGCTGCCAGTCTGTGCCTTAAAAGGAGAAGGACGCATAGATAGTTCCAGAACTGCAGCTGCTGACATTCTGAGCCAGGCGAGTGCGCAGGCTGTTGGGTGGCCAGTAGTAAGCTGGAAGAAACAAGGCAGCTTCAGGGAGGCTGTGTGTCTGTGTGTCTGTGTGTTTCCGTGTTTCCGCGTGCGTGCACGCATGTGCATGCATGTCTGTGTGGCCGCCCTCCCTCTCCCAGGAGTGAGCGGTGTCTGTGCTTACCCCTCACCTCAGTACAGAGATCTCCAGTGCCAGCTGCAGGTTCCTGCCGTCAGCCGCTTCCTGTGTGCTCTTCACGTCTAGCAGAGTGCGGTTGTGTTTGCATGCTTGTACAACCCCGTCTGACTGCCGGGCACGTGGAGACTTCCTGGCCACCCTAGTCCACGTTGCCTCAGCTGATGCCATGGGCACGCTCCTGCCTCCTCACTCCAGCGCTCCTCTGTGTTGAGCACAGCTGATCCTCCAGGTGCTCACGGTGCAGTGACACACGGGACGGACAGCACCTGGAGGCTTGCCATCTGACTGTCACCAATCAAGGGGAAACGAGGCCTTTCCTAAGAATGTCCTCAGCTCTGGAAATCGTGTTCTCCTCACTTGTGATAACCAGCTAAGAAACTCTGAATCGAAGTGAGGAGCAAAGGCTTGTGAGCCAGGACTCCTTCCAGTCTCTCTCAGTAGAACACTCAGTAGAACAAGGCAGAGCCAGGCAGTCAGAGGCACCTTTCCTTGGAAGGGTCCTCCCGGCAGCTTGACACTGATTGGCGGTCTCAGTGTTGATTTGGGGAGAAATCAATTTTGTCTTGGAATTTTGTGTGTTTTAGGAATCCTGAGAGAATGTGATTCCTTCTGATGGGGAGAAAGGGCAAATTATTTTAATGTTTTGTATTTTCACCTTTATAAAGATGAAATCCTCAGGGGTGAAGAACTGTTTGCATAACTCTGAATTTCAGGCACTTTGTGCTATATGAGGACCCATATATTTAAGCCTTTTGTGTAATAAGAAAATGTACAGCCAATCCCAGTGTTTGTGACAGGTCTTGTATTTAGGTCAAGGTGTCTCTATTCTCTATCAGTGCAGGGACATGCATGCTCCAGACTGCCAGGGTAGAACCCTGCATCATCCGGAGCCAAGAAGGAGGCAGACTGCCAGGCCTTGCCACTCAGTGTGCACCTCGGCTCCCACACCCCGCAGGACGCATCCAAGTGGCATGTCTGGTTATGAAGGCAAGTGTGATTCCCGACAGTTCTGCGCAGATTACTTTATTGCAGATGTCTTTGCACATGTGACCATGCTGTGTTAAGAGGCCGTGCTCCAGGGCCCGGACTCACTGGAGCTGGCTGAAGAGCTCCTGGCATCCATAGCCAAATGCTGCCATCTCCCAGATTCTCCTCCAGAAAACAAGGGAATGAGGGAACTGCTGTTCTGTGTGTATTCATGAACTCGGCTGTAGTCCCATACGCCATAGGATGTCAGGCAATACCACTGGGTAAATAAAGCCTATTTTTCAAATTCAGTGCTTTCTCAAGTTTACTGTGTTCCTCTTCGTGATGGTTTCAGCATGGCCTGGCACGTGTTTCCAGCAGACCCTTTAGAGCTGTCTAGTTCACACATGGTAAGAGCAGCCTGGGCTGTGCCGGCAAACATCTGTTTCCACAGTGTCATGTGATTGAAAGGGTCCAAAGATTATTTTTTTGTAGCATGCGTGAACTGATGTACAAGTTGAATCCCAGTGACCAGAAATTCTGATGGGAGAATGCCCAGTCTGCCCCACGCCCTCTGAGGCGGCCTCGCTGCATTGAGACTGAAACCACGGGATTCACCACCTGTCTGCTTAGTGTTTGGCCCTTGTCAGCGCCACTGACCACTCTTACACAGTGAATTTTAAGTTGCTTTCTGATTAAATATTCTAAGACTTTATATGCTGTATATTTTTATCTTTAAATTGTCAGAGGGGGCTGGGCATGAGCCTATGTGTGTAGGATCATAGTACATCTGTTTGACTCTGCTGTCTTCATGTCCCTGGAAAATGCCTTTTAAAACTAGCAATCTGCACCATGGGATTAAAGGCTGCAGGGTCTCATAGCCAGGCTCTCAGGGTCCCCGGCTATCCTGAGAGGACAGTGAAGGAAGCACACAGCTGGGCGTTTGGACCCATGAGAGCCATTTTCTGGCGGCCAGCTGGAAATAATGTTGATAGCCACAACACTGGTGTAGGCTCCATTCTTATCCCCTGGCTTCCTGTGAGCATGAGAGAAGGTGGCTTCAGCTAGCACGCAGGTGTGGGTGGCTCTGGTAAAACTCAGCTACGCCAGCAAGATGGCTTAGGAGTAGAGTGGCTTGTCAGCAAGCCTGCCAACCCGAATTCAATCCTAGGAACCCACATAGTGGAAAGAAAGAACCAACTCTCAAGTTGTCCTGACCTCCACATAAACAGAATTTTTTAATGTAATAAAAATAAAAATCAGACCTTTAATCCCAGCACTCGGAGGCAGAGGCAGGAGGATCTCTGTGAGTTTGAAGCCAGCCTGGGCTACAAGAGCTAGTTCCAGGACAGGCTCCAAAGCTACAGAGAAACTTGAAAATAAATAAAATAAAACCAAATAAAAATACAAATTAAACAATTTGGGGGGCTAACAGACCTGGACCCAGCTCTCCTGGGGCTATGAATGGGCCTGCTTAGACCAAGGAGAACTGACCCAGAAACTTGGGTGAATGAACTTCACATGGTAACCGGAGCCTCTTAGGATATAGACGGGAAGAGGAAAGGGGAGGCCTCTGGTTGCTACTCTTACCCCCAAACAGCTAACAAAAATGTGTTCCTAACTTACAATTCATATCCATGAACAAAGAATTATCCCAGTGTTCGGTTTTCAAATGAAACAGTATCATTTGTATTTTGCAATGTGGTCACAGATTTAACTTCTGTAAAAGCCCAAAAGGTGGACTGGGGAGATGTCTCTGTCAGCGGAGGAGTTGCCTTGCAAGTCAGAAGCACCCAGTCAATCCCCAGAACCTTGTACAGATGTCTAGGTAGGGTAGCATTCACGTGCAAACCCAGACGGGCAGATCTCACGCTCCCTGGTCAGCCAGCATAGTCTACTTCAGGACAGTGAGAGCCTGCCTCAAAAAACGTGGGGCCTAGAGAGATGGCTCAGCAGTTAAGAGCACTGGCTGCTTTTGCAGAAGACTCAGGTTCAATTCCCAGCACCTTCTTGGCAGCTCACAGCTGCCAACTCCAGTTCCAAGCAGCCTGATGTCCACTTGAGGCCTGTGAAGGCACCAGAGGCAGTGCACAGACACACATGCTGACAAAACATCCATTAAATAAATAATTTTTTAAGGTGGACGGTGCCTAAGAAATGACTCTAGCCTTACGCATGCACACCTGCATACATGCAAACATGCAGACAAAAAGACTAAGAATACCTGATGGCCTCTCCACCTACCAATACATCGTAGTACCCTCCGTCTCCCTTACTGTTAACTGAGTCTAACTTCCCACTTTTCGGTAGCTTTACTGGAGATTTTAGTTGTCTAGTTTTTTGGATTTTTCGAGACAGGGTTTCTCCGTAGCTTTTGTTTCCTGTCCTGGAACTAGCTCTTGTAGACCAGGCTGGCCTCGAACTCACAGAGATCCGCCTGCCTCTGCCTCCCGAGTGCTGGGATTAAAGGCGTGCGCCACCACCGCCCGGCAGTTGTCTAGTTTTTGTATCTGTTTCACCAGGTCCATCATCGTTTGCAAGACAGGAGACAGTTGCAGTGAATCTACTCGGTCTTATTTGACACAGGCTTATGCTTCGGACTATCCAAAGGCTGTCCAGAGAACACAACCAGCAGGTCCTCGTATCTGCCATCAGTGTTTCTATCCTGGTGACTGACCTCTCTCTGGTAACTAGGAGGACTCAGTAACAATGCATAGAATGGGGGCCTCCTTTATGCACTCTGTGTGTTCTAATATGAACACACCCACAGCACCTATGGCTACATACACATCCCGAAGTTTTCTTTTTTTTTTAAGATTCATTCATTTGTTATGTATACAGTATTCTTAGTATTCTGCACATATGCCCGCACGCCAGAAGAGGGCGCCAGATCTCACTACAGATGGCTGTGAGCCACCATGTGGTTGCTGGGAATTGAACTCAGGACCTTTGGAAGAGCAAGCAGCACTCTTAAGCAGTGAGCCATCTCTCCAGCCCCCCATCCCAAAGTTCTTAAGTGCAAGACGAAAACAGCTGTTGAGCACCACCTTCTCCCTGGTAGAAGGTATTGGAGACAACCTAAGAGGCTGTCTTAGTTGGGGTTTCTATCGCTGTGATGAAACACTAGTCCCAAAAAGCAAGTAGAGAAGGGAAAGGTTTATTCAGCTTACACTACACAATGCTGTTCATCTCTGAAGGAAGTCAGGCCAGGACCTCAAATGAGGCAGGAGCTGATGTGGAGGCCAGGCCCGGGAGTTGTCTACTGGCTTGCTTCCCCCTGGTTTGCTTAGCCTGCTTTCTTATAGCACTCGGGGCCCCGGGCCAGGGACAGCACCACCCACAGTTGGCTGGGCTCGCCCCACATCCACTAATTAAGAAAATGCCTTACAGCTGGATCTCATGGAGGCATGTCCTCAACTAAGGCTCCTTCCTCTATGATGACTCCAGCCTGTGTCGAGTTAACACACAAACACATCCAGTACAGAGGCCATCTGTGCAAGGGAGCCCCACATAGACCCACGGTTGTCATCAGAGGTGCATGGTGGGAAATAAAGCAGTGACATTCCCAAAGTATGCCCTCCCCCTTTCTCACTGTTCAGTGGTGAAGGTTGAGGATCCCCAGAATGTTTGGGACCAGGCACATTTTGGATTTCAGAGTTAACAGTTGGGTGTCTCTAATCGGAAACTCCAAGATCTAAAATGGACGTCCCAGTCTTCGGATTTGAGAGTGGCACACTCTGCCCAGCTATGGCCAAGAGTCTCCTAGAGGTTTACACCCTGAAACATCATCAGCGTTTCTGGCTGTCTGCAGCTAGAATGTCTGGTTCTTAATCACAACGAGGAAGATCTTAAGAATAAACCTGGCCTGAAGACCTGGTTCTCATAACCCTTTTCCTGGCTGCAGGAGAGCCATACCCCAGAGGGGAGGAGTCCTTTCCCAGAGGGGAGGGGCCATACCCCAGCGGGAGGGCCTGGTGAATTCCTCCCCACAGTCAGCGTTTCTGGGGGATCTGAAGCAAGGGTTTCTAACTTTGCCATTGCTGCCATCTCGGCCCGATAATTCTTTCTCACAGAACCACCCTTTGCAGGCCACCTTGACTCCACCCTCTAGATGCCCCCTTGACTCCACTGTTGTAATAAGAGCGGCAGGGCTGCTTCCCACCGCCACCCGGCTAGCTTTACCTGAAATAATTACACGGAAACTGTATTCTTTTAATCACTGCCTGGCCCATTAGTTCTAACCTCTTATTGGCTAGCTCTTACATATTGATCTAACCCATTTCTAATATTCTGTGTAGTACCACGAGCTGGCTTACCAGGGAGGATCTTAACCTGCGTCTGTCTGGAGTGGGAGAATCATGGCGACTCCTGACTCGGCTTCTTTCTCCCAGCATTCTGTCTGTTTACTCCACCCACCTAAGGGCTGGCCTATAAATGGGCCAAGGCAGTTTCTTTATTAAATGAAAGTAATTCCTCCATCACTCCACCCTCTAGATGCCCCCTTGACTCCACCCTCTAGATGTCCCCTTGACTCCACCCTCTAGATGCCCCCTTGACTCCACCCTCTAGATGCCCCCTTGACTCCACCCTCTAGATGCCCCCTTGACTCCACCCTCTAGATGCCCCCTTGACTGCACCCTCTAGATATCCCCTTGACTCTACCCTCTAGACGCCCCTTGACTCCACTCTCTAGACGCCAGCAGCACCCATGCTCCCTTCCCCCATGTGTACCAGCCACAGATGTTACAGATATTACCAGTTTAAAATAATCTGAAGTCTTGCAGGAGTCCCATGCCTCTGTTCCTGAGAACACATTCAAGTGCAACATCTTGTAGCCTGCTGTAACATGGAGATGTGGCTTTGACATCCCAGACACAGGCTATCTTCTTTTGAAAGAAAGACGGGGTGAGGGGGAGAGGGGTTTAAAGGGAACAGAAGAAGACGGAATGGGAACTGGGATTATGTAAAATGAAAAAAGATAGTTTGTATTCTTTTCTAAATATTCTAAGACTTTATATGCTGTATATTTTTATCTTTAAATTGTCAGAGGGGGCTGGGCATGAGCCTATGTGTGTAGGATCATAGTACATCTGTTTGACTCTGCTGTCTTCATGTCCCTGGAAAATGCCTTTTAAAACTAGCAATCTGCACCATGGGATTAAAGGCTGCAGGGTCTCACAGCCAGGCTCTCAGATAGACAGCTATCTGGGCCTAGTGGCGCACACCTTTAATCCTAGCACTTGGGAGGCAGAGGCAGGTGGATCTCTATGAGTTTGAGGCCAGCCTGGTCTACACAGTAAGTTCCAGGACAGCCAGAACTGCGTGGTAAGACCCTGTCTTGGGAAAAATAAAATAAATGACCTTTTTAAAGACTGACATGTGTCTTGAAAAAATTCAAACATTTCAGAAGGAAGGTCTCAGGCATGCCTCACCTATAACCCCAGTAGGTAAAAGTGCTTGCCTCCAAGGCTGAGAACCTGAGTTCAAATCCAGGGGCTCACAGGGTGGCGAGAGAACCGACTCTTGAAAGCTGCCCTTAGACTCGCAACACGTGCCATGGCTCATGTGCTCCCCACACCACAGAGTAAGTAACCGTCATAAAAAATGTAGATGGAATCATACGTGCATGACGTCAGCAAGCTGCGTCAGAATGACTGAGTAGCTGCTTCCTCTCTGGGAGCCACAATCATTGCCAGACAGAGGGAGAATGGCCATGGAGGAGGAAATGAAACCCAGAAACCACAAAGCTAAAGGGTTTGCCGAGGGTGAAATGGCAGGGCTCCGTGAGGCTGGTTGCCGCCAGGAGCCTAACCCACTGTCCCACTCCAGTGTGACTGTCCTGGAGGGCAGACAGACAGCATCTCCTGTACCGACAGAGAGGTGAAGCCGACCTCCCGGCTCACGGCAGCAGTGTGTGCAGACAGAAATACTTCACAGCCAAGAAAGCCAATGAGGCGCGGCGAGTGGGGCTTGATGGCACATGCTCGAATCCCAGCACATGGTGGCTCACAGCTGTCTGAACTCTAGGGGCTCCGACGCCCTCTTCTGGCCTCTGCCCACATTGCACGAACATGGTATAGAGATATACGCTCAAAGACATACACAGGTAAAACAAGACTACTCATAAAATTAAATCTTTTTTTTTTTTGAGTCCCTTCTCCCCAATAAAAGGATAAAGTATGTTTGGTACCAAACTGTATTAGTTATTTTTATATTGCCGTGATAAAAGTAACTTGGGGGAGGAAAGGGTTTGTTTGGCTTACAGGTTACAGCCCACCACTGAAGGAGGTCAAGGCAGGAATCTGGAGGCAGAAACTGAAGCAGAGGCCTTGCAGAAATGCTGCTTCCTGGCTTGCTTCCCTTGGCTCTCTGCCTGCTTTCAAGTACAAGCACCACCCACCCAGGGTGGCTCCGCCCACAGGGGGCTGGGCCTTCCCGCACCAATCATCAATCAAGAAAATGCCCCCCAGATGTGACCAGCGGCCAGTTTAATGGAAGCAACTCCTCCGTTGGGGCTCTTTCTTCCTTGGTCACCCTAGTGCACGCGGATGAAGGCCATTTCTCAAAAGTAAACCGTGGCGGGGGCAGGGGGGATGGAGGGACTGAGCTACTTTGTTCAGAAGCAACCTTCATTACCACAGACAGGAAATCTCGTCATTAAATGAATTTGCTTCCACGGGTTTCTTAGCTGGGTCATCCATCAGTGGACCACAGGGGAGAATTGGTTTCAAAGTGAAGAACCTGGGCTTAAAGTTCCCACAGCCTCGGGTCAGGTGTGTGACCGGGACAGAGCCGTTACAAACGTTCAGGTGTGTGGGAAACGCCTAGGGTCGTATCAGCAGAGTCCTGACTCCAGATCCATTGATCTGCTGCCAGATCGATTGATCACAGTGTAACCACTGTGAGTTGCGAGAACTACATATGAAGAGGCCTTGAGACCCAAGGGATTCTGGCTATTCTGGAACTCAGTCTATAGATCAGGCTGACCCCAGACTCACAGAGATCCTCCCGCCTCTACCTCCCAAATATTTTGACTAAAAGCTTTAGCGACCATACCTGGCTTCCATTTTAAATAAAATATAAAAGTGAATTAAAGCCTGGGGGGAGGGGCAGTGACAGCACAGACCTTTAATCCCAGCACTGGGGAGACGGAGGACCCCAGTTTGATTCCCAGCCCTCCTGGCAGGTGGCTCACAATTGCTGTAACACCAGCTCCAGGGGATCCCATGCCTCTGGTCTCTGGTATCCAAGGGCACCTGTACTCCTGTGCACAAACCCACACACAAAGTCACAGATGTGCACATACTTATAATTTTTTTTTCTTGGTTTTTCGAGACAGGGTTTCTCTGTGGTTTTGGAGCCTGTCCTGGAACTAGCTCTTGTAGACCAAGCTGGTCTCGAACTCACAGAGATCCGCCTGCCTCTGCCTCCCGAGTGCTGGGATTAAAGGCGTGCGCCACCACCGCCCGGCACTTATAAATATTTTTAAAACGTCCAATTTTTAGTTCGAATCTCTCTCCCGCTGTGATACCCACTTTGTGATGGGAGAAGACAATTGTGTGCAATGGCTGTCACCCTCCTGGTGCCCTTAGAGCAGAGCCTCCCAGTGCCCATCGCTGGAGGCCGTTTCCAGGCTAAACGCACCTTTGAACATCTCCCTGACTCACTGCTGAGAGTACAAGGCCTGTGTGTCCTGTCCTGGGTGTTCCTGGACCTGCTGAGCGGGCTCTACCATGCCCACTGCGGTGACGGCAATCATCTACTGTGAAACTAAGACCCGGTTCCTCTGGGCTGTTGCGCAGGCGCGATGGAACCCCCGTGGAAGGCGTGTCATCCTATGACTATGATAGGGCTGTGGCCGCAATGGATGGAGAGTGTCCCAGCTACAGGCGCAGGGCAGGGTGGCTGCTCTGCTCGTAAACCCATGCTGCTCTCAGAGACCCCTGCTTTCCGGGCTCCCACCATCCGTGCTCAGTCCCTGGGTTTCCGTGGCTTGTTGGAGATTGCTGATGCAGAGGGCTGAAGAAGGATGCTAAAAAGAAATCCCATACTCGCTCAGAATTGAGTATAATAAAAGGTTATTTATTTAGGGGTAGACTCACAGGTCACAATCCTCTGCCGGAACATTTGAGAGGCTAAGGTAGGAGCATCCAGTGTTCAAGGCCAGCCTGGCAACATAGCCATGATCTGAAACACACACAGAGAATTGTATCAGGGCTGGAGAAATGGCTCAGTGGGTAAGGGGGCTTGTTCCCAAGACTGACAACCTGAGTTTAATCCCCAGAAGAACCCACACAGTGGAAGGAGAGAACGGACTCCCAAAAGTGTGTCCTCTGACCCTACCCCCACACACTGTGGCATGTGCACACCCTACACACACAAATTAATTAAATAAAAAATTTAAATGTAAAAACTTCTAAATCATAGAAACTCAAATGACTTTGCCTTCTTTGCCGCGTATAATCTGCGCACCAAGGGCTATTGGCAGGGTTAGAATACACTTTGGGCTCTCACCCTTGACATGATCCTAGCATGTGGGGTGGGGGAGATCGGGAATAAGTTAAACATTCTGCAGTGTGAGGGCAGTCCCTCCCACCGCCGAGGGCTCACCTGAGTGAATATACAGTGGGGTCAGGGCTGAGAAGCCAATAACTAGACATGGATGTGGGTGGGGGGAGCAAGATGGTTCCACGAGTAAAGGTGCTTGCTGCTAAGCCTGAAGATCTGAGTTCGATCCCTGGGGCCCACAGGGTGGAAGGAAGGAGCGAACTTCCTCTTGGCTGGCTGTCCTCAAGGCCCGCTACCCTGCAGCAGGTCCGCTATGCAGTTTCTTCCCCAAGGACAGACACGGCTTGAGAACAAGCATGTGGCACTGTCCCCAGACCCTCAGGGTCTTGTTTGTTTCAAGACAGGGTTTCTCTTTAGCTTTGGAGCCTGTCCTGGAACTAGCTCTGTAGACCAGGCTGGCTTCAAGCTCACAGAGATCTGCCTGCCTCTGCCTCCTGAGTGCTGGGATTAAAGGTGTGCACCACCACTCAGTGGCGCCCTCAGGGTCTTGGTAGGTGCCCAGTCACCTCGGAATAAACAAAGCAAAGCTTCCTTGCACACTGCTAAGTAGTCAGGGACCTCAGGGACAAAGGAGCTGCTTCTGCCCTCCCAAAACTTGCACTGTGGACTCATTTAAAAACTTCCAGACCGTTTTCATTTTTAATTCTTTTTACCAGAGGAGGGGAAACCTGTATGCGCAGGCTCTAGGGACCAGCCCAAGTCGCTGTTGAGCCAGACTGGGGGAGTCGGGGGGGGGGGGGGGAGGGGGCGTGACCTCAGCAAATCAAAGAAGGACTTTCCAGACAGGACCAAACACCCAGGAGTGGTGACAGTCCAAGGAGCGGCTCCGTGAGTAAGGAGGATGCGGGAATGGCGGGCGTGGGTGCTACAAGACAAGGAAGACATCCGGGAAGGCACAGACTCCTCAAGGAGGGCGAAAGATGGTGAGGATTTGCCCTGAGGTGCCTGGGAGATGCAGGGTGGGTATCACGGGGCAGGCCATCAATCAGGCCAGGCTCACACTGAGCCAGACTGTTCCGGAGCCTCCTTCCCGGGGCCCAGAGGTAGGTGGTGCGGCCTCTGGTTGTGAGAGGGAGTGGCAGAAGACGCTATGAGGGAGGAGCTCATCCCTGTCAATCAAGATGCTATTCAGTTTCCTTTCTCGTTTTCTCGGTGTATGTGTTGATTGTGTCACGGCACCGTGTGCCTGGCTCTGAGATGTTCTTTTCCGTCTCTTCTAAAGTGCTTCTTAAATAATAATAACAATTATATATACATATATATGTATACATATACACATACATATATATGTACATATATATATGAAACCCTGTCTCAAAAAACATTAGGCTTGGTGCCCAGTACTCGGTGCTTCCTCACGTCCAGGGCTGTGGTTTGGTCTGGGTGAGCTGGTGAGGTAAGGTGTTTTCACCATGGCCACTGATACACACTCTGCCTCCGTGCGCCTCTGACCTAGAGCTGTCTTCTCATCCAGCACTGGCCATGTCTCTCCAGGAGAAAAGGGGTCCGGTCATGAGATTTGCATAGTGATGAAAAGGGGAGCCACGATTATAAAGCCAGATGGAACTTTCTGGAAAGTGAGTGCAGAACTGAAGTCAAGAGAGCTCCTATTGGATCCCAAAAGGGGAGCAGGGGGCCCTTCCCAAGTGTGGCTGAGGAGGACTCCTTGGAGGAACTCTGGCAGGAGCGACTGGCTGGACCCCGTCGGAACACTGGCCACTCTGGGGTTGCTGGCTCTTCCGGAGGACTCCAGTTCAATTCTTTTTGGTTTTTGTTTTTGTTTTTTTTTTCCAGACAGGGTTCCTCTGGGTAGCCCTGACTGTCCTGGAACTCGTTCTATAGACCAGGCTGGTACACATATATATTCAAAAGTTGATGCAGCCAGAGAGACTGCCTGGCTTATCTAAGGCCACACAGCCAAGGACATAAATTCAGAGCTGCAGTCAGGGTCACAGCTGCCAGCCCAGGCCTGCTTGGTCTCTTTGACCCTGATCGGAGACACAGATATTTACCTAGAAGGAGTGGAACAGTCAGACCCAGTGACCTCTGTCCTGGAGAAGCATCTTGGCCCTGAGGTGGCAGGCAGGATGCTCGGGAGTCTGGGCAGGGTCATGACCCCATCGCCACAGCTGGCAGGACATGTGAGCTGGCACAGCCCCAGGCAGGAAGGTAAGCTGGCTTACACATCAGGTGCAAAATGACAGCTACACAGTGGTACCAAGAGTGCCTGTGATGAAGCCCCACCCACTCCTGACATTCCCTCCTCTGCCACCAATGGGTGCTACTAGGGCTCTGGGAACACGCATCAGGCAAAGACCTGACCCTCCTGAACTCAGCGTTCTCGTCTGGAGGAACAGTCAGCGCGTTAACGAGAGTCACAGAAGGGCTTGGGGACAGTGAGGCCAGGCGCGGTGGTGGATTGTGGCTGTGTCCAGTTCTGCAGGCAGGGAGGGAGAGCTTCAAGCAAGGCCTGGAACTCCAAGGGCCTCGTGTCAGTCATCACAACCTCCTCCGTTCCTGATAAGGTGGATGTGCATCCAGACTAACACGTGAACATGAACACGTGACAGAGCCCAGAGGCCTGCGCTCACCTGTTCAAGGTCACACAGCTGTAAAGGGTGTGACCTAGTCGTTGACACTGACCTACAGGAGCACACCCAGGAAGTGTGGGTGCCCTGAAACCTAGGGGCTCTGTGGAGTCATGGGATCTAGAGGAGGCAGGGAGGATCCTGCTTTAAAGGGACTTTTTAATGACTTTTAAAATGATGTGTGTGTGTGCGTGTGTGTGTGAGTGCACGTGTGTGAGTGTGTGTGCTTGTGCGCATGTGTGCGTGTCTGTGTGATGTGTGCACGTGTGTGATGTGTGCATGTGTGTGTGTGAGTGCATGTGTGGAATTCAGGTGCCCGAGGAGGCCCGAGGAGGAGTATGACCTCCTGAGCTGCGGGCACTTGTGAGTCCCTGGACATGGGTGCTGGGAACCAAATTTGGGACCTCTGGAAGACGAGTTCACACCCTTAATGGCTCAGACATCTCTCTAGCCCCTTATGAGTTTTTTTACATTGTATTTATTCTTTTTTTTTTTTTTTTGGTTTTTCGAGACAGGGTTTCTCTGTGGTTTTGGAGCCTGTCCTGGAACTAGCTCTTGTAGACCAAGCTGGTCTCGAACTCACAGAGATCCACCTGCCTCTGCCTCCCGAGTGCTGGGATTAAAGGCGTGTGCCACCACCGCCCGGCTGTATTTATTCATCTTGTGTGAACAGCGTGTGCATACCGTCGAGTATGGGTCAGACGACAGTTGGTGGGAATTGATTCTTTCCTTTCACCGCATGGGTCCCAGTGGATTCAAACTCAGATCGTCAGGCTTGGCAGCAGGCACTTTTACCTCCTGAGCCCTCTCACTGGCCCATACCGTGTTTTCCAATAGGATTCATGACTTTTCTTGGGGAAATACAGAGAGAGGTCTGCCCCCGCCCCCCGCCCAGGGGCAGGCCACAGACCAACAAAGATAGGGATCCCTTCCACATCCAGCTTGGCAGAGCAATGAGTTTATTGGGGTTACTTGCAGGAGTGTGAAAGACATGAGCAGCTGAGTCACCATCAGGTCATGTCCCAGCACAGGTGATGACTCATGAAGACTATCTTAAATCTTATAACTTAATTTTTTTCTTTTTTTTTTTTTTTTTGGTTTTTCAAGACAGGGTTTCTCTGTGTAACAGCCCTGGCTGTCCTGGAACTAGCTCTGTAGACCAGGCTGGCCTCAGACTCACAGAGATCCCCCTGCCCCTGCCTCCTGAGTGCTGGGATTAAAGGCATGTGCCACCACCACCCAGCCCCCTCTTAAATCTTACAGCTTCGCTGGCCATAGACCCGGCTGGTGGCAGCAGGGATAGATGATGCCGTGCGAGAAGGCTAACATCCCCCATAACCATGATCACCAAGCCACGCTTTCATTTATTTCCTTGTCCTGATTTGGGGCCCAGGGATTCTGAAGGCCACCATGGACGTTTGCCTGGAGGAAACAGTCACCACCAGAATAGAAGCTTGGTGTGACTGCACAGAGAGTGGAGAGGACCCCGGATTCCAGCCAGGCCCTTTATCACCCTAGGCTGAACTTTGTGAACACCACTTCACTTCTGGCATCAGGAAAAGGGGCAGAGGGCTGGGGATGTGGCTCAGTTGACAAAGCCCTGGCATTCCATCCCCAGCAAGGCAGAATTGGGTTTAGGGACCCACACTTGGAATCTCAGCACTGGGGAAGTGGAAGCAGGAAGATCAGAAGTTCAAGGACACCCTTGGTTATACAATGAGTTTGAAATCAACCAGGGCTGTAGGAGATCCTGTCAATAAACAGACAAAGCCCATGACAGATCAAGGCCACTGAACAGCGATTCCACCCCTAGATGCTCCGCAGTGGACCCCATTCCAAGCACACACTACTGCCTCCAATCCAGTCTTCTGGGTCTTCAAATGGCACCCACCTCCTTTCCACTTGAACCCAGAAATCCAATCATCTCTGGCCACTTGCGCACCAAGAACGTCGTAACAAAGGGCTGGAGAGATGGCTCAGCAGTTGAGAGCACTGATTCCTTTTCAGAGGACTGGATTCAATTCCCAGCACCCACAGGATGCCTCCCAGCCGACTGTAACTCCAATGGAAAAGATCTGCCTCCCTCTTCTGGACTCTTTAGGTACTACACACATATGGTATGCAAAACACCCATGTGCATAAAAAATAAAAACGAATAAATCTTTAAAAAGAAGGGGAAAAAGAATTTATTGAGCAGGGGAACAAGCAGAGTGCCTGGGGACCAGCAGCGATGAGGACAGTATCCAGACACTCACAGGGCACAAAACTGGTAAAAATGACAAAGTCAGACCTGCCTGGGACCACATCTTCCCAGCCATGGGGAGCCGGCTGTGAGGAGGTGATCAAGGAGTCCGGAATGGAGAGACCCCTGAGAGGCATCTCTTAGATGAGCTGTTCTTACTGCCTTTTTCCACCAGGGGGCGCCATAGGAAAGCAGGCCGGAGAGCGCCTCTTTCCACACCTGGGGCTCGGCCCTACACCTGGCTGAACCCAATTGTTAATTTTCTTTTGGGGTTTCTCTGCGTGTTGGAACCATTTGGAGTCCTGGCCTCCAGCTGCTCTTTCCTACTAGAGATCTTTACTTTCCTTCTGATTTGAGTTACTGAAAGCTGTGTCAAAGTTGTTTACCAGCTCTGCTTCACGAGCCTTGGCCTTGAGGATCAGAGGATAAAGTTTTCACCTGTCGGCCCACCTGACTGTTGGGTATATTAGCCTCCGTGGTGCTATTGAGTAGAGGGCTTCTTACCAGTGACTAGAGGTCCGTGTCTCCCTGTCTGTGTGTCTTTGAATGTTTCAACCTCCAGCCCCTTGCCCGAAGCTCGCAAACTGTATGGTACCACATAGAGCACAGCATCTGTGTAGCCCTGGCTGTCCTGGCAATTACTCTGTAGACACGGCTAGTCTCTATCTCACAGAGATTCACCACCACCACCCAGTTGGGATTTTTTTTTTATGCACGTATCTGTGCATACACCTGTCAAGACCAGAACTCAATGCTGGGATGTCTTCCTAATTTATCTCCCCTTATTTTCTTTTAATATTTTTTAAAATTTTTGTGTATGTCCCTCTGTGTGTGTACCACAAGCATGCAAATGCCCAAGGAGGTTGGAATAGGTGCTCAGATCCCTGAAACTGAAGTTACAGGTGGTTATGAGCTGCTTGATGTGGGTGCTAAGGACCGAACTTGGGTCCAAGAGTAAAAAATGCTCTTAACTGATGTGCCATCTCTCCAGGCCCTTTTTAAATTTTACATATTTGTGTGTGTGTGTGTCTGTGCACTTGACATCACTTAGAGGTCAGAAGACAAACTTTTGAGAGTTTGTTCTCTTCTCTCACTGTAGGTCCTAGGACCCAGCTCAGGTCAGCAAGAGTCTTTACCACAGAGACAGCTTTGGGGCAGTGTGTCTCCCTGAACCTGGAACTCCAGAGTTTGGCTAGACAAGTTGGCCAGCAAGTCCCAGAGAAGCTGCTGTCTCTCCTCCTCCATCCTGGGATTATAAGCGTGTACCTCTGTCCTTGGCTTTTTTTTTTTTTTTTAATGTAGGGACCAGGAATTTGTTCTCAGGTCCTCCTGTTAACATTATGTTCTAGTTAGGGTTTCTATCGCTGTGAAGAGACAACTTTTATAAAGGAGACCATTTAACTGGGGCTGTCTTACAGTTCAGAGGTTCAGTCCCTTATCATCATGGCGGACATGGCAGTGCACAGGCAGATGTGGTGCTGGAGAAGGAGCTGAGAGTTCTACATCTGGATCCACAGGCAGCAGCAGGAGATTGCCACACTGGGCCTGACTTGGACATATGAGACCTCAAAGCCAACCCCCACAATGACACACTTCCTCTAACAAGGCCACACCTCCTAAAAATGCCACTCCCTTTGGGGACCATTTTCTTTCCAACCACCACATGTGACGTGACAAGCACATTACCCAGAGAGCCACCTCCGCGGTGCCTCAGCACACAAACGCTGAATGAATCCAATGGACCCTTGCACCAGGTGTTGGTTCTTACATTTAACAGAGGTGTTGGACGTGAGTGGAGCGAAGCCCACTTATGACCCTGGAAGGGCCGAAGAACGGACAGAGCTGTACTTGCTCCATGTCCTCTGACAGGGACGGGGTCTGCATGGGGTCCATGGTGCGCCGGCCCCAAGTTCAACATCGTGTCACATGGTCTCTTGCACTGTTATTTTCTGGGAAGGGAGCTGGTTTCTGTAAACCTGCCCCAAATTACCTAACCCAGCCCAGAGCTTCCCCTAGGTCAGTCCTTAACTTCCTGTTCCCAGGACCCTCTGGTATATGATCTCCTGCAGTGAGGAATGAATTCAACCTGCTCAAGGCAGAACTCCTACCCTACTGGGTTGGTGTGAGAACTTAGTTTGCCTATACTGGGAACGACACGTTCCTAAGACTCTACAGTGCCCCCCCACACACACACACGTGAAAAGGAGCTCACCTACCATCTTCCTGCTCCATAATGGAGCCAAAGTGATCCGTGTTTGGTGGCACTTTCCCAGCTGGTGTGCTGGGGCAAACGGAGGATGCTCTTGATTGAGGCTAGAAGTGGCAGGCGTCCTGCCCCTCCCCCAGGTGACCGAATATTGGACATCCACCTTGTGCTGTGACTGTGATTGAGGCTAGAAGTGGCAGGCGTCCTGTCCCTCACCCAGGTGACCAAACATTGGACATCCACCTTGTGCTGTGACTGTCTACATAGAAAGTTACAGGCTGGCCAGGGATACAGAGTGACCCTGTCTCGAAAAATGAAAGCTTTTAAAAGTTCCAAACTGGTGCATACCCTGAGGATTCGAGAGCACACCTCAGAGGCGCCTGAGCATCCCTGGTCACTGCCATTCTGGTCACAAGGGCCGGGAAAAGGACCCAGCCTACTTGCCCATCAGCAGATGACTGATCAGGAAAATGCCTTACATACGCGCAGTGGAATTCCATGCAGTCGTAAAGAAGAATGATGTCATGACATTTGCAGGACAATGGATAGAACTGAAGGCCATTACGTGGACTGAAGGAAGCCAGACCCACCCAGAAATACAAACAAGATACATGTCTCTGATGGAGGATCCTGGATGCTAAGATGTACCTAATGTGTATGTATATGGTGATGGGGGAGGGTAGGTCATAACTTTGAGGAAGAGCCCTTGAGAGTGGAAGGAGAGATCTTAGGGGAGCAGAGAGAACAGAATTATTGCCACGAAAGCAAAAGGGGTGCATAGGGGAGGGGGACCCACCAGGGGAAGGGGGACGGGCATAGGGAAAGGGAGAGATGTAGAGAAGGACCAACAAGAACACATTATGTATGAAATGCTGTAATGAAACCCATTACTCTGTATGCTAATATAAAAGCCCAAATAAAATAAAAAAGGCTGTTTCAAAGTGGGAAGAAGCAAAGAAGCTAGGTGAGCGAAAGTGCTCACTGCACAAGCCTGATGGCCTGGTCTCTGGAACACAGAAGAGGCTGACCGCAGAGCCGGAGAGACGCTCAGGGCCGGAGAGACACTCAGGGCCGGAGAGACGCTCAGGGCCGGAGAGACGCTCAGAGCGGGAGAGACGCTCAGGGCCGGAGAGACGCTCAGAGCCCGAGAGACACTCAGTGATTAAGAGCGTTCACTACTGTCTCAGAGTCCGAGTTTTTAGCACATTCACAGTTCACAGCCACCTGTAGCTCCAGCTCCTGGGAATCAATGTTCTCTTACAGTCCCCATAGGCACCTGCACATAGGTGATATTCACACACACCACACAGACACACATGAATAAAAAACGAAAATAAACCAATCTCTCTTAAAAGCTGGACGCTGTGACTCACATCTGTATCTCAGCACTATGATGTGAAGACAGGAAAATCACCCAGAAGCCTATGGGCCAGCCAGCCTGGGGTACAAGAGCAACAGAAACAAGAGACCCCCCAACACACACACCTCAACAGAGTGGACGAAAACAACAACTGCCCCCCAAAGTTGTCTTCTGCCCACACATCCACATTTAACAATAATTAATAGGAAAAAATGAAAGCTGGGCCTGATAAGACGGCCCGGGAGTTACAGGGCCTACTGTTCTTGCAGAGGGTCAGAGTCACAACACCGATATAAGGTGGCTCACGACTGCCTGTCACTCCAGCTGGGGGCTTAGAGGTCCTCTTCTGGCCTCTGGGGGTTTTACATGTGCACATACCCACAAACATACACACATACACATAAGTTTGTAGAAGGGAGATAGATAGCTGGGCAGTGAAGCGCCGGCTGCTCTTGCAGAGGACCTGGGTTTGGTTCCAGGCATAGAAATGGTGGCTCATAGCTATTGTCACCTCCAGTTCCAGGGATCCAGTGCTCCCTCCTGGCCTCTGTGGGCACCAGGCATTGACACAATGCCTTCAGGCAAAAAACACATACACATAAAATGAAAATAAAAAAATCTTTAAAAAAAATATTTTTAAGTGTGGGGAGGGAAAGGTGAGTTTGTCTGTACATGACCTCACAAGCCATGGAACTTCCACAAGCTGGTATGTGTCACCTGTTTTGCAAGCATACTCTGGCCAGGATGGCTAAGACTTTGGTTTAAAGTCACATAGAAGGCAGTGCCAGCCTTAGGAATTCAGGTCTCCTTCCAAGGCTGGGTCCCCGACTTTCTCCATTCCCCCCCCCTCCAGCCTGCAGTGTCTTAGTGTCTGAGAGGGAGAGGGGCTGAGGTCCTAGGAGTTAAGAGAAGAATCCAGCTACCCATGATGCCCTTGGTGAGCCTTCCTTCCTCCTCTCTCCTCCCTTCTCCTCTCTTCCTAGTCCTCCTCCCTCCCATCTCCTCCCCCTCATGCCCTCAGTGACTCCCCTCCCTGGATTGAAGGCAGTTCCCTCCAAGGCTGCCAGGCTGCTGAGTAAACCCCAGCCCCGTATGGCCCAAGGTGAGGGTCATCCCCAGCTGAGTCTAAGGTCTGAGTCACTTCCTGACCTTTATTTAAGAGGAGTCCAGAGTAGCCAGCTGTGCTGAGGCGGGGTGGGGGACTTGAGGGCTTTCCTGGGGTTTTCTCACCTTTCTGGGCTCGACTCTACCACCCTGCAGAGACCCTAGCCCCTTTCTCTTCTCTCAACCCCAAAGGGAACCCTGTTTCTCAGAGCTGACTCTCTCTAGCCTGTGTCCACCCTTAGTATCTGGCTTCCAGAAATATAGTTCCTTAAACCAGAACCACCGACCCAGAGGGCCTCAAACTCCCACTGTCAACCCCTTTGTCTCAGGACCAATGAAAGGGATGAACAGGAAGTGGACTGCACCGAGGGAACCAATCCTTACCATTCCAGGTGGTTTGGGGGCACCCCTAAGCTTTGCTGGCCAGAGCCTGGGCTCCAGGGCTACCACGCCCACATCTTCACCCAGTTCTGCTGTGTGACCTTTAGCTAATTACTTAACCCCTCTCTGCCTGTTTGCCACTTGTCTGGTGAGGATGTTCAGCCTGACTCACCCCTTCTGCCCTGGAGTGGACTATGTAAAACACTAATGCCCGGCACATGGCAAGCACGGATGTTTATTAGATAAGTGTTTCACACCCAGTGGGCTGACTCGCTCATTCTTACACAAGCTTTGATACGGTCTTAAAGGCAGAGGCCCTGCCCACAGCCACAGCACGTGTGAAGCATTTCTGCGGGGTTGGTCCCCTGAAAATGATCTGCAGACTGCATGGAAGAAGCAGTTGGGTAATTTGAGGTCTGCACACAGCCTGACAGGGTCTCGCCCCCCCTCCTTTCACAGGAAGCCAGGGAGGGTGGGACGTACCTATAGGGCATGCACGGGCTCTTCTTTCAGAGCAGGTGAGACTCTATTTGAGAACAAAATCGCCCTAGAACCACACAAGATAGTGCCATTCATGTGGCCTTAGAAACCAAGCAAAAACCTATACTCAGAATTGGATGTTCACTCTGAAGGCGGAGTTTATAAGTTAGAGACCAGTCTGGTCTGCATAGAAAGTTCAGGGCCAGCTAAAGGCTACCTAGTGAGACTTTGTCTCAAACCGGCCACCACCAATGACAAACACACTCCCCCTGGACATTTGAATCTTTGTGGATACTGGGCACTGTAGAACTAGCTGAGATTGACTCTTGGTGTAAGACACAAGAACTTTAATACGATGAACAATTTGATGCCTGGATTTTGATTCAGAACAAATGGAGAAAGAGGAACAGATGCTGAGCCCTGGCCAGTGGTGAACCTTAGGATCTGGGCATCATCGATTATCTTTCTTAAAAAGTCCCCAGACAGTGGTGGTGCACGCCTTTAATCCCAGTCCACGGGAGGCAGAAGCAGGTGGATCTCTGTGAGTTTGAGGTCAGCCTGGTGTACAGATAGAGTTCCAGGAGAGCCAGGACTACACAGAGAAACCCCGTCATTAAAAAACCAAGAAAAAAGAAAAGAAATCTGGGGCCATAGGAACTCATTTAGAATCCCACGAGTTTTAGGGTTCTTGTTTGTTACTGTGTTTTCCCCCTTTGATTTTTTTTTTTTTTTGAGACAGGGTTTCTCTGGGATTAAAGATGTTTGCCATCACATCCGTTTCTTTCTTTCTTTCTTTTTTTAAAACTATGTATATAATGACATAGGTGCTGAGAACCAAACTCAGATCCTCTTCTAGAGTGGTACAGGCTTTTAAACCTTTAGGTCTTCAAAGTTGTTTTGAGTCAGGGTTTCTCTATGTAACCTATGCTGGCCTCCAATTTACTTTGTCACCAAGGATGACATTGTTTCCCAACCTGCTTTTCTTCCTCCTTTCCTCCCTCCCTCCCTCCTTCCTTCCATCTCTATTCTCTCCCCCCTCTTTCTCTCCCTTCCTTCTCTCCTCCTTCCTCAGGGTCTTACCCCGTCTGACCTTGAACTCACTAAGCACTAAACTGGACTCATAGCAATCCTCCTGCCTCTGCCTCTCCTATATACAGATTACAGATCTGAACCACCATGCCTTGGATCTGTCGGGTCTTATTTCTCAAACTATCAGCACCGTCCGTCCCCCCGTCCCCCCCCCCGCCCGCCCCATCCCCAGCTCTTTCAACAGGGCTGGAGGGATCCAGGCAGCCTCGCAGGCACCCCTTCCTGCAGGGCACCCCGCACCTGCAGCAGGTAGCCGGTGGAGCCTGGGGCCTCCGCCGGGGATGGGCGGAGTCCGGAGCGCGGGCGGCGGGGCGAGCCGGGGCGGGGACGCACCTGGGCGAGGCGGCAGGTGCGCCGCCCCACGGGGGAGGAGCGGGCGCGGGGCGGGAGGGGACCGCGGCGGGACACCCGGGCCGGGAGCCCGCGGGCAGCCACCGCAGCCGCCGCTCAGGGCCGCCACCACGGGGTGCGGAATGAGCCTCACCCGGAAAAGGGGTTTCTACAAGCAGGACATCAACAAGACCGCCTGGGAGCTGCCCAAGACCTACCTGGAGCCGGCGCACGTCGGCAGCGGGGCCTACGGAGCTGTGTGGTGAGACCCGGGGACCCCAGGAGGCAGAGGAGACGCGGGCCACCTCTTGGCAGCCGCCCCGCGCTCACACGGCCGCATCCGGGCCCCTGTGGGTTGAGTCGCTGCGGAATCTGGTTCTCCAAGTCTGTAACTTTTCAAAGGGACCTCGGAGTTCGTGGGACAGATCCCTGCAGTGGCAGTTGAGGCCCCAAGAGGGGAACTTGCCACATCCGCAGAGTAGGGACTCCCGGCCTGCTTTGCATCCTGTCAGCGTGAATTGTTCCTGCCCCTGCCTTGCTGCCCCTTTCCCGGTGCCCCCACCCCACCCTCGCGACGCAATACTCTGCTGGCCCCCAAATTCCTGGTCTCCAACCAGCCTGGGGAATACGGAGTCGGAGTGGCCTAGGACAGGGAGGGAGGGATCCCGAGTCTGGGCTCTTTGCGCCGCCCGTCCCCCTCACCTGCCTGTGACCCCCGCAGCTCGGCCATCGACAAGCGGACAGGGGAGAAGGTGGCCATCAAGAAGCTGAGCCGGCCCTTCCAGTCGGAGATCTTTGCCAAGCGCGCTTACCGCGAGCTCCTACTGCTGAAGCACATGCACCATGAAAACGTAGGATGCCGCAGGGGTGTGGATGCGTTGGGCATCAGGGGGCAGGATGAGAGGCCCAGGAGTGGCCTGCTCAGGGTCCAGGGTGCAGGGTGCAGGAGAAAGAATCTTCCTTGCTCCACCCTGGCTTCTCAGGTCCTTAGCCCTAGAGAAGGTGCCAGGGCCTGCCCAACTCACTTCCAGAAAAAGCACTACCTTATCTGGCTTGTGAGGAGGAAGTAGACACAGGAGACCTTCGTGATTGGCTCCTTGAGAACTCAAGTCCTCCTGGGCCTGGACACTTGAGCGACTGCTGTCCCCATACTGGGACTCCAAGGCTGACAACAGACACTGAGTACTTACTTAATGCATGCCAGGCTACTTTATGCGAATGCTGGCTAACTTATATAATTCCCAGCACATACTGTCGGTGGCACAGGAGGCACAGAAAGAGTCCCGGGTTATTGGTTTATCAGTGGCAGAGCAGAAATTGGAGGTCAAGGCAGGCTGGTGCCTGGGCATTTGACCATTCTGTCTGATGGGAACAGACAGGGACCCAGCTCTGGACTCAGAAGTCCAGACAGTGATTTCAGAGCCTTGTGCCCTGTGAGTCCTGAACCGTCAGCCAATGTCTCCCCAGTGAGGTGAAGTGGGCTTGCCCCTGGCTCTGAACCAGTTCTGTCGTAGGCAATGACAGACTGACAGACATAGCTGGAGACCCAAGGTCCAAGGCTGGAGCTGAGATCCAAGGTCCCAACGCTTTTCATCCTCCCTGTCCCCCCACATTGACCCTCATGGCATGTTAGTCAGAAGTAGGTTTGTTCACCCTGTACCCCAAATTTGAGAGCAGTGGGCTGGCTACATTCTGACTTCCATCATTGTTAGCGCAAACTTTCTTTTCTGCCTGGGCCCTCCTGTTTTTTCCGTGCCAACTTGGGCTACCTCCTGTAGCAGAGGGTGACCTGGATGGTGGCCCTGGGTGGCCGAGGCCCCGGGGAGTAGGAAGAGGGGTGGTGGCAATCTAGCCTCACTGCCGACCTTTTCCCCAGGTCATTGGGCTCCTAGATGTCTTCACTCCCGCCTCTTCCCTTCGAAACTTCCACGATTTGTGAGTCGGGCTGCATGGGGGCTGGGGCATTGTCAGATCTTAATGGCGGCTTGGAAATATTTTGGGGGAGGGTGGCTTCCAGAGTTGGGTGGAAAGGGGATCTTACTTCTCTTTGCTGTTACACTGAGGTCCTCTCTAGAAAGGTACCTCAGCTCTGAGTGAAGGACTGTAGAGTGCCGGCCCCCAGAGCTATCTGCAGGGCTCCTACACCTTATGACCAGGCCCTGGTTCCACGAGGAGGACAGCTGGCCCTCCCAGGGTGTGCACTACCCCCACCCCACCCCTACCCCCGTTCCTGGGGACCAGGTGTGGCTTTGGACCTCATGATACCTAGAGTTTTCTTCTAACGGGAGGGTGAGGATCTGGGGCCAGGACAATCTGGCTAATGGAGTTTGGCTGTTAAAGCAAGCGGAACACTTAGTTGCGAAGTGTCAGGTTTCGCTCCACACGCCTGGACAAGGAGGAACGGCTTGAACGATGCTGAGAATCAGGATGTGTGTGAGTGGCAGCTGAAAGCCGTCTCCATCGAGCTGCTCGGCTTCCTCGGTGCCACAGAGGTCGTGGGAGCCGTTTGGTGCCCTGTGCTGTGTTTAGAGAGAATCTCTCGGGTATCACAGGTCGTCCCCCATCCCATTCCATGGCTACCTAAGCAATGGAGGATGACACTGAACATGCGATCCTCCTGCCTCTGGTTCCTAAGTGCTCAGATTCCAAGCATTGGTGCTAGGATTTGAACTCAGAGCTTTGTGCATGCTAGGCTGGTGCTCTAACAACTGAGCCACATCCCCAACCCACCAACTATGGAGGTTTTAACCAGAATGCTGGGACGGTCTGTCACATTTGGGGGATATGAGTAGCAGCGATAAGAAAGGGGCGGGGAGGAGGAAGAGACAACGGTGTTGAGTACCCCGGCTTTGATCGACCTTACAGTGTGGGATGCGGAGGGCAGATCTGAGACCCACTCAGGCTGTCTTGATGGGAGTCGTTGCGTCTGCTGAGACATGGTGGCTGAGGGAGGTTGGTGCAGGTGATTCAGGAACCCGAGGTAGAACAGACAAGCCTGGAGCGAGAGATGCCGAACTCCACCTTTAGTCCTGCATTCATACAGAGCCTGTGAAACCATAGGAGAGGAGAGAATGTGTGTAGACCAGGCTAGAATCATCTCCGTGGGTGATAGCTGAAGCCCAGGGATAGCTCATGGCAAAGTAGGATACAGTGATGCTGATCCGGAGTCCTGGCAGTCAACCGTTGATGTCAACCGCCTGCCCAGTGAGTCTTTGTGTTTGAGAGGTGGTCACTGGCGACCTTGAAGCCAGCAGTTTAAGACAGGAGCAGAAAGCATGGTATGGTTGTGAGAGACTGTATATGAAGGCAGTGAAGAAGGTGAACTCGTCTCCAAGGTTGGAGAAGGAAGAGGCTTAAAGATTTATTTAAAATTGTGTGTGTGCCGGGCGGTGGTGGCGCACGCCTTTAATCCCAGCACTTGGGAGGCAGAGGTAGGCGGATCTCTGTGAGTTTGAGACCAGCCTGGTCTACAAGAGCTAGTTCCAGGACAGGCTCCAAAGCCACAGAGAAACCCTGTCTCGAAAAACCAAAAAAAAAAAAAATAAATAAAAATAAAATAAAATAAAATTGTGTGTGTGCCGGGCGGTGGTGGCGCACGCCTTTAATCCCAGCACTCGGGAGGCAGAGGCAGGTGGATCTCTGGGAGTTCGAGGCCAGCCTGGTCTATAGAGCTAGTTCCAGGACAGGCTCCAAAGCTACAGAGAAACCCTGTCTCGAAAAACCAAAAAAAAATAAATAAATAAAATAAAATTGTGTGTGTGTGTGTGTGCGCGTGCGCACACGCACATGAGTGAAGGTACCCCTGAAATTACAGGCAGTTACAAGTTGCCTTATGAGGATGCTAGGAATTGAACTTGGGTCATCTAGGAAGAGCTCTCTGTGTAGCTTTGGAACCTGTCCTGGGACTAGCTCTGCAGACCAGGCTGGTCTCGAACTCACAGAGATCCGCCTGCCTCTGCCTCCCAAGTGCTGGGATTAAAGGTGTGCGCTGCCACTGCCCAGCTGCAGCAAGTGCCCTCAACTGCTGAGTGACCCCCTCCAGCCCTCAGCAACAGCTTACAGAATCAAAGTGACAGGCAAAGTGGCGTATGTGTGTAATCTCAGCACCCAGGAGCCCTGTGAGTTCCAGGTCAACCTTTTCTGCATATTCAGTTCCAGGCCAGATAGGGCTACATAATGAGACCCTATCTCAAAATAAAAGAAAGTGTGTGTGTGTGTTGAAACATGATTAATAAAAACTCAGAGACAGATATTGCAGTTCAACCCGAAGATCAGAAAAGCAAAGCAGCCAGCCACAGACTCTTATCTCAACCTCAGTCTGAAAATGGTGGTCCTGCCTCCAGGAATCTCAGAATGAGCCTGAGCCTGAGAGCTGTCTCCTCCTGTTTTATAATCCTCTCTAGTTCTGGGATTAAGGGCATGCACCACTACTGCCTGGTTTCTATGGCAAGTTAGTGTGGCTACTGGGATTAAAGGTGTGTGTCATTGCTGCCTGGTCAGTGTGGCTGTTTTACTTTTCTGGTCCTCAGGCGAGCTTTATTTATTAAGATACAAATGAAATGCTACTACAGTGTTCGTTCACTTTAGGGGGCTGAGGCTGTAGCTCAGTGGGCAGAGTGATTGCCTAGAATGCATGACCCTGTCTCTATCCCTAGCCCTGAATAAATTGGGGATGGTGGTGTATGCCAGTAATGCCAACGTTGGAGGGACGAAGGCAGGAGGATGAAAAGTTCAAAGTCATCCTCAGCCTCATAGTGAACTGGAGTTGAGTCTGGATATATGAGATCCTGTCTTAAGAGGGAAATTTATATATTTAATGTCTGTACATATTTTACATAGTTATAGATATAATGGTGTGTGTGTATTGTACACACACCTTTTATAATCTACTGCTTTCTGTCCTGAACTTGCCGTGACCACCTTGAGTCACAGTTCCGGGTTGCTGACATTAATCTGTTTCAAAATCCCGCTTGAGTGCTTAATAGCACTGGCCCCTCCTTCCTCTGCCTGCTGAAGATTATTTCCTGTTTCCTTCCTGGAAAGGCAGACATTTGTAGTTTTCGGAGCCTGCTGAGCTGGGCGTGACCCTCCTACCAGAGAAACCTTTGGATGGAAGCAGAAGGAAATGCTGGCAGGTGCTGCTGGCTTACAGTTGGCCTGCTCGGAGGCGTGGAGGGGGGCAGAGCCAGGGTACCTTTGAGGAGTATGAACACAGCCATCTGGTGTTGCTGAGGGTGCTCCAGGGCTGGGTGACCCTGAGCTCTGCCCACCAGGCTGCTGTGGTGTGGATGCGGGGAGCTCAGTCTGGGTTCTCCTGGTTATTCATGTATCTTCTTTATTTTGTATTGTGTAGATGTGTTCTTGTGTGTGGATACAGGTATGTGTGTGTGGCCAGAGGTCACAGGTCAACCTCTAATGTTGTTGCTCAGGCACTGTCTACCCTGTTTTCTTGTTTTTCCTTATGATTGTTTGTAGTGCTTGTGAGCACATGTGTGTGCCTGTGAGCTCGTGAGCATCCGTGCTCCTGCAAGAGTTTATGTGCACCACATGCGTGCAGGTGCCCATAGCGGCCAGAAGAGGGCATCAGATCCTCTGGAACTGGAGTTACAGACAGTTGTGAGCCTCCTGATGTGGATGCTGGGAACTGAACCTGCAAGACCAGCAAGCACTCTTGACCGTCGAGCTGTCTCTTCAGTCCCCTCCCTTGATTTTTGAGGCAGGGTGTCTCATTGGCTTGACAACTAAGTGAGGCTGATTGGCTAATGAGCCCCAGGCATCCTCCTGTCTCTGCCTTCCCAGCACCAGATCACAACTGAACCCCATCACACCCAGCTTTTGTATGTGGGTGTTGAGGCTTGAGCTCATGTAAGCAAGCTCTGTGTCACCTTACACAGCTTTCCAATCCTGTTTTCCATTGTCATCATTGTTTGTGGTCATTCCCCTGCCAAGTGCTGGGATTAAAGGCTGCGCCACCACCGCCTGGCTGATTGTTGTTTTTCTGAGACAAGGTCATGTTTCCCAGCCTGCCCTGGGCTCCACCGTGTAGACAAGGTCATGCTGTGTAGACCAGCCTGCCCTGGGATCCACCATGTAACACAGGCTGGACTTTAACATCCTCCCACTTCAGCTCTGCAAATGTTGGGATTACAGGCATAGACCATCACACCTGACTCTCTTCTGCCTTCTTGCTGGTATTGATTGTCTCTCAGGCTCTTGCTGTGCCCCACTTCTGCCCCTCCGGGGACACACCTGGGCCTATGGGAGGCTGGCAGGCAACTGTGCTAAAAAGCCCCCTGCTTTCCAGCTACCTGGTGATGCCCTTCATGCAGACAGATCTGCAGAAGATCATGGGGATGGAGTTCAGCGAGGACAAAGTCCAGTACTTGGTATACCAGATGCTCAAAGGTCTGAAGGTAAGTGTGGCCTGCACAGTGGCCAAGAGCTGCTCAGTGTTGAGACCCAGCACGCTGCGGTGGGAAGGAAGAGGGTCGGATGCTGGATGCTGGAGTGCAAGCTGGTGCCTTCACCGTTCCTTCTCTCTCTTCCTTTCAGTACATCCACTCAGCTGGTGTCGTCCACAGGGTGAGTGCCTCCTCTCTCGTGGTCCTCAGAGTAGGAACTGGGTGCTCTGGTAGCCAATGACAGTTCTCAGGAACCTGGGCTGTGGCTGTTTCGGCCTTGAGAAGGTGAATGTGGTAGAATGGGGATAGGGAGACACTTTGGGCAGTGGCTGCCCACTGAACCCGTTGCTGGCACTTCAGGCTTTAAAGACAGGGACATGGTAGAAATGGATGCAAAGTCCAATGTCATCATACACATGAGGAGACAGGCCTGGAGTGAAGTGAAGGGGCCCAGCTGTGTTGCAGTGGAGTGTGTGTGTGTATGTGTACCTGTGTGTGTGTGTGCATGTGTGTGCGTGCGTGCACGTGTGAGTGCATGTGTGTGTATGTGTGCGTGCACGTGTGCGCGCGTGCGTGTGCGTGCGCGCGACAGATCCAAGACCACCTGCTGGTTCTGCTCCAGCCTGACCCTCCCTCTCTGTCCTCCCCCCAGGACCTGAAGCCAGGCAACCTGGCAGTGAACGAAGACTGTGAGCTGAAGGTGAAGAGTCACAGCAGGTCCCCCACGGATGGGGAGGTGGACGGAATTCTGGGGGAGGTGGGTTCTGTCCCTCGGAACCCCTCTCCTCAGCCAGCTCGTTTCTCTGTGTCCCTTGAGCCATAGATCCTGGACTTTGGGCTGGCGCGCCATGCAGACCCTGAGATGACCGGCTACGTGGTGACCCGCTGGTACCGGGCCCCTGAGGTGATTCTCAGCTGGATGCATTACAACCAGACAGGTCAGTGGTCAGTTGCCCCGAGTGGCCCTGGTGACCTGCTCTAGAGATCATCAGATGGTCACATACCCTCCTTCCTTGCAGTGGATATCTGGTCCGTTGGCTGCATCATGGCGGAAATGCTGACGGGAAAGACCCTATTCAAGGGGAAAGACTGTATCCTTTGCCAGAGCAGATGATGGCCATGTGGGGACCCGCTCCCCCAGCAAAGATAATTAAATGTGTCTCGGTGAGGTAGCAGGACAGGCACCCTCAAGAATTATTTATTTTGTGGGGGGAGGGGGAGGGAAGAAAAAGAAATAAAAAAAATAAATAAAAATCTCAAACAAAATGTATAAAGGAAAAAAAAAAAAAAGAACAGAATAGACTGGAATGAGCGTGTTTTTCCATAAATGAAGGGTCCAAGAATAAGAATATAAAAATGTAGTTTCCAAAAATAAAAATGTAGAAATTAAAAAAGAAAAAGAAAGGAATTATTTATTTTATTTTTCAGACAGGATCTCGCTATGTAGCTCTGGCTGCCCTAGAACTTGCTATGTAGTTCAAGCTGGCCTCGAACCCACAGAGATCTGCCTGCTTCTGCCTCCCGAGTACTGGGATTAAAGGTGTGCACCACCACATCTGACTTATTTTATTTTTCATTTTGAAACAGGGTCTTCTATGTCTCAGGTCCTCAAACTCATTATGTAGCCAAAGATGACCTTGTTCTGTTCCTCTTCCTGCCATCTCCCACGTGCTAGGGTCACAGATGTGTGTCACCATGCTGGGGATGGAGCCCAGGGTTTCATGCATGCTAGGCAAGCCGTCTTCTGAAGCCCAGCTCCTAGAATGGTTTTAAAGATTTAATTTTTTTATTAATTAATTTGTTTATGTGCATCGGTGTTTTGCCTGCATGCATGTCTGTGTGAGGGTGTTGGATCCTCTGGAACTGGAGCTATAGACAGTTGTGAGCTGCCATGTGGGTTCTGGGAATTGAATCTAGTTCCTCCAGAAGAACAGCTAGTTCTCTTAAACACTGAACCATCTCTCCAGCCCCTTAAAGATTTAATATTATGTGTGTGTATATGTGTGTCTGTGTGAGTATATGCTGTGTGTGTGCAGGTACCCCGAGGAGGCCAGAAGAGGGTGCTGGAGCCCCTGGAGCTGGAGTTACAGGTTGGCTGTAAGGCACTTGGCATGGGTTCTGGGAACTGAACCTGGGTCCTCTGGAAAAGCAGGAACCAGCTCCTTAGAATGGTTTGAAAATGCAGATAATCAAATGATAAAAATGAGTCCTTCCTGCCCCCACCTCTGGTAGGAAATCTCTCAATAGCAGGAGGGGTTTCCTCATGGGCAGTCCCTTGTCTCCTTACCAAGGACTCCTTGTAAAGAGACAAGGGACTGCCCACCCAGCTCAGAATGAAAAGGATTTCGTGGGAGGAGTCTCAGAAAGACACACCCTGGGCAGCCTTCTCCTGGGCTGTGGGGAAACCCTCTAGAGGCCTGCTCCAACTGTCCCAAAAACCGGCCATGGTTAGGTGGGGCTGGAGCCAGGAGCCTCTGCCAAGCTAGAGCTGGCTAGAGCAGGACTGGGAGTGGGGAGGGCAGGCTCACGGCACTGCAGAGTTCAAGGCTGTGCCTTAACTGACTGCCAAGACCTGGACCAGTTGACCCAGATCCTGAAAGTCACCGGGGTGCCAGGAGCTGAGTTTGTGCAGAAGTTGAAGGACAAGGCGGTGAGTGGCACCTTCCGTGTGGTCCCTCTGCCCTGGGGGACCCTCTTGTCCTCACCTTAGACTCCCACAGCCCTTCAGCCATTCTTTCTCCCCTCAGGCCAGAGCCTAAAGAATTCTATGCTTTTCTGTTTTCCAGGCCAAATCCTACATCCAGTCCCTACCCCAGAGCCCCAAGAAGGATTTCACCCAGCTCTTCCCACGGGCCAGCCCCCAAGGTGAGTCCTGGCCCCCACCCTAGAGTGCTTGCCGCCCATCCCAGCAGCCTCCTATTCCGGGCCAGGCACAATGCTCACGTTCACGTCCCTGCAGCTGCGGACCTGCTGGACAAGATGCTGGAACTGGATGTGGACAAGCGTCTGACAGCTGCTCAGGCGCTCGCTCACCCCTTCTTCGAGCCCTTCCGGGACCCCGAGGAGGAGACAGAGGCCCAGCAGCCCTTTGACGATGCCTTGGAACACAAGAAGCTCACTGTGGATGAATGGAAACGTAAGAGATGGCCTGTCCTCCCCCACCCGCCCTCCTTGTTGGCCTAACTGGCACACGTGTCCTCCAGCACAGCCACGTCCAGGAGGGTTTTCTCTTTGCATGGGCTCTGGAGGGTGCACTCGCTCCACACCCCCAGCCCACACACACCTACAGCACTTGCTTCCCACAGAGCACATCTACAAAGAGGTCTTGAACTTCAGTCCCATCGCCCAGAAGGACTCTCGGCGGCGGAGTGGCATGAAGCTGCAGTGACCGCTCAGCCTGACCACAGCGGAGCCTGGGGGCTGTGACAGGACCACACTCTGCCTCAGGACCAATATCTTTTGTCACAACTTCTGTCTTAGGGCTTATGGGAATGGAGCCTCCTGAGCAGAAGGAAGTGTCTTCCAAAGGCCTAGGGATCAGGCCTTGAGGAAGCAGAATTCCAGCCTGCTGGGTGGGGTTGGGGTGGGGGTGGGGGAGCTATGATGGGCAGGAGGCTGTATTAAAACTCATGTGTGGGCAACAGCCTGGTGTGGGGTTCTTCCCTTCCTGGAGGGATGGGACTGAGGACTTGTGAGTCAGGCAGAGGCCTCAACAGTCATGGGTGGGGTCTGCTTCTGGGGCAGGTCAGGGCTTAAAGCAACAGAGATGTCTGCCCTCACATTTCTGGAGGTCAGAAGCATAAGACCAGGGTGCCAGGAGGGTTGTGCTCCCTCAGAGGCTGCAGAAAACAATCCTTCCTTCCATCCCTCCTTCTCTCCCTCCTTCTCTCCCTCCCTCCCTCCCTCCCTTCCTCCCTTCCTTCATTCTCTCCTTTTATCTCTACTGGCTAAAGTACCAAAGTCATCCTTAGTATTTCTTGCGCGCGCACACACACACATTTAAGATTGGTCACATGTAGCCCAAGAAGGACTCAAGTCCTCCCCTCCCCCTTTTTGAGACAGAGTTTCACCACGTAGACCAGGCTGGCCTGAAACTCAGAGATCCACCTAACGCTGATTCCCAAGTGCTGGGATAAAAGGCACGCGCCACCATCACCCAGCTGAATTCCTGTTTTTGTTGATTTTGAGACAGGATCTCACCCTCTAGCTCAGGCTAGGCTTGAACACTTGGCGTTCTTCCTACCTCAGCTTCCCAGGTACTGGGATTCTTACCTTTGTGGTGTCTTCCCTTCAGGCTGATCTGTAACGCGGCTTCTAATTGTTCTTAATGATAAAAATTCAGAGTCAGCTATGGGGGGGGGGGGGAGCTGAAGGACCAGAGAAGAGCAGCCAGCCACTAGTTCTTACCTCTACCAATGCTCAGACTGTCCTTCTCAGCCTGCACTGAGCTCCTGTCTCCTCCTGCCTTCTGTCCTCTCTCCGCCCAACCATTCACTCCTGTCTCCACCTCCCTAGTGCTGGGATTAAAGGCTGTGATCCCAAGTGCTGGGATCAGCTTTGTGTGAGCTCTGTCTCTCTTTTTAGACTGGATCAATTTCATGTAGCCCAGTGTGGCCTCTAACTAATAGAGATCCCTCTAGTGGCTTAGCTCTGCACTCTGATCTTCAGGCAAGCTTTATTTGTTAAAACACAAACTATCACTACAGGCATCGCTTCCTGTGTGCATGACCCTTCTCACAGCATGCCAGGCGTGGCCCACATCAGCACTTGAAAAGTTGAAGATCTCAAGTTCTAGGTCAGGTCAGCCTGGGCTACACAGTGAGAGAGACCCTGTCTCGAACCACAACCACCGAAGTGGGCCTAAAACATGAGTGGCAGCATTTGGAGTTAGGGCCTGTCAGCAAGATGCCCTCTTACTTACAGCAGCAAAAGCTTTCCAGACAGAGTCTCTTCTGAGGTTCCAGGGATGTAGATGAGGAGATAGTTAACTTGCTACAGGTGAGCACAAAGCAGGTCACTCTTGGGGCCCCAAGAGCTGCAGGTGGCCGGCTTTGCTGGCAGTGTATTTTGGGTGCCTGATAAGAAGCAGAGACATGAGACTACACGGGCTGGCAAGCGAGTGCTGCGGCAGGCAGACGTGGGCTTGTCTTGGCTAAGATAGCAAACCTCTGTTCTTCCCACATTGCTTTGCGCTGGCAAGAGGCATCTCAGAGCCAGATGGCCAGCAATTCTTGATTCCTCCCTCTGCCTTGGTAGAACAAAGTCACCTATGCAGGACAGTGGTCAGCCTGTCTGGATTCCTGCCTTGGGTTTCTGACACCTGGTATCATATGCACCAAAGGGACTTGATAAAATACACATTTCTAGGTCTGAACGTGTAAGCGACCTCTCACCCTGACCGCAGAGTGACTAAGTTGTATCAGCCCAAATGTAGACGTAGGTGAAGGGAGGAGCCTGATTCCGTAATAGTGTGTCAGGAGGTCAAACCAGAACCCCACTACTGTCTGTAGTCTCTCTTCCCTGTGTGGCCTGCCATGGAGCCTTAGCCCTGGGATCCACCGTGAGGCTGGCCCTATGAATTAGCAGGCTAAAGGCTCTGTGAAGTCTTGTGGTCTTTCTGTTCTGTTTTGTTTATTCCAGAGCTTTCCAGTGTAGCTTCACATGCCTCGTGGCTCAGATGGAGTATTTTTTTTTTTTTTTTTTTTTTTTTGGTTTTTCGAGACAGGGTTTCTCTGTGGTTTTGGAGCCTTTCCTGGAACTAGCTCTTGTAGACCAGGCTGGTCTCGAACTCACAGAGATCCACCTGCCTCTGCCTCCCAAGTTCAGATGGAGTATTTTTAGAGCAGTGAAGGTCTTCTAGTGACAGGCATTTTCTTAGAATCTGTGCCCTTTAGAACTCACAAGTCAGGCAGTGGTGGCGCACGCCTTTAATCCCAGCACTCGGGAGGCAGAGGCAGGCGGATCTCTGTGAGTTCGAGGCCATCCTGGTCTATAGAGCAAGTTCCAGGCAGGATAGGCTCCAAAGTTACAGAGAAACCCTGTCTTGGAAAACCAAAAAACAAACAAACAAACAAAAAGACACTCACAAGTGAATGGTGGCTGCAGATTACCCAGAATGTACCAGTTAGCCACCGTGTGTAACCAGTGTACCATGCTCGTGCAAGACTGTAGCGGGGGACTCCCGAGAGTAGGAGCAGTGTCCAAGGATCCTCCCTACTGTCTGGAAACAACACGCTGAAAATCAAGTCTATTTGAAAACAACAAACACTCTGAGGCCTCTGAGAACTGACATTAGATGTCACAGCAGGATGGAGGCAGGATTGGGCCCCAGGGGTCTTGACGGCAGGCTTCTGCTGAACCTGGATACCCTCTTCAGCACTGCCTCCCTAGGTCTATCCTGTCTCCTCACATCTGAGCAGCTATGTTGCATGTCAGGAGGAGGCTTCGGCTTCGGCTGGGACTGGCTGGTGGCTAGCCATCACCCCATCACCCTGAACATAAAGTTGCAATGCTGGTTCAGGGTTTGTGTAGCTCTGGCTGTCCTGGAACTCACTCTGAAGACCAAGCTGACCTCGAACTCACAGAGATTCACTGCCTCTCCCTCCAGAGTGCTGGGATTAAAGGCATGCACCAACACACCTGGCTTTTTTTTTTTTTTAGGGTATAGGCGTGCACCAACACACCTGGCTTTTTTTTTTTAAGGGTTCCTTTATATTATTATTATTCTTTACTCTTTGGGGGCCAACCACCAAGCTCCCAAATAAATATCCGGAGACTTATTTTTACTTATGAATGCCCGGCCTTCAGGGTTCCTCATTTTAAATCCTTCTGAGCCTCCATCTTGGTCTCAAGAAAGAAGTTCAGTCTTCTTACCTTGGCATTCACACCTCAGTCATTTATTATTTTCTCAGATTTTTATCAATGTCTTTGCTTTCATATTTCTTATGCCAGGGCGGCCAGCCACAAGACTCAGTGTGCACATTATCAGCATAGACCTCCAACAAGTCCTGAAGGAAAAAATATTTGTTTATTTATTTGAGACAAGGTTTCACAATGTAGCGTTGGCTGTCCTGGAGCTCTCTCTGTAGGCCAAGCTGTCCTTGAATTCACAGACATCCTCCTGCCCCTGCCTCCGGATTGCTGGGATTAAAAGCGGATACCACACACCCTCCAATAATTCTGTTTGATATAACCCAGACCTTCCTAAACACACTTAACCACAGGAGACCCTTTTCTCTAGACAGGGTCACACAGCCGTCTGCCCAGTGCAGGGGACACACACTGTTCCCCAGGCAGATGATGCATGCGCCTCGGTCTCCTCTTCCCTGAACCTGTGAGCCTCTGCTGGGAGCAAATACCCATGGCCATGGGCAAGTGAATGAAGGCGTTATTGATGTCCCCAGGTCCCAAGACTGTTTCTCTGTCTAGTCCACCCTTTGGTAACCACAGAGAGACAGGCCATGGTGCAGAAGAGGCGGCACCAAGCTGCACTGTGAGAAACTCCCTATCCCCAAACAGCAGCCCCTCAAAATACAAAACAATCAAACAAACAAACAAAAATCCAGCATCTCAAACCGAGGCTGTTTTTCCAGTGAAACAGGGAGGTGAATATCAGTGCAGAAGACTGCATGGCCTTGAGCGTCATGCACTGGGGCCCTGTTGGTGCCTGGAAGGAGTGAAGTGAATGTTGGCAGGCCCTGTGCTCCTGACCTTGGTGGGTGAACTGAGCCTTGTTCTCAGCAGTGGAGGGTGACTCCTCGGAAAACAAGCACAGAGACAAGCAAGCCTCACTCACCCCAGGCCAGGGACAGTCCCCAACAACAGCGGTATCCTCCCTATCTTCCCTCTCATGCCGTTGAAAGACATCCTCGCACGGTGCCGCAACTCCCGTGTCTGGATGGACCTCAGGGACCAGGACATCCTAGGGCAGGCCTCACCTGGCTTGGCATTGGTGGGTGGAAGCTGTCTGTGTCTGTCGGGCTACGATGAGGCCTTGGAGGAACTGTTGCAGTAGCAAGACTGGAGTTGGGTGTGCACAATGCCCGCTGTGCAGAACTGGAGCTGAACTAAGAGGGTCCCCACGGTCATCTCACACCCAAACCCAGCTGCAAGACTTTTTCTTATTTTTCACCATGTCCCTGTGCTGGCCTCAAACTCACTGTGTAGACCAGGCTGGCTTGCCTCGGCCTCCCAAGAGCTGGGATTAAAAGTGGGCACCACCTTCCTGGCTGTCATTCAGATCCTTTCACCCTAATGTCTTAAAAGGTTTTTAACCCAGACACTTATTTTAACCATAACATCGCTTCCTCAGGGATCTGGGCCCAACTCATGAGGGTACCGGGCGACCTGCTCTGGCTGCTTCTAGATGAAAAGGGGCATCAGTCAGGTGGATCTGCCCTCGGGTTCATGCTGAGGAGAGGGGGGAGGGATGATGTCCGGGCCAGGGGCTGGAGTGACTTAGCTCTTGTCCGAGGACACAGTCAACACCTGGCTTTCTGTAGACAGCATTATTGAGTTTTGGGGCCTTGCATCTGGAAGACATCAATTGCAAATGAACGAAGATTCAAGACACAAAACATAATAAAAGGGTAAGTTGTATGGTGTGACGTCTTCAGCACCTGTCCCACCCGGATGATGACTCTCTCTCTAGTTTACTTCTCCATTGCTGTTATAACAACCACAGCGAAAGCAACTGGGGGAAGCAAGTGTTGATTTCATCTCACAGTTTTGAGCGCCCATCCATCACGCAGGGGAGTCAGGGCAGGAACTCAAGGCAAGAGCTGAAGCAGAGACCGTGGAGAAATGCTACTTATTGATTTGTTCGCTATGGCCTGCTTTCTTATGCTCTCCAGGACTGCCTGCCACAGACAGGCACTGCCCACAACGGGCTGCATCTTCCCACATCAATTATTATTATTATTTATTTATTTATATTTTTTATTTTTTATATTTATTTATTTATTTATTTATTTATTTATTTTTTGGTTTTCCGAGACAGGGTTTCTCTGTGGCTTTGGAGCCTGTCCTGGAACTAGCTCTGTAGACCAGGCTGGTCTCAAACTCACAGAGATCCGCCTGCCTCTGCATCCCGAGTGCTGGGATTAAAGGCGTGCGCCACCACCGCCTGGCTTTATTTTTATTTTTTTTGGTTTTTCGAGACAGGGTTTCTCTGTAGCTTTGGTGCTGGTCCTGGAACTAGCTCTTGTAGACCAGGCCGGCCTCGAACTCCCAGAGATCCACCTGCCTCTGCCTCCCGAGTGCTGGGATTAAAGGCATGCGCCACCACCGCCCGGCTTATTATTATTTTTTGATATTTATTGAGCTTTACATTTTCTCTGCTCCCCTCCCTGCCTCTCCCCTCCCCCTCCCATTCTCCCCCAAGGTCCCCATGCTCTCAATTTACTCAGGAGATCTTGTCTTTTTCTACTTTCTACTTCTCATGTAGATTATATCTATGTAAGTCTCTCTTAGTGTCTGCATTGTTGTCTAAGTTCTCTGGGACCCACATCAATTATTCATCAAAAAAATGGGGGTTATGGAGAGATGGATCCGTGGCTTAAGAGCATTGGCTGCTCTTCCAGAGAACCTGGGTTCAGTTCCCAGCACCCACACGGCAGCGCACAGCTGTCTGTACCTCCAGCTCCAGAGGATCTGACGCCCTCTTCTGTTAGGTTTCTGGAAGTCCCAGACTTGCACATGGTACACAGACACACATGCAGGCAAAACAGCCATATGCATAAAATAAAAATAAATGTAAAAAAGTTTTTATGAGCCTGGCGGTGGTGGCGCACGCCTTTAATCCCAGCACTTGGGAGGCAGAGGCAGGCGGATCTCTGTGAGTTCGAGATCAGCCTGGTCTACAGAGCTAGTTCCAGGACAGGCTCCAAAGCCACAGAGAAACCCTGTCTCAAAAAAAAAAAAAAACCAAAAAAAAAAAAAAAAAAAAAAGCTACGGAGAAACCCTGTCTCGAAAAATCCAAAAAAAAAAAAAAGTTTTTATGTTAAAAAAAATTAGGCAGAGGTATGCTCACAAGCCAGTCTCGGTGGCAATTCCTCAGTGGAGGTTCCCTCTGGAGTATGTCAGGTGACAAACACTAGAAACCGTCTCCACTCAAACATTTTTTTCTTTTTCCAGTGACTGACTCAGGAATGAACACATCATCCATTCTAGACAGGAAGATCTTAAAGAAATTCTTCTAGACGCTTTTAGGTGATGTCACCTGAACCGTAAAACTACTCCTACCCTGGGAGCTGGTGGAGACATTCTTTCTCCTGTAGACATTATGATAACTAAGTCATCATCGGTGACTTCGTTACAGTCATTTGTGACTGAGGGAGGCATCCCTGAGAGGAAGGCCACCCCGCAGAGAGGCAGGAAAGCCGCATGAAGAACTACTTGGCTAATGCTAGAGAGGCGCCTCGGCAGTTAAGAGGATCCGGGTTAGACTCCCAGTACATACGTGGTAGCTCACCTCTGCCTGCAACTCCAGTACCAGGGGAACCACTTACCCTCTTCTACACACATGTAAATAAAAATTATTTATTTATCTTTTTTTTTTGAGACAGGTTCCCTGTGAAATAGTCCTGACTGTCCTGGAACTCTCTCTGCAGACTAGGCTGGCCTTGAACTCACAGAGGTCTGGCAGCCTCTCCCTCGCAAGCACTGGGATTAAAGGCGTGCACCACCACCGACCGCCAGGCTCACAAGTGATTATATTTATCAGGAAAACCTGTTCTAACCTTGCCCCTAGGACCTGGGGAAACTCCTTTGTCTGAGCTACTCGGCAAGGAAGCTGCCCACAAGAGTGTAGTCGTCATTCCTGAAAACAGGACAGGTTATAGGAACGAGTTACTCATACCTCCTCCACTCCAGTCCAATGCTGGTCTCAGCGCACGGCAGGCAGAAAGCCCTAGGGAGAAGAGCTGGGCTTCTGACTGACTGGGACAACACCTTGTGTGGCTGTGGCGCTGGCATTCAGGGAGCATCGAGAGCTCTGAGTCACAAAACAATGAAGGCAGGATTGCAGCTGCCTCTGTAATTAGACTAGATCGCCACGGAGACAAAGGGACAGAGAGGGACATCACCTTTCAGGGTTGACCCTAATGACTGTACTCACCAAATAAGTGCCTCTCGCCTCCATGACTTGGGGCTCGCCTGCTTGGGATCCAAGGGGTACTGCCTCTAGAAAAAGATGGAGCGGTGTTTTCCCCGCTGGTCATTGTGAGTCTTCAATTTTTTATTAGATTTTTGTTTTGTTTTGTTCTTTTGGTTTTGGTTTTTCGAGACAGGGTTTCTCTGTGTAGCTTTGTCTGTTCTGGAACTCACTCTTTAGACCAGACTGGCCTTTAACTCACAGAGATCCACCTGCTTTTGCCTGCCTCCCAAGTACTGGGATTAAAGATGTGCACCACCACAGCTTGGCTGTATTTTTATTTATGTGTGTATGTATGTAGGTATGTGTATGTATGTAGGTATGTAGAACTCAGGTCCTCTGTTGAAGCAGCCATTTTTCCTAACTGCTGAGCCTTCTCTCCAGTCCTGATTTTGAGTCCATATCACATGATAAGGGGGAGAAAAGAGGGTCCCAATGTTGACTAGGATGATAGATACTAACTAATCTTGTCCATTAAGAAGAAAGAACATACAAGCTGGGTGGTGAAGGCGCATGCCTTTAATCCCAGCACTCCGAAGGCTGAGGTGGGAGTTCGAGGTCAGCCTGAACTACAAGAGCTATTTCCAGGACAGCTAGGACTGTAACAGAGAAATCCCATCTCAAAAAAGAGGAGGAGGAAGGTTGCTGCTTCACGGTGAGTGTGGGGAGTCTCGGATGAAGCGGTTGTTGCTCTGGCCTTACCAGTGGAGAAGCTAATGGAACGCTCCTGTGCCCTGCAGGAACAGATAGTCCAACCTAGACCATCTCACTAGAGGGTACTGTGATAACCCAGTCCTGTGGGGTCCTGTGTGGACTGACCGCTTGAGAGAAAGGGTGAGGAATAAGGGCCTGCACAAGCTGGAGTCTGATCCTTACTCGGGTCACATTCCAGGTTAGAATTTGTTGTAGAAACTTGGTGTGGTGGCACGTGCTTTCCCAGTGCTCAGGAGGGAGAGGCAGAGAAATCTCTGTGAGTTCAAGGTCAGCCTTGTAAATTCTAGGTCACGTTGGACTGAATTCTCTTACCATCCAGCCCTCCTGCTGACTGGAGGGCCTTCCCCTTTTACAGACCGGATGCTATACAGTTTGTGAATCAGAGCCAGTTAGACATCTGAAACTCTGTTCTTGGGTACCCACTTCTGTTCACTCACGCTGGTGTATGCCCGGGTCCGGCTTCCCTCAACTAGCTAGGATGCTGCTCAGATGTTCCTTCCCCAGAGCCTTCCTCCCTATTTGAATGCACACCCTCTCTTGCCTCTAAAGCTGGCTAGCATCTCTTGTATTCTGAGGCATGTTACTAAAAGTTACTAAAATATTTGCTACATCCAATCTCATGTGGTCTTGTCTTTTTTGAAAACTTTTTGTTTTTGGAGACAGGGTTTCCCTGTGTAACTCTGGCTGTCCTGGAACTTTCTCTGTAGGCCAAGCTTGCCTCTGTCTCCCCAGTGCTGGGGTAAAGGTGTGCGCCATCACAGCCTGGACTGTTTTTTGTTTATTTATTTATTTATTTATTTGTGATTTCTGTCTCCTCCCCGCCACCGCCTCCCATTTCCCTCCCCCTACCTGGCCTGTTTTGACTCGTAGTAAAAACAAATACTGGTGGCAGTGGAGTGGCTCAGTGGGTAAAGGCACTTGCTACCAAGGCCTGAGAGTTAGACCCTTTGAACTACACTGTAGGCGACAACCAGCTCCTACAGGTTGTCCCCTGACCTCCACCCTGGGCAATGGGGTATGAGGGTGCTCAATAAATAACTACAATTACACAACAAATTAAAAAGATGAGGTCAAATTGTAGAAGAATCGAAGAACTTAGAATATAAATTAAGGGGGTTTAACGGTCTCAGAAAGGGGAAAAAAGAAAATTTATTTACCCTACTATTCTGATCCTAGCCTTTAACAGCTATGTTCATGTGCAAACAAGTGTACATGTGGGTACAGGGAAACACGGAGAACGAGAGGCTAACCGTTAGGTGATGAGGAAGGGCTGACTGCAGACGGACAGGAGTCATGAAGGCGGTGCACGGGTAACTGTGTCTCTCGTGGCTCTTTCTCCTTTCTTGTGGGATAAATGCATTAAATATATATTTGATGGTGATACTGTAAAATCCAATATTTTTCTCCACAGTTTCAAAATGGTTATCATAGCTTTAGAGAAGTCTACTCTCTCAGTGAACTCTGGGTCTGGTTAATTTTGGGGTGTGTGTGAGAGATTACAAGTTCTTCACACTAAAGTCTTTTGCTTTGTTAGTTGAGACAAGTTCTTCATGGTGAAGCCCTGGGTGGTCTGGAACTCAGAGCTCTGCCTCCTGAGTGCAGGGCTCACGTAGCTTTAGTAGAAAAGAAGAAAGATGAAAACAAACATTTAGACTGGAAGGCAGTCTTTGTTTTGTTGAACTTAATTGTAGCACTGTTTAATGGACAGGCCAGGGACTGATGAATTCAAATTCTTTAAAATAGCTAAAGATTAGAGGGAATTAAATGTAGTGCCTCTGGGATGTCTGATCTAAATTTGTTTTTAATGACATAATTGTTGCATGTTACGTCTGAGATTATGTCCCAGAGAACTGGTTATGGGTGAGGTTAGTGCTACAGGAAGCCAATTTCCCACGTCAAGTCGGCAAATGAGGGTGGCTGTAATGCTACCTCTTTAAACGTGGGGGTGAGGGGAGAAGAAACGTGAGACGAGAGAGGTCTTCAGAAAATGAACAAGGGAAGCGAGTGATTGCATGATTAAGCTGCCATGTGTTTTCAACAGCACTTAAATCACTGTAAGTGCAAACTGGGATGTCGTCGCAAAGTATTTATTTGTTCATCTTAGTGGGAAATGATCACTCCCAATCATGCAAACGAGGTCATGCTAAATAACTTCAAGAACACCGTTCCAGAGGCGAGTGCCTGATGAACACAGGCATGAAACTGTCGAAGAATAAAAAATAAAAAGGAAACATGTCATATATAAATGTTTTGTTTCATAGTGCAAAAGAACAAGACATGAAATTCTGATCCCTGTTCAAGATTTTTTTTTAACTCTAAAGTAATTGCAATATTCTCTTCCTCCAGGGCTTTCCTTCCACAATCAATCTTTCTACCCCCCCATGTTTATTCCCCCAAGCTTTAGAACACTTAATTAATTCACACAAAGCATTTCAGCTTCAAAGCTTTCAAAACATTGCCCTGCTCTTGCTCAGCTCCGTAAGACCCGCCCTTTTCTTCTTAAAAATTGGTTATTTTTGCAGTACGTTATTCCTATCTATCGAGAAAACATCCCTGTAACGAAAACTAATTTCCTTGCTTTACTGAACTGGTAAATTCTGAATTATTTACTTATGGTACCTATACTTCCATATTTGGGCCCTAAGAGTTTATTCTCTATCCTTCCAACGGTTGCACCCATGTCCTGGATATCAGAGCCAAGCAAGCAATTGTGAAAGTCTCATCAGCCGTGCGGGCAGAGGAAACGCTTTCAAAATATGTCATTCATCTTCATATTCGATGACAGCTTGTCCATATATCCTTTATAAGCATCATTACCTCAGTCATGAGAGGTAAGCTTTTAAATTTATAGGTACAAGGGGGTGGCAAAGGGGCCTTCCCTCTTATTTTACTTTTATTAAAACAAAAGCCAGCTTGAGTCCAACTCAACTCTGGAGTGACTGCTTGTCAGGCAGGCTTCTTTTAGAAAGCCGCGTAGTGCATTAAATTATCCGACTCCTGGACAAATCAGATTCATGGAGAAAAGTATTTCCCATGCCTAGAGTGACAAACGGAATTACGAGACACGCTTAAGCAGACTGTCAAACTTTTATGTTTACTTTAAAAAGAGAAAAACAAAAACCCAGAGATGGCAAAGTCAGGTCTGTTGCAGCCTTGTGTGGAACAAGAGGCTCACCTGTGCACACAACAGAGGGGTCTTTCCCGGGCTGCCTTCCCTGGGGGAGGGGATGGGGTGGACATCGCTAGACCTTTGTCCTGGGGACCTGGGGAGGGACGACTTTCCGGGAGCCGCGCAGCCACCTGCGCCCGCCCGTGGACACCACACACCGTCGGGACCCCCACCCCGCCACCCGGGATGGGGGAAGGCCATGGCTCCCTGAATGCAGAGCGGGAACCCCGACTAGCTCAGCTCCGGGGCAGGCCCGTGAGGCCGAGCCGGGGACGGGTGGCCCGTCGCGGTGGCGCCGCCGCTCCGGCTCCGTCTCCCCACCGCCGCCACCGCCGCCGCGCCGGGCTCGGGCGGGGGCATCCGCTCCGGTCTCCCCGCGCTTTCGCGCTCCCGCTTCGCGTGCGGCGGCTCGAGCCGGGGAGGGAGCGAGGGAAGGGGTGGAGGTGGCGGGGGGGAGGCCGAGGGGCGGATCCTGCCTGGGGGCTGATCCCTCCCTCCCCTCGGCCGGGCTCCGTGGCGGCAGCGGTGGCGGCGGCGGCTGCTCCATTCCCCCTCCTCCTCCCCCGGGAGCGGCGGCCGGGCCGGGGGAGACGGAGCGGAGGGGCCGGCGCGGGGAGGAGGCCGCGCTGCCTCAGCCGGGCCGCGCTCGGACCTGCTCGGTAGCCCGGCCCGCACGCCCGCCCGCCCGCGCCCAGGGGGCCCCCCAGAAGCCCGGGGCCCGGCCGGCGGCTGAGGTAACGTGGGGGCGGCGGCGGCGGGGGCCGGAGCGAGCGGGGGCGGCGGGGGCCGACGGGGACCGAGCGCTGCGCACGGAGGGGGGGGCGGCCAGGGCGCACAGGGGCTTCCCCACGGGGCGCGGGGGCGACGCGCGAGCTCTGCCCTGCAGCGAGGGCGGCGGCGGAGCCGGGGAAGGCGCGCGAGGGGGAGCTGCAAAGCGAGGACCCCCTCCCGCACCCGCCATCTTGTTTCTCCCCGGTCCTGGCAGCCGAGCGGCTAAGCCCCGCCCTCCCCGTGCCCTCCTATTGGCCAGGCTAGAGGAGAGTTCCGCCTTTGGGCGGCCGCTCTGGGCGCCCGGGTTCCCGCTTGACAGGCAGGTCGGGCAGCCAATGAGGGCTCGCCTCTCCGCCCCCACCCCCTCGTTCGGTGGCGCTCGCTTTTTCTGTGAGGGTCGGGCTCGGCGTCAGGCTGTGGTGCGCTCACCCTCTGGGCTTTGGGGGAGACGTTTCTCTCCTTCCTCCTTCGGGGGCCGGGGCGGTGAAGATTGTTCTGGAAGAGGCGCCCCTTTTACGGGGCAGGGACCTGGTCTGGGGGTCTTACCTAGTCTCCTGAGTCTCCCGTGTGGCGTGCAGGGCGGGCTCGGTCCAGTTGTTGAAAACTCCCCATTCGGGGGCGAGGGTGAGGTGGGCGAGTTGGGGTTCAGGGGCCGCTCAGGACGGCTCTGGAGGGGGTGTTGGGGATACGAGGGAGTGTGTGTAAGGTAAGAGTTGTGTACGTACGGAAACTCCCGCCAAAAATAACCTGGTCTAGCTGTTAGCTCCTTGTAGGCGAAACTGTTTCCCTGCGGCCGCAGCCCTGCCCGCCGTTTGCTCCCGGGGACAGGGACTGGAAGTTGGGGGTGGGTTGAGAGGCGGTTCCTGGGACTGCAGTGAGGGTAGAGGCCGGCACTGTCGACTCTGAAGTGTGCGTTCCCTCCCCAGAGGCGCCTTGTCCCTGGAGGCTTGGGGAGTGTGTCGCTCTTGGCTGGGGCAGCTTCTGAGACCTTGACCGGTCTAGTGCCCCCAGGGCTTCGGGAACCAGAACGGAGTTGCTGTCACGGTTCTGTTGCCTTTGGCTCCAAATGGTGTTGTGTGCCTGCCTCATTTGGCTCCTCAGCCAGGTTAGTTTAAGTCACACCTTGGGATTTAAAGGGCCTATCACTATGGTTGTCAGTGATAACTCTTAAAAAGTTAGTGTGTGACAGGCGGGTGGTGGCGAACGCTTGGAGTTCAAGGCCAGCCTGGTCTGCAAGATCTAGTTCCAGGACAGGCTCCAAAGCTACAGAAAACTTTGTCTCGAAAAACAAAGCAAAAAAAAAAAAAAAGAGAGAGAGAACAATAGACAGACAAAAAGTAGATATTTTTGTTCTTGCTTTTATTTATTTTTAATTTTTTTATTGTATGTGTATTTTGCCTGATGTATATTATTCCTGGTCCCCCTGAGAGTTTAGATACCAATACCTTGGAACTGGAGTTACAGGTGTTTGTGATCCACAGTGTGGGAGCTGGGAACCAAAGCTAGGTCCTCTTAACTGCTGAGCTATCTTTCCAGCCCTTATATATTTGTTTTTTAAGGGAGAGCCTCACTCTGTGCTATGGCTGGTCTGAAAAATCGTGTAGACATTGCTGGCCTCAAATTCCACAGATAGGCTTGTTTCTCCCTCCCGAATGCTGGGATTCAAAGTATGCCACTACAGCCAGCACTGCCCTCGACCTGTGGGTGAAATGTGGAGATATGGGGACATGAGAAACTTTGTCAGTTACGTAGGACCAAGATTAGAACGTAGATTGTACAGAACATCTTTGTAAAGATCGCGGCACCTCACTGGTGTTCTTTACCCTCCAGCGTGAACGGGAGATCTGGAGTCACGTCAGCTTCGGCTGAGTCAGTTTTCTGAGCTTTTCTTCATGCCTGAAGTGGAGATAATGTCTGCACAGCCTCCCGAGGTAGTTGTGAGAAATAGTAAAAAGGAAAGGCCATTGTAGTTTGTTAAAGTGTGCCGAGTGTCTTCCTGGCCATGGTGGTCTTGGGAACTGCCTGTCACTCATTCTCCTTAGGGGCTTGGTGTGGTTCCCTAGTCCAGAGAATGCTGTGGGAAGCATAGGGCTTTCTCTGCTACCTGAGGGTAGATTAGATGGAAGGGTCACGGCATAGAGATTTCTGAGGTACTTAAATTTAGAGACATTCCTGTAGCTTGCAGGGTTTGTAGTTGGAAATGTCCTGAGCAGTTTCGGTACAGCTTTCTGCAGGGAGTCCCCTGGGAATTAAAGTTTGAAGCATTTCATATGTCTTTACTCTGGATAGGACCAAGAGATAGGATTTCTAACCATGGTAAGATAACTTGGGAGAGGCCTTAGACCTGTGATTTTATTTATTTCTTACAAGATCTCACTATATAGCCCTGGCTGTCCTTGAACTCAGAGGTTTGCCCGCCTCTGCCTTGCCTTTTCTTTTCTTTTATTTGTTTCTTTCTTTCTTTTTTCTTTTTTTGTTGTTGTTAGAAAGTAGATGTTTGTCACTGTTACTGTCTCTGCCTCCTTCTTTTAAAACAAAAAACACAAACTTGACCTTAGCTGGGCATAGTAGCCTACACACTGAATTTCACGACAACCAGGGCATATAGAGAATTCCCTTCTCAAACAAGCAAACACACAAACAAGGCGTGGTCTTACTTTTTTGCTGGCTTTGAGCTCCTGGTCTCAAGCATTCCTTCTGATTTAGTGTCTTGTTCTCGGAACCCTTAACCATCCTCTCTTACCATCAACTGTCCCAGCGTTGCATGTATCCTGAGGAGGTTATATCTCACCTTGTATCATATTATAAATATCTGTCTATGTTCTGACCTTTTAGTTAGCTAGGGCTCCTCGAGGACAGGGGTCATAGTGTTTAATTTCAGGGCTGGGGAGAGGGCTCATTGGGTGAAGGGCTTACTGCGCAAGCATGAAGACCTACCTGAGATTGATCCCTAACCCCTACCACTCGGGGACAGAGACGGGCAATCTAACTGAAGCCACAAACTTCCAGCTCCAGTGCGCATTTGTCTCAAAAGATTCGTGGAACCTGACTTCAGTCTCTGGCTTTGACGTGTGCTTGGGTGGGCAGGTACACATGCACACATGTCTATACACACACCACACACACAAACAGTATTTAGATTCAATCACCTAGCACTTGCGGGTGTTCACTTATCTAGGTATCCTTCCAGACACTGAGGGCGCAGCAGCCAAAGAGATAGGCAGGCGATTCCTTCCTCCGTGGAGTTCACATTTTAGCTGGAAGACGTAGGAAATAACACAGTAAATTACGTGACTTAGATGAAAAAGAAAAGAAGGAGGAATAGCTCGTTGCTTGATGAGCTGAGGGATTTTGCTTTTTTTTTTTTTTTCTTTTTTGAGATAGGGTTTCTCTGCAATAGTCATAGCTATCCTGGAGCTAGCTCTGTAAACCAGGCTGGCCTTGAACTCACAGAGATCCACCTGCCTCTGCCTCCCCAGTACTGGGATTAAAGGTGTGGGCCACCACTGCCAGTTTGCTTGTTTTTTTCTTTTTTGTTTGTTTGTTTTTTGAGACAGGGTTTCTGTGTAGCCCTGGCTGTCCTGGGACCCCACTGTGTAGACCAGGCTGTCCTCGAACTTACAGATATCTGCCTCCTGAGTGCTGAGATTAAAGGTGCCTGGCTCAGGTTTGCAATTTTAAAGTAATCAGAAACAAAGTTTCACTGACTAGCCGGGGGCAGGGATGGAGTGGCACAAGCCTTCTCGGGGGCAGAGGTAGATAGATCTCTGTGAGTTCAAGGCCAGCCTGGACTGTAAGAGCTAGTTCCATGACAGGCCTGATACATAGAGAAACCATGTCTTGAAAAACCAAAAATAACCATTTCACTGATAAGACTTAAAAAGACTTAAAGAAGGTGACGCTGCCTCAAGGGTGCTTCACAGTGCTGTGGTGTGGAGGAAACAGCCGGATCTCTTGGTGTCCCCTTGATGGAAGGGTGAATGCGTGTGTGTCGCACCGAATATCCAGTTCACACTTTTGTGGTCTTTTTTCCTCAGGCTTATCTTTGCGGTTTCCTGTTGCCATGAGGAAGCCTCGTCGAAAGTCACGGCAGAATGCCGAGGGCCGGAGGTCCCCATCCCCGTACAGTCTTAAGTGCTCACCCACGCGAGAGACTTTGACCTACGCCCAGGCCCAGAGGATTGTGGAGGTCGACATCGATGGCCGCCTCCATCGCATCAGCATTTATGACCCGCTCAAGATCATCACTGAAGATGAGCTCACCGCGCAGGATATCACCGAGTGCAACAGCAACAAGGAAAACAGTGAGCAGCCTCAGCTCCCCGCCAAGTCCAAGAAACCCTCGTCTAAAGGCAAGAAGAAGGAGTCCTGCTCCAAGCATGCGTCTGGCACCTCCTTCCACCTCCCACAGCCCAGCTTCCGTGTGGTGGATACAGGCAGCCAGCCGGAAGCACCCCCATTGCCTGCTGCTTATTACCGCTACATTGAGAAGCCCCCCGAAGAGCTGGATGCAGAGGTGGAATATGACATGGACGAGGAGGACCTCGCCTGGCTAGACATGGTAAACGAGAAGCGCCGCGTAGACGGGCACAGCTCAGTGTCTGCAGATACCTTCGAGCTGCTGGTGGACCGGCTGGAGAAAGAGTCGTACTTGGAGAGCCGCAGCAGCGGCGCCCAGCAGTCACTAATTGACGAAGACGCCTTCTGCTGTGTGTGCCTGGACGATGAATGCCACAACAGCAATGTCATCCTGTTCTGTGACATCTGCAACTTAGCCGTGCACCAGGAGTGCTATGGCGTCCCCTATATCCCTGAGGGCCAGTGGCTCTGCCGCTGCTGCCTGCAGTCTCCCTCTCGGCCGGTGGATTGTGTCCTTTGCCCCAATAAAGGTGGGGCCTTCAAACAGACCAGTGATGGTCACTGGGCCCATGTAGTCTGTGCCATCTGGATCCCTGAAGTCTGCTTCGCCAATACCGTGTTCCTGGAGCCTATTGAGGGCATCGACAACATTCCACCTGCCCGCTGGAAACTAACCTGTTACATTTGCAAGCAGAAAGGGCTGGGTGCTGCCATCCAGTGCCATAAAGTGAACTGCTACACTGCCTTTCACGTGACATGTGCACAGCGAGCTGGACTCTTCATGAAGATTGAACCCATGAGAGAAACCAGCCTCAACGGCACCATCTTTACTGTGCGGAAGACGGCCTACTGTGAGGCCCACTCTCCGAGAAAGGGAGATTCACCCAGAAGCCTCAGTGAGGCAGGAGACGAGGATGGGCTGAAAGAGGGTGACCGGGAGGAGGAAGAGGAAGAAACAGGGGAGGAAGATCAGGAAGGCCAAGGTGGGGTGGGCAGCCCCCTCAAGGGGGTGTCCAAGAAGAATAAGATGAGTTCAAAGCAGAAGATCAAGAAGGAGCCAGAGGAAGCTAGCCGAGAGACACCTTCCACCAATGTCCCCATGGTCACTGTCCCACAGATACCCTCTTACAGGTGAGCCTCATCACAAGGGCTCTTGGTTTCGTCCTCACCCTAGGCCAGGTCTTCTCCAAATATGGTTGATGAATACCTGAGCTCCTCTGGGCTCCTGTATTCAAGCTTGTCCTTTGGAACCAAGGCTTGTTTTGTGGTTTTTGGCCGTGCCCTACAAGTAATGTGTTTGCTCTGGTTCAGAGTGACATAAATCACTTATTTGCTTAGAAACTCGAGTGGCAGTGTATCACCTAGGTGGTGTCACAGTGACACTGAATGGCGTTGAGAACAGGATTGTCTCCACACTGTTAACTAGTCAATGGATTTCTAGGTGGTTATCATCTCTGGTCTTTGGAAATGCAGGCTGTGTCCTTCACATCACCTCATCTTTGTGACCACCCTGAGGGCTCTCACAGAGGTTCCCCAAAACCCATGTGGGGACAGAGTATTCTAAATGGGGAGCTACTGTGCTAAGGGCTCAACACCTGCCTTCCCACAAGTACTGTCCTGGGAAAGATGGGGACTTTTTATCCACGAGGGCTGTGGGAGGCATGGTCCTCCTTGAGAAGTTTTAAATTCAGGGGTAAGTTCAGCATTCTATCCAAGCCACCAGGACCCTCCCTGAGAGTCTGCAGAGAGATCACTGCCAGTGTTAAACCGGCAGTGCTGTGAGTAGCTGGGGCTGCTGGAGGGTGGGCAACTTAGGGAAGATTTTTCCAGCAGAGGCCACTTCAGGGCGACTCCTTTCAAAGTAGACAGTGTAGCTGGGTATGGGGATGCACATCTTTAGTCCTAGCATCTGGTGGCAGAGTCAGTTGAATTACTGGGAGTTTGAGTCCAACCTGTTTTACATAGTAAGTTCTAGGCCAGCCAGGGCTGCACAGTGCGACCCTGTCCAAAAAGGGCCAGAGTGGGGGGCGGGGGTTAGAGGAGGAAGGGCTCTTGGAGACTGCTCATCTAATGTAGTCCTTGCACCTTCTCCCACATTCCCAGATGAAGAAGCCACAGCCACAGGAGGTAAAGTTGTTGGCTCCTTTGTTCATTCAACGAGGTGTTTATTGAGCACTTACTACAAGCCACATCCTGTTCTAAGGGGTGGGGCTAGGTGGAGAGGGCAGATTGGGGCTGTAAGTGCTAGGCTGCCTTCTGCCCAAGTCTCCACCAGAAGGTTAGGGACAGAGGAGTACTGGTAGGTTGTAGATTAGCTGTGTGAGGGAACAGGCGGCCCGACTTGCTGCACGGGGAAGATAGCAGAACAAGATGAGGACAGGGAGGCTCTGGAGAACTTCGGCAACTCCTGAGTGTGTCTCCTAGACACAGAGCTGGCCTCAGTCATCTCCTGAGGTAGCGGTCAGTGCCTAGTCCCCATTTGTAGGGTGTCTGTGCCCTGGGGCTACCTTTTGGTTGTCATGGCGCTGTCTGAGGAGCTGCTCTACTGTCTAAGAACAAACAAGCCATTTAATACCCATGTGACCTTTGTAAGCTGTTGAATTGCTCTAAGCCAGGGTATGTGGGCAAACTCACCAGATGGAGCTCTGAGAAGTAAAGGAGGCAACGTGAGTCAAATACTTAGCACAGTGCCTGGCAGATAGTGAGCGCTCAATAAATGGTGGCTGCTGCTGCTGCTTCTGTTACTGTTACTCCTTCCCTACCTGCACAAATGCTGTCCACCCCACCATAGCCACAAGGCAGGGGAGGGCAGGGGGGCTGGCCTGCAGGCGGGCAGGTGTGCTTGGCATGGGTGTCAGTGGGGAGCTGGCCTTCGGGGAAAGGCCTAGGTAAGCTTGGCTTTGGGGCAAGAACATGTGACTGGAGATGGGGAAGGCTTTGATGGGCAGTGCCCACTGAACATGCCTATCTTTCTTAAGCTTCACCCCGATTAGCTACACTTAGCTCTCTTTCTGTGGAGTGGGACGAAGAGATAAAGCAGAGGAGAATACAAGAGCACGGGGCCTTGCTTGCCGTGGGCGTGTACTGTACTAGTGAAGGGGCCGTGGATTCAGATCCCCCTTTGGCCACCATCTTAGCTACGTTAGGAGTGCTGGTCAGGTGCCTGCCTTTAGTTAGATGTGGGAGTGGGGCTGCTCTTCCTGAAGGCGTTCATTGGACCCTTACCTGCTCTGCCCCACAGCATCCCTAGTTTGAACTCAAACCTTTACTGACTACAATATCAGAACTCACGTCCTCTTATATGTCTAGATTTTTGTTGTTGTTTTCTCCTTTTTCCATTTGATTCAGAATTAGGCATTTTGGGGATGCTAAGAGTTTTTAAATGAAAAATCAAAGGTCAGCTGGGTGTTGCCTATAATCCCATTAGTTCGGAGGCTGAGGCAGGAGGATCGTAAGTACCAGGCCAGCCTGGATAATACAGTGAGACCCATCTCTCTCACATACGTGTACACATACAAAACCCGTCCAAGGTTGGATTACTCTGAGGATTCCATGTGGGTGCAGCAAGCAGTAACCTGGCATGCTTTCTTTGAGTTTGGTCGTGAGCTACCCCAAGGTTTGGTGAGATCCTCCGCCACCAAAGGCAGGAAACTGGCCACATAGCACACGGCTTACTCAAATTCCTGTTTTCTTTTTGCTGCTTTTCATCAGAGGGGGTATGGGTTGAGGAGCGCAGGCCTGTTTCTCTGTACTGCCCTGGCAGCGAGTGACAGCAGGCAGCTGTGCGAGGGCTGTGGAAGAGCAGGTGGAACCCATCCTGCTCAGCCTGAGCTGCTTAGCTCTGCTGTCTTTTCTCGGCTCTCCCGAGGTGAGGCGTTTGGTCACTCTCTGGCTTCCTCTAGAAGGTTCAGAAGTGGACCGAGGTCTGGATAGGATGCGCTATTGTGTGTAGCCCGAGCTTCCCGCTGACCTGTCTCTCTCCCCTTGCCTCTACTCAAGGTTGAACAAGATCTGTAGTGGTCTGTCCTTTCAGAGGAAAACCCAGTTCATGCAGCGGCTTCACAACTACTGGCTGTTGAAACGGCAGGCTCGGAATGGTGTCCCCCTCATCAGGCGCCTGCATTCCCACTTACAGTCCCAGAGAAATGCCGAGCAGGTAGGTATAGGGAGGGTGAGGAGTAGAGGAGGAGGGATGATGTGGAGATGGGCGGCATGCCTCCTCCCTGAGCCCCCTGAGTAGCCTTGGCCTATAGGGATCTCCTCAGAGTGCTCTGTCCGGGAACTACCCAGACCCTCAGACCTGACAGCTGCCCCTTCTGAAGGAGACACTTTGCATTGGTTCCTCTACTAAAGGGCTTCAGAGAGGCCATTCCTCTTGGATTAATTTGACCAAACTTTAATTCTCCACTTCTCTCCCTGTGTCGTCCATCTGTCTGGCCTATCTGTAGTTTGTCTGTTGCCTACTCTGTGTGTGTGAGATCTGTCGTGCCGCTGAGGTGTGCCTGTGTATGATGTCTCATGCCTGTCCCTAATAAAGGGCTTTCCTCTGTATTAATTTTGCAGCACAGAAAACATGGAATGGGAACTGATGAGGGATTCTGGTTTTTTGTTTGCTTTAGATTTATTTTACGTGCATGGATGTCTATGTACCATGTGGGTGTCTGTTGCCCACAAAGACCAGAAGAGGGTGTTATGTGGCCTGGCACTGAAGTTATAATTGGTTGTTATCCACCATGTGGGTGCTGGGAGCTGAACCCTGTTCCTCTGCAAGAGCAGCCAGTCCTCTTAACTGCTGCACCATCTCTCCAGCCCAGATTCCAGTCATTTTACCCCAGCTGACCCAGAAACATGCAATACTGCAGAGACCATAACAAAATGTATCCACACATTGTTTCCAAAATTTATGGTGGAAATTTGTCTTAAGGTCGCTTCTAATCTGTTGACGGCTTTCAACAGATGATGATCACAACACTCACGCACTCTGACGCGGGTGCGCACACGTGCACACACAGACACTAGTCTGGGCAGAGATGTTGAAAGAACTTAACTGAAAGCTGTGCTTAGGTAGGAAAAGCTGATCGCATGGGAACCCCAGGCCAGAAGGCTGATGCTGTTGTTCTCTTGCAGGCAGAGTGCACAGTAGGACAGCGGATTGGGTACCCAGTCTCCTTTCTCTTCTTCTTTTTAAACAGTTTTTCTCTGTGTAGCACTGACTGCCCTGGAACTCAGAGATCTGCCTGCCTCTGCTTCCCAAGTGCATAGTCTTAAATGATCTCAAGACATATTATTAACTTGGCTGTAGAATCTGCTAAAAGTTCAGTTTCTTTGAGGCTAAGAGCTATTTTTGTTTAAAAAAAAAGTATCACTACAAGGCTTGACTTAAGGATAAACTCTAGGGCAGTGTCCAGTCCAATGTCACAATTACATAGGCAAAATCCTCCAGATGTTAGGCTGAGAGCCAGAGTGGACCCACTGTGTAAAGTAAGAGCAGGTGCCTTTTGCCCTCAAACATGTCCTATTAAATATAGAATTGATTGATGGTCTACCCTGTAGCCTGCGGCCTGTCAGGTGTGGCAGCCGTTCTGTGCTAGCAGTCACTGCATGCTAAGTGTCTTCTGCTCTAGTTCCCTTCCCATGTTCATGTCATTGGTTATTCCTTCCTCAGTTGTCTCTGTCTGTCTGTCCTTGGGTCTCATGCTACTAGACATCCTGTTTACACGTCATAGCTAAACTGAAGTACTAACTTCTATCTGGCCCCTCTTTTTTTGTGTTGATTTTTGAGACAGGGTTTCTCTGTGTAGCCCTGGCTGTCCTGGAACTCACTCTGTAGACCAGGCTGGCCTCAAACTCACTGAGATCCGCCTGCCTCTGCCTTCTGAGAATTAAAGGTGTGCACCACCACCGCCCAGCCACTGTTTGTTCTTGTGTAGCACCAAAGAGTCACTGTGGGGGCTGGGGAGATGGCTCAGTGGTTAAGAGCACTAACTGCTCTTCCAAAGAACCTGTCTTCAATTCCCAGCACCCACATGACAGTTCACACCTGTCTGTAATTTTAGTTCTGGGGAATTGGCACCCTCACACAGAATATATACACCAGTGTACAATAAATAAATAAATCTTTTTAAAAAAAAAGACCTTTTTAATAAGCTTCAGCTTTACTTTAGTAGAAAAAGAATCATCTTGGTGTCAGGAAGCTTGGAGGAAAGGTCCCGGGTGGTGTTGGGGTGGGGGAAGCGGGGGCTGTGGGAGGAAGGAGACCACAGTCGCTTGTTGTTGCCTTGCTCAGCGGGAGCAGGACGAGAAGACAAGCGCGGTGAAGGAGGAGCTGAAGTACTGGCAGAAACTCCGGCACGACCTGGAGCGGGCGCGGCTGCTCATCGAGCTCATCCGCAAAAGGGAGAAACTCAAGAGGGAGCAGGTGAGCAGGCGCCCGGCCAGGCTCTCTAGGTCCCTCTCTTCTCTGTGGCACCTCTGGTGCCAGCGTTCTTTTTCCCTCAGTACTGAGAGCTCTGTGGGCTCTGTGGTCGGCCCCCTTGGTTTTGGGTGGAGTGCTTCTGGTGGCTTCTGTTTTGTGGTTCAACTCGTTTGGCCTGGAGCCTAAGCTTACCTAGTCCCTCCTGTCTGAGGCCATGACTGGAATCCCTGTTTTTGGGGTTTTTGGAGGGAGATTGACCTGAACATTTTGAAAAGCTGGAGCCATTGCATGACATTGCAAGATGACAGCCTCTAGCCTGAGGTTCTCCTGGGCCTGAAGTATTTATGGATTTGGAGTTACTTAAAATGACTAGACTCAGTTCAAGAACGTCCTAAAAGTCCCTGCCCACGGGGAGTGATAAGGTTGGTGGTATAGTGCATAGAGCGTGAGATGTGTAGCCAGACCGTGTCTAAGGCCCGGCTCTGCTGCTTTCTATTCCTGTGGCATTAAACTGCCTAATCTCTGGATACCTCCGTCTCCTCGTCTTTAGCATGGTGATAATGGCAGAGCTGACATCATAAAGAGATGAATTCATGTATGTAAAAGTTGAGACTAGTGCCTGGCACATGAGCTGGCAAGGTGGTAGCTGCTGCTATCATTAGTGGTCGTACCGATTCTCTGCCCTGCTGGAGCACTCCACACATGGCACAGAGCAAATACTATTAATTGAATGGATGACAAGTCCAGACTTCCCTAGTCCAAGAATTGTGGCTGTTACCCACCTGCCTTCAAGGCCTGGGTTCAAGCTGCCCTCCTCCTTTCGTTCAGTTTAAGCGCAAGTCCTTCTTTCCTAGGTCCACAGCTTGAGGTCCACTCTGCGTCCTGGGCAGCTCTCACTGTGCTTTGCATGAGTGGCCGTGGGCGTCTCTTGAGATCTCCACAGGTCAAACTATAATTTATATCCAGGCTAGGTCCTGTAGCTTAGATTGTTCAGGCAAATGAGAGGAGGGGGGAGAGGTCCCGGCTCTAGGTAGGGAGGCAGGTCGATGTTGATGTGGACAAGAGGCACACGTGTAAAATAACATTGTCCAGCGTACCACTGCAGGTGCTGCTTGAGTGATGAGCCTGGACTCCCTGGTCACCCTGGGCCCACACAGATGTTCTCAGCGAGAGTGCTCAGTGCTCGTGAGAGTCTCGTGTGCTCACATTTAGTTTCATCCGTGTGCTTGAACTAAGGCCCAGGCTCAAATGCTTTCTCAGTTATTTTCCAACCAGCTAACCCATGGCAACTCAATCATGTCGCTAAACTTTATGTACCATATTTATAAAGTGGGGTATTAATTTCTGCTTCAGTTATTATGTCATTAATTGAGATAATACAGGAAGAAGAGCAGAGTGGCGTTATGGTCTGGAGCACTCTGTGGATGCTGACTGGAGCTTCATGCTAACTTATCCCATTAGCTGTGTGACCTGGAACCAGTTACCTGGTCTCTCTGTCTCCCCTTCTTTGAGAAGTGGAAGTGTCTATCTCTACCTACCTGGCACACTCAGTGTTACATAAAGGTTTAGACTGGCCACCCCACTAACGTATACACATAACTAAAAGTTAAGTAAATTGTTGTCTATTTTACTCTTTTGACATTTGGGGGAACTGCCACCCAGCTCCCAGACAAATCACACATGGAGGCTTATTCTTAGTTTTGGATGCACGCCTTAGCTTATCTTGTTTCTTCCCAGCTTTTCTTAACCTATATTAACCCATCTACCTTTTCCCTCTGGACTTTTTAAATCTTTTTTGTTTTGTTTTGTTTTTGGTTTTGGTTTTTCGAGACAGGGTTTCTCTGTGGTTTTGGAGCCTGTCCTGGAACTCCCTTTGTAGACCAGGCTGGCCTTGAACTCACAGAGATCCGCCTGCCTCTGCCTCCCGAGTGCTGGGATTAAAGGCGTGCGCCACCACCGCCCGGCTTTTTTAAATCTTTTTTACTTCTTTATATCTTATTCTCATTCTTACTCCGTGGCCAGATGGGTGGCCCCTGACATCCTCCTCTCCTTCTCTGACTCTTCCTCTTTTCTCTTTTTTATCCTCTCTGCCCGCTAGCCCTGCCTATCCTTGCTCCTGCCTTTCTATTGGCCGTTCATCTCTTTATTAGACCATCAGGTGTTTTACACAGGCACAGTCACACAGCTTCACAGAGTTAAACAAATGCAACATAAATACAAGTAACACACCTTAAAGTAATAGTCCCCAACAGTAAATCTTTTAAAAATACTTAGGCCATTACTTGGGACCTTACATGGATTATTAATTACTATAATCAATAATTGTTACTACTTCTGTATGTTTTGGTTTGGTTCTTGATATACAGAAAACATTTATAAAGTAGCTGTTTGTTCTCATCTATTCTCTGCTGCTATCATAGATTATCACAGACTGGGTCATTTGCAAAGGAGAGTTGGTTAGGCTCCCAACTCTGCAGGCTGGGAAGTATGGGCATGGTGACAGACTGGTGAGAAGGCTCCATGCCACAGCTCGTCTTGTGGATGCACGAGTGGAGAGTTTGTCTCCACCGCGGTGGCTCCTGTGACAGCCTGCTCCAGGACCCCTAACCCATCCTAACGGTGAAGCCCACAGGATGCCAGCACCTCTCCACCCTCACAACTGGGAGTTAAGATTCCGACGCGTGAACTTTTGGGAGACATTCAAGTCATCTAGCCCTCTTGGTGTCCTTACTCTTGGGGTGGGGCGGGCAACTTCATACCTTGTGAAGGTCTGTGGCAGGTGATTAATGACAATCAGGCTGAAGACCCAGTGAGTCTCTGAGCATTCTGGTTACTCCTGTTTTCATCACAGGTCAGGGTGCAGCAGGCTGCCATGGAGCTGGAGCTGATGCCGTTCACAGTCCTGCTGAGGACAACTCTGGACCTGCTGCAGGAGAAGGACCCAGCACACATCTTTGCTGAACCTGTCAGCCTGGATGAGGCAAGTCGTCCCTCCGAGCAGCAAGTCTGCTCTGGAAATAAGCTCTGAGTAGGCCAAGGAAGGAAGGGGTTGAACCACAGGGCATCCAGAAGTGAGGGTGGGTGGTGTCTTGGCAGGCTAATAGACTTGCCCATTGTTTGGGTGGACCATGCCCTGAGGCTCTTAGTGAGCCTGACATGGCCACAGCTGAGAGTTGGGAGGTCAGAGTAGCAGTGAAGGGTGCGCCTGCGTGGCTCATAAATAGTTGTTGTAATTGTACAGGTTTTATATGTTTAGGTTCCAGATTACCTGGAATTCATATCCAAGCCAATGGATTTTTCTACTATGAGGCGGAAGCTGGAATCTCACCTGTACCACACCTTGGAGGAGTTTGAGGAGGACTTTAACCTTATAGTTACCAACTGCATGAAGTATAACGCTAAAGACACAATTTTCCACCGAGCAGCTGTTCGCCTGCGGGACCTGGGAGGGGCCATCCTGCGGCACGCTCGTCGGCAGGCAGAGAACATCGGCTATGATCCCGAGAGGGGCACCCACTTGCCCGAGTCACCCAAATTGGAAGACTTTTACCGATTCTCCTGGGAGGATGGTGAGAAGCTTGGGTGGGTAGGGAGGAGAAGGACCAGGATGAACGAGCAGCACATGGACAGGGCCCAGAGAGCCCAGGATTGGGTGGGCCTTGGAGGTGCAAAGCTGTGGTTGGGAGCAGATGGGTGTGCGGCTCAAATAACTCTGAGGCTTAGTTGGTGCGCTGAGTGCCTGTTGAGTGGTAGAAAAGGCAGAGCTGTCTACTTGGACCTCTGGACCCCTAAGTGTAGCTCTGGAGCATGGGCTGGGAGGACCAGAAAGTAGAATGCCTGTGAGTGCCACACTACCTGTCTCTGCTTGCTGAAAATCTCTGGCTAGGGATTGCTAGACCACTGCATGCCTGCTCTATGGCCATCGCTGTGACTGAATGCTCCCTAGAGCTGTTCCCCACATTCCCATCCACCATTTCTAGGCAGTAGTGTTGTGGGGCCAAGGCCCACTGACGCTGCTGGGAGGCACTGGCCTGGGCATTCCAGGGCCTTACTTTGCATCCAGAAGATTTCTCTTTCTCAGTGCTGGGCTCGTCATTCAGCCTCTTCTGTCCTTCCTTTTCTCTGGCAGTGGACAACATCCTCGTCCCAGAGAACCGGGCCCATCTGTCCCCAGAGGTGCAGCTGAAGGAACTGCTAGAGAAACTGGATCTGGTGAGCGCGATGCGGTCGAGCGGGGCCCGCACCCGTCGTGTCCGCATGTTACGCAGGGAGATCACTGCTCTTCGGCAGAAGCTAGCACAGCCGGCGCCCCCACAGCTGCTGTCACTGAACAAGGCCGTGTCCAGTGGGGAGCTGCCAGCAGGACCTCGGGGGCATGCAGCTGTTTTGGAGCAGGCGTTGCAAGCGGAGCCAGAAGATGATGGAGACAGAGGTGAGAGAGGGTCACAGACAGGCAGGGTGCCGAGTGGGTAGGGTAGTCAGGAGTAAGAGGCTAGCATTTCTTGAGAGTATCCTCCCCTGAGTATAGGTCTGGTCTGACCCTGAAGGTAAACAAAGCCCTTGGAGGGGGTCTCCCTTCATATCTCATTTGGGATGCTATTAACAAATATTTAGCAATCAGTAGAGAATAAAATTTATTTGTCAGAGTAGATGTATGCTCTTGTATTGGTCTGGGTTCACAGGGGACCTAGAGGTTCTGGAACGGTTAGGTGCAGGGCTGTGGGCGGGCTGTAGAGATTAGGGTGCCGGAGCCCAGTAGCTACGTACTAGGTAGGTATCAGGCAGTTTAGCCCCTGATATAGTGGTACTGTATGGTACAGCTAAACAGCTTACTCTGCCACTCTGGAGAAGCTCTGAGAAGCCTGGGATGTGAGAGGGGAAGGGATGTGAAGACTCTTCTTCTGAACTCTTGGGATATTGCTTGGTTGGGCTTTTTGGTTTTTTGTTTTGCTTTGTATTTTGAGACAGGTTTTCTCTGAAGTCCAGGCTGTCCTGGAATTTGCTCTGTAGACCAGACTGTCCTTAAATTCACAGAGATCCACCTGCCTCTGCCTCCCACGTGCTGGAATTAAAGGCGTGCACCACCACTACCTGGCTTGACTCTTGGTTTTAATCTCAGCTGGCCAAGGCTGTAGGCCATCCCAGACAGAGGTGTCAGACTATAAAAGGCCTAATTGATTTAAGCAGGTGGCTTTCTCGAGTGTAAAGGGATATTTGCAATCAACGTTCTTATTAGAGTCACGTGTAAGCTTTTTAAACCATCCCCTACCTCAGTGAATTGAGGACCTGATTCTAAAAAACCCCAGAAGCTGTTTATGAGCTGAGCTGCTTCCCATGCCTTCCCTTTGGTGAGGACAGAATTATTTCACTGGTACCTGCCCTTTCCCTGAGCCCGAGGTTTGGGGAGGCCTGCCACTCACATGGCCTAAACAAGGGAGTTACCTCTATTTGGTAAGGCTCCCACTGAAGGAATGGGGTCCATTTTAGTGTAGGTCAGGTACATGATTGAGAATCCACATAAGGTGACCATTGTGACTGTTTGTAATGTTCATGTGGCAGTCAGCACGTCATCAGAGTTCCTCTCCTTGACATGTGCACAATGGCCAGTGGCCCCAGCATCACTCAGAGGGTTTCAGGGTAAAGTTACAGAGGTCCACAGGGGAGGGTCTGAGCTAAGGCTTGGGAGTAAAGTTCTAAGTGGAGCAGACTGATCTGGGAAGCTCTGACTTAATGCGCTTGGTCTGAGTTCCCTAAATCTGCAAACACCTTTTCTGTCTGTTGTGTGTGCCCACAAACAAAGCCGAGGACGGGTGAGAAAGCTCTGATGTCCTCCAGTCTGTCCAGTTGAAACCTCACCGGATTACTGCCCAAACAGGTGGCTCTCTCAGACTTTCTTGCCCATCAGAGTCGTTATCTGGCTGGTGAGAGCAGACCGTTGCTAGAATGTTCAAGCAGGTTCTCTTTTTCTCAACAGATGATTCCAAAATACCTGCCCCACCAACCCTGGAGCCTACTGGGCCCGCGCCGTCCTTGTCTGAGCAGGAGTCCCCCCCAGACCCCCCCACCCTGAAACCCATCAGTGACAGCAAGCCTTCAAGCCGGTCCCTAAAGTCCCGGAAGGTGGAAGACGATGAGCTCTTGGAGAAATCAGCTCTGCAGCTGGGGAGCGAGCCCTTGCAGTGCTTGCTCAGTGACAATGGCATTGACAGACTGTCTCTCATAAACCCTGACAGCCCTCCTGGTACCCCTCTCAGTGGGGTGGGCCGCCGTACATCAGTCCTCTTCAAGAAGGCCAAGAATGGGGTTAAGCTGCAGAGGAGTCCAGACGGGACTCTGGAGAATGGCGAGGACCATGGTGCAGTGGGCTCTCCAGCTTCTCCAGCCAGCACGGAAGATGAACACTGTTCCAGGAAGAGGCCAAGGAGCAGGAGCTGTAGTGACAGTGACGGGGAGAGGTCCCCTCAGCAAGAGGAAGAGACAGGTGATCCTGCCTGTGACTTTGGCTGTTTCCCATCTGTTTACCCGCTTGCCTTGCCACGGGCCACCTTCCCCCGACAGTCATCTCTGGTGGCCTCTGTGAGAAAACAGGCTTAGAGCAGTTGTTCTCAGAGGGCCAGCTTGTATGCCGGGCTATCACTGGCCTCGAGGGGGATGTAAGGTTTTATGTGGTAAAATGGTTCCTGCCTTCACTTCAGTTTGCCCTTGATATTTTTATCAGACACTGCCTTAGGCCCTGGAGGAAAATTAGTGAACAGAACACGAACATCTCTCTTAGAGAAGAAATAGACGAAAGGCAAATGAGGGTCTTGTATTAGAAACTGTGGGGACAATTAAAAAACCACACGTCAGACCATTAGAGAAGAGGGAGAGAGGGCGCCGGTGGAATGAGACACAGCAGTCAGGGAAGGGGACATTTGAGTAAAGGTTTGAAGGGGCTGAAGGTCTGAGCTGCTGGCATCTAGGGGAAGAATATTCTAGGAAGGACAGATGAGCAAATGTCTTGGAGGTGGGAATGCAGTTGCATGTCCACAGAGCAGCACAGGAGCCAGCTGCAGCAGTGAGGTGGGTGGGAGAGGAGGTCACTGGAGTCCTGTGCGCTGGTCCCTGGTGGGGAGAAGGTACCAGTTCTGGCTCCACGAAAGTTCCAGTCCAGGAGAAAGTAGAGAGGTCCCCGGAGTTGCTAAAAAACCACAGAGCCCAAAGTATGGGGTTGGGTGATGCTGCCAGAGCCATTCAGGAAACTTGACCTGGAGTTGAGAAGACTCCTCCTGAAGGTCCGTCCTGTTGCCTGTGCTTCTCTGTAGTAGGCTAGACATTTAGGATAGAGAGCAAGAGCTTGAAGTTCAGATCCTGACTTCGTATTGGCTGTGTGCCCTCTCTGAGCCTGTTTGCGTCTTACTGATTCCTACCCTGCGGTGCTGAGGTTGGGGCAGATTATGAGCACAGCAAATAGCAGCCCACGGTAGCAGTTACTGTCATCTTTTCAGCTCTGTCTCAGCCAAGCAGCATGGAGAACACTGCACTAAAAATGAAGGCCTTTGCTAGTGGGGTCGCCAGGCCCGTCCGCCTGCAGCTCTCGTGCTTGGGGCACTGCAGCAGCGTTCCTTCCCTTGCCCTCACATGTAGGCGCTCAGGAACATTTCTGTAAACAACTGTAGTTGGAGCTCAGAAAGCAGGCAGGGCACAGTGGGCTTCTGGGACTCACATCGAGGTCATCATATTGGAGGAAGGGCCAGTTAGGCTCAGGCACCTGCTCTCAATGGGTCTGGCTGGCCTTACAATTTTCTAGCCATGGCTTCTGTCGCAGCTCTCAAATCAGGGGCCCGATCCTCCTTCAGTCTTTGTTCAGTGGTCAGAGTTGGAGGACTCTGGAATTAGAATTCAATAGATTCAAAAAAAGGAAGCCTTCTGTGGTAAGGTGACCCTAGCACAATGAAGCAGCCCCCTCTACCTGAGGTGTCTTGCTGCAAAAGGATTCAGACCAAACAGCTTCCTCTGTTTCACAGAAGGCAGGGGCCAAACTCAGCCTGGAGCCAAGGTTCTGATGCTCCATTCTGCAATGATCTGAGCTGCTGTAGCTCTTAAAGTCTGCCCTTTGCAATGCTCCCTAGCTCTGTGAGCTATCTCTGGGTGCAGATGATACCGAGCCCTTATCCTACCTCAGCTTCTGCATCATCCCCAAAGAAGGAGGCTGCTGCCGCCAGCTGGAATGGGGCGGGCTCGTGATGTGTATCAGCAGAGGAACTCACTGGTAATCCAGGTTCGAAGTTAGAGCAGGCCAGGGACTTGTGAGCCTGCCTGGGTGGAGAAGTCCTACGTTTTTCCTCGGTAGTCGGGTGTGTGCTGCTCAGGTAATACAGTCTGCTCACGACCACCTAAGATGCTGTCCTTACAGGGGAGGAGCAGCCTCTTACCCACTCCAGTCCTCTGAGGCGTGTGTCAGGGAAGGGAGGTTCTACACTCAGGCTCACGCTATGTGTCCTTGGCAGGTGTGACTAACGGCTTCGGAAAGCACACTGAAAGCGGGTCTGACTCGGAATGTAGTTTGGGTCTCAGTGGAGGACTGGCATTTGAAGCTGGCAGGTAAGGATATTTATCCACCAAGCTCGGGCAGCCTCGAGACCACCTTTTTCCTTCCTTCTGCATTCGGGAACAGTTTGGACTTTCTTCTCACTACCGTTTCCTCAGTCTCTGGTCTGTAACTGGGAGCCCTGAGGGAAGGGGTCGGCCTTCAAATGTTGCTGAGTTTGTGGGGCTCAGCCTCCTTTTGCCCAGGGAAGTGACCATCTGAGAGACACACGCCCGGGTGCGCACACACGTGGATAGCCTAGCTAGTTGCAGACGTGGTTTTGACTAAGCAAGCCACTTAGAGTTTCATAGGGTTAGTCTCTGGATTGTTTTGACTTCTGTTCTGTGGCCCTGAGGATTGAGCCATGGGCCTCACATGTGCCAGGCAAGTACTCTACCAAGTCACAGCCCGAGCCTTTTTTGGTTTTGTTTTGTCTCTTGATAATAGGATCTTGCTGTGTGGCCCAGGCTGGACTGGAATTCACAGCGGTTTTGTTGCCTCCGTCTCCCAGGTGCTGAGATGGCAGGTGTATATTACCAATATGTCTGGAGTTAGCCCTTGGTTTTTTGAAATAGGATCAATCTAAGTAGCTCAAGCTAGCTTCCAGCTCTCTACCCTTGTTCCCCCGCTTCCCAGGTGCTGGGCTTACAGGCATTTGTCAGCTACACCCAGTGCCCACAGCAGTGGCCTCTTCAGAGAGATTGAAGGGGTGAGCAAGTATGAGACTTTAAAAGGCCCTCTTTTCAAAGACTCCAGGTTACCTGTCACTGCTGAGAAGGGATGGGCTTCTAAAGGTTTTTTGTTTGTTTGTTTTGTTTGTTTTAACCTGAAGGGAGGATTTCTGAGACCATAGCTTTCATTTCTCCCCAGTCTAGGAGTTTACTGAGCTCATTGCCCTGTTTTCTGCTCTTCAAACTCGGGGTAGAGAGGGGTGCTTGGATGAGAGGACCCTGGTGCCACAGGGAGTGGTGGCTGCTGAAAGAATCCACCGAAAGGCTGATCTGTATCTGAAGGCTTCCAAAGCAGCCTTTGCTGGCGTGTGTGCCCTTGACGCTTGCTTGCCTGCTGAGCCTCCAGCTGGAGCTGTGAGGGCCTCCAATTACACACTGGCCCTGGGCTTTTCCTCCCCATGAAACCAGAATTGCCTATGCTTGCTGCTTTTGTGTTGAAGCCTCCAAAGACACAGAGTAGATGGTAGTAGACAGTTTACCAGCACTAAAGAAGACAGATTTCAAAATGGTAGGAAATGCTTCTTGCTTGCTCACGGGCTTCCTTCAAAGATAGGTGCTTAAGCCAAGCTTTGCGACCCATACCTGTAAAACCAACACTTAGGCAGCTGAGACAAAAGAACCATGAGCTCAAGACCAGCCCAGGCTATATAGCATGGCTCTGCTTAAAAAACAAAAGCAAAACTCCTAAGCTGAGCAAGTATGCAGGTGCCTGGAAGTTGAGTTTACTGGAGGTGGTAGGAGTGAGGTCACCCAGCAGTCCCCTTACGGCCCTTGGCTAAGGTGGAAAGGGCACTGTTTGACCTTACAAAGGGCACGCTTCCTCCCAGCACTCGGGAGGCAGAGGCAGGCGGATCTCTGTGAGTTCGAGACCAGCTTGGTCTACAAGAGCTAGTTCCAGGACAGGCTCCAAAACCACAGAGAAACCCTGTCTCGAAAAAACCAAAAAAACAAACAAAAAAAGGGCACGCTTCCCAGCTGTGAGCCATAAGGAGCAGACCAGGATAGCCTGCTGGTTCAGGTGTGCGTTGGTGTGTTTTGTCAGCATGTGTGTCTGTGACTGTGTTGATTTCCCTGGAGCTGAGTTACAGACAGTTGTGAGCTGCCACGTGGGTGCTGGGAATTGAACCCCGATCCCCTGGAAGAGCAGTCAGTGCTCTTAACTACTGAGCCATGTCCCCAACTGCAGTATTTCCTCTTTCAATCTGCTTAAACAGGGATTGGGACCTTACAGGTGAAGGCACTGTTGCCAAGCCTGATGATGTGGTTCAGTCCCCAGGAACACCACAGTAGAGATAGAGAGCCAGCCCCACCCCCCCAGGTTGCCCTCTGACCTACACACACACACACAAATTTTAGGAAAGATAAAGTAAAATTGGGGATTCAAGGGTTCTGACTGCAGTGTTCTCCCTATCCCAGCCCCCCTTCTTCTCCAGTACGCTAGGAAGAATATAAAGGAAGTATTTTTCTTTTGTACGGAAGCCATACTATCTTTTTTGTTGTTGTTTGAGACAGGGTCTCACTTTAGCACTGGCTGTTCTGCTCTACTCCAGGCTGGCCTCAGGCTCATGGAGATCCTCCTGCCTCTGCCTCCTGAAAGCTGGGATTAAAGGCGTGCGCTGCTGTCTAGCCCATACCCAGCCTCTTTTGCCCATTTGTTCTGTGCACAGCCTTTTCAAACGGTCTTCTTTTTCATTGTTGCACTCCGTGACAGTCTCATGTACTGCAGACAGGGAACTGTGACTGAGGCTGGTCCTTAGACTGCTGGTCCCCCTAACTCTACCTCCCGAGCGCAAGGGTGACACTCACGCCACACCACGCCCAGCTGCACCCTCCTTTGTGGGTCGTCCCTCCAACACCTGTGGTGTGAGTTGTCACTGTTAAAGTACACGCCAGGTCCCGCAGTTTCTCTTGTAGAGGAGGTAGATAGATGGAAATTCCACTCTATATGCAGCGTCCATCTGCCTCATCAGAACACACAGAGTTGTTCTGCAGGCTAGTTTCCAAGCCTTTCCTGTCCGTTCTGGCACTGTGTAGAACAGTAGTGGTCTGAAAACATAAAACCATCCCCAGAGTGCAGTGTGTGAACTCGTGGCTTCTCCACAGCACCGCTGGGTGGCCAGGGTCGCAGAGGGGATGAGACGAGGTAGCCTTTACCTGTCTTCTCAGCTGCCTTGCCCTGCTTGCTCCTTGTGTGCCCTGTCCAGGTCAGGGTGTAAGCTTAGAGACCTCTAGTGAAATCAGTAGCATCTCCACTACACTTCAGTATCGAGTGCACGGACAGGTTTATGGGTGAGTGCACGGAATCCTCCGTATGAACTGGGGATTCCTGGCATTGTTTCCCAAACAGGTGCCAACTTGGTTCACTGAAGGAATGGGAGTCATGGTTTTGGTTAAGCTGAATTTTCTTAGCATAAACTCGGTTCTGACGCAGTGAAATCGAGTACCGCACTGTAGCCATTCCCACTCCTTGCTGCGTTTTATCCCATCCAGGGTTTTCTAAATATTTTGGCTTTTTTGTAAAAAATTGACTCTCTAACCATTTTTTTCTGGTCAGAAAATTATGTATCAGCAATATTTTTTATTTATTTTTGAGACAGAGACTTACTGTATAGCTAATCTGGTTTGAAACCACTCTGTAGACGGTCTAGCCTCAACTCATCTGCCTCTGCCTCCCTAGTACTGGGATTAAAAATATGTGCCACACTCCAAAGCCACAGAGAAACCCTGTCTCGAAAAAAAAAAAAAAAAAAAAATGTGCCACCAGACTCGGCAGCCATAATGTTTTTAAGGTTCTCAGCCGCGTGATCCTTGCCCAGAAGCTCTCAGCTCTAGACTGTGCATTAAAACTGCACGGGGGGGGGTGGGGGGGTCCAAAATGCCAGTGCCCTGGTGGCCATGGTTAGTACTTCTTTTCTTGTCCAATATATGTATAGTTTATCTTTCCTTCCTCCCTCCCCCCATCTTTTTTTTTTTTTTTTTTTTTTTTTTTTTTTTTTTGCCAAAGTCTCACTGTATATCTCTCTGGCTGTCTTAGAACTCACTCTATAGACCAGCCTGGCCTCAGACTCACAGAGCTCTGCCTGTCTCTGCCTCCTGAGGCCTAGGATTAAAGGCTTGCGCCTCCATGCCCAGCATTTAACTTCCTTTTAAGAAGTATCCTGTTACGTTTTGCGTGCATGTGTGTTTATGTGTGCCACCATGTTTATGGAGGTCAGAGGACAGCTCCGTGTGGGTCTCGGGGATCACACTCAGGCTCGGCAGCAAGAGCCTTTACCCACTAACCCATCTCACCCACCAGACTTCGTCTCTCTGCAGTAGCCTTCTGTAAAGAAAGAAACTGCTCTCCTTTTTAGTTGGTAAAAATCAAATTAAAAAAAAAAATCCTACCCAAGGAAAACTTCACACATAAACCATTTGGAAGTGAGAAGTGGTGTTTTTTGTTTTTCCCAATTTAAAAATGTCTTTGCTAATTCTGGAAAGAAGACATGCCTGTTATAGAACATTTGGAAAAGAGGACCTCAAAAATAAAATAAATTGGTTTGTCAAGATGAAACATGTGGAGCCTAGAGTGCAGGTTTTATATATATATATATATATATACACACACACACACACATACATATACACATATATTAATTTTATGTGCATGGGTGTTTTATGATGATGCGTGTCGGGTTCACTGAAGCTGGAGCTACAGTTGGTTGTGAGCTGCCATATGGGTGCTGGGAATTGAACCCAGGTCCTCTGGAGGAACAGTCACTGAACCATCTCTCCAGCCCCAAGAGTGCAGAGTCAAACAAGTGAGAGGCTGAGGTGAGACTGGGTGGTGACCTTCCTGCCGTTTGATGAGACAGGCTCTCATGGTGTAGACCAGACTGGCCTGGAATTCACAGAGATCTGCCTGCTTCTGCCTGTGGGATTAAAGGTGTGCACCGGCCGCCATGCCCAGCACTGTGACCTTCCCTCTGAATGAACTGTGCTGTCCCTCCACAAGGGTGGACTGGTTTCTGGTAGAAACTTCCAGGAAGGAATGGAGACGCTGTCTTTCCCTTGTGTCAGAGGTGGAAAAGCAGGAGAAGCTTTGTTCCAGTTAAAACTGCTCACTTCAACTCTCTTCTCTGTACGCAGTGGCCTGACACCTCCCAAACGCAGCCGTGGGAAGCCAGCCCTGTCCCGAGTGCCCTTCCTGGACGGTGTGAACGGAGGCTCGGACCACAGTGGCTCAGGTGAGGAGACCATTGAGTCTGAGCTGGGGAAACGTTCTGAGGAGCAAGCTGTCTGAACTGCTGCACTTCAGGGGCTCACGACCTGGCCATCAGTCTGCAGGCCCCAGACAGACACTGGCTAGAGAGGTGGCCTCGCTGCACTTCGGGGGCGCATGACCTGGCCGTCAGTCTGCAGGCCCCAGACAGACACTGGCTAGAGAGGTGGCCTCGCTCCCTGTCACTAACATTTCTTTTAAAACTCTTCAGCTGTGTTGTATTTTGAGTTTATATCGCTGTGATAATGATCATGACCACAAGCAGCTTGAGGGTAAGGTTCTCTTCTCCTCACCGCTCGTAGTCCATCACGAAGGGAGGTCAGCCAGAGCCGAAGCAGAGGAGCCTTGTGTGTGGGGTTTGTTAGCCCGCTTCTCACACAGTCCAAGGCCCTATGCCCAGGGTGGCATCCTTTACAGTGGGCTGCGCCCTGCCGTATCAATCATTAGTCAAGAAAATGTCCCACAGACCTGCCCACAGGCCAGTGTGATAGAAGCCTTTCTCAGCCAAGAGTCCCTCTTCCCAGATGACCCCAGCGTGTGTCTAAGTTGACCAAACAAACAAACAAAACTCAAAACAAAAACAAACTAGAGAGCACAGTTTCATGCATGCCCATGGTAACAGAAGTCCAGTGGGCGCTTAATGAATGCCCGCATTCCTCTCTGGAGCATCAGCTGCAATGTTTTGTGTTGTTTTTCCAGAGCTCCCTACTGTATATCCAAGCTGGAACCTGTGTGTGTTGGAAAGAAGTGTGAGGGCCCAGCATTCATTCCTTCTTTCGTGTTCATGGTGTACGCTAGGAATCCTTTGCTTTCTCCCAGCTTGCCGGTGGCACACTGTATGGGAGAAGTCTTCATTTCTTCTCTGTAGCTCTCCCACGACAGACATTTAACGTGTCTTCGTCATCAGGGCTGCACTGAGCAGCCTGTGTGCGGAGGTCATTTCATTCTTGAGCTGTCAGGTTGAAGGAGGGTGTGTTCATAGTTTCGGTTGGTGTTGCCTGGCTGTGCTCTCTAGGGCCATCAGTGATAACGTGTCACTCAGACCCCTCTAGCTCTGTAGGTCATTCCTGTTTAGCTTCACGAAATGAGGACAAGGCAAGGGGCAAGGGTGAGGCTGGGGTGGTTCCCAGATGGAGCAGGTCCAGAGCAGAATACTTCTTAACTAGGCTGTCTGTCACATGCACTGTGGATGCCATGTCTTTGAAGTTCCCTATAAAGCACAGGACTCTTTCCCTGGTCCAGCCGCTTCCTTCTGCCTTAATGTCATCCCCTTTCCCAGTGTGTGTTGATGGATGCATGCCTTTGAGTTCCATTACTTCGTGACTGTCTGCACTCAGACGACAGGTCTCCCGTCCAGACGAATGTACATCTAAGCTCGAAGCCAGGAAGTGGATCTGACACACTTTGTGCTTCTGGTGGTGACATTTTCCCTTTACTTTTTAAACCCCCGTACTAAAATCAGTGCCAAAGGTTATTTAAAAAGAATTGCACTCCATAGCTTCACCATCTGAACATAGCTGTCTCCATTTCTGTGTTGCTTCCGTTTCTTTTCGGCATACTTTAACAAGTGCAGATCTGATACACACACTTCTGTATGCACCAGGTTTTGCTCGGATACTTTTTCTTGTTGGCTCATGAGCTTTCTTTGCCGTTATGATACTGGGACCATCTTCCTAACAACCGGGGCTTCGTGACTGATGTGTGTTCTGGTGGGTGTTGGCTAGCTCCGGCTTCCAGCACACACAAGGCAATGAATGCACATTTTGGACCAGAATCCTTTCATTACTTTTCTTATAAGTTGCCAAAGAGGAAGTTACTGGAGCACATTTATTTTAAAGCTCCTGGGACACTGCGGGGAAGTGCGTTCCAAAAGGGCTGACCTGCTCTGTGGCCTCACCAGTGCGTGGCTACGCTGGCTTCTCCGTAGCCTCTTCGGTGGTAGGTTTATCCGTTCATGGCTGACATTCTGCACTCACTGGCGTTGAAACAGCACCTTTCTTGTTAGTTAAGAATTACACATCTCAGCCAGGTGGTGGTGGTGCACACCTTTAATCCCAGCACTCGGGAGGCAGAGGCAGGCAGATCTCTGTGAATTCGATGCTAGCCTGGTCTTCAAGAGCTAGCTCCAGGACAGGCTCCAAAGCTACAGAGAAACCCTGTCCCAAAAAAAAAAGAATTATACATCTCTCTCAGATTCGAGCCTTTTTCCTTAGCTGGATGAGCGCTCACCTCCCCGTTCACAGTTTGTAGGTGTGGGGCAAGAAAGAGGCTTCTGTGGTGCTCAGAGCATTGGTGAGGCTGCACACCTAGGGTCACCAAAGACCTGCCAAACTGCTTGGCTTTGCTGGTTTGTGGTGCAGCCAGGTGCTTGGATGGCCCACTGTGTCCTGGTCAGGAAAATACTTAGCAAATGGCTCTGCTAGGATGTTGTTCTCTGCACTTTTACCCTGGGTGCAGGCAGCACTGCTGCTCAGGCTGGGGTATGGCCCTTCTCCCTAAGACACCCTGGAGATGAAGCCCTGATATTTAATGAAGGAAGCCGTTCCAGAATTCAGGTTCAGAGGTTGGTAAACTGTAGTCACCTGCTTTTATGTGGGTTGTGAGCTAAGAACGCTTACATCTTCAGTTATGAAGACTATGAAATTCAAATGTCTGTGTCAGAAACACTAGTTTTATTGGTGAGTAGGCATACTCATTGTTTAGACTTTATTTCCCTGCTGCAGCCGCAGAGACCACATGGCTCCTAACAGGATGAAATATTTACTTTTTGGCCAGTTAGAGGGTTAGTTTGACACCTGACCCAATCTAAGAACTCCTGAGGAAAGGGCAAGGAAAAGGAAGGGTGGAGGGGCGTTGCTGACTTGATCCTGGGCTGCCCCGCTTAGACGGAAGCCACAGGCAGGCTTTGGGGCACCATGCCAAGTCCCCTTTGGGCTCTGTCTCCTCCCCTCCCCCACCCCCAGGCAGAAGCCTCCTGATGCCCTTTGAAGACCGCGGAGACCTGGAGCCCCTGGAGCTGGTGTGGGCCAAGTGCCGAGGCTACCCCTCCTACCCTGCCTTGGTGAGTCTGCCCCAGACAACACCCTCCTGTTCCCTCTTCCCCCGTTGGCTCTGGCCCTGCCTTGCCTTGGGGGATTATCTGATCGGATCCAGCTGGCAGAGTTTGATGGGAGTCAAGGCACCTTTAACTGCAGAGGGGTGGGGGGCTTTACCATAGCGCTCCTGGGGCAAACCAGCAGGCCTCCCCGCGACACACACAAAAGGCTCCAGGTGTGCAGGGAGCGCAGGGAGCAGGTTCTCAGGGCCCTCACAGCGTCGTTCATCTGCTTCTGTGTAGGAGGATCATGCCTGGTGCAGTTTAAGATGCTGCTAACAATGCTTAGCTGTGTTATGAAACATCTGCCGCACTAAATCCTTGACCTGCCCGGGGCAGAATGGTTGATCTTGTTTTGTAGGGAAGGGGCAGGGTCTTTTAGCTCTGTTGGCCAGCTAATAAGTAGCAGGGCTGGAATTTGATTCCAGAGCTCAACATGGGATGCAAAGCCTTTGTTCAGAGCCACTGCATTAAAAACCGTGCCCTGTGCTGTCCTCAGGACTGCACTTGGCACCTTCTCCCATGCATAAGCCTGTGCATGGAGGCAGTACCGCCTTTTTAGCCTTGTCACTTCCCCACATACATGAATGTGTCCATCCACGTGATGAAAACCTCCATCATGTCATTTTTAATGGTGACACCACCCCTCAGTTGCTCTCATGTGCCGCGCTTTGACCAGTTCCCAGTTCCCCGTTTAGATTTACTTTTTGCACTGTTGTCAGTGAGCATCTTAGCTTTATCTTGGTGCACAATTGTGGTCGTTTCTTAGGAGTACCCACTAGGGCTAACATCTATACAGAATTCTGGCACAAGTTGCCAAATTGCCTGGAAAATAGTTCTGGTTTATCCCCCCATTATTAGTGGCTAATAACAACTATGTACCACTTTGACTGCGGTCTCCTAAAGGTCTCCCAAGTTGGGAGGAAATGGCCACAAACCCTGAAGACACCACAAGCTGGGAACCTTTGAGTCCTGTAAGGATCTGGTAGAATTTAAGGTGTACATAGTCAGCTCCACCCAGATGAGCCTTCCAGAAACCAGGCTGAGACCTCAGCGTTCTTAGACATTTCTCAGGGTCTGAAGCCCTGGTGGGAACCTAGCAACCTTGTCTCACATGAACAGCTCTGGGCTTTCCAGCCCGGCTCTCTGTGACTCTTGAGCCCAACAGCAGCTTCCTAAGATAAGGCAGGAACTCTGATCCTGTTTGAGATGATGAGGAAACCCTGTCTCGAAGATGTCATACCACTTCCTGGAGCCATATTGGTTCATTTTGCCTGCCTTGTTCCCTCTTACTATGGTAGGTGTGGAAAGTCCGCACTGATCCAGTTGCTGGAGACATTGAACTGGAAGTCCTGTAAAAATGAGACCACAGGACCCAGCTTAGTCATTAAGGAAGTGACTAATGCTGGCAGGCTTGGAGTGGCTTTTGATTTGTTTTCTTTGTTTTTAAACCTCACCATGCAAGACTCTTTAAAATATAAACAAAACACTGGGACATAGTGGCACATACCATTAATGCCAGCATAGACAGGTAGTTTTCACTGCTTTTCAGGCCAATCTGGTCCACATAGTTCAGGCCACCTAGGGCTACGTAGTGAGACCCTGTCTCAAAAAATAAAAAGAAATTCAGTCACCACCTGAACACAACCTGTGTTTCTGTTTTGGTGCATGCCCTGCATCCCTTTTCCTGTGCATGTAGATTTTGCATGTTATGCTGTATTTTAATCTTTTTAAAATAAATGTGTGTGGGGGAGGGGTGTTTTGCAATAACAGAAAAGCAACAGCAGTGCAAACCACCCCATGCTAGCATGTCGACTAAATCTTACTCCATTGCTGTTCATGCGTTGCGGTTGTGGTAGTGTATCTGCATGTTGGTTGTATGGCATGTTGAACCTTCCCAGCAGCTTCATGTCTGTGCTCTGTAGACCTCATAGTCCACTGAGTGGATGGACCGCTACCATTCTGGGTATGACAGCTGAACTCAGGTGTCGGCTCATCCTCCCTGTTTTTGCCCCCCAGCAGGTCTTCCACAGTTCACTCTTGATGACCAGCATGTTCAAGTGGAGACAAGAAAGTAATCCCCTGTCTCTTTGGTAGCTTAGGGCTGTTTCTGTTCTCATTACATCTTCAGTCTCAGTCCCAGGAAGAGTGACAGTCTGGGAGATGGTTTAGACCACTGCATAGCTGGTGGGTGGACTAGAAGTCGGTTGTTCTTAGAGTCTTTAAATTTTTCATTTTAGATTTATTAATGTGTGTATGCGTATTTTGCCTATGTGTATGTATGTATGTGCACCATGTACATGTCTGGTGCCCGAGGAGGTCAGAAGGTGTCAAATTCTCCTGGACCTCGAGTTACAGATGGTTGTTAGCCACCCTTTGGGTACTAGGAGCCGAACTTGGGTCCTCTGGAAGAGCAGCAAGCGCTCTTACTGCCAAGCCGTCTCTTGGTGCCTTAGGGTAAACTCTTTACCTGAGCACCTGCTTTCAACTGCTTGTCTTGAGGGATATGGGGTGCTGGCAGATGCCCAAAGGTCTGAGAGCAGTGTATTATGAGATGAGGTCCCCTGGGACAGGGCATAGGAATTAAGATTGCTCTCTCTAGAGGAGGCTGCTTCCTCTGTCAGTTTCCAAGTCTCGTTGGCCATTGTGCACAGAGGTTATGAGCCAGCTGCTCTGGAAGTGGGGGCTGTGTTGGAGGCTGCCAGCCTGTAATCACCTTTGCCAGCATCTGGTTTCAGTCTCAGCCATGGTTTAGCGCCATCCTCCTGTGCTGGTGCTGCCCCCGTCTGCCAACACTGGTCAGAGATTAAAGTGAGATGGTGCGTGGATGGTTGTGAGCTCTGCTGTGCACTGATTGGCTCCTGCTCACTGGAGAGCTGCTGTGCACTGATTGGCTCCTGCTCATGGAGAGCTGCTGTGCTGTGCACTGATTGGCTCCTGCTCACTGGAGAGCTGCTGTGCTGTGGTGCACTCCCTCAGGATAAGATGGCTCTGCCTTCTGGAGCTTGCTGCCTAGATTAGTCTCTCCAGTGCTTTGGTTCTCCCTCAAACCTGACCCTTTCAGCCATCTTTTTGTCTCTTCTTCAGTCTTAGCACAGAGGTGTCTGCCTCACACCCCTTGGGAAGGGGGTGTGTAGCCAGAGGCTGTTACATAGAACCACAGGGGTTGCCCTGTTGCCACATTGAACTTTCTGCAGTCACAGCCTCGGTGCCCAATGGGGCAAGACCCTGGGTGCTGGAGGTGAATTGCAAAGGTGGTGAAGAGATGCCGGGTGGTGGTGGCGCACACCTTTAATTCCAGCACTCGGGAGGCAGAGGCAGGCAGATCTCTGGGAGTTCGAGGCCAGCCTGGTCTACAAGAGCTAGTTCCGGGACGGGAACCAAAGCTACAGAGAAACCCTGTCTCGAAAAACAAAAACAAACAACAACAAAAAAAAGGTGGTGAAGAGAGACGGACATGGCAGCAGCCTGTAGTTCTTCCCTAATAGACACTGTGAGGAGAGGGTTCGCCTGCTCCGTCCCCTCAGTCTGTGGAGAAAGTAGAACAGTGGACGAGCCCCTCCGTCGCCGGTTATCTGTAGACCTGAACCCTTTGTGCTTAGGTTCTCAGTGCCTTGATGGTTGGTCCTGTGCCTTTCCATTCTCCCCTGCTCAGAGCCTGTCTCCTTTTCTGCCTCCAGATCATCGATCCCAAGATGCCCCGGGAGGGCCTCCTGCACAATGGCGTCCCCATCCCTGTCCCTCCACTGGACGTGCTGAAGCTGGGCGAGCAGAAGCAGGCAGAGGCTGGAGAGAAGCTCTTCCTTGTCCTCTTCTTTGACAACAAACGCACCTGGTAAGTGGCCCATGCTGCCTGTGGTAGCTGTTCCTAACAACACCAGCTAATGGTGCTTCCAGTAAGGGGGAGCTCCTCAAGAGGAGCCTTTCCCCAGGTGGCCCAGAAAGCCGCAGGGTAGGTCCACAGCCCCAGGCAGTGGGCAGTGTCCAATAGAGGCCTCAGCTGTTCTCTGTAGAGCTCAGGAGAGGTATTGAGAATTGTGGATCTCTGCACTCTTAAGCCAATAGTCACTAAATGCCACCTGTTTCTTGGGCCAGGCATGACCTTGGGTAGGCAGCTGTCATGATAACTAGTTACTAGAAAGAGACTAAACTGAAAGCCAAACACAGCACACACACACGTCTCCATCCTCCCGTTGTGAGGGAATCTGGGCTTGTGGCTGACAAAGTGTTATCGTCCCTGACTGTCAAAAGGAGGTAGAATTGTTGGTAACAGACATGCCCAAGGGCAAGGCTCAGGCCTGTGGGGTTGGTAGGCCTGCCTGCTGGAGAACAGTTGAGGCCTTCCAGTCTGCCTTCCCCGTGACCCGGAGGAGCCCCTGTAGGACTGCAGGAGTGTAGCCACATCTCAGCTGTGCTTGCCTTTCAGGCAGTGGCTTCCAAGGGACAAAGTCCTGCCACTGGGTGTGGAGGACACTGTGGACAAACTCAAGATGTTGGAAGGCCGCAAGACCAGCATCCGAAAGTCGGTACAGGTGGCCTATGACCGTGCAATGATCCACCTGAGCCGAGTCCGTGGACCCCACTCCTTTGTCACTTCCAGCTACCTGTAAGAGCGGAACTGGGCCTGTGTCTGCCTGCTCTGCCTCTCCTCTGTCCCTGAGGCACGGGAAGCCTCTTCTGCCCCTGCCAAGTGTCTGACCGGCAGCTTCTTTCTCATGGCAGGCCCTGACTGGACTGGGTCTCCAAGGGCAAGGCCCAGAATTGACCAATCAAATGGTTCCCGTGGAGGGCCACTGTGTGCCAAAAACTCCCACCCAAGGTCCCTGGGGACATTCCACTGAAGAACACTTAGAAGCAGAAACAGCTGAGAGTCTCGGCCAGCCGGGGAGTGGACCTGGGCCACTGGGCACCAGGTCCTAGGCTGCTTTTCTGGGGCCAACTGCTCCCTCCTCCATGCCTCTCCCAGCTAACCATACCTCAGGGCAGGCAAGGTTCTGACACTGATCCCAGAGATGTGCCAGGGTCCCTCGGGAACCCACTGAGCTCCCCTTCCCCCCACATCATCCATTCTCACCCCTCCTTGTCTCATCGTCCACACCCAGCCGGGGCTCTCCTTTCCCATTGCTCTCCTCTCTCCCTCGTGCCAAATTGACAGCAACATCACCAAATCCATCTTTTTCTTTGATGCCCATTTCCTTTCTGGCCAGCTGCTATGTTAGATTAGGTGTCTGCCAGCCACCTGAGTCCCAGGTAGAAACTACCCCAGTCTCCCCCACACCCACAGACTTCCACTTGTGCTGCTGACTTGCCTAGCTCGGCTGTGTACGCATGCCTTGTGGATGGAGTGGGCTTCCCGCCCTCTGTCTGGCTGAGGAGTGCCAAGGGTGGGCCCCCGTCCATGCAGAAGGCCACATGGATATTGAGGGTGGCACACGCCCTTCAGCTGGCATGCTGCTTGTCCCTCCTCTTGCAGCAGACTTAAGCCTTACTGCGCGCCATCACCGCAGGGGCACGGGCTGCCCTCCAGCACCCTCCCCTTGCTCTGCTCCTGCTGCCCAGAGCAGGGACATGGCCTTTTTCTTTGATACCCTGTCTTCAACCTTCTCCCCACCTTCACCTTCTCAACTTCCTCCCTTACCTCCCAAAGGAAGGAAAACAAACTGTGAATGAGGAATGCTGACTGACAAACCAACGCAACTTTAGAGGCTTCTGCTCTTGACATTTCTTTTCACCTCCTAAGCACCAAAGCCGCAGGCGGGTTTGCGGACCGCTGATTGCCATGTTGATTTCTATCTTGATGTTATTTTTAATTGTTTTCAATTTTTCATAGGGGGTTTTGGGCAAAACAAAGTCACTGGGAAGATCACTGCCATTTTTACATACTCAGACTTTTTAAAAACGCAGCCAGTCAACCACCAACTTCTTCCACATTTGGTACTTGAGCCAGAGTTTAAAAGGGAGCCAACAAAACTCACAGAGAGGGCGGGGTTCTGTCCAGTAAAGAGCGCGGCACCAGCTGGGACAGGCGTGGTGTATATAACTGTAAGATACTGTCGCTAAGTTATTCAGGCCTATACTCTCCGTTATCGGAATCCTCCACTGAGCAGCCATGCAGTGTGGTTTAGCTAAAGGAGCCGATGTGTCCTCCTCTCCCCAGGTAGTTGGTCAGCTGTGGACTCTGTGACCCTTGTCTAAACCTGTGTTGTAAGATCTCGGGGCTTTCTCCCCATCTCTCTCCCTCCCCCGACACTTTATCTTCTATTTTTCAGTCTCCGAACCTTTCACTCTCTCTGAGTCCCACTCAAAAAACTGCTCCCTTTAGAACAGAAGGCGGCTCAGACCCTGCTGTGGCATGGGGCCTCGCGCCTCTGTCGCGTCTGCTGTGAAGCACATGATGCTCTATTTATTGTAGAAAGTGACTTTATTTGCCTTCTAGAGTTGTTTATAACAGATGGTTATAAGAGGTAATAAACAGAAAATCTATGCCTGTAAAGAATACAAGAGTTACTTTAACCTACTATAATATGACGTCTTATTTTCTCTCTGAGAAATAAATGTTCTAATGGGCAGTGGCTTGCTGTGCTGTATTTGGTGTCCTTGGTGGGGCCTCCTGTCCTAACTCCACCCACTTCTCTGAAGGCTGAGCCATTAAGAATGGGTTCGTCTGTGCTTTGGACCTCACGGGTGGGTGTGAGGACAGCACAGTTCGGGCTGAGGATGGTCGTGAGGGTGGCTACGCCTCCACCGTTACCTTCCCTGGCTTTCTTGTGCCATGCTGGAGAAGTGACTCCATTGGCATCCTGGCACCCACTCGGCAGCCACCAGACTGGAGACTAGGAAGATCAAGTCTCCTTTGCTGTCCCTTCCGTAGATGGGCAGCAGGGACACAGGTTGGTGTCACCGCCTATAACTGAAGGATCCTTGCAACTGGCCTGGCCTTCGTTTTGCAGAAGTGAGGTCTCAGACCAGCAAGATGAAAAGGCGTGGGCAGGGTCAGTCAGCTAAGTCACCGGCTTCCAGGACTTTATGGTCTGGCTGTGACTTGTAAGGACATTGTGTGTGGTACATGTGGCAGCTGGAGGCTAATGTTGGGTGTCTCCTCAGGTGCTCTCTACCCGCTCTGTTGAGACAGGCTTCAGCTTCTGAGTGGCCAACAAGCTCGGGTTCCTTCCTCTCCCCCACCCTCCCACCGTGTGATTACAAATGCATGTCATGGGGCTCTCCCCATCCCACTCCCCCCCCATCCCACTCGCGCCCCCCGTGCCCACCCCCCACCCCCCGTCCCCGCCTTAATGGCTCTAGAGGGTCTGGACTCAGGTCTTCGTGCTTATATGGAAGTATTTTGCCAACTTAGCCATCTCCTGCTGCCCTTCCTGCCAGGGTCTTCTGATGTAGAAACACAGCTCTTGATCACCTTCCCAGGGCCCAGCTTCTCTGCCATCTATGAAGTGCTTCCAGTGTGTGGATAACCCGTGTGTTGTACGAACAACGCAAAGACACCCGGCTTATAAGGCACTGCCGACAGCTCCGAGACCAGCTGGTCCTGATGCCAAGAGGGTTTGGGAAGAAGATAGGTTTGTTTGGGCAATAGCTAAAAGTTTGAGAGGAGGAAATAGTTCATTCAAGCCTTGAGAACCAGGTTTAAAAATCCCTATTTATGGATTGTATTTTTTTTTTTTTGGTTTTTCGAGACAGGGTTTCTCTGTGGTTTTGGAGCCTGTCCTGGAACTAGCTCTTGTAGACCAGGCTGGTCTCGAACTCACAGAGATCCGCCTGCCTCTGCCTCCCGAGTGCTGGGATTAAAGGCGTGCGCCACCACCGCCCGGCTTATGGATTGTATTTTGAATTACAAAGGCAACTGTAAAATACAGAAGGTAGCTGGGTGGTGGTGACGCACGCTTTTAATCTCGGCACTCAGCATTCAGGAGGCAGAGGCAGGCAGATCTGAGTTCAAGGCCAGCCTGGTCTACAGAGAGAGTTCCAGGACAGACTCCATAGCAACAGAGAAACCCTGTCTCAAAGAAGGAAAAAAAATACAGAGGGTATGTCATTTACTTTTTTTATTGCTTTGACAGAATGCTTGACAAACAGTTTAAGTAAAGAGATGTTAGCTGGGCATAGTGGCACATGATTTTAATCCCAGAACTCTGGAAGCAGGCAGATCTTTGAGGTCAGCCTGGTCTATAGATTGAATTTCAGGACAGCCAGGGCTACACAGAAAAACCCTGTCTCAAAAAACCAGAAACAAAAGAGGTTTATTCTGGCACAAAGTTCCTACAACTCAGAGATCCGCCTGCCTCTGCCTCCCCAAGTGCTAAGTTTAAAGGCATGTGCCACCACGCCTAGCGTTTAAATGTCTTCGGGTGTTTGGTCGCAGCAGAGAGAAAGTCTCTAAGACACAGGGTGGGGTGATGTCAAGTCAGCACCTTTAGCCTTGGAGGGTAATGGATAACATTGGCAATAGCCTTTAATTTTTTTTTTTTTGAGGGTGCGGAATCTATAGGGTACCGTTGGCCAACAACTTAGAAGGCGGTTACCTGTTTCTGGTACTGGGATTTTTTATTTATTTATTTATTTATTTATTTATTTATTTATTTATTTTGGTTTTTCGAGACAGGGTTTCTCTGTAGCTTTGGGGCCTGTTCCGGAACTAGCTTTTGTAGACCAGGTTGGCCTCGAACTCCCAGAGATCTGCCTGCCTCTGCCTCCCGAGTGCTGGGATTAAAGGCGTGCGCCACCACCGCCTGGCTGGTACTGGTATTTCATTTGGCATAGGACAACACAATATATTTTCCCTTCCCTGAAAGATGCCTTCCTCCACCTATATTCACTTCTCATTACCTAACCTCTGTAGATATTCATCTTTTTGTTTTGTTTTGTTTTGTTTTGTTTTTTTGGTTTTTCTGTGTAGCCCTGGCTATCCTAGAACCCGCCCTATAAATCAGGCTGGTCTTGAACTTAGAGATCTGACTGCTGCTGCCTCCAGAGTGCTGGAATTAAAGGCATGCACCATCACACCTGCCTTCTGTGGAATTTTAAAAAGAACATAAATCTTTTATATGCATTGGTGTTTTACCTGCATGTGTGTCTGTGTAAGGGTATTGATTCCCTGGAACTGGTGAGTTACATACTGGTGTGAATGGCCATGTAGGTGCTGGGAATTGAACCTGGGTCCCCTAGAAGAGTAACCAGTGCTCTTAACTACTGAGCCATCTCTCCAGCCCCAAATCTTGTTGTTTTGTTGTTTAAGACAAGGTCTCTTTGTGTATCTCTAGCTGTCCTGGACCTCATTCTAAAGACCAGGCTGGTCTCGAACTTAGAGAGATCCATCTGCCTCTGCCTCCCAAGTGCTGGGATTAAAGGCATGTACACCACGCCCTGCAAAACACTCAAATTTTAAACTTAACGGTTATCCAGGGGCTGGAGCAATGACCCAGGAGAGCATCTGATACTTGTTCTTTCAGAGGATCTGTTTCAGCCCCCAGCACTGACACGGCAGCGTGCAACCAACCACCTCTAACTCCAGTTCCAGAGGATCCAAACTTGCCTCTTCTGGCCTCCAAGGTTAACATTCATATACCAAAATAAATAATTTTTGTTTTGTTTTGTTTTGTTTTTCGAGACAGGGTTTTTCTGTAGCTTTGGTGCCTGGCCTGGAACTAGCTCTTGTAGACCAGGCTGGCCTCGAACTCACAGAGAATAATTTTCTTAAAAGAAGCAACTTCTGCCTGAGAGGTAGAGGCAGGCAGAGCTACATGTTTGAGGCCAGCCTGGTCTACAAAGTGAGTTCCAGGGCAGCCAGGGCTACACAGAGAAACCCTGTCTCTGGGGATGGGTGGGGAGAAGCTCCTGTATATTAGAGACTACACGCACCCTGAACCAGCTCCTGTGATCCATTGCCCTCTTCTGGCCTCCAAGGGTACTGCACTCACGCAATGCCCACCTCCATACACATACACATAATAAATAACGCATATCTTTTAAATAGCATGTAGGAGACAGTGCCCAAGTTCCAAGCACCTAGAAGTAACTGCTTTCTCTACTTTAGTGTTATTACAAAAATCTTCCCTAATTTTAAAAAGTTACTAATTCTTTACATTTTGACTGCTGAGCCATCCCTCCAGCCCCATCTTCATTTATTGGTGTGTGGAGATCAGAGAATATCCAGCGGGATCTGTTTTCTCCTTCTGCCATGCGGGTCCCTGGGCCAACTCATGTCAGGCCCTTCCTGTGCCCTCACCCACTGAGCCGTGGACAGCCCACATCATGTTTTTCAGCTTGTTGTACTGGGTGGCTGTCCCCTATCCTACAAGGCTGGCTTCAGTGTGACCTCAACCTGTTATCAAAGATACTAAGCCAGACTTTGCCTATTGCTGTCTTGTTAAAATATTAGTGGTCTCTAATATATTCCCTTCAGCAACTAGGCTATGGGGTACCTTTTCACAGACGGGTTTATTCTTTTCTTTTTATTTATTTCATGTGTGTTGGTGTTTTTGCCTGCATGTATGTATGAGGGTGTCTGGTTTGGAGTTACAGACAGTTGTGAACCCAGGTCCTCTGGCTGAGGAGCCAGTGCTCTAACCTCTGAGCCATCCCTCCAGCCCCCTGTTCCTCCCTTTCGTAGGGCTGTGTTAGAATAGTCTTGACAGAAGCAGTGTGAGGGAGAAGCGGCTTATTTGGACTCACAGTTCCAGCTGATACAGTCCACCGTGGACGCAGCAGCAGGAGGGAGGAGCCGTCTGATCATGTTGCATCCACTCTTGGTGTTAGGAATATTTCCTAACTGAGCCACTCCACCAATGCAAAATAATCCAAATCAAGCCAAATCAGACCAAATTAAAAGATATCCAGGTTTAATTAGACACCTGCCCTCCAGGGTAGCCCTGAGGGGAACGCAAAGCCACCAATGCAACCACGGAGAGGAAAAGGGAAAGCCACGTGTTTGTTTTCTGGGGAGCAGTTTAAATAGCCTGTGGGAGTGGTCTTGACCTTTCCTGGGGAGGGATCAAGGTTTGGCGGGCTACCTTGACCCTTCTCCAGGAGAGGTCAAGGTTCGAGGGGCACAGAGGAGAGGCCTTAGGAGAAGCCTAGCAGAGGGAGAGAGGAAAAAGGGAGTCCGAGAACACAGCCAAACTAGGGTTATAAGGAGAATGAATAGCTTCAGGGCAGTTTAGGGTAGCGGAGGGGTGAGGAGGGCTAGGATGTCAGCATGTACTCTGGTATGCTAATAGACATCACAGACAGCCATTTGGAATTTGGAGAAATGGAGTTTCCTTTGGACCTGACATCTGTAACCTTCCCTAACATACCACGCGCCAGAGAACAAGTGTTTAAACATGTAAGCTGTTAGGGAACATTTCATATTCAAACTACAACATGGGCCACTGACCAGTTTCTAGCCCTTGTGCAAATATCCAGGAACGATTCAAAAAATGGCCACAGAATTCTTCACTCGTTTGGAAAGTTTCCGTCTCTGCTTTTGGGTAGAAATGCCAGTGTCAATGATGAGAAGTCACTCTCAGGTGGACATGTCACTTCTGAGGCCATCTCGAAGGCCATGGGGTCAAAGTGGCGACAGATACATCCCTAAGCCTTGAACAGCATTGTTTCAGGTACAGCTTTACAAGAAGTAGCTAAGATACAACAGATGCAGCTTGAGTCCCCGTGAATCTTCACTAGTGGATCCAGCCACTAAACCTCCACCCAGGTCAAAATACAGGACGTTTCCCTTGCCTTCTGAGCCCTGCTCTGCTTCCCAGGGGCTGCCTTTTGCTGAATTTCATGTACGTGGAGTCGCGTGCCACCTACATTTCCATGTCTGGCTTCTCTCCTTCAACTTTGTGTTTCTGATCCCGTCCTGTGGCTCATGTAGCCATTTGCTCTGTCACTGCGTAGTGGATTTTATCATATGAACACAGTTTGCCCATTCTGCGGATGGATGAGCTATTTCCAGTTTGGGCATTGGAAAGAACTCTACTAGGAATGCTTTGTAGACCAGGCTGACCTCAGACTCACTGAGACCCGCCTGCCTCTGCCTAACAAGTGCTGGGATTAAAGGTGTGCACCACCGCGCAGCTATTACTAATTTTATTAAAGGCAGAATTTTCCTATGTGGTTTTTTTGTTTTGTTTTGTTTTTTGTTTTGTTTTGTTTTTCGAGACAGGGTTTCTCTGTGGTTTTGGAGCCTGTCCTGGAACTAGCTCTTGTAGATCAGGCTGGTCTTGAACTCACAGAGATTCACCTGCCTCTGCCTCCCAAGTGCTGGGATTAAAGGCGTGCGCCACCACCACCTGGCTTTCCTATGTGTTCCTGGCTGAGACCTGCAGGTCTCTGCCTCCTAGATGCTAAGATCAGAGCGCACCGCCACAACTGGCATTACCATGTTATTTGATGGGCACAAATGGTCATTGTTCCTTTGACAGGAGTGACCTGCTCCATCATGAGGTGGATGAAGTTTGGCTTCAATAGATTCTACCATCATTCCTTGGATCGTTCAGTGTATGCTTCTGATGTGTGAGTCCACAGCAGCCGGAGGCCTGTGCTGTCCACCATGCTGACACTGATGGTGTCACCGCAGACCTGCTTGCTGGCTGCTTCCACAAAGCTCACATCTGCAGGAAGGACGGTTGTAACCCTGACCAGGGAGGGGAGAGAAAGGAGAAGTGGGCGAGGGAGAGCTTCCCTGGAGGTGGGTTCCTGCAGGTTCTGTCTAGAGGCCCTGGATATGCGCACCTGGCCACAATGTCACTCAGATCCCCACACCAGTTTTCTGTAAAATAGGTCACATTCGTAGTCCAGAGTAGCGCATACCCTTTATCTGCATCTCATCTGAGTCTCTGGGCTGGAGGCCACCAGCCTTCAGCACTTCTGTCCTCAGGCCTCCTGGGGACAGAGATCTGCCTGTCTCTGTCTCTCAAATGCTGGGATTAAAGATGTGCCCAGGCAAGGCAACTCTTTTTTTAAAACGTATTTTTATTTTATTATTTTATGTTCATTGGTGTGAGGGTCAGATGCCCTGGAACTGGAGTCACAGGCAGTTGTGAGCTGCCATGTGGGTGCTGGGAATTGAACTCAGGACCTCTGGAAGAGCACAAGGCAACTCTTATAAGCATGTATTTAATCGGGGCTTGCTTACAGTTTCAGAGAATTAGTCCATGATCAAGGCAGGAAGCAGACGGGCTGTCTGTAGGCAGCAGGTGGAGGGAGAGCTAGTGGGCCTGATGTGGGCTTTCGAAAGCTCAGCCCACTCCCAGTGACACAGCCCCTCCAACAAAGCCACATTTCCCCATTCTTCCTGAACAATTCAACTAGCTGGTGACTAAGCACTCAACTATCTGAGCCTATGGGAGGGGGGTGTTCTCCTTTGAGCCACCATGGCCCGCTTAGTATAGCTAATCAGAAGACAGCCTTAGAGAGTTGGCCTCTCTTTCTACATGTGGGTCCCAGGATTGAACTCGGGTCAGCAGGTTTGTAGGCAAGTGCTTTACTTTTAACCCTGAGCCAACTTAGTGAACTTTTGTTTGTTTGTTTGTTTGTTAGTGTTTCTCTGTAGCTTTGGAGCCTGTCATGGAACTCACTCTGTAGACCTGCCTCTGCCTCCCGAGTGCTGGGATTTAAGGCATGTGCCACCAATGCCTGACTGTGAATGTAATTTTTAAATTGTTCGTGTGTGTGTGTGCATGTGTGGTGTTTTTGCAGGCATCTGAGTGCCATGATGTGACCGTGGAGATCGGAGGACGACTTTGGGAGGTCAGTTCATTCTGACCCTTACGTGGGTCCCAGGGAAGCTTGAGTAACCCTCTGCCAGACCATACTCACAGTGCAAGGACAATAGCCCTGTCAGAGCAGGTTTCTTCCTATTTATTTATTTATTTATTTATTTATTTATTTTTATTTCTTGCCATGCTGGGGTGAACCCGGGATCTTGTATAAGCCGGGCATGTACTCTGCCACTGAGCCACTACGTTCTGTCCCTAACTTCCCTTTTAGTTGAACAGGGCAGGTTCAGAAGAAACACCCGAGCATTGAAAGGAAACTAGAAAAAAGCCCACCCGCGGTTGGCTGGCCTTGGTCCACAGATGCGTGTTGCACACACCTGGGGTGAGGAAGGCACAGAGGACTCTGGAGTGACTTCAAAGTGCTGGGGTGGATGTTATCAGAGATGAGGGTCAGGGAGACAGACTCTGAGTGGAAGCTTTGTGCGGAAGCCAAGTTCTGGAAACAAGATTGCGGACCCTGCTGGGACTCAGACTAAGGTGTGATCCCAGAGGGGAGAGCACAGGGGCTGTCCTGGGTTGGCTACACTTGGGCCTCTGAATGTGAGGGGCGCAGGAAAGAAACCATTGGAACTCTATGGTTAAGGGGAAAGTTTTTATTGGAGATAAGAGAGAGAACAGCCAGAGGCATCTGCTGTGGCTGCCTCTCGGAACGGGTCGGAGGGAGAGAGAGGAATGGTGGGGAGAGCAGACAGGCAGTTCCTGGGGCTGTGGGAACAAAGGCAGCAAAAGTGGCGGGAGAGCCTGCCGGTTACGCTGCGGCAGGAGGGGGCAGGTTAGCTGCAATGGCGTGGGAGGTAGGTGTGGGGCTCTGACCCATAGGAGCCTTGAGTTGAGAGAACTAGAAACCCCTGGAGACTGGGGGCTGTAGGAGCGGCTTTTCCTGACAAACAAGAGCCACTTTGCGTGGTTTCTAAGCAAAGCGGAGTATTTACCAGGTAACTCAACTTTGGACCAAGTCAGTGGGCCTGTCCTTTTGGAGGACCCTTGGACCGGACACCTCTGTGGTGTGCAGTTGGCTGTGGGTCCTCCCTCTCCTGGGACTGACATCTGGCTCCACCCTTCAACCCTCCACAACTTCAGTTGTTCTCCTCTACAACCGCATCTCCTCTGTCTTCCCTCCTTAGCTTGTAGGGCTTTAAATTTGCGATTGTGTGGTTCAGAACTCCAAGTCCAGGAAAGTCCTTTTCTTCGGTTTCTACCCCGCATCTCACTTCAGGAGCATCGGAATTACAGGTGCGTGCCGGTTCTGGGATTGGAACCTCAGGGCCTCATGCCAGCAGCACACACAATTTACTCACTCCACCTTCTGCCAGTCCCACACCTGAACCTCATCTCCACATTGGTCCAGGCTGGACTCAAATTTGCCTCATAGCCAAGGCTGTCTTTGAACTTCTGATCCCCCTGCCTCCGCCTCCCACGTTCTGGGTTTGCAGCCCTGCACCACCAGGTCCAGCTACAGTTGCTTTCTATTGTGCCCACAGTAATGGCCTTGGGTCAGTGCCGTGGGTGTCTTTCTGTGACACGGTGTTCACTCCTGTGTCCCACTCTAGGGAGGCATCACGATTGCGTCCTTGCTGTAACTGAGGGCATCTGGTGTAGGACCGGGTGCTGTGAGTGCTGTAATTGTTTCTCTAGGGCATCTGTGGTATCTGGGTCAGGATTTCCCTAGGGTGCAGGCAGCTCAAACACACATAAAGAGGGAAGACTGGGCGGCAGTGGTGGCGCATGCCTTTAATCCCAGCGTTCGGGAGGCAGAGGCAGCTGGATCTCTGCGAGTTCGAGGCCAGCCTGGTCTACTAGAGCAAGTTCCAGTACAGGCTCCAGAGCTACAGAGAAAGCCTGTCTTGAAAAAAAAACAAGCAAAAAAGAGAAGTCTAGAGATTGTGTTACCTTTTATTAATGTCAAAATCCGTGCACAACGATTACAAGACATAATGAGAAATTCGAGACTTGTTACCAGCTGCTTGGCTCTTCCCGCTCAGGGACCAGCTCTCCGCACTGCTGATGCAACACCCTCTTTCCCAAAAAGGCCGTGTCTCTGGCAGCTCCTACACCATCCAAGAGACCGCGTAACCCTTCACCCAGGTCCGTTTCAGGTCACACATCCTCAGAGAAGACCGCACCCGTTAGGCCAAGCTGCCCCAATACAAGGCTATCAGACCGAATTCACAGCACAAACATGCACTTATTATTTTCATTTTGAGACAAAATCTGACTGTGTAGCATTGCCTGGCCTGGAACTCACTCTGTAGACCAGTCTGGCCTCAAACTCCTGGAGATCCGCCTGCTTCTGCCTCCCGAGAGCTGGGATTAAAGGTGTGCAACCACCTTTAAAAAAAAAAATTTTTTTTCTGGAGTGTTTTTCTGTGCAGCCCTGGCTGTCCTGGAACTTGTTCTATAGTAAACCAAAGTGTCCTCAAACTCAGAGATCTAGGTATGCCCATCCGGCTAAAAATATTTTATTTGAAATTCTTTATTTTATGAGTAGGGCTGTTTTGCCAGCATGTATGGCTTGTGGTCCATGTGCATGCAGTACCCCTATAGGCCAGAAGAGGGCACCAGATCCCTTGAAACTGGAGTTACAGATGGTTTAAGACCCCATGTTGGTGCTGAAATTCAAATCCAGTTCCTCTGCAAGGAAAGCCAGTGGTTTTCAACCCCCAGATAGTAAATTAAATAAATAAAATCTTCCTCCATCCAGTTTCCTCAGCTGCGTCCCAGTTTCTCGGCCTGCCTCTCCCTACCCTCAAGCTGAAAACCAAGCGTTATCTGCCTGTGAATCACGTCGCTCATCCAACCAGTCCCACGGCTGGAACTCTCTGTGGCAACAGCTTTGCTGACAAGTCGTCACTTGGCCTGGCCACCCTGTTTTCTTGGATCATCAGCCCTGACCTCACCTGCCTTCCGAGACTCGCCAGCTGAGTGAGGTGCGCGGTCAAGTCCGGCTGTGTGCTCACGGAGGTCACGTGCTTCCCGGGCTACACGGAGGTCACGGGCTTCCCGGGCTTCACGAAGGTCACGTGTTTCCCTTCTGACGTTGCCTTTCTCCTAGGCGGACTCCAGGCTCCGTCTGCTCCAGAAGTCTTGGACTTTATTGCCTTCTGATAATGACAGACACACCGCCTGCCAGGCACTCAGCCATTATCTGTCGTCTTTACAGCACCCGTGTCCAGCTCGGGGACTACAGCCTGCTTTGCCAACAGGGAGAACAGCAAAGACATTGTGTGGGCCATACGGCATGTAAATGGCAGAGCTGAGGAGTCAACTTCCTCTTGTACCTCTGAACCCATTAGGCCTCCCTTCCCAAGAAAACCAGAGCTGTCCCCTGCCCTGCATCCTCCTGGTCTCCCCACATCATCCCCAGCTTCTCTGATGTTCCAGCTCACAGGGCTCCCCCTCCTTAACTCCTCTGGAAGCAATCTAGCCTTACGTAATTTAGTAGTTAATTACAGAGTCTCTTGGATGGGTCTCTGGTTATTTCACATGTGCCTGTCAGACTCCCAGGAAACCTGTTAGTATCTGGTTTGGGGAAGCTGCGGAAGGGGGGGAGGGGCACTTCTCCTTGTTCCCATTGCCAAAAGTCATTGGCCTCTGCCTCTTAGCATGTTCGCATGGTTGCACCCGCGCACACATGAGTGCATGCGCACGTGCGCACACGCTCCTAATCAAAAGCTGCCCTCCAAATTTGGAAATTAGCTGTCTGAAGCTATCTGCATAAGATGGAACGTTGGGGCACCCCCTCGTCAGTGGCTGCTCGACACGGCCCTTACTGTGTAATTCCAGTTTGGATCAGAGCTGATGGGAGCTCCTGGGACCTGGAGAGACATTGATGTTACCACCTACAAAGAGTCTGGGGTCGATTGGGACTAGGAGGGGGACGGGACAACTTGATGTCTCAGTTCTAATTCTGGTCCTGCTGCCATGTGGCGATGGCTGTGATGGTGGAGGAGGAGAATGAGGAGGAGGGGAGAGGAGGAGAGGGAGGAGGAGCGGGGACATTCTTGTTGCCTTAGTGATCATCAGTAACATTTTGGGCTGGGAAGAGAATTCCTCCTCCCCGGGAGTTATGCTGGGCAGCCCTAGAACTGACCATGGTCCCCTAAGCCCCTGTCCCTTACCGAAACATCTTCTCGCCCTGACCCTGATGTCCCCACATGGGACCCCATGCCTGCTCCTCCCACCCACAACCTGTTATCCATATGATCATCTTGGCATGACCTAGCGTTCTGCTCCCTGCCTTCCTAGACTCTTAAGAGACAGCGCATTGGCTGGAGAGATGGCTCAGTGCTTGGCTCTCCCAGAGGACCCGGGGTTCAGTTCCCAGCACCTACACCAGGCAGCTCACGACTGCCTGTGACTCCAGCTCCAGAGCATCCAATGCCCTCTTCTGGCCTCTGGACAGGCAGCACAGGACTTGGAGGCCGGTGAGAGGTCCCTTGGTCAGGCCAGAGGAAAGGAGATGACAGGATGGGTGGGTCAATGGTTGGAAACAGCATCGCCAGTATTTTGTCAACTTGACAGTCACTGTGAAAAGGGAGCCTCCTCTGAGGATTTGCTTCCATCAGATTGGGCTGTGTGCAAGACCTGGGTCGGGGTGGGGGTTGGGGCAGCACTTTCTCGATGAATGATTGATCCGGGTCCACGGAGGAGAGTCCCACCGTGGGCAGCTGGTCCTGGGTTGTATTAGGAAGTGAGCCAGTAAGCAGCGTTCCTCCACTTCTCTGTTCCAGTTCTTACCCTGACCTTCCTTCCTGATGGACCCTAAACAGTGAGCTTTTGGTCATGGCGCTATCACAGCAATAGAAAGCAAACGAGGGCACGCACCCTCCCCCACCCCAGAGTCCGACTTCTCCGGTACAGTTTCACCCAGAGCCAATCCTAACATGAGAATAAACAGAGGCACTTATGTAAGGACATTTCCAGTCTGGGGAACGGTGGGGAGGGGTGCGGGTGGGAGTTACTCCTCCCCTTGGAAAACCAGAGCCACCCAGCAGTTCATCCTGGGGCTTAAGTGGGGGGACACAGGAGCCCTGCGGGGGTGGCTCGTAACTCTGTCTCTGCAACAGCCTGTCAGGGAGGGAGGCACCGGGTGAGGCACTGGCAGAGATTTTGCAACTGGATGCTGAAGGCTGAGAGGCACCGCCTCTCCGCCTCTCCGGAGCAGGGATCAGGGAATGCCCCACTCCTAGGTGCACCTGGGATGGGTGGAGAGAGTGCGAGGAACCTGTGCCCGAAGTTGAGTCTAGTTAGGTCATGGAGACAGCGTGGGGTCTGTAGGACCAAGACCTTGCCCATGACTCTGAGGGCTGTCTGCCTTTCATCCAGGCCCTTATCAGTCTTTTGGGGTGCCTCTTAGCAAAGCTAAACAGGCCCAGGCAGTGACTGGGCGAACCACCCGTGGATGCCTGGCTGGGCCAGTAGAGTCGCCAGATTCCAGGCTCTTGGCTGGCTGAGAAGGAGACAGACGGGTGCGGGTTCCGCCTCCCTGGGAGGCCAGAGACCCCGAAGATGGAGGAACAGGTGTTCAAGGGGGATCCAGATACCCCTCATTCCATCTCCTTCTCGGGGAGCGGGTTCCTTTCCTACTACCAGGCTGGGGCTGTGGACGCTCTGCGAGACCTGGCCCCGAGGATGCTGGACACAGCCCATCGTTTTGCTGGGACATCAGCTGGTGCAGTGATCGCTGCCCTGGTCATCTGTGGGATTGAAATGGGTAAGAGCTTTATTCTGGGGTCTCTGGGGCCAGAGCAGGGGGCTGCTAAAGGGACTCCTCTGAGCAGGACCTTGTGACTTTGGAAGTGCTTTGGGAACAGAGCCAGGTCTGGCAGGTAGGACACGAGATGCTCAGGAGATGGTGGATAGTCTTGAGGTGTGCCAGAGTACCCATTGGTGAGCAGAGGTCTTCCACGGCACCCTGAGCTGGGAGCTGCTCTGTGTCCCAAGCCAGAAGGAAAGAAGCATAGCCCCCTACCCCGACACACACACACACGCATGCACGCAGGCACATGTGCACACACACACGTACACACTTGTGCATACTCACACACACACACAATCACACACACATGCACACACATACATGCATGCGCGCGCACACACACACACTCTTGCACACACACTCACACACTCCTCCTCCCTCAGGCCTGTCATGAGTGAGGCTGGGTTAGGTTTCCTTCTATAAACACCTAGGGAGGGGAAATGCTTCTCACTTTCTAGCGTGGAGGGGATTCCCACTGGAAAGACGTAAGTCTGAGATTTGAGGTGGCAGGAGAAGCCAGGGACGGAAGTGGGCACAGTGTAGGAGCTTCGCCTCCGCCCTGGTGGGTCAGGAGCCTCAGTGCTGACCCTGGGCTATGAGCAACAGGCTCCTAGTCCATCAGTGTAGAGCACAGTCCCGACCACCCCTACCTGCTCAGTGCTAGGCCGGGATGCAGGCCTTTGTGGAACTGAAGTTCTAGAACGTTTTAGAAAGAAAGACAGATAAAATTAAATAGGGATGTCTCTCCTGTCGTGAGGGGAAGGGGCAGGGACCTGTGAACAAACTGAAGTTAGCTGGGATGAAGGGAGAAAGGTGGACTGTGTTTGGAAGATGTTCAGGGAGGGCCATGCTGAGGAGGTGGCCTCCAAGAGGAGGTCACATAAAGAAGGGGACGCACAGAGAAAGAAACTTCCTGGAGCCCTGGGTGATGGACCTGAGGGAGGTCAGAGGTGGAGGCAGGTGACCCGAGACGACAGAGGCCAGCTCCTACCTGGTGCTGACACCTGCGGGGTGCTGAGAGTGTGCCCGCAGACTGAGTCCTAGCCCTGGTATTCCCTTCGGTGGAAACAGAGGCCCGTCGCTAAGCTGGCTGTGCCTCGGTGTCCTCCATCAGGGCAATCCCACGGTGCCCTGACCCGGGGTGTTCAAAGCAGGAGCTGTACTGCCCGGCATGAACTGTTTGGTGACCGGAGCCCAGAAGTTCTGTACACGGCCAACCATCTAATTTGGGGGGTTTTAAGGATCCCCAGCGACTAGGCAGCTTGGGTTGGAGGTAGAAGATGAGTGTGCTGTGTGGATGGGGATGGATAGGAGGTTGGGTTGAGAATGTGCTAGAAGGTAGAGCTGACGAGACCAGCTGAAGTGTCTGCTGTTAGTTCTCTCTGAGGAGGAGGCCGCACCCAGCGCCTCGCTGCCTGGACCTCTGCATTGGGGGTGGGGCTCCCAGAGCATGGCCATAGAGGGCTCACTAAGTACCACAAATGTGCAAGGTACCTCTGTCTTTTTAATAGTCTGCAAGAGACAATGGGAAAAGAGAGTTAAAATTCCTACCCATGTTACAGCCCCTAGTCTCCTGTTCCTCCCCCGGCTGGGGCAGAGAGGAGCAAAGATTTTCGGGATCTTTCTTAGGCTCAGGGTCCTCAGTGGGTAAGCTCTCAATGTCTTTCTGTCTAGTGGAAAGGACGTCAGGCCTTCGGAAGGGGCCTGGAGTAAGAGTTAGCCCCGTTTGGGGTTGCAGACTCCTCACCCTGGAGACAGTGCTCCCTCCGAGGGAAGGCCCTGGCCTTGAACTCTCCATGTAGCTGAGGATGACCTTAACTTCTACTGATCTTCCTGCCTTCTTCTTCCAGGGGTTACAGCTGTGCATTTCTATAGACAGAACTTTCTGTCCTGCCCAGTCCCATAGCCATCCAGTACCAAATAAACACACAGAGGCTTGTATTAATTATAAACTGTTTGGCCTATTAGCTCAGGCTTATTATTAACTAGCTCTTACAACTTAAGTTAACCCACAATTCTTGTCTATGTTTAGCCACGTGTCTTGGTACCTTTTCTCAATGAGGCATTCTCATCTTGCTTCCCCTGCATTTGACTGGTAACTGACCCTCTGCCTTTCCTTTTCCCAGAATTCTCTTAGTCTGATCACCCCTCCTATACTTCCTGCCTGGCTACTGGCCAATCAGCATTTTATTAAACCAATACAAGTGGCAAATCTTTATAGTGTACATGAACATTATCCCACACCATTTCTCCTTTTTTCTTTTCAAAACAAGAACCATGAATCTAATCTCCTCTGTTTAGCTTTTTTCCTGGCCATTATCCATAACAACTTGTATCCAATACTCTAAACTAAAACAAACATTCATAATACATTTTTTAAATGTGGACATAGTTTTCTAGGCTACTTCCTGTTGATTGGTAGTGCTGGTAATCTTTGGGAACCCAAAGAAAATTTAGGATTATGGTCAAGTCCTGACTGGAGTATTCTGTGAGACTAGATTATTTCAGCCAGCAGCCTTGAAGCTGTTCTGGATGCAGAACTCAGAGGAAACTGCAACAGTGGTGCTCTGAGACATTGGCTCATTTGGGCCATTCTTTCCCATTGGAGATTTCTCAGGGGGTCTTCCTCAATCAAACCTTATTTTTCTTAACCCAGAATGAGTCCACAGCCTCTCATTTCCTTTGGAAATAAAAGAAAACCTCTTCTTCAAAGCAACATCTCTTTTGACTTAAATTTTGAAGTCAAGACATTTTAAAAATGTATATAAGTTGGATTAATCCAGCAGTATTTATAATCAAATGTCTTTTTAGCAGCTGTTGCTCCTTCCTCAGCAGTAAAACAATTCAAAGAAATGCAATAACATACAGTATATAGACCCTCTGTGTATTTTCCATCTTTATGTGCCTTTTTAAAAACTATTTCTTTTATTTTTTATTTATTTATTTATTTTTTTGGATTTTTCGTGACAGGGTTTCTCCATAGTTTTTTTTGGTTCCTGTCCTGAAACTAGTTATTGTAGACCAGGCTGGCCTCGAGCTCACAGAGATCCGCCTGCCTCTGCCTCCCAAGTGCTGGGATTATAGGCGTGTGCCACCACCGCCCGGCTTATTTTTAATTTTTTAATTTTTTTTATGATTTATTTATTTATTATTTTATGTTCATTGGTGTGAAGGTGTCAGATCCCCTGGAACTGGATTTTCAGACAGTTGTGATCTGCCATGTGGGTTCTGGGAATTGAACCTGGGTCCTCTGGAAGAACAGTCAGTGCTCTTAACCGCTGAGCCATTTCTCCAGCCCCATAATTTTTGTTTTTTTGAGACAGGGTTTTTTTGTGTATCTTTGGCTGTCCTGGATCTCACTCTGTAAATCAGGCTGGCCTCAAACTCACAGAGATCCACCTGCCTCTGCCTCCCAAGTGCTGGGATTAAAGACGTGCACCATCATGCCCAGCTACTCTATTTCTTTTTTAAAGAATTTTCTTTATTCTTTTTTCTTTTCTCTCCCAAGCCTATATATATTTATAAACACACTGTAAGCTGTTTAGAGGTTTTTGGGGTTTTTTGTTTTTGTTTTTTTCTGAATCTGTCTTTACTGTATATTTCTATCTTTTTTGGATCACGTGAGTCTTTAATCTGCTAAGTGGCCTGGCTAGGATTAAAGCTGCAACTTTGGCAGCTGACTTCATCTCATTCCTTAGCACTTTGAGAAGTTAGCTTCATGGTGGAGGTACTGACAGGAGCCTCATTTATTGCCACAACTCTGTGGAGTTTCTGGGTTTATGCCACCACCAAGAAGCCTGATACCAGCTGCTCATAAACACCATTTAAGTGTTTGGTGGCAGAGCCTCTTAAAAGAGCTGCAAGGTTTTTGCCACTAATGCTGACTAAGGAAGCCTCTCTTAAAGGAGCTATTCCTCTGCTTGCCTCTAGCAAACAGAGCCTACCAGATAAAAGATGGTTATCAAGAAGCTGCACTTGACTTGTTCTTGTCTGTCTAGAATCTTTTTTAAAAAGCTTTTTCAGGCTTTATGTGGAGATTCTTGCCAAACATTTGGGCACCTTGTAGATGGAAGTTTCCATCCCACCTGGTCTCATAGCCATTCAGTTCCAAATCAACACACAGAGGCTTGTGTTAATTATAAATTGTTTGGCCTATTAGCTCAGGCTTATTATTAGCTAGCTCTTATCATTTAAATTAACCCATAATTCTTGTCTATGTTTAGCCACGTGTCTTGGTACCTTTTCTCAGTGAGGCATTCTCATCTTGCTTCCTCTGCATCTGGCCAGTGACTCTCTGCTGTTCCTCTTCCCAGAATTCTCTTATTCTGGCTGCCCTGCCTATAATTCATGCCTGGCTACTGGCCAATCAGTGTTTTATTAAACTAATATGAGTGACAAATCTTTACAGTGTACAAGAGCATTATCCCACAGCATACCATGCCCATTTTTGTGGTGCTGGGAATTGAACCTAAGGCTTTGTATATGCTAGGCAAGTACTCTACCCAGTGAGCCATATCCCCAGTTTTGGCCCCTGCTGCAAGTTCTTAAATATATACCATCCCAGTGAGTTTATGGCAATACTTGAGAATCAGCTCAGTTCATTCCGTCAGAGAAATGAGAAGCCTGCTTAGCCCGCCTGAGGCTATCACAGAATTTGGGGAATGGAAGGATGTCACGAAAAAGCCTCTGTGGGGGACCAAGGCCTAGACCCAGCATGGCTCATGAGTAGGGCAGGATGGAAGCAGGGGTGTGGACATCCAGCTCAGTCATTTTACTGCCCTGTGAAGTCCTGATAAGCACCATGTCCTTTGTATCAGACCCCATTCGGAGTTTCTAGCTATCAACTCATCCAGGCCTCACCATACCTTCACAGGTAAAAACTATTATTATCTCCATGACAGAGGAGGGAACTGAGTCACAGGACACTTAGACCACTTGCCTGAGGTGATACAGTGTGCTCGGGAAGGCACAACTTGAACCTAGTTTGACCAGAGTGGACACATAATGCTTTTTAAACCATGGCGCTGCTGTGTAGTGGACTCCCATGGGACGCTGCTCCCATAGGCACTATCTCTGTGTCTCAAAAAAAAACAAAACAAAACCAACAAACAAAAACAAGGAAAATTTTGTAAAAAATATTTTTTAAAGGAAATATCTTGGAGGGAACATTTTATGTAGACAGAAGAACAAGCGATTAAGGTGCTGACCCATCATCGGAAGCCCAGTAGGGGCCTGGACCCAAGACTCCACATACCATTAACATCGGACTGCAGCTCATCGCTTTGTTGATGGCCGCCCTGAGTCCTGTGGTTGTAAGCAGTGCTGTGGTGGGCGGGCCACTGTGTCTGGCATGCCCCTAATGCACGCAAGCCCTTCTAGACTCCGGGGAGCCTGCATGGGCTCTGCTATACTGTGTTAGAGGGTTCGCTGAAGTGACTGTACAGCTTAATCCCTAGAGACACAGGAGTGTGCGTCTGTGTGTGTGTGTCTTCTGTGTGAGTGTGTGTGTCTGTGTGTGCGTCTGAGTGTCTGCTCCCACAGTCTCAGGTATTATACTCAGAAACCTTATCTGCCTCTACTGAGTCAGTCTCTCAGGGGCCTGGAACTCACCAATTAGGCTAGATGTCCTGGCCAGGGAGTCCCAGGAATCCTCCTGCCTCTGCCTATCCAGCGGCAGAATTTCAAGCATTCGCATACACATACACAGATGTGCCACCCTGCCCTGCATTTTCAAGACAACTTTAAAGGAATGGTGTATTTATTTTTATTTTTATGTATATGGAAGTTTGGCATGTCTATACTCCAGGTGCCTGTTTGGGGCCCACAGAACTGCTTCCCTCCTCCTCCTCCCCCTCTTCCTCCTCCTCTTCCTCTTCCTCCTCCCCCTCTTCTTCCTGCTCCTCTTCCTCCTCCTCCTCCTCTTCCTCCCCCTCTTTCTCCTCCTCTCCCTCCTCTTCTTCCTCCTCTTCTTCCTCCTCCTCTCCCTCCTCCTCCTCCTCTTCCCTCTCCTTCTCTCCCTTCTTCATCCATTTTCCTCTAATCGTGCCTCAGCTATTCTCAGCTCCTTCCCTGCTCCAACATGAAGAGCTGTGATTTTTATCTGCAATTATACCTTGCCATGATAAATACAGCGCGTCTCTCTACCCACTACCCCCTCTAATAAAGACACTGTGTGTCATTTATCGGGTTTAGCGATTTAAGAGTTTTGCTCTGCTTTGTTTTGGTCTTACTCTATAAATGAGGCTAGCCTGGAACTTATGGCGATTCTCCGGCTTCAATCTCCAGTACCAGATTTATTTCTAAGGCTCTTGTAGTTTTTACTGCTGGGAGGGGATTTCCTTTCCCACGGCATTTCCTGGTGGCTCGGCACTGAAACAGGACGGCCTGAGGGTTTCCCCTGCTGCTCTTGCTCACCTGGATTTGATACGCATCCTGAGTAGCTGGAAAGTGCGCTCATTATCTTGTATTTTGTGTGATAACTCTGTATATTTAACTGGAGATCTGTTGCTTTTGAAATGACTTTTGTTGCATTTATGTATTATGGGTTTATGTGCGTGCGTGCATGCATGTGTGTTCGTGGGTAGGGGCACAGGTGCTGTAGTAAGTGTGGAGTCAGAGGACACTTTTCAGGAGTTGGTTCTCTTCTGCCATGTATGTCCTATGCCATGTCCTTGCACAGCCTGGGTCCTCGAACCCTGACTAGGGGCATCAAGGGAACAAAGAAATGACAGACACACACAGACGGAACAGGCTAGGATGATGTAGGTTGCGCTTTCTTATGGGGAAGCCACAGCACCTTGGACGCTGTGTGTTTGTTCTATACATGGAGGCAGGGTAACTGCCTGCAGATGAACCAAGAGACAAGACATTAATACAGCCGGCCAAGGAGGCAGGTTTAGTTAATCATGGCAGGAGGAGTCTCTGCAGGGAGGCAGTGGGCAGGCTGGAGATAGCAGGGGGGAAAGCTACGGTGGACATTTTCCAGATGCGGACTAGAGAAGGCTTTGCCAGTCCCATCAGGCTGAGGCACTGGGTCTTTGACCTGGCAGTGCCTACATTTCTCAACTTTATTCACTTGGGTGTCCTCTGCTCCCCACAGTCCCGGGGATCAAACACGGGCCCTCAGGCTTGGCAGCGAGCACCTTACCTGCTGGTCCATCCCACTGGCACCCTGTCTTTTTTTGTTTTTAAGCAAATTTTGAAGCTCAGTCTTATTTCTCAGAGCTGCTCCCGTTCAGGGCTTCTCTGACCAGAAACTGCTTCATGCTTTATCCCCGGGGAAGCAGAGGCTGCAGAGGGTCCACCTTCTGGTGGGGGTCTACCTCACCCTGTGTGAAGACAGAGCAAAAGCACTTAGCACCCTGCCTGGTTGTCGTCGGAGACGACGTCACCATCCATGCCTCAAGTTTATTTGAGGAGAGGCAGTCTCCATGACAACCAGCGGGGTTCTACAATTTCTGAGGGGCCAGAAGCGGGACACGTTTTCACACCGCCAGATTTCCTGTGGTTCGAAAACAGTTTCTCTATAGGGCATTTAAAATTCCATCACCATTTCTTCAGTGTGTGTGTGGATGGGTGCGGGTGCACCGTGACATAGCCGTGGAGGTCAGAGGGCAACTTGTGCAGCCTATTCTCGCTTTCCACCATGTTTGTGCCAGGAATCAGACTCAGGTCTTCAGGCTTAGCACCAAGGGCCTATCTCACCAACCCAAAAATAATTTCTTATTTTTTGAATAATTTATTTGTATTTTATATATATTGGTGTTTTACCTGCATGTATATGTCTGTGTGAGGGTGTTGGATCCCCTAGAACAGGAGTTACAGACAGTTGTGAGCTGCGATGTGGGTGCTGGGAATTGAACCTGGGTCCTCTGGAAGAGCAGTCAGTGCTTTTAACCACTGAGCCATCTCTCCCACCCCTCCCCCAATAATTTCTTTTTCTTATCAAAGGATAAAGATTTAGCAACCCCACCTATTCAGCTGCTACTACAGAAAAAGCCTCCCCTCCCTCAAAAAAAAAAAGCCTTGATGGCTAGCCTTCCTTCCTACCGTCTGAGCTTCCTTCCCTGTCTTTCTTACCCTTTTCTTGAGATAGGGTCTCACGTAGGCCAGGCTGGCCTCCATGTAGCCAAGGCTGACCTTGGCCTAATGTTCCCCTGTCTGCACCTCGCGTGTTCTGGGACCACAGTCTCACCACGCCTGGCTGTAGCTCTAACACGAGAGGAAGTGTGACCTGGGTCCTCCAGTCAGGACTGCCTGAGGGAGCTGACCGTGCTTGCAGGATGAGCAGGGCCAACAGAGACAGGCTGGACAGGATTTAAAGCCTCCAGCAAGGATGTGGGAGGACAGAGACAAAGTGGAGAAACCTGTGTGTCCAGAAGGTGGGGGCACAGGCCCCCAATGTCACAGCTTCAGAGATGGGGATTTCAGTTCACAAGGGCTTTTCAGGTGGGAAAGGCCAAGTTGAGGAAAAGGAACAGTTGGCTTTGAGGGAGGCCCAAGCAGGGTGGCTGGCCAGCCAACCGGTGGCCGCCTTGGTGTTCCCTGCATTACTGAGTATGCGGACTGTGGACTGACGTCATGGGTCAAAAACACAGTAAGAAAGATTAGCTAGGTTGAAGAGGTGACTCAGCGGGTGAAGGCACGTGCTGCCCAGACTGGTGACCCGAGTTACCTCCAGGACATGGTAGAAGAAGTGACCTGGATGAACTGTCCTGTGACCCTGTGTCCCCACCCCCCAACGTAAAGAAAAGAAAGATATATCGATGTTCTGACCTGGTTTCCCCAAAGAAAGCGTAGAAGAAAAGCCTGGCCATGGTGTAGCAAGCCTATAACTCCAGGACTAGAGGCAGGACGATCAGGGAATTGAAGGGTAGCCTCTGCTACACAGTGCATTTGAAGCCAGCCTGGGCTTCCGGAGACTCTGTGTTGTGGGGTAGTCACCAGAGAGGATTGCTTGCACATGGTTTATGCCGATGGAAAGTCTTTATTAGCCAGCAGGGGCCTACACCGGGTGTTCGGGAATCCTGTGAAGTCCTGGGCTTTTCTCAGGGTGAACTTCTAAGCACAAAAACCATGTTCTGGGTTGGACATACTTCAGTTAGCAAGAACAGTTAACCAGAAGCAGAGCTACAGAAGCTAAAAACCGAGGTCAAGTACATTTAGAGACTTTCCGGGAACAATGGACTTTGATGGATTAGGTCTTTGTTTTAGTTTTGACCGGTGGAGCTCTAAGTGCCAAGTTTTACAGCATGAATGGTCCTTCCTTAATGGAGTCAGCTGTGATAAGGTCTGGGGCCCTGTTACATCTGTCGATGATGATGATGATGATGATGATGATGATTTCCCAGTAGCAGGATAGGCTGTATTCACGCCTGTACTTTCTCTGAGCCACAGAAGGCTGCCCATGGCTAAGGCACTGTTCCTTTAGCCCGAGGCCAGGTCACCCCACTTTGAAAAGCTGCCTGTGTGGCCCAAAGCCTACAGCTTTTTCTCCCCCCTTAAAACAACAAAAACAAAAAATCAAAACAAAAAAACCCAACAAAAGCCCTTTGCTTTATCGCTTTATCGGTACATGGTTTACTTACCATGCGGCTCACCTGACTTAAAGTTTGTTTGGTTCATCAGTTGTGTGACAAGTCCCACAGACAATTTCAGGACGCTTTAATTACCCCCACAGGAACTTTCTACTTCTTAGTTGTTGCCTCCTAATTCCTCTGTTCCCCCAAGTCCCCTGAAGTTACTGATCCGCTTTCGGTCTCTTCAGAGGGACACATTTAACATAACCTGATTCTTCGTTTTTAACATAGCAGGAGACTTGTATTGTGTGCGCTCGTTTGTGGCTGACCTCTTTCCCCAGCATGACGTTATCAGTATTCACCAGGATGTAGCAGGGCCAGCTCTTTTTGTTTGTTTGTTTTTGTTTTTTTTAATATTTTATTTATTATGTATACAATATTCTGTCTGTGTGTATGCCTGCAGGCCAGAAGAGGGCACAACCTCATTACAGATGGTTGTGAGCCACTATGTGGTTGCTGGGAATTGAACTCAGGACCTTTGGAAGAGCAGGCTTAACTTCAGAGCCATCTCTCCAGCCCTTGTTTTTGTTTTTTGAGACAAGGTTTCTCTCTGTAGCTTGGGAACCTGTCCTGTCCTGGAACTCGCTCTGTAAACCAGGCTGTCCTCGAACTCACAGAGATCCGCCTCTCTGCCTCCCGAGTGCTAGGGTTAAAGGCGTGCACCACCACCGCCACCTGGCCCCAGTCATCTTTTTTTTTTAATGGCTGAATAATATCCTACCAGGTAGATATAGTATATCTACTTATAGAATATTTATTCACTCATTTGGTGGCAGACATCTGGGTGGTTTTTATTTTGAGCTATTATGAGTAGTGCATCTATGAACCTTCCTGTCCATTAAAAAAATGTTTTAACAGTAAACCTCACTATTTAATTGCAGCACTGACCAAGGGCATGCCACCTCAGCCCTAACACCGCTGTTACCGTAGAAGGCTGTATACAGTAACTTTTAGGGCTGGAGCCGTGGCTCAGTCGGCAGACTGCTTGCCTCGCAGGCAGGAGGTGGGTCTGATCCCCAGCGCGGCATAACCAGGCACTCGGTTCTTGCTGTTCCTAGCCTGCTCTCAGATAGGTAGTGGCAGAGCCTGGAATCTCCTAGCGAGAATGTTGATGGGGTCACAGCTTTACCAACCCTGAAAACAGGAGCTACGAAGTCCCTGTGGCTGGGTGACTCACTCCAGGGTTTGCTTTCCTGTGACCCTTCTGAGTGGAGTTTAGCAAGAAGGGAAAAGGCTTCAGGGCAAGGCTAGTCTGACCACTCTCTCTCCATCCCCACCCCCACTCTGGTCCCAGATATCATCTGGCCGGTGTGTGACTTTCCTAGATCTGCCGCACACTGCAAGAGAACCAGCCTCCCTGTCGGCACAGTGCCCTCTGGGAGTCAGAGCTCTGGAGCCTTCCAAAAACCCAGGAGGCTGCTGGGGGATCTGTATTGATTGGAGGCAGCAGAACAGGCTGCTCTATGGTGCGTCTGGGTTCTAGGTCCCCTAAGGTCTGTGTAGCATCCTCAGAAGACCCTAAGCACAACCCCAAGGGTCTGAAAGCACCGTCAGGGTGCACAGAGGTGTCGCCCCGGGTGCGCTTGCAACCTCAGTTTTCTAGAACAGGGAGGTTAGAAGGCTCTGCACAGCGATTGTTACCATCTGGGAACATTGTTTTGTCTTGCTTTCTCGTAAGCACTACACAGGTCAGAGCTTTTGTTTTTGGCTGAGTTTGTCCGGAGCAGAGGTAGAAGGTGTGAGTTTTCCTGTAATGTCTTTTTCCGCTAATTACAGTGTGTGACTTAGAGTGGGTGCCCACACACCTATTCATCTGCCACCCACTCACACCCTTACCCACTCACCACTTATCCATCCATCTACCCCACCAACCCACTTATCCATCTACTCATCTGTTCATCCACCATCCTTCCATCCACCCATCCACCCACCCGTCCGTCCGTCCATCCACCCATCTACTCAGCTTCAACCTTACCCTGGACTGGAATGTCCACCTGTAAGAATAGACAAATAGAGTCTGGACTGGTGTTTGTGTGTGAGGGGCTGCCTTTCAGTACATACATGTGCAGGCACACATGCATTTGTGTGTACCTGTGTGTAGGGGTCAGAAGTCAACCTTGGATGTCTTTCTCAGGAGCCACCCACCTGTTGTTTTGTTTTTTTTTTCTTTTTCTTTTTCAGTCTCCCCCACAGGGAACTGGGACTCTCTAGTTAGACTGGCCGGCTGCTGAGCCTGATCTAGCTGACTCCCTGCCCAGCACTGGGGTTACTATTATTCATTAGTGCACTCAGCTTTTATATGGGTTCTGGGACCAAACTCAGGGTCTCATGACTTCCTGGGGAGTGTTGACCCCTGAATCACCCTCCCTGCATCTAATGTTCTGACCCAGGATCTTAGAACTACCCTTTTCCAGGAATTTTGAGGGGTTTCCTGTCTAAGTTGGGGCGGGAAATTCTCACAGGGTCCAAGACTAATCGGCTTCAACCCTTAGCAGCCATGTGTTTGGTTGCTTTATAGACTTGATTTCCACTTTAGATTTGCCTGGCACAAAACCTACCCTGGCTGAAAACTGGCAGTACCAGGGGGTCCCCACGGGTTTCCAACAGTGACATCGTAGCTTTAAAACAAAATGCTTTTATCACTGCTTCTGCAAAAGCCAGGGTCACAATCCCTAGGGTCTAGCTGTCTGTGTGAAGATAAACAGACTGTGGATGGGAAAGCCTGTTTGGGTGGACCGCTTTCATTAAGATAATAATAATAGTTATTATTGGAATGTAGTTAGTCAAACTAGACCCATGAGAAAACACACCTGGGATTTCTGCCTGCAATTTGGAGCCAGACAGGAGTCTCAGGCTCACAGGTTCCCTGTGCAGGGATGCTGAGCTTTGCCAGGGCTTCCCTGGGAATCTGCTCCCCTGTGCCTCCCCAGAGACCACCGCACCTCATCTTCCCCTGAGCAGTCGTCTCAATATGAGGGAGAGCTTGCTGGCCAACTGTGATTGGCTAGGATGGAGGCTGTTGCTAGGTTACCAGTCTACTGAGACCGGGTGCTTGAGTATGTGTGTACAGCCCCATCCTCCAACCTAAATCCATCCCACACAGCAGGCCTAATTCCTGCACACCCGGGAGCAGGACCCAGCTGCTTAGAGGGCCTGCCTCCAGTGCCCCTTGCCCTCTCTGTGGGGGAGGAAGGCAGGCTGAAGTTTAACTCTGCGTCATCTTTTATAGCTTTTGTCTCCTTGGGCCTCAGTGTCCCTTTGTGATTTCTGAAGTTCACTATCACTAATTTATTCATTATCTCTGTATGTAGTCAGTGCCTAGTGTCTGCCTGGATTCCAGACACTGCATCGAATACTAAGGGTTAGTGAGACCTTCTTGCTCTTGGGAAGGGGGTAAACATTTCCCACATTTTTTTTTTTTTTTTTTCGAGACAGGGTTTCTCTGTGGCTTTGGAGCTTTGGAGCCTGTCCTGGAACTAGCTCTGTAGACCAGGCTGGTCTCGAACTCACAGAGATCCGCCTGCCTCTGCCTCCCGAGTGCTGGGATTAAAGGCGTGCACCACCATCGCCCGGCCATTTCCCACTTCTTAATCAAAGCATATACATGCATCAAATTATCTCTTTTCTTCTCCTTCAGTAACTTTTCTAGCCCCCAACTTTTTTTTTTCAAACTAAGCCTCTATCCCTCCCCCGTTAAAGAGCCATGTTGGCCCTGTACCTCCACAGACCATGGGCCATGCTTTTACTATGTCCAGGTATCTTTTGTCTGCATGTGTGTCTGAACACCACATATGTGAAGTGCTCATGGAGGCCAGAAGAGGGTATCAGATCCCCTGGAACTAGATAGAGTTCCAGATGGTTCTACCATGTGAATACTGGATATTGAATCTGGGTCCTCTGGAAGAACAGCCAATTCTCTTAAGCACTGAGCCATCTCTCCAGCCCCTACTTTGTCTCGTAGGCAGGGAACTTTCAAACTATCTAATAACTCAGTAAAGTAGATTTTTCTTTTGGTTATTAGTTCTTGTTTTCTTTTGTTTGAGACAGAATTTCATGTAGTCCAGGCTGGCCTCCAACATACTTTGCAATAGAGGCTAGCCTTGAACTCATCTTTCTACCTCCACTTCCAGGGGAGCTGGGGTCACTGGTAATCACCACTACATCCAGTATGTGCTGTGTTGGGAGTGGACCAGGGTCCATGCGTGCTAGGCAACACTCTAACTACTGGGCCACATCCTTAGCTCCAAAGCAGAAATGTTTACCCACATTTAAAATATACAACCTAGCCGGGAGGTGGTGGTGCACGCCTTTAATCCCAGCACTCTGGAGGCAGAGGCAGGCAGATTTCTGTGAGTTCGAGGCCAGCCTGGTCTACAGAGTGAGTTCCAGGACAGGTAGGGCTGTTACACAAATAAACTCTGTCTCAAAAAAACAAAAAACAAGCAAACAATCGAGGAGATCCCCAAACAGTGGCTTCCTCCCAGACCCTGGGTTAGGCCCAAACTACATAAAACACCTGTTTTCACAGAGAGATTCTTTATTAAATGAGGAAAGAAAGTTAAAGCAGCTGCTTTCTGGCTCCGGCAGAGAAGGAGAAAGAGCAGCACGTACCCCTGCAGGTGTGGCTTTTTAAGAGGTGAACAGGGGAGGTCTGTGTTAGGATGGGCTAGGATGTGGTGATAAAGGAGATGGGGGATGCGTGGAAGAGGACAAGAGGCAGGGGGCAGGGGTATCTGTCCTGGACAAAGGACGCTGCTGGATAGAGAGGAGACAGACGTGGCTATAGGCAAGGGGTGGTTTATAAAGGTGAAGGGGGAACCTGTGTTAGGATGAGGTGTTTAATTTTAACTGGGCGTGCTAATTAGGGGAAACAAAGGGAGCTTTTGATTGCTGGACTTTAATACGTTGATAGCGGGACCTTGGTAGTCAGCCTCAGCAGGAGGAAGTGGCCAAATGAGGGACTAGATCTTCGTGGCTAGCTTTAGGACTGTCATCTGGTTTTAGCAAGGCAGAGGGAATGAGAGGAAAGGGCGAGGCCTGCCAGAGCCACAGGCTCTAGTGGGCTGGTGTCCCTTCAGGACCAACTTTCTCTGTGTGTGTGTGCGTGCATGGTTATGGCGGAACACAAGACATGCGTGCTTGGTGGAGGTCGATGAATTCTCTCCCCCCACGTTGGTCCCAGGGATAGACCTCAGGCTCAGTGGCAAGCGCCTTTACCTGCTGAGCCATCTCTCTGGACCCTCTTCTCCCTTCTTTCGTAGATAGTGAAACTGAGGTTGGGTAAATGTCTTTAACTAGCCAGCGATGGCCCAGATGGCCTGTATGACCCTGGGATTGGAGGCAAAGCTTTGCAGTACATGTGTGTGGTCACAGAGATGTCGATGACTCCCGAGCAGCCTTAACTTGGCGCTGCGGCTTCACACTGCCGTTCCCAGACTCCCCAGCTCCGCATCTATTGCCTTCATGGCCTGTTGCAGCTCCTGGCACTTATGAAGCCCGAGGTGACCACACGAGTCAATACAATTGATTCTTGGGTATAGTACCTCCTCCAGTAATCTCATCCCTTGGGAGATACAGGGTGGAGGATCAGGGTTGAAGGGCATTCTTGGCAATATAGTAAGTTTGAGGCCAGCCTGGGATGTATGGTGTTGTATATCGTAATCAGTTCTGTTACCTGTCTGCCCGGGTGACCTCCCTGCCGGGCGTCTTCACCGTGGAGTCAAGCAACAGTCCCTTTTCTCTTGGCGTTCTCTCTGCTGGACAAATGCAAGTGCCCACCACCATCCTAAAGCCTGGCTGGGTGGCAGGATGTCGGCCCTGGAGGATTCCCAGTCTCTTTGAGAGGCTCCTGGACACCTGTGTGGAGACAGCCTCCTGACAGGCCATCGAGAAGAGGGGGGAGTCTTCACAGTCCCCACCCCCGGAGAACAGAAGTATAGGCGGCTAGTGGGGACTGGGTGGGGGCAGCCAGCTAACCCGGAGTTTGCTGAGCAGAGCGCACCGGACCTCACAGTGCGAGGTTCCATCCATCCTGACTGGCAGGGACCTGAGCCAGCTGGTCGGGAAGCAGAGGGAGGAAGGTGGACCCTGGTGCTCGGTTCCCTTCCTCCTTCTCAGCCAGCCCAGGACCCCAGGGCTCGCAGGGGCGCTGCCCCCGTTCAGAGTGGATCTTTCCCCTTCAGTGAATTCAACCGAGAATTTCCCTGACATACATGCCCAGGAGTTTATCTCCTGCGTGACTCTAGATCCTCTCTAGTTGACGACAGTAATCACCCACCACAGAGGCCACTGGATGGGAGAAAGTGCTGGAAAGCCAAGGACTTATAAAGAAGTGAAGGCTGTCTGGGTGGTGGTGGCACAGGCCTTTAATCCCAGCACTCAGGAGGCACAGACAAGCGGATCTCTGTGAGTTTGAGGCCAGCCTGGTCTACAGTGTGAGTTCCAGGACAGTCAGGGCTACACTGAGAAACCCTGTCTTGAAAAACAAAGAAACAAAAAAGTGAAGGCTTTGAACCCAGCAGTGGCAGTGCTTAAATCTATTCTCTCTCTCTCTCTCCCCCCCCCTCCTCTCTCCCTCACTCCCCCCTTGCTTCTCTCACTGAGTGAGACAGGGTCTCACCATGGGAGCATGGCTGAAGAACTTCTGTGTAGACCAGATTCGCTTTGACCTTTGAAGCAATCCTCCTGCTTCTACCTCTTGAACTCTGGGCCAACAGGCACAAGCCATCACACCTGCCTGAATCTCCACCACAGGAGACTTGTTTAAGCGAGTTAGTTATCCCTTCCTCTTCCCATCACCATAAAGATAGAGTCAGAGAGGAGGGAGGGAGAGTGTGTCCCTGAGGATGGACACACGGAAGCAAGAGAGAAGCAAGAAGACGCAGAAAGACGGGGACTTTTCAGTGTGTGCCTGCCTTGAGCGGCAAGGGGGAAGTGTGAACCAAACGCTAGGCGGAGAGAAACCAGACAGCCGCCCCCTCCCTCCCTGGCTGTGTGTGTCTGGGCGGTGCACAGCTGATTCCCAGACTGAACTGTGTTCAGACGGAAGGACCCTGGAAATGTCAACACTATTTTCATTCTCTCCGCTGCTGTTCATCCCAGACACACCCCTCCCTAGCGGGTGGGTGAGCATAGACTGAGAACCAATCCTGTTCTAGTTCTGAAGCCATGGTTAAAATAGGCATGTTATGCTTGAGACGTGCAGACCTTTGACCTTGCCTTCCCACTTCTAGGAATTTGTCCTAAAGAGGAGAATCCAGGGTGTGGGCAGAGAAATGAGTGTAAATTATTGTTCCTCCTGGTGTGTATTTGCATGTATGTCTGTGCACCATGAGCATGCAATGCCCACAGAGGCCAGAAGAGGGCGTTGAATGCCCGGGAACTGGAGTTACAGATGGCTGTGCGTCACTATGTGGGTGTTGGGAATTGAACCTTTGTCCTCTGGAAGAGGAGCCAGTGCTCTTATCCACTGAGTCATCTCTCCAGTCTCGTGGCAGGCTATTCTCTAAGATTGTGTGTGTGTGTGTGTGGAGGGGGGCTGTTTGAATGTGAACATCCCCCATAGGATCAGATGTTTGAATACTTGGTCCCAGGTTGTTTGAACTGTTTGTCAGGCTCGGGAGGTATAAGGTAGCCTTGCTGGAGATGGTGTCTCACTGGGGATGGGCACTGAGGTTTCAAAAGCCTGAGTCATTCCCAGTTAGCTCTCTCTCGGCTCTGAGTGAGTCCTCAGCTTCGGCTTCGGCCACCACGTCTGCTGCTTGCTGCTGTGTTCCCATGTCATGACTGACTCCTATCCCTCTGCCCGAAGCCCAAGTGAACCCTTCCTTCCATGCGTTGCCTTGGTCACAGTGTCTGCTTACAGCAGCAGAAACGGAGCTAATCCAGTGTGCTTGTTGGTGGATGTCCATGCACATGTGGACAGCAAGGACAGCCGGGAGGAGCCAGTTCTCTCCTTCTGCCTTGTAGGTCACGAGGCTAGAACTCAGGCTGTCAGGCGAGGCAGCAAGCAGCTTTGCTCACTGGGCATCTCACAGGTCTTTAAAGGCTTAGTGGCTTTTGTTTTCTTTTTCTTTTTGTTTTTTTGTGAGGTTTGTTTGTTTTTCAAGACAGGGTTTCTTTGTAGCTTTGACGCCTGTCCTGGAACTTGCTCTGTAGACCAGGCTGTCCTCAAACTTCCAGAGATCCACCTGCCTCTGCCTCCTGAGTGCTGGGATTAAAGGTGTGAGCTGCCACCACCTGTTTATAGGCTGTTTTGTTTTATTTTTTTATAAAAGACATTATAAATTTGTATTTAGACAGGCCTGGTGACACAGGTCTATAATTCTAGCACTTAAGAGGTAGAGCAGGATCTAGAGTTCAAGGTCATTATCTACTTTGTGGTGAGTTCAAGGCCAGCCTGAACTACGTGAGACCCTCGGTAAAAGAAAAAGAAAAGAAAAGAAACAAAAACTCCAGGGGCCAACAATAGGACTCAGTAGGTAAAGGTCTTGCTACCGAGCCTGACAACCTGAGTTCAACTCCTGGACCTCGCATGAAAGGGGAAACTGAGTCCCCAGGAAGTTGTCCTCTGACCTCCACAAGCATCCTGTGTCATGTGCACACACACACACACAGAACAGGGAATGCTCCCGTGAGTAAAGAACTTGCTGTGCTGGCAGGAGGGCCTGGGTTCAGGTCCCCAGGACCAACACTGAAAGCTGAATTGGTGGTGTTAACTTGTAAACCAGCCCTGGGGTGGGGGCGGGGCAAAGAGAAGAGGGTCTGGATGGCCGGCTGGTCAGGTGGAGACCACTGTGAGCTCCAGGTTCAGTGAGAGATCATGGCCTCCACATGCACAGGCAAAGGGAGGTGCATCTACAACACACACACCCCACACCCCAAAACATGTAAACAGTACGTAAGTAGTTGTTTATTGGCAAGGCACATGCATATATTAGGTTTAAACAGTAACTTACGAGTGTGTCCAGTAATACTCAGAACAGCTCCCTGTGAGCGTAAACACGAAATAGGCCGTCTAAGGAAACAGGCCAGTCATTCATTTCTGGGTAGAGGAATTCCGAGACTTTCTGTTTCTCTTCATTTCTGTCTTGCTTGGTTTGTTTGTTTTTTTTTTTTAAATATTTATTTATTTATTATGTATACAATATTCTGTCTGTGTATATGCCTGCAGGCCAGAAGAGGGCACCAGACGTCGTTACAAATAGTTGTGAGCCACCATGTGGTTGCTGGGAATTGAACTCAGGACCTTTGGAAGAGCAGGCAATGCTCTTAACCTCTGAGCCATCTCTCCAGCCCTTGGTTTGGTTTTTTGAGGCAGGGTCGTATAGCCCAGGCTATCCTCAAACTATCTTCCTGCCTCCACCTCCCGAGTACTGGGACCGCAGTATACTTGTGGCTACACGTCTGCCTGTATCTGATTTGTTTGGCGCGTGTCCCCACATGAGTAGGTGTGCTTCCGGTGACAGAGCATTTTCCCTTCCAGTCCCCAGGCACCGCCTGCTCCTCCCCAGACCTGTAGAACAAGCTGAAGCAGCGCTGAAGGCGAGGTCAGTGACTCCGTCAGCCTGTGTAGAATTCAAAAACAGGGTTGGAGAGCTGAGTCAGCAGCTAAGAGCACTGGCTGCTCTCTCGGTTGTCCTAGGTTCGATTCCCAGCGCCCACCTTGGCGGCTCACAGCCACCTATAACTCCAGTTCTGGGGAATCTATCGCCACTCCGACCTCTGAGCGAACCTGCAAACACATGGTACACGCAACTGGTCCAGGCGTTTGCGTAATAATACACAGCTTTTAAACACGTTATCTGGGAGTTGAGTGAACAGGGATGGGGAGTTCAAAGTCATTCTTGGCTACACAGTGCGAGGCCAACCTGGGCCACGTGAAACCAATTCACCAAAGCCCACATGTCCGGTCTAACTTGTCTTCTGGCCTGAACTTGGTAGTCGCTCGCCAGGAAGACTTGCCTGCTGGTCACCACCCCCCCGCAGAGGGGAGTGCTGTTTGCTCATGTCTGTGCGTGGTAAGGATGTAATCGTGAAACTTCCAGGCCTCCTCTGCCCAGGAAGGAGCATGAGTGATGTGTGTTCACAACCAGTATGGGGTCCCTAGGACTTAATGCAGGTATAGTATGGGTGTTGGTGAGGGTGGTCTGGAATCAGAAAAAAACAACAAAACAACAACATTAAACTAACATTTTCTGCCTGTGTGGCTTCAGGAAAGATGCTTTCCCTGCCTTAGTTTCCTTATCTGTGCAATGGTACCCCAACATTAGCAGAATGGTCTCCGGGATTAGACTGGTGCCGTATAATCTGTGCTCTATAAAATACGACAGGAAGAAACCCTCCTTTTGTCTCCAAATTGCCGTGTGTGACTCTGGGCAAATCTGTCACCTTCTCAATGTGTCTGCCACGGGCTCTGTGAGCCAGCAAGACTCGGCCCTTCTGCCCACGCACGGATCTTGTTGATAAGGCTCTGACAAAGGTGCTTATGCAGCCTCCACTTGGCCGCCTCCCACGGCAGAGCTCATGACTACACAAGTCCCTGTTCCATATTCATGACTCTAGCTTGAAGCAAAATTTTCCACATGAGACGTTTGTGTAAGGACCGGTGGTGTAGTTCAGCGGCCAAGTCCTGTGCAAAGTCCTGAGTTCCATCCCTGGCACCAAGAAACAGCAATATTTGAAGGCTGGAGAGATTGTTGAGAGCCCTTGCTGCTCTTGCAGAGGACATGAGTTCAGTCCCCAGCAGTCATGTCAGATGGTTCCCAGCTCCAAGGGGGTTCACCACCCCCTTCTAGCTCTTGTGGTCACACACACACATGTGCACATACATACACATGAATAAAAATAAATTTTAAAAAGCTGGCTATCATGGAGGAACTACAGCTAAGCCAGCCGAGTCCATGCCCAGCATGCATGAAACCCTGGGTTCTCTCTCCAGCACAGTATTAAACCAAGCCTGTGGTACAGACTGTAATCCTGGACTATTGGGGGACAGTAGAATCAGGAGTTCAAGGTCAGCTTCTGCTACTCAGTGAGGGTGAGGCCTGCCAAGGGTCTGTGGCCTCTAAGCAAGCGCCCTTGTCGCTTGGTAAAGACTTCCAATCTTATTTGTGTTTGCAGAGCAATCAATCTCCTATAGGACTTTCAGAAACACGGCCTGGTGGCAGTCCCCAGGCGTGGGCACAGGAGGCTGGGGAAGCTGTTTGCTATCTGTCCTGTGGGGGACCTAGGACTTCCTCCTTCTTGCCTCTGTCCTGTCCACAATGGCAGGCCTGTTCCTGAGTCCCCCAGGCATCTGGATCCCAGGCCTCGTCACTGTGAGTTGTGGGATGCAGTGGTGACATCACGGAGGTCCCCGTGAGTCCTGCACTGCAGCTGATGGTACATCTCCCGCCTGTTTCCCCCACAGAGGAGTACCTCCGAGTGCTGAACAAGGGCCTGGCTGAGGTGAAGAAGTCCTTCCTGGGCCCTCTGTCCCCGTCCTGTAAGATGGTACAGATGATGCGACAGTTTTTGTACGACGTCCTGCCCGAGGATGCCTACAAGTTTGCCACCGGGAAGCTGCACGTGAGCCTCACCAGAGTCACAGACGGGGAGAGCGTGGTGGTTTCAGAGTACACGTCCAAGGAAGAGCTCATCGAGGCAAGGCCCTGGCTGTGCCAGCACCCGGGGGAACCCGGGCAGCCTAGTGCCGCTCTCTCCCCAGCCTCCTCCTCTCTTCTCTTCTCTGCTTGCCTGGCCCTTTGCTTCCTTCATGCCAGCATCTCTGCCAGGAGCAGTGCCACAGGAGGTGACACAGAGAGGCCCACCAACAGTCAGAGTCCGCCCCCAGCCCCATGACTTCCACACTTTGTCCCCTTCCTCTGCCTTCACCCTGCAGAGCCTCTGGGTTGAATCTTGGGGCTTCTCAGAAGCTTAGTGGTACCCATCCCCCAGAGTCCAGAGACCTCCAGACCTGGGTCTCAGTGCAATCCCAGGTTTAGAGAGGATGAGGAACGGCACCGTGCTCCCGCTCTGTCCTCAGGAGCCTTGGCAAGGATTGAATCATCCAGTTGGGGCTGTAGCTCACAGGAGGCCCTGGGTTCCCGCCACAGATTAGCAGAAGTGATCAAGTTCAAGGTCACCCGCTACACAGCGAGGCTGAGGCCAGCCTGAGCACAGGAGACCTTGTCTAGAAAAGTGGGGGTCATTTTAAGAGCACCTGTTGTAGAGCACCCGGCTTAGTCATCGAATCCACATTGAGCATTCGCCATATCTGTAACGTCAGCTCCGGGGATCCGAGGGGTCCAGTGCCCTTTTCTGGTCTCTTGGACACTCACACAAAAGGCACAGACAGACAGACAGACACACACACACATATATATATACATACACATAAATAAAAAAAATATTTTTATTTTATTTTGGTTTTTTCGAGACAGGGTTTCTCTGTGTAGCCTTGGCTGTCCTGGAACTCACTCTGCAGACCAGGCTGGTCTGGAACTCAAAGATCCTCCTGCCTCTGCCTCCCCAGTGCTGAGATTAAAGGCGTGAGCCACCACCACATGATATAAATATTTTTTAAAAGGATTAATAGGTCTGGAGAGATGGTTCAGAGTTTAAGAGCACTGGCTGCTCTTCCAGAAGACCTGGGTTCAGTTCCCAGCACCCACATGGTGGCTCACAACCACCTGTAACCACATTTCCACAGTGACATCCTCTTCTGAGGATGGGCATCAGGCATGTAAGTTGCGCCCAGATATAAATGCTGATGAAACATTCATACATATAAAATAAATCTTTAAAATTAAGTTAGGCCGTGGTGGCTCACTCCTTTAATTCCGGCACTTAGGAGGCAGAGGCAGGCAAAACTCACTCGAGGCCAGCCTGGTCTACAGAGTGAGTTTCAGGGCAGCCAGGGCTACACAGAGAAATCCTGTCTCAACAAACAAACAAAAATAAGTAAGTAAACAAACAAATGGCTGAACGTTCCCCTCCAGTTCCCACCCATCCTGAGGGGGCTGTGCTGAGCTCCTGGGCACAGATTTTAGTGACCAGTTGTTACTGCTAAACAGACCCTGACTTTGCTCAGCTTTCCTTCGTAAGACTTTCATCTGCTATCTCCACTCTCCTCCTTCCCCAAGCCTGTGCCCAGCTCCCAGGCCCCTCCCCAAGCCTGTGCCCAGCTCCCAGGCCCCTCCCCAAGCCTGTGCCCAGCTCCCAGGCCCCTCCCCAAGCCTGTGCCCAGCTCCCAGACCCCTCTCCCAAGCCTGGCCCAGCTCTGGGGTTGGGGTGAACAAGCAGCAGGCCCCTGGGGTGACGACTAGTGCACCCCTCACGCTCATGGCTGCGGTCTCCCTCCCAGCCTCTCCCAACCCCCACTCCTACCCTGACAACACAGCTCACCACACCCAAATCAGGCCATGTCTGCCGAGAGCTATTCCCCCTCAGTTCTGGCCTGGCATCCCCTGCTTCATCTTACTCCTGTCCCTTCATCCCACCGGGCCTGGTCCCCTCCTCTGAGGCCACAGCTGCCATGCTTACCTCTTTCACCCCTCTGCTATGTGACACTCCCAAGGATGGCTTCTCAGTGTCCTTTGAGGACAGGGCCTGGTCCAGGGCAGCCGCTGGTTCGTGGAAGGCTGATGGCCAGCAGAACCCCTGTATGTCAAAGCCACCTCTCTTTAGGATATTCGGTCCAGCTAACCCAGTAGACTACCAAGGACCCTACTAAGGACAGCATGGGGATTGAGTGTAAATTGTTTCCCAGGCCAGTACCCTTACTTTAAGGAATTGCGGACTGGTCAGGGGTCGGGGTCAGCGGCATCTCAGCCCTGTCTCTCTCCAGGCCCTGTACTGCAGCTGCTTCGTTCCTGTGTACTGCGGCTTCATTCCTCCGACATACCGGGGTGAGGTAAGTGAGAGTGAGCTGAGGTCCTGCGGCATCTGAAGGGGAGAAAGATTTTCTACTCAGAGTTCCTAAGTAGATAGACACCTGGGTTCTTAAGGGGAGCCTCCTCTCTAGACCCACCCACCCTGTAGAGCACCCAGCAAGTCAGGGTTCCAAGACTTTCCGTGTTGTCCAGAAGACAGTGTGACGAAACAGGCACCAGAACACAGGACCCGAGACCCTGAGTGAGGAAGCCTTCGGGGCCATCTGGACCAGTGGTCGCAGGCTTCCCTGTGCCCATGATTAACTCAGAGGAGACCTAAGATAACAGGACTGTGCTTCAGTAGATATAGGCAGGCCAAGATCCTGTGCCTCTGGCTGGCCTCAGGGTGACCAGCGACCAGTCTCCTGCTACAGTCTGAGTAGCGGGGATGTAAGCCCTGGTCCAGACATTATGCTCTGTCAGCAAGCTTTCTTCTGGCTCCCACGGGATACAGAGCCTCTGTCCTGTCATCTCCCGTTCAGTTCCTAGGTAAGGAAACCAGCAGGAGCCCCACCCCATCCATGGGACCAGAAGTGGTGAACTGTGAGGCTGTGGGAGGGGCTTGGTCTCCTGAGTCATCAGGAAGATGGACACACCACCCAGAGGCCAGTACCACCAAGATGGCAGAGAAAGTCCAGGGTCAGAGCATTAAATTAGGAGTCCCGAGGCTGCTGTGGACACAGCAAGGGACCTTGTTCCACACCACCCACTATTTCTCTTGGGGACCTCAGCTCTCTGATTGAGCGTCTGCTTGTCCCTGCAGCGGTACATCGATGGTGGCTTCACGAGCATGCAGCCCTGCGCCTTCTGGACAGACTCCATTACCATCTCTACCTTCAGCAGCCAGCAGGACATCTGTCCGAGAGACTGCCCAGCCATCTTCCATGACTTCCGGATGTTCAACTTCTCCTTCCAGTTCTCCCTGGAGAACATCACCCGCATGACACACGCGCTCTTCCCGCCAGACCTGGTGGTGAGAGACAGGAGGGTCCGGGTGGGGTCCAGACCAGAGGCGACCCTTTCAAAGGGTTCCCCTGGGCCTTTGCCATAATTAAAGGATTGCTAAAAGACAAACAGGGCTGAAGACGTGGCTCAGTTGGTAGAGTTCGCCTAGCATGCTTGAAGCCCTGGGTTTGATTCCCAGACCAAATTGCAAACGACCAAAATGTTTGCAATTCAGCCCTCCTCAGAGACAGTGTAGGAGGGGGTTGGTGTCAGCCTGTAGAACGTGGCTGTGGGTGGGGACAGTGACCCTCGTTCATTCTCCTGTGCCACCACCTAGGTCCTGCAGGATTACTACTATCGGGGCTATGATGACGCTGTTTCATACCTGCGGAGGCTGAGTGAGTAGCTGGAGCCTGAGGAAGGGAGGATAAGGAGGGTGGCAGGGGTGGGAATGGAATTCTGGGTAGAGGAGTGTTCTGTAGCCATAGCTGAGAAAGCTGGGCACGAGGAGACCCAGCAGCCTACGCTGCCCTAGACAACCCACAATGGCTGTGGGGTGACATGTGGGACAGTGTTCAGAGTGCTTTTTTTTTGTTGTTTTTTTTTTTAAATATTTATTTATTTATTTATTATGTATACAATATTCTGTGTATATACCTACAGGCCAGAAGAGGGCACCAGACCCCATTACAGATGGCTGTGAGCCACCATGTGGTTGCTGGGAATTGAACTCAGGACCTTTGGAAGAGCAGGCAATGCTCTTAACCTCTGAGCCATCTCTCCAGCCCCCCTTTTTTTTTTTTTTTTTTTTGAATTTTCGAGACAGGGTTTCTCCGAAGCTTTGGTTCCTGTCCTGGAACTAGCTCTTGTAGACCAGGCTGACCTCGAACTCACAGAGATACACCTGCCTCTGCCCCCCGAGTGCTGGGATTAAAGGCGTGCGCCACCACCGCCCGGCCAGAGTGTTTCTAAAACGTTTATGGAATTAAAAACAAGGCGAGGGTTGGAGATGCAGCTCGGTTCGTAGAGTGCTTGTCTGGCATGCTCAAAGCCCTGGTTCAATCCCCAGTGCTCTGTAAAACAGGAGTGGTGGAGAAGGCTGGAGGGTCAGAAGTTCAAGGTCATCCTTGACTATCCAGCTTCATCCAGGCCAGCCTGGGCAGCTCAGGACCCTGTCTCAAGTAGATGTGACTAGTCACAGTTGAGCAACGTCTTGATCAACGGATCAGAGGGAAGAACCATTAACCTTAGCTGGTCTGGACCCAACCCCTGTCTCCTCTAGTCTTTATCAGATGAACAGAGACAAAATGCTCAAACCCCACGGAGGTGTGGCAAGCGTCTTTGGGGAGAGAGAGAGGGAAGACCTGTCTGTACTCAGGGCTAACTCCTTGGAAGTCCAGGGCAAAGGGCGCTCACCCACGGCTGGCCCAGCCTTCCTCCCTGTGACCTTCGGGGACGTTGTATAATTTTCTATCCCATTCTCACTTGGCTCTGAGTTCCCAGCATGCCTTATTCTGACAAGGCTATACATCTCTGTGACTTAAAAAAAATACTTTGGGAAAAGAAATATTTTGGGGTGAAACTAAGGGTTGAATGATATTTTCTATAATATATATGCTAGAGTGTATACTAAAAACACATTCTTTCTTCACATTGTTCCCTGCCTTCTCCAGTTCCCTTATCTTCTTTCCTTACCTTCTCCTGTGTCCTACTCCTATCCAGACATCCAGGAACATGATGGGGGGAGGGGGGAGGGAGGGAGGGAGGGAGGGAGGGAGCACCCTGGGTTTTGGAGGCAAGGAGTTCCCAGCCCCGCCCTGGAGCTGTGAGTCCTAGGAAAGGTCACTTCAGCTCTCCGAGTCTTGATACCAGTTTTGTAAAGAAGGGCTTGTACCCCAGCTCTTGACACCTTCGTGCTATGGAGCAGTAGTGAGTCTCCTGGGGGCTCAGTTTCCCCATCTGTGTGTGGGGGCAATGGCAGGGACCACCCTACCTAGAGGTTTACTGTGAGAGTGGAAGGTACATCCATGGTGGTTTACATCTGAGTCACACCCTGTGTCTCCTAGAGCCTGGAGGATGAGGGGCTGGCCAGGATCCCTTGGCCAGAATCTGGGGAACCCTTCACTCTCTCCTGGGTGATGGCGTTTGTCAGGGACTTGAGGTCAGGAAGATCCTATCATTTGACACTTAGATTTTTGAAGGCGACTCCATTTCCCTAGCTCAGGGCACACTCCCTGCACCTACCAGTCCCCTGCCTGGGTTCTTCCCAGGCTCCCTGTGATGCGCGCATCTCCCGCCAGGTGGCGCCAGCGTCCACGCGTGAGTCCCTTCCAATTCCTCACGCAAGGCCTCTTGAATTTTTCTTCTAGCACCGGATGTGATCAGGAGCTACTGGGAAATTCCTTCTGGTACCCAGAGCCACACTATGAGTCCCTACCCGCCACTTGGAAGCACTCAGATTACTCCCAGTTTGTTGCGGGGGAGGTAGTCATCGCACATAGAATAGTGCCACCCTGAACCCCGCCTCCTTTCTCTCCTCCCTCCCCAGCAAAAGCTCTCATCCACACAGTTACTCCCGCAGCTGGAACGCTGCTGGCCCGGCTGGCTGCCCGCGTGGTGTGGAAAACAAGACGCAGGAGCTGGAGGAGGCCAGTCTGCACCGAGCTGTGGCCAGCAGCCCTCCAACCGCCCCCCACTCCCTCCTACACATGCGCCATCCCTCATCCCCAAGGTTTTCTGGAGAGGCTGGGGCTGAGTGCTGGCTTAGCATACATAAACGCCTAAATTTAATTTCCAGTATTCATAAACCCGGCAGTGTGGCACATGAGGTAATCCCAGAACTGGGGAGATGGGAGCGGTGGTATGTGTGTGGGGAATCAGAAGTTCAAGGTCATCCTTGGCTATGTAGTAAGTTTGAGGCCAGACCAACCTGAACTACATGAAACCTTATTTCAAAAAAGAAAAAAAAAAAAAAAAAAACAGAAGTTTCCTGGAGCCCTTCTATGAACCCCACCTTCCCCCTCCTCCTTATGTCCAAATCCTCCTTCATTTGTTCTCTGTCCTTCCGGTCTTTCCGGCTCAGCTCCTGAGTGCGGGGACTAACCGTGAGCCACCATGTATCATATTTATACAGATTTCGCTCACACCCCCGTAATAGACTATGAGCATGTCAAATCTGCTGTGCTGTTTCTTCTAGACGCTGCCTACCTCGACTCCCCCAGCAAGAGAGTGATTTTCCCCAGGGTGGAAGTGTACTGCCAGATAGAGGTTGCCCTTGGCCACGAGCCCCCAGCTCAGCGGGACCAGCTTGAAGATTCCTCACTACCCCATGCTCAGGGGGCTCCCCAAGAGGACAGGAAGGATGGCCATTCTCCAGCTTCCCCACCAGTGCAGACACCCGAACCCAGGACCAGCGGGGTTGTGGAGTCACCAGGAGGCTCCTCATCTAAGCAGTCGCCAGCATCGCCGTCGGCCCCATCCCAGCCATGCCCGGAAATGAGTCCCGGGCTGCCCACTGACCCCAGGGACACTGACCTAGTGAATCCTCAAACTCCAAGCCTGAAGGAAGGAGTGAAGGATGGCTGTCAACCGGACTCGGCCCCTGACGACAACGGAGGCACAAAGAGCCTGCCACCCGTGTCGCACACCTCAGACTCAGCGGCAGGCGCGCACAGCTCAGAGGCTGGATCCTCAGTGCCTGAATCATCACCTGAATCCCCTCATTGTTCTGGACTGCTGCTCAGACATCCCCAGGCAGCCACAGCAGCCGGGGCAACCTCTGGACTTCCGCCCTCGGATCCTTCAACACCACCTGCCCTGCCACCCATGGAGGAGCCCAGCCCAGAGCGGCCCACAGGTATGAGTCTCCTTGCTCTGTCCCTCGAGACTAGCACTTAACAGTGTGGAACTGAGAAACACCAGTTGGTTAATTAAAGGCATGCACCACCATTGACTGACTAAAATAAAATAAAAGAAATAAAATAACCAGGCAATGGTGGTGCCCGCCTTTAATCCCAGCACTCAAGAGGCAGAAGCCAGCCTGGGCTACAGATCAAGTTCCAGGACAGCCAAGACTATACAGAGAAACCCTTTCTCAAAAACCAAATTAATTAATTTTGATTAATATTAATTAAATAAATATTAATAAGGTTAATATTGATATTAAAGGCCTCACTCTAATAAGCCATCTATATTTAGAACTCACACAATTTATACAATGTTTAACCAACAAACAAACCCATGAGGACCCAAGTTTGATTCCCAGAACCCACATAAAGTCTGGGTACAGCAGCAGACACCTGTGCATTCTATCACTGAGGCCACGAAGACAGGCAGATCCATGGAGACCCTGGCTAGTGAGCCTAGGCAGATTGTAATTGAGAGGCTGGAGAGATGGCTCATGCTTAAGAACACTGACTGTTCTTACAGGGAACCTGGTTTCGGTTCCCAGCACAGACATGTCAGCTCATGGCCATCTGTAACTCTAGTTGCAGGAGACCCGATGCTCTCACACAGGCATACAGGCAAAACACCAATGCACATAATATATATATATATACACGTATATATGCATATATACATATATATATATATCTCAATTGAAGACGACACCCAGCGTCCACCTCCAACTCCACACTAACACTCAGTGCACACACATGCGCGCGTGCACACACACACACACACACACACACACACCAGTGGTCCTAATAATATTCTCCATTTCAAGATGAAGGCCTGCTTGCTCGCACTGGTAGATGTTCAGGCCTCAGCCCTGGGAATTCATTATGAAATTCTAGCGTAGCACATTCAGGGATGCCTCTGATGTCACCGCAGGAGCCAGCATCATCCGCCCTCCACAGCTGCTGCCCTGGGTCTCCACCAGATCCCCTGGAGTGACAGCTTGGATCTTACCCTTGAGAGCACTCTTTGCTGATTCTGTTTGCTTGTTTCATTATTATTATTAATAATTAATGAGGGCACCAAACCTCATTACAGATGGTTGTGAGCCACCATGTGGTTGCTGGGAATTGAACTCAGGACCTTTGGAAGAGCAGGCAATGCTCTTAACCACTGAGCCATCTCTCCAGCCCTATTATTGGCTTTTTGAGACAGGGTTTCTCTGTAGCTTTGGAGCCTGGAACTAGCTCTTGTAGACCAGGCTGGCCTTGAACTCAGAGATCCGCCTGCCTCTGCCTCCTGAGTACTGGGATTAAAGGCGTGCACCACCATCGCCCAGCTCATTTCCTTATTATTTTATAATACTTTTATTAATCCTTTGAAATGTTCACACACGTGTAGATGCACGCGTGTATTTTGTGTTTTTATTTGTTGGGTCTAGTGGGATGCCTCCCACAGTACATGTGTGGAAGCTGGACGACAGCTTGGGGGAGTTGACTCCCTTCTTCAACCACAGGGGTCCCAAGGACAGAACTGCCTTTGTCAGGCTTGGTGCTTTTATGTCTTGAACCATCTTGATGAGTCTCTGCAGCACACAGCGCCTGTCTGTGCTCTATGCGCTACCATACAGTTCCCGAGCTTCGGGCAAGGGGCTGGAGGTTGAAACACACAAACACACAGAGACAGACACGGACCTCTAGTCACTGGTAAGAAGCCCCTTATTCAATAGCACCACGGAGGCTTATATACCCAACAGTCAGGTGGGCTGACAGGTGAAAACCTTATCCTCTGATCCTCAAGGCCAAGGCAACACGTGCTCGTGAAGCAGAGCTGGTAAACAACTTTGACACAGCTTTCAGTAACTCAAATCAGAAGGAAAGGAAAGATCCCTAGCAGGGAAGAGCAGCTGGAGGCCAGGACTCCACAAATGGTCCCAACAGTCTCTTTTGCTGTCGTTTTTAAGATTTAAAAACCCGCCGGGTGGTGGTGGCGCATGCCTTTAATCCCAGCACTCGGGAGGCAGAGGCAGGCGGATCTCTGGGAGTTCGAGGCCAGCCTGGTCTACAAGAGCTAGTTCCGGGACAGGCACCAAAGCTACAGAGAAACCCTGTCTCGAAAAACCAAAAAAAAAAAAAAAAAAAGATTTAAAACCCCTCCCAGAGACCGGAGAGGTGGCTCAGCGCTTAGGAGCCCTGGCTCCTCTTCCAGCACCCACACGGTGTCTGGCCTCTGGGTCACTGCACACAGGCCTTTTCTTTTAAGGCCACCAACCAGCTCCCAAATCATGTGGACTTCTGAGTTATTCATGTTCAGCCTAGCTTAGGCTCAATACTGGCTAGCCGGCTAGCTCTTTTAACTTAAATTAGCTTGTTTCTCTTTATCTACCTTCTGCCTTGGGGCTTTTTACTTTACTTTTTTTTCTTAAGATTTATTTATTTATTATGAATACAATACTCTGCCTGCGTGTGTACCTGCACCCCTGAAGAGGGCACCAGATCTCATTAGAGATGGTTGTGAGCCACCATGTGGTTGCTGGAATTGAACTCAGGACCTCTGGAAGAGCAGCCAGTGCTCTTAACCTCTGAGCCACCTCTCCAGCCCTTTACGTTTCTTCTATATGTCTACTTTTTCACTGCTTCTGTCTGGCAGCTCCCGCTCTTTGCCCTCCTCTCCTTTTTTTTTCTATCCTATTTATTCTATTTACCTGGAAGCCCCGCCTATTCCTCTCCTGCCTCACTATTGGCTGTTAAACTTTTTATCAGACCAATCAGGTGCCTTGGGCAGGCAAAGTAACACAGCTTTCCATAACTAAACACACATCCTTACATCATTAAACAAATGCAGCATGCCTTCACATGCTTAAATATTCTACAATGGTCATACATGTAGGTAAAACACACATACACATAAAATTTTTTAAAACATTAAGAAAATTATGTTTGCTAAGTGTGGTGGCGCACACCTTTAATCCCAGCACTCGGGAGGCAGAGGCAGGCGGATCTCTGTGAGTTCAAGGCCAACCTGGTCTACGAAGGGAATTCCCAGACATCCAGGACTGTTACACAGAGAAACCCTGTTTGTGAAAAACCAGAAAACAAAAAAATAACTCTAAAAATTAGTTTTCTTGACAACGGCTTCTCACTATTTTGTCTCTGGCTATCCTGGAACTCGCTCTGTAGACCAGACTGGCCTCAAGTTCACAGAGATACACCTGCCTCTGATTCCCGAGTGCTGGGATTAAAAGTGTGCTGTGCCACAAAGTCTGCTATCTCTGCAAAGTGACCCAGAACCCCTACCTGTCGCCTCACTCCTCCTTGTGTGTTCACTCGACCGCAGGGCCTCCTGCCTCTCCACAGCTGACAAGCTTGGCAGCACCGGGCACCAGGAAGCAAGCCCCCCACAAGCCTCTGGTGTAAGTTCCCCGGGACATGTTCTCGTCTTTGCTCAGGGGAGGGGGCCAGTTAAGTGAGGTTTCCGCCCTTATGACTGCCTGGGTCCCACAGGCTCTTCCTGTCTGTGAGACAATAGTTTACCCTTTGTGCCCTCTTCTCTCCTCAGTGAAGGGCTATGTGGAATGCGCCTGTTGATGAGGGTGATGCCATCCCTCTGCCTCCCTCCTGCACACACTGGCTGCACTCTGTTCTAGGGCAGCGGGAGTGTGTGCACTCCTGACCCAGGGTCTCGTTTTGAGTGAAGCCAGGGTTGGAAAAGTCTAACAGCACCTTAGGTAACCCCTGATGGTGTATGAGCTCTCAAATCTCTTTTGAAGTTTATTAAGATGCACCTGCTTCCCCATTATGTATAATTTCATCTCTATAACTGTGTGTGTGTGTGTCTCGAGAGATGGTGGATGAGAACACAAACCGTTCTCACAGAGGATCTGGCCCAAGTTCCGGTCCCAGCATCCGCACTGGGCAGCTCACAGCAGCCTAAACCTCTAACTCCAGGGGATCTGAAGCCCTCTTTTCATCTCCATGTGTGCATACTTACATGTAGACACACATACACATACATAAAAAAGAAAATCTTTTAAAAAAAACTTTCACAGTTTGTGTAAATTAAAATATATAAAGTATATATTGTGTTTGTGTGATTTTAACCTCTTTGTGTCTACATTTAGTAGGTGTAAGTGTGGGCTCTGTTTCCCTCTTGGCCTGGTATTGCCCGGATAAATAGTTAACAATAATCAGAGATGTTTGCTGGGGAATGCCAACCTTGGTCAATGCTGCTGGGGGTCTCCTGAGCTGGGGCAGGGCTCTGTGGTGACAGACACTGTCTTTGCCTAGGGACAGTCCTGCTGTGGATTCAAACAGGACAGACAAGATGTTCAAGAAGAAACAGAAGACAAATGCCGCCAGAGAGGTCTTCCAGAGAAACCCTCGCTCCAGGAAGCCAGCCAGCAAGCTGCAGTAAGTGTCTGAGATGTGCGGTTAATGGACAGAAAGTTCCTCTCTGCTGGGCAGGCTCAGAGCTTACAGTTAGGACATCGGGGCTCTCGGAGTTCCCATTTTCTGACCTGAAAAATAGGGGTGACCCGGCTCATAAGCCGCTAAGGGTACAGCGCAAGTCACCCAGTGAATGGGAAAGCCATCCAGAGAACAGCAAGTGTCAGGGCGGGGTCCTGGAGGTTTGCCAGCTTTTGCTCAGCTGCTGGTTTCTGTTGGTCCTTTTTTTTTTTCAAATATTTATTTATTATGTATACAATATTCTGTCTGTGTGTATGCCTGCAGGCCAGAAGAGGGCACCAGACCTCATTACAGATGGTTGTGAGCCACCATGTGGTTGCTGAGAATTGAATTCAGGACCTTTGGAAGAACAGGCAATGCTCTTAACCACTGAGCCATCTCTCCAGCCCCTCTGTTGGTCCTTTTTGTTTTTTTGTTTTTGTTTTGTTTTGAGCAGAGTTGCCCTGACTGTCCTAGAACTCACCATGTAGAGCAGGCTGGCCTCAGACTCAGTGTGCAGCTAAAACTGACTTTGAACTCTTTTTTTTTTTTTTTTTTTTTTTTTTTTTGGTTTTTCGAGACAGGGTTTCTCTGTGGCTTTGGAGCCTGTCCTGGAAGTAGCTCTTGTAGACCAGGCTGGTCTCGAACTCACAGAGATTCACCTGCCTCTGCCTCCCAAGTGCTGGGATTAAAGGCGTGCGCCACCACCGCCCGGCCTGACTTTGAACTCTTGACCCCCTCCTGCTTCTAGCTCTCCGGTCCTGGGATTATAAGCACGTGACAACATGCCTGGCTCATGTCATTCTTCTGAAAGCAAACACCTTACTTGTACCAACAGGACGTTGCTTGTGGCCATTCTTTAGTCCATTCAGTAGAAATTAAATTTTTGTTTTGACATTTATTTCCTTCCTGTTTGTGTTTGGGCACATATCTGAGTATATGCCACAGAGATCAAAGAACAATATTCTGGCGTTGGCTCTGACCTTCCATCTTTGGGTCCCTGGGATTGAATGCAGGCTGCCAGACTTGGGGGTACACGCCTCTACCCACGGAGCCATCTTACTAGTCCTAGACTTTTCTTTCCCGTCCTCTTGGGTTCATGAACTTGTATTTTATTCAAGCATCAAGTAGCTCCTCTTCTCACATAGTTGCTGGGACCCACCTACTCATGATTGACTGCAGAGAGGGCGGCGGGCTGACATTCAGAGTCCCTTCTGTGGATGCTCCATCCACAGCAATGTTAACCAGGAGCTGGAGAAACCCCCTTGGGTCCAGTTGGGACCCCTGAATAAGGAACTGTGGTCACCACGTAAAGAAATAAATATAACTTTTTTTTTTTTTTTTGGTTTTTGAGACAGGGTTTCTCTGTGGTTTTGGAGCCTGTCCTGGAACTAGCTCTTGTAGACCAGGCTGGCCTCAAACTTGCAGAGATTGGCCTGCCTCTGCCTCCGAAGTGCTGGGATTAAAAGCATGCGTTACCACTGCCCAGCCTAAATATAACATTTAGATGAAAAACAACAAAACCTATTTGTGAAGGTGCAGGGCTAAACACCGAGTTTACCTCTGAGGTGGGCTCAGCAGGATCTTGTCATTTCCCAGAGAGGGCAAGTGGCTCCCCTGGGGCCACACCACAGGTGAGAGTAGGGTTTGGAACTCTAATTGCTCTTCTTTTTCCTCCTCACGCATGCGTCCTTGGCTTCTGGAATCCAGGTCTGTTCCTTGTCCACTGGACTTTCCTGTACTCTCCACTTCCAAGACAGTTTGGGTCACCTACAAACCTCATCCCGATCGGATCCAAGAATACAGCTGCCCTGAGGTAAGCAATCCCTCTGGGGTGTCCCTGCCTCTCCAGATGGCTGTGTGTCGACCTGAGCAATGTCCTGAGTCTCATTTCTTCCTGGCATAGCCACAATCAGCTCTAGAGAACAGCTGGGAGCCAGGCATGGTGCAGGCCTTTAACCCCAGCACCTGGGAAGTGGAAGCAAGTGTGTGTGTGTGTGTGGGGGAAATCTCTGTGAGTTCAAGGCCAGCCTGGTCTGCATAATGAATTCAAGGTCACTCAATACTGTATAGTGAGACCCTGCCTCAAAAACCAAAGAAGGAAGAGAAAGACACACACACACACACACACACACACACACACATGAGAGAGAGAGAGAGAGAGAGAGAGAGAGAGAGAGAGAGCAAGTTGGGACGCTGGTGGAGGTGGTGGCACATGCCTTTAATCCCAGCACTTGGGAGTCAGAGGCAGGTGGATCTCTATGTGAGTTCCAGACCAGCTGGGTCTACAAGAGTTAGTTCCAGGACAGCTAGGGCTATACAGAGAAACCGTCTTGAAAAACAAAACAAAACCAAAACAATTCTCTCTCAAAATAAAATAAAATGAAGAACGCTGAAGAGAAGTGTGCAGATGACCTCCAAAGGGTACCCGTGTCTGTGATCCACCCGCGGGGCGTCTGTGATCCACCTGCGCCCGTACCCAGAGCAGTAGGCTAACCACACAACTGAACTGAGCAGACTGGAGACCACCCCCACCTCCTGGAAAACAACTACCAATTAATCGTTTATAAGCTGAATAATATTTCAAGCACCTTTTTAATCACTTCCTCATGAGGGATCCTCTTTGCAGAATAGCTAAGGGGTCTGGGATAATAAAGTGAACCCCTTAACTGGCTTTTGGGACAATCCCAGATCCCTGGTTTTGAGCAAGCATAGCAGAGGGAACGCTGGAAAGAGACCTAAGGGGAACTGCGGTCAGGATGTCCTAGGAATGGGCTCTCAAAATGACTCTTTCTCCTTTCTTAGGGAGTGGGTGGACAGAGCACCTAGGCTGACTGACGCAGGAGAGACCCCAGTGACCTGGAGTCGAGTCCAGCTTCCCGCCCAAGGTGGGCCGGTTGGGACCAGGGGGTTGCTCTCAGCCGTCCAGTGCTGCAGAAGGTCTGCTCCCCCTCCCCATGTCTGTTTCCCTGCCTGAGGAGTCTCCTGCCCTCCAAAGTCTCCCCCAAGGGAGGGAGGGACCTGAGTAGCATTCTGGGCTCCAGAGATTTCCAGCTCCACCCCCCTGGAATAGTAAGGCTCAGCCATGCAGACCAGCAGTTGTGGGCTTTCCCAGTCTTGAAGTACGGGGAGGATGTCAAGGACAAAATGTCCCTTTCCCCACACCAGTGAGGGCGGAGCATCCTTCACACCGCTATGACAGTGAGCCACACGGAAGACAACGCCAGCCACCGTGGGTGATGCTCTGGGGACATGTAAAATTAAACATCTGCTCTCAAGCCGGCGTGGTACAGCAGCCCCAAAATGGCTTGTTCAAGTTCTTGAGGGGTAATGATGAGTTGAGAAAAGGGAACTTTGGAGAGCTGCATTCCTGAGGTGTTCGACTCCTGTGGGGTGACTCTTGTTAATCCATCTAGGCAAGAATAAGATCACTACCACAATTTTTGAGTTAAAATTGAAGCAAGCTTTATTTTAGTATTATTTTGTTTGTTTGTTTGTTTGTTTGTTTGTTTGTTTGTTTTTGAGACAGGGTTTCTCTGTAGCTTTGGAGCCTGTCCCGGAACTTGCTCTGTAGACCAGGCTGGCCTCAAACTCAGAGATCTGTCTGCCTCTGCCTCCTGAGTTCTGGGAAGCAAGCTTTATTAAAAACAGGCCAGGATGGTGGATATCGGCCAGGTTCATACCCGGGCTTTTCAGAGAATGACTATTAGTCCGATGTCTATAAAGGCAAAAGCCACAAGGCTATGTACTTCGTGCCTTCGTCCAATCAGAGGCAAGCATACATCCTGACGTACTTCCTGCCTACATACCTCCCATCTATGTGTGATCATGCACATCCTGTGTGGTTGGGGCAACCAACCTTGTTTGCAGAACTGAAAACACGTGGCCCGTTATCTCGTTATCTTACAGGCACAGCAGCCCAGCATTTCAGGAAGTTATCTGTCCTCGGGCAAGTGGGACTTGCAGGTCAGAGGCATTTTTGTTCTGTTTGAAACACAGTAATAATTGAGAAACCCTGTCTCGAAAATCCAAAAAAAAAAAAAAGTAATTTGAACCTAAACATAGCTGTAGCTCTCAGACTCTGAATCTCCAGCAGAATTGATGCAGACCCCCATGAGAGCGCGGAATGAGAAAGAAATAAAAAGGAGGCCTCGACCACTCCTAGATATGACAGAGGAGACGGTTATAGTAGATGCACAGGAGGAAACAGCCAGAGGCGTCAGAGCGAACTGACCTTATTCCAAGCCAACAGAGGAGATGAGGGAGGGGAGAGGGGAAATCCAGGGGCCAAGAGGCCCAGAGGCAAAGAGGCCACAAGGGAAAAGGGGAAAAGGACCAAGTAGCTCAAATGTCTTGACTGCATAGAGAAGAGCAACTGGGGGAAGGGTAGCCCAGCTCCTGGGCAGAGTGTTCAGGGCAGGGGCGGGGTATGCCCGCCAGGAGGACCCTGAAATAGATAGGCACTGAGGAATGCTGGGAGATCCTGGTGACCGATAGGCATCTTAGCCCTGTGACCCCGGTTTGAGACCTAAGAAACACTACCTCAAGCTGACGCAGTCCAGATGGTCCTGGCCTGGCTGACATGAACCACAGAGTCACCAGACTCTGGCTACTTTGGGGCTGCATGCTTGCCTGCATTCTCTGAGTCTCGTGGTCTCTGCAAACACTGACCGTGGGTAGGATGGTCTAGTTTGCCGAAGGCTTGCTGCAAGATGGAGTCACTGTGGCTAGGATCCGAGGACGGGTCTCACTATAAGCCTCAACATTTCCAGCTTTTCTAGCAGAAGATCTGCCCCATGGCCCCATAGAAAGGAAATCACCCCAGCCAGGCCCAGCAGGAAGGCCCAGGCTGCCCGCAGGCTCCAGCAGCATTTGCTTAACAAATACTCAGATGCAAAAGCTGTAGCGGGGCTGATGCTCAGCTACAAGCTGGACTTGGCCACTGAGGACCCAGGGGTAAAGGTCAGCAGACAAGAAGCCCTTGGAGGAGCCTAAACAGGCATCTCAGGGGGGAAATGGGTTTTTGAAAGGCTAACGAAGAATCAAGGTCCAGAGGGGGATGTGGTGGCTCAACTCTAAGGCTATCCTAGAGTTCAAGGCTATCCTAGTGAGTTAGGGACTAGCCTGAGCTACATAAGACTGTCTCAGATGTGATAGCCTCCTTACCACCCACCTACTGCCAACATAAAATCAAGATCCCTCGGAAAAAAAAAAAAAAAAAAAAGCTCTGTGAGTTCGAGACCAGCCTGGTCTACAGAGCTAGTTCCAGGACAGGCTCCAAAGCCACAGAGAAACCCTGTCTCGAAAAGAAAAAAAAAAACAAGATTCCTGATGTCGCCAGGGCTACTCTGGCTGATCCAGTAGTGTAAGCCATGAGGGGCAGAACCTGGAGGTTGGTGTATGGTCTCAAGTCCCCACGGCACAACTTTCATCTAAGTGTGAGAACCTTCATCTACAGGAGAGTCCATCTCAACCCAGAAATGCCAGTTCCCTGTCTTCCCTCAGAGTAAGAATATCAAGCCTTCCAGTGTCACCATTGTCCCAAGGATCCTGAGCCCCTTATAATAGATTCCCTTGGCTTGGGTTAATGTCTCCTGTTTTGAACTAATGAAGAGAGACCTTGTAATAGTTCCAGGATTGGCAGGTAAAACACAGGCACCAGTTGTTTTCACGGCGGTGTGTGCCCGACTTACAACCATTTACCCGAAATTCAAATTTGCTGGGTGACCCGTATTTTCATTTGCTGTCTCTAGTAACTTAAATTAGTCTCTTTTAATCCCTTTTTCCCCTCATTTGTTTATTTCCTTTAAACACAGGGTCTTATTACATAGTCTTAGCTGGCCTGGAACTTACTAGGAAGACCAGGCTGACCTTGAACTCACAGAGATCCACCGTCTTTTGCCTCCTGAGTGCTGGGATAAAAGGTGTGCTGGCCCTTCCTTTATCAGCACACTCAGACACCGATTTTTGTTGACAGACCAGGTCTAATCTAGCTGAACTCAGACTGGATATTATTGGCTCTCAAAGAAAACCGGGGCAAATAGCTAGATCAGGTGCCTATTTAACACATCAGAGTGGACCCTGGTCTTTCCCTTGGCTCCCACTCACAAGGACCTGTCACAGACTGAGTCTTCACAGAGACATCCCCTGGTCCCAACCTCTCCAGTCCATGAGCATCACTCTCCTGGCCCTAGCTTCTTTGATTCCTAAATAAGCCAGCCATTTTGGCTCTGTCTCCTCTTGGTCCAGGTGTTCTTTGGCCTTTCAGTTCGTGGCTCTTCTCTTGGTCTGTTGCTCCCCCCTCCCCCCCCGGCCATCTCTCCCCCTCTTGACCTCCTCTTCCCTGCCTCCCCTGTCTAATGCCCCAGTTCAGTCGCCCTGACATTCACAGGGTTGTAGCGAGTCAAGTCAGGAGGGCAGTGTCTTGTTCCTGACCTTGCAGATGGGAAGCTTGGGGCTCCTGACCACCGACCTATAACCCCTTTGTTACTGTGCCATCACCTGAGAGATATCCAGAGAGAACCCAGGGCAAGCACAGGGAGCCTGGTACCCCTATCAAGTGGCCTCTGATTGTCCCGGATGGGGCAGGGTGGTGGCCATCTTGCATCTACTGGATGGGACGGGGGGGGGGGGGGGGGGTGGCAGCCATTTTGTTTGCACTGCATAGAGCGAAGGGGTGATCATCAGGCTTCCCAAGAAAGACCCAACTCACTCTCTGAGAAAGTCAGTATCTTTATTAGATCAAACAACACAGTACAAAAATGAGACTTGGATGCCAGCATCGGAAACTCATACCAAACCCTCCACACCCGGAAGGTTGTCGCTGCTGATGAGAAACTGCCACATCAGGCAGCTCGCAATCACCAGCAACCCCAGCACCATGAGATACAGTGCCCCCTTCTGGCCTCTGAGGGCACTGCACTCATGTGCACAAACCCACACATACATAATTTAAAATAAAAGCCAAACCTTAAATAGATAAAAGAAACTGTACGGTTGGGTGTGACAGCACACACCTGTAATCCCAGCTATTATTAGGCAGAGCTGAAATGCCATAAATTCAAGGCCAGCCTGGACTATGTATGAGATTGTCTTAATAATAAAAATAATAAAGAAAAATAAATTATGTACAAAAGGTTCCTGACCCTCATTTCAAAACTTCATTCTTGCACATCAGTGACACACCCCTGAATACTGCCCGAATAAATCTATAAAGAGGTCACCAAGTGCCAACAAAAACACCTCGAAGCAATAAAAAAAAAAAAAAAAAAAAAAAGGATGGTTTTAGTTGGACTTCCTGAAAGGATGCCTCAGGTGTGAGGCCGCCCCGCCTGAGAGTCCAGGCCTCCCCACCTCACTCTGTCTCCAGCCTGTAGTGCTTGCCAAGAACCTGTCGTGGCCACCAATAGTCTCCAGCTGACCAGACTCCCAGACTCCATCTGCCATCCAGGCTTTAATGCTCACGGCCACACCTTCCTGCCGGTGGCCCAGGGAGTCAGTGGCCCTGTTACCTGACATGTGACAAACTGCCCATCTGAGTCACTGACCAGCTGCACCCGGATGCAGGGCCTTTTGCACCCACACCTCACAGTTGTGCAAATACACACAACCACAAGAGAAGCCATCTCAAGACACTTCATAGCCATCAGCTCGGAGCTTCTCGCCACGCCCACAGAGTGCAGGACAGGATGAAGGCTGCAAGTCCCGGGCCATAGGCGCTGGAACAGTGCACGCCTGTACAGCCATCCGGGGCAGTCCAGCTTGACGCCCTCCTCGACCTCGGATGTGACCGTGATAAAGTAGCCCAGGTGTAGCACGCATCTGTACTCAGAGTACTCAAGCGGCCGCCTAGGCTACACAGTGAGTCCTTGTCTCCATACAATAAAATAATTATAGAAATAACACTAGATACGTTCAGAATCTTCACAAGAGCTGATAGGATTCTGGCAGATCAGGGGTTCCCCTATCTCCAGTTCACCCCAGGCTCCTGCAGAGACCCCAGGGGTCGTTCATCAATCCAGGAGCATGAACACTATTTGGCCAACAGAGTAAAGGACATGGCGGAGACCCAGCTGTGTGAATGCATGTACATTTTTTGGGTTGGAGACTGAACTAAAAAAAATTATTTTTTAAAACAAAGATTCATTTATGGTGGGGTGTGGTGGCACACGCTTGTGACGTCAGCACTGGAGAGGCAGAAACGGTGGATCCCTGGGGCTCTCAACATTACACAAACCTACTTGGTGAGCCCCGTGCCAGTGACAGGCCTTGTCTGGAAAACAAGGTAGATGGAACTGGAGCAGGAAATCTGGGATTGACCTCTGACCTATACCCACACACCCTCCCCCGCACACCCACAAGATACAGACACGGGCAGACAGACAGACAGACAGACAGAGACAGGCAAACAGGCAGACACACACACACAGAGACAGGCAGGCAGACAGATAAACGCACACAGAGAGACATACAGACAGGCAGGCAGGCAGGCAGGTCTGTGGGTGTTAGTGTTCAGGCATCTGCACTAGCCTGCCCTTGAGGTCCTGACAGGAAGGATCCTCAGCTGCAGCCACTAAGAGCACCTCCGTGCTCATTCACTAGGTCCCCTTTTATTTTTTTTAATATTTATTTATTTATTATGTATACAATATTCTGTCTGTGTGTATGCCTGCAGGCCAGAAGAGGGCACCAGACCCCCATTACAGATGGTTGTGAGCCACCATGTGGTTGCTGGGAATTGAACTCAGGACCTTTGCAATGCTCTTAACCTCTGAGCCAGATCTCCAGCCCCTAGGTCCCCTTTTAAAAGGTGGGCCTTGCCCACCTCCCATCTCTGGTCTCTTCCTCTCTGTCTCTCTCTCTCTCCCTCTCCCCCTCTCTCCTCCCTTCTTCCCTTCCTCCCTCCCTCCCCCGCCCTCTCTCTCTCTTTCTGCCTCTCCTCTTCTGCCTCTTCTGTACCCAGAGGCCCCTCTCATCTCCCCCTTTTCCCATTCACTTTCCACCAGTAAAAAACCTCTCCACCTGAGCTTTGTCCCACACAGACAGACAGGCAGACAGACACACACACACAGAGAAACATACAGACATTCAGGCAGACACACACAGAGACAGGCAGACAGACAGACAGACACATATACAGAAACATACAGACAGGCAGGCAGATACACACAGACAGACAGACAAATAGACACACGGAGACATAGAGACATGTAGGCAGACAGATAGACACACACACACAGACAATGCACACATGCCCCAGCTAAGACTCATTGCAAGCTGGATCTGGCAGGATCTAGCAGGTGGCAGTCAGCCTCCTTCATTGTTTTGTTTTTTGTTTGTTTTCGAGACAGGGTTTCTCTGTAGCTTTGGAGCCTGTCCTGGAACTTGCTCTATAGACCAGGCTGGCCTCGAACTCAGAGATCCACCTGCCTCTGCCTCCCGAGAGCTGGGATTAAAGGCGTGCGCCACCGCCGCCCAGCAGTCAGCCTCCTTCATGATGGTGTATTGCAGAGGTGTGACTGCACAGAGAGCCGTTGTCCACGCTCTTCTCCAGGTGTGTTGGGGAAGCACAGAACCGGGCCATATTGCAGTGTCCTCGGGGTCTCTAGCCAAAGCTGCTGACTCTGGCTAGTCTGGAAGAACTTGGGTATGAGATGCGGCCTTCAGTCTGGACTCTGACCATCCAGACTCATGATGTTCTGGGAGGAGAGAGTCACAACCAGTCAGCAGGCCCCACTCTGCAAACAGCAAGCTTCCTATGCCCCATCCACACCCACGCTGGGTCCACTAGCCTTTGCAGCCTCCCCCACCGTACCCCGTTGTCCCCAGTCCTCCACCTCAGCTACAGTCTCCAAGTCTGATCATCCACACTGCATCCGCCACCTGCTGGCTTCACCTGCCTTGGCTGCCAGTCCTTTGACATTTGACTACCGCTTAATTCTGTCCTTGAGGTTTAGAACTGTCTCAGGAGTTTGCGTCAAGGAGGTGGCATTTGAACTGAAGCCTAAACAGTCTGAGGGGCCAGAAAGATGTCTCGGCAGGTAAAGGTACTTGCCTCTAAGCCTGGACCCACACGGCAGGAGAGGGCCAATTCCTACAAGTTGTCCCCTGACCTCCACACGTGTCCTGTGGCACTCACACGCACGGTGCGTGGGCACATGCCCACACACAAATAAATGTTATTTTGAGAAAAGACTTTAGAGTCTGATTGACCGTATCAGAAAAGTCAGAAGACCCCGCTTGTCCCTGTGTCCCACTGATGCCTCTCCCCTGACTCACCTGCTGGGCCTTCCTGGACAGGAAGTGGGCATAACTGTGGCCCTGGTATTGGCCTCTGGATTGCATGAGGGTGCAGATGGCACAGCTGTGATTGGCAGCAAACTTGTTCAGTGAGCCAAAGGCGCACGGTGGGGGTCTGTTGACGAGGCTCCCGTCTTCCTCTGAGAGGTAGGCCTTCTGTCTCTCTAAGGTGGCCACCAGCTTCCTGAGGGAGGCTTCTGAGAACTGATTGAAAAAGTCCCTGAAGCTGGGGTACTGCCGGATCTGGAACAAGAGTGGAGGTCGTCAGTGCTGCTGGCAGAGTCCCTGCCACCCCAGCCTGCTCCCTAGCATCCGTTGTGAGCACCCCTTCATTAAATCCCTTCACCGCCCACTCTCACTGTACAAGAATGTCCCACAGCTGCAGGGCACAGCAAAAACTGAAGTCACATACATATGGCTCCGCAAAGAATGTGTTCCTCTGAGCCTCTGTTTGGCTATAAAAATGGGGGAGACCAGATCCCCCTCTCCAAAAGATTAGGAGTAGAAGCAAGACAGTTCATGCAGAACATTTAATGGCCGCTTAGCACCTCTCTAAGGCCCTTCTGGTCAGTTTCCTTCTCTTCATATCTGGATATGGCAGCCGGGGTCTCCTGGGGGACAAAGACTTGGGTCCCATGTGGTTTGAGATTTGGAGGCACACTGATGGGGTATAAGGACCTGGGACAAAGACCGAGACAGTGGGTGTGTGGATGCATCTCAGGGAGGGCTGGGGTCTTCAGACCCTCACTCCCGGCAACCATGGTGGAGGCTGCTCGGTGTTGATTTCTCCCTGCTGCACATGATTGCAGGGTCTCCGAGTCACTAGGTGGTGAAATGCAGGTGTCCTGGGGCTAGAAAGCTGAGGTACCTTCACTCTCTCACACAGGACCTGCCTGTCGCTCTCAGGGAGACTGCTGGTCACGGGCAGGTAAGCTACAAGCTTGTAAGAACTGGATTCAGCTAAGCTGCTCATCAGCGTGGCTGCCACGGCAGAAAGTGTCCTTGAAGCAGGATCTGAAGGGTTGGACGATGCAAGGTCTTGGGATGCTGGGGATTTGGCTTGGGATGCCACTGAACATTCTGACATTCTAGTGTGTGTGTCGTCACCCCCATACAGCTCTGGGCTTACAAGGGCATGAGGCCAGGTCTGGCTTTTTTTTTTTTTTTTTCCCGAGACAGGGTTTCTCCGTAGCTTTTTTGTTCCTGTCCTGGAACTAGCTCTTGTAGACCAGGCTGGCCTTGAACTCACAGAGATCCGCCAGCCTCTGCCTCCCGAGTGCTGGGATTAAAGGCGTGCGCCACCACCGCCCGGCCATGTCTGGCTTTTTTACACGCGTGCTCAGGCTTTGAACTCAGGCTCTCACTGCTGAGCCAACACCTTAGCCTGCCTGCATCCTGTTATCTTAAATCAACATTCTCTTCACCTGCATGCGTGCGTGCGTGCCTTAGGCATTCTCTACACAGGCACTGTCTGAGCAAGCAGGAATTATCCCTGTTTTGCGGAAGAGGCAGCTGAGGCTCAGCGAGGTTCAGGGACACAACCAAGGTCACTGAGAAGGAGAACACGGGTCTCAGAGGAGGGTGCATGAGCCCCAGCATCCTCCTAGAGAGTTTGAGGGGCACTCACCTGCCTTCCTAGCTCGTCGTCCACCTCTTGGAGACCTTCCACCAACTTCTGGATGATGGACTCCTCTGAGGGAAGAGAAGAAGGATGAGAATCTGTCCCTGCGGCACCCGGTGCCCATGACAGACTGCCTGCCACAGCAGTATAGCTGACCAAATAAAGATCCATGTTCCCTCCACCTGTGACTGCACTCGGCTCCAACCTGACACTCAGGGAAACTGAAGGCTCCTAACGTCGGGAATGGAGGTTTGCGCTCGGGGTGGCCAGCTACTAGCTGCCACAACAGGAGAGCCACTCAGTTGGGTCCTCAGGGCCTCGTTGCCGGTTTGGGCTGAGGTACGTAGGAAACCCACGGGGAGGTCATTACAAGCCGTGGGAGCTCACGTTGGACCAAGGCGGAACTGCCTACAGCAGTGAACTGGACTAATGACCCCAAAGCCTCGTCTGGACCTTTACCCAGGAGCCCCAGTTTAAAGAGCACACGGATGGTCCCTGTCCCCACTGTAAGGTCTCTGGAGGCGGGGTTCAGCTGCTTTCTCTACCCCTAAGAGCAATCCCTACTTAGCCTGGGCTATCGTGTGCGAGAGGAGCTGGCAGAAGCTATCTCTGCGGACGCAGGATATACTGACTAGATTCCGAGGCTCCCTCTGGTACAGGTAGAGGCTGCTCATCTGGTGTGACTCTTCTAGACCGGAAAGGAGCTTCTGGGGACCCGGCTGGTTCCCCTCCTGCAGCCTCCAGCTTCTGGAACTCCAGGTCTTCTGCACAGAAAAAGTAGATGAACTTGACATCTATCCCAGTCCTGGGGAGGCCCTGGCCCTGCCCTCCTCCTCAGGGGATCTCAGTGTTCCCTCTCTGGCCTCTGCCTTCCGGTCTGCAGTTGGAAAAGCACAAGGACAAGCCCATGGCTCCCACCCAGCGAAATCACAGCCCGGTCAGTCTGAACTTCACCTTCCCCGGCTGACAAATGGAATCATAAGACGGACCTCCCGGGTTAAATGAGAGGGTACTGTGTTAGTGGTATATACAGCAGCACTGGGCTAATACCAGGCTATCAGGGCACAGCAACCGGCCTCATGCTTTAGTGCGGTCCCATCCAACAGTCCCCTGGTCTGTTTCTGTCAGTGTCCCTGGAGACATCTAAAGACAATCACAGATCTAGCAACGCCTTTGTTTTTAAGAAGAGGGAACTCCGAGTTTTTTAGTGGGTGTCCTGCTGAAAATTGCCTGCCCCCACTCTTCCCACAGCAGGAAACCAATGTCAAGACACCAGGCCTGCTTACCTGGGTCCCCGGAGATGGAAGCTCTGTGGCCACTGACACACGTGGGCAGAAAGCCGTGCTTCTTGGGTGGCCGGGCCTCCGGGCTGGCAGCACCAGGAGTCCCCGAAGCCTCTGCTCTCTTGGAATCCTTGGAGCCATGTTTCTTGAGGGAAAAGGCCCGCCGGAGATTTGACTTCTTCCTGTGTGACTTCACCTTGGGAGTGGAGTTTTCTCCAGCCTCCTCTGCCTCCTGGACTTGAACTTGCTATGGGGAGGAAGAGAGAAACTGAGGCAGGGTCCCTGACTTCGAGAAGGTCAAAGGTCAAAGGTAAACTATGGCCTAGACAGACAGTGTAACCCAGTAGGGGGGTGATGGCATTTGGAACTGGGGAGTGAGGTCTGGGGGAGGCCAGTACAGGGCTTAGAATGAAGCAAAGGGGTGTGGGGGTCCCCCGAAGAGCAGGATAGTGGGGGAAGGAGTCTACCTGCTCTCCCTTCTGTTCCTCTGCGTTTTTAAATAGGACCAGGATCTTCCGCCTGAATTCTCCTAAGAAAAGGACAGGGTTTCTTACAAAAGCCTCCGTGACCCGCACTCACGTCCTCGGTGCAGGTCTGCACACCCCAGCCCTTCCGTTGTTCCTCTTTGCACGTACACTCTAGCGTGCAAACGTGGGCCCTCGTGCTTCTGAGGCACTAACACTGCCTGCTATCTCCCCAGCTCCCCCAGCCCCCCAGAGGTCTCCAAGTGTGTGAACCTGACAGTATTTCACATCCAGGCCTGGCTCCGCCAACGATAACGTGATAAAAATACTTCCCCTTTCTGTCCTCAGCCCAACTCTCAAGCTGGCCACCTATCAGGAATGGCAGCACACAGTAGCTGATGCAGCCTGTCCACACCACCTCCCATTCCTCACAGACCATGGCTCAGGAACCCCAGCAACTTGCATAGCCCACCCTTGCCAAATGAGGAAACAGAGGCCAGCCGAGGAAGGGTGCTCAGGGCCCATGCTGTCCCCACAGCCTGCTGCTTTCCCAAGGGGAGGTTGATACAGGCCTCAGCCTCCCCCTCTGCCTCAGTTTCTCTTCTTCAGATGACAGAGTCACAACAGGGTCTCTAAGGGGGTCTCTGAGGGGCAGGGCACTAACTGGATTCATAGGCTCTGTCCCTCGGTGACCTTTCTGCTGGTCCTTGACACACAGCTGGGGTGTGGTACTCAGGGGGATGTGAGCATCCGAGGTCTAGAGACTGGACCTCGTAGAATCCAGGCTCCTCTGAGTCTGGGAAGGAGAAAGAGCAGTTAGTGTGTGGCCATGTCCAGCGGCTGGCGCTGAGCCCAGGCGGGTGCCAGTGTACTTTGCCCTCGGGTTCTGTTGGGCTCAGTTAACTTCTGGACTGTGCCAGGTCAGGGGCTCTGCTTGGCTTTCTGCAGCCCCCAGAGCTGTGTTCCCCCTGTTTCTCTGCCCTTTCCCCTTTCCACGGGTCTCTCTACTGAGCTCCTGTTCGGCTTGGTTCACTAGGGGACAAAAGATGCCTGGCTCCATGACATTAATGACGGTCCATGGTCTAAACAGTCTTGCATGAAAATCTATCCTCTTATGACTCCAGATGCAAGCTCTCTAAGCTAGAAACTCTCCTAGTCACGTGTCTGGGAGACTGGCTCCCTGATCCCCCCCCACACCCTCCCCTACCCCCGTAAGAACCAATGTGATCGGTCCTTGTTCCTGTAACTCTGGCTCCAGCTTTGATGAGTCACGTGACTATGACCACATCGCCTCACCCCCTGCACCCGGCTTCCTCACCCCTGTACCCAGCTTCCTCACTGCCTAAGACAAACAGACACAGATAGTAGGACACAGAGGGCAATCTGAGACACAAACACCTGTAACCCCAGCTCCAGGGTGTCCGATGCCACCTCTGGCCTCCACAGATGCCAGACATGCACATGGTACCCAGACATACATGTAGGCAAAACATTCACACATATTAAGAGGGAAAAAGAAAAGGGAGCTGGGAACCCAGGCCCTCTGTCTCCAGTTCTGTCACGAAAACATCCCCAGCCCCGCTCAGAGATGGCAGTGGTTGAGGTCTTGGCATACAGTCCCATCAAGGGCTCAGGTGTGCTGTCTGCACCCAAGTGAGGCCGTGTGGAGGTGACCAGCTTCCGTCCCTTCTCCATCCCCAACCCTCTCCACACTGCTCAAGGCCGAGTGTGGACGTTAGAACGAAACTGGCCAATCCCAGCCCTGGGAAGATTTCAGAGCTGGAAGGAGGCCGCAGTTGCTATGACAACTGCCTGCTCACCAAGGTTGCTGGAGGCGGAAAGTCGCTGGCCACTAAGACACAGGGGTAGGAAGCTGGGCCTCTTGGGTCGGGTTTCTGGGCCAAGGGCAGTGGCTACAGCCACTCTCTTGGGTTCCTCGGAGGCAGGCTTCTTGAGGGACAAGGCTTTCTTCAGGGTGGACTTTTTTTCCTGGGATTTCTTCCTGGGGGGCGGTGTTGGCTTTTGTGGAGCCGCTTCCGGCTGAGGGACTTGCGCTTGCTGTGGAGGAGAGAGAGAGAGAGAGAGACAGACAGACAGACAGACAGACAGACAGACAGACAGAGACAGAATGCGAATCAGGAGCCTGACCTTGGGGAGAGGGTCAAGGCAGCCCCAGACGGGGTGGGAATGGGGCTAACAGGGAAGGGCGGGCGGGGCACGAACCGGAAGCTGCAGGAGCCCTGCAGGCGGTCTCTGATGCCAGCGCCTCACCTCTTCCTCCAGACGGTCCCCTGCTCTCTTGAGCAACTCCACGATCTTCCAGATGAGTTCCTCCTCTGCAAGAGAGCACAGGTCCCACCACTCCTAAGTACACCGGCAGCGTTGGGATCTGGACCCCCAGTGTGAACGAGGCCAGTCTGGTTCTCTCGGACATCCACAAACACTCACTAAAGGGTAGCAATGGGGAAAGCCCCATGTCCCCCAAGTGACCACCCCTAGTCACAGGGAAGCCAAAGTATGACTTTTTACATTTTTAAAATTAATTTTTTTTTATTAAGGAGAAGAGAAGCAGTTCACATGTGGGTCAGGGCACAATTTTGGGAACTCTGTTCTCCCCTTCTATTATGTGGGTTCCGGGAATTGAACTCAGGTCGTCAGCCTTGGCGGAACAGCCCAAAGCGTGACATTTTACACAGGGATTCAAGACCAGATGTCCAGGAATTCAGTCTGCCCTGCTAACTGAGCTTCAGAGATCTGTGAATGTCAGTGTTGTGTTTGGGGATGGCTACGTTTCTTTACCCTCTCTGGGGTCCCTGTGAAATGTGGATCACAATTTCACCCTGTCTCTCTCAGAGGTTGTCCAGACATCAAACAAGAAACAGGACTTAGAAACATTTCCCAAGGCTGACCCCAAGTCTTCCAGCCTACACCATTCCCAGGGGTCTGTAGAAATGGCAGATCCCCAGCCTAAGGCTCAAAGAAGACACAGGCTGGCACATCGGGTCACAGTGGCCCTGCCGCATAATCACCTCCGCTGCATGTCACGTGGGAGAACATTCCCGGGGATGGGGTGTGCCCGCTCCACTAGCCGTGTGCCAAAGGTCTGCTTGCACAGAAAGTCAAGCCCAAGAGAGCCTCTGTGCCTGGGCTAGCTGCAGAGTCTCTGCCCCTCAGTCCCCCTGGCTTCCAGTTTCCTGATGCAGCCTATGAGGCAACTATAAACCAAATGCCTTACAAACTGGACACAGAAAAGTCTTTCTGCCTCTTGCATGGTCCGGCTTTTCAGAGTATTAGATGAGGAGGGTGTGTTAGGATCGGTTAGGGGCAGTTGAAGGTGTCTGGATTGTGCACTGTTTAAGTTCGTAGAGATGAAATGTCTTTTTATTCCCTATGGCTCCGAGAGAAAATGTTTCAAAGCAGTGTGACAGCTCCTAGCTGTGGCCACTGGATGATTCTTTACGTTACTACATACATCTGTTATATTTATTTAAGCCCAAGACCTCTTACGTGCTAAGCAGAGTCCCTGCCTAACTACACCTTCAGTGCCTACTTGATAGGTAGGTAGAGGTGTAGTAAATAGACAAATAGATAAGATAGATTAGATAGATGATTGATAGATGGCAGATAGATGATAGACAGACAGACGGACGGACAGGTGATAGGTGAGAAGGATCTCCTGTAGCTCAAACTGGTTTCCGCAGGCACTGTGTAACAAGTGACCTTGAACTTCTTTTTCTGTTTTGTTTTACTTAAGGTTTCTCTGCTTAGCCCTGGCTATCCTAGAACTTGCTCTGTAGACCAGGCTGGCCTCAAACTCACAGAGAGCTGCCTGTCTCTGCCTCCCAAGTGCTGGGATTAAATGCCTGCGCCACCACTGCCGGGTGGGTTTGAATCCGTAATCTCCTGCCTCCACCTCCCCAGTGTTAGTCTTACAGACGTACACCCCACACCCCATTTATGCACTGCTGGGGACCCAATGCCAGCCTTGTGTGTGCCTGCAAGCTCTCTACCAACTGAGCTACACTCCTGGCCCCTCTCCTCTATATTTTTTTAAAAATCTTTATCTATTTATTATGTACACAGTGTATGTCTACATGTACCCTTGGATGCCAGAAGAGGGCGCCAGATCTCATTACAGATGGTTGTGAGCCACCATATGGGTGCTGGGAATTGAACTCAGGACCTCTGGAAGAACAGTCAGTGCTCTTAACCTCTGAGCCATCTCTCCAGCACTCTCTTCTATATTTTTAAGTACATTTGAGAGATTGAAAGCGAAGACATATTCCCATTGACTCGGAGGCAGGGGTGCTTGCCAGCTGCCTTTCTGGAACCTCTGCCTTCCTCTCAGACTCGAAAATAAGCACCCAGTGCCAGAAGCAGCAAGATAGACATGAAAGGGGTGCGTGTGTTTAGACTCACCCCGTTAGGTCTCGCCCTGAGTGGCCCCTCTTGGTGCAGTCTCCTACCCATAAGGAAAGAAGGACCCTAGACATTTGCAACTCACGGTCCGGCTGCTGAGGGTCCTCTTCTGATGGGGGACCTGCGGCTTGGGCAGAGCTCTCTGAGGATTCAGCATGGCCTCCCTCGGTGGGCAAGACCTGGGGGATCTCAGACTCTGGTCTCTCTGGAAGTCAGATGAGCAGAGGCCTGGGTTAATGACATTCTCCTGACCTCGTTAACCCATAGGAGGCGTGGATTCCACCGAGTGACAGTTCAGACCCCAGCCTCACCCCGATCAGACACTGGCTAGGATTTCCCAATGAAGGGGGGGTGTCTCAGGCCAGGATCCCCTCCCTCCAGCTCTCCCCGGAGTCTTCTTCCCATCAGAGTTTGTGGCTACACAGAAGCCTCCAGCACACAGCTGAGGCCTCTGGGAGTGAAGGAGACGTCACTCCCCATCCCCAGCGGCAGGGATGCCTGGGGCAGGGATGCCTGCTCTCTCCTTCACCACGGAGGAATCAAAGGCTCCAGGGGTGGCCATTGCAAAAACCACAATAGCAGATTTATTCTTCAGGGGCAGGGTCTAGACAGAGCACCTGGCCGGCACCCATAGACCTGTGGGGCAAGAGATCAGCTACTTCCACTCCTCCCCAAATCTCATTGCACTTGCTTTTGTATGAGCTGCGTCGACCCATGAGACAGCGACCATTTTATCTGTTTTTGTAGAAGGGACGGAGGGCATATTAAGGCCCAGAGGGGTGTCACCAGCCCTTAGCCTTGCAGTATATGGAATGGTGGCACCCCGATGGGTTGGTCTCAAGTGTTCAGCCGTTCAACCTCACAGGAATGTCCCCCACTGTCCACATCTGACCTCAGTGGAGGACATTTAGTAGACAAACTTGGGGCACCCTGGTCCTTGAGGGTGGGACAATAGGGTTACCCTAGTCTGCTCACCCCTGCAGATCAGCCCCAGGTTAGCCTCCTCGGCGGCGTGGGAGGCAGCTATGCTGGGCAGTAAGTTCTCGTGGCCTTCTGCCTCTGAGTTCTGGGGCCCTGTAGGCTCTTCAGGAGCAGGCTTCTTGTGAGTGGATTTCTTGCGGCTGGTCCTCTTCTCCTGGGATTTCTTCCTGACGGCTGGCTCCTCCGTTGCCTCTGGGAGCTTGGTCTCTCCTTTCCCCTTTGATTTCTTGCTGGCCTTTTCTCTGGGCTCCTCTAGATCAAACCTCAGGAATAAGATATTCAGGAACATGCTAACCCAGCTCTGCTGGGCTTGCTTTGGGGGCCTCTCTTTCTTAGTGCCTTCTAGGGGCCCCTGCTCACAGGGGAGAAATTCGCTCCCTTCTCCTAGAGGGGGCGCTGCGACCACAGCTTCCTGGGCCTCTGCAACGTGATAGGGGCTCCCAGAACCTCTGGTCTCATCGCTCGCTGTCCTGCGAAGCACCTTCCTGTGGGTGGGCCCAGAGGAGTACTTGGAGTTCGCGGACTCAGAGTCCTTGAGAACCTGCCGGTCCAAGGATTGGGTTCTCTTGTCTGTGGGAGGCTTCTTCGGGCCCCTCCGGGTCTCCACTGGGCTACAACCAAAGCAAACAGCTTGCTCAGGAGAGTTCAGTGGAAGACTGACCCGTGCCCCCCTGCACTCACGCACCTCCCATGCTGTGTGGCCACCCTCCCCTGGTGATGCTTTAAAACTTCCATCTTGTTTAACGACAACCCCACAAGGAAGGGGGTCACCACCCCCATTTTTCAGAGAAGGAAATGGAACCAGATTCTCCAGCTGGCTTGTAGCACCGCCGGAGCAGCCCAGAGGAGCACATCCCCAGAAGACTTTGGGTTTGCGACTCTAAAATAGCTAACTGGTCAGGAGACCTTTGCCTGCAGCAGAAACTGGACCCCCGCGCTCCTCCTTGCCCACACTGTGTGCAACCGCAACTGTGGTTGACCTGATACTCAAAGGCCAGAACTGCAGCCCGCAGAGAAAAATCAAGCTGGTCGACCAAACCATGGAAGCAGTCACTGATAGGACACACTATTCGGCTCAGGCCCCTCTTCTTCCCTGAGGTGGCTGGCCCAGGGCTCCATCCCACAGCAAGTAGGAGAGCATCCCCACTCAGCTGAAAGAAGGGACGGTTGCTATGGAAACAGTTTTCCCCAGCGGTGGAGATGAACCCAGCCTCTTCCTGCTGCCTGACTTCACTGCATCCACACAATCCCACAATGCTTCCCAAGTTTCCCAGTGAAGGACCCTCCAGGGTCCCTAAGACCTCCTGACCTTCAAGCCCAGGCCCTCTTCTTACTTGCCAGCATCCTGCCCAAGGTGTCCAGGCCTTTGGCGCCATGACCACCTCCCGGCAGCTTTTTTCAGGTGGTTTCAACTGACTGAACTGGTCTCTACTCTCCCCTGGCCCCTCTGCCTGCTCCTTCTTTGGAATGTTCTAGAAACACTCTTCCAGATCCAGGCTGTCCAGAGAGCCTGTTTGCCCAGAGAGGCCTTCTTCTGGGGATAGTCTGTTTCCCTGAGAAGGCAGCGACCCACCTCCCATGTTACACGGCCACTCATCTTTCTAGGTGTTCTCAGTGTGGTCATCACGGACAACTGACTCTCTCCTTCCCTGTTTCTTAGTTTTGCACCCAAGTCTGGCCTGACTGTAGGAATCCTGCCCTGGCCCAGACCAGGAGCCCATAACAAGCCAGCGATATTACAGAGAAACCCAGCCGTTGGTGTAAGCACATTTATTGGCATGGCTGAGAGGAGACTTCAGAACAAAGTCCACTCTAGCCAGAAATGCCTGGTGATGCACAGATCCCAGAGCTTATAGTAGGAAAATGGCTCCTGTGACTCATTTCACAGCCGCAAAGGACCAGAGAAGTCACACCAAGCTGGCATGGTTGTCCCCAGCACGAGGCTGTGTTTGGCATATTTTCTAATCTGAACTCTGACCTCATCGTTATATTTGCCTGGCCGGTTTCTCTCATGCCACAAAGTGCTCCCTCCTCCGCCCCTCTAGGAATTCGACACATGTCGCCTCGCAGAAGCCACGGAAGGTCTTGAGAAACACAGCGTGCACACTGTCAGCCTGCCCTAACTCAGAACGTCTGATACCGTCTGTTTCGAGTGTAAGAGGCTGAAATCGCACGACCAAGCTTGCTGTTGGCCTACAGCTAAGATCCATAGTGATGCCTGGCCAGCAGCTTCCCTGCTGTTCCCACCCCTGGCCAGGCAGGTCCTGGGGATTTACAGAACAAATACATAATTATACACAAACACACTGTGAGCCCTTTCACCTCTGTGACCTCAGTGCCCCATGAATCAGACGGTCTGACATGAGGGACTGAGGTCCTGGGCCACTGACACAAGGCCAAAGTCCCCATGCTGGGAACAGAGAGCTAGGCCTGAATATTTCTCACCCCCACCCCTCCCCACCCCCAGCCACCATCCCATTCCACACCCTGTCTTCTCCTACACCACGCAACATCTTCTAAACACACACGTGTCTGCAATGGACACATGCACCCCAGACACAAGACTGTGAACCCAGAGCGGGCCTCACAACCCCACGGCCAGTGGCTAGGCTGAGCTCACGCTGTCTCTCATGGGTCCCTGCGGCCTGCAGCTCTCAGTCGGCTCTGAACCCTCCAAGCAAGAGCCAGGAGAAGCTAACTGTGCATCCATCATTTGGACTCTTGCAACGGTGCGGCTCCTCTCACAGCTCCCGCCTTCCACATTCATCAGAGACCCCTGAGCCTCCGCTGCTGTGCCCGGGATGGGACACATGATGGTCTCATTCTCCTGAAACACCGGGCCTGTCCTGCGCCACGCCTGGCCCCACTTGTCAAATGTGACAGTTCAAGGTCTCCATCTTTTCTGTGGGGTCTTTCTTGGGTTCCTACAACACACAGGCCCTGCAAAGTGCCAAGTCCACCCACTGTAGCGTGGGAATCCTCCAGACCCATCCTGGCAGGTTTTCCTGAAACTGAGGACCCTTCCTGCACAGGGGCGGAGTCTGAGGGAACTCAACCAGGGTTGTGGTAGTTCCACTCCCTTCCTTTACGTAACTGAAAGAAAGCCCCCAAACCCCAATTACCCCAGATCTATTGGCGATTTCTGGATCCCTCACATCGGAGCATCCTTCTCTGATGCTCCCAGCTGGTCCTAGTACATTGTGGGGGCCAGGGGCAGAGGCGGGTGGGCAGGGGCTCCTGCCAGGGCTTCAACCTCTGCAGTTCCAGAGAGATCAGCACACAGTGCTTTCCTGAACACACGAAGATCCCAGGAGATCCCTCAGAAAACCCAGAGCACTGTGGTGGGTCAGCTAGACTGGCCTGAATTCTCTCTTACATGTGTATGTATGTGATCATGTGTGTACATGTATCTGTGTGTGTATGTGTGTGTGTGTGTATGTCTGTGTGTGCGGGGTGTGATGTGAGGTAGGCACTGTATGTGTCGGGTGGAGGGGTGCGGGTATGTGGGGGGGTGCCATGGCACATGGGACACGTATGTGGTGGTCAGAGGGGCCATCCTTCCTTTCTCCTTTCTGTGATTCCAGGGACTGGACTCAGGCTGTCTGTCAGGCAGCAAGCACCTGTACCTGCTGAGCCATCCTGCTGGCCCCTTTTCCATCTTTATAAAAATAAGAAAAAAGAGCCCAGCGGTAATGGCATACACTTTTAACCCCAGCACATGGGAGGCAGAGGCAAGTGGATCTCTGTGAGTTCAAGACCAGCCTGGTCTACAGAGTGAGTTCCAGGACAGCCAAAACTGTTACATAGAGAAATCCTGTCTTGAAAAAACAAAACAAAACAAAAACCAAAAATTAAAAAAAAGAGAAAAAAGAAAGAGAAAGAGAGAAAGAAAGAAAGGAAGGAAGGAAGGAAGGAAGGAAGGAAGAAAGAAAGAAAGAAAGAAAGAAAGAAAGAAAGAAAGAAAGAAAGAAAGAAAGAAAGAAAGAAGATTCTAGGAGGATCAGCAAGCTAGAAGCAGAGCCAGGTCTGGACTTAGGGTCTATTACTCTTATGTCTAGCTTCCTTTGGGTCCCTGAAATATCCACCCCATCACTCAGGTTCACAAGGAGAGGATTCAACCCACCTCAAACCACGGAAGTCGCCACTGTCCCGGGACTTCCCCAGGCTGGGATTCCTGGAGCGGGGCATTGCCCCCTGTTAAGTAGAAGTCCTTTGAGGCTTGGGTCTGATGTCTCCAGGGAGAAGAAGCAGCTGCTAGAGGCGGCTGGAAATGTTCAGAGGGGCTCAGAACTCTGGGTTATATATGTCATTGCTTCCCAGAGCTGAGCTCACAGGTAGCCAACCAGAGGGCAGGGCTGGCCCAACTGCTCCACCTGTCGCTGCCCGCCCAGGCTGCTTCCCGCTCCTCTGGGCAGTGCCGGAGATAGGAAGCTTGGTTCAGCTACCGGGAGCGAGGAGGAGAAACAAGCACAGTTTCAGTTGACAACTTCCTTATTATACCTGAGTCCCCGAGCCACATGTCTGACCGGTAGATGAAACCGAAAGCAAAGCCTGGCGGGAAACACTGGATTGTGGGGGGTGGTATCTCCTCCACAGCCCCCCTTGGCCATGGCGAGGGTCCCTGGAGATGGAAGGAGCTAGAAGAACAGGAGGGGATGTGTGCCGTGCGTCCCTGGACACGGCACTGATGGTGGAAGCCGTGTGTCCAGACCCTTCTGCAGAGAATGGGGTCACCATGGATTTTTCTGTTTTTGTTTCTAATATTTGTATTTAATTCTTTGACATACACATGTACATACATACACTACACTGTATCTTGACCACATTCCTGCCCGAATCTCCCCTTCCACCCCTCCACTCCCCTCCGCACCCCACCATCGTGTGCCCCTCCCACTGTAAGTAGTGCTGCCTTTGTGTCCAAGGGCCATCAGCCCACCAGCACAACCCCCCTAAAGTGACCCCCCACCCTGGCAGCCATAACTGAATTCAAATAGTTCCTCAGTAGGGATTTGTTACCGTTTGGGTTTTTTTGGAGAGAAGGGCTTGCCCGATCATACCTGGCTCTTTCCTGTCATTTTATCTTACCTTAAAAATTAAAACAAAGGAAAAAAAAAAACCAGCTCTGGGGACTGGAGATTTGGCTGCTCTTGCAGAGAACTTGGGTTTCGTTCCTAGCACCCATGTGGTGACTTACAAATCACCCATAATCCCAATTTGAGGGATCTAACGCCCTCTTCTGACCTCGCTGGCACCATGCATACACACACATGTGCATACACACACATGTGCATACACATGTATAAACACACACATATGTAAGCAAAACACTTATATGCATAAACGTGCTTTAGACACACGCACTAGCTTTGGCCATGTTTATGGTGTGCACCTTTACAAGTGCAGCCAGGCCTGCAGAGCAAGTTCCAGGCCAGCCAGGACTCCACAGAGAAAGCCTGTCTTGAAAAACCAAAACACAAAAACCAGAAAATGGTTACGATGATAAATTTTCTGGTGTGTATCATATCACATCCTAAAGAAGCCAATGGAGGGGCAGGGCTGGGGTCTTCTTGCAACTCAGCGATGCTGCCGCAGACATGCCTGCTTGTCAGTGCCCACGAGAGGGGGCTGCCGTGGGACTGCACCGCCCATCAGAGTCCAAGGCCCCCAAGACCAAGTCCTACTCTACAGCCCTAGAGACAGAGTTGGGGGTCTGAGGAGCAGGGCCAGCCACAGGGCATGTCTAGGGACAATACAAATGAGCACCAAGGACCCCTTGTTCAAAGGCATTAAGACATCACAGTGTGCACACCCTCAAGCCCAGCATGCCAGAGATAGAGGCACCGGCTGCTCTTCCGGAGGACCCAGGTTCAATTCCCAGCACCCACATGTAGTGGCTCACAACCATCTGTAACCCAGGCTCCAGGGGATCTGACACTGTCTTCTGACCTTCATGGGCATCACACAGGCATATGGTGTGCAGATACACATGCAGGCAAGCACATATATATAAAAATCTAAAAAACAAAGCCCAACATGCACAAATAAGAACACAGCTTGCAGCTAGGCGGTGGTGGTGCACACCTTTAGCCCCAGCACCTGGAAGGCAGAGGCAGGTGGATCTTTGTGAGTTCGAGGCCAGCCCGGTCTACAAGAACTAGATCCAGGACAGGCTCCAAAAGCTACAGAGAAACCCTGTCTTGAAAAACAAAACAAAACAAACAACAACAACAACAAAAAGAACACAGCTTGCTAACCTATGTACAGAATAGAACAGGCCAGGTGGCGTACCCCTATAATCTCATATGTAAGAGGTTAATATAAGATCAAGAGTTCAAAACTAACCTGGGCTGTAGTAACGAGAACCTGTCTCAAAATCCAAAGGTGGTGGTTTGTGCCTTTAATTTTAGAGGTACAGGTGTCTGTGAGTTCTGTGCCAAGCAGGGCTACACAGTGAGCTCCTGGCCAAGCAGGGCTACACAGTGAGCTCCTGTCTCAAACGAACAAATAAACAACAACAATGAGCCCCGCACCCTACAACGGAGAAAAGAAATAGGAAGTGTATAAATGGACAACACGACTGACCCGAGATATTGCTGAGCGGAAGGTTTTCAATCGTAGATATGAGGAAGAGAACAGTCAGGGGTCTCTGGAAGAGTCCAGAGCAGAGGGAGGAAGCAGTGGACGACCATGGCCAGCAGACTGGACTTGTCATGAGAGACCGGGGGCGGGGGGGTGAGAGAGGAGGACAGAGAGGAACAGTGAGGAGCAGGAGAGCGCAACAAGAGGGGACTGAGATGAAAGGAGGAACCTGGCTGGGGTAGCAGGGTTATAAGGAGGATGAGTGCCTGGGGGAAGGGGCTCCTGAACCAGGGGAGTCTGGAGTAAGGGAGGAGGTAAGAAGAGACAGGTGCTGGCATGAACTCGGAAATGTGTAGCAGGTACCTGTGATGGCGAGGAGCCTGGGGTCCACATGCACTTTGGTTGGCTAATAGGCACTCCAGAAGCCGTTTGTCCCTTCTGCCAGGGGTAAGAGAAATGGCTCCTTTGGTAGAGGGAACCCGCTTCCCGAGTTCCTGAGGAATGCTGGCGTTTGTCTAACAGCTAGAATTTCACCCTGATCAGAAGGAAGTGGAGAGGGAAGAATGGGGAAAGGAAGGGATAAAAGTGGGGGATGGAGAGAGGGATGAAGAAGACAAAGTCCCCAGAACTCTTCCTCTGCTCCCCGCATGACCACAGCAGCTTAGGTGGTTCTGGCTGTTTCCAACCTTGGTGTAAACAGGTCATGGGTGCCTGGGTGGTCCTGGCTGTTTCCAAGCTTGGTGTAAACAGGTCATGGGTGCCTGGGTGGTTTCTTTTGGTCCAGCTTTTCTAACTCAGCAAACTATAGTCCTGGCCTCTCATCCTGAAGCCCACCACATGGACGGACTCAGATGGGGACCAGTCCCAGCCCAATGCTGATGCTACCAGGAGCAGGAACCATATCACCTCAGAAACAAGGTATTCTTGAATGCCACCAGCGCCCACAAGAAGGGCCTCAAGCGACACCCACAAGGATGTCTCGTCAGCACAATTTGTAATAGTCAAAAACTTGCAGTTATTGAAATACCCAGTCAGGAAAGTGAACAAGCAACAGTATATTCATAAATAAAGAATTCTTTTCTCCCTGTGGACATGTACCCTCTGTGTGGCATGGCTGTGCAGCCCTGAGCACAGGGCACCTAGTAAACTTGGTCCTGAGTGAAATGAAGAGGCTTGTCTCGGGCCAGTGCTGAGGAACAAAGATAAGAAGAAACTGTTGTGTGTGAGCGCGGCGCGGCTGGCCAAATGTCTGTCCACATCCCAGCAGAGGAATTTGCATATAGAAATGAGCCTGGGCCCCTCCATGACCTCCGAGCAAAGAGCTACCTGACAATATGTCCTCCTCCCAGGGCCACACCCTTTTCCTGAACTTCTCAGACTCAAGGTCTAGCTCTCACTGGGTTGTCTAAGCCACCTACCTTCAGCAACCAGTGCCCGCCTCGTCCTTAGTCCTTAGCAAGAGGACCTGAGGACAGTGACCAAGGGGACCTGAAGACAGTGACCGTACACTCCTGCCCAGAGGTGTCCCAGAGTGAATGTTCCTTCCCCGCTGCTTCCCCCTCCCCTTCAGGGGCTTCCAGAATGTCCGTCCCTCAGCTGCTTGTGGGTGTGTGGCCTTTGGCAAGCTGGGCAGAGCCACACTGTGACACTGGTCCCAGTAACAAGAGGCGTTTGCCAAATGCTCAAGTTCGTCAGTCAGACCGTGACTCCAGTCTGTCTATCCAGGACTGTTTTGTTTTGAATTTGGGGTTTTGTTTTATTTTGAGACAGTGTTTCTCTGTCTAACATCCCTGGCTCGCCTGGAACTTGCTATGTGGACGAGGCTGGCTTTGAATTCCCGGAGACCCTCCGGTCTCTGTCTCCAACTGCTGGGTTTAAAAGGGTGTGACCGTGGGGGCTGGAGACATGGCTCAGCGGCTCAGCGGTTAAGATGGCAGACTGCTCTTCCAGAGGACCCAGCACCCACAAGGCAGCTCACAACTGTTCGTCACTCCTGTCCCAGGGAATCCGACACTCTCACACAGACACGCATGCGGGCAAAACGTCAATGCTCATAAAGTACAAATAAATCAATTGTTAAAAAAAAAATAAAAGAGCCGGGCGGTGGTGGCGCACACCTTTAATCCCAGCGCTCAGAAGGCAGAGGCAGGCAGATCTCAGTGAGTTCAAGACCAGCCTGGTCTACAAGAGCTAGTTCCAGGACAGGCTCCAAAGCTATAGAGAAACCCTGTCTCGAAAAACCAAATAAATATAAATAGATAGATAGATAGATAGATAGATAGATAGATAGATAGATAGATAGATAGGGTGTGGGTTTCTGAGGAAGAGCACCTTGGTGGATCAAATCTCACCGCATAAGAGATTCACTGTGGGTGGGGGGGCAGTTACGAAAGCCCATCTCAATCTGGGACAAGAGAGAGACAGGCGTGATGGTGGGGACTTCATATACATATATATGTATATATATAGTGAGCCTGGCTTTTAACGATTGAGCCATCCCTCCGGCCTGTGGGGACTTTTTTAAGGGGACGAGTGTTGCCTTTGGTGGCTAGTGATGACGCAGCTGTTGGTGCTGAGCCGCTGAAGGCATCCTGGGGGAATACCTGGTTCCCAACAGTGACTGCTCTCTTAACGCTTACTGTAAAAGGCACGAAGCGCTCCTTGCTAGAACACACATCAAGAAATCGAGGCTCAAAAACATAAAATGCTCCAATGACATGAACAGGGAGCATACTTCTGTAATCCCAGAGAAGATCAGAATTCAAGGTCAGACTCAGCTATAAGCTCAAGGCTAGCCTGGGCTACGTGAGACCGCCCCAAATAAACAAGCAAACCATCTGTTCTTCCATCACAAGGCTTCCTAGGTTTGTCTCTGCTGCCTCTCTCTGCACTCTACGGTGGGTGAGATGGCTCGGTGGGTAGAGCACTTGGATGCCTCACGCAAGGAAGGAATGGCAGGTTTGACTAACACAAATCCTAAAACCATGCTTACAGAAATACTGTCAAAAGTAAATTTTGTTGTTTGTTTTGTTGTTCGGACAGGGTCTCTACTAGCCCAGGCTAGCCCAGACCGCTAAGCTGCTGAGGACGACCTTGCATTCCTGATCCCCAGCCTCCGCATCTGGAGTGCTGGGATTACAGGTGAGGACACCACGCCCAGTTTAGGGGCTTCAAGTCATGGAACCCAGGGCTCTGTGAGTGGTAAGCACACTCTACCAGTTCAGCTGTCGCTTCCATCAAGACCACTCCGCCTCTGTGGAGCTTCCTTGCTCCGCCTCAGGACCTGGGGATCAGGGAGTCCATTTCCCAAATCCTTTGCAGCTGGAGTTTCAGGTGTGACTCGGGCTCTGGCGGGGGTGGGGGGAGGGCGACCCTGTTTTCTAGGGAAGAGATGAGGCAGGAACAGTTTCCTGCTGGAACGGGCAGGGTTAAGGAGAAACCCTTTATTCTCAGCCAGGACACGGCCCCAGTGGCTCCGCACTGTCTGCGTCACAACTACGGGGAGCCAGTCTGCCTCTTTCTGGAACCCTATCTATCTGAAGCTGCCTCTAGTTCCTCCCACTCTGACTCCTCCCGGTGGGATAGCTGGAACCCATCAGACTTCCAACAACTGCAGCTGGCTGGTCAGTCCACCAAGGTCATGTGTCTCCCCCTGAGATAAGGGAAAGCAAAGCCACCGAGGGCAGCTCAGCTGTGACTCAGCTTGTTGTGAATTTTCTAATAATATTTTAACCACATGCCTCATCTCTGGAAAGTACACAAAGAATAAACCTGGCTCACCAGTGCCAGGCCAGCCATGCGGCATCTTACAGAGCAGGGACTCCACTGGTGGGGGACCTGGCTGACTTGAGGCTCACCTTTTTTTTTGAAACAAGGTCTCTAATAGCCTAGGTTGGCCTCAAACTCAGAGTATAGCAGAGGATGACCTTGAACTTCTGATGGTTGAGTCCAAATACTCGGAAAAGAGTTCAGTCTGAACTATAGGAGGATTTCTGGGTTGGATAAAAGCCAGCATTCCCTGGGTACCTGTGAACACTGCTCCCATCTGCAGGAAGTCATTTCCCTCACCTCTGGCAGAAGGGACATACGACTCTCCATTGACGGGTACCTGTGGCTGCCTGCCAAAGCCCATGCTGCCTCTAGGCTCCCCAGTTCCTTCTCACAAGCACTTGTTAGACAGTTTGAAGACCCCTCTCCTAGTCTTCTCCAGAGCTCCATCCACCCCGCCCCAGCTGCTTGCCCTCCTCTGTTCTCTGCTAGTCCTGCCTGTTCCCTCTTACTCTCCTGCTCTGTCTCCTGCTGTCTCGATAGCTCCACTCTTCTCTCGCCCTGGCCAGGTCCACTCTGCTGGCCACGTTCAGCCGACTTTTCTCTCTGCTCTGGGCTCTTCCAGACGCCTCTGGCTGTTCTCTCTCTCTCTCAGCCACAGTAAAACCCTTCATCATATCACTCTGGCGGTCTCTTCACCCCGCGTCCACCCTGTGAGTGCTGGGATTAGAGGTCAGCACTATTGCACCTGATGTAATTCGGTGCTCTTGGTGGAACCCATGGCTTCCTGCAACCCAGTCCCAGCATCCCCTGCGGCTAACGGCTAACGTGGTAGGCTGCAGACGGAATCTCTGCTCCTCCACTTGTGGCATGCGCTGACACAGACAAACACACATACAGAAGAAAAAGGATTAACTAAAGGGGACACGATGTCTATTGAGGTCATTCATCTGAGCTTAGTTTCTCAGTGGTACAATGGTACACAGATACCCATCAACTCTTGCTGTTTTGAGACAGAGCTTCAAACTGGCAGCAATCCTCAGCCTCACAAGTGCTGTGATTACAGGTATGAGCCACCACACCCAACTCTTTTTTTTTTTTTTTTTTTTGGTTTTTTGAGACAGGGTTTCTCTGTGGTTTTGGAGCCTGTCCTGGAACTAGCTCTTGTAGACCAGGCTGGTCTCGAACTCACAGAGATCCGCCTGCCTCTGCCTCCCAAGTGCTGGGATTAAAGGCGTGCGCCACCACCGCCCGGCCACACCCAACTCTTAAACTCTTGATCTATGGATTAAAACTAAGACTAGACCCTCATGTGAATGCCAGGTCTTTAACCTCAACCAGGGAGAAACTTCAATTATTCCTGGGCAGCCTGACTCCTCCCACTCAAACCTGGGCTTCAAGGCATCAATCCCTCTGTCTCATCCCAGGCAAAGGGCAACTCTCTCCTTCTGGGAACTTTTAGTCACAGGACGAACAGGGAGAAATGGCTCAGGAGGGAACTTGAAGGACACCAAACAACAACAAGGCTACACATATAACCTGCCCCTCTCCATCCTATAGGAGAGACGCCAACTCCAGCTGACTTACATGAGAAAATGTGTCAGCTGGAATTGTGAGAAATGCCGCACAGATTGGCTCACAGACTGGAAAAGGAGAGCAGGCCCCTCAACCCTGTACCCCCCTCCCTGCAGAGGACAGCCACCATCAGCTCCTCTTAGAAAAATCCCCCAGAACTGGGGCTAGGGAAGCCCTGGCTGTCCTGGAACTCACTCCGTTGACCAGGCTGGCCTCAGTCTCAGAGATCCGCCTGCCTCTGCCTCCCGAGTGCTGGGATTATGGGAGTGCGCCACCACAGCCCGGCCGTGCTGGGGAATCTTAAGGGAACTCACTCATTGCCACCTTCACAGAGAAGTCTAAAGGGTGGAGCCCAAGATGAAGACAGTTGGGTGGGAAATTGAGAAATGTATTTCAGATGGCAAACTACAGAGCAGTTCTCTCCTGGGCCTGAAGGAAGAAGGAGTCCACTTTTGAGCCCACAGATGGACAGCCAGAAATCTCTGGGCAGACACCGTTTGCCGCTGATTGCCAGATAAACAGGCCCTTTTTGCAGCCCGTTGAGCAACTCCACTAACAAGAGCATTTACAAGGAAGCAGGTGTGGGTGTGCAGACGTGGACAGTGACGTTCCTGTCCTTAGGTTGTCACAACCCCTAGATGGTCCTAGGACAGGAGAAACTTGGAAAGATTGTGTGGATGGGGCCATGGGCAGGAGAAACTGAGTCTTTTGTTGTTGTTTAAGACAGGATTTCTCTGTGTAGCTGGACTGTCCTGGAACTCGCTCTGTAGACCTGGTTGGCCTCAAACTCACAGAGATCTGCCTGCACTGCCTCCTGAGTGTTGGGATTCAAGGCGTGCGCCACCACCGCTTGGGTAAGAAAGTCTTAATGAAAGGCATGTGGCCAGCCTGTGGGAGCCAACGAGGGGAACTGGGAACAATAGACACTTTGGCAATGGTAGTGCCTGTCGGAACGTACCAGAAGCCAGAGGCCCTCAAACCATCCGTCCTCACGGGTTCTCTCCCCACCTGCTGGCTCATGGAGGCCCTGGATGAACCTTACGAGGTTGAGAAATAAGCAATGTGCCTGACCTCTGCTGGCTGGCCCTGAGGAGACGACGTGGAAGCGGGATTCTGGTGTGGGCACGTTGCCCTGTCTGCGGGGTGGAATGGAGGAACAAGCATGTCTGAGATATCTCCCTGCCCAAAAGAAGGCACAGTAGCTCAGGCTAGCCTATAACTTGTCTTATAACTGAGGAGGACCTTGAACTTCTGGTCCTTCCGCCTCCACCCCTGGAGTGCTGGGCTGGCAGATATGTGCTTCAGTGCCCCGTTTGTGTGGCCTGAACCCAGGGTCTCCTGAGCGCTAGACGAGAACTCTACCAACTGGGCCACACATCCAGCCCTGTTTCTGTTTCACTGGGACCTTCTGGCCCTGGCTCAGGACAGGACCTGCTGTCAAAGTCCTTTCTTTCATTTGTGACTGATAAGACCTGAGTTGGTGAGTCACCGCCTGCCGCGAAAACATAGCCCTTACTGCAATCACTTTCAACTTCAGCTGGGGTAGGATGGCGCGTTCTGAAGGGTTCTGGGTGACGGCAGATGCTGGACCCTTGAGCTCCCGTGGTGTCTCTGTTCTTCCTCCTCTCTGGCGAGTCCCTGATGTTCAGAAGGTTTCTGGTGATTCACACGCCTTGCGCAGCCCCAGTCCTCCACCCCAGGGCTCTGTCGGGCAGCCCCATGCCCAGTCCCAGGCTGAGAACCTGAGCTTGACCTTACTAGGAGCACGTGCCCCGTGACTGAGGGGGAATGGCTTCTTTCTCAGAACTGCTGGGATTTCAAGGGTCACAACAGAGGCGGGGGACTTTCCAGATGCTCCGTTTCCCCAGGCTCTGTATTTCCTCGACTGGAGCATCAGCCAGCTTATGGAACTGGGAAATTCTCTGTTTACTCGTCCATTCATTTACTGTGCAGAAGACAGAGCAAGGCTCTGGGGGTCACACCCCCTGCCCGAGGTTTCCTTTGGCACCGTCTCTGTATGTAGCCTAGGCCGGCTTCAAATTTGCAATCCCCCTACGTCAGGCTCTCAAATGCTAGGGGAGACGTGGCTGTGGAGTAATATGTTTCTGTACCCAATAACAAGTTTCTCCCCTGACACAGTAAGCCAGATCAAGCCGAATTTAAAAAGACCGGGTTTATTGGGCCAAGCACTCCCGGGTGGTCTTTCCAGTCCCAGAGATGAGGTGAGGGAAGGGAGTAGAAGAAGAATCATATGGCTGGCCTAGAGGGGGCTGGAGAGATGGCTCAGAGGAACAGAGCACTGGCTGCTCTTCCAGAGGTCCTGAGTTCAATTCCCAGCAACCACATGGTGGCTCACAACCATCTGTAATAAGATCTGGTGTCCTCTTCTGTACTGCGGGATACATGAAGGAAGAAACCTATATACATAATAAATAAAAATCTTTAGAAAAAAAAAAAGAATCACATGGCTGGCCTAGAGGTGGGAGCTTAAAAACCCTGTAGGCCAATCTTGAACAGCTAGCAGCTTGGGGAAGGAGTCTGGACTTATGGTGGTCTTTCTGAGAGGGCGGGGTTTGGAATGGGCCCTAGCTGGAGATTCCAGCCGAAAGTGGACAGTGGTCCCCCCTCCCCCGCCCCGCGCCTTTCTGACCACGGTGCACACTCAGTAGGACCACAGTTGACTGCCTGCTGTGGAGATCAACAGTAGCGTCTGTCACTTGCCGGGGAACCACAGGCCAAGCGGAAGGGGACTGTGGCTGCGGGGAGTGGTCCTGGTGGAAACCCACTGCTGTAAGCTCCGCATCTCAGGGGGAGCACCACTAGCTCTGCCACAGCCCCATGGCACTTCCTGCTCAGTGCTTACTACTGCTCACATAACAGTCCAGACTTGGTTATCTGTTCTTTCGTGGTCGCCTCTATGGCCCACACTTTCTCCTTTCGCTTCTCTTTGCTGCTCTTGTTTTTGTTGCCGTTGTTGTTTTGAGGACTCCATATGTAGCCCAGGCTAGCCTGAAACTTTTGATCCTCCTGCTTCAGCCTCCCAGTGCTGGGATCTCAGGTCTATCTTGCCATGCCCACTATGTCCACACTGTCTAGGACAATGCCTGTTATATAATAGGTGCATAAGAACTACTCCTTGAATCAATGGACACATTGTTTCTCTTGACGTTTCTCTTCAGCTTCCCATGACAGCAGGGTGGAGGGTGCACTCACTTCACAGAGGCCAGAAGGCGGGCTTCACCACAGCCAGCAGGAAAGGCCTCAGTTCTCCTGATGCCTGCTGACAGAGGGCAGGGAAGTTTCTGGCATGCAGGTGTCTCTCTCACCGTATCCTCCGCACTTTCAACCAAGAGGGTCCCTCCAGGGCCAGTACTGCCAAGTGTGCCTGGATTGAAGAGAACCATGGGATGCCACACCGACACAAAGGGGGCTCTGCGCCTCCTGGTGGACACGGCTTTAAACTGCAGGCTTTTTCTTGAAGAGGAGCTTGGGAACTGAAAGTCTTGCGTCCCATCCAGTGTCAGTCGTCTCCCCTCCCCCACCCTGTGTCCCCGTCCCCCGTCATTGGAGTCCTATGACTCTCCTACGGCACCTCCCTAGTGATGCGCCCCTTGCACCTCCCAAGCAGAATTCCCTGCACCATCTGGTCATTCCCCGTGTCGGTGAGCCCTGGACCTCTTCCTGGGTCCATGACAAACGCATTATTTTTCCTACTTTTGTGAGTGCTGTCCAAGCCAGGGGGTGGGCCTACACACCCCAATATATGAGCAATTAACTTACAAGCTCAGGGAATTTAAAACACAAAGATCATGATTAAAATATTTCTTAAGGCCTGAAGAGATGGCTCAGCTTTTAAGAGCACTCATTGCTCTTACAGTAAACTTGAGTTCAGTTCCCAGCACCCATTGTCTCTAACTCCAGCTCCAGGGGATCCAAAACCTTCTTCAGGCTTCATGAGACATCTGCATAAGTGCACACACACGCATGAATGGACGGGCACATGCGCGCACACACTTACACACACACATAAGTAAATAGATAAACTAAATCTAAAAGATATTTCTTTTTTTGGGGGGGGGAAACAACTTTAATCTTCATTGTGTGAGAGATTATAGGCACAATAAATTAAAAGTCATATGCTAAACCAAAACTTCCTTTATACAAGTATTAAAATACAATCACATTTCTAAAGTGAAGCCATAGGTACACGGCTGTAGTCGTAAAGCTACACAGAGAAGCATCAGTGGGGCAAATGTTTGACGAAGACACTCCTGAATTTCACGTTTTCACCGAGCATCGAAAACCACCAATCTTTTAGTCCTTTTCTTGTACATTATTCTGTATCCACATTCTCTGCATCTGATTGGATCTCTGGACTTTATTTCATTTTCGGTGTGACACTCTCCACAAATATATATCATCGGCTGCTGCTTTGGGGGTTGGACATCTTTCTGGGTATCCATTGTTAGTGCCTTGGCAGCTCAAACAAGCTCTGTGCACCTAAAAGATATTTCTTAAATGCTAATACTTGATTTCAGGACACACCTTGAATCACCACTGGTGTGGGAAGTCCTTCTGTTTATGTGTTGCTTTTAATGGTTAATGAATAAAGAAACTGCTTTGGGCCTGTGGCAGGGCAGAGCATAGGTAGGCAGGGAAAACTAAACTCAATGCTGGGAGAAATAAGGCGGAGTCAGGGAGAAGCCATGGAGCCCTGCCAGAGACAGATGCAGAACAGGGTCTTGCCAGTAAGCCACAACCACGTGGTGCTACACAGATTAATAGAAATGGGTTAAATTAGCCGGGCGGTGGTGGCGCACGCCTTTAATCCCAGCACTTGGGAGGCAGAGGCAGGCGGATCTCTGTGAGTTCAAGACCAGCCTGGTCTACAAGAGCTAGTTCCAGGACAGGCTCCAAAACCACAGAGAAACCCTGTCTCGAAAACCCAAAAAAAAAAAAAAAAAAAAAAGAAATGGGTTAAATTAAGATGTAAGTGTTAGCCAATAAAAAGCTAGAGCTAATAGGCCAAGCAGTGACTTAAATAATATGTTTGTGTGATCATTTGGCATTTGACTGCTTCCTGCCGTTGCAGAGGAATGGTCTGGTTCCCAGCACCCACTGTTCCCACTACAATGCTGGTAACTCCAGCTCAGAATCCAGTGCCCCGCTCTGGCTTCTGCAGACACCACACCCATGTGTGCATCCCACACAACACAGACACACAGATACGTATATTTTAAAATAAAAAATATCTCCAAATAAATAAGGTTGCTGATAGCTCGGTTGTGCTGGAAACCGTTGACAACTTGCAGGAGTTGGTCCTCTCCTGTCGTGTGGGTCCTGAGGATTGAACTAGCTCGCCGAGCTTGCCGGCAGCGCCTTTGTTTTCCGAGCCATCTTGCTGGCAACCCCATCACCACCTTTTTTGGGGTAAGTTCTTGCTCCATAAGTCAGGGTAGCCTTGGCCTGCAAGGCTGCGATTCCAGGCCGGAGGAGCCACACCCAGCTCTACTGTGAGTTGCTTTTTTTTTTAAAAAAAAAAAATTTATTTGTTTATTATGTATACAATATTCTGTCTGTGTGTACGTCTGCAGGCCAGAAGAGGGCACCAGACCTCATTACAGATGGTTGTGACCCACCATGTGGTTGCTGGGAATTGAACTCAGGACCTTTGGAAGAGCAGGCAATGCTCTTAACCACTGAGCCATCTCTCCAGCCCCCTGTGAGTTGCTTTTAAGGCATATTTGGAGCACAGGCCAGTGGGCGGCTCCTTTGCGCACATCTCTACGTATATCTGTGGAGCCAACCCAGGAACCACTGGAAAGATTTCCAGAACCCAGAAAGTTCTGTATCTTTTCCTGTGTCACTACACACACACACACACACACACACTAAATAAATAAATAAATAAAATGTAAAAAAATACAAAACAAAAAGAAATTAAAGTTAAAACATGAAATAGAATCACACAGCGGTCAGGAAGGTGCCTGGCCAGCTGTCAGTGATATGGATTAATTAATCGTGTCTTGGTTGCCCCATCTGTAAAACAAGGATGATAACAACAACCGCGTATCCAAGGTCACATAGGGTTGTCACAAGCTGCAGTGACATCATCAATTTAAAGATCAGTGTCCAGCATCAAGGTACTTTCTGAGATAAGCAGACCAGTCAGTGCTTGTGAACGCCTGGCATGGGTCCAGTGCTCTAAGGACAGAGCCAATGGCGGCCAGCGGTGTGGCAGGTGTCTACTCCCCAGAACCTCGCCGAGTTAGTTACAGCAGAAGTCAAGCCCAGGCTCCCCTTTCCCGTGGTTAGCCCTCCCCGGGGTTCACCCCACACTGCGCTGGTGACAAACCTCTTCTCCACTGTGTTCCCGTCCCTTCTCGTTACCTTCTCACCTTTCCTTTTAAATAGTAATTTCAGCCGGGTGGAGGCGGCACGCGCCGTTAGTCCCAGCACTCGGGAGGCAGAGGCAGGTGGATCTCTGTGAATGCAAGGCCAATCCGGTCTACGGTCTATAGGGTTCCAGGATAGGGCTAGACAGGGAAATCCTGTCTGGAAAAACTAAATACATATATTTATATAAACTTTTGCCATTTTAATTTTACATGGGCATGTACATGTGTGTGAGTGCTCACAAGTGCAGGTGCCTTTGGAGGCTAAAGATGATGGATCCCCACAGTTGGAGTTACAGGCAGTCTGAGCCCCCCAGTGTGGGAGGCTGGGACTCGGGTCCTCTAAAGTGATGCATTTATTCCACTGCCGAGCCATCTCTCCAGTCCCCTTTTTTCTTTTTGAGACAGGATCTCGTGTAGCCCAGGTTAACCTTGAACTTGCTGCCAAGAGCATGTGTCTGAGACATAGATGAACAAACACCATTGTGTCTTTCCGCCCAGAACACAAGGCTGGCAGTCTGTCAGCGTCCCTTTGCCAGGTGATCTTGCTTTCCTTGATAGCTTGGGCCAAAGCAAACATGGTTGCTTCGTTCCGATCTTAAACCCAAACTGCTTTTACCGTTGTTTAGCTGTGTGCACACTCGTGTGCGTGTGCCACAGTGTCTGGGGGTCAGAAGAAGACATGTGTGAGTCCTCTTCCTCTCCTCTAGCCCCTGTGTTCCTGGGACTGAACTCAGATCTTCAGCTTTGCGGTAAGCACATAATCACCTTTACCCAGAGCCATCTTCACCCTGATTATTATTATTTATTTATTTTTAAAGATAGTGCTAGAACTCACCATGTAGCACTGGCTGGCCCGGAACTATGTAGACCAGGTTGGCCTTGAGCTCACAAAGATCCATCTGCCTCTGCCTCCTAAATTCTAGGATTCAAGGCCTGTGCCACCACCGCCCGACCCTTACGCTGATCTTACCAACTAATATTAAGTCTCAGGCCACACATTACACATCGTACGAAACATAGCTGTGTGTTGTTGGGGGGAGGGGGAGCTACAGAAGGGTTACAAAGGGTTAAGAAGGTCGTGGCAGAGTAAGTGGAAGCAGGGAGCTGACACACTGACAGGTGCCCAGGCCTGGAGAGCTGCTGAGCAGGGAGGGGGCTTGCTGCTCTCGCAGAGGACCTGAGTTTGGTTCCCAGCCCCGCAGGGTGGCTCACACTCACCTGCCACTCCAGCTCCAGGGGTGCAATGCTCTCTCTTCTAGTGCACATACAAGGCAGAGAGAGAGAGAGAGAGAGAGAGAGAGAGAAGTAAATCTTAAGAAAACTAAGATAGCTCTGCCTACCCCCTAAGAAGTGTCAGGGGAGGGAGGACCAGAGAAGTGCTCCCTGGAGAGGCTGCTGGGGGGGGCACCCCAGTCAAGTTCCAGAGGAGGCTCAGGCTGAGGAGGCTTGGGGCTGAACAAGCTTCATAGACAGGCAGAGGGTGGCAACTGGGCCAGGCCATGTCAACAAGTGAGGAGCAAGATAAACAGCAGAAGCCCCTGGGACACTGGGAATTCTCTGCCGGCCGGGATCCCTTCACACACACACACACACACGCAGACACACACGCTCGCACACACACACAGACACACGCAGATACACACGCTCGCACACACACACACGCAGACACACATGCACGCACACCAGTGTACAGTGTCAGCTGCTCTCCCCCATGCCGTTCAGGGGCAGTCTCCAGCCCTGGTTTCTCTGATATGGCTATGACACGCCCATGTTTCTGTAGTCCCGATGTGCTTTGATAAATGTAGAGGGCGGGACCTTTCTATTTTTAGGATTAAGCTATCGGTCGTTCCCCGTGGGTGGTACCGGGCATATGGCGCTGTTTACGCGGCTGCCAAGGTGCTGCGTCACTCTGCCTCTGTTTACACTCCGAGTGGAATCAGATGCTGCTTGTGAAATGGAGTCACCCTGGGCAAGGCAAAACCCCAAGGATGACCTGCAGCCCAAGAGGACCATGAACTCGTCCCGCCTCCACCTCCTGAATGCCAGGCGGGCCCCTTACCACCTGAACCACATGCCCAGGCCCCCTCTTTGCTGTCTGTCTCAAGGGTTCCTGGTAGCCTGCTAGCTGGGGATTTCCAGTTGGCTGCCTTCCAGCTCTTGAGATTTGTCTGGGCAGAGGCCAGAGCTAGTGAAATCAGAAGGGTTGGAGAGCTCAGGGGTGTCCCCAAGGAGTCCCTTTGCCTAGCACCTGACTGGATGCTAGGGCTAGATGCGCGGCTACTTCCTTCTTCCCTGCTCCACCACGCTCCACCGCTGCTGTCCTGTGCTCTGGGGACCCTTGCTTATCAGTTACCACACTCCTTCGTTTCTTTCTTTGTTTTTTTCTTTTTTAATTTTTTGAGATAGGGTTTCTCTGTGTAACGCTCCTAGCTATCCTGGCACTAGCTCCATAGACCAGGCTGGCCTCGAACTCACAGAGATCCGCCTGCCTCTGCCTCCCGAGTGCTGGGATTAAAGGCGTGCGCCACCACCATCCAGGAGTCCTTTGTTTCTTGTGTGTTACTGTGCTCTGAGACCCTGACGGCTTGGTCCCCATGGATTTTGTTGATGATCCTTTTCTTCTCGGTCATATTTAGCTTTACAGACATTCCACAAAGATGTCCCCTGTGTGGGAAGTGGGATATTCGTGGTGCTTCTGTGAAGATGGTGCTCCAGAGAGAGGTTGGGAACCCCCTACACACCCACACCCACCAAGCATACATAGGCCATAAAATATTAGTATTCCCAAGACACACGCTTTCACTAACAGACACTTCCGTCCTTTGTCCGTCTGGAAGGACCTACAGAGCCCCATGCATTCCTGTGAGTATTTCTATTTCCAAGATGTCAAAGGCGACACATAAGTAGAAGAATTCTTGGACTGGGCACTGAAGAGATGACTCAGTTTAGGAGCCCATACTGCTCTTGCAGAGGACCTAGTTTGGTTCCCAGCAGCCATGCTGGGCAGCTGCAACCCCAGCTCCAGGGATCAGACGCCCTCTTCTGGCCTGTGTGTGCTCCTGCGCTCAAATGGACAAATCCACACAAGGGGAGCTGGTGGTGCAGGAGAGGGTAGGGTGGGCAGGTGTCAAGGCCACGAGCTTGGGGAGTGGAGCGAGCTGAGGCGACCACCCCAGTCATATGCAGAATGTCCAGCCTCCGTCCGGGGCTAGCCATGTGTTTATTTAGATGGGGATGGGAAAGTGAGTCAATTGGTATGACCTAGTTCTGAAACAGTTACCTGTTTACAAAGGGTCACAAGCAGGGCCTGAATGTTCTCAGAAGTTTCAATAAACATGAGTCATAGAATCCAAGGCTGGGGCTGGAGAGATGGCTCAGAGGTTAAGAGCACTGACTGCTCTTCCAGAGGTCCTGAGTTCAATTACCAGCAACCACATGGTGGCTCACAACCATCTATAATGAGATCTGGTGCCCTCTTCTGGCATGCATGCATACATGGAAGGACTGTTATATACATAATAAATAAATAAATCTTAAAAAAAAAAAAAAAAGAATCCGAGGCCGTAGGTTCAGCTTCCACTGAAGCCTGGAGTACAGACTAGGTGCTTGCTTCTGGATGCTGTGAGGATCTGTTTCGGCTGCAGTAGCTCCCTCACCGGGCACGAAGTGACAAGGACACACACACACACACACACACACACACGCATTCTTGGCCACATCATGCAGAGATGACCCATGAGTGTAGACAGCCCCAAGGAGGTGGGACCTGGGCGAGTGGAGCAGATAAACAAGCGGACCAGAGTCTCATGCGGCAACCAGCTTCGTTCAGAACCTCAGACAATTCACACCAGAGGGTATGGGAATCACGGGAGGAAAGTTCTCGTGAGTTCACGCTGCATACCCTCACAAGAACAGGCCACACGCAGCAGAAACCTGTTTCTCCACAGACGTGTATAAAGGGCATTTAACTGAATAGCAGCAGCAAGCAGCAATGAGCAGCCGGAAGTAGACTCGCTCTCCTCCGCTACACTTGGGGGGGAGCGCAGAAACACAATACAAGAACAATCCCGTGCTTTAAAGAAGCCGAGGCCATAAGACTCTTGTTCTCTCGGCATGCCCTCACAGCCCTCAGACTTGTCTTCGCACGCTCCGTTCCTGGACCGTGTTCTGACAGAGCATCGAGCGCCCAGAGTGTGCTCTCAGTGGCCCACACCGAGCTGGAACACCGGTTGCCCAGTCCCTGATGACCCAAGGACATTTTCCCGATCCCGATCTGTGCCCCAGCTTTCTTGCCCAGTCCTTAGCAGTGATTCCAGGCCTTCTCCTAGGACATCCATTCCAGGCCACCCAAGAGAAGAAATCCATGTCTCCAGAGAGATGCAGGAGACCTGGTGAACATCTCCCAAGGGCTTGCTGCTTCTGGTGAATTCCAGAAGGCCTCAGGCTTCTCATTCATTCCTTCAACCCATGCTTAACGAGCCTCTAAGCCTGGGAAGTTTGGTCTCACACAAATGCCACTGGGAGGTCTTGAACTTGAATTTGACCACTATGATTCTTAGATGTCATGTTAAATCTCCTATGGTGCTGGAGAGACATCTCAGCAGTTAAAAGCATTTGCTGTTCTTGCAGAGGACCCTAGTTCAGTTCCCAGCACTCTGGAGGTGCCTCACGGCTCCGGGACATCCAATGGGCCTCCACGGGCCCTGCACTTACACATGCACACGAACATACATACACTCACACGTGCACACAAAAATACATACAGACACATAATTAAAAATACAAATCTTTTTTTAAAAATTTATTTATTATTATGTAGTGTTCTGTCTGCATGTATGCCTGCTGGCCAGAAGAGGGCGCCAGATCTCATTATAGATGGCTGTGAGTCTTTGGTGGTTCCCAGGACCTCTGGAAGAGCAGTCAGTGCTCTTAACCTCTGAGCCCAAAATTGGAATCTTAAAAAAAGAAAATATTCGATCCTTATGTCTTTAGTCTTTAATCAAGATTTGTATGCCGGATGGTGGTGGCGCACGCCTTTAATCCCAGCACTCAGGAGGCAGAGGCAGGCGGATCTCTGTGAGTTTGAGGCCAGCCTGGTCTACAGAGCTAGTTCCAGAACAGGTTCCAAAGCTACAGAGAAACCGTGTCTCAAAACACCAAAATAAAATAAAACAAATCTGGTGGTGGTGGTTTTCTGTTGTTATACTACATAGCTCTGACTGACCTGGAAACCAGGCTGGCCTCAAACTCAGAGATCCAGTCTCTACCTCCCAAGTGCAGGGATTAAAGCCATGAACCACAATGCCCAGTCTGTTGTTTTAACCAAGGTTCAGAAAAGGCAAGAATTTCGGAGGTATTTGCTGAGGGCATCTGAAAGGGGGAATCAAGGTGGAGAGGGCAGCTAGCAACTTCTACAATCTTACCAAGCCCTGCCGGACCCCTGCCCCAGGTTGCCTTCCGCCTCCCCACCCCCACCCCACACAGCTGCTCCCAAGACAAGCTCTTGAACTTCAAAACACCAGAAGGCTCCGTGTTTGTGTTTACTAAGGCGATTAATCATTCTGAACCTTCTTCACCTGTCCCCGTGCCCTCTTTCCAGAAAGAAGGGACTGCAGAGAGGAGACCGTAGCTGGAAACTTGGCCTTGGATTTCTTTTTTGGATATGGGAGGGCCACCAAGATGACATCCAGGGCTTCCACCAGCATGGGCCTCGTGGGCGGCTCCGGAACCCCTGTGCCCTGTGGCCTCCTTGCGGCTCCCCTTCGCGCTGCTCCTTCCTTGCCTTCCCCGGGACCTGCACCAAGCGAGGCTGGCGGCGTGGACAACCACTTTAATGATCTAAAGGTGTGTTATATTTGTTTATACTGCTTTTGTTTATCTAAAGGTGCATTGCTGTTTTACCTTGCCTGCTGAAGGTACCTGGTTGATCTAATAAAAAGCTGAACGGCCAACAGCTAGGCAGAGGAGGGACAGGTTGGGCACGGGGCAAAGAGAATTGGTAGAGGGAAAAAGCAAGGTGAGAACGAGGGAGACACCTGGCCAGGTGGCTGTCAACCAGTCAGACGCAAAGTAGGACAAACAGAATGAAAGAAAGGCAAAACGCCCCAAGGTAAGATGTAGATGAGGAGAAACAGGTTAAAGGAAGTTATGAGCGTGGGACAAGCAAAAGACAAGGTCGGGCATTTGTAACTAAAAAGACGGCTCCGTGCCATGATCTGGGAGCTGGTTGGTGGCCCAAAAGAAACCTGTTACACAAGACCACTGTGTAATAGTGTCCCATCCTCCCTCCAACAGTGGAAAGACGCCATTGTGCCCCTTAGCAGAGGCACACAGGGGACAGCCTGGGCCTGTGGGTGCTCCAGTCTCTCCCCAAGGCCTCTGAGTCACAACTCTCTTTCTTTGTTTGGTTTTCCGAGACAGGGTTTCTCTGTGTAGCCCTGGCTGTCCTTGAACTAGCTCCGTAGTCCAGGCTGGCCTCGAACTCACAGAGATCCACCTGCCTCTGCCTCTTGAGTGCTGGGATTAAGGGTGTGCACCACCACTGCCAGGCCTCACCTCACATTCTTGTCAGCAGCTCGAAGAGCGCAGGTAAACCACACTGTCAGCTCAAGGCCAAGCTGGGCTGTGTTCCAATGGGCTGTGAAGGGATTTTAGCCCATCTGTGCCTCTGGCAGGCTTTGCCCTTCTCCCCCATTCCCTCCACCGTGCTAAAAAAACAGTAGATTACACTCCTAAAACTAGTCCCCAAGGTCTATTCCCTTATTTGGCTACTTCCTCCTTCTGAGGCTGACTACCAAGGTCCAGCTATCAAAGTATTAAGTCCAGCATCAAAAGCCCCTAATTAAATTTGTCTCCTCTAATTCACATGCCCAGTTAAAATGAAGCACCTCGTCCTATATGGGGTTTCCCCTTGGACCTTCCCACACTGCCAGTTCTCTATGTGCCAAGTCTGTCTCCTCTCTATCTAGAGGCAGTCGTTGTCCTCAGGGACAAATTCCCCTGCCCCCTTTCCTTTGCTCCCTTCCCCTTCTCCCTTGTCCTCTGTCTTTGTCTCTATCTCTCTCTTTTGTCTCTTGTCCTCCCCCCCCCTCTCTCTCTCTCCTCTCTTGTCCCTTGTCCTGTCTTTGTCTCTTATTCTGTCCTTTGTCCCTCTGGTGCAAATAAATCTCCTTCCTACTGAGAACTTGGCTTTGGGTGTCTTGAGCCAATACTTTTCTTTTCAGACCACTCTTCCAAAGGACCCAGGTTCAATTCCCAGCACCCACACAACAGCTCACAACTGTAACTCCAATTCCAGGGGATCCAATGCCCTCTTCTGGCCTCCATGACACCTGCACACACTCTGCACAGACACACACTCAGGTACAAAATAAAATTAATGAATTTTAAAAGCACGTAAACAGCCGGCGGCGGTGGCGCACACCTTTAATCCCAGCACTTGGGAGGCAGAGGCAGGCGGATCTCTGCGAGTTCGAGACCAGCCTGGTCTACAAGAGCTAGTTCCAGGACAGGCTCCAAAGCTACAGAGCAACCCTGTCTTGAAAAACCAAAACAAAACAAAGCAAAAAGCATGTAAACAAGCAGACTTTTATTTATTTATTTATTTATTTGTTTATTTATTTATTTATTTATTTATTATTAGAGAAAAGGGAAAGAGACCCAGAAATCTTCAAAACTTTAAACCTAGCTCTGCCCTGGGTGGTTCTGTTGATCCAAATCAGAATGAGCAAAAAGTACAAGAGGCAAGACACAGAGCAGACCGGGACCCCTTGGGTTCCCACCAGCTCACTGCTTCCAGTATAAAAGTAGCTGTAGGGACAGCAGTTCCAGGCAGGGCCGGGCTTCACTCAGAGTCCGAGAGCAGGAGAGCAGCGTCTTGGTGACCTGAGTCAGCAGAGCAAACTCCGCAATCCCTGACTGCAGTGTGTGGACTGGAGCTGGCTAACACCTCGAGCTGGCTCCCACTGGGGGGAGGCTATAGCTGGTGCTGTTCCCCAGGCAAGCAAACCTAAGCCTGGGGCTTGTCTAACTCCTCTACCCTTCTGTAAGCAAGGGGAGCCAGCACACACATGCACACCATGAATACCACACACAAACACACATACATGCACACACACACACAAATTAAAAACCAGAAAGAAGCTATTCAGAAAGAGAAACTGCTTGTTTAGTGAATGTGTCCTGCCACTGTTCCGTAAAGCACATACCAGCTGGGGGTGCAGCATTTCAGCTGTGGTAGGTACTTAAGTAATTCAGAGACTTAAAGTAGACAGGAGGACATACAGAAGGTCCATGTAACCTATACTCTGTTTAGAGAGGAGAATTATGGATTTGAGAAAGGCATTAAAACAGCCAATTCCTCTCAGCTACAAAGGGAGGAATATATGATGTGTAGTGTGTGCACACGTGTGTGTGTGTGTGTATATAACATACATAAATATGTATATTCTATGTATATTAAGGGGATTAAAAAATAAGAAGGGGCCGGGCGGTGGTGGCGCACGCCTTTAATCCCAGCACTTGGGAGGCAGAGGCAGGCGAATCTCTGTGAGTTCGAGATCAGCCTGGTCTACAGAGCTAGTTCCAGGACAGGCTCCAAAGCCACAGAGAAACCCTGTCTTGAAAAAGCAAAAAAAAAAAAAAAAAAAAAAAAAAGGTTTTCATTCTTGTTCTTTTTCTGATGTTTTGATTTTGAAACCACATGAATACCTACTCAAAGAGTTTCAAAATATATTTTAACTATAATTTATTCTGTGTGCCTATGCATGTGCACAGTGTGGGCACACGTGTGGGTAAGAGGACAGCTTTCTGGAGTCAGGTCCCTCCTTCTCATGTGGGTCCCTGGGATTGAACTCGGGTCATCAGACTTGCTGGCAAGCCCCTTCACTGGCTAAACCATCTAGTCAACCCAAAAGATCAGCAAGATGGGAACACTGCCCTTCGGAAGGACAGAGATGAGTATATGTCTACCATTCTAAGGAGAAACACCTGGAATCCCTCCTCTACAAAGGAGACACACAGAGGTTCTCTGTGCAATAAAATGATGTTTATTTCACTTTTTTTAACTACCTCCTACTAAGAACTCAAAATGTACATACATAGAACTTGTGATTACTAACAAACCATCTTAGGATGAGAAATTCTTTTAAAAGGTGGGAAGGGCTGAGACAGACAAAACCTCAAAAGAACAAAGATGAAAGAAATAGAGAAGGGGGAACTGACTCCCACAGGCCGAGCCAGGGGGAGGCCCCGGGGATTTGTGGGAAAGTTCACAAGGGATTCCCTCATGAGGCTCTCGTCAGGCCTCTCAGGCTCCTGACTTCTCTCTCGGCTTCACCAGGAGGCTCTGGAGGCTGTCCCCACCATCTGTGGGCTCTGGGCATCAAGCCTGCAGTTCAAAACCAGCAAAGACACGGGAGGGTTGGAGAGTCAGGCACTGCAGCAGGCCCCCTGCAGGCCCCTTGGGAAGCAGCCAGAGGGCGGGGCTTGTCTGTCATCTGTCCTCTACAGCCAATGGTTGTTCCAGAAAAATCGCAGCAGCACCCGTCCTCTCATGAAAACCCTCTCCTCCACCAAAGGAGGCAGCGCATCTCCGGGGTCCTGTGGAAGAAACAGACAGTTGCTCTGTGTTTCCTGTTGCTTCTGCAGAGAGAGACACTTGCCATCAATCCCAACAACCTGGGAGCATAGGGTGGTAGGAGAGCCCGCCCCTATTTTTGTAACTCATTGCAGCCCAGACACAAGTGTGTGACTGGGGTGATGGCTCCCACGTGTTTGCATACACCACACTTGGGGCCACTCTTCAGACATGAGACCCCACTCCTCTGCCTTCTGGTGGCATCCCAAAACCCTTCCTGGTGGTCTCAGAGAAGCAAATAGGCCCCCTCTGGGGCACCAGGGCCCAGAAAGACATAAATGCGTGAGGAGGAGGAGCAAATCCAGGCAAAGCCGGGAGGGGCAAAGGGCCCCAGCACCTGGTTTGTGGGGAAACATGAGGGAAAGCTTCAGACAGACACGTGGAAACAGAGGCCTCATCGTTTTGTCTCACTCGAGAAAAATCCTGCCCAAGGATGGCGGCACTCAGCTGTCCCCTCCAGGGGAGGCTGGGGCCAGAGGACAGGAAGTTTCAGGGAATCCTGGGCTAGATACTCCATCCCTAGGGTAGTGTGAATGTAACTGACCCCTACAAGCTCCCAGGGAGTGGCACTGTTAGGAGGTGTGGCTTTGGAGTGGGTACAGCCTTGCTGGAGGAAGTGTGTCACTGTGGGGGTGGGCTTTGAGGTCTCAGATGCTCAAGCCACACCCAGTGTCTCAGAGCACTTCCTGTTGTCTGCAGGTTAAGATGTAGCTCTCGGCTCCTCCTCCAGCACCTTGTCACAGCATGCTGAGAGTGGACGAGGCTCTGGAAATTGGGGTTTTCTTTATAAGCATGGCTGCAGTCATGGTGTCTCCTCATGGTAATAGAAACCCTAACTCAGTCCCCAGAAGAAAAGCTAAGAACCAGCTGAGCATGGTGCCAGACTGGGGAGACACAAGCAGGTGGACTTCTGAGTTTGAGGCCAGCCCGGTCTGCATATCGAGTTCAAGGACAGCCAGGGCTACACCAGGAAACCATGTCTTGGAAGATCAAAAGGAAAAAAAAAAGGAGGAATATGGCTTGGTCATAGAGCACCTGCCTGGCATTTGTGAGACCCTGGTTTCAATCCCCAGGATGTATGGGGGAGGGGATAAGTCTTTCAGGTGACATCAGAGCCCCTCTGATCTGCTGTCACCACCTCTCCTCGATCACAAGCTTTTATTTGGGGTCTGTCTTTGTCCTTTGGAACAGGGTATCACTCTGTCTCCACGGCTGCCCTGGAAGAACCCACTCTCCCCACTAGGTCATATGTGATCTAACCACCGCAGCCTCCGGAGTGCTGCGGCTGCCCGTGTGCTCCACCAGCTCCTACCATATCTTCCTCCAAGGCCAGACTTGCTGGCCTCCTGGCCATTCTTCAGAGGAGGTGGACCGCTCCTGCCTCAGGGGCTCAGTGCTCTGCACAGCCACCCCCAACTCTCAGAACTCGCTCTGAAGAGCAGGCTGGCCTCGAACTCACAGAGATCCCCTGCCTCTGCCTCCTGAGTGCCGGAGTAAGGGCATGCGCCACTGCCGCCTGGTGTGGCTTTGTTATTACGTCCATATATGAGGGGGTGTGCATGTGAGTGCAGATACCGCAAAGGTCAAAGGTTATTGGATGCCCCTGGAGCTGAAGTTACAGGGGGTTGTGAGTCACCTCATGTGGGTCCTCTGGAAGAGCAGTCCATTCTCTTAATTGTCACCTCGTCAGGACCTGTGTGGGTGTTTTGTCCGCATGTGCAGCACTTGTATGCAATTCCCACTGAGGCCAGAAGAGGGCGGCAGACTACTTGAAACTGTGATTACAGCAGCGAGCTGACCAGGGGTGGCGGGGAATTGACCTGGGTCCTCTGGAAGAGTGTTCTTAACCACTGGGCCATCTCTCCAGCCCCCAGTAGGTGTCACTCCTAAAGCTCTGTCTCCCTTCCCTTCTGTCTTTTGCTCCCAGACCCTTCTGTCTATCTGATGACACACTTCATTTACTATTTGAGGTCACACTTGTGTCTCATTTGATCAAGGCTGTAACTCCATATTTAAGGCTAGCCTCAAACTCCTTGTGTAGCTGAGGATGGCCTTGAACTTCTGCTCTTCCTGCCCCTGCCTTAGAGTGCTGGGATAACAGGTCAGAGCCACCACACCTGATTTCTATGTGTGGTATCCTAAAACTTTGTATGTGTAGAAATCACATGGCCTAGACTTGGGGTGTGTGGGGGGGGACAGAGCAACAAAAACTATATAACTGCATAAAACCAACAGGTGAAACAAAAACCCCACATAACTAAATGGCAAAATCAACACATTTTAAGAAGCACAAAACACTTGAATATGCTCAATTAAGTAAAAACAAAGAGGAAAACGGCTCAAGAACAATCAGCTTTTTCTTTTTTTCCTTTTCTTTCTTTTTTTTTTCAAGATAGGTTTTCTCTTGTATAGCTGGAACTCACTTAGTAGACCAGGCTGGCCTTGAAAGCAGAGGTCTACCTGCTGCTGCCTCTCAAGTGCTGGGATTAAAGGCTGGACTACCACAGCCTGGTTCAATCAATCATTTTGACAGACAAAAAAAAAAAAAAAGGCAGTTTGTGAGTCCTTCCTGGGCAGTTGCGATGATCTATTCTCTAAACAGCTCCATAGCCAACGTGGCCGCTTGATTTATAATGGCAGAGGCAAATAAACAGCCACTGAGCCAGATCTGAAACCTTTGCAAACTCATAAGCCTTGAAGTGGCAGAGACTTCAACATTTTAAAGCCAAACCTAGGAGGTTCGTTGTTTTGAGACAGGGTAGCCCTAGCTGTCCCGGAACTCGCTCTGTAGACCAGGCTGGCCTAAAACTCACAGAAATCCGCCTGCCTCTGCTTCTCAAGTGCTGGGATTAAAGCTGTGCACAGTCACACCTGGCCTTTCCATTAATTTTAAATGGAGTTTATTCCGCGGAGCCAGACATGGTGGCATATCCCTGTAGCCCCAGTACGTGGGCTACAGAAGCAGGACTGGTCTACAAAGTGAGTCCTGGCCTCAGGTGCAGAGTGGAACTTTGTCTCAAAAGACCAAACAGCACCCCAAGAAACAAAACAGCTGTGGTTTAGAGGACCTTCGGGACAAGTCTGTCGTCCAGAACGGGACAGCTCCACAAGTCAAAGCCAAGGACAGCGACACAGATGGATAGAACAGGGCCGAAAGTTCAGGAGCAAACCTCCGAATCCTCAGCCAATTCATTTTGAACAACTCAATAGGGAAAGTAGTATTTTCAACAGCTGGTGCTGGAATAGCTGGTACAGGGGCGGCCAGAGACTCATGCGGTGGGGGGAGGGGCTGGGGCTGGCAAAGATGGCTCTCTGACTCAAAGTGCACAAAAATGATTAACTCCCAAAGAATCACAGACCCAAATTCAACTGCTAAAACCATACCACTTCTGCACGAACAGAATAAAGCCTCATGCTTGGATCAGGCCACCGTTTCTTCACCATGATAGCAAAAATAACAGCAATACATAGACCCGACTTGGTGGGCACAGGAAGCTTTTGTGCATGAACTGATTCGCTTAGACGGGCTGAAGAGTGAGAAGCTGGCTCCAAGGGACAGCACCCTCCAGCACCCTGCCACGGAACCTCCATGACCACTCCCTTCTACGGGAGCTTCTAGAAGAACACTGGGCTTGCTGAGGGCTTTATCGCCCCTGGGGTTGCAAAGAGCACAGCCCGTGCTCATTTCCCTTACTGTCTTCTCACTGGCACCAGCTAGAGTCCTGGAGAAGAGGGGGTCTCAGTTGAGAAAAACGTCTCTGTAAAATTAGGCTGCATGCTGTTCTCTCATGCTAATGCCATGCAGATTCCCCCCAGCATACTAGAAAGAGAAGCGTCCAGTGGTGGTGCAGGCCATGGCCTGAGTCAGTGCACATCAGCTGCCCGGAGATGCTGTGCCACCTTATTCTTGGACCACAGTGAGGAACAGGTACGAGACCAAATGCTGGCTCTGCCCCAGGATATTAGCTTGTAGGTATCACGTTCGGTGACATAAACACCACTAATCCATGAGTTCTGATCCTTCCTGGGCACCCTGGGCACCGGGCAGTCACTGTTCCATCCTTCCCTCCCTCCCCAACCTGGCAGACCCCTGTTGGGCACACTGTGGCCTCACCTCTAGAGTCATCCTGCGATGGACAGTGTCCCCAATTTGTATCAGCTGCATAATCACTGCCTGGATTTCTTCCTGCTGGCCCTGGCCAGGGTTGTTCTCCTCAGGCTGAGAAAGCGGACTGTGACCTGCAAGAACAGAAGTGTTCAAGAGACAGCCACTGAGTTTGTAAAGCTGTGTGTGTGTAAGTGTGTGTGAGAGTGTGTGTGTGTGAGTGTGTGTGTGAGTGTGTGAGTGATATTTCCTCTTTCCTTCCTATGAAATAGGGTGAGGGTCAAGCCATGTGTTTAGACTGCCTTTAGTCCACCACTTGTAGACTTGGGGACTTGTAAAGAGTCAATGTCGATAAAGAACTCCCAGATGCTACAGGAATAGAGAAGAAAGGGATAGAAATGTTGGTTGTAGGGGCTGGAGGGATGGTTCAGCTGTTAAGAGCACTGGCTGCTCTTTAGGGGACCTGGGTTCAATTCCCAGCAACCAGATGCGGCTCACAGCCATCTATAACTCCAGTTCCAGGGGATCCAATGCCCTCTTCTGGCTTCCACAGGAACCAGGCACGTGCACACAGTAATGCACAGAGAGGCGAGCGGCCGAAACACTCACACACATAAATTTTGTTGTAAAAATGGCTGTTGATTAGAGGGGGACCTCGGATTCAGGTCCCCAAGACCAGGACTCCTCTGAGACGCACTTAGGTTTTTACACTGCTCAGCCTGGCTCTCAAAGCTTCCTCACTCCAACCCTAAAAGCTCAGGGGGACCAGCTCCAACAAGCTGTAGGAAGAGGTCACGTGCCCTCCCCCAACCAAAGGGAAGCACCGAAGTGGAGCTCCTGAGTAGCAGTCAGCTCATACTCCCTTCGCTTCCCTCCCAGTCTCTCCCTCCCCGTTCTCCCTCTCTGTTTATTTTTTCTACCTTCATCCTCTTAATTTTTCTGTCTTCCTCTTTTTCCTTCTCATTTTTTTAGCTTTCTCTTTCTTGTTTCTTTCCAAGATTTATTTTCTTTTCAATTACGTGCGTGAGTTGGAGGTGGGTTCGAGTCACCCGGTTGGATGCTGGGAACCATCTCCATCCAGTCAACCACAGACCACGGAGCCCTCTCTCTAACCCCTAGAATTTACAAGCGACTTTACCCACTGAGCCATCGCTCAGGACCCCTTGAAGATAGTTTTATGGAAAAATGAACTTGGCTGGGCGAGGAGGCACACGCCTTTAATCCCAGCGCTCAGGGGGCACAGGCAGAAGAATCTATGAATCTGAGGCCAACTTGGTCTACTCAATGGCCGACCAGGGCTACACAATGAGACCCTGTCCAAAAAATCAAAAAATGAAGAAAGAAAGAAAGAAAGAAAGAAAGAAAGAAAGAAAGAAAGAAAGAAAGAGAGAAAAGAAGACAATAATTAAAAAAAAAACTTGGGTAGTGGTGGCACACGCCTTTCATCTCAGTACTGAGGAGAGGCAGGTGGATCTCTAAGTTTGAGGCCAGCCTGGTCTACAGAGAGAATTCCAGGAAAGCCAGGGCTACACAGAGAAACCTTGCCTTGAAAAACCATAATAATAATAATAATAATAACAACGATGATGATGAAAACAATTAAAATAATGAATATTTTAAAATAAATGTGACCTATTTTAGTTGATTTGAAGTTCTTAATTAGTTTCTCGCACCAGTGGCTCAGTGCTAATAGGGACTTCGAACTTTAGTATTGTGAGGTGTAATGGTAAAAGCAAAACGTAGCGGATCCCCAAGTGGCTGTAGCGGGCAGTTGGCTATGAGACCACGCGGCAGATCCCCGAGGGGCTGCAGAGGGCAGCGAGTCCCAGGCAGGGAGCCGCTGGTGGGTGAGACCTCGATGGGCAGTCAGCCGGGTAGGCACACCATGCAGAGTGAGGTTGGACAGCTATGGGAGGGAAGGGGAGGAGGGAAGGGGAAAAGGAGGAAGGGAGGAGAAGTGGGGAGAATGGAGCTGGAGCGAGGCAGTCTTGGGGGAGAAGATCAGCTTGCCTCTGCAGACTGGGGAGGGAGTGGGCGTGGCTTGTCTCTTACCGGGGACAAAGAGATAAATGAGTTTCCCACTGTCTTCTTGCAGTTCATTTTTTTAAAAGAATTTGATTAATTTATGTGTACATGGGGTGGGATGCCTTGGAGGTCAGATGAAAGGGTATCACATTCCCTAGAGCCATAGACAGCTGTGGGACCAACATGTGGATTCTGGGACCAAACCCAGGTCGTCTGGAAGCAGCCAGTGCTCTCACCCACTAGGCCACCTCTCCAGCACCTTAACTTCTAAACAATACACCTAATGTTCAAGTTTATGTTCCCAATAGTGAGAAAAAGCACGTTCTAAGTGAAATATTTATCTTAGCTTGACGCTGACCCTTACCTGCGTTTCTTGGCATAGCTGGAACTGGCCGTCTGCCGGCAAGCTGGGTCATGTACTTCTCAGAAGAAAGAAGTTTGTTTTGCCCACGGTGATCTGTAACAATGTTACTTTGAGAGCTGGATTCTGAACTTCTTTGGGTTTATAAACAGTGCTGTCCTGTGATGTTTGTTGTTTTCCCTGTTGAAATATATACTCCCGGGCAATGGCGTGGGACACGCCTTTAATCCCAGCTCTCAGGAGGCTGAGGCAGGCTTATCTCTATAAATTTGACCTCAGCCTGGTCTGAGTTCCAGAACTGCCAGGGCTACACAGAGAAACCCTGTCTCGAAAAATAAAAAAAAGTCGGGTGGTGGTGGCGCACGCCTTTAATCCTAGCACTCGGGAGGCAGAAGCAGGCAAATCTCTGTGAGTTCGAGGCCAGCCTGGTCTACAAGAGCTAGTTCCAGGACAGCTAGGACTACAGGGAAACCCTGTCTCAGAAAACAAAAGCAAAACAACAACAACAAAAATACATCCTTAGACAGTGTTCCCAGTAAATATTTTGATGTGTTATAATGAATAGCAATGCTTTGATTTTTCCACAAACATGGGTTCATGGGTGGTTAGAGGAAGAAGGTGCTCTTAAATATTTTTCTTTTCTTTTCAATTTTATTTTATACATACAGATGCTTTTCCTGCAGGTATATAAATGTGCACCGGGTGCATTTGGCAGCCCCCTAGGACTGGAGGAGTTACAGATGTTTCTGAGATACCATTTAGATGCTAGGATCGGAACTGCCGAACCATCTCTCCAGTCACTCTAAGGTGTTTTTATATGTTTCTTTTGAATTTTTTTTTTTTTTTTTTTTTTTCGAGACAGGGTTTCACTGTAGCTTTGGAGTCTATCCTGGCACTAGTTCTGTAGACCAGACTGGCCTTGAACTCACAGAGATCTGCCTGCTTCTGCCTCCTGAGTGCTGGGATTAAAGGCATGTGCCACCATTGCCCAGTCTTGTTTTGGTTTTTCGAGACAGGGTTTCTCTGTGTGTTTCCTTGGCTGTTAGTTGATCTGATCTGTAGGCCAGGCTGCCCTTCAACTCACAGAGATCCACCTGCCTCTGCCTCCTGAGAGCTGGGATTAAAGAGGTGTGCCACCACCACCAGTCTCCTTTTTGTGGGGGAGGGAGAAGCAGGGTTTCTCTGTAGCTTTGGAGCCTGTTCTGGAACTTGCTCTGTAGACCAGGCTGGCCTCAAACTACAGAGATCCGCCTACCTTTGTCTCCCAAATACTGGGATTAAAGGTGTGTGCCACCACCACCCGCCCCCTTTTTAAAATAAATTTATTTTTATTTTATGCGCATTGGTGTTTGGCCTGCATACATGTCTGTGTGAGGATGTCAGGTTCCCTGGAACTGGAGTTACAGACAGTTGTAACCCACCAGAGAGAAACAGGAACTGCCATTTCAAGGTCTGCAGATCTTATGGGGCCCGGTGCGCTCCTCCAACTATTCTCAGACGCCGTGGTCTTGACCAAGCCCTTGTCCCGGCCCCGCAGCCTGCGGTATCTGGACAGTGCCAATTACCCGCCAGGCCACCCGAAGCCCAACTTCACAGACGTGAGCCACACACAGATCTCTCTGGGGACTTTCTAGCGCTGTGCATGTGTAGCAGGGAACACCATGGCCCCAAGTGGCTTTCTGCACAATTTAGTGAGAGTGAGCACGTTATTAGGAAATCACGTTTTTTTGTTGTTCGTGTGTGTGTGTGTGTGTGTGTGGTCTTAAGTCTCCAGAAAGTGGCTCCAGGACCGTTTTATTAGCGCTAGATAGAAAAAAAATAACAGGGCAGGCAAGCTATAACTCTTAGCAGCAGCGGGGAGAGGGGGGTTGCAGAAGAGGAAGGAAATCTTTTGAGTTAGGGTCAGCAGTGGCGGTCTAGAGGCAGCTGCAGAAAGGAGCGAACAGGTGTCTTCACCAAAGCAGCGTCAGGGCAAGCAGGCATGCTTGTGGTTTGGATGGATGCTCAAGGAGTCGGAAGAGGGGAGAGCAAAGTTACACCACCTGTTCCTCCTCCTCTCTCCCCCTTCCTCCACCCTTCTTCTCCTCCTCCCCCTCGTCTTCCATCCTCCTTCTCCACCTCCTCTCCGCCTTCTCTCCCTACTACAGGGTCTCCCTAGGCTGCTCTGGCTGTCCTAGGAGCCTAAACCAGGCTGCCTTGGAACTCAACCTGCCTCGGCCTTCCAGATGCTGGGATTAGAAACATAGGCTGGGAGCCAGGTGTGGTGGTGCACACCTTTAATTCCAGCACTCGGGAGGTAGAGCAGATGGAGCTCTGTGAGTTCGAGGCCAGCCTGGTCTACATAGCAAGTTCCAGCGCTGTAGGTACACAGAGAAACCCTGTCTTGTGGGGGCGGGAACACAAAACAAAACAAACAGCAACAACAGGGGAAAAAAAGATGGGCTGGGGAAGTTACCCTTTTGAGTTAAAAAGTTAGGCAGACTTAGCAATGGGAAAAAAATGCCTTCAGTGGTGGTGGAGTTTTTGAGATAGGGTCTCAAGTAGCCTAGGCGGGTCTTGAACTTGCTATGTTGTAGGATCTGGCCTTGAACTCCTGATACGCCTGCCCTCCACCTCCTTAGTCCTGGATTATAGGTGTACACCACCTCTGCCTCCCAAATGCTGGGATTAGAGGCGTGGACCATCCCACCTGGTACATGCAGGGCCAGGGGTCAAACCCAGGATTTGTGTTGCCTGCTAATTTTCCACTGGAGCTTCCAGATAACCCCTGCAGAAGCTGGGAAACCCCATCCGCGCTGCTTCCCCCAGCCCAGACCGCGCTAAAAATCTCTGATCAAGGAATGGCACCCAAAGCCCAGCTTCACACTCCTGGCAGCCGGTGAAACCTGCCTTCCTAACCGGACCAGCCCACCCAAGAGCCTGTCTGGCCTTACCCTCTGGTCATTCTTGAGGGCAGTCCTAGCTCCTGGCTGGCATGTCATCACCCCTCACCTAAGATCTATAAAACCTCCCTGCTTTAGTGTGTGGTGGGAGGGAGCAACTTCTCTGACCTCGTTCTGAGTCCAGTAGACCCACCTGGGAGTGCTTTGTTCTCAGTAAGCCTGTTGCTATACTTGTGACTTGACTTGATTCAACTTTCTGCGCCAGCGGGGAAACTTACTATCTGAAAAGAAGAACATCAGCTGGCACTCTGGTGGGGGAGAATTGTCTGTAATCTGTCAATCATGTTATAAATAAACGCTGATTGGCCAGGCAGGAAATATAGGTGGGAAAATCAAACAGGAAGTAGAAATGATGTAATGAGAGCAGAATTCTGGGAAGGAGGAAGTTGATTCCTCTGATTCCTGCCCAGACCACCGAAGCAGCAGGATGTGATCTGCCCCATTGAAAAAAGATACTGAGCCGCATGGCTAACATAGATCAGAAAAATGGATTAATCAAGATGTGAGAGTTAGCCAGTGAGAGGCTAGAGCTAATGGGCCAATCAGCTTATAATTTATGGAGACCTATGTGTGATTTTCTTTGGGGCTAAACAGTTGTGGGGGACCTGGTGGGAGGACATAAACACAAACAAGCCTGGCCCGTCCATGTTACAGCACTCTGCCAACTGAGCACATCCTCAGCCCCTGTTCCTTTCATACCTACATTCTTGACTTCAAAAACATTAAGATTTATATTGTTTTTAACTGTGTGCGGGTAAGTGCGGGTGCCTGAGGACGCCAGAGGCACAGGACACCTTGGTACTATAGTCATGACATATGCCTATGGGTTTTTTGTTTGTTTGTTTTTTCCCAAGACAGGGTTTCTCTGTAGCTTTGAAGTCTGTCCTGGAGCTAGCTCTTGTAGGCTGGCCTCGAACTCACAGAGATCCGCCTGCCTTTGCCTCCCAAGTGCTGGGATCAAAGGCCAAGTGCTGGGATCAAAGGCGTGAGCCACCACCGCCTGGCTGGCATGTGCCTATGTGCCTGGCTTTTGACGTGTCTAACATTTAGAAATGGTAGAGCAGATCTCCTTTTGTCTGTTTTTCCCATGATCCTCCGGACATGGGGAGGGCTTTAAAGCCACAACATAAATGGTACCACAGTGAGCCAAGCTCTCTTGGGGTACAGATTCTTTCTATAGCACACCTGTGGGGAAATGTCTTGGCACCTTAGTTTTTGACAGAGTGGAGCAACTGACCTATGGCCTAGAGGACATTTCATGGCTGCCAAGACTCAGCTGCAGCCTCCTTGGGCACACTTCTAGCTTCCTCAAGTCCGCATGACTGTCTGTTGGTTAAGACATTTTGTTGTCCCAGGACTGAGAATTTGTTCAGGGACAGGGCGGCCTCAAACTCAGTATGTAGCCAAGAACCTTACGGCCTCCCACAGTGGCTTTGAAGCATTGAAAGCCTGAAGTTCACGGCTTCTAATCCTCGGTTGACAAATGTATATTTTAAGGCTTACAAATTGGTTTTTCTTTTCAAATGAAGTTATTTAAAACTCATATGAGGTAGGGGCCAGAGAGAGGGCTCAGAGGTTAAGAGCACTGGCTGCTCTTCCAGAGGACCTGAGTTCAATTCACAGCACCCACATGATGGCTCACAGTCTTTGTAACCCCAGTTACAGGGAATCCAGTGCCCCCTTATGACCTCTAGAGACACTGCAGGTGTAGGCAAAACACCCATACGCATAAAATGAAAAAAAAACAAACTTTTTAAAAAATAAATCAATCTTTTAAAAATCATATAAAAATACAATTTGATTGGGCTACATCAAAAAACAAAAACTTGCCAGATGGTGGTGGTACACACACCTTTAATCCCAGCACTCAGGAGGCAGAGACAGGCAGATCTCTGTGAGTTCGAGGTCAGTCTACAAGGTGAGTTTCAGGAAAGGCTCCAAAGCTACACAGAGAAATCTTGTCTCGAAAAACAAAACAAAACAAACAAACAAACAAAAACCCCACAACTCATACAAGGTAACAAAAACCTTCCCAGTATCCAATATTGGATTTGAGAATACAAATTGAATATCACAAACACAGCCATCATAACTGACTCACGACCTGTTTGTGAACCTAACTCACAGCCTGTTTGTGAACCAGTAGCCAGAGTGAGGTGAGATAAACACCATCTTACAGCCAACACTAAAGCCTGGGGTACCCCATTCTCTATTTCCTGGTACCCCTTTCAGCTCCCTACAGGAGAGTTTAGCTTGCATCTGGATGCTCAAACTGAGCACTCTGAGTTTGTAAACAGTCAAGGCTCTGAGATGAGCCCCTACCCGCTTCAAAAGTATAACTTGCAGTGTTTATAGACAGTTCTCTGGGCTGCTGTTCATTACTAGTGATTCATCTTTTGTTTACATATTATATATTTATTTGTTTAATTTTATGTGTTTGTTTGGCCTCTGTATACTCAGGAGCCATGAAGGTCAGCAGAGTCATCAGACACCCTGGGCCTGGAGTTACAAGTGGTTGTGAGCTGCCATGTGGGTGCTGGGAAGGAATTGAACCTGGGTCTTCTGCAAGAGCAGCCGGTTCTTATCACTACTGAATCATCTTTCCAGCACCATTTTTTTTTTTTTTTGGACAAGGTGTCACACTGTGTAGCCATGGCTGTCTTGGGAATTGCCATATAGACCAAGACAGCCTTGAATTCACAGAGATCCGCCTGCCTCGGATCCCTGAGTGCTAGGGTTAAAGTTATACACTACCACAGCTGGCTTCATTTAGCTTTCCTTTTCTTTTTTCTTTCTTTCTTTTTTGTTTGTTTTGTTTTGTTTTTGTTTTTATTACCAGGTTTCTCTGTGTAATAGTCCTGGCTGTCCTGGAACTTGCTTTGTAGACCAGGCTGAGCTCCAACTCACAGAGATCCGCCTGCCTCACCTCCTGAATGCTAAGATTAAAGGCCACTACTGCCCGACTGGTTTTCTTTCTTTTTTAGACAAACCCTGTGTAAAGAGCCAACTTTCAATAGATCACAGCAAGGGAGCTGCTCTGCTAGGTAAGAAACCCTGACCCAAAGCCGGAGGTAGTGGTGTACATCTTTAATTCCAGCACTGGGGAGGCAGAAGCAGACAGATTTCCATGAGTTCAAGGCCAGCCTGGTCTATAAAGTGAGTTCCAGGACAGGCTCCAAAGCTGCAGAGAAACCCTGTTTCGGAAAAAAAAAAAAAAAAAAAAGAAACCCTGACCCAGAAGTAGATCATCTAAAAATGGTTTAGTGCCAGGTTCCACACCAACAAGTATTAACTGAAGGACAAGAGGGCGGTCCTCTTTCTATCTCAGCTTGTTTCTCTTTTCTGTTGTTTGTTTGTTTGTTTGGTTTTGGTTTTTGTTTCTGTGTTAACAGTTCTGGCTGTCCTGGATCTTGCTTTGTAGACCATGCTGACCTCGAACTCACTGAGATCTGCCTGCTTCTGCCTCCTAAGTGCTGGGACTAAAGGAGCGCGCCACCACTGCCTAGCTTGCTTTTTCTTAATGCATTTATTTTTCTCTTTAAATAACCTAACTAACTAGACTGTCTGGCCGGCAAGCCCCAGGGCTCTTCCTGTCCTCAGAGGCAGGATACAAGCATATGCTGCCTCCACACCTGGCTTTTTACAGATCCAAATTGAGGTCGTCATGGTTGCACAGACCATACTTCCCAGCGGAGCATGGTGGTAAAGGGATGTAATTGTAGTAGTTAGAGAGTTGAGGCAGGAGGATTGCCACAAGTATGAGTCCAGCCTAAGCTACAAAGTAAGTTCCAGGCCAGTGGGACTCTGTCTCTAAATAAATACAATAAATCCATACATAAATAACTAGCAGCCGGGCGGTGGTGGCACACGCCTTTAATCCCAGCACTCGGGAGGCAGAGGCAGGTGGATCTCTGTGAGTTCAAGACCAGCCTGGTCTACAAGAGCTAGTTCCAGGACAGGCTCCAAGACCACAGAGAAACCCTGTCTCGAAAAACCAAATAAATAAATAAATAACAAGCAAAGTAGATTAGGAGTGTGGAGGAGTTTCCCAGGAAGCAATGAGATGGAATTGTCTCACTGTATGGCCAGTGAGGATGGTGCTGTGGAATTTGAGTTACTACGTGTTACATTATTTTGTGCTGTGGAACATTTGTTTATTGATGCAAAGATGTGTTGCCTTTGTTGATGCTGCATTTGTTTAACTCTGTGAAGCTGTGTTACTTTGCTTGTCTAAAACCTGATTGGTCCAATGAAAAGCTGAACGGCCAGTAGCTAGGCAGGAGAAAGGACAGGTGGGGCTGGCAGGAAGGCAGAGAGAATAAAGAGGAGGAGAACTCTGGGAGAGGTCTAGGAGAGAGAGAAGGAGGAGAATTCTGAAGGTCAGCCACCTAGCTATACTGTAAGTCACGGAGTAAGAAGAAAAAAAGGAATATAGAAATAGAGAAAGAGAAAAGCCCAGAGGCAAAAGGTAAACAGGATAATTTAAGTTAAAAAAAAAAAAAAAACTGACTAGAAATAAACCAAGCTAAGACCGGGCTGGGTGCGGGTCCCTAAAGAGTAAAAGAGTAAAATAAGAACAATTCCAGGACTGGGGTCAGCTGACCTGGTTTATTATCCTATAAACGTAAGCAGCAGTAGTTTAATACCTTGAGCATTATTTGTTGCTGTCTTGGTTTTCTTATGAAAATCTGGATGCTAAAAGATCCCCCTTTGGTGGGTTAGAAGTTTTAAATGTTGTAAAACATCACGAAGAACGTTCTACGGTACTGGCAGCAGAGGCCATGTTTTTTTTTTTTTAAATATTTATTTATTATGTATACAATATTTTGTCTACATGTATTCCTGCAGGCCAGAAGAGGGCACCAGACCCCATTACAGATGGTTGTGAGCCACCATGTGGTTGCTGGGAATTGAACTCAGGACCTTTGGAAGAGCAGGCAATGCTCTTAACCTCTGAGCCATCTCTCCAGCCCCAGAGGCCATGTTTTTAGGAAATGAAATTAATTCTTTAATTGAGCAAACATATATTGCCTTCTGAATCAGCCATTATAAATGATGAAAGTTCCCGGCCTGCCAGTGTGGCTTTCGAAAGAGTTAGTCTCAGATGAGAACGACAGCTTAGAGGCTTGATATTCGGGAATACATTAAATGAAAAATAAAGTTATAAAAGTCAGCTTGAATACATTTCTCATATGCTATCTATAATTTTATGTTTATTCAAAATCAGTGCCATGTCTGATATGCTGACATATAAAATTTAATTTAAAAAGCAACTCTTTTAATCTTAACTATTAATTAAAATGTATGTAGGTAACAGGTATTATGTGTTGATGGAGGAGGGTCATTTGTCTATCTGTTGCTTTCATTGGTTAATTAATAAAGAAACTGCCTTGGCCCTGATAGGACAGAAAATTAGGTAGGCAGAGTAGACAGAACAGAATGCTGGGAGAAAGAAGGCAGTGAAGACACACGCTATAGCTCTCCTCTCCAAGATGGACGCAGGTTAAGATCCTTCCTGGTAAGGCACCACCTCATGGTGCTACACTCATTATTAGAAATGAGTTAATCAAGATCCGAGAGTTAGCCAGTAAGAGGCTAGAGCTAATGGGCCAAGCAGTGTTTAAAAGAATATAGTTTGTGTGTTGTTATTTCGGGTAAAGCCATGCGGGAGCCAGGTGGCGGGATGCTCCGCACTACAATGTGTTAGGTCAGGATTGATAAAGCAGATGTAGAAATAAAAGAGGAAGCCAGTTGTCACTTATTCAGAACAAGGAAGGAAGCTGTCTCTCCATGTAGAGTCGGTGCCCTGGGGCTCAGGGGCAGAAGGGGTAACTTTTGGGAGAAAAATTTTATTGGTGGGTGTGTTCCTGGTTGTTCCAAGGCCCAGTGATCACAGTGGATGTTCTCATTACTATGTTGGCTTTCTTAGTAGGTAGGTGTTCTATATGTTTTTTTGTTTTGTTTTGATTTGATTTTTCGAGACAGGGTTTCTCCGTAGCTTTTTGGTTCCTGTCCTGGAACTAGCTCTGTAGACCAGGCTGGCCTCGAACTCACAGAGATCTGCCTGCCTCTGCCTCCCGCGTGCTGGGCGCCACCACCGCCCGGTGTTCTGTATGTTTTTAAGGGTTTCTCTGTTCCTGGCTGTCCTGGAACTAGTTCTGTAGATCAGGCTGGCCTTCAACTCAGAGATCCACCTGTCTCTGCCTCCTGAGTGCTGGGATCTAGAGGTGTGCGCCAGCACCACCCAGCAGAGGTGTTTTTATCAGAAATGCTGAGGTGGGAGTTTTTCAGCTCCTTTGAAGTTCACTGTTTTAGGTCATTAATCTGTCATTAAGTCTAGTGTTGTCTGAGACAGGGTCTCGAGTAAGTAGCCCAAGCTGGCCTCCAACTTGTTAGATGGCTATGTTGATTGGTTTTGGTTTTTTTGTTTTTTTGATCAACTTGACACAAGCTAGAGCCACCTGGGAAGAGGGCCCTCAATTGAGGCATTGCCTCCAGCAGTGAACTGTGTGTACAACTGGGACCTTTTTTTAATTAATGAAGTTTGTGCAATCTTTGTGATTGTATAATCAACCGGTCTGATAACTTTTTGAAGTACAAAAACCCACCCGATCCGGTGACAGTAAGCGACGAAGCCACTTCCCTCCTTCCAGGTTTTCCCCACGACGGACACATTTACAGGTAACACAACCAGCTTCCAGGCGATGTGAAGCCTGTGGAACTTGGTTTGCTATAGCGGGTTGATCCGTGAACCGCAATGGTTGAAAAGAAAAAAAATTTTTCCTTTTAATTTCTCTTTTGTTCTTTTTGTTGTTTTTCTTCCTTTGGGCTACAATTCCTATCCATCCACCACACAACCGTTTGGGGAGGCGAGGCTCGTTAATCCTGTGAGCGTGAGCCGTCCTGGGGCGGCCGAGCATCTCTTGGCCTAGACGGGGCTTGCTCTTCCGTTCCATAGGATGACGCTAGCATGGGTGGCGCGCACTGCGGCCCGCCGGGGCGGAGGGAGGCGGCCTCGGCGGACGCAGCAGGCGAGGCCCCGGCCTAGGGCCTAGAACGCGGCGGGGGGCGGGGCGTCCCGCGCGGCCTTCCCAGCGTGCCCCGCGCGGGGGTGGGGGACTCTTATCTTGAAGGACCGGGTGACTCAGCCGCGTGGCCCGGGCGGGGGGCGGGGACGCGCGGTGGCCGGAGCTCAGCGGGAACCGGCGGCGGCGGCTGCTCGCTTGCGTCCCGGGTGGCTTCGGGGCTCCGGGGCCGAGAGCGCGGCGTCGGGGGACCGGTGAGTGGCGGGCCGGGCCTGGCGGGCGGGCGGCGCGGGCTGAGGATGGCGGCGGGCGCGGAGCAGCGGCCTTGGGGCCCCGAGCGGGCTCCTCCCCGGCCTGAGAAAGGACCCGGGGCGGGCGAGTGGCCCGGCCTCGAGTGGAGCCCGGGCTGGGGAAGGTTGGTCACGCTTCCCACGGGACTCTGGACCCTTCCGTCGGGGCCTGTTGTCCCTCTGTCGTCATCCCAGGCCGAGTGCAGAACCGGTAGTTTTCTTGCCAGTAACGAGAACTTTTATTTTTTTAGAGCAGACAGAGTCTCAGGCTTGTGCCGTCAAAAAAAGTTCCCTTTCGTGGGCATTTGTCATTCTTTCTGAACATTCCTGGGTTGGGCGCCGATTTACTATTTGGAATTGAATCTCATCCTATAAATGAGAATTGAGCAAACGAACAAGACAAATAAGGAACTCTTTGGCCTGCTTAAGAAGATGCATTTGTAAGTGCTTTCACGGTGCCCAGTTGCTGATAAGTCATTATTTACCAGGAAGTTTGATATATTTTTATCTTTTTAATGGTCTCCCAAAGTGTTGGAATAATACTAGTTGTGGTGAATCTCTTTTTATTGATTTTTATTGAGCTCTATATTTTTCTCTGCTTCCCTCCCTAGTTGTGGTAAATCTTGAATTAGAACGTCAACCCCACTCCTAAAGAACAAAAACAAACCCTAAGTAGCAGGTCTCAAACGTGCTTGCCCCCGTTAAAGGTTGCAGGGCTCCACACGACTCGGCTCTCAGAAACTGATTCGAGACATCTGGGTGGGCCCTGAGTCGGCAGTGTGAGCAGGCTTGGGCGGCACTGGTAAGCCCGGACCAGACCTTGGGAAACCAGAATTAGCTTGACCTGAGAATAGTAAAAGACTGTCCAGTGCCTTTCCCTTTTTGTTGACTTACTCGTCTCGTGCCTAACCAGACAGGAGTCGAGAAGTCCTGACTCCGGAAGGCAGTGTGAGAAGGGATAGTATTTTCTGGAACCCTGACATCAGGGTAGGAAATGGCTTTCATACATATCCTGTTATTGCCTTGGTAGGAGAAAGATCACTTGTATCTGGCTAACTTGCCCTGTTTCTTTCTGGAGCCCGTTGCTAGGAGCATCAGAGCATGAGCTGTGCCCTTAGGTCGAGTCTCCCTCCCCAGCTGTCTACACCCCACAGTACCAGCTCCGCAAAGTTCCCATAGCCTGTCGGTCTTGGGTTCTCTGGGATGTACACCAGCAGATGGGCGTTTGGTTCTTCACTTTCTGAATGTCTGAGTAATGCCTATCTTATGCAAAACACTGAGGCCATTTTCTGAGCAGTATCCCAAATGTGGCCCAGATTTCCCTTGCTCTCCGGCAGAAATGAGGGTTGGATTACCTCCACATGTGCCGAAAGGTGTTTTCTACTTCTGATTGCCCCTTCAAATAGGCTCCACAGGTGGCCTTAAAATAAAGTAGCCGTAGTTTTTTGGCATTTTTCTTGGCTTTGGTGTCTTTTTGGATGTCTGGCTTCACTTACTGATGGGTTGTTGATGATGACAACGGCGACATGCAAAATGTCGAGCTGTAGTGCTGATCATCTTCTCGCATCTGCCCAGATCTGACCTCCCTAGCCTCTGTAGCTAATGGAGTGGGAAATGGAAGAGAACTGTTGGAGTGTTCAGTGATTTAAGTCGGAAGCTCAGTCACTGGAATGTGAAACGTAAAGGACTGAGGGACCCTGTTATAAATGGACCTCATACCGTCCTCATCTCTCAGGGAAGTAACCCGAGATAGAGGTAGTGCCTGCTCCGCTGTGTGTGAGGCACTAGGTTTGGTCCGCAACACGAAAGGCTGAGTGAGAGATGAGATGGTGGTTCCTAGCCTGCTCTTCTTCCTTCTTAATTATCTTTTTAGCTGCTTCGAAAGGGAAAGGGTGCAAAGAAGAAAAAAAGTGAAGACAGTGGAGAGACTTTCCCATGACCACAAAGCCAGTGTTATCCGGGACCCTGGGGAATGTGTTCTGACTGTTCGTGAGGGATAAAAGTGCCAAGAGCACTCAGTCGCTAGGTCAGGGGCTGGAGAAGAGTAGCCAAAGGGCGAGGGAGAGCAAGCGGGCAAAGCCAGCTCACTGTTTGAAAACATTGGCTTTAGGGAAGAATTAATAGAAATGGGCGTTGAGCATTTGTGAGTGCGGCAGTGTCCAGAGCGTCTGCAGTTGTGTTGGCTGCTGTTGTCACTGTCAGGTATTAGGTTGGGGTTTGCTTGTATGTCTACCAGGTGTGGCATTATATACCTTTAACTCATGCTGTGCCCTCAAGATGAGGTTGTTAAATCCCTTGGGATGTAGGTGCTGGGAACGGAATCATGTCTACAAGAGGCTCTTGACTACTGAGCCATCTCTTCAGCCCATTTTGTTTTCTGAGAAAGAGTCTTGTGTAGTTCACACTAGTTTAAAAAAAAAAAAAAGATGGAGACCGGGCAGTGGTGGCCTTTAATCCTAGTTGTCAGGAGGTGGAGGCAGGAGCATCTCCGAAGTTGAAGGCCAGACTGGTCTACAGAGTGAGTTCCAGGACAGCCAGGGCAGTTACACAGAGAAATCCTGTATCAAGAGACTTAAAAAAGGGGGGGTGGGTTGGTGGTGGTGGAGAATTTTGCCAATTGGACATTCGGTGTTGGAATTTTCTTTATTATAGTTGTGATTAAGTTACTAGAACTTAAGCCGGGCAGGGTGGCAAATATCATCTTAGCACTCGGGAGGCAGAGGCCACCCTAGTGAGTGAGTTCCAGGACAGCCAGGGCTACAGAGAGAAACCCTGCCTCAAAAAAAAGAAAAAAAAAAAAAAAGCCCTAGGATTTTTAAGACTATTTTCTGTTTTATTTTGAATTGTATATTCATCCAAAAATTTAATCTTTGCCATAACTACTGATCTTCCAAGTTTGTGATGCTAGTCTTATTTGTGTTCCCAAGACAGGTTGGGGGGCTGGGGACATGTCTCAGTAAAGTGCCTGTTGTACAAGCATGAGGGCTGAGTTCAGATCCCTGGGACCATGGAAAGCCAAGTGCGGCACTGAGAGGTGGAGACAGCAAGACCAAGGCACGCTAACCAGCCAGGCTAGTCCGCTGGTGAGCTGCGGTTTAGTGAGAGCCTGTCTTCAAATACAAGGTGGAGTGTGTTAGAGCAAGACACCAGATGTCAACCTCTGGCCCCCACAAACATACATGGACATGTATACCCATGCACACACAAAAAGATACAGCTTGGGTGTCCCATATACAGAATACTGTGTAGCAGAATTCAGATGGTTTTGAATTTGGAAGTATTTGCATATTTGGAGGTAGGACTTATGTCATGAAATTCATTTGTTTTATATACACATGGTCTAAAGGTATTTTGTGATGTTTTTAATACTTTTGTGTATGAAACAACTTTATAGTGTATAATTTTCTACTTGTGGTTTCATATCTAAGATGAAAGTTTGGGGGTTTTGAAGCATTTCAGATTTCTGAGTTTTAGAATTTACCATATTTCCCAGACATGTAATTTATTAGTATTTTCAGTTTTATTTCTGTGCATTTGTGTGTATGTACAGGCATAGGTGTATGTTCATGTGTGCACATGCATGTGGAGGCCGTAAGACAGCCTTGGATGGTAGTCAGGACTAGCTCTTCACTTAATGCGCCTTTAGAAGATTTCTCATTGAGGGATTTACGTATCTCACTCCATCCTTAGGAAGTACAGTCTTGTGGTTTTTACTGCAATCATAGATTGTGTAACCATTATCTACCATTTTTTCTTGATGAATTTTAGAACTCCTATAGATTTTCTTCATCTGTTTTTATTTGTTTTTGTTTTTTTGGGACAGGGTTTCTCTGTGGTTTTGGAGCCTGTCCTGGAACTAGCTCTTGTAGACCAGGCTGGTCTTGAACTCACAGAGATCCACCTGCCCCTGCCTCCCGAGTGCTGGGATTAAAGGCGTGCGCCCCCACAGCCTGGCTGGGAGAACAACTTGCAAGAGTCAGTTCTTTCTTTCCTCTCTGGGGTTCTGGGACCAGACTCAGGTTGTTAGCTTGGGCAAGTAGTGCCTTTACCTGCTGACTCTGTAATTGGTAGATTATCAAATTATAAGTTTATAGAACCTAGGCTTTGGGCCTGCTAATGTTACGTCAGTTCTCTATCATTGACAGCACCGCCTCATATATCCCCCCCCCCCCCCCCCCCCGTTTAGGCTTTATTCTCTGAGACAGCCTGGGACACAGTGGGACAACACCCTGGCACGTTTTCTTTCTCTCTAATTTCTCCCCTTTTCTATATATTCTTTGGGATTGAGGAAGTATTTGTCAAGAACATTTTGTCGTTTTTGGTTCTTTTCCAGTATGCTTGTTAAAACTGTTGACCTTTAACTTGACTTAAGCTTGCCTGTGTTGTGTTTTGTCATTCAGTTGAAGATAGTTCTCCTGTTTTTTCCTCTTGTGATAGGGTTTCTCTGTGTAGCCCTGGCGGTACTGGAACTCCCTCTGTAGACCAGGCTGGCCTCGAACTCAAGACATCTGCCTGCCTCAGCCTCCCCAGCCTGGGATTAAAGGCATGAGCCACTCCTGTGTCCTGTTGGGATTTCCTTTCCTTTTTAACCCGGATAACTCTGAAGTGTGTCGCTTTTTTTTCTAACACTTGAGACCTTGGTTTGTGTTGCTGATTACTGTGACCCTGTACTTGGAGAGCATAGCTGTAGTGTCAGCCCATTTAAATGTATGAGGCCATGTTGCCTAATCATGTTCAGCTCTAGCCAAGTCTCCAAGAATGCTTGAAAACGATGCTCTGCAGTCTTGGGTGCAGTTGTGTCAGAACTGATGATGTTTGTCAGACTTTCTGTATCCAGAGCAGCAGGATGTTGTTGACTTGTGCCAAGTTTATAAGTGGCTTTAGTAGAACACAGCCATGTTTACTCATTTGTGATTGCTGATGGCTCTTTGCACTGTAGTAGTGTGGCCTACAAAACCTAGAATGTTTACTGTCTCGTTTCTTACCAGAAGAGCTTACCATTCCTGTTGGAATTCTTACTTCAGGCTCCCTGCTGAAAACTTTGCCTACCAGGAAAGGACCCTATAAATATATCAGTGAGCCCTTTCCAGTCTCCCACAGCACCATGAGGCTGACATGTTTGCTTGACGTCGCCACTTCGTAGCTGTTGTTTTCTGCTTGGCTTTATATACAGCCTCTTGGCAATTGTTTCTAAAGTGTCTGCTTTCTGAAGAGGAAAATGTTAAGAATCAGGCTTGCTTCAGTTTTCCTCATCAGCCTAGAGGACTGAGTGTGTGTGTGTGTGTGTGTGTGTGTGTGTGTGTGTGTGTGTGTGAGGGATTGTGGGCTGCTTGTGGGGAGAAGTGACATGGTAAGCTTTATAGCCAATATGCTTTAAGGGTGGTGTAAGAATTAGAAGGTGAGGGGACTGGAGAGAGGGCTCAGCAGTTAAGAGCACTGGCTGCTCATCCAGAGGACTCTGGTTCAATTCTCAGCACCCACACGGTAGCTCACAACTGTCTGTAATTCCAGTTCCAGGGACTCCAACACCTTCTCATACAAAGTATATATAGGCAAAACACCAGTACACATAATAAAAAGTCGATCTTAAAAAAAAATTGGAGAAAGGGAAGGTAAAAATGAGAACTTAAGTAGCACAAGTCAAAATTTACTTGTTTTATTAACTTATTTAAATTATGTGTACTTTTTGTGTGGCTATGTACATGTAAGTGCAGGTGCCTATGGGTGCCTGAAGAGGGCATTAGATCCCCTGTAGCTAGAATTAAGAAGTGAGCCACTCCGTGTGGGTGCTGTGAACCAAACTCAGAGCCTCTGTAGGACTGGTATGCGTTCTTAACTGTGCGTCTCTCCAGCGCCGTTTTTTTTTTTGCTGTTTTTTTTTTTTTCTCCCCGAGACAGGGTTTCTCTAGCTTTGGAGCCTGTCCTGGAACTCCCTTTGTAGCCCAGGCTGGCCTCGAACTCGCAGAGATCCGGCTGCCTCTGCCTCCCGAGTGCTGGGATTAAAGGTGTGCGGCCACCACCGCCCGGCTGCTGTTATTTTTATATAGTCTGAAAAATTCATTTGTGTATGTGATGTCTCTTGGTCACATTCACTCCCATTCTTTCCCTCCCACTCCCCCAGTCCCTTCCAACTTCATGCCTTCAAGTTTAGATACGCTGCCCATGGGATCATCCACTGGGCATGGGCATCCTGCCTGTGGCCACCTCCTACTTCATGCTAGAATTCTCAACTTACTTGATCTTGTGTAGGTGACCATAGCTGCTAGGGTTCATGTGTGCAGCAGTCATGTCTGGCTGAGGACATGTGTGTTTCATAATGACCCTCACCTTCCAGTTCTCCTATTCTCTCCACCCCTTCTTCTGAGATGTTTGCTCATCCTTAGGGTGGCGGTTGATATAGAGGTCTTCTCTCCAGCCAAGCACTAGCTGTTGTGTGTTCTGCACTTTGAGTGGTTCTGAGCATCTGTGCTGGCCACCACTCACTTTAGTATGGCTTTAGGTTGTGATTTTTGGATGTTTAATTGTTGCAGGCATGCATATGCCATTTTTTTAAAAAAAAATATTGGTAGAGCTGGGCGGATTAATTCCAGCACTTGGGATGCAGAGTCAGGCGGCTGGGTCTGCATAAGTGAGTTCCAGGATAGCCAGGGCCACACAGAAAAACCCAAATAATAACCAGAGGCAGACTTTGAGCTATTGAATTCCTTTTGCCACCTCATCGTTTATGGCACGAGTGACACCAAATTATGCTCCACCACTTAGTATGTAGAGATCATAGTGCATAGCCAGGCGGCACATGATTTTAATCTCAGCTCTCAGGAGGCAGATCTGAGCTCAAGAACAGCCAGTGCTAGGAAGAGAGACCTTTGTAGTGGCGCCTTGTCTCAAAACAAAACAAAAAATGTTTCCTGTAGCAGCTTCACCAATTTGTAGTGATTGGTCAAAGCCATCTAGATCCACTGATGTCACAGATGTCTTTAACCAACCATTACAAACCCCAGAAGTCCCTGGGAGCCAGTTTCATGATTTCTAAATCATACGCATTCCTTGTCTTCCAGGCTTCCTCTCTAAGAATGAATGTTCACCAGGGCAGTGATGGCGACAGGTTATTGCAGCCAGAGCTCAGCTGCCTAGGAGATGAGACCTTAGCTGCCACTCAAGAGAAAGAAAGCAGCAGCTTGGTGTCCTCTGGACTTCATATTGTCACTTATCCCCTAGCTGCCAGGAGTGAAGGTACAGCGATGGGGGTTTTCTCGCACCCAAACATCTGCCCAGGAGGAGTGCAGATTCTTAACCTGAGCATATATAGAGTCAGTTCATTGGCTTGGCTTACATTTCACAGTGGATTCAGCTGACATTCAGCCTCGCCCATCCACCTGCATAAGTGTGTAAGACAAACAGCTGGGAGTTTGGAGTCAGGAGGCACATTGACCTTGCTGTGGTCCATGTCAGCTGTAATATGAGACCCTCACTCCCTGAGAGTTCTGTTTGTAAAGGAGTGAACAGAGTTGTCCATGGTCGTCCTCCCTTAGAGGGCTCTGGATCAGTGTGGATGGCGGGACAGTTCCTGATAAGCTGTTGTGGGTGGGCTTCCATGGAGTCTTTAACTGTGGCTGACAGGCCTGTGTCAGTGTAGACTGTGCTCTTGAACTCAGCAGCCTTCCTGCCTCTGCCTCCTGAGGACTACAGTGACGGGCATATGCTATCGTACCTCACTCTCAGGTAACCTTGATAACTTTTTGTTTCTTTCTTAAGCTGGAACTTGGTTTATTTGTATTGTTGTTTGGTTGTTTTGGTGGGGTTTTGTTTCTTTTCTTGTTGGTAGTCTCCTCCTCTCCGCACCCCCAGATGGGTTTTTTGCTGTGTAGCCCTGACTGTCCTGGAACTCGCTCTGTGGACCAGGCTGGTCTTGAACTCAGAGATCCGCCTGTCTCTGTCTACTGAGTGCTAGGATTAAAATCATGTGCAACCACACCTGATTCAATTGGCTAATTTTTAACTGGCTGGACTTTTTATCTTATTTTTCAGCCTATAACTTTAAAAAGGTAACCACCATTTACTGAGTACAAATGCATACAAATTTTTACATATATATTTTAATTTATTTTCATTATTTTGTATGGGTGCTTTGCCTATATGCATGTCTGGAACCACATGCATATTGGGTGCTCATGGAGGCCAGAAAAGGGCATCAGATCACCTAGAACTGAAGTTTCAGATGGTTGGGAACCACCTTGTGGGTTCTGGAAATTAAACCCAGGTCTTCTGGAAGAGTAGGCAATGCTCTTAGTCACTACTGAGCCATCTATCCAGCTCATAGTATATTCGTTAGAGCAGAGGTTACAAAATGGTCCAATTGCAGGCGAATCTCTGTGAGTTCAAGTCCAGCCTGGTCTACAAGAGCTAGTCCAGGACAGGCTCCAAAACCACAGAGAAACCCTGTCTCGAAAAACCAAAAAAAATAAAAAAGGTCCAATTTGGCTAGAGCCATTTTCGTTAAGATTTTAGGGTTTTGTTTTTGTTCTGGGGGGTGGCTGTTGTGCTTTTGTTTTTTGTGACAGGGTCTCCGGTAGCCCAGGCTGGCCTCAGACTTGTTAGGTAGCTAACCTTGAACTTCAGATTACCCTGCTTGGATCCAATTTGCCAGTGCTGAAGTAGTGCTGTGGTCACACACGGGACTTTTTTTTTTTTGTTTTGTTTTTTGTTTTTTTTTTTTTTCGAGACAGGGTTTCTCTGTGGTTTTGGAGCCTGTCCTGGAACTAGCTCTGTAGACCAGGCTGGTCTCGAACTCACAGAGATCCGCCTGCCTCTGCCTCCCGAGTGCTGGGATTAAAGGCGTGCGCCACCACCGCCCGGCCACACACAGGACTTTAAGCATGTTAAGCAAATACTCCGCTGACTGGGGAAGAGCTCCTTGTTAATAAAGTTTTATGTGTGTTGTGGCATGCACAGGCAATTGGAGGGCAACTTTATGGTGTTCTCTCTTCCCACCTTTACGTGGGTTCTGAGTTTGAAGTTTGAAGGTGTACTGTTTGGGGGCCCACTGGAGACGGCCTGTCCGCTTTGTCACGGTACTCTTGGTGTTTACATGCTGGTCTTCAAGACCATGTAAAACACTTGTGTCACTTGGCAGCACTGGGGAAGGAACAGCAAGGATCAGAAGGTCATTGTCATCCTCAGCTTGTAGCTTTAGTTCAAGGGTAGCCTAGGCTTTACAAGACCTTGTCTCAGAAGTAGAGGAGATTTTTAAATAAATAATTTAAAGAAAAATAGCTTTTTGGTGATAGGACAAAAAAATGAGATTCCAAGAGTAAATCCTGGCCTGGAGAGATGGCTCAGTGGGTTAAGAGCACTGACTGCTCTTCCAGAGGACCCGGGTTCAATTCCCAGCACCCACATGGCAGCTCACAACTGTCTGTAGTTCCAGTTCCAGAGGACGTGACACCCATGGCAAAACACCAGTGCACATAAAATTAAAAAAATAAATAAAGAGTAAATCCTAATGCCAGTTCGCACTGGGGCTTTGCAGCTGACAGCAAGGTCTGGGAGACCCAATGCTGATACGGGTGGGGCCAAAAAATGCAGTAAGAATGCTTTGTTCTGGGAAGAGAAAGACTTTCATTTTTTTTTCTTTTCTTTTTTTTTCCCCCCGAGACAGGGTTTCTCTGTAGCTTTGGAGCCTGTCCTGGAACTAGCTCTTGTAGACCAGGCGCCTCGAACTCACAGAGATCCGCCTGCTTCTGCCTCCCAAGTGCTGGGATTAAAGGCTTTCGCCTCCACCGCCTGGCTAAGACTTTCATTCTTTCTGGCAGCAAATTAAAAAACAAAAAAGCAGCCCTGAAGTCTGAAAATTGAGTTTTAGCACACAGTAGTTCCTAGAATGCAGATACCAGATACCAGTGCTCGGGCTGCAGCTGAGTCTAGAGTAAACAGCACAGGAACCTGGCAGGCACGAGGCGCTGGCACACAGACCCAGCCCTGTGTGACCGAGTGTGATGGCACTTGCCCTGACCCCAGCACTCAGGTGGAGGGAGGAGGACTGGAAATCAAAGGCTAGATTCAGCTACAGAGAGTTTAAGGCTAGCTTAGATTACACGAGATCCTGTCTCAAAGACAGAAAGTACTAGGCTAAGAATGCTTCCTGCTCTTTCAGATGACTTGAGTTGGGTTCCCAGCACTCAGGTTGGGTGGCTCATAAGCACCTGAAACTCCAGCTCGAGGATCTGACTTCATCATCTGGCCTCCTTGGGCACTTGAACACATTCACACTCAATCCATAAACACAAAACCTCAAATAAGAGAGCAAGGGGATGTAAATATTACTTAGAGGTGGAAATGAAACAGAAATATGTACCAGACTTCTTAGGGGTACCAACCAGCTTCTAAATCAATACTTAATGCACCAGTACTTGATATTGTAAATGCCTGGCCTTATTTTAGCTCTTATTTGATTGGCATTTTTTTTTTTTTGGTTTTTCGAGACAGGGTTTCTCTGTGGTTTTGGAGCCTGTCCTGGAACTAGCTCTGTAGACCAGGCTGGTCTCGAACTCACAGAGATCCGCCTGCCTCTGCCTCCTGAGTGCTGGGATTAAAGGCGTGCGCCACCACCGCCCGGCTTTAGCTCTTATTTGAGTCTGTTTCTCTGTCTTGCCTCGGGCTTTTTCCCTTCCTTCTGTGTACCTTTCACTGCTGCTCACTTCTGGCTGGCAGTGCCTGGCTTCTGGCCCTGGATGTGTCCTTCCTACCTTGTTCTCTTTTCTCTCACTTCTCTGCCCACCAGACCCACCTATCCCTCTCACGCTTACCTGTTTAACTTTTTATTAGACCAATCAGGTTCTTTAAGCAGGCAAGGTGAAACAGCAGCACATCTTTATGTAATTAAACAAATGCCGCACAAACAAATGTAACACATCTTTGCCTTGTTAAAGTGATATTCCGCAGAAGTAGGAAGTGGTTATTTCTGAACACCAGCTTTTGGGGATTGGCAGGAGAATGCTAGGCCACCACATAAGCCCTGCTCTTTGGTCCAGTCTTCCACTGCTAACTGCACTTAGTTTACTCTGGGATTTCAATCGCTTTAAAGTGTGGGCATTTCTGCCTTTAATCTCTGCCAACTGCATATCACACACATGCAGTAAGTGTAAGGCTCTAGTTTTGTGAGCAGTGGTGGTGGTTTGTTTTACTGGTTTGGGTTTTTTTTTTTTTTTTTTTTCGAGACAGGGTTTCTCTGTGGTTTTGGAGCCTGTCCTGGAACTAGCTCTTTTAGACCAGGCTGGTCTCGAACTCACAGAGATCCGCCTGCTTCTGTAACCCTGTCTGCTGCCCTGGACTTGCTTTGTAGACCAGGCTAGCCTCAAATTCAGAGATCTGCCTGCCCCTTGCTTTAGAGTGTCTAGTTTTGTTTTTAATTTTCCCTAGGCTGGCATTTTACCTGTGAACTTATGGCTTTAGGTTTTTGTTTATTTTAGAACTGACATGGCTTCATTTTTCTCTCCAGAAGTTTGCACTTTAGTTACTTTGTTATTTGTCTGCTCTTTCAGACTTGGCACTTGACTATGCCCCTCAGCCAGCAAGCCTTCAGTATCCTCACATAATGCCACTTCCTGAAGACAGCAGCAAGGGCTCGTGCTTCCAAACTGGAAGCAAGCGGAGCCATGAGCCCTTCATTGTTTCAGAGAGATTTGGGAACAGCGGCGTGGGCTTCGGAGGTAGCTCTCACTCCCCAGCCCCAGAGAAGGTGACGCTTCTTGTAGATGGCACTCGCTTTGTGGTGAACCCCCAGATTTTCACCGCTCATCCGGACACCATGTTGGGAAGGTAATGACAGCTTCCTTCTGTGTGCGCTCCATTTCCTGTGAGGAGAGGTGTTCGGCCTCACATCAGATGCCATGCTACACAGAACTCGGTACAGGGCTGCCTTTCCTCCCTTCATGCTTCGGAGGGGAAGGGTAGGACAGCTGGTGGGAGCCTGGATGCTGGGAAGGTAGTGTTTGCACAGCTGGATGGGGAGGAATCCTGGGAGCTGCTGAGCCTCACCCCACCCCTCTGTTTTTGTTTTTTTTTGTTTTTTTTTGTTGTTTTTTTTTTTTGTTTTCCAGAGAGGGTTTCTCTCTGTAGCTTTGGACCCTGTCCTGGAACTACCTCTAGTTCAAGGCTGGCCTCCAACTCACAGACATCTGCCTGCCTCTGCCTCTTGAGTGCTGGGATTAAAGCTGTGCACCGCTGCTGCCTGGCCACCCCACCCCTCTTTAAATGAATGTTGCACAGGTCGGAGATGCTAAGTTGAGTCCGAAGTCATATTGTTTTCCTTCTGTGAGAAACGTATTAGAAATAATCCACATGGCACAAGAACAAGGATGCCATTTTAGAAAAAGCATTTGCATTCTATCCATTTCTACTTGGGGTCTTGTTTTTTTGTGGGGTGAGGGGGTGGGTTAGCAGTACTGGAGACTGAACTAGGAACCCAGGCTGTCAGGCATGGGAAGCGAGCACTATTGAGCCAAAGCCCTGGCCTGTTGCCAGTTTATTTCTTTTTTCTTTTTTCTTTTTTTTAAAAAGATTTATTTATTTATTTATTATATTTACAGTATTCTCAGTATACCTGCAGGCCAGAAGAGGGCACTAGATATCACTACAGATAGCTGTGAGCCATCATGTGGTTGCTGGGAATTGAACTCAGGACCTTTGGAAGAACAAGTAGTGCTCTTAACCACTGAGCCATCTCTCCAGCCCCGCCAGTTTATTTCTTAACATGTGTGTTTTGCCTGCAGGCATGTGTGTGCAGTACATTTATTCAGTGTCTGCAGGGGATTGGAGAGGGTGTCAGATCCCTGGGACTTGTTCCTATGGTTGTGAGCTGCTCTATGGGTGTTGGGAATCTAACCCGGATCCTGAGTTTATGGTGAGTGCAGGCCTCCTCATGAAAATGTCAGGTGTAGAGGAGCCTCACACCGGTCTGAAATCCATGGTTGTTGGAGTTGGCCCTTTCAAAAGAGAAGTTGGGCCAGGAAGGGATGCACTAGGAGCTGCTCCCTCAGTTGGTTTACACTGCAGAGGCCTCTACAGCTTCCTCTGCAGTTGCCACTACACTGTGCCTGCTGCCACAGACGGATGCTTCCTTCTTTTCCTTTTGCCTGATGGGGTTTCCTGAGGTGTGTGTTCATCTGTGAGGTGTCAGGTCCTAGTGCTGTGCTTTTCTATTATGCTGCAAGATCAGGGCCATGTGTAGGAGAGGGGAGAAAAGCTGCCTCTGCAGAGTCCTGTTGGAGGAGGTGATCCTGTTGCTGGTGTCTTTCAGGATGTTTGGACCAGGAAGAGAATACAACTTCACGAGGCCCAATGAAAAGGGGGAGTACGAGATTGCAGAAGGGATCAGTGCCACTGTGTTCCGCACAGTGCTGGTATGCAGTTCTTTCCTTTTCCGTCCTCCACCATGGCATGCATACTTGCATGTTGCACCCTCATGTGCTCCACAGTTGCATGACTGACTCTTGGGTCTCTGGTATCTAGTTGTTACTTTCCCTTGTAATTGGAGACTGCTTTTGCATTTCCCAGCTGCCCAGACCTGAATAATCACACAGAAACTACATTAATTACACTGTTTGGCCACTCAGGTGTGTTTCTGAGTAGCTCTTACATCCTAAATTAACCCATTTCTATTTTATATTTTACCACGAGGCTCATGGTTTGTTACCTACATCTTACTTCTGGAGTAGCTATATGGCATCTCCTTGACTCTGTCTACTCTCTTCCAATTTCCCACCTGGCTTCACTCTAAGCCATTGGCCGAAACATCTTTATCAACCAGTAAACACATATATACAGAAGGACTTAGTAAAATTACATATGCAAAACAGTTATCAAGCAAAAATTATACTTACAATATTTAGTCTATTTACGTTTGGCAAATTAAGGAAAATACTCTTATCTATCCTATCTTTGTGAGTCTAAAATTTTATATCTAATTTATCTCTTACCATAACTAAGGAAAACTATGTTCAACTCCATCAAAGACCCCAGAAAGATACATTACCTAAGTTAAGCAGGAAATACATTGTAAGAAACATCCAAAACTCTAGAATTGACAAAGACATCTCACTGCCTGGACAGTCACCCAAAATTCTTCTGTAATGTTGGGACCTGTAGTGTCTATATTCTGAAGGCCCATAGTATCTGGCAGACTTTTCCATGAAGCAGGAAATTTGAAAGACTGTTCTGCCTATATTGGCAGTTTGTCAGTCACTTTCTTCAGTGTCCTGCAGAATGTTTGGCAGACTCTTCCATGAAGCAGGAACCCCGAAGGACTGTCTGACCTTCTTTTGGCAAGTTCAGCAGTCATTTTTCTATGGATCCTGCATGTCCAGTTTATACAGCATATCATCAGGCAGTCCAGGCAAAAGCAGTTTCTTGCCCTCATGGCTAACTCCTCTTTGATCCCCATCATCCTCTGTGAAGTAATTGATGCTGCCAGAAGCAGACCTATCTCACTGTCAAGAGAAGTCTAAGTTCTTAAAAACTTTTAAATGTCATATTCTGTAGTCTTTGAAGTGTTGAAGATTATCTGAAATATATCTCTATATCTAGAAACCCTAACATGACTAAAAGTTTGATTATTATAAATAACTATTACTGGCCGGGCGGTGGTGGTGCACGTCTTTAATCCCAGCACTTGGGAGGCAGAGGCAGGTGGATCTCTGTGAGTTCGAGACCAGCCTGGTCTACAAGAGCTAGTTCCAGGACAGGCTCCAAAACCACAGAGAAACCCTGTCTCGAAAAGCCAAAAAAAAAAAAAAACTTTATAATTTTTAATTAAACATACATTTTTAATGAGCTGTTTAAACATAATACATTCAACAAGAGTAGAAATATTGGCCAAAGCAGCTTTATTGCTCAATTAATAAAAGCAACAACATAGCCAGGCGGTGGTGGCGCACACCTTTAATCCCAGCACTCGGGAGGCAGAGGCAGGCGGATCTCTGGGAGTTCCAGGCCAGCCTGGTCTACAAGAGCTAGTTCCGGGACAGGCACCAAAGCTACAGAGAAACCCTGTCTCAAAAAACAAAACAACAACAAAAAACAACATAATGTACAGAAGGATATACCACATCATTTCCTTCTTTATTTTTCCTGTCTATAACTTCTAAGTCCTTGCTCAGTTGCATTCCGTTGTCAGGATCTGCTTAAACTTGGGTAGATGGGAGCCTAGTGCACTGAGCAGTTGACTCCAAGATCTCACCGTCTCAGTAGCATTAGAAGTGTGTAGGGTTAGAGGAGTCATTCCCATGCATTTCTTTTTTTTTAATATTTATGTATACAATATTCTGTCTGCCAGAAGAGGGCACCAGATCTCATTACAGATGGTTGTGAGCCACAATGTGGTTGCTGGGAATTGAACTGAGGACCTTTGGAAGAGCAGACAATGCTCTTAACCTCTGAGCCATCTCTCCAGCCCCTCCCATGCATTTCTTTGCCTACATTTCTACTTTGCAATCTGTTCACAGGATTATTACAAAACTGGCATCATCAACTGTCCGGATGGTATCTCTATCCCAGATCTGAGAGACACGTGTGACTATCTCTGCATTAACTTTGACTTCAACACTATCCGCTGTCAAGATCTGAGTGAGTATGGAGCAGCTGTTTGCCTCTCAGCCAGTGCACGGTCACTGTGCTTAGCAGTGCAGGTGTGTGGAGAGTGGGTTGAGAACCAGCACAGAGGTGGACATCCTGCTAACTAGCCATTGCTGCTTTTACATTAAGGGATAATGGGGAAGTAGAGTAAGCAAAAGGAATCAGCTGGGGAGTGTGCCTCACAACCATCATTCCAGCACTCAGAAGACTAAGGCAAGAGGATCACCCTAAGTTCACGGCCAACATGGTCTACAGAGTGATACTGTCTTAAAAGAAAAGGCTGGAGATGTCTCTCAATGCTCACCTAGCATTGAGTCCCTGGGTTGCTCCGTGCTCAGCACCAAGTACTAGGCATGATGAGTCAGACCTGTGATTTCAGCGTTCAGGAAGTGGAGGCCGGGAATGAAAGTTATGAATCTAATCTGACCATCTAGTCACTGGGCTACTGCTTCCCTCTCAAGTAGGACCATGGCATCATCTGTGACAAGCAGGAACACTGAGTGTCAGTGAGGAAAGGATCATGGTCACACTGAACAGCATTAAGTATATAAATCTACTTATCACCTTGGGGCAGGAGCTCTGTCATACAGTGCCTCATCTCTGTATGTCCTCTGTGGTGATGGCGGCAGTGTTAGTCTCCACCCAGCAGCATGGGTGTAGACAGGAAGTGGGTTCATCTACCTGTTCTCTTCCCAGGTGCTTTACTTCATGAGCTGTCCAACGATGGTGCTCACAAGCAGTTTGATCACTACCTCGAGGAACTGATTCTGCCCATCATGGTGGGCTGTGCCAAGAAAGGGGAGCGGGAGTGCCACATTGTCGTGCTGACAGATGAGGATTCTGTGGACTGGGATGAAGACCACCCTCCACCCATGGGGGAAGAGTATTCCCAAAGTAGGAGCCCCTGCAGGGTGTGGATGTTTTCAACTAGAGAAACACTGCCTAGAGTAGTATCCAAACCTGAGGGCAGACACCACTGATAGCAAGTGATGGGCAGAGCATCTAGAGGGCAACCGGCACCTATACAGGGCTGTCCTCTGCTGGGACCGCTCTCTCCCCTGTGGGATAGCATTGTCAGATGCTGAAGTTGGGGGTTAAATTGTCACTTAAATATTGTTGACCTGGTAATAATTCACGACTTAAATAGTGGGCTGAGAAGTTTACTCCTGAGAAAAGCACTTGGCGCAGGTGGGAGGATTGAGTTCAGACCCCAGAACCCAACAGCAAAGCTGGATGTGGTAGCACGTCTGTGATCCAGAGCTGTTGTGGTGAGATGGGAAGAGAGACAATCCCCAGAACCTCATGGGCCAGATCGCCCTGCAGTGTGCAGCAGGGAACGGCAAAGCAGAAACCCTGCCTCAAACAAGGTGGCGGGCAGACTGACAGCCCAGGTCATCCTCTGCCCGCCCCCCCTCCACACGTATGCAGAGGCAGATGCACTCACCCACGTGCATCGTGCACACACACACACACACTTTATAGAATGAGGACTTAAAGGTGTGTTAACCCTGCTTATAGTCTCTTTATATAAAACCTCTATATTCCCAACATTTAGGAAGTAGAGGCAGAAGGATCAACCTTGGTTATGTGAGTTTCAGAGTAGCTTGGCTACATAAGACTCTGTCTCTCCCCCTCCCCCCCAAAAAAAAGGCCGTGTTTTTAGCCTGGCAGGGGCAGATGGATCTCTAGGGCCAGCCTGGTTTATAACGTACGTTCCAGGACAGCCAGGGCTACATAGTGAGAGGAAAAACAACAAAAACAAAAGGCCGAGTGCAAGCTGGTTTGCTACTTCCCTTTCTCTCAAAAGCAGCACTCTGAAGCTTTCCCCAGCAGACTGCAGCAGTCCAGGAATCCCAGTATTCGGGCTGCTGGGGTGGGGGTGGGTGTTCCACATCGAATGCCATCATGGGTTACATAGCTCCTGCTGATTGTCACCTCACTCATTCCCTCTGTGACTAACGCCAGCTTCTGTGGACTTTGTTTTCAGTTCTTTACAGCTCCAAGCTCTACAGATTCTTCAAGTACATTGAGAACCGAGATGTTGCTAAAACAGTGCTAAAGGAGCGGGGCCTGAAGAACATTCGCATTGGAATTGAAGGTACTGAAAGTCTCCCAGCACTCGGGAGGCAGGGGCAGGTGGATGTCTGGGAGTTCCAGGACAGAACTACATAGAGAAAAGCCCTGTGGCAGAAAAACAGAAGTCTCAGCCAGCGATAGGGTGGGTCTCTGGGTGCTGCTGTGCCTCTGACTTGGCTCACAGGAGCTTGAGGACACGCACACTTACACTGCATGCACTAGAGGGTCCTGCCTTAGTGCCCTTTGTCCTGGGCATGCATTTGCCTTTCCTCTAATCCTCAGTGCCCCTTAGGAAACTAGGACCTGGATGAATTCAGAAGGCACCTGGGCACATCTGAGCAAGAACATGTTTCTGGGATCTACAATTATCCTTTGGAAAAACAGCTTAAATTTAAGATTTAACTGGGCAGTGGTGGCTCACATGTTTACTGCAGCACTTGGGAGGCAGAAGCAGGCGGATCTCTGATTTGAGGCCAGCCTCGTCCACTGAGGGTGTCCCAGACAGCTGCCTTGTCTTGGGGCAGGTGTGGTTGCCGCCTGGGCTCCTGTACCGTTTAGCTCAGTGCCGCACTCTGCCTTTGGCTCAGCACTGCATGTTTGACTTAGGAAGTTTAAATTAAACTTTTGAGATAATTCCTCAGCCTCTCTGCACATTGTCTTTGCCTGGTTTCTGAGGAGACCTGAGGATAGGATAGGGAACCCCTTGTCCCTGTGATCTGCCCTAGCCATTGTGGCTGAAGGCACTCCAAATGCATAGACCTGGCTGCTGCCCCTCCTGCCTCTGCTGCTGTAGTCCCTTGTCTCCGTGAGCCCCTTCTGCATATCTGACAGCATTTGTTTTCCCTTTAGATAAGCATTTCACATGTCCTTTTTTATTTAACCATGCTTTCTACACAAGAATCTTACTAAGATGACAGAATATCTGTGCCCTGGTGAGGTTTTGTCCTGTGGTATTGTTTCCAACAGCCAAAGGCTCTTGGAGTTAGTAAGTGGCTTCTCTTCCCTTTCCAGTAAAAGGGAGAGAATAGCCGGGCGGTGGTGGCGCACGCCTTTAATCCAGCACTCGGGAGGCAGAGGCAGACGGATCTCTGAGTTCAAGGCCTGCCTGGTCTACAAGAGCTACTTGCAGGACAGGCTCCAAAGCTACAGAGAAACCCTGTCTCGAAAAACTAAAAAAAGAAGGGCGGGGGAATCCCTGTTACTTCCCGCAGACCAGTACCTTCTAGGGGCAGAGGGGCCTCAGGGAGACACTGGTCACTTGTCACAGAGCTTTTCTTGCTGTCTTTGAATTTGGAAGTAGATGCCAGAGCAAGCACAGTCTACCATGATTGTGACCACAGTCTTTTCCCATTGCAGGGTACCCTACCTGTAAAGAAAAGATTAAGAGGAGACCTGGTGGGAGGTCTGAGGTTATCTACAATTATGTGCAGCGCCCCTTTATCCAGATGTCCTGGGAAAAGGAGGAAGGGAAGAGTCGCCATGTGGATTTCCAGTGTGTTCGCAGCAAGTCCCTCACTAATCTGGTGGCTGCTGGAGAGGATGTCTTGGAAGACCAGGAGATAATAATGCATCACCCTCCACAGGTGGACGAACTTGACCGGCTAAATGCTCCACTCTCTCAAATGGCTTCTAATGACTTCCAGGATTAGGGACAAATAGGGTCTGCCCCTCACCAGAGTGCTTCTCTGTGGGTGCCCCCAATCTGGCCTCCTGGTTTCTCACCCCAAGGAGATGTTTCCTCCTGTTTGTTTCCAGCCCCTCTCCGTCACTATTGTGCCCCTTTCTCAGTCTGTCTCTGGTAATCAGATGACCAGCTTAGCTGGCCTGGTAAACAGACGCTGGGTCTGTTGTTGCTGTTGGTTGAGTCTTGTACAGCTGCGGGAGAGGAAGCGGACTCCTGTCGTCGCACGGTTGACACAGAAGCCCACATCCTTTACACCCAATGGGTGAGTTTTTGCCTCAGACAAATTGCTTAATAGCAAAAGGACCAAATGTCAGAGACAGTCTGTGTGCTGGGGCAGGTGTCCTCTGCCGAGGAGGTGTGCCAGGGTGGATTAAAAGGTAGTTCCTGGGTACTGTACCCAGGTGCCATCTGGCTAGAATGTCTGAAAGGAATTCCCAGGAGCTCAGGCTCAGCACTGCTCTTCATTAACACAGGAAAATCTGACACAGGAGATAGGTCTGCAACAGAAAGCAGTGGCCAGCAGTATTAGTGTAGCCTTTGGCCTCAGGGAGTCAGAGCCAAATTGGAAATTAAGTGGCAGGATGGCTCCAGGTCAGGCCTGCAGACTGCACCCAGGGGCAGCGTGGTGCTGTGGGTATGGCAGGAGACCTGGTGTCTGAAGATGAGAAGAGATTTTTGCTTGGTACCTTCCTGTGGGCAGCAGGGAGGACTGTGGTGAGCTCAATGGAATCAACTGTGCAGGCCCTGCTTGCGTCCTCACAAGAATACATTTTCTCTCTCTCCTCTCTCTCCCCCCCCCCTCCCCTTTCTCTTTCTTTGCCCATTAGCTGCTCAGACATGGTAAGAAAATGATACCACTGTCCTCTCCAGGGTCAGGTCCAGGCCTTGTCTCTTGTTCACTCTTACATGTGTGGTTTATGGCAGTCCAGATCACTCCTCAGCCCCCTTCCTCTGACACTTCCTTGGCTGTTTGCAGAGTCAAGCCAGGCAGCAGTATCTGAGATTACCTTACTTTGTGGTAGAAGTTGACCTTTGAGTTGGTCCTCCACTCTGGACATTTTCCCTTCATAGGTGGTGGATGTAAGCTGTTTGCTTCAAGTTCCTTAAAGAACATGGGTGGTCTCTTAAAAGTCTGCTTTCATTAAGTACTGTATAGTATACTACTTGATGGCAGTAAATTCAGGTTTGGGAAACCCCTCTCTCCAGAATTGAAGAACAAGAATGTTCTTAAGAGGGTGTGTTCGTTTTGTGGCAGCATCACAGCCGGAGTTGGTGTGAGATCTTTCTTGCTCAGTAAAGAACTGAAGGGTAACTAAGCAGCCCTGGTTTTTGTGGTGACCGTTGGTGTCTTGGTGAGGCTCAAGGCCAGCATCCAGAATACAGGTTAAGGTTATCTGTCCAAAAGTTACTTCTGGAAGGCTAATGGGGCTTGTATTTGAGGTCAGGTCTGGCCTTGACTTTGTTGGTGCTACATGTTTGTCCACTCACAGTGACCAGCCCAGCAGGCCCTTGTTCAGTGGTGCTTCCTGTGTGCTAACTGATGGCCTCTGGATGTGGTGCTGAGGTGTGAGCAGTGCTTTCTTTGTCCTTTGGAGTTGGTTCACTGCCTTCAGCCCCAAATAAGTTACCGTGCTGTGGCTTCAGCCCATGGGGTTTGAGTGGCAGGCAGTCTGAAGGCTGGCCAGTGCCATGGGATGCTGGTGACTAAAGGAAAGCCTGGGACAGAGGCCTTGGGGAGAGGAGGCTCCTTTTGCACCCTCAGCCCCACCCTTCCCTAAATTTCAGTGTCGTTTGTAGTTTGGTGCCTCCAGTCAGCCATGCCTGCTGTTCCAAAGTTGGGACATTCTTTAGCGCTCCCTGCAGGACTAAGGACTGGGTTACAGTCTTTGGAGTTGGTTATTGGCTTTATGAGTGAGAGAACTGTGCCAATAAAAAAAAATGGATTTTGGGCTCATGTGTCTCTTGCAAGTGCCTGAATAAGTAAGCCGTTTTGTGTGTACAGAAACAGCCCCATGAAAAAAGTGACTTTACCTAGAGTCTCAGAGCATCTTAGCAAGATAAGATTACCTACACCCGAGGCTTGACTATTCAGTGTCCTTGTATGCGGTGTAATTGATGAGAAGAAACACCTGCCAGTAAGGCCCTGGAAAACAGAGACATAGCATTAATTTGAAAAGTACATGGCTCTCCATGGTGGAGAAAGGTGACGGCAAAAGTTGAAGATTGAAGTGACTGGGTACAGTACCCAGCCCCTTGGGAAAGCGAACAGGCTGTGAGGGCAGCATAGGAAGAGGGGCATCCTCAGAGTCAGGATGTGTGTCTTCAGGAGAATGAATGTTCAGAGCATCAGACTTCAGCTCAAACTGTGTGCTTGAGTTTGTTTTTTGAGTCAAAACAAACTGCAGCTTCTGAGGTGGGCGCAGGGAGCACAGCAGAGCGCTGCCACCTCCCCAGGGGGCAGAGCCACTTTTGTGTCTGGATGGGATCATTTCTGGAAAATTATTTTCTCCTAATGGCAAAATGCTTGTAGGTTTTGCCTTTTACTTTGTATTTACTTTTGAAGTTGCACTTGTTCACCTACCAGTGTTTACGGAATCCTGTATATGGGATGTTTTTTCTATAATAAAGTATTTTTATTTGTGTTCATTGTTCTTAATAGAAAAGAAAATGACAGAACAAACTTCTAATGGGTGGTGCCCAGGACAGCGGGTTCCTTACCTTAGGACACGGGCCTGCCTGTGCTCTTCTTCTCTGCTGTCCTAGGCTGCCGTCTTGAGTTCACAGTTAGTTGCCATTGGAGACCCCACATTCCAATCCAACTTAGAATTTTGCAGCAAGGGAGACAAGGTCTTCCAAAGTCCCTACAGTGTTCCGAGGGATTAAGAGGCAGGCACTGGTAGAATGGCAGTCAGAGCTTTGGAGAATATTGACGAAGCCCTCCCAGATCTAGCAGTACTGGCTGGCTCTGAGTACTGGGTTCAGTTGAGTCAAAGAACTTTGAACTTTGTGTAGTATGAATAAAAACCCAGAGACAGATGCTGGGGTTTAACCTGAAAATCAGAAAAGCAAAGCAGCCAAGCCACTAGAAAGCTCTTACCTCTATGAAATCTTGAGACTATATCCCACCCTCTCTCTAGTGTGGGGATTAAAGGCATGCACCTGTCCAACAAAAGCTGGAGGTAGGAGGGGCCTCCATAGTCTCTCTGAATAAATTCATATCAGCTCCAAGACAGCATCTTGTATTAAGAGAACAGTACAATGATCCAATACCTCTCTCTCTGGACAAAGATAGAAAGGGACCACCAGTGCTCTGCTTGCTTGTATTTCAAATCAGATATCTCTGTTTTTTGAGACAGGGTTTCTCTCTAACAGCCCTAGCTGTCATAGTTCTTGTAGACCAGGCTGGCTACAAACCACAGATACTTGCTTAATGCATCCCATGAAATACAACCACTACCAAGTTTCGTTACTGTTTTCACAGTTTACTCAGAAGTTTAACAGATAAAATGTGGGCGTTTTCCCCAAAACAAAGCTTCCCCCACCACACAGGCTCTACCAATATTACTTTTTCACCCATGCTCACACATTCCTGCAAACACACAGGGTTTGGTAATACAGAGCTCAAAGCCACACTGGACCTTCTATCTCCTTTGCACTAGCAGGCTCTAAATGAAAACTTAAGGAGCTAACACATCCAGCACCCTTTCCCAGAGTCAAGACTTCCCTAACATTCCTTTTTCTTCATCTAAGACATGGACACCAAAGAAGTTTTGCTTACAATTTGAAGTCTTCTGTTCTCTGAATGGCTGAGCTAGGACAGCTGACCTTCACAACTTCAAGACTGGCAGAGCATGAGTCCCAGTTGTAGTTTGGCTATGACACTGCAAGTTACCACACAGGTGCAAATAATGCTTTAACAGTTACCAACACATGACACCAAACTAATAATGCATTAATATGGAACCTCCACATTTTTCTGACGCAGCAAAAAATCTTCTAAAGGTGGCAGCAGCTGTGACAGAAGGCACTTTGTGCTAAATTCAGTGTTTCTCATTAGAGAATGCCACAGCGGAGAGGCCAGGTCAGCCCAAGCTGCAGGCAACACTTTTGGGTGCAGGGGCAAGTGCCCCCCAGGAAGGCATCTGCAAAGGGAAAATTTGTAATCATGATTCCAAGGCAAAATGGCTAAAGTTGGGAAAGGGAAATACCAAGACAAACACGGTTGCACCATGAGTTGAGGACTCATCAGTAGGCTGGTTCCGTCTTGACTTCCAAGGAGGCTGTGAAATCTTGCATGGCAGCACCTGAGCCTCCATCAAGTTCTCTGCTGTGTCCTCAGGAACAAGTCGGTCCTTGTAGCACTTTCGGGCATTGCTGGTAGGCAGCACGTGTCTCCAGATCTTCTCATATGGCCGTAAAGAGAGTGAGGGTTGTCCACATGGTCCTTAACTCCTTGGCAGTGCCCAGTGGCTCTGTGGGCTTTCTAACAGCCACAAAGGATCACACTAGTGCCTCCCTACCCACACTCAGAAGAGCAGCACGAGTCTTTTGGATGGGGAGCTAGGTCAGTGGGTCAGGGCCTTTGCCCTAGTACCATAAGTAAAGTGCACCATGAATGAAGGCTGCGGGAAGCCACTCGTCCAGGCCGAGGTATGGAGAGAAAACACCCACACCCGCAGGACAGAGCTCATTCCTTCAGCCATACTGTTGGCTGTTCACACAGACTTTCATTATTGCGTTATTTAATTTTCAGCTATAAAGAGAAAAATACTTGGTGGGCTTGGCAGGTGGCTTATCACCACAATGCAGGCATTGGCTGGTACTCAAGTGTACATACTCTCAGTAATGGTGGATAATGGCTCTTTTCCCCTTTGTTCTGATGAACTTAGGAAATTCAAATTCTCTTTGAAACGCATGACAAACTGGCTCACGGGGCTTCTAGAGAAGCAAGACAGCTGCTTATAGCCGATGGAGAAATGCTTGTCTTTGTCCTATCAGTTTCCTGGTGCACTATGGAGGAACAGCCACTTACAATCACATCTCAGAGACTTGACTATGTGTGTTAATGGGTTCTATAAACTTCTTGGAAGTTCTTTCAAGAGCGTGAGGAAAACCACAATGCTGTACAGAGATCTCTGCCTAGTGTAGGGTCCCAGCACAGGTCTTATTTTGCTGCCTTCATGTAGGAAGGTATGGCCCCCCTGGCTGTCAGGCCCTCGAAGCGCTTGTATGTGTAATTGATGAAGACCCAGTCTTTGTTCTTGTAGTCGCTCTCAGGGTGATTACTTGTGGTCACTGGCAAAGAAACAGGTGAGATTGAGTCACTGCTCCACCTCGGAACAGCGCAGTCCCAGAGACAGGACACCCTGAAGAAAAAGGCACAGTTCCCATTCGGAAAGGGAGTATTTTTTTGTTGTGCAAATTTTCTATTTTGCTCACCTGTGTTCTCTGAACTTCCTATTTAAGTCTTATTTTCTTGCTCCTGTCATTTCTGTTTACCTAACCTTTAACCTATGAGTAGCAAAGGAGCAGTTTTGCAGCTGTTTAGCCAGCTCCAAGTCTGAACAAGGATTTGAACTCACACCGCTGCCTGACAGCACGGATAAATACTCCCACAGGATCAGAAGTTCCTCCACCCCAACCGCAGGGAGGGGGACGACAGCCTGGGGATTACCTGTGGGTTTAAGAATATCAGAGTCTGGAAATTCATCAAAGTTCGAGGTGTCATCGATGCTCTTGATTTCGATAGAGATGGCAGCTGGTCTCTCCCTGCCAAGAACAGACAAATAAGTCACCAGTCAGTATTAACATGGAGGATGCTGACCACGTCCTTCTGAGAGGACCCCTGTCCGGTATGTGAGGACTATTTTCACTGGTAGGCAGCTTTTTTTTCTCTGAATGCTAAATAAGCCAACTGATGGCATTCAAGCAAAATTATTAAAAACTGGTAATTCAGCTGGGCCCGATAACACATGCCTTTAATCCCAGCACCTGGGAGGCGAATCTCTTCTGAGTTCAAGGTCAGCCTGGTGTGCCTAATTTCAGGACACTCAGGGTTATACAGAGACTCTCTCTTTTTTGTTGTTTTGTTTGGTTGGTTTTTTGAGACAGGATTTCCCTGTGTAGCCCTGGCTTTCCTGGGAACTCACTCTGTAGACCAGGCTGTCCTTGAACTCACAAAGATTTGCCTGCCCCTGTCTCCCAAGTGCTAGATTTAATTAAAGGTATGTGCCACCACCACCACCTGGTTGAGATGCTGTCTCAGAAAACAACAAAACCAAACAAATGAAAAAAAAAAAAAAAAACACATTCCATCAGAAAGACAGAAGAACGGAGCCGTTAACGCCCTGTCCCCTAGTGGAGGACTCCTAGAAGGAAAAAGCCTCTAAGAAAGCAGCCTGAATTGGACTCTACCCTGATTCCACGGGAAAGATAAAAATCATCATGAGGCTGGCCACAGAGCCAAGGAAAGCAGACTGTGAGTCCCAGGCTAGCTTCATGAGTCCAGCCTGGTCCACAAAGGGAATTCCAGGACAACCAGAGCTGTTACACAGAAGTCCTGTCTCAAAAAACAAAATTCAAGGATGGAAATCAGAACACAATTATATAAAATGGGAAGACACTTTCTGCTTAGTAATCCTTGAGCGCTAACAAGAGCAGACGCTTTCAGCAGGTAGTCTAGCTGCCCAGGCTACACCTCCCTGCTCCTGCCCTGTGGACTGCACCCCTTCTGCCTTCTACTCATGGTCTTCTAGCTCCCAGAAACAGCCAGAGGTTAGCTGTGAGCACAGACAGCAGCTTCCCAGACACCCCTGCCCTCACTGACAGTCACTGCTGCGTCTACTGCACTGTGACTCCCAATTTTCACCACAAATGAAAGTCAGTGATGATCCTCCCAAACTAGAACTAAGGAAATCACAATCCACGGGTGGTGGCACATCATCCCCAAGCACTTGGAGGAAGAGACAGGAGAATCTAGTTCATGATCACCTGCTACATACCTCCTAGGAGGTCACGCTGGGCTGCAGGGGACCCAGTCTGTGGCCAGGGAGATGGCTCATGAGTAAAGGTGCTTGCTCCACAAGCCTGGTGACCTGATTTGATCCCAGAGTCCATGCCAAAGGTAAAGGGAAGAACAAACTCCACAGAGCTGTCCTTTGAACTTTACTCACACACCATGGGAGGATGTATATCCTTCCCTCCAATAAGAAGTTATATGAACTGCAAACTGTAATATGGTGTATACCTGATATGTTCCCAGTCAACGCCTTCAAAAAAAGGATTACTTTTTATTTCCTCAACTCCAGAAGCTCCGATTCTATGTTCCCATTCACAGCAGAACCTGGAAAAATGGGCTTTTCAGCACACTCCAACAGTTTCTTCAGAGACATAAATAGCCAGGCTCCTGCTTGCTCTTCCCCAGCCCCATCCCTAGAGGGAGGAAGCAGGAGCACCCAGGACTCATTCCTGTCACAGGGCTGAGCGTGGGAGATGAGATGCTCTACTACCTCAGAATCAGGCCCTTGGCTTTCTCGGAGACGGGAACTTCTGGGGGAAAGGTCAAAGTTTCCTTCCAATTCATCACCTTCTTATAAGTCTCTTGTGGGGTCTCGGAGCAGAAAGGTGGGTAGCCTGTAACAAGCAGAAGTGTGAGCTTTCCAGCTCAGAACCCGGACTCTGAGGCAATTAGTTCTCAGCACGGTTCCACATCAACTTACCACCTCTGCATGCTTGTTCCTCCACCACTCGCCAATTTTCATTCTCCCCAGGAAATGTCAAAAACCCCTTGTTTTGTTTTTTTTGGACAGGGTTTCTCTGTGTAGCCCTGTCTGTCCTGGAACTCACTCTGTAAACCAGGCTGGCCTCAAACTCACAGAGCTCCACCTGCCTCTGCCTCCCGAGTGCTGGGATTAAAGGCGTGTGCCACCACTGCCCGGCTATCTACACGCATTTTTCATTTTTTTGCCAACTCGAGGTGAGGAGTTATACCTCTGATAACACTAGAAAGCCAGCTAATAGTTGAAGGTGAGAAAAGAAATGACAGGCAGAGTTGCAGTGTGGGATTAGCATGCCAGAAGAAGTAACAGGATGAACACCACAAAAGGCCCTCTCTAGGGAGCTCCTCATAAGGGTACAGTGTCAGCAAGCTAAGGGGAAAGCATGGGTTTTAAAGAGACCACCATTGGCCTATTTGTTGTTTTCTGGAAGTCCAAGAGGACAAACACTCTGGGCAGTGGTGGTACACACCTTTAATCCCAGCACTTGGGAGGCAGAGGCAGGTGGAGCTCTGTGCGTTTAAGGCCAGCCTGGTCTACAAAAACGATGGAGGTGGGTCTTGTATCTATCTGTTGCTTTCATTGGTTAATTAATAAAAAAACTGCCTAGGCCCATTTGATAGGCCAACCCTTAGGTGGGTGGAGTAAACAACAGAATGCTGGGAGAAAGAAGCCGAGTCAATGAGTCACCATGATTCTCCCGCCCGACACAGACGCAGGACGCAGGATAAGATCCTCCCTGGTAAGCCACCAGCTCGTGGCGCTACACAGAATATTAGAAATGGGTTAGATCAATATGTAAGAGCTAGCCAATAAGAGGTTAAAACTAATGGGCCAAGCAGTGTTTAAAACAATACAGTTTCCGTGTAATTATTTCGGGAAAAGCTAGCTGGGTGGCGGGACGTAGCCCGCCGCTAATATCACAACACAAAGAGAGTTCCAGGAGACGCTCCAAAGCTACATAGAGAAACCCTGTTTTGAAAAAACAAAACAAAAAGGACAAACATTGCACTTCCTATTGCTGCTAGCCTGTATTGCTAGCCTGTCCACCACAAGGAGTACATCCATATCCAATGTTCCCCAAGATAAAGTGATTCCAAACCCACCCTGGTATCCAGTCTCATCTAGTGCTCCATGGCAATATGGCCATGCTGTAGATGTGCTCCCTAAATAAAGAGACACACCATCCAAAGACAAGGAGAAAGAAAGGTTCCATGCTGCAAAAAAGCCTCGAGAGAGGAAGCAATCCACAATTCACAAACCAAGGGAGAGACACAGCTTTAGTTAAGCTCTTTGTACACAATAGGTGCTTGATAAGTGAGAGTGCCCAAGGGGCCAGATGGAGAGAATGAAGCAACAGAAGAAATTTAAATAAATGACCAGCACAGGCAGCACAAGAGGTCAGGGAACCCGTAATTCAACAGGGCTCACTTGACAGAGTTGTCTATCAAGGAAACATCAGCACCTCGTTCCCCCAAGTGAGACAGTAACAGCAGTGGAGTCTTTCCTGGTGCACAGAAAAGCCCTCCTGCATGCAACTTACCGATGAGCATCTCATACATGATCACCCCGAGTGACCACCAATCGCAGAGCTTGTTGTACCCGGTCTGCATGAATACCTCAGGAGCAATGTAATCAGGAGTGCCCACTGTAGAGAAGGCCTGAAACACACACACACATTAGAGAGGCCAGGCCAGGAGTGAGTGCCTAAGCTAAGAATGCTATTCCAGAGACCACAGGCCTCAAGCCACACGAGGGGCACCCAAACTACATAAGTAGGACAGCCCCTGTCTACTACAAACTCATTTGCTACATCACTGTCCAAAATGAACAATAAGCTTTGTTAATAAGGCAAAAGACCCCTCCTAAGCACACCCACTGCCCATACCATAAACACCCACTAAGAACCAGGCTCTGTACCTGAATGAGCCTTCCTAATTCTGCCGAGATGTATGCAAGAAAGAATGAGCCAGGGGCTGGAGAGATGGCTCAGAGGTTAAGAGCATTTCCTGCTCTTCCAAAGGTCCTGAGTTCAATTCCCAGCAACCACATGGTGGCTTACAACCATCTGTAATGAGGTCTGGTGCCCTCTTCTGGCCTTCAGGCATACACGCAGACAGAATATTGTATACATAATAAATATTTAAAAAAAAAAAAAAAAAAAGAAAGAATGAGCCAGCTCAATGATGCAGATAAAACCTGATCCAAACTCATTACTCAGGTCGGAGAACCCGTGAAGGGACAGCCCAGTTTGGAGATGAAATGTCTGCTCCAAATCATACTAAGTAACCTGAGAGCCACAAAGGGAAGCCCCATTAGTGACCAGAAGCTTACAGATTGTCTCCTACAATGCAGGCTCTCTCTGGGATGAGCAAGAACAGTCCCCAATGCCAGTACTTGACTCCCATATACACTAGGCTACAAAACCTAGGAGGATGTGCAGCCAAAGCCTTCCATTTGGGGTCTGTCATGTGTAAGGCAGCCTCTGAAATAAAAATGAGCTCCACTCTCATCTGCTGGCCTGTAGTGGATGTTGATAGCCTTAATAATCTGTCCTATTTGGGCTGGGGATGGCTCAGCAGCTAAAAGATTTGCGCAACAGTAACAATGAGGACAGGCCCCTCTTCTCTACATTCCCTGTCAGATCTGCTGATGGTCGCCATTCTGATTGGGCTGAGGTATACCAAAGTAGTTTAAATGTGCATTTCCCTGATGGGGAGATAGACTGGACATTTGTTTTGGGGCTTGTTTTTGTGACAGGTCTCACTATACAGCTTTGGCTGGCCGGGGACTCCTGACGTAGAGCAGGATGGCCTTGAACTCAAAGATTTTCTTTCTCTGTCTCCCAAGGGCTGTGATTAAAGGTGTGCACTAGCAAGCCCAGCTGGCCGTGTTTAAAAATAGTTATTGACCATTTGTGTTTCTTTAAAAACTATTTAGGGCTTTGTCTGTATGTATGTCTGCACAGCAGAAGACAGCATCAGATCATTATAGATGGTGGTGAGCAGTCATGTGGGTACTGGAAACTGAACTCAGGACCTCTGGAAGAGCAGCCAGTACTCTTAACCACTGAGCCATCTCTCAACCCTACTGGGGTACAATTTTAATTGTGGGTACAGTCAAACACTTATGAAATTTTTAAATTCCTTAAATACTCAAAGCAGACATTTACACTTAGTCTCACCCTGAGATCCCCAGTTTAATTGGTTTTCTGAGACAGGGTTTCTCTGTAGTTTTGGAGCCTGTCCTGGAACTAGCTCTTGTAGACCAGATTGGCCTCGAACTCACAGTTATCCGCCTGCTTCTGCCTCCCAAGTGCTGGGATTAAAAGTGTGCACGACCACTGACCACCGCCTGGCTAATTAAACCCTTTATACCTTAGAAAGGAGGACAGGAGGAAAAGTATTATCACCCACTGGAAGGCCAGCATGAAGTCACCTCCCAAAAACTCACCAGCTGTTGTCTAAGTTACCTACCCTCCCTCAGAGAACTACTTGGGTACTTGGGGCTATCAGCCCAGGGACAGCGCTGCTGCTGAAGCACTCAACACAAGGGAGATGCTCAAATGCTCACCACCTGGGCATATGTGTGCTTTCCTGGGTGTCTGTTTTGTTGTTGTTGCTGGTGATGGCTGGTACTGGGGACAGGGCCAGGGCCTTGTGCGTGCCAGGCAAGCACTCTATTACTGAGCTCCATCCCCAGCCCATTTGTATTCATTTTAAAACTTACTCAGACTGTTCAGTAGCCTCTGATATTACTTACTAGCTGGCGTCTGTTTCTTTTCCAGGTCTCTGCTTTCCTTTTGGAATTCATGTTCTGGAAAGCTAAAAGTAGAGAAATCGAGTCCTAATCAAAATTTCAGATGGGAATATTTAGTACTTTCAGGGATCTGGTACTAATCACACCATACACCCACTAAGCTCTCTGGGTGAAGCCAGACAGAGCAGAGGAAGGCAGATCTCTGTGAGCCCCGGGCTAGTCGGGGATAGAGACTCCTTCCTTAAAGCAACAAAATAAAATAAGCAAACAAACAAAAGCAAATCAGCTCTGGTGACTCGTTTTTCATCCATTTCTATCACCCCAATATGAAGCTCTAGACACAGCCACTCCAAGAGTCTCAGTGGGAGCTGTCAACAGTTTCATGGGGCTCACGTAGCCAGAGAGGACAGACAGACCTTATCAGAACTGAGGAGAAAGAAGCTCTAATGTGTATCAACTGTACATATATGTGCTTTTTGGGGTTTTGGTTGTGGTACTGCTGAAGGCATGCAGAGCCTTCTACATGCTAGACAAGCAGTCTACTAGCGGGCTGCAACCACATGCTTTCTAGTCACTGTTCTGTGATCACCCCCTCCCACGTGCACGGAATGCACTCAGGTTCTTCTCATCTCCCTCCTCACTTTTTATGTTCAGTTTTCACACTCATTCAGACCTGGCTTGTGGCATTCCTGCACAATTCAGTTCCCAGGGAATTTACCCTTACACACTGGGTTAAGGAACAGGGCAACTAACGTCACTGTGACACTTACTGAAATCACTGGGGAGGCTGTGGTTCAGGTTCCTATAAAATTCTGTCCTGTGCGCTTTTTTCAGGCCTGTGCAAAGGCCAAAATCAGAAAGTTTCACATGGCCCTGAGGGAGGAAAAGACAACGACGGATGGACGAGCACTCATGTGCTTCAGCAAGCATCACCTCCCTAGTAACACAGCGCTCCCCATCCATCATACTACATATAACAAAAAACCACTCCAGCTCGGTGTGGTAGCGCACACCTTTAATCCCAACATTTGGGAGGCAGGTGAGCTTTAAGTTTGAGGCCAGCCTGGTCTACAGAGCAAGTTCCAGTATGGCCAGGGCTATACAGAGAAACTCCATCTCAAAATCCAAAAAAAAAAAGATGTAGAGATGGCTCAGAGGTAAAGAGCACTTGCTGCTCTTCCAGAGGTCCTGAGTTCAATTCCCAGCAAGAACACAGGTAGGTGGTTTGCAACCACTGTAATGAGATCTGGTGCCCTCTTCTGGCATGCAGGCACACATGCAGAACATTGTATACATAATAAATAAATCTTAAAAAAAAATAGAGATGAACATTCAATTAAATTACAAAATCATAGCTGAGAGACAAGATGTGATGCTGTGAAGGCAAAGTTACCTGTAAAAAGAACATACGCGGTGGATCACAGTTCCCATATCATCACTGAATGTTACAGGGCTGCCTAGCTCAGCGGACACACTGGTCAGGGTGCCCCTCACATACCTTGCTGTCCAAGAGAAGGTTGTCTGGTTTGATGTCTCTATGGATGAAGCCCAGCTGGTGAATGGAGTCTATGGCTAACACTGTTTCTGCTATGTAAAACTGAGTCTCCTCTTCTGTCAGAGTATCTTTTTTCATCAATAAGGTCATCATGTCCCCTGGAAGCAGAAAGATACAAAGCCACCAGCATACACACACAATGCATGTACACACACACAAGTGCATGCGTGCACAGTACACACACACACGCACGCACACACGCGCACACACACACACAGTGAGTAAGAACCAGATTTCAGATACAAGCCAACTAAACCCAACTATGCTGTGTCCCAGAGGCTGACCCATAGTGCTGACACGGGAGAAAACAGCAAGAGGTTTCTATACTTAAAGGGTAAAATCAGTCAGAGAAAAGCACATCTTGCACCTGCGCCAGGTAATGACGACTACTACACTATAATTTAATTGTCCTCTTCAGGGAACTGAGAATTCTCCCACGATTACAGTGTATTACTTACAACAGTATTTTGGACTGGGGGAAAACCTACTTTACATTTTCTTTTTTGTATGTTTTTTATTTTATTGAGACAGGGTTTCTCTGTGTAGCCTTAGCTGTCCTGGAACTTACTATGTAGACCAGGCTGGCCTTGAACTCACAGAGATCTCTTTGTCTCTGCCTCTTGAGTGCTGGGACTACTTTACTTTTTTATGTTTGCTCCAGTATCTGTAAAGCTGTCTGTATCTAGAGCAGATGTCAATTCCACACAGGTTGAGTTGCTGTCATTGGAATGAAATGCCAAATAAAACGTAGATATTTAGGGGACTAAAAACACAGCGAGGCAAACTAACAGGAAAGTGGCCTGTGGGTAGTCAAGCATCAGTCAACAGACACTGAGCCGGCTCTGCACTGGGCTCTAAGTCCCTGACAGGCGAGCATATCGACAATTCTCAAGACCACCAGGGCCTTCACCTAACATCTTATCAGAGGTATTTAAATGGACACCACTATCCGTTAGAAATTTTAATCTAATGATAAACTCCTTAGTTTCCTGCAAGGTGAGAATTTCAAGCTTAATACCATCATCATAAAGCAAGAAAAAAAATTCATATCCTAAAAATTCAGCAATTAAACTTAAAAGCACATAAAATATGTAAAGTAGATAAAAAGCTAAGAAAAACAGGAAGGTTCGGTTTTTATCTCATGTAAAGCTACTTACAGTAGGAAACAAGGACAAGAGAGACCTCTGACCTTAAGAGTCTCATGCTGCCTTCATTAATAACTTTTTTTTTTGTATTCTCGGCAAGAATTTTCCCTTGGACAAAAATTGATTAATTAAATAAAAACCCAAGACTTGAAAATCGTGAGTCCTCAGCATTCCTGGTAATACCCAGAGACCAGGGACAGTGGGTGAAGCCAACTCTAAGGTCACTATGCAGCTGTCACTCACGACCAAGGAGAGTGGCTGATGGCCTCACTTGTGTGCCGTTTGCCCACGTGGTGGGAAAGCTCAGGCCGGCTGGTCTACAGCTGTGCTGGCCAGCATCACCAAGTACAAAGGTAGGGTCCACGGGACAAAAGCTGAGGAAGAGGTGTAGTAAGGGCTAGAAAGACACGTGGTGAGGAGCTACTGGCCAGGCTGTTTCTTACTATTCAATATATATAATTAGTATATATATACTATTTATATATGTTTGCTTAAGGCAAAAAGGCGTGGGGGGGGGGGACGCGAATAAACACCTGCCACCACGGCCCAGCATCTATTGTAAAAATTATTGGTGACCCTGGGAATAAATGAAGGAGTGTCACAAAATCAATATAGTATGTCCTAATAAATTACATCTGCTTTGTTAAAAAACAAAGAGAGATATGGGAACTGGGAGGAGAGGAGGTTGGGATGTAAAAACAAACAAACAAATAAATGTAAAAAGAGAGAAAATTTGTCTTCTGTTTGTTCAGAATTCACTGGTTCACCAGGAGAAACTGTCCCCAAAGAGACGGGACACTCTGCTCCGCGTTACTTTGTAGCTGTCTAAGCCTGACATCTCAGAAAGAGAAGTGGTCTCTAGATATTAATCTAGGTGAAGAAAAAAATCACTCTTTACTAATAAATCACTGAGAAAGAAACCAAAAGGTTGAAGCAAACAATTCTATGGCTTCAGTGCAATCAGCTGGGCAACAATGCCTAAGGGGGAAGCAGGCAGAGCTCCCCACTCTGTCTCCACCTGTTTAGAGGAAAATGACAGGAAGGCCTGTCCATCTGACATGGGGAGTGGATGACAGGCTAAGACCTCAGAGAGGCACTGACCAGGGCGGGCACTGACCTCCTTTCCAGACCTAGAGCAGACCCAGAAAGCAACTCTGTGAGAAATACAGGTAGAAGGGAGAGTTAATTGTTGATGAGAGAAAACCACAGAACAAAGGGGAATCGAGCTTCATCGTGAAGTAATTACCTCCAGGCAGGAACTCCATGATTAGGTAGAGGTTTAGCTTATCCTGAAAACTATAGAACATTTTCACAACCCACAAACTGTCTGCCTCCACTAGAATGTCACGCTCCGCACGAATGTGGCCAACCTGGAGGTATACGCATTTGATTAATGACAAGCCTTGCTCTGCTGTAAACTGTATATCTGTATAAACAATTTAAATACTGTTCTGAGTATTTACTTGTGACGAGCAAAAGTCCTGCTATCACAAACTGACCGACGTGAAACTAACATTTGACTTGAAGGAATCCAGTAATAGAAACCTGGTAAGAAAGGCTTTAAACCTGACAAAATGAACGAATGGCTTCAATGCAACAGCAACCGTAGTAGTAAACCTATGATTAATTAAAATTACCATTCTTTTATATATTTGTCCTAATCTTATTTTTTTAAGGCAGATAAAAAATATCTATCTGCCTTTGAACTCACTATGTAGCCAAGGTTTCCCATGGACTCAGACCCTCTCACCTCCATCTTGACAACTGAAGATTATAGGCAGTACACGGTTTGTGTAGTGAGAACACTCTACCAGGGATAAGCAAGCACTCTACCAGCGTCCCCAACCCACAGTTCTAAAAATTCCATAGCATAAACAGCCCCACCTCAGTCTGAACTATCCAGGAGAAGTTATTTTGTCTGAGGCTGTTTTGTCTGGTTCTGGTTTCATTTTGCCTGAGATGGACCCAGGGCCTTGCTCAAGCTACAGAAGCCCTCTACACAGTGCTCGTGCTCCTGAAGTACTGAGCTACACGCCCCCCCGTGACCTCAAAGTAGCAGAGCTCCGGAAGACAATTCTAGGATGCTATGACGCCATAGCACTTAGTCCACTGATGTAAACTACACTGAAATATGAAAAAAATAGAAAGTTTTAATTGGGTTACAGATTCAAAAATCATGGCATTTCTAGTTTTCTACATTTGCTGCAAAATCTAGCTAAAAAGAGACCAAGCTACAGGCAGTTTAGGGGAAATGGTAAAATCACTTTGTTAAATGTAATACTTTATGAGAAGGGGTATGGCTCAGTTGGTAAACAGCTTGTATAGCATGCATGAAGCCCTGGGTTTGATCCCCAGCCCATGTGAAGCTGGGGGTTGGGGGATGCATACCTTCAAATCTAGCACTTGAGAGAGAGGCAGGAGGATCAGGAGTTCAAGGTGATCATCCTCCACTACATAGCAAATTTGAGGCCAGTCATAGCTACATGAAATTCTGTCTCAAAAATGATGACTATATCAAATTCACATTATTTCAAATGTGTAATGGTAAACAAAAGCATTACTGCATATTCTCAAATCACACTACTCCTTCCTTTAAGTGTCACAAGATCGGAAGATGGGTCGACTCAAGTCTAAGTTCGTCACAGTCAGTTCAAGCTTGTAATAAAAGTTTGATCTTAAGTTTTGACAGTAGGTTCCGAGGTCACGGTTATATGAAGAGTCGTGAACTGACACTTCGTGGCTCTACCTAATCAGCGTCTACCACTGCTTCTTTTGTTGGGATGTCTTCAGTAGACCACATGCTCTTCCAGGACTCACTGGTGACACACCCTATCTCCTGACGTAGATCTAACTAACCTGCCTATTCAGCCCAAGCCCTGCGGGATTGAGGGCATAATAATTTACATATGAGTTTTCAGTCTCCATTAACATGGTTCCTTGGGGAACTCTTTAGTAGCTTCAATATGAAAACTCCTAGGTTTTTGTTAACGGTTACTATGGTCCATGGGATAAGAACAGTGCTATGAAACCACGGAACCAGTCCAACATCTACCTTGCTTTTCCTTGAACAGAAAAAGCTTGTGAAAATTTACTGCTGCTTGCTGACCTGCAGCTGCAGAGGCCAGGAGACTGTGACCTCTGCTCTCCTGGGCCCCCACCTACTACAAAGACCCAAGGGAAAAAGAAGGCACTAGTATTACCACTTGTCACTCATCTTGGAGGACAGAATGGTGACTGTAACATTCCTGTTTGTCGAGAGGAAAGCTAAGCACTGGGAGTCCACCTTAGCCTTCTCTCCTGAGGCTGACGTAGCAGCCAGAAGCCTTGAGATCTATAAGTGGAGTCAGCGGACACAGAGCCAGAGGTGCACCTCACAGCAGAAGGCTCTCTTCCTGCCCGTACACTCAAGGCACTGAGGAAGCGGGCACACCAGCCAGCCTTGTTCTTACAGCAGTGCCATCGCACTGTCCACACTGAAAGAGAGCCACCTGGCACCAGCTGATGCTCATGTCTTGTCTTTTACGTGTTTCCAGGTACCAGAGGCATCCCCTTTGTGGGCAGAGTAACAACCTGAGCTCTTCAAAGACAGCTATAAACCCTGCTCAGTTCGGAAATGTAAACAGCACCAACAACACGACAACTCAGATTCTCAGTCTCTACTCAAGAACAGGGCGGAGCTGTGCTGGCCCACTTCTCACTCACCTAGCGTAAGCACCCAACGCTCTCTCAGGACTTAGCTGGCCATGTACTGAGATCAGAGGGCAGAACTGAGTCCACCAACTAAGGTGACCTGAATAATTTAGTGTTCCATTTAATGCCTATGTTAATGCAGTATTTAAAAATTCTAATTCTAATTGATATTTACTTTCATTTAGAAAATCATAGCTATTAACCGTGAAGAAATAGTATTAAGAAAAGAGCTTATAACTTCTGTGTACATCACCTGCTACGTGGAGCTTCCTGTCATGATGGGCCTTTTCCTTTCTCAAGACAAAGTCTCTCTGCATAGTCCCAGCTGTCCTAGAACCCATTATGTAGACCAGACCAGGCTGGCCTTGAACTCATAGAGATCCTCCTGCCTCTGCCTCCTCAAAGCTGAAAGTAAAGGCGTGTGCCAGCATGCTCCTTTTTCCTAACTTTTGAAGTGTTTTCTTTTGTATGCACGTGTGTCCACATGTCTGAATGGAGGTCAGAGGACAGCTCCAGGAGCTGCTTCTCCCCTCGCACTCTGTGGGTCCCAGTCGTAAGCGCAGGCCATCAGGCTCACTGGCAGCACCTGACGGCTCCGAGACTCTCACCAGCCCCACTTTGTAACTCTTGTGACTGCTGACGAGCTGACACCGGTTCTGGGTGTTGGTTAAAATGACAGGAAATGCATACTGGAGAACGTGCTCGTGATCTCCAACTATCCTGAGTAGCCGACACAGACACTGTGTCCTTCATGAGATTAACTGGTGCTCCTGTGAGTGCGGCACAGCTATAGCGCACTGTCCCCTGGGTAACAAGCAGAGCAACACAGTGCTCTGCATTAAGTTGGTGTTTGCTCAGACTGCAGTAATACCTAAAGAGCTGCTAACACCTGCTTTCAACCGGAATCAAGATTCTAAGGCTTCTGAGTACAACATGGAAACAAAAATAAAAGGGGCTGGAGAGATGGCTCAGAGGATAAGAGCACTGGCTGCTCTTGTAGAGGTCCTGAGTTCAGTTCCCAGCACCCACATGGTGGCTCACGACCATCTGTAATGAGATCTGGCGCCCTCTTCTCGCATGCAGGTAGAATGGTGCATAAATAAATACGTAAGTAAATAAATATATAAATAAATCCTTTTTAAAGAAAAGGACTAAATAATCATGTATATGGTTGTCATGTCTACACATTTAGTCTGAGTATAATGTGCATGCAGTGCCCCAAGCGGCCAGTAGAGGGTGTCAGATTCCCTGGGACTAGACTTAGCCTGTGAACAACCATGAGGATGCTAGGAATTGAATCCAGATCCTCTGAAAGAGGAGTCACTGCTTTTAACCACTGAGTCACCTCTCCAACCCCCAAAACTACTCAATTTTGAGGTGGCACTTGAATGTAGGCAGAAATGACTCTATAACTATACTCCTCTCATGTTACAGTCTCTGTCCTTGCTGTTGGGCTCCAAACAGAGGGCTCTGCCTGGCACAAGATCTCTGACCTTATACTGGAATTCAACAGCATCACCCACTGCTACTCGTTTCTAGGCAACCAGCAAAACTAAACCAGATCCACATAAGGTCTACATTCTTACTTTTTTTTTTTTTTTTTTTTGTTTTTGGTTTTTGGTTTTTTTGAGACAGGGTTTCTCTGTGGTTTTGGAGCCTGTCCTGGAACTAGCTCTTGTAGACCAGGCTGGCCTCGAACTCACAGAGATCCGCCTGCCTCTGCCTCCCGAGTGCTGGGATTAAAGGCGTGCGCCACCACCGCCCGGCCGTACATTCTTACTTTTAAAACAGAAAGCTACCAAATATTTAAATCTTATGGAATCTGCACTAAGTATCCATCTCAGACCTCTTTTCAATGTGAGCTCCAATCCTTATTTGGTAGGGTGGGATGTTACTAGGGATGGAACCCGGGGCTGTGCACATCACGGGCAAGCACGCACCACTAAGTGCCACTGCAGCCCCAAGAAAGTGTTCCTAACCACTAAAGGAAACTCCATTGTGCTGCCATTTGCATTTCTCCAATTTAATCCAGCATTGGCAAGTGGCCTCTTCAGGCACTGACGAGCCGCCTGACAGAAGGCCCCATCTTTGGTCTAGGTACAAGGAGCACATTGCTCCAACAAATCTGAGCTCTACCTCCCCACCCGAGAACAAAACACTTGTTATTTCTCAGAATAGGTAAGAAACTCCCATCACACCAAGTGTGACCTCAAGAGAGGTCACTCCTGGTAGTGTAGCTGTGACAGCTCGGAGACCCAGCGTTTCCTTCACAGCCTCCACAGTAAAGCACTGTTCACGTTACCTGCTCCTTCTCGAGCATGTCTGCTTTGCGCAGGATTTTCATTGCATACACATGCCCCGTGTCTTTCTTCTGCACGAGCCGCACCTGCAGGTTACAAAAGCAATGCTGGGTCGAGTTCACACTGCCAAGCTGAGGATTTGCACTTCCAGCTCTGGGGATCAAACCTGGGACTTCACAAACACTATTTACACTAGAAAAACATTATAATTCAAACATAAGCAATAACTAGCAAAAAACAGACAATACTTTTTAATGTTATATTTGAATGTATTTTGGAGCCATATCAATGCTGGGAAGATCTTCAACCATCTTTGTATCCGAACACTTTGGCTCTCGGTTGACCAAACTAATTTAAAAGCCTTCAGTTTCAAATTTAAGGTCTAGTTAAACCCATGACAAAAATTAGTCAATCAGCTTGGAAAGCCAAAGTAATAATCACAGCATATAAAATGAAAATAACACATCAGGTCTATTTGTACTTGAGTACAGTAATCTTAGTATTCAAGAGGCTGAGGCAGAGCTGCCACCATTGTGAAGCTAGCCTGGACTATGGTGTGATCCTTTGTCAAAAAACAACAACAAACCATGAAAGCAAAAGCTTTTCCAAGGAAAAAATGTCTAAAGGTTAAAAAACAAACAACAACAACAACCTGCCTGGTGGTGGTAGCCCATGCCTTTAATCCCAGCACAGGAAGCAGAGGCAGGCAGGTATTTGTGAGTCCGAGGCCAGCCTGGTCTACAGAGCGAGTTCCAGAACTACACAGATAAACCCTGACTCAAAGAAAAACAAAAACCACGACAAAAAAGAGACAGGGTCTCTATGTGACAGCACTGTGGTACTGGGAGAACAAGAGCTTTAAAACAGAAGACCCCGGTCCAGCCCTGGTGTCGGAGGTCAACAGCTGTGTGACAACGCACATCTTCAGAGTCTTAATTTGTAGACATCACCTCTAAAGTGGGTCCCTGTCGTGATTACACGAGAACTGTTGATGCTCTGATAGCTGCAAAGTCTCCTGACACCAGTGTCTAAGCACAATGATACGTGCCTGAAACCCCAGAATGTTGTTGCAAACTTGGGCTACATACTGTGACTGTCCCAAAAAAGGAAGTTCCAGCTGGATATTGGTGGCACATGCCTTCTCGGGAGGCAGAAACAGGTGGATCTCTGTGAGCTCAAGGCCAGCCTGGTATACAGAGCAAGTTCCAATGCAGAAACCCTGCCTCAAAAAAAAAAAAAAAAAAAATCCTAAAAATAAAATTAAAAAAAAAATTACAAATCCTAAAAATAAGAGCTAACCACCGTCATCTCTGACAGGACAGAGACATGATTTGAGACGATGATTGGGGAAACAAGAGGAAACAATGAGGTGAGGGGTAACTGCGCATGCCACTGAACCCCATATCTTGTATATTTCAAGCTGTATAACACAATTGGGAGCTCCTGGTATGTTAGAAGCTGTGGTATTCTGAGATATTTTTTACCTCCCCAAATGCTCCTCGACCTATAACCTTTAAAGACTCAAAATCTTCCAGTCCAAGCCTTGTTCTCTTTAATCGAAGAAACTCCGTTTCCTTCCGAGCGTGGGCTGACCTCCTGAGTCGTTTCTAATGTTTAAAGAAAGGAAAGGGAGAAAAATTGAAACTCTGAAACCAAGTCCTATCTGCCTTGTGCAGCTGGGAGCAGGGCCACACGAGTCTGCACATAATCCTCTCACACACGGCCGTGTCACACAAGCATCCTTCAGCGGTCCCTTCCTCCTGCCCTGGCCGTCAGATACAACAAACAAGCCCCACTGGAGGAGATGTGAGAGCCCCGAATGAACAGCTAACGAAGAGAGACAGTCTATTTTCCCTGAGCTCCTTCTTAGGTTAAGTGTGTTTTCCTTCAACTCCAGGACCGGCACACACGACCTTTCGTCACAAGCCTGAACTCCCTTTCTCCTGTCTTGGCTGTGTCGCCGGATTTCTGAAGGCCTGTCCGGGGCTGTCTGGTGAGCCGCACCATCCCGTGTTGGTTGTCTTTTCACCACACATACGTGGGCAGTGTACAGACAGGCTGATTTGAGACAATACTTTCTTTGATAATGACATCAGAGATATTCCTTACGGCTATGGAGCCTTTTTCATCTTTTCTTTTCTTAGAATTTTAACATTAATTATCCTAACTGTGACTAGGGATACCTCTCTCTCCTGAGTATTTCATTAATTTCTTCCTCTGCATGAGTAACTGAGCCGCAAAAGCAATGTCAGCTCTCATACTCCTGTCACTGAGCCAAATGCTTCTCTGGCACCAAAGCTAACTTGATAGAGAAAACAACCTTTCATACTGGGGCCCAAGGAAAAAATAACCACATCAATCACCTCTTCATCTTTTAGGCCTTCTTCTTCCATCACCTTTTCTAACTTCTTTTGTCTAAAATAAACAAAAATATATATATAAATAGCATTCTATTCTGACAAGCCTATATGAACATGATTGCTAGCCACTTGCAAGTATTCATTTAGGAAAAGAAAAAAGTCTTCAGTTAAGTAAGAAGTCATGAGACATATTTTACCTTTTTGGTTTTTTTTTTTTTTTTTTTTGTGGGGGAGGTTGATTTTTCAAGGCAGGGTTTCTCTGTGTAACAGCCCTGGCTATCCTGAAACTCGATCTGTGGGCCAGGCTGGTCTCAAACTCACAGATGTCTGCCTGCCTCTTCTTCCTGAGTGCTGGGATTAAAGGTGTGAGCCACCACTGCCCTGCAAAACTACATTTTGAAAAGACTGCATAAGAATGAATAAATAAAGACCGCATAAGATAGTAAAGTAACAAGCCAGGCAGGGTAGCACACACCGGTAACACCAGCACTTAGGAGGTGAGAGCAAAAGGACCCAGAGTTCAGAGCCAGCCTCACCTCACAGTGAGTTCAAGACCAGCCTGATCTTAGAGACTTAAATCTCAAATTTAAGAAACAAAAAAGAGAGTAATTACAGCCTCATGGTGATTTGAAAAAACTGAAATAACCAAGTAAAAATTCCTTATAACCAACTCTACAGAACCTCCGTTTATCAGCAAGAGCAAGGGGAGCACACTGGCTGGAATCTCCCCATCAACCCAATAATCCAAACAAGCAGATCACGTGCATAGATAACGAAAAGCAGAGAGTAGGGATGGAATAGGGCCCAGGGATTAAGAGCACTGACTGCTCTTATTTGTAGGAGACCCAGGTTCAATTTCCAGCAGTTCACAGCTGTCTGTGACTCGAATTCCTGGGGTATGATGTCCTCTTCTGGTCTTTGCAGGCACCCGACGGATAAGTGGTACACAAACATACATGCAGACAAAAGAGCCATATGCATTAAATTAAAATATTTTTTAAATGTATGTGAGCATACAGTCCACAGTAGCTGATGCGGCACATCACATGGAAGCACAGTGTAGGAGGGTCATCTGTTATGTGTTACTTTCATTGGTTAATAAAGAAACTGCCTGGCCTTTTGATAGGCCAGCCCTTAGGTGGGTGGAGTAGACAGAACAGAATTCTAAGAGGAAGAAAGCAGAGTCAAGCAGACACCATGCTTCTCCTACCCAAGACGGGCAGTGGTTAGACTCATGCTGGTAAGCCATGACCCCGTGGTGATACACAGATTACTAGCCAGTAAGAGGCTAGAGCCAATGGGCCAGGCAGTGTTTAAATGAATACAATTTGTGTGTTGTTATTTCAGGTGTAAAGCCGTGCGGGAGCCGGGTGGGACGAAAAGCAGGCCTGCTCGCCAGAAGCTGGCTGTTTTTCTGAAGGCAATGGAGAGTCCAGAGGCCTGAGTCAAGGACTAATATGTGGCAGTGCCAAGTCAGTGAATTTCCTCACCCTTTCTGTGAGCATTCTTCCCTCAACTGAAATGTTCCAATCAGAACCAGGCAGAGACGGGGCCACTTTCCCAGGCAGAGACGCCCTCCTGAGCATCCCAGGTGTTTACAAGGGTGCTCACTCCTGAAGGAGACTGGAAGCTTCTTGAAGGGGAGGGAGCACATTTGAAGCCCATCTCCAATATAAATAGTACTTTATACACAGAAAATATCTTTAATAAGTATTATTAAAATTTTCAGATTTATTTTATGTGTATAAGTGTTAGTGGTTTGTGCACCACATATATGCCTGGTGCCCACAGAGGTCAAAGGAGAGCGTCAGATCCTCTGGGGCTGTTACAGACAGCTATGAACCACTACGTGCATGCTAAGAACCAAACCAAACCCAGGTCCTCTGAAAGAGCAGTAAGTGCCACCTCTCCAACACCTCTAGGGTACTTCTTTTTGTTTTGTTTTTTGAGACCCTGTCTGTGTAACAGTTCTGGCTGTCCTGGCACTCACTCTATAGACCAGGTTGGCCTCAAATCAGAGATCTGCCTGCCTCTGCCTCCCGAATGCTGGGATTAAAGGCATGCGCCACCACTGCCACCACTACCCGGCCTCTAGGGTACTTCTTAAAGAGCTCAAACAAACAAGTGTGTGGATACATTCATGACTACTACCTATAACTTGCTCCTTTAATAGCTAACTAGGCTCCCTTCCTTGCATAGCCTCATTCAAAGGTCACCAAAATATAAGAGGGCTGGTCAACTCCACAAGAGCTGAACAAATAATGTATTTGTACATTAATAATATAATTTCTGTTGATGAGACAGATAAAAGCAATAAAAACAGTATAGAAATAACATGATTGTATCTCCATGATTAACACTGAGAAATGCCGAAGAGAAACCCTAAAAGTTAATATTACACAACTGTTGAAAAATTCAACATATTAGTCCTTCCGTCCTATCCTCTAGTTTGACACCTACTCAGGGGAGACCATTAGAAGGGCTGGATTTCCCTATCCTCGGTCTTAAATAAATTGATCCTAGATCACTAATCATCATCGATATTCTACTGAATTTCTGATCATATGAAACGCTGCAGCGTTAAGAAAAACTGAGAGAAGTCAGGCGGTGATGGCGCACACCTTTAATCCCAGCACTCGGGAGGCAGAGGCAGGCAGATCTCTGTGAGTTCGGGCCAACCTGGTCTACAGAATGAATTCTAAGACAGCAAACCCTGTCTCAAAACAAAAAACCCTAAGACCTAAGAGAATAGTTGCTGTTTTTCTCCCCACTTTCCCTCTTCCTCTTAGTCCTCCTCTCTTCCTCCTCTTCTCCATCTTCTTCTCTTTCAGTCCTGAGGACTGAACTCCAAGTCTTACACACACTCAACAAGTGCTGTACACTGCCAGTTCCTGGGTAAGACTGTCTGTAAAAAGTTGCGGGATTTGGACACTCTTTTTTTTTTAAAAAAAAAAAAAAAAAAAATATTTATTGCCGGGCGGTGGTGGCGCACGCCTTTAATCCCAGCACTCGGGAGGCAGAGGCAGGCGGATCTCTGTGAGTTCGAGGCCAGCCTGGTCTACAAGAGCTAGTTCCAGGACAGGAACCAAAAGCTACAGAGAAACCCTGTCTCGAAAAACGAAAAAAAAAAAACCAAAAAAAAAAAAATTATTTATTTATTATGTATATAATATTCTGTCTGTGTGTATGCCTGCAGGCCAGAAGAGGGCACCAGACCTCATTACAGATGGTTGTGAAGCCACCATGTGGTTGCTGGGAATTGAACTCAGGACCTTTGGAAGAGCAGGCAATGCTCTTAACCTCTGAGCCATCTCTCCAGCCCCGGATTTGGACACTCTTAGATAGCAGAGTACATGTCTGCACTTCAGAGGAAAGGGCAACCATCATTATGTAATAAGTTAGGTCTATGGCTTTAGTTAATCCATCAGTCTTCAGGAAGAAAAAAAATACACACTATTTTGTCGGAGGAAATGCCTGTTTCTGTGGTTTTAATTTGATGGCTATTTATCTAAACCATTATTTTTCTTGAATAGGTAATTATCAATACCTACTGGGTACCTTGGGTATACACCAGAGAGAACAGGAGGGGAGCCACTGTTCTAGAGACTAAAGAGTAAAGAAAGCAAGCACCATACAGGACTACATAATGTGCTTGGTCTGTGCTGGTCCCCCCTTACCTCTGGAAAGGAGCCTGTCCTGGCACTCACTCTGTAGACCAGGCTGGCCTTGAACTCAGAGATCTGCCTGCCTCTGCCTCCGGGATTAAAAAGTGGGATTAAAGGTGCATAACACCACTTCCCAGCATGTTGTTGGTATCTTAAATCCAGACAGGCCTTAAACTCAGCATCTGGCCAAGGCTGCTCTGGGTTCTTGATCCTCTTGCCTCAATCTCAAGCAGAGGTGGGCCGCAACGCCCAGAAAGTAAACTGTCCTCAACCTACCTGTGGGACTTGCCATAGTATTTCCATGAATTGGTTCAATTTCTCCTATTTTGTAAACAAGAAGCAATTCCCAAATGAGTTTTATTTTTCCTTTTATCTCCAGAGTTTCGACATATCTCCCTCCCCATGCAGTAAGTCTCTTGTTTACAATAAAACCTTAGCCGGATGTGATGGCGCATGCCTATAATATCAGCACTCTGGAAGCTGACGAAGGATTGGAAAAAGACCAGACAAGGCTACATGTGAGACCCAATCAAAAAATAAAATAAACCAGGTGGTGGCGCACACCTTTAATCTCAGCACCCGGAAGGCAGAGGCAGGTGGATCTCTGTGAGTTCGAAGCCAGCCTGGTCTACAGAGCGAGTGCCAAGACAGGCTCTAAAGCTACATAGAAACCTTGTCTCGAAAAACAAAAACAAAACAGACAAAAAAAAAAACAGCAGCAGCAAATAACTGGACAAAAAAATTCTAAATATTTACAACTGCATAAAAAGACTAGACGTAGAAAGGAACCAGTATGTGGGAACTATACACTGTACACTGATAAAAAATAAAATAAAAAAAAGGGAGACTTAAAGTCTTTTTACATTTATTTTTGGTGTGGTAGTGCACACCTTTAATCTTAACATTTGAGAGACAGCCAGTACTACATAGAGACCTTGTCTTTAAAAAAAATTTTTTTTAAAAATAAAAAAAAAGAGATTTTTTTTATATTTATTTATTTATTATGTATACAATATTCTGTCTGTGTGTATGTCTGCAGGCCAGAAGAGGGCACCAGACCTCAATCCAGATGGTTGTGAGCCACCATGTGGTTGCCGGGAATTGAACTCAGGACCTTTGGAAGAGCAGGCAATGCTCTTAACCGCTGAGCCATCTCTCCAGCCCCCAAGAGATTTATTTTTATTTTATGTGATGCTCAGGAGTGTTTTGCCTGCATGAATGTCAGCATATTGTGTGCATGCAGTGCCCATGAAGGCCTGAAGAGGGAGCTAGATCCTTTAAAAGGGAAGTTACAGATGGTTATTAGCCACCATATTGGAACTGAGAAGCAAACCTTTGGCCATCTGTGTAGCCTCTAAGTGAGACTTATAAAGTAAAGCAATATATGATGTCAAAGTATCAGAATCTTCAGCATTGTTACAGCATCAATCATTCCAAACTGATCTACAGATTCAACATAATTCCAATTTATAACCACTGGATTTTCTATATTTGCTAACAAGCTAACTAAATCTATAAGAAACTGTGAATAACTTACAATATCCAAAATCAATCTTAGAGGGAAAATAACTGTAAACCCAAAAGGAAAAATTACCTGACGAAATGCATTCAGAGGACGAGCTAGCTCAGAGGGCAGAGGCGTTTGCTGTACAAGCTGGACAGCCTGAATGGAGCCCAGAGTCCAAGTGAGGATGGAAAGAGACCTGAGTCCTGAAAGCCGTCCTCTGAGCTCCACCCATGTGCCACAGCATGCACACACCCCTAGCCACACATTCACTTATTAGAGTCATGGAACTAAATCTGAGAGGCTAAGCCTACACAGAGAATGTCTCTATGACTTGAAAACAAGGTTCAGGCAGAGGTGGCACACACCTTTAATCCCAGCACTTGGGAGGCAAAGGCAGGTGGATCTCGGGTTGGAGGCCAACTTGGTCTACAGAGTGAGTTCTAGGACAGCCAGGGCTACTCAGAGAAATGTTGTCTCAAAAACTAAAATGAACTCCTGAAACTCAGTAATAAAAAGTCAAGACAGTATTTTAAATTGGGCCGGGCAGTGGTGGTGCAGGCCTTTAATCCCAGCACTTGGAAGTTAAAGGCCAGCCTGGTCTACATCAAGTTCCAGGACAGCCAGGGCTACACAGTAAGACCTGATAGGTTTTGAGGTGTTTGCTGTCTAAAATAAAAGTTATCACCATCGCCACTAACTAAGGCAAGTGCTTCCATGTTACAGCAGTCCTTCAAGATGAGGGAGCTGACAAGCAGAAAGACCTTTAGGAACAGCTGCTCCTCAAGAGACAGGATGCAAATCCTCAAGGAGCCACCAGACTAGATCACACTGCTTTAATAATGAACATTAGTGATCTGACCAACTCTTTCTTTTTATAGAGCAAGACTCCTCAATTACTGACCAGTAGATACAGCTTTACTAGAAAGGATCTGGAAATCTGTCACACTGTCGCTCCACTGCAGCAGATGGGCTATAACATGGCTGCTGCTACCCTGATCTCCTGGTGTGTAACAACACATGCTACAACACATAACCACAAGTTCTTCATTCTTGTCTGTTTTGGTTCTGCCTTGTATATGATAGGTAGGCACTCTACCACGAGCAGCATGCCCAGCTCCCGAACACAAGGCTTTCAAGCAGTATTCTTTACCTCATTTCCCGTTCCTCGTGCTGAGCGATGAGGTTGCTATAGAAGTTCTCCAGTGTCACTTTGGTCATTGTCACCCTTTCCTTTGTGTGATTACTCATGGATGAGCATGGTGTTGAACCGGTCATTGCCATGGCTGCTGGAAGAAAAGAGAGATTACTATGTATCTTCCAGCTGGAATTCAACAATTAAGTACTCCCCTGTCCCCTGGTAAAATATAAGCCAGCACAATCTTTCTGGAGGACGAACATAATATGAAACGCGTCAGGCAAACAAGACAGACGTGGTTAGTACCCCAGACAATACAGAAGCATCGGGAAAGGGAATCTCAATGAGACTGTCTAGTCTGAGACATGTCTGTGGGGAGTTTGCTGGATTGTGCTACCCACTGTGTGTGGCACCAGACAGCTGGAAACATGGCTCAGCAGTTGAGAACTTGCTCTTGCAGAGGACCAGAATTCGGTGACCAACACTCCCGTTAAGACAACTCGAAACCACCATGGCTCCAGCTCTAGGGATCTGACATCCTCTTCAGCTCTATACCTGGGGTGCATATCCACATATTCACTCCACATACAAACACATAATTTTTAAAGATAGAAATGAAAGCTGAATACGAGCAGACAGCTGTGGGTGTGCAGGAACAGCTGCTTCAAGATCCTGAATACTAGCAGACAGCTGTGGGTGTGCAGGAACAGCTGCTTCAAGCTCCTGAATACTAGCAGACAGCTGTGGGTGTGCAGGAACAGCTGCTTCAAGTTCCTGCTTGATGTCCACAGTGATGGACTGTAACCGGGACTGTGAGCCAAACACACCCTTTCTCCTTCAAGCTGAAGTTTTCTCACAGCTGCAGTAGACAAAATCAAGTCACCAGGTATGGTGTCACATGCCTGTAATTCCAGTGCTCAGGAGGCACTGGCACGACACCCTGTCTTGAGTTAGCTTTCTACTGCTCTGATAAAGACCATGAACAGAAACAACGTGGAAATAAAGGACAGATTTGGCTAACACAGCCCAATCACAGTTCACTGAAGGAAGCCACGGCAAGACCTCACACAGACACCATGGAGGAGTGCTGCTTCCTGGCTTGCTCTCTACGGCTTTCTTAGTCTGCTTTCTCATATACCCAGAACCACTGCCCAGGAATGGCGCACTGCCTACCGTGAGCTGGGTTCTCCAATCATCATTCATCATTCAAGAATGTCCCATTGGTTTGCCCATAGGCCATTCCAATAGGAGCATTTTCAACTCAAGTTCCCTCTTCTCAGATGATTCTAGCTTGTATCAAGTTGAAAATAACAAAACAACTAGCAGACATCCTATCTCAAAGCAAACAGAGTGGAAGCACATACACAATTATATACCATTCCATTCTTTGCCAACTAGGAAACTATCTTGAAAAAAATCATTCATAAAGATTCAAGCATTTAAAAAAAGAAAAAAAAAAGATTCCTATAAGCTGGTTCAATAAAAAGTTCTTTTCCTTTTGCTTTTCCGAGGCAGGGTATCCGTGTGTAGCCCTGGCTGTCCTGGTACTCACTCTGTAGACTAGGCAGCCCTCAACTCGGAGAACAACCCACCTCTGAACCCACCCCTGCCTACCAAGTGCTCAATGAAACTTTTTTTTTTTTTTGGTTTTTCAAAACAAGGTTTCTCTGTGTACCTCTGGATGTCCTGGAACAGGCTGGCCTCGAACTCACAGAAATCTGCCTGCCTCCGCCTCTCAAATGCTGGGATTAAAGATGTGTGCCACCACCGTCACCTGGCCACAGAAACATTCTAATGACAAAAGAAAACTAGAAACACCATGAATAAATATGTGACTGAGAGTATGAACAACCCTGCCAGATGGCACTCGGGAGGCAGAGGCAGGGGGATCTCTGAGTTGAAGGCCAGCTGCTTGGTCTACAGAGTGAGTTCCAGGACAGCCAGGTCTACAAAGAGAAATTCTGTCTCAAAAAACAAGGGGACTGGCGAGATGGCTCAGCGGTTAAGAGCACTGACTGCCTTTCCAGACGACCCATGTTCAAACATTCCCAGGACTCACATGGCAGCTCACACCTGTCTGTAACTCAGTTCCCGTGAATCCATACTGTCACACCAATGTGCATAAAACTAAATAAATTATTTTAAAAAGTATGAAAAATCCCAGTAAAATATATTCAATTACTTAAAGGAAGGGAAGCCAGGTGTGGCAGCACCAGCCTGCTATCCTGGACTAGGAAGCTCAGGAGTTCAAGGTCATCGTCAGCTTAGTAAGGAGTTGGAGGCCAGTCTGGTCTATCTAAAATACAGAAAGTATCAGTGTTATTAGTATTCTAACTATGGGAAATGAGATATATATATATACATATATTTTTTTTTTCTTTTTTTTCTTTTTGGTTTTTGAGCCAGGGTTTCTCTGTGAAGCTTTGGCTGTCCTGGAACACTCTGTACACCAGGCTGGCCTCAAACTCTCAGAGATTCGCCTGCCTCTGCCTCCCAAGTGCTGGGATTAAAAATGTGCACCACCACCGCCCAGTGAGAATATAATTTTAATCTAGAATGTATTTAGATTTTCAATTTCTACAATGAGAAGAATCTCTATGGCTGAAACGCTCATCTATAGGTACTTATGTGTCTGAATTACCTTAAGGTATTTGATAAATGTTTACTGCTTCATTTTATAAGCTTAAACAACTTTTAAAAACACTATTACAAAGAAGAAAACTTTAGGAAAAGGATGTGCCGTGGTGGCACACATCTTTAATCCCAGCACTGAGGAGGCAGGGGCAGATGGGACTCTGAGTTCGAGACCAGCCTGCTCTACAGAGTGAGTTCCAGGACAGCCAGGCCTACACCGGGGAAATCCTGTCTTAGAGTGCGTAAGATGACAAAGAAAATCGTTAAACAATTCTAGTGCTCAAAGATACCTTAAAAATCAGAGACCCCCAACTTCCTCATTTTACAGTTAAAAACAAAACGAAACCCTTCAGGTCTAAATGCTTTTCCCCTGAAATTTAAAAACTCACTTTCCACCAAATTAACCTCTATTACCACACCTGGCCAGATGTCAGACAAACTGAAAGGCTCCAGCATGGGTGGCAGCACTCCACCGTTTACCCTGAGCCCGCATTCGAGTTTGTACAACTAAATTACTTCCTTCTTCCACCTTCCTCTGTCATCTGGATTTCTCTGATAGGGTATGACTGTGTCACCAAGCTGGCCTGGAACTCACAGAGATCCGCCTGCCTCTGCCTCCCAAGGCCTGTGCCACCTCCGTCCAGCTCTCATCTGGATTTCTCTGATAGGGTATGATTGTGTCACCAAGGCTGGCCGGGAACTCACTCTCCTTCACCCAAAAGTTGGGATTACAGGTGTGCACCACCATGCCTGGTGATCTGACTCTGTCCTTTACCCCCAACAGAAAGCTGAGCAAAACTCAGGAGTAGTAGTAAGGCAATTTCAAAGACAGCATCTTTAATGGAAAAAACATTTAGAGGTCCTCCATTGATCCTTCCCAGCTCTCTAAATTGTTAATTTTGTGTATTAAATTAAGGTTTGCAAAGAATGTAAAGACACTTGTTATTACTAAGAGGAAAAAAAAAAGGCTTAATTTAACATTAGTAGCTGGTTGTGTTTTGTTTTTATTTTTTTGAGCCAGTCTCACTATGCAGCCCTAGCTGGCCTGGAACTAAGTATACATATCTGGTTGGCCTCATAGTGATCCACCTACCTGCCTCGGTCTTCTGAGTGCTGGGTTAACAGCAGTAGGTTTTTGTTTTTGTTTCTTTTAAAGATATTCAGGCAAAAACTGTATAAACAACAATGCATTCAGAGCAGAGATTCAAATTCAAGGTACCATTTTAGTGTCAAACATTTTGATCCATGACAGTAAATATATTCACAAATCCCAAACAATGAAGTACTAAAAACTACTTCCAGAAAATATCATTTTTTTTTTAAAAAAAAAGGGGGAAGTTCCTACCAATACCTAAACATTCTGCTTTTAAAACAGCGGTAGAGGATTAAAAAGAACTCTGAGCCAGGTGGTGGGGGTGCAGGCCTCTGATCCCAGCACTCAGGAGGCAGAGGCAGTAGATCTCTGTGAGTTCGAGGCCAGCCTGGTCTACAGAGTGAGTTCCAGGACAGTCAATGCAGCACAGAGAAATCCTGTCTCAAAGGGAGAAAAAAACTGGTTTATGAAACTTGGGTGTGGTTTCTTATTTGTCAGCCTGTACACCCTCCACCCACAATCAAAACCACATGCACTCAAAGTGTAGTTGGATAGAACACTTAAAACCAGACATTAAAAAAAGCAAAACAAAACAGGGCAGCAAAATGGCATCAAGTAGAAGTGCTTGCTACCAACCATGAAGATATGAGTTCAGTGCCTGGGACCCACATGGTCACTGGAGAGAGTCCACTCCCACAAGTCGTCCTCTGACCTCCACACACTCACCACAGGAAGCCACCCCCAGCCTCTATCCACTCCACCCCGTGCACACATAAAATAAAGTTAAAAATGAGGTAAGTGAGAGTTGTCTAAAATTTTCTGGAGTCTACAGTTTGTGTGTGTGTGTGTGCGAGTCTATACAAACTCTGTGTGTGTGTGTGTGTGTGCGAGTCTATACAAACTCTGTGTGTGTGTGTGTGTGTGTGCGAGTCTATATAAACTCTGTGTGTGTGTGTGCGAGTCTATACAAACTCTGTGTGTATGTAGGAAGTAGGAGACAAGTTTCACTTGGTAAACCAGGCTGGCCTTGAACTCATGGCAATTCTCCTGCTTCAGCTTCTCAAGTGCTAGGATTCTAAGCATGAGCTACACACCCAGCCATAAAGGCAGTTACATTTTTCTATTTTAGTTTTGGTTTTTCCAGACAGGGTTTCTCTGTTAGTCTTGGCTGTCCTGGAACTCGTTCTGTAGACCAGAACTCATAGAGATCCACCTGCCTCTGCCTCCTAAATTTTGGGATTAAAGCCATGGGCCACCACCTCTGGGCCCTCAGGCAGTTACATTTTAACAACTAAAATATACAGCTCAGTGTTAGAAAAGCAGATACACCTGCAGGCAGAGGCAGACAATGCCTTTCACACAATGAATAATTAGTAAGGTGAGTAAGCTAATTTTTTTTTAGTTGTCAACACAAATGCAGGAAGGGAGAGAACATTAACAGATTGGTGTATAAAGAACTGGGCAAGGTCAACGGTGACAGTAGTGGCCAGGCCTTTAATATCAGCACTCGGGGAGGAGGCAGAGGCAGGCAGATCTCTGAGTTCAATGGCAGCTGGTCTACAGAGTGAGTTCCAGGACAGCCATTGCTAAACAGAAACCCTGTTTCAAAAAACAAAACAACTAACAAATAAATAATGACTAAAATGTTCCACAGGAAGCTGAGTGTAATGGCGCACGCCTTTAGCCCCAGCACTTGGGAGGCAGAGGCAGGCAGATCTGTGAGCTTGATGCCAGCCTGGTCTACAGAGTGAGTTCCACAACAGCAAAGGTACATAGTGAGACTTTATCTCAAAAAATAAAAAATAAAAGGAACAGGCCAATAGGATATCACGTACACTCAAAGATGACAAATACATTAGGCCAACAAAAATCTGTTTTCCACTCAGGATCTAATGCAATGATAAGGACTACACTAACCTTCTTCCCCTTTGAGCTCACTATGTAGACCAAGGGGGCCGTGAGCTCAGCCTGCCTCTACCTCCCCAGTGATTGTGGACACCACCACACCCAGCCCCTTTAACCTTTGTTCAAACAAACCCTTCTCTCTTCCTTCACTCATAAAAAGTGTAGCCTAATTCTAATAACCTTTAATCAAAAGATACGATTAGTACTGCCCAATGGCACTTCATGGATTCACTGGGTCAACCAAGAGCTTCTTAAGAGGCAGGGTTTCCTCCCCCTGCTGACCCACAAGCTACAGCACCCCGTCCTATTTGTTTCATTCTCCTTCAGCTCAGCAAAGGAGGGAACAGCAGACAAGAAAGTCTGAGGTTATTGTTTTTTAATTAACAAAGCATACACTCCTCATAAAATGCAATATTAAGGACTGTGAACTCATGAGGTCAAATGAGAACCACTGCTTTATGAACTATAGAGTCATGCCTAGCTGGCTGACTACAATGGTGTACCATCTCTACAAACACCATTTCACCAATATTTTATTTCTTTGTGACCAAATGAACTCACTCTGTAGACCAGGCTGGCCTCGAACTCACAGAGATCGGCCTGCCCCTGCCTCCCGAGTGCTGGAATTAAAAGCGTGCGCCACCACCGCCGGGTCAAAAGATCTTTCATTGAACAATTCAAGCAGGGGCCAAGGCTATTCCCTAGAGTCACGAGTGGAACCTCTCCTGCTGTGGATAAGCAAACACAGGTGTATGTGTTTAGTATCTCCCCCAAACTGTGCTGGGCACCTAGAACCTTCTAACGTTTGCCAGGGGAGCAGGGTATAGGGGCGCACGCCTTTAATCTCAGCACTAGGGAAGCAGAGGCAGGTGGATCTCTGTGAATTTGAAGCCACCTTGGTCTACACCAGCAAATCCCAGGCCAGCCAGAGCTACAAAGTGAGACCCTGTCTCAAAACAAATAAGACGCTCCGTTTGTGGCGGCCACTCGTGGGAGTGGGGAACGTGTGATGGAGAGCTGGACATGGCCGGACGGTGTGGTGATCAGCAGGGTGGAGGACGGAGCTCTCCGGTAATGTTAAGAGGAAGCTGGTATCTGATGTTTGGGGTGGGGCGGGGAGCTGTTCCTGCAGGCTGGTGGTTTTCTGTTCAGGCTAATTCACGGCCAAGGTGAGCTGAAGGAGGAAGCCGCGGGTCTACCTCACCCTGACCTTCCTATTCACGCCGAGAAACAAGACTGCCCCGTGTCTGTGGGTCCCGTGTCTGTGGGTCCCCTGCAGGGCGCCACTGGCAGCCGTTATGCGCTATCTGACACACTTATCCTCTGACTCCTTAGCCACTTTTTCCTGTCCTCCAGCTCGGGTTCCTGTCCACAGTTCTTCAGGCTAAACGCAGTGATCTTCAGGGGATGGGTACCCCAAAACTAACCGCAAACTAGGGGACCGCCTCCGAAGTCCCACACCTACCCAGCGGGACTCTCGAGGTCAAGGTGAAGAGTGGTGCTGACCGAGGTCCCAGAGGGGACGGGCTGGGGGCAGCCGGCACACAAAGCTGGCGACCAGGGAAGAAAGAGGGAGCGGCTGCCCGTCCGGGCTGCACGCCGAGTGGGGACCGGGAGTGGAAGGGAAGGGGACGGACCAGGGGGCTCGGGGAACCGCAGAGAGGACGCTGACAAGAGGCTGAGGAGGCCAGGAGGACGCGGGGAACCCGGCCCGCGGCGGGAGAGGGGAGCCCCTGAGTGCCTAGAAGCTGACGGACGGACGAGGCGGCGAGCCTGAGGCAGCGACCGCTGCCAGACACTCACCAGACCCGGGGGGAGGGGGGCGCGGGGCCGGCGGCCACGGCGCAGACGCGACGTGCGGGCGGCCCGAGAGCGACGGCGACGCGCCGGGGACTCCGAGGGAGCGCGGCCGCCGAGCCGCGACGGGAGAGGACCACGGGAAGAACCCCAACTGCCAGAACAGACGGCAGCGCGAAGGGGCCGAGGCTCCCCAGTCCCCCTCTGTCTGTGGCGAGGGGCCGCCGCGGCCGAGACTGCGCATGCGCCATCCGCCGGCGGCGTTCCCCGTGCAGCGGGACTGCGCGTGCGCGCCGGCGCCCCGCCCACCTCTTCACCCCTCACCCGGCTGCGCCCAGCCCAGGAGGTTTGGGAGGATGGTGAAGTGCTGTGTGGGGCGTGCTCCGAGGTGGCTTGGGCTGGGCTAGTTCGCCTTTGTTTTGTTTTTTGCTTTTTTTTTTCTTTTGAAATAATTATAGACTCACCAGAAGTTACAAAATGAAAATGCTGAAGTTCCGTAAAGGCCAGCACCCACCCAGCTTCCCTCAAATGTCTTACATAAGACACCGTCTCAACACCCGGAAATTGACTTTGGCTCTTTATCAACCAAGCCAATGCAATCAACTAGCCTGCCTGGGATTTTAATAGTTGGCGTGAACTCGTGTGAGGGTGTCCGTAGTTCTCTGAAATTTAATCAGTTTTCTCCACCCTCCCTGACTCCCGATCATTGTAGCCATAGTCTGTTGGAGCCCTTGGCCCTACCTATTTTTCATGATTGCAAACAATTAATGTGCTTGGCCTGGGATCAGGTGAGCTCTTACCACGTTAGACCTCTCCGTTGTGCACGGATCTTACCTTACAGGTGCTGCTAGTTCATGCCCTGAGAACTGAGCACAGTGATCTTGATTGGAAAGTTCTAAACTCCTGGAAACAATTGTGAGCGACCCAAGGCCCCAGCCTCCCAGTCAAGGGGTCCTCTGGGAGCAAGAGAAGAATGTTCCTCCTGTTAGTCATTCCCTGAGCATTCGGTGGTGTTCCTATTCACCCTTTCCTAACTGGTGAAACAATAGGATTTGGTTTTCTTCAAGAGTGAAGTTCCAGACGTTTCCTTCATAGTATGAAAAAGGCTTGACTGTCATCTTCAAAGCCAAGTTTCCTTAGTCTAAAAACAAAAGCAGGGCTGAAGAGATGGGTGGCTCAGGTTGCTCTTTCCAGAAAACCCAGGTTCGAGTCCCAGAACCCACATAGCAACTCACAATGGTCTGTGACTTCTGTAACTTCAGCCCTGGGAGATCCATGACCCTTCTGGCGTCTAAGGGCACCAGGCACACACATGATACATAGACATATGCAGGCAAGACATCACACATAAATAAAACCTCTAAGCTGGGTGGTGATGGCACATGTCTTTAATCCCAGCACTCAGAAGGCGGAGGCAGGCGGATCTCTGTGAGTTAGAGGCCAGCCTGGGCTACAACAGCTAGTTCCGGGACAGGCTCCAAAGCTAGAGAGAAACCCTGTCTTGAAAAAACGAGAATGATAAAGAAAGAAAGAAAGAAAGAAAGAAGGAAGGAAGGAAGGAAGGAAGGAAGGAAGGAAGGAAGGAAGGAAAGAAAGAAAGAAAGGAAGAAAAAACTGCTGGCATGGCAGCTTACCCCTTCAATAATGGCATTTGGGAGGCAGAGATAGGTGGATCTCTGATGTGGGATTTCTCTCTGTACCATTGATTAATAAAGGAACTGCTTTGGGCCTATAGCAAGGCATAACTTAGGTAGGCAGGGAAAGCTAGGCTGAAAGCTGGGAGAAAGTAGAGCAGAGTCGAGGAGAAGCCATGGAGCCGTCGCCAGAGTCAGACATGCTGAAACTTTGCCAGTAAACCACTGCCACGTGGCAATACACAGATTACTGGAGATGGTTAAATTAATATGTAAGAGTTAGGTAATAAAAAAACTAGAGCTAATGGGCCAAGCAGTGATTTAATTAATACAGTTTCTGTGTGATTATTTCGGGGCTGAGCAGCAGGGAAACAAATGGCCTCCTCCATCACATCTCTATAAATTTGAGGCAAGCCTAGGCTACATAGTAAGACCTTCTCTCAAAATAATACGCCGGGCGATGGTGGCGCACACCTTTAATCCCAGCACTCGGGAGGCAGAGGCAGGCAGATCTCTGTGAGTTCAAGACCAGCCTGGTCTACAGAGCTAGTTCCAGGACAGGCTCCAAAGCCACAGAGAAACCCTGTCTCGAAAAACCAAAATAATAATAATAATAATAGGCCAGCCTGATCTACAGAGCAAGTTCGGATTAGCTAAAACCACACATAGAAGCCCTATTTAGGTTTTTTTGGTTTTGTTTTGTTTTGGTTTGGTTTTTGTTTTGTTTTGTTTGTTTGAGACAAGGTTTCTCTGTAGCTTTGGTGCCTATCCTGGAACTAGCTCATGTAAAACAGGCTGGCCTTAAACTCACAGAGATCCACCTGCCTCTGCCTCCCAAGTGCTGGGATTAAAGGCATGTGCCACCACTGCCTGGAGAAACCCTGTTTTGAAAAACCAAAATAATAATTGTTGTAATCTCCTGACCTTGTCTGTTACCTGGGTACCCTGTCCCTTCAAGAGACAAGCCCCGCCCACTCCCAACCTCCCTTCTGGTAAGATATCCTGCCTCCTCTCCAGATCTCTCGCTCTCTGCCCTTCTTTTAGAGAGGTAGTCTCTGCCTCTTTCTCTCTTCTCCCCACTTTCTCCCCTTCTCTTCCTTCTTCCCATACCCCTCCATAACCCACTAAATAAACTCTATACCCAAGCTCTCTCTGCATGGTGTATCTGTTTGTCTCCTGCCGAGGCCTCAGACCACCTGCCAGGGGACCCGCCAAGGCTTTGGGTGACCAGCTGCTGCCTATTGTGGGACCAGCCTTAGGTCATCAGTGTTATGAATGATAACACTGATGTCATGACTCGGATGTCTATCCCTTGCAGCTGAAGACTACTCAGGATCCACTAAACTTCTAACTCTTCTTCTATACGGTTGTTTTCACAACTTAAAATCACTGGAATTCTACACCCAACATCAAATGATAGGTTCCTTCCTCACATTTGGCCACGTCTCCATGAGTGTGCAGTCGCTTGGTAGTGGTTCCTCGTGTAAAAAAGGCCCAGTACTGGTCAACCACTTGCCCATCAGGCTTAAAGTCCGTCACTTGGGCCCCCAACTTCACGTGACGACATAGGGGTTTGGTTTGCACCCACCCGTTCTCATGGCTCTTGGACTTTGTGAGTGACGACCCAAACCTTGTGCCACGGTCTATGCTGAACTTCCGGGACGCTGAAGTTCGGTCTCCCCTGGATCTTCTTCCCTTACTCATGGAGACTGTGCCAACCCCCTCCTCGGATATCAAGCTACATAGCTGTCTATCCTCAGCTTACATTCTTCCAGTGATAGTTGGAAATGCAAACTACCTTTTCTGTGTTTTTCTATTTGCTTTTCATTCCCTGTATATAATCACACACATGCTGAACTGTATTGCCGCTGCAGGCCCCACTCCATCTCATGGGTTCGGCTCTGGCTCCAGGCTTGGCAGCATAAAGGTCACCCACCACAGCAGCAGAATCTGTCTTTCTTCCAGTCACGAAACCCTGTTTCTGCCACTGCTTTACTGTGGGGGAAAACCCTGAACCTGGACCTTCTACCAGCCTACTTCCCAACTTTTCCATCAGTCCGCTGGGACAGTTGTTAAGATCACTTCTGACACTTCCTACAAGCAAGGTTTTTGGGCTCTGCCTTAGCACTGCACTCGCTGAGCAGTGCTTCGTTTTTTGGGCTCAGGGCCCCTCGGATCTGTGAATCCTTTTTGGGATACTGTTCCCTTTCAGCCTAGTGCTTCTCAGGCGACTGCCCCCTAGTCTTGTGGCCAAATGGATAATGGCTGGAGCCAGTCATTTATTTTTCTGCCTCACCTGTGGGAAACAGGCTGACATTTCTAACTTCTCTGGTAAAATGTAGAGTTACCCCACGTGGACAACCATGGCTGCTGCCATTTTCTTTGAGATTAACAAAGAGTGCAGGCAGCAGGTTCTCCACATGAGGTCCCGCCCCTAGCCGAACAGTACAGGCGGCCTGCTAACAGGCAGTGGCTTGGCTGTCCCCAGCTACCTGACCTGTCACCAGCTGCCTTCAATCCATCCCCCAGGTGCTCATTTCATGCAACGCCCACCTGCAGTGCATCTCCCCGCCACAACCACTCTACCTTCCCGAGTAAAAAAAAAAGCCAGCTTTATCTTACTCATCTTCCATTTAACTTCATGCAGAACTTAAATTCAAGCGTGTGTGAATGTACATGTACTTACTGTTAAGTGCTTAGTCTGTTCATTGTGTCTCGTTCCAGACCAAAAAAGAAATAAGTCTCATATTTTAAATTGGTATGTATTTTTAACTCTCTTACGAAAATACTGCATATGCAATCCAACCCTGCTTTAAATATATTAAGCTGTTCTCCACTATTGTCAGTTCTACCGTTAAGCTTCTATTGCAAACAGTTTTTTCTTCTTTGTCTTTCACAAGTATAAATCTCACCTCTTAAGTTATAAACCAGTACAGTCAAGCTTGGACCCAGTTCTCCAGGCAGATTCTATGCTGTAGTTATAACTCATCTATGCCTGATAAACAGCCCCAACTATTCAGAGATCTGGGGAATATGGCACTTAAATGTTTAATTGCTAAAAGCCTTTTCGTAACAGAGAAACAGGTTAGCTTCTAGCAGCAGCACTCTATTTCCTCCAAAGGAGACAGAAGACAGATGGGCACAGAACAATATCCATTCGCGATTCACTTCATCAAATGAAAGCGCCAACCACTGGCCAGAACTGCCAAGTGCTAACCACTGGCCAGAACTGCCTTTCGTCTAAACTGAAGATCTCCAGACATGGACAGAATCGCTGGAATCGACAGCCTAGCTGCTTAGGTCAAGGCAGGCTTGTCTTCCTACAGATTTCCTAACCCACAGGATCTTCTAAAACCTGGCAGGCTCTGCACTAAACAGCAGGAGGCACATACATCCTGATGCCCTTGCCATCGACAACCACAGAGGACCCTGAGGAGTGGCTCTAGGTAGCCAGCGGAGTAAGTCCTCTGTCATTTTTAAATCAATAACTCAAGCAAAATTTTATCCTTCTCAAAGATGAAGTTTGACAGCTGAGAGGTTTTGGCAGTTTAAAAGGCAGTCTCACCAAACAGATTTCAGTATAACTTCTTATCATGTTCTAAATAAAGGATGTTTTAGGATATACAAATACAAGTTATTAAGGCATGTACCTGCAAGTTATAAATGTGTGAGGACAAATGCAAGCTATCAAACTTCTCTCTCATGCTGCCTTTCATAGTCTTAAAGATACTTTCCATTGTGCAAAAACATCTGTCACAATCATTCTGGGATAAATATAGAGCTATTTATACAATGTATGTGTCTAACAAACTCAAAAACTATATGTGAGTTCCAGGGAGCCGAATTGAAGGATTCACCTTAAACAGGTCAGATATACCCCTCTCAATTCCCTGATTGTGAAAAATATTTTCCTTCCTCAACTTAACTTTGTTCTCTGCTCTGCCAACACCTTGCCAGATCCAAGAGACATCAGACAGCTCTACACCGCAAATCCTGGATAGGAATAAAGTGACCAGCTACCCCAGGATGTGACCAACACCCAGTTATTTCATGCCCCCAAGAGAGACTTCTGCCCACAAACAAGCAGAAAGCAGTCCTGAGAATCTGCTGTGCCGAACTCCCCACCTTTGTCTTATAAGAAAAAGATGAGCCACGTGGTGGTGGCGCAGGCCTTTAATCCCAGCACTTGGGAGGCAGAGGCAGGTGGATCTCTGTGAGTTCGAGACCAGACTGGTCAACAAGAGCTAGTTCCAGGACAGGCTCCAAAGCTACAGAGAAACCCTCTCTCAACCCCTCCCCCCTAAAAAAGATGGAAATGTTATAATCTACTGGCCTGGTCTGTCACCTCGGTGCCCTGTCCCTTTAAGAGACAAGTCCTGAGTCCTGCCCACTCCCAACCTCCCCCTTTTGCCTCCTCTCCAGTTCTCTCTCTCTCTCTGCCCTTCTTCCAAGAGGCAACTTCTGCTTCTCTCTCTTCTCCCTCTCCCTTCTTCCCTTTCCACTCTATAACCCACTAAATAAACTCTATACCCCAGTTCTCTCTGCATGGCATATCTGTCTGTCTCTCGCCCGCCCTGGTCTCAGTCTCCCACGCACCAAGGGGATCCACCAAGGCCTCAGGTGTCCTGCCACTGGCCCTCGTGGGACCAGCCTCAGGTCACCTGCCTTCAAAAATGATAACAATAATAATAATAGTAGTAGTAGTAATAATAATACAAAAACAAGGGCCTGCGAGATGGATCAACAAATAAATAAGTTGCCTGCTGCTAAGCAAGATGCCCTAAACTCAATTCTGTAAGGAGCCTTTCTCTGTTCTACCAGCTCCAAAATAATGACATGGAGATGTCTTATTAATCATGGAAGCTCAGCCTATTGCTTAGACTTATTTCTAACTAGTTCTTATAACTTAACCCACTTATATTAATATACATTCTGCCAGTTACCTCTCCTGCACACCCTGCTTGTTCTGTATCTCCTCAAGTCTCCACCTTTTCTTCTTCCCAGAATCTTCCCTGTCCCCCGAAGTCCCACCTAACCTCTTCCTATCTAGCTATTAGCTATTCAACTCTTACTTAAACCAGTCAGAAGATGCCTTGGCAAAGACACATCTTCACAGTCTAAACAAATATTCCACAACACAATCCCCACAACACACATGGTGGAAGGAGAAAACCAAGTCTACGACTTGTCCTCTGGCTTGCAGATATGTGCTTCCAGTCCCAAAGAAACCCGGACAAACGGCTAAGATGCTGCTGCAGCAATGATGGTTTTTGTTTTATGTGTTTTGCCTGTAAGATAGTCTGTGTGTACACCACAGGCATGCAGTACCCTCAGAGGGCAAGCGTGTGTCAGATCCTCTGGAAATGAAGTTACAGAAAGTTACTAGCTGCCATGTGGATGCTAGGGGCTGGACGGGGTCCTCTGCACTTCTAACAGCTGAGTGATCTCTCCAGCCCCCATTTGATGTTTTTTTAGATTGTATCAAATTATTACTTTTCTTGCTACTACATTTTTCGGCCTCTTAAATTTTTTTTTTTTTTTGAGACAGTCTTGGGGCTGGAGAGATGACTCAGAGGTTAAGAGCATTGCCTGCTCTTCCAAAGGTCCTGAGTTCAATTCCCAGCAACCACATGGTGGCTCACAACCATCTGTAATGGGGTCTGGTGCCCTCTTCTGGCCTGCAGGCATACACACAGATAGAATATTGTACACATAATAAATAAATAAATATTTTTTTAAAAAAGAGACAGTCTTATGTCGCTCAGGCTGACACTAAACTCAATGTGTTGCTGAGGATGGACCTTGAACTCTTGAAATCCTCCTGCCTCAGCCTGCCAAATCCTGAGAGTACTCATTTGTATCTTTTGAAAATTAATTTCTGTGGGCTGGAGAGATGGCTCAGCCATTAAAGTCTAGGCTCACAACCAAAAATATAAGAAAATTAATTTCCAAAGCAGGGAGAGGTGGTGCAGGCTTGTATTCCTATCGTTTCTCATCCCCTAAGAAAGACTCACCCTCATCCCCTAAGAAGGACTCACCCTCGTCCCCTAAGAAGGACTCACCCTCATCCCCTAAGAAGAATTCACCCTCATCCCCTAAGAAGGACTCACCCTCGTCCCCTAAGAAGAATTCACCCTCATCCCCTAAGAAGGACTCACCCTCGTCCCCTAAGGACTCACCCTCATCCCCTAAGAAGGACTCACCCTCATCCCCTAAGAAGAGCTCACCCTCATCCCCTAAGAAGGACTCACCCTCATCCCCTAAGAAGGACTCACCCTCATCCCCTAAGAAGGACTCACCCTCATCCCCTAAGAAGGACTCACCCTCGTCCCCTAAGAAGAGCTCACCCTCATCCCCTAAGAAGGACTCACCCTCATCCCCTAAGAAGAGCTCACCCTCATCCCCTAAGAAGGACTCACCCTCATCCCCGTTGGCCACCACTTATCCTCTCCCCTTCCTTCAGTTTCTAACCTCATCCCTGCTCTTTCTTCATCTTTCTGTGCGGTCCCGAGTCATTCTGCAGCGGTCACCTGCTTCCTCGTCAGGCTGGCAAGTGATTGCCTCACCAGCTGAAAGCACATAAGAACGGGCACCATAGCCCCTGGCACTGGTGCCCCACCCACAGAGGCAACTGTCAGCTGACTCTGTTCTTCCATAACAGACCAGGATCAGAGCCTAGTGTGTGATGGTGTAGAGATTCTCTGACTCCAATGTGCATACAAATAATTCCCTAAGACTTGTTTAAAGAGCAAAATGGGGCTGCATAGAGGCTTGGCAGTTAAGAGCATACCCTGCTCTTGCAGGAGGACCCATATTCAGTTCCTAGTGGCCACGTGAAGGCTCCCAACCATCTGTAACTCCAGTCTGATGTTCTCTTCTTGCCTTCTCTGGCACTGCACATAGGGAGTGCACAAGCAGACACCTGTACGTGTAATTTAAAAAATTAGTGGGGACAACCATCTGTAACGAGATCTGGCGCCCTCCTCTGACGTGCCGGCATAAATGGAGGCAGAATGTTGTATACATAATAAATAAATCTTTTAAAAAAAAATGGGGAGGGCTGGAGAGATGACTCAGTGGTTAAGAGCACTGGCTGCTCTTCCAGAGGTCCTGAGTTCAAGTCCCAGCAACCACATGGTGGCTCACAACCATCTGTAATGAGATCTGGTGCCCACCTCTGGCGTGTGGACATACATGGAGGCAGAATGTTGTATACATAATAAATAAATAATTTTTAAAAAAGTGGGGTAAAGCACAACAGGGCTGGGTAGAGAGCTCAGTGGTTAAGAGTACACATTGCTTGTGCAGGAGACCCAACTTTGGTTCCAACATCTACACTGGCTCAGTGGTTAAGAGTACACATTGCTTGTGCAGGAGACCCAACTTTGGTTCCAACATCTACACTGGATAACTGATAACTGCCTGGAGACTTGCAGATCCTCCACAGGCACCTACACTCACGCGCACATACGCCAGCGCACACACAGATAAACACAAAATTAAATCAAATTGAAGATAAAATATTTTTTTCTAAAAAAAAGAAAAGAAAGAAAGAGGCAAATCCTAGGCTTTGGGTTGTGTAACTGGAGGTGGAATGCTTGACCAGCATGGGTGCAATGGTCAGCTCCAAGGTCGGGTAGAACCCAGGCCCTGCCTCTCTCACGGCTTTCCAGGAGATGCTGATGCAAGGATCACCTTGGAGTAGCAAGAAGGGCCAGCAGTCCTAGTCCCTATCAAGACCACAGTTAAGGAGACGCATATGTGGGCATGATGCATGTATGTGTTTGTGTGGGTAAGTGCACATGAGTGTACGTATGTGTGGTCCCACCACCCCTGCTCTCTCCCTTGTGAGTGGAGAGAACAGATATTGATGCAGGCATACCTATCTTCCTCGATCTGCACTTCACCATACCTGGAGCTCACTGATTGGCTAGACTGGCTGGAGCTCACTGATTGGCTAGACTGGCTGGAGCTCACTGATTGGCTAGACTGGCTGGAGCTCACTGATTGGCTAGACTGGCTGGCCAGCAAGCTCCAGCGAGTGATCTATCTCTTCCCAGTGCTGGAGGTACAGACTTGTGCAGCATGCCTGGCTTTCACATGGGTACTGGGGATTTGAACTTGGGTCCTCATGCTTGTACAGTGTCTTAGTTAGAGTTTTGGTTGCTGTGAAGAGACACCATGACTCCAGCAACTCATATAGAAAACCTTTAATTGAGGCTCACTTACTTTTTCAGAGATTCAGTCCATCATCATCATGACGGGGAGCATGGCAGCATGCAGGCAGACGTGGTGCTGGAGCGGAGAATACTACATCTCGCAGGCAACAGGAAGTTAACAGACACACATGGCTATATCCAGACCCTCACAGTGACACACTTCCTCTAACAAGGTCACACCCACTCCAACAGAGCCGCGTCTGATAGTGCTACTCCCTGCGAGTTTGTGGGGGTCATTACATTCAAACTACCACAGGCCCATATAACATTTAGTTCGTAATTATTTATTTGTTTGTTTGTAGGGTTTTTTGAGATGGAATTTTCTGTGTAGCTTTGGAGCCTGTCCTGGAACCAGCTCTTATAGACTGACCTCAGACTCAAAGAGATCCGCCTGCTTCTGCCCCCGCAAATGCTGGGATTAAAGGCCTGCAACACCACAGCCAGGCACCGGGCTAGTTTTTATTCTTATCAAATTCTACACTACATGTACAGACTTGCAAAGAAAGACCACGTGACCCACAAGAACTGTAATAGTAGCAGTCATTCCCTGCCCGTTCACTCCCACCCGCACCCCAGCGACGGCGTGCGCCTTTGACTTCCGTTGTCTTTCACCCCTTATTGCTACCCTTTCCGTTTTCCCCTCATTGCCTTAATGTCTTCAATGGTTTGACTTACAAGACAACTTCCACACGATGCTTCCACCATCACTGGGCCTGTGATGTCAGAGTTGGTGCTCACCCTTCAGTCAGCTTGAATGGAACCTGCCTTAAGTAACTTGAAGGCAGCCGGGCGGTGGTGGCGCACGCCTTTAATCCCAGCACTCGGGAGGCAGAGGCAGGTGGATCTCTGTGAGTTCGAGACCAGCCTGGTCTACAAGAGCTAGTTCCAGGACAGGCTCCAAAACCACAGAGAAACCCTGTCTCGGAAAAACCAAAAAAAAAAAAAAAAAAAAAAGTAACTCGAAGGCCTAGCACATCAACACCCACCCCCACCCTTACACTTTCCTTCAGTGTCTTTCTCTTAACCCTCACGCTTAAATTCTATTGAAAGTGTTTTTCTATAGTTCCAGGACAGGCTCCAAAGCTACAGAGAAACCCTGTCTCAAAAAAACAAAAAAATAAAAAGTGTTTTTCTGATATTGCAAGTTAGACCGAGCAGTAGTGGCGCACGCCTTTAATCCCAGCACTCAGGAGGCAGAGGCAGGAGGATCTCTGTGAATCTGAGGCCAGCCTGGTCTACAGAATGCGTTCCAGAACAGTCAGGCTACACAGTAACCCTGTCTCAAAAAACCTAAATAAATAAATATTGCAAATCTTCTTGAGAAAGTAACACACCCATGCTCTCAGGTGTACATTGTTGAGTTTCTATTTTAGATTTATTTTTATTTGTGTGTATATGTGTGTGCATGCCCCTTGTGTGCAAGTGCAGGCTAACAGAGGGCATTAGATCTCCTGGAGCAGGGGCACAGGCGTCTGTGAGCCACCAGACATGGGTGCTGGGAGCCCAACTCGTGTCCTCTGACAGAACTCACTCTGGAGACCAGGCTAACCTTGAACCGCCTCCTTTTGGCTCTGAAGGACTGATATTGAAGGTGTGTGCCACCACCTCCTGGCACCCTTTCTGTTATTAACCCTCAACTGCTTTAAACAAGCAAGTCCTGAAAGTCTTTTCTATGTCAAAGCCATGAATCCTGGATTTTCCTAAGCTGGGTTCCCTAAAAGGTTATGGGAATGCCAAACCAGACGTGGTGGCTCGTGACTAAATCCCCGGGAAGCACAGGGATGGAGTGGACCATTCTACACTGCCGCAGCAGGGCCGCAGTTACTCAGGGTTCTCTTTCGTGAGGCTCACTGAAGCAGAGCTTGTTTCCGAGGATGTGGGGAGGGCGGGCCTCTGTTTCGCCTGTTAAATTAGCTCATATAATTGTTTTTCTCTTGTACAAGCCCCTTCCCACAAGGCATCTGATCGGGATCCTGTGCGCCCCCAGCCGTGTACAGACATTCTATGCTAAATAGGTTCTCCCAGTAAGTTCACTTGATGAGATAATTTTGCCTTACTGGGCAGGAATCCAGAACCGGTTCAGACTGGATTACAGATACACATCCTGTCCCAGGATGTATTGGGAATACATTTAAATAGAAACTGAGTTTGCCGGTCAGTAAAGGGAGGGAGAGCTTATCCTACTGTTCAAAGAGGGGTGTGTTATAGCCTGATGGGGGTAGGGGCCTGAGGTATCGAGAGGGGTGTGTGTGTGTGTGTATGTAGTGTGCACTCAGGCTGCTGGGTGAGGTTTTCAACGAGTGGTGTGCAGAGCCCAAACCAAGCAGAGCTTCCTAAACCACTCCTATGCTTGCCTGCTGAAGCCTACATTGTGAGGTCTAGGCCAGCCAGGGCTACATCCCAACATACGGGGGAGAGGGCTGGAGAGATGGCTTTGCAGTTAAGAGCACAGGCTTCTCTTCCAGAGCACTGGGTTCAGCCCCATCACCCACACGGAGGCTCACAGCCATTTGTGATTCCAGTCCCAGGGGATTTCGGCGTCTGACTTTGGCAGGCATGCACACTTGCAGTGTACAGGCATACATGCAGGCAAATATATACGTATTAAAGGAACTCCTCAAAGGGCTGAAGGTGACATGGAACTGTGCCTCTGTCCCCCCTCACTGCTAACAAAACTTGAAACTTGAAAAACCTCCAAGCAAAGAGAGTAAGAAAGACAGAAACTCGCTTTTTACATTACTTGTTGGTTTCAGACTTAGTGCAAAGATGGCCTCCTTGGCTCCCACGTTCCTGCCTGCTTAGAGATTTTATTTTCTTTAAGCTGCATGATTGCTGACGAGGAGAAAAGGACTGGAAAAATCTTAAGAAATACAGTTTTTAAAGTAATTTTTTCCAGGTGACCACAACTGTGCCTTACACTGAGTCAGTGTTTCTCTGGGAAACGGGGCGAGAATGTCAAGAAGAGATTAAGGTGTGGCTGGTCTAGGGGTCGTCATCACCCAAGTTACATCTGCTTCCCAGTTCAGCCTTTGTAAATGAAGATACCAGGGCCAGGTAGGGTGGCACCTCTAATCCCAGCACTCGGGAGGCAGAGGCAGGCGGATCTCTGTGAGTTCGAGGCCAGCCTGGTCTACAGAGTGAGTTCCAGACCCTCCAGGGCTACAATGAAACCTTTTCTCAAAAATAAATAAATTTGCTGGGTGATGGTTGTGCGTGCCTTTTATCCTAGCACTCAAGAGGCAGAGGCAGGCGAATCTCTGAGTTCAAGGCCATTCTAGTCTATAGAGCAAGTTCCAGGACAGCCAGAGAAACCCTGTCTTGAAAAACCAAATAATAGTCAGAAGGGGGGGAAATACGCCAGCGTGGGTAGCCTGCAGGCATCCGAGTAGAGAGAGGAAAAGAACTCTAGCTTCTGAATAAAAAGAGAGAGAAAATATGTTCCCAGGAACAACAACAACAACAAAAACCTCTGGAAGCCAGAACTGAAAGGGATAAGATATCTGCTGACCTCACTGTTTGCTTGGGAACCTCCCAGGGAGACAAGGGAGTTGCTGGGACTCTTTCAACTGGAGGGGTGGGGAGCTGCGTGAATCATGAACCTCTCCGGCTCCTTGGGGAGACTCCTAAATCTTCCCAGATTTTCAGAGACCCGAGAACTATTTCCACTGCCAACTGACAGCTCATACGTTCCCTGTAAAAGGAGTTGTTTGGGTCCATGCATTCTATGTCTAAGGGAAAGAAAGCAGTGGCCTGAGGAAAGTCACCGAGGTCTCATTGTCACACGCCATCTCAGAAACGCTAATGTCCCTATGACTGTCCATCAGGGTTCACAGATTACATAGGATTTTTCAGAATTAATTTGAGAGGGTTTGTGGTGCACCAACTAACATTTTCCTAAAAGTGGGAGCTGGAGAGGTGGCTCAGAAGTTAAGAGCGAGTTTGCTTCCCAGCACCCACATCAGATAACTCGCTGTGTCTGTGACTTCAGCTCCAGGGCATCCAATGCCATATTCTGGCCTCTGTGGGCACCTGCACTTCTGTGCCCATACCTACACATAGACAAACACACTTATATGTCATTTTAAAAGAAAACGAATGATTTTGTAAAAATTTCCCTAAATGTGTGCTCCAGCAAACATGGCCGTGGAGACAGGTCAGGGCCCAAAGGTCACCTGCTCGACCTCATGTGGCTTCAAGAGCCTGATCTTTGACGAGCTGTAAGTGTACCTCACACCGAAATCAACTGAAGAGTCGCCAGAAGCAGGAGGCTCTGGTCCTCTCTTTCCCCAGTCATAGGCTGACGCGGCTCATCTCAGAGCCCTTGGGGTGGAAAGTTGCCGGCAGTTGGCTATGGCCCGAGTCTTAATCAGAAAAGGAGGGGATCTCAAGCCCTGGGGTACTTATTAAACAAAGCTCTGCATCCCGAACTAACAGGATAAGCAATTGGAGGCTATGCTGAAAGTATAGAAATTATAGCCTATGGGGAAAGAGGACATTCGTCCCACTGAGAGGATTTAAAACCACCTTCTTGAGGCAGGAGGATGGTCACACATAGAAGTACCTGCTGCTCTTGCAGAGGGAGGCTCTCCATTTGATTCTCAGTACCCACGGGCAGTTCACAGCCATCTGCTGCTGGTTTCAAGGGATCCAGCACCACCTTCTGGCTTCTGCAGGAACTGCACATATGTGGTGCACATACATACATACATTCAGAAACACTCCTACACATAAACCAAAACTACATAAGTAAAAATAATAAAGCAAAGCCGGGTGGTGGTGGCGCACGCCTTTAATCCCAGCACTCGGGAGGCAGAGGCAGGCAGATCTCTGTGGGTTCGAGGCCAGCCTGGTCTACAAGAGCTAGTTCCAGGACAGGCTCCAAAGCCACAGAAAAACCCTGTCTTGGAAAACCATAATAACAATAAAGTAAAAACTGCAAGCTTGCGCCAAAATGCCATGTGAACTATTTTTGCCTTTTTGTGTGGCGTTGAACTTGATTTTGCAGAGTCTGCACCACCACAAATTGAACTTGTTTTTGCAGAGACATGTGCCACCACCACTGGCCAACAGTGGTGCACACCTTTAATCCCAGTACTAGGGAGGCAGAGGCAGGCAGATCTCTGTGAGTTCGAGGCCAGCCTGGTCTACAGAGTGAGTTCCAGGATAGTCAGGGCTACATAGTGAAATCCTGTCTTGAAAAACCAAGAGAGAGCCTATGGGCTTTCTCTCTGCTCATTTCTGTTTCTCTCTTCAGTGCTAGGCAAGGACACAGACCTTGCCACATTGCCCATGCCCGTCAGAAACTCTACTACTGTGCTCCAACCTAGCCCCCATCTCTCCTTTTAAAGCTTTTGTTTTGTGTAGATAATAGATCAATGATTATAAAAGTTTCAAAATAAGATTCATATCCCTACTTCTTTTGCCCAATACCCGCCCCCACTATTTAGTTGCTCTCCCAGGGATCCTGAGTTCCAGTCCCAGCAATCACATGGTAGCTCACAGCCATCCTTAATGAGATCTGGTGCCCTCTTCTGGCACGCAGGTGTACACGCAGGAGGAACATTGTATAATAAATAAATAAATCTTCAAAAAAATGGTTTTAATTTCTTATTTATTTTTAAGTCAGACTGTGGTGTTGCACACCTTTAATCCCAGAACTTGGGAGGCAGAGACAGGCAGATCTCTGTGAGTTCGAGGACAGCCTGATCTACAAGAGCAAGTTCCAGACCAGGCTCCAAAGCTACAGAGAAACCCTGTCTCGAAAAAAATTTAAAAAATTATTTATTATCTCTGTGAGTTCGAGGCCAGCCTGGTCTACAAAGGGAGTTCCAGGACAGGCTCCAAAGCTACAGAGAAACCCTGTCTCGAAAAAAAAAATTATTTATTTTTAGCCAGGTGGTAGTGGTGCACACCTTTAATCCCAGCACTCAGGAGGCAGCAGCAGGTGGATCTCTGAGTTTAAGGTCAGCCTGGTCTACAGAGTGAATTCCAGGACAGCCAGGGCTACACAGAGAAATCCTGTCTCGAAAAACCAAAAAGATTATTTCTATATGTGTACTTGCGTAAGTTTATGTGTTTTGTGTTCGTGTGGGTGGGAGGCCAGAGAGTTTTGGATCCCCTGGAACTCGAGTGATAGGTGTTTGTGACCACCTGATGTGGGTACTGTCAAGTGAACTGGGGTTCTTTTCAAGAACAGCGAGCACTCTTAACCCCTGAGCCAACTCTCCAGCCCCTAATCTCTCCTTCAAAAAAAATGGCATGATCTTTTCTTCGGTAGGGTCCTGTTTGGGGTGCTAGTTTCCTGGAAGAAAGAAGCCGGTACCCCACTCTCCACGGGTCCTGGTATCATGTGCTCCTCCCCTCCCCCGGTGCCCCAGCAACTCAACCTCTCTGTACTACCTTTGTGGTTTGTTGTTTTTTTTTTTTTTTTATAACGTCATACTCGCTTGGCTGGTTTTGTCTGTGACAAACTTAAGTGGTCAGGGTGTGGTTTGCAGATGTTCGTCTTTCACGGTTTAAGAAAATCCTGTACACAAACGTCAACATTTCCAAAGCAAATTAGGGAGTGGCTGCTTGCATTACAAATGAACCTTGCAAAATGATTCATTTAAAAAAATTTAAAAAAAAATACATTTGAACACAGGTAACACAGTCTGGTTTTTTGTTGTTGTTGTTGTTGTTGTTTTTGGTCTCTAACTCATGTGTGACATTCCCTCTGGTGGCGCTTATTTATTATTATTTTTTTTATTTTTATTTTTTTTGGTTTTTCAATTCCCAGCAACCACATGTGCTCACAACCATCTGTAATGAGATTTGGTGCCCTCTCCTGGCCTGCAGGGATACATGCAGGCAGAAAACTAAAATGGGCCTGGTGAACTGGCTCAGAGGACATGGGGGCTTGCTGTCCCACTTGGTGACCTGTATTCCATCCCTGGGTTCCACACAGTGAAAGAGAAGACGGCAGGTCTTCTTGAAGGACTCTTGCAAGTTGTCCCTCGGCCTCTGTATGTGTGTGTACCTGTGCAAACACACACTAGTGTGTGAGTGTGTGTGTGTGCACATGCGTGTGTGTGCCTCTGTGTGTGGTGTGCGCCTTGAGAGATGGCTCACTGGTCAGGATCACTGGCTGCTCTTCCAGAGAGCACACTCTCCCCGCATTTTTGAGTGGGGCCTTGCTATCATCTTAGTCTGGTCTGGACCTCTTTATGTAGTTCAGGCTGACATCACACTTGGATATTCTGTTTCAGCTTCCCAAGTGGGGTCTCGAGTGACCAGCCTGTCTCTTTTTAACTTTAAGCTGCTGTTTTCAAAAGGATTATTGTAGGGTGTGTTTGCATATGCAAAGACTATGGAAAGATGCACAAGAAACCCAGGATAGAAAGACTCACGGGAGCGAGGCTCTGTGGATGGGGATCAGTGTGGATGCTTATGCCTATTTAACCCTTTTTATGTATATGGGAGTTTTGCCAGTCTTTGTGTCTGTGTACCATGCACATGCAGTGCCCTCAGAGTCCAGAAGAGGGCGCCAGATCCTTGAACTAGAGTTATAGGCAGTTAGGAGTCACCATATGGATGCTGGAAACTGAACCCAGATTCTCTGCAAGAATAAATACACACACACACACACTCACGCACAAACGCCCATTTCTTAAAAAAATTTAGATAGGTTCTCATAGAGTCCAGGCTGGCCTCAATACATTGTGTACTTAAGGGTACACAATGTTCTGTTCTTCAGGTCTTCCCTTCCAAGGGCTGGGATTACAGGTGCTGGCCGTGACCAGCTCTCCATCCTTGATATAATGCCCTACCTTCCAACTCTCTATCACGGAGTCTTCTTTTTTTTAATATATACATATATATTTATTATGTACACAATATTCTGTCTGTGTTTATGCCTGTAGGCCAGAAGAGGGCACCAGACCTCATTACAGATGGTTGTGAGCCACCATGTGGTTGCTGGGAATTGAACTGAGGACCTTTGGTAGAGCAGACGAAGCTCTTAACCTCTGAGCCATCTCTCCAGCCCATCACGGAGTCTTCTACCTCCATGGTGGCCTTTAGACACTGAGGGTTTGTCGTTTCCAAGTTTGGCTTTTCAGTTTTGTTTTGTTGTTCTGTTTTCTCCATGAGCCAAGTCAAAACTTCCCAGCACCCCAGAGATAAACTCTACTGATAAAGCCCAAATTGTTATCATTCAACTAGAATCTCCTCTGCACTATAGACCTGGTCCCCACCTTTCACTCTTCATGAACTGGCCGAGATGAAAGACCTGGTCTGATGGACAAATGTCCTCTTGGCACCTGTCACTGGGACCCATCCATCTGGTGACAGTTTTGTTTCTAAGCTTACCGTTCCTTTCGTTTTGTTTTTTCAATATAGAGTTTCTTTGTGTTGCTTTGGTGCCTTTCCTGGAACTAGCTTTGTAGACAAGGTTGGCCTTGAACTCACAGAGATCTGCCTGCCTAGTGCTGGGATTAAAGGTGTGCGCCACCACTGCCTGGCACAGCTTACCTTTCTTTGGTTCTCACCAGCCCCCCACCCATCCCTGCTCCTCAGCATCTTACTCAAATAGTTATTCTCGCAGTACCTCGCACTCAGTAAATCAGAGCCAGAGAGCATCCCTCAGCTTCTGTCGTCTCTGTGCAGGCGCCTGCATCCGCTTCCGCTTCTCTCCCGCTCTGAGGCCAGTTTCCCATCGCTGGCTCTTCAGGTGCTCCATCCTCTCTGCATTTCCCAGTGTCCCTGCTTTTCCTTTCAGTCAGCGGCTCCAGGCTTCAAAGGCTCTTCCCCCAGCTGCCCACCCCTTCCCTCTCTCACAGCCGCTTCCCACCTTTTGTCCTTTAGCTCTCCTTTTTAGTTTCCTCAGACAAGAGCTCTCTGGCTGTCCTGGAACTCACTCGGTAGACCAGGCTGGCCTCGAACTCACAGATGTGCCTGCCTCTCTCCTGTTAATCCTTCCCTAATGTCCCAGCCTCCAATTGTTCTAGACTGGGTCAGAAACAATTCCTTCACGGTAGCTAATGGAGTCCCCTTATGTTTGCTTGCCCCGGGTGAGCACGCTCGGCTAGCTGACTGACCTTTCTCCTTCAAGTACTTGGTTTCCTCATCTTCCTTGTGACCGTGTTTTGTGAGTGGCTCTGCATGGCTCATCTGGTAATTGCTAGCCCAGGGACTGGATTTTCTTCCTACCTGACAAACAACTAGTTATCTTTAATTTATCCTTTTCCGCCCAGCAGATCAATCTGCACAGGCCAGAGGCCTGTGCTTGCCCAGGTAGCAATTATTGCAGATTGCAATTAGCCACGATGGGTCATGCTGTACCTCCAGGCTGCTCCCTGGGTTGTGCCCGAATGCCTTGGGACTTCTGTGGTGACAAGACACGGGGGAGATGGCTTTGTGCTCCAGAAGGTCATCTGCCCTGCCCATCAGGCCTCAGTGTGCTAAGAGCTCCCAGGATGCATAGGGTAGAGGGACCCATAATGTTCCCTTCTTCATGGGACATCATTTTCTGGTTATCCTTCCAGACATTGCCTAACATGATCTTGGGAAATGAAGAAAGCCCCAACGCCAGGGCCAACGAAACAGACAGCAGTTTCTGAGTGTCCAGCCCCCTCTACTGGAGACTGAACCTTGGAACTTGTACACGTAGGCAAACACTCGACCATTGAGCTATGTTCCTGACCCCGGCTTTAAGAGAGATGGCTTAGCAGTTAAGAGCATGTACTGCTCTCAGAGGACCCAGGTTCAATTCCCATGTCAAGAGCCTCACACCCACCAGTAACTCCAGCTCCTGGGGGCTCCAGCTCCTCTGGCCTCTTCAGATGTGTGCACACACAAGCACATATCTGTACACAGATACATACACACAATTTACAATCATAGAATTCAATCTGAAAAAGGAACTAACACACATTTATTTGGGTGTGCCTATGTCACCCGTGTGCGTAAGTGGAGCCAGAAGAGAGCATTGGGTGTCTTCCTCCATCAGTCTCTGCTGGTTCCTCTGAGGCAGGGTCTCTCCTTGAATTCTGACAACCTGTGATCCGACTGCTTCCCTCCCCACCAGGAGGTGGGACTGCAGGCCTGTGTGGGACACCTGGCTTCTTATGTGAGTGCTGGGGTTTGAACCCTGGACCTAAAGATAGTACACAAAGCACTGCCAACTCCTAATCCATCTTTCCAGTTTGTTTGCTTTTTTGAGACAAGGCTAATGCTGGCCTGCAACCTATGTAGCCCAGGCTGACCTCAAACTCAAGAGTAATCCTCCTGCCTCGGTGCTCTTAAATGCTTGGCATTACAGACATGACCATCCTGCCCAACTCAATAGTATGCCATGCTACCTAAGATGTCCTGAAGATGACAGTTACTAGGCGACTCCTCTCATCTCCATCCCAGACTTGCACTCAAGAGGCCTGGCCTTCCTTCGTACTGGGGAGAACAGTATCAGGTCTGAGAACCCTGACGTTCTGATTTCTCCAATCAGCACCTCCTCAGTCAGTAGCCCAGGCTTATCTGGGAGTGGAGGGGATTCCGTGGAGCCTCGTGTGATCTCAACACAAGATCTGTTCTCCGTGGAGTCACGGCACAAAGGCTAGAAAAGGCCGCATGGGCTCACCCAGTCCTCCTTTCTCTACATTGAGACAACAAAGATCTACCTGCCTGCGACAGGGAAGGCCCTAGAGAGAAAACAGTTCTGGGAGAGAAAACAGAAAGCCTTTAGCTTATGTTCCAGAAGGAGCCCAGTATGATGGCACACACCTGTAATTCATAATCCTAACACTTGGTAGACAGAGGCAGGAGGGCCAAGAGTTCAAGGCCAGCTTCGGCTGTGCATCAGGTTAAAGGTCATTCTGGGCCTCAGGAGACCCTGTCTCAAACCAACAAGTTTCAGAATAGCATAGCATCCTGACACAGCTCCAGGGACCCCGAGAAGCTTGAGAAATATGGGTTTGGAGACAACAGAAAAATCTAAAGACACAGGAAAATCTAGGAGCCAGACAAATAAGTGTAATAGGAATTTTTTTTTTCCTTTTGCCAGAAGATAGAAGCAGAGGGTGCATGTCCTCTTCAGCCTTACAGAGAGGACTGTCTGAGTGAAACATGGAATTCCTGGAGCTGTTGGAGCGGAAGCATGTGAGTGAGTCATGCACAATAGTAACAGAAATAAGATGCAACTCCTGCCCAAATGCAGCTAGCAACCCAGTGCATAGCCGCCCACACGGCTCCTTAATTACCTCATTAGCCTGTTACCTCCCACCGGCTTGTCTTACGACCTTTCTGGTCCCACAACTTTCCATCTATTGTTTCTTGTGTAAATAAAGCAGCAAAAGTCTCCTGCAGCCAAAGCCCACAGAGAGCTGGGGGGAGGGGGCGAAGAAGTCACAGGTTTGAGGAGTAGTTTGTAAATTAAGATACTTCTTAATTAAGGCTTGTTTCTTTTTTTTGTTTTGTTTTGTTTTTTTGTTTTTCGAGACAGGGTTTCTCTGTGGTTTTGGAGCCTGTCCTGGAACTAGCTCTTGTAGACCAGGCTGGTCTCGAACTCACAGAGATCCGCCTGCCTCTGCCTCCCGGGTGCTGGGATTATAAGGCTTGTTTCTTTAATTCCAGCAGCAGAGGCAGAGGCAGGTACCTCTCTGTCAGTTCGGCACAGCCAGGGGTACACAGTGAGACAACTTCTCAAAAAGAAGAAGAAGAAAAAAAGGATACGTCCTTGCTGGGTGGGTGTGGTGATGTAGGCTTGTAGCCCAGTACTCGAGAGGCTGAGGCAGGAGGATCAGAAGTTCAAGGGTGTTCCCAGCCACTTAGTGAGTTTGAGGCTGGCCTGGGGTACTTAGGCCCCTGTTGTTAGGTTTAAAAGCTAGATGGAGACCTTGGAGGGTGTGGAAGGTGAGGGCAGGAAAACAGCCACCTATGCGGCTAATGCTTCTGCCTCCCAGTGGCCTGCGGCTTTCACACCCTCCCTCAGGATTTAGGCAGAAGGAGGAGAACAAGAGGGACAACTGGGTACTTGACCCTGCCAGGGCGGAGAACCCTGGATGTCTGTGGAAGACTTACTAGTGGTCAACCGCCTTCTGTCTGGACTGCCGCTCATACGGCAGAGCTGGCTCTGGGGGTCCCTGTGGACTGCTCTCTCGGGTGCTTCATCTTACCTACCTGCCTTGGAGCCTCTGCTTCCTTATTCTGGTAGATCTGCTCTCTGGAGAGAGACCTTCAGGGAAAACACAATAATTGGGCTGTAGGGAGAGCTGCTGAGTGAAGTCTAAACAAAGTGACAAAAAAAAAATCTACATATTGCTTTCTTCTTCTCCTCCTCCTTCTCTTTTTGTCCCCCCCCCCCCCCCATAGGGTCTTTCTACATAACCCTGGCTGTCCTGGAACTTACTCTGTAGACCAGGCTGGCCTTGAACTCACAGAGATCTGCCACTGCTAGGCTTCTTCCTTCCTTTATAAAGTCAAATCTCACTATGTAGCCATGGTAGAACTTCTGTCTCAAAAATAAAAACAAACAAAGCATAACAAAAATCCTCCTCTATGTGTTGGTTTTGTACTAAAATGTTAAGGGCCCAACACTTTAAAAAAAATACTTTTAATCTGTGGTTGAGTGTTTTGGTGCACATCTTTCATCCCAGCACTCAGGAGGCAGAGGCAGGTGGATCTCTGTGAGTTGGAGGTCAGTCTGGTCTGCATAGTGAGTACCAGGACAGCCAGGGCCCATCTCGAAACAAAACAAAGCCCACCAAACTTGTTATTTCTATTCATGTGTATGTGTCTGCCATGCATATGTAGCTACCCAGAGAAGCAGAAAGGGCACTGGATGCCCAGGCCTTAGAGTTACAGGTGATTGTGAGCTACCTGGTGTGGACCCCAGGAGTCAAACTCAGATCCTCTGCAAGAGCAGTGTGCCCTTTAACCCCTGAGTCATCTCGCCAGTCCTGCTGACAGTTTGTTCACTGATTTGGTTTTGGGATAGGGTCTTCTGTAGTCCAGGCTGGCCTGAAACTTAGTTTGCAGCTGATGCTGGCCTTGAACTCCTGATTCTCTTACCTTAATTCAAAGAGCTGGGAGTACGGGTGTGGCACCAAGCCTTACTTCTTCTTCTGTGTTCTCTAAGGTTTGGTTTCTAGCCCCCTTGAGCCATTTTCTGTGTGACTGATTTCATTCCCCCAAACCCTCTCAATGACGGAGAAAGTACCTAATAAATACATCCTCAATCAATGGTTTTCCAGTCTGTAAATCGGTCCCCAAACCACTGCTAAAGGAAGCCATGTAAAAGCACACGGTATGCTATGGCATAGAGAGCCTAGAGGACTCTATACGATGCTAAAGGAGGCAGCCACATAAAGACAACTGAAGGATTCTACAAAGAGGAGCTACTTTACATAGTCAAAATCATAGAGGGCGCTTGCTTGCCTAGCTGCTGCCTAGAGTCCCTGGATTTCCAGTTCCAGGGATGGAATGTTGAGAAGGTGGGCATAGTGATGGGCAGACTTTATGGTTTTGCTGAGTTTTTTGTTTGTTTGTTTTGAGGGCAAGCCTCATGTGAGACAGGCTCCCGCATGACCCTCTAAGACTCCTGTGTGTACAGCAGGAGCTTAACGGCTAACAGGCTAACTGGCCACCAGCTCACGATTTCCTGTATTTGCTGGGTTTGATTTTTTTTTCGAGTTTTTTTTTTTTTTTTTTTTTATGAATTTGCTTTTTTCTGTATGGATGTTTTGGTTATATGTCTGTATAATACACGTTTGTTTGAGGGCTAGCCTGGAATTTGCTATGTTAGACCAGGCTGACCTCAAACTTACAGAGATCTTCCTGCCCTTGATGGGATCAAAGACATATATCACCACCATGCCTGCCTTTAAAAAAAAAAATGCTTTTTGTTTTTCAAGAGAAGGTTTAGTCCTGGCTGTCCCAAAATTTGCTCTGTAGACCAGGCTGGCTTTAAACTCAAACTCAGAGAGATCTGCTTGTCTTTTTCTCCCAGGTGCTGGGATCAAAGGTATGTGCCACCACCTCCCAGTGAAAAGAATTTTTTTTTTTCTTAATAAGAAGATTGAGTGAATCTCTGTAGTGGCATTTCATTTGTATTTTAATAAATAAAGCTTGCCTGGAGATCAGAGGGTAAGACAGCCCCACTGGTCTCCTCACAGGCCAGGCAGTGGTGACACACACCTTTAATCCCAGTAGCCACACTAGTTGCCATAGAAACAGGGCGGTGCATGCCTTTAATCTCAGCCCTAGAAAGGATTATAAAACTACAAAACGGGAGGAGACAGCTCTCAGACACAGACTTTCTGAGATTCTTGGAGGCAGAATCACCATTTTTCGGACTGAAGTAAAGGTATGAGCCAGTGGCTGGCTGTTGTGCTTTTCTGGCCTTCAAATTGAACCCCAATTTCTCCCTCTGAGTTTTTATTACTTGTGCTTCACATCACGTCTGAGAAACCCCCATAGCTCTGGGGTGTACATTTTGTTGTTTTTTTACCTGACCACTTCTTTTTCACCCATGCCTAATCTACACATAAATATTTTAATAAATTTCAATTTTGTTTCACATAAAATGAATAGAAATACAAACAAAGGGCTGGAGAGATGGCTGAGTGGTTAAAGAGCACAGGCTGCTTTTATAGAGGACCTGGGTTCAATTCCCAGCATCCCCATGATGGTTCACTACTTCCTGTAACTCCAGTTCCAGAGGATCTGATGACCCCTGTGGGCCCCCGTGGGCATTAGACACCATGTGGTGCATAACCATACACGCAGGCCAAAACCTATGCACATAAACTAAAAATTGGATATTAAAAACAATTTTTTTAAAAAAAAATATTTATTTATTTATTATGTATACAATATTCTGTCTGTGTGTATGCCTGAAGGCCAGAAGAGGGCACCAGACCTCATTACAGATGGTTGTGAGCCACCATGTGGTTGCTGGGAATTGAACTCAGGACCTTTGGAAGAGCAGGCAATGCTCTTAACCGCTGAGCCATCTCTCCAGCCCTAAAAACAATTTTAAAAATACAAATAAAAAAGCCTGAGCTGTGTGTGGTGGTTCACATCTCTAGGCAGCCTGGCTGTGCAGAGGGCCCCATCTGTAATTCCCAACACCTACAGGGTGGCTCACAGCTGTCGGTGACTTCAGCTCCAATACCCTCTTCTGGCATCAACAGGCACCAAGCACCCATGTATGTTGCACAGACTTATAAGCAAAATCTCTATACACAAAAAACAAATTCATTAAAAAAAAAAAAAAAAAGCAGGAAATCGTAAACTGGTGGCTGGCTGGGAGCTGTTGTCCAGGCTCCTGCTGTTTATTGGGGAGTGTCAGAAGGTCCTGTGAGCGCCTCTGTCACCAGGCTCCCTGCTGGTGCAGAAAGATCCTCAGGAGGATGTCAGGGCACCTACTACTCTGTGAGCCTGCTCCCTGGAGAACTGTACACTGAAATAGTCTATCAATTACTTTTATTTATTTATTTATTTTTTGTACATTTTGAGACAAAGTCTCTTATAGCCTAGACTGGCAAAACAGCAAGACCCTATTTCCAAAAACAAGAAACAAAACAAAACCGAAGCTAGGCACAGTGGTCCATACACCTTTAAATCCCAGCACTCAGAGAGACAGAGGCAAGTGGATCTCTGTGCCTTTGAGGCCAGCCTGGCCTACACACCAAGATAGCCTAGCCTGAATTACATAGTGAAACCCTGCCTCAGGAAAAAAAAAATAAGTAAAATTAAATTAAAAACCCAAAAACCACAACAGCAACAACAAAACACCCCTTCAAAACCCTTTCACTCAAACAAGGAGTCAGTGTAAAAATGAAGACATCTTGAATTTTTGTTTTTGTTCTTGCTGCCTTCAAATGATTTGCTTTCGTTCTCTCCTTCCTTCCTTCCTTCCTTCCTTCCTTCCTTCCTTCCTTCCTTCCTTCCTTCCTTCCCTCCCTCCCTCCCTCCCTCCCTCCCTCCCTCTCTCCCTCCCTCCTTCCTTCCTTTATATTTCAGCACATCTCAATTGAGCCCAAACAGCTACAGGTGCCTAATGGCTGTTGCAGGAGACAGTACAGCCTTAGATCAATTCCCCGTCTGCTCTGCTGTGCTCTGTGTCCTGGGAGGTTAACTTCAAGCTTGGTTGCATCACCTAATTCTCGTGCCCTCAGGCTTCGATGGTGAAGCGAGAAAGAAGCCACCACGTAGAGATGGGACTAGGAAAAGCTGGGCACGGAGTTCACCGGGAGAGTCCTTGATCTTCCTTGGGTGCTGAGGACCCAGAAAGGAATGTGGTTCTGCTTCCTCTACTCAGAATCCCAGGCTGCCACCTTTCCTCTCCTGGTTTGTTTGGCTCACCCTGCTGCCTTCTTGGTGCCATAGGGTCCAGAGCTGTCCCCGAGAGTGCCTCTGCTGGTCCTTAATTCCTTTAACTCAACCCTATACTTAAGCAAATAATCCCTTCTATTGCTAACCCTCAAGGAAGAGACCGCCACTGAATCAAGCAGTCAAGGAAGCACTATTATGGTTTGTGTTCCTATTAGGTTGTGCTTTACTGAAACTTGAAGCCAATCAAAATATTTAAAATATTAAATCTTGCTGGGCATGGCGGCACACGCCTTTAATTTCAGCACTTTGGAGGCAGAGGCAGGAGAATCCCCTGAGTTGGAGGCCATTCTGATCTACAGAGCAAGTTCCAGGGCAGCCAGGGCTACACAGAGGAAACCCTGTTCTGGAAAAATTATATTAAACCTTGTGCATAATAATTAGCGTCTGGCCATCATTCTTGGGGCTTATCTTACTTTTGCCAATGCTGGAGATGGGATCTGGGGCCCTGCACATGTTAGAGTCAAGTTCCTGCTGTGAATGACATCCGTAACACTTTATTTTTAGGAGTGGGGATGAGATAGGGTCAAGGTGGAGCTGAGGGTGTCGACACCTGCCCCACAATTGCCCAGAATCCTGCGGGGAAGCTGAGGAAGCACAGTTTTGCCCTGAACTTGGTCCTGGATTGCAGTCGGATGTGTCTGAGCTGCATCCCAAAGTCTGCATGGGTCCAGGAGAGCTATGACCGCAATCCCACACATTTGTAAATGAAGTCACGGGAAGTGAGTGCTAGGCCAGGGTGGACTGGAGAGAGACTGTCTCCGACCCAAACTGCTGGGCATGGTGGTGCTTGCCTTTAATGCCAGCACTCAATAGGCAGGTGGATCTCGGGGTTAGAGGCCAGACCGATCTACATAGTGAGTTCCAGGATAGCGTGGAGAAATCCTTTCTCAAAATACCAGAAAACAGGGGGTTGAAGAGATGACTCAGTGGTTAAGAGCACTGGCTGCTCTTCCAGAGGTCCTGAGTTCAATTCCCAGCAACCACATGGTGGCTCACAACCATCTGTAGAGCTGGCGCCCTCCTCAGGCGTGAGGGCATACATGGAGGCAGAATGTTGTATACATAATAAATAAATCTAAAAAAACAAACCCTTTAAAAAATACAAACAAACAAACCCCAATATTTGAACCAGGGAGATATGGTTTAAAAAAAAAAAAAGCAAGTGTGCTGTGGATGGATTAGATGAATTAAAGGTGACCATTACCTACCAGTTTTGTTTATTTATTTATTTTTATTTTTTATTTTTTTAGAAAGTAGCACACTGGTTTATCAGTACATTTAGTACATTTTATACATATATAGGCTACCTACCAGTTTTAGAGCAGAGAAAATGACTGTAGCTACATCAGGTTTTTGTTCTTTTCAGACAGAATCTTGTTTATTCTGGCCTAGAACTCACTGACTGTGTGAAAATAACCTTGAACTCCTGCTTCCTTGGGCTCAAGTCCCGAGATTACAGGCATGGGGCAGGAAGAATGAAAAACAGAAGGGAGACGGGGGACAAATCAGCCCCAGTATGTTATGTCTAACTCATGACGGGGCGGGGGGGGGGGCATCCAGAAGGAAATGAGATAAAAAGTTTCGTTACAATCAGGCCACAACACAAACTCATTTAACAACTTGTAGCCCGCACCGCCCCCCTTCCTTATGGAGTAAGAATCCACCTCTTTACCCGTGGAGGAACTAAGGTGTCTGGAAAACTGGTCAAATGTTTTCATTTTTCGGAAAGGCAGAAATAACTAAATCTGCGATAAAACAGTCTAGCCTGATCAAAGCTAGGCGGAGGATAAGTTTGGGGCCTTGAGACAAAGCCCGTGGCTGATCAAAGAAGGTGATTTCTCATAATCCAGTTTCTCCATCGCTATCCAGCAATTCTTGGGGCTGTGTGCAGAGGCCCAGGGAGTTGCGGCGGCTGCCAAGGAGAGCAAAGCTATTACAAAGGCTGCAGGTGCCCCTGCTGGCTCAGGATGGCGGGAGAACCTTCCCTTGTGTGAATGTGATCCTGGTGACCGTTTTTTCCCCCCTTCCAGACGTCCTCATTTGCCGCGCGCGGTTTGGGCGAGAGGCGGGAAAACAAGACTTGTGCAAACTTTGCAGACTGTTCCCCGGGTAGGGGCCGGGGCGGCCACCGTGGGGGACCAGTAAGGTAGCCCCCAGCTCGGTAACCTTGACAACGACTCTCGGGCTCTCTAGACGTTGCGACGCTGTGGAATCGCAGCGCAACGAGGAGGGCAAGCGTGCACCTTTGACTGAGATCCGTGCCTGCGGCTGCAAGCCACGGGAATAATGGCGGCAGCGTCAGGGCTGGGCGGAAGTGAGGGAGAAGGGGTCTGGGCTAGTGTGTGGGGGGGGAATGGCCGAGCCCGAGCACGCCACCTCCGGGGCCAGCGGGCACGCGGCGACGAAGCTCGCGCCACCGCGCGTCCCCGCCCACCTGACGGAACGGCCGGCGCGCGCCCCCAGTAACCGCGGTTTCTCGCCGCCTGACATCACGGCCCCCGCCGCCGCTGATTGGGCGAGCGGGTCTGGTCACGTGGCACAAACGGGATCTATAACTAGGGGCAAGGGGAAGGCGGTGGTCCGCCATTTCGTGGACGCCAGGGCATTGAGAGCATCTGCGGAAGCAGATCGCAGAGGGTGCGGGTGGGCCTCGTCGGAGTGTTGGGATTTGAGCTGCGGTTCTCGAACCCAGGATCTCGGTAAGAGGCCGGCGGCGGGAGGGAGGGCTATGGAGTCGCACAGAGCCGAGGCGGGGCCCGGCGCAATGGCGGCGCCAGGTTGAGACAAAGGGGCGCCGCCGCCATTTTGTGACGTTCGGTCCCGGGCGGCGGCGGGGGCCCGCGGCCGGCTCGGAGATGCTTCCCGGCCTCGGAATCGGGGTTTTTTCTCATTTCCGTGGCGGGGAGCCGAGGAGAGCGGTACCTGGGGACCGGGCTTCGGAGCGGGCCGATCTCGAACCGCATTCTGCACGTTGCGGCCTTTAATCTGATGGCGCCTTTTTTTTTTTTGCTCTTGGTTTTCTTGGGATAGGGTCTAAGATATTTTGTTTTTTATTAAGTCACAGTCAAACCAGATCTTTATGTACTGAAGACCTCCACGGTCTTATTTAATGCTGGTTTAGTTTTTGCTTTAAAATTGGGATGTAATTAAATTGTATTTCCAGTTGAAGTTGAGTTTGATGGTTTTTTTTCTTTGACCTTTGCGTTCACAGGTGTGAAAACCGGGGATGGATGAGCTTTATTTTTACTTTCCTTAAATTTTCGCGGAATGGCTTGGTCTCTCAACTGAGTCTTGGGTACAGGGTGGGGTCACGACAAAGTAGGATGTGCCTGGACTGGAATTTTTACTTAGATAATCGTTGCCTTTATAGTAGGAGAGGCACTGAAAGTGAATTCTTGAATTTCCTTTTCATTTGGAAGTGTGAAATTAAAGGCTTACTGAATGTATGTCCCTAAGGTGTGCTGTACACTTGTTATAGTCAGTGCTTTTTAGTTTTTTTTTTTTTTGGTTTTTTGAGACAGCGTTTCTCTGTGGTTTTGGAGCCTGTCCTGGAACTAGCTCTTGTAGACCAGGCTGGTCTCGAACTCACAGAGATCCACCTGCCTCTGCCTCCCAAGTGCTGGGATTAAAGGCGTGCGCCACCACCGCCCGGCTTTAGTTTCTTTTTAAAAGAAAAATTTTGTGCGTGTGCTGGGGCTTGGACTTAGCGTTGTGTGTACAAAGCAAGCACCCTACAGCTAAGCTATCCTCCCGGCCCTAAAGATTGGTTTTTGAAGGTAACATCCCTTTTTTTTTTTTTTTTTTTTCTGTGAAGATGGGGTCTCTTTACCAGTCTGACCTCATAGCTGTCATTTCTTCAGCCTAGTGAGTCGCAGGCATGCGTGCCGGCTGTGGTAGTTCTTAAGACATCCACAGCGGTGTGGAACCTTTGTCTGGTATGATTTTTTTTTCCCTGAGACCCTTTTGCCTCTGCCTCCTGAGCGCTGGGATTAAAGGCGCGTGCCACCACCGTCCCGATAGTTTGCTTTTTGAGGCAGGGTCTCAGGCAGCCTAAGCTATCTTTGAGCTTCCTGGTTTTCTTTTTCTGTGGCCTTGGCTGTCCCCATCTCTCCTTGAGATATTCTTCAAATTTAATGCTGGACTTGCATGAGCTCAATTACGCTTGTCTTTCAGTACTTAAACCCCATAATAAAATGTTTGTCTGTTCAAAAACTCTCCTGGCAGTCAGTCACTAGTCTGGATTTTCCACTTTGGGTGTTTCATATTCTGGAAATTGTAAAGTCTTTTTCCGGTCTTAGAACATTTTCAAGATTTTTCACTTTGTAGTATTTGTCAGTATGTTTCTGATTGCTCACTACATTTGGGATAACTTTTCCTGGTAACTTCTTAGGGTGCCACAGCTCTTAGGAAGAGTGCTGTAGGGAGATGTATTGCATTCTAGGCTAGCTCCTAACCGCTGAGCTATATCCAGACTCATACGCTCGGGGAAGAAAAGCATACATGGAGCCAGGTGTGGGAATGCACACTTGTAAATCCTCTTTTCTCGGAAAATTGAAAAGTCAGCACATGGATTGGATGCTTGAAGAATTTTGATTGCATAAGTCTGATTTGAGGTAGTATGAGTATTGTTCTGGTAGTGCAGGAAGTTTTGTGGTGATGTATCTTGTAAGCTTTTGGTTGTGACTATCCCCCACACCCCCAACAGTTTTCCTGTAGTTTTGGGTCCTGTCCTGCAACTAGCTCTTGTAGACTAGGCTGGCCTCGAACAAACACACCAAGAGGCCTGCTGCCTTCCTGAGTGCTAAGATTAAAGGCGTGGACTGCCGCTGCCTGGCTGGGAAGCTTTTTATAAAACCATTTTAGTGTTGGTGCTGGCTGGTGATGGTCCCAGCACAGTGAGGCAGAGGCAGGTGGAGCTCTTCACAATTAAAAACCAAAATAAACTTGTCTTTGGGGCGTGGTATAAGTGTACCACAGTGAAGGTCAGAAAGATGACTTGCAGTAGTTTTTTCCACAGTGTCCTGTAGCTCAGCTTGAGTGGGCAGCCTTTACTTACTGTGCCATCTCCATAGCCCTCCTAAGGAAGTGTAAGTGAAGGTTTTGCAACTTAATTAAAGCTTGTAAGTTTTGGCATATGGAAGCATTTATATATTGCTTGTTTGGTTCAAATGTGGCCATTTATCTAAACTTGATGGAGTGGCTGTGATTGAATAATGAAGGTGTGTTCATCTCTCTATTTTCAGCTGTAATTTCTTCCTTGACAACTATTGTGTGATGACGGGTTAAGATTCCTCCCCCAGCCCCAAGACAGGTTTCTCTGTGTAGCTTTAAATTCAGGCACTCCCTCTGTAGACCAGACTGTAGGCCTCAAACTCACAGAGATCTGACTGCCTCTGCCTCCTAAGTGCTGGGATCAAAGGCGTGTACCACCACGGCCCACGAGACAGGGTTTCTCTGTGGCTTTGGAGCCTGTCCTGGAACTAGATCTTGTAGACCAGGCTGATCTCGAACTCACATTCACCTGCCTCTGCCTCCCAACTGCTGGGACTAAAGGCGTGCGCCACTACCGCCCGGCTTTTTTGTTAGATTTTTGAGACAGAACTTCTTTGAGTACCCTGACTGTCCAGACACTAGCTCTGTAGAAGAGGCTGGCCATTATTAACTCAACAAGATCCACCTGGCCCTGCCTCTCAAGTGCTGGGATTAAAGGTGTGCACTACTTTTTAAAATGTTTAAGATGATTTTCTGTGTCAGTAGTGGAAGCTGGTCTTGAACACCTAGCTCCATCTCTGCGCACTGTCACCCCACCTCCTGTTGGTTGTTGGGTTTAATTTGAAGTTAAACAGTCAAGCCTCATCCATTCTGCATATTATATGCAGAACTGTTAGAGTCTGGCACAGTTCAAGACCAAAGTTAAAAGTTGGGCCTGGCTGTGGTGACACACCTTTAATCCAGCACTTGGGATGCCGAGGCAGGCAGATCTCTTAGCAAAATCTAGGACAGTCAGGACTGTTAGACGAAGAAACTTTCTTGGAAAAACAAAACTGTTCCCTAACTCACAGTCCATATTGTGTTAATTGATCTATTTGATCCTTGGGTGTTTTCTCAGTTCCGTGATGACTTTAAAAGAGTGAAATGAGGCTGGCATCTGACTCAGATCCCCCTGCCTCCCAAGTACTAGAACTTATTTATTCTGTAGCCCTGTCTGGCTTGGAACTCCATGTAAAGACCAGGTTAGCTTCAAACTCAGATTGCCTGCCTCTGACTTTGAAAATTTTTTTGTTTCCTGGGGATTATGGAGGAAGAGTATGGGGTGGGGGAATAGATAGCATGGGTTCTTTGACAGTAGGATTTGTAGTTGTGTGTTGGCCTTTTTAGTTTCTGTTTTAAATAAAGGTCATGTTTGCTTCTAGGCTTGAGTCCAGAAGCTTATGTATGCTAGACAAATACCACTAATCTATATTTCCAAGGCTCTTTAAATTCCTACGATTTGTTTTTAACTAGGCTGCTTTGATAAATATTGTTGTCGTTTTTTTCTTACAGAAATGCATCGTGATTCCTGTCCATTAGATTGTAAGGTGTATGTAGGTAATCTTGGAAACAATGGGAACAAGACTGAATTAGAACGGGCATTTGGCTATTATGGACCGCTCCGAAGTGTGTGGGTTGCTCGAAACCCCCCTGGCTTTGCTTTCGTTGAATTTGAGGATCCCCGAGATGCTGCTGACGCTGTCCGAGAGCTAGATGGAAGGTAATGTTAATGGCAAATAGTTAATCTGGTTTCTAGTGTTTCAATTTTCTACGACATGTGGCTGTCACAACATTCCTGCTGTGTGACTTAGAGCCAGATGTGTCTTAAACCTGAATTCCCAGCACTTGACAGACGGGAGTTCAAAGCCAGCCTTGTTTTCATAACAAGTGGAACGGAAGGATAATTTTCTATCACGTTGCCTTATAATGTGAAAAGGATTGATGGTAGCTCTGACATTGTAGGTTAGTTATGTGTTCCTACAAGTTGCAATAGTAAAAGTTTGCAAGGGTTTCTTTTTTTTTTTTTTTTTTGGTTTTTCGAGACAGGGTTTCTCTGTGGTTTTGGAGCCTGTCCTGGAACTAGCTCTTGTAGACCAGGCTGGTCTCGAACTCACAGAGATCCGCCTGCCTTTTGCAAGGGTTTCTTATCAACTGCCTAAATGTGCTGGGTTAACTCTGTGATGGCTCTGGACAAATGAAGGAAAAATATCAGCCATAGCTGAACTTTTGTTATTAGGAAGAATTTTTTGTATGCCAGTTAAATAATAACGGAGGGGGATAATATGAAACAGCCAAAGTAATTGTAGTGTATCTTTAAGCCGTTAGAGAAGTATATAGGAGAATGAAAAATTGAAGGGAACAAGTTATAGTGGAAATATATGAGAAATACAAAGGCAAAAACCAAGGTCCTTAATAATTAAAGCTACTAACAGTTAATATTGAACTCAAGTTTGAGGACAGCCAGGGCAACACAGTGAGACCGTCTCCAAAATTTGTGCTGTCTGTGTTTTTCCTGTATGTTATGTCTTCACTATGCATTCCTACTAGTCATAGGCCACAAGGTGTTTCACCCCCTGGAACTAGAATTGTAGGTTGTCATTGTGAGCCACTTTGGGGGTGCTGGGAGCCAAGCCCGGGTCTTCTACAAGAGTGGCCAGTGCTTTTAACTACTGAGCCCTTTTTGTAGCCTTTATTTTGAAGTAGATTCTCTAGCCTAGACTGGCAAAGAAAGAGACTTCCTCTCTGCCTAGTGCTGGAATTAAATTAAAGGTGTATATATGCCAACATACTCAGCCAGACTGATTGATTAGTAGTAAAATTGTTTTCTTACTTTTAAAAAATCCCATTTGAGAAGATTTGTTTGATCTTTTAACCTATGTAAAGAGTTTAGCAAATTTAGAAACTTAGACCAAACAGGTCTGGAAAACTCCTAAGAGTGTCAAATTTGGTTCCATTTGGGTGGAATCAGGAGAGATCGAGATGGACTCCCTGGACCACCGTGCCTGCTATGAGCAATTTTGTGACAAGTACCCCTTCTCCTTAGAACACTATGTGGCTGCCGAGTAAGAGTGGAGCTGTCGAACGGTGAGAAAAGAAGTCGGAATCGTGGCCCCCCTCCCTCTTGGGGTCGTCGCCCTCGAGATGATTACCGTAGGAGGAGTCCTCCACCTCGGCGAAGGTACTTGAGAGAGCACGTTTTAGAGAGAGGCATTGGTGTAATGGAGTAGCTAGTAGGAGCAGGTATTTCTGCTAAGTTTGTTGGTGGGTTTTAACTTACTGAGAACATCTGAGGTTTCTACGAAACGTTTGCTGGGTGTAGTTTGGGGTATGTGAGTTGTGCTGAGTGTTGGCTTTTGTCTGTAGGTGTATTATTCATGTTGGTAGTTAGTAACTTCTGTCTTGGATCTGTCTTCTAGTTCATCTTCTAGTTGCATCTTTCCAAGTCTTCCCTTTTACTTCAGTTTAGGCCTTTTTCCATTTCTTGACTCCATAATGATCAACATTACATTCAACTAGCTCTTCACAGATGTGGTTTCTACTAGCACAACTGTAGTATTTATCAAAACAGGCAGCTGTTTTAATGTTACAACCGGTAAAGTAGAAATCTTTCTGAAACAAACTTAAGTCACTAACCAATAAAGGGGGCGAAAAAGTATTCCCAGTCATCCGTTCTTGATTCCCCAATAGGAGAGAATTCAGTTTTTTTTTTTTAATGATTGAAATGGCATCATTCTTGGACCAGGCAGTATTGCCTGGGTGCAAACTCCTCATCTCCTCAAATCAAGCCTCCAAAATAGTTTCTGTAGGACTGAATTTACCTCTTACAGGTGAGTGAAGTCCTAGGAGATAGGAGTTCAAAATCTTGCCCCTTTTGCTATTTTGAAAAACAACACACTGTTGCCCATCATAATAAAGAGTATTTGTTAGCTAATAGATGGTTGTACTGATGGCTTGTTTTTCATTTTTTTTGTGCTTTTTGGTCCATCTATTAATAAAAATGAACCCCGTTACAGAGTCACCATCATGTCTCTTCTCACCACCCTCTGAGTCTGCATTAGCCAGTCAACTAGCCCTTTCAGCGTCATGTGACCAGCGCGCCCCATTCAGCTTGGCTGGTGTCGTTTCACATGACCCAGGCTGGCCAGTCGTCAGGTTGCACCGCCCTTTGGTTCCCGAGCATGCTGTTTTCTCTCAGCCTTCTCTCCAACCTTAACCAAATCGGCAGCAGCCACCTCGACCGCCCACACATTCCTGGCCAATCAGCTCAGCTGTTTATTTACCAAATGTCTTCACAACAACTACAGCAGCAGCCTTCGGCTAACAAAAAAGCAGGAAAAATCCACAACACCCCCTTCGCCAACCAACTAAATCCAACGCAACATCTGGCAAAACCTTTTCAGCAAATTCTTCCTGGCCGTCAGTCCGGCAGCCTCACCTCACCATTTCTAGCTTGTTGAAACCCAAAACTAGTAAGTTTTTCCTGCTTATACAGTTTACTGCTGGTTAAAAATAAGGAGTAAGCGGCTTAAGTAATTCTTTTTTCTGGATCAAAGGCTGGCTGTGCATAATTGAATGGTAACGTACAATATATTGCTTGAAACAACTTTTAAGGGTGATAGGGAACTCATAATGTGACTAGACCTTCAAGTGAACTTATGTGCATGTGTGAGATGCCAGACTAAAATTTTAATAACTCTAACAAAGATTTTAGCTTTTCTTCCTAGCAAAAATTTGTTAAATCCTATCACCTTTAAATGGTTTTACTAACAGTTTTCAAAATTTAAAAAATTTGGGGGTGAAGTGTGGGCCAAGCTACGGTAATTTTGAGCCTAAACACACTCTGAAATGTGACATCACAAATGCAGTTCTAATGTAGCACTAAATGGCATCGATGTTTACACCTGTCGCCTTTTCACAAATGACACTATCCACCTGGTACTTAAGTCTTGTTACAGACTTAAAAGGTTTGCATGGGTTCCAAATACTGGTTTACGGTACTATTTTTTGGAACTACTTGGGACTACATTTGGTGTGGTGTTTGGGTAGTGGAGTTAGTTTGACATGAAGTTTTGCATTGGACAGATCTGCTGTGAAGCATTCTTTGTTAAATCCATGGTTGGAATACCTGCTTTCACTTGAGCTTTTGGTTCCTTAATCCTTCTGTGCCTATTTTTTTCTTTTCTTTTTTTATTTTTGGACGATGAGTGCCAGTTCTTCGGCACATTCACTGGGCCCAACAGTGAGATTGAAAAGTTGGGAAATGCCTCACGCCATATATACTAATTGACAATTAGGCTAATTTTGCTGTTTCTGCTTTTAGATCTCCAAGAAGGAGAAGCTTCTCTCGAAGCCGGAGCAGGTAAATGTGCCCCAGTTACAGAAATGGCAGCTTCTGATACCCCTAAGCTCTTTCCCAAAGTACTTGTTTAATGAGATTTAGATAACCCTAATAACGGTAGTGTCTTGGGTAGCTTATAGTCAGTGTTCAGTCAGAATGAACCAGTATTTTTATGAGGTAAATGTCTAACATCATTGGCTAATGTGCTTTTTGTTGATTTTAGGTCACTTTCTAGAGATAGGAGAAGAGAGAGGTCTCTGTCTCGTGAGAGAAACCACAAGCCGTCTCGATCTTTCTCTAGGTCTCGTAGGTAAGTTCACTAATGACTGACCTATTGAAGATACACATGATGTTTTTATTCTATGTACTAACAAGATAGTAATGACATTTTTTTTTTTTTTATAGCCGATCTAGGTCAAATGAAAGGAAGTAGAAGACCAGTTTGCAAAAGAAGTGGTGTACAGGAAGTAACTTCATTTGACAGGAGTATGTACAGGAAATTCAAGTTTTGTTTGAGACTTCATAAGCTTGGTGCATTTTTAAGATGTTTTAGCTGTTCATGTTCCCTTAAGCAAGATTGAATTTGCTTTGAACTTTAGTTTTTCATAGACTGAAATAAACCTAGATCCTGCCCAGTTAAAGTGTGATGTACTAATGATAAACCACTGATGGAAATTGACAAAACTAGTTTATTAGCTGGATTACAGTCTGGAGCTGTGGGTGAAATGACAAGCAGTCTGTAAAAGCTGCTGTTAACAGAAGTTAACAGGGAAAGGGTGGGAACTGCACTCTGAAGACTTTGAAAGCGGTTCCTCACTGATTGCCATCTATGGAGGAAGCTGTTTGTAACATTCTTTATTTGGAAATGGAAGACTAAGTTACCAGTTGGTTTAAGGGTACATTGTAGAGCTGAACCTTTGAGTTACTGTGCAAGATTTCTTTTTCATGCTGTCATTTGTAATATGTTTGTGAGAGTCCTTGGGATTAAAGTTTTGGTTACAAATTGTTGTTTAACTTGAAAGCCTGTTTTTCCTTACACACTCAAATCTGTGAGCTTGGTATCAAGTCCAAGTATAACATTCCTATTGGAAGCCATACTTATATTTTCTTGTAAAGTGCTTTTGGATTAATAAAATACTAGCCTAATTGTGTAGTAGTCAGTTGAGCAAACCCACTGTTACCATTGTTATCCCTGGGAAAGCATTTGGTTACCCAGTTCTTTCTTTGTAAGAAACATAACTGAGAGGCACTGGATTAGTGAAGAATTTTTTCCCCCTTTGGCTGTCACCTAACTAAGATTTAGTCATTTTTTAGAAGTTGAAGCCAATTCAAGATCATGTCACTAACATTGTAAAGTAGCACCAGTGTGGTATTGTAACTCTTTAAGTTGCCCATAAAAAGTAGCTTTTATCTTCAGCATGAAAACATTCAACAAAGTTTAAAATTGATTTCATTTGATAACTTGAGGTCTTGCATGGGATTCCAAACTGATCATGATGTAAAATCTACCATGTGGCTAAATGTAACTGCACAGTTGACTGTAGAGGCATGCATACCCTGTCTCTGAGAAATCTGGAGGAGTTGTGCTTTCAGATTGTGTGTGTGTGTGCAATTAGATTAAATCATAATGCAACAGTCTTGTGGCTTAAGTTTTCTTAAATGTGCTCTTTTGAGATAGTTTTTAGATGCTGTACTGACTTTGTTTTTATGAGGTCCCTCCCCCCAATTATGTTTGCTTGTACCAATAAATCTCAGTAAGAAAAGAGAATTGTGTTCGGAAGGTTCCAGCATGAGCCTTTGAAAGAAGTGCCCATGTTCAAAGAAGATACTTTGAAATTTAGACTTCCTGTTAACATGTTAGAAGATTGGGCCCTTTTTTGTACTCCATGGTAGAACTGAGTAATCTACTTCTCGTTGGCATCAACCTAACTGGCTATTGATCATTAATTGGATCAGTAGACTGGAAGCCCTAGCATAAGTTTGGCTTAGTAGGAAATACCAAATGTGGACATTTAAAACTGAACTGACATTTAGATTGTGGCTATTTGGAAATGCTCTTGTAATTTCTGTAATTGTAGGTTAAATTAGCCAGTCTTGATCACTTTCTTGAGTGTGATACTAAAAGTTACAGTGGCTATAGGTGTTCATTAGAAGTCATTATTGTTAGTTGTACTTTGGGATAATCAAGAAAAGTGAGAATTGGGAGTGTGGGTTTCTCATTATAGGTTACCTCTGATGTACATACTTAGGTATGTTGTGGTTAGCCTTCATGTACCGTTTAGGTACTAAGGGTTTCCAGAGTGACCCTAACACTGTTAATATGGAAGAGTTATATATAGGTAATAAACATCCATAGTTCTCTAAGAGTCGCTGCTTTAGTGCCTTGTCTAAATGTGCTTTTTTCAGAATCCCAGATGGGGTTTAGTTGTCGGTTACTCTTCCAGTTGTCTATTTTTATACTGCCAGACTGTTGCCTCCTCATTTTCCTTTGGGCAAGGGACATAAAGATTTTTATGATTAAAGACACTGACAAAAAACTGGGTTGGAGTATATTTTTATCTTAACAATACGGTAATGTTTTATGTTTTAGGCCAATACTTAGCCTGTCTTGTATGGTGTTTACTGCACAGAGTGAAGTGACGCTGAAGGGTTCTTTTTTTTTTTTTAATTTATTTATTGTGTATACAATATTCTGTCTGTGTATGCCTGCAGGCCAGAAGAGGGCACCAGACCTCATTGCAGATGGTTGTGAGCCATCATGTGGTTGCTGGGAATTGAACTCAGGACCTTTGGAAGAGCAGGCAATGCTCTTAACTGCTGAGCCATTTCTCCAGCCCTGAAGGGTTCTTGACACATGCTGCGATAGTCTACTGGGGTTTTGTACATGTAGCATTTCCTTGGCTGGCTTCTAACACATAGCATTTTAGGTTTGTCACTTAGTGTGAGCAAACACCACTGCCATTCATTCTGCTTCTAGCCCATACTTTTATTAGTACTTGAAAGGAGACTGGGTGTTGAACCCAGTGTTCATACAGAGACAGTTTATCTGCTAGCTATGTTCCCATTGAGTAAACCCTCTCATAGGCTCCCCAGACTCTTAATTCAAGAGGAATGTGGTTGGGATTAGGCTATTTTTGAGGTGGCCTTCAACTTGGTTGCAATAGACATTTGCCCCCCCCCCGCCCACCTGCCCCAGGCAAGATTTCTCTGCAGCTTTGGCTGTCCTGGAACTACCGTATACCATGATGGCCTCGAACTCATAGAGATCTGCCTATCTCTGCCTTCTGAGTGCTGGGATTAAAGGCGTGTGCTACCACCACCCATCCTAGAGTTTTTTAATAACATGAATTGGTAAGATTTCTTTCCTAGTATATACATGGCCTGGCTTCATCTACAACATAATGTGGTTCCACAGAATCTCCACACTGGTGTGAGGTGGGATCATAAGACTCTAATAGGAATTGAGGGCCAGGTTCAAGTCTCAGGGCCCATATGATGTTAATAGATCTGTAGTAGCTGGAGTTACTACAGTTCCAGGGGATCTGAGAACCTCACAAACATACAAGCAAAACACCAACTGATGCTCATGAACTTTATAAAGCAGTGGCTATTCTCTCACAGGACTGGTTTCTTTTCTAACACCCAGACCTTAATGTCTGTCTCCAAGGGATATGATAATCTCCTGTACCTTTACCAGTGTGAATAAGGTGTGTGCACATATATGGAATCTAAATACTTCTGCAGATATATTTTTAACGTCAAGGGGTTTGAACTGAGTTGGGTGGGTCTTTTGATGACAAGTGTTGTATAAAATGGAGCCAGCCAGCACCAAGGGTGGAGCTTACAGAGACATCCCTCGCCTCCACCAGAACCTTTGGTTTTGGTCGTGCTTGTGGTATTCCTGGCAACAGCTAGTCTTGAGTGACAGTCTAATGGTTTTATGCTTTGCAGGCTTATTGTCCAGCTTTTCTGGGAAAGACAGGAAGTCACCTCCACATAAACAGTGTAGTTCAACAGTGTAGTTCTGCTTGTGTGGGAGTAGCACATTGAACTAAGATGGCTTTTCTGGTTGGATTTGCACATGAAATAGGGTAGAAATAATAAAATTGGGACAGGTCATTCCATATGGAATATGTATATTCAATTTGTAATAGGGACACTAATGGCACACCTGGCTCCAAGCTTCCTGCAGATTAGATGGATCACTGACAGTAACTGTCAGGAGGGAGAGGTCCTGAACTTTGGCCAGCCTTGACTACCAAGCAATTCTACATTTTGGTTATAGGGTAATGATCTTAGCAGTTGGAACTTTTTTTTTTTTGAAGTAAAAGCTGTGTTATTAAGTAATATCAAGGTTTTCTTAGTTTGGATAAGGGCTGGAGAAGATGGCTTAGGCTTCAGAATAATTGCCTTTTCGGTACTCACAATGAATAAGTGCCTCAACCACTGGCAAGCTGAAGATGCTCAGGCTTTCTCCATGGGGGCCTGTACACCCTTCACACAAAGGCCCAGTTTTGTGTCTATGATCAGGTATGCCAATAGGTTTGTCTTGGATCTTTGCTGAGGGTAGGGTTATTGAAAGGCTTTTTTTCTGCCTCCCAAGTGCTGGGATTAAGGCTGTGTGCCATCACCTCCCGGCAGATTTTCAGTTTTTACACCTCATTTTTTTTTTGGGGGGGGGGGGTTGAGACAGGGTTTCTCTGGCTTTGGAGCCTGTCCTGGAACTAGCTCTGTAGACCAGGCTGGTCTCGAACTCACAGAGATCCGCCTACCTCTGCCTCCCGAGTGCTGGGATTAAAGGCGTGCGCCACCATCGCCCGGCAGTTTTTACACCTCTTAATTGTACTTAAGTCTTGAAAATAAAATGTTAACTGTTTTTTTTTTTTTTTTCCAGACAGGGCTTCTCTGTATAGCCCTGCCTGTCCTGGAACTCACTTTGTAGACCAGGCTGGCCTCTAACTCTGAGGTTAGCTTACCTCTACCACCACCACCCAGCTGCAAATAAAATCTTGAAAAAAAAATGGCAATACCAGCTCCCTACTGTTGACACTCCACATAGGCTGACCTTTTGTTTGGTATACAGTTGCTCAACCTTACTGGTAAGTGCGCTCAAGTAATTGAATTGAAAACAGTTCTGATGAAGCTGGTTGTCAGGGCAACAGAATTCTAGCTATGTAGGAAGTACACAAGGATACCTTGAATTAGACCAGTTAAAGATCAGGAGGGGTTATTTTTGGCTTCAGAGAATATTAGATTTTTTAAAAAGATTATGTGTACAATGTTCTGCCTGCATGTGTGCCTGCAGGCTAGAAGAGGGCACCAGATCTCATTACAGATGGTTGTGAGCCACCATGTGGTTACTGGGAATTGAACACAAACTCTAGAAGAGCAGTCAGTGTGCTTAACCGCTGAGCCTTCTTTCCATCCCCAAACTTCTCAAGTGACCGAGATTGGCAGTTGGGAAATAGTGTTTGGAGGGCAGTTAGCTGCCTCTTGAAATGGCTTTTGGAGCTAGTATGCCAGGGTTAGCAGGCCTGACACACACAGCCACCCCCCCAGCCAGTTCAATCTCCATCACCTGTGGTGGGGGCAAGTTGCTAGCAAACTAAGCGATCAGGAGGGCATTGTGCCAGGACCAGTTACTTAGTTACCTCTTGAAAAACTTCAGGGTAGCCAGGCGATGGTGGCGCACGCCTTTAATCCCAGCACCCAGGAGGCAGAGGCAGGTGGATCTCTGTGAGTTCGAGGCCAGCCTGGTCTACAAGAGCTAGTTCCAGGACAGGCTCCAAAGCCACAGAGAAACCCTGTCTCGAAACCCCCCCCCCAAAAAAAAAAATCTTCAGGGTACACTTAATCCTTTGTAAAATGTTTCCATGTATGAGTGCAGGTGCCCATGGAGACCAGAAGGGGCGTCTGATTCTAGGGCTACATTCATTTATGGTCATCTGGTAAAGTGATGCCATTTCTTCAGCATTCAGTAGTTCCCATTGGTGGTGGGGACCCTTGGCAGGGTTTCCAAGAGAAATAGAAAACGGAAATGCTTAGCCTCCTGTGTGTGTGTGTGTGTGTGTGTGTGTGTTTTTAAATGGACTCTGACATTGAGGGTGTTACTAGCTGTGTGGCACCCCACCCAGCTTTTTTTTTTTTAAAAAAGGCAAGAGTCTCGGGTATCAGATTGGCTTTACCTGGTTACATAGCCAAAGATGACCTGTCTTTACCTCTTTAGAGGGATTATAAGCATGCACCACTAACATGCTTAGATTGTTCAGTGCTGGGGAATCAAAAGCCAGGGTTTCATGCATGCTAGACATACATGCAAGTAAGTATTCTCATCAGCTGAAATCAAGATAATCCCCTTGAACCCCCTTTTTTTTTAAATGATACCAATCCTTCACTATTTTGTGGCAGTCATTTCTGAGATGTTTGAGACTGAATCCAAGGGTTTTGCAAGGGTAACAAAACACTCCCCTACTGAAAGAGCATCAGCCCAGGTCCTTGAGTGCCAAGTGTTAGCTCCACCTAGCACTGAGCTGTAGGTAGGAAATGTAGGTATGTAGCTCAGCAACAGAATCCCCTTGCATCCTTCACACCCTAGGCTTGATCCTCAGTGCTAGGGGTGTATGTGAGGCCTTAATAATAAACAACTTATAAGTCTGAGTGATCATAGATGCTCAAAGCACACAGGGAAGATCCAGTGTGCTCACTGATGTAACTGGCAGGGAGGTAATGAGCTCAGGAAGTAGGACATGGAGGGCAAACATGCTGAACTGGAGGATGGCAAACCACTGCTTTGATCAGCATGCAGGTCCTCCCAGCCAACACGCAAATAATTAAGTACTGGAACCTGGGGTGGGGTGGCCTACCTGCTCCTCCATACCTGATAGGATGGCTGGGATTGCAGGTGTGTGCCACCATGCACCCCCTAGTGCTCAAGCTTTCCCATGCATTTTTATCTCATACTTAGTGGATTCAGTCCCTTGAATGAAAGTTTCTAGCATGCCAAGCACTTAATATCTGCACCATTTCCCCAAGCTAACTGCCCCAGAGCGTGCTGACACTCTCACAAACCTCTGAAGATTCAGTTGCTCAGCTACCCACTAGGAGGCAGTGCTGCCCTGCTGAGAATCCAGGGACCAGGTCCTTTGCCTGAGGCCACACATCCAGAGCAGAGGTGAGTCAACATTGACCGAAAAGCATTGACGGGAGTTACTGAAGTGAGTATTCCTTGGAATCAAGCATTTTACTCTGTTCCCACAAGGTCTGGAGCTTCACTGACTGGCTGAGGTGGGTCCTTGTCATATGTTGAAACTGAGGCTCAGGGCAGAGACTCTTAGCAGTGGGGAAGAGTTTCACCTCCAGAACCTAAAGCCATAGAATCGCACAGGCAGGAGAAGTGCCCTGTGGGAACCGGTAGATCCACAGCCCTGTAATAACTTTTCTGAGGGTCTAGTGACTAACGAGACCTTAGGGATGGCTAGAGATGGTAATTTTCTAACTTCGAAAGTAGAAAAGCAAGCTGGATGTAGTGGTGCACACCTTTAATCCCAGTACTCAAGAGGCAGAAACAGGTGGATCTCTGAGTTCAAGGCCAGCCCACTTTACAGAGCGAGTTACAGGACATCCAGAACTACACAGAGAAACTCTTGTTTCGAAAAGATAAAAACAAAAAAGGTTTTATATTTGTGTGTGTGTGTGTGTGCAGCCCAGCTGGGGCCACCTCCCTGCTCGTCGTTCAGTTCCCTGGCCAATCAACCCTTCACGGTGAGAGGGTGCTGGCAGCTTGCCAGCTACCCTGGCAGATAAAGCTTCAGACAGATGGCAAACAGTGCTCTCTCCAAGAGTCAACACAGGTCTGATTCAGCCCATGGTTTGTGCCTGTGCCAGCCCTGAGGGTGCCTTCTCATTCTCTGCCCCTTAATCACTTCTGTTCCTGTGGCCAGGCTGGGACTCCTGTGAGCCTGGGACCTATACTGAGTATAAAGAGGCTGTTCAGACCCAGACTGGCCTACCCATCCCCCAGGGCAGGCACACACAGCAATGCCCATCATCACAGTTTCAGCATGAGGGTGGAGCATGCACAGAGCTGGCCGCAGCAATGCCAGGTTGGCCCTCGTCGGCAACAGACTCTTTGCCAACAGGTATTGCCTCTGAGGCACAGTGGAACAGATGGGCTGCCCACCTGCAGGGCTTCACAAGTGTCATCGTCTGTTCTGGGCTTTGAGAGAGACCGTCAACTTGCAGATGGCAGAACTCTTAGAAAATTTAACTTTGTTTGGTTTGATTTTCTGAGACAGGCTTTCATTGTGTAGCCATGGCTGTCCTGAAAATTGCTCTGTAGACCAGGCTGGCCTCAAACTAAGTGATCCCCCTGCTTCTGCCTCCCAAGAGCTGGAGTTAAAGGCATGTGTAACCCCCACCTGTTTTTTGTTTTGTTTTGTTTTTGTGTTTTAGCATATGTGGTAGCTTGAATGTTTTTGGCTCCCATAATCTCAGAGGTTTGGCTTTGTTGGAGTGGGTATGGCCTTGTTAGAGAAAGTGTGTCGTTTTGGGGAGGGCTTCAAGGTTTCCTGTGTTCAGAATACCACCCAGTGTGTCAGTTGACTTCCTGTTCCTGCAAGTTATAGCACTCAGTTCCAGCACCATCTCTGCCTGCATGCCACCATGTTCCCTGCCATGAAGATAATTTACTGAACCTCTGAAACTGTAAGCCAGTCCCCTCAATTAAATGTTTTCTTTAAGAGTTGCCTTGGTCAAGTGGTGGTGGCACACGCCTTTAATCCCAGCACTTGGGAGGCAGAGACAGGCAGATCTCTGTGAGTTTGAGGCCAGTCTGGTCTACAGAGTGAATTCCAGAATAGCAAGGCAGAGAAACCCTGTATTTTTTTTTTTTGTTGTTTTTTTTACTTTTTGAGACAGGGTTTCTCTATAGCTTTGGGCCTGTCCTGGCACTAGCTCTTGTAGACCAGGCTGGCCTCAAACTCACAGAGATCCACCCACCTCTGCTTCCCAAGTGCTGGGATTAAAGGCAGTGCGCCACCACTGCCCGGCGAGAAACCCTGTCTTGGGGGGAAAAAAAGAGTTGCTCTGCATAGTATCTTCACAGCAATAAAAACTTAACTAAGACAGAAGTTGGTACCTAGAGTGGAGTATTGCTGTCATAGGGCCTGATCATGTTTTTGTTTGGAATAATACAGACCTTGGAACTGTGGATTAGAAAGGCAGTTGAATGCATGAAGTGCTGTTTACTGAGCCATCCTAATAGGAGCATGGAAGGCAGTGGTGGCGAGTGTGATTGGATAAAACTGTGCTGCACTTTGACCAATAGCCTTTCATAGAATCTCACCATGAGGGGTACCTCAAGAGGTTTCAGAGAATTTTAGTATGTTTCCTAGAAATCATTCTTGTGGTATTTTGGTGAAGGAAGTGTCTGCCTTTTGCCCTTGTCCAAAGAGTCTACCTGAGGCTAAAGTGAAGTGTTTTAGATTAGTTCCATTGGCAGAAGAAATCTCAAAAGAGCCTAGTATAGACACTATCATGTGGATATTAGTGGTCACTCCAATGAAGACATATAATGAAAGGAACAAGCTGAGCAAGGAAAAATACCTGAGGAGAAAAGGGGCACCAGAAAGTGGAATGCAGCCAAATCCTCTGTTCAAGGAGATAAACGGACCAAGAATTGGAATAGAGGTGCTGGTGACCTCAGATCATGGCGCATGATTAATGGTAGCACACCGGAGGCAGAGGCGGCGGAGGCGGCGGAGGCAGGCAGCCTGGTCCACAGAGCAAGTGTCAGGACAGTCAGGCTTCGGCAGTGAAAGACAGCTGGTGAAGATGTGATTAACAAGGGGGCCATGTTCCAACTGCGGCAAGTGGTTCTGTCTTTAGAGATAAGAACAGAAGAAAGGCCGAGCGGTGGTGGCGCACGCCTTTAATCCCAGCACTCGGGAGGCAGAGGCAGGTGGATCTCTGTGAGTTCGAGACCAGCCTGGTCTACAAGAGCTAGTTTCAGGACAGGCTCCAAAACCACAGAGAAACCCTGTCTCGAAAAACCAAAAAAAAAAAAAAAAAAAAAAAAGAACAGAAGAAAGGATTTAATGTCTTGCGGTTCTGAGGAGCTGGGCTGAAGAACCAGCTGTGGTTAACATGATACCAGAACTATTAAAGCATTTTTTTTGCTGGGATACTTGATGCTGGTTAGCTGGAGCTAAGAAATTAGTGGTGATTAAGAAGAAACCAGCATCCCTGGTGAAGTCTGGGAAGTGTTTCCGTAGAGCACAGAGAAGCGTGTTCCAGAGGCAGCCAAGGCTGTACCTCATGCTGGCAGCCAGACTTGGGTATGTGTAAGTGTCACCCAGGTGGTACTGGTTTTGAAGGCATGAAGGGGTCACGGAAAGCAGCCGAGGCCTGGCACTGTGAGAGGCCAGGAGAGGCCATTAGTGAAGGTGCAGCCTCACCAACAGTTGAAGGCTCAGGAAAGACCATGAGATCTTACAAGAGGCTATTGGCGAAAGTGCAGACCAGCTGCAGCAGAAGAGGTGCCAGTACCCCGGGATGATCACAAGAGCAGTAGCTGTGGAGTGGAGCCAGCTGGAGCCTAGAAGAGGAGCAGAGCCAGAGAAGTGACCCAAGCCCTTTGGTGAGTCCAGCAGATCATGAGTGGATCCCAGATATTGGACAGTGTAATTACACATTGTGTAATGTTAGAGATGCCAGAGTCATGGGATACCTGCCAAGGAGAGCCGCTAAGGGAGTGGAACCAGCTCAAGGGAAAGAATTGTGTTGCAGACAACAAAGCCAAATGGAACCGGAGGTGCGGAGAGCGTTTTGACATTAGACATAGAGATGGAGAGTTTGGAGTTTTAGCTAAGAGATCACATGAATCAGAAGAGACTTGGAGCTTTGGACTTTTAAACATGTTGAAACTGTGATAGACTATGGGGATTTTTGAAGTTGGACTAAATGTGTCTTGCATTATGATATTGTTAAAGGATGTGGGGCCAGGGAGTGGAATGTGGTAGTTTGAATGTATTTGGCCACCAAATCTCATAGGGAGTGGCACTATTAGGAGGTGTGACTTTGTTGGAGTGGATATGGCCTTGTTGGAGAAAGTGTGTCATTTTGGGGTGCGCTTGCAGGTTTCCTATGCTTAGGATACCACCCAGTGTGTCAGTTGATTTCCTGCTGCCTGCAAGATGTAGCGATCTCAGCTCCTGCACCATGTCTGGCTGCATACCCCCATGCTTCCTGCCGTGACAATAACTGACCAAACCTCTGAAACTGTAAGCTCCCTCCCTCAATTAAACGTTTTCTTTATAAGAGTTACTGTGGCCGGGCGGTGGTGGCGCACGCCTTTAATCCCAGCACTCGGGAGGCAGAGGCAGGCGGATCTCTGTGAGTTCGAGACCAGCCTGGTCTACAGAGCTAGTTCCAGGATAGGCTCCAAAACCACAGAGAAACCCTGTCTCGAAAACCCAAAAAAAAAAAAAAAAAAAAAAAGAGTTACTGTGGTCATGATGTCTCTTCAAGCAATAAAAACCTAAGACATAAAGAAACATATATTTTTATTTTATGTGTATGGGTATTTTGCCTGCATGTATGCCTTTGTACCATGTGGGTGACTGGTGCCCACCGAGGCCAAAAGAGGGTGTTGTGTCCCCTAAAACTGGAGTTACTGTTGTAAGCCACCATATGGGTGTTGGGAATCAAACCTGGGTCCCCTGGGAGAACAGTCGGTGCTCTTAGCTACCTGAGTCATCTCTCCCGCCTCTGTTCTCTCTCATTTTGAAGCAGTGTCTCACTGTAATCCTGACTGCTCTGGAACTCCTATGTAGAACAGGCTAACCTTGAACCCACAGAGATTTGCCTGCCTTCTCCTGAGCTCTGGTATTAAAGACTGTGCCATCAGCACTGGCTGCTCTTCCAGAGGACCTGGGTTCAAGTCCCAGCACCACATGGTGGCTCACTACTGTCTGTGACTCCAGTTCCAGCACCCTCACTCAGACATACATGTAGGCAAAACACCAATGTAAATAAAAATAATTTAAAAAGATGTATGCCACCCACACTTGGCTGTTTTCCTTCCTCCCTCCATCCTTTACTCCCTTCTTCCTCTTAGAGAATGACTTTAGAAGTTAGGTAGTGAGCTGGGTGCTGGTGGCCACGCCTTTGATTCTGGGTTAGGACTGTCCTGCCTACCAGAGCCCAAGGACTAGCGGTCAGAGTATTTTCCCTCACTTTCAAGGATGTTTTGCTTTTTCTTTGTTTTCTGTCTTTCCTGTTTTTGCCTGATTGTTTTGCGGTTCCCAGCAGGTACTGCCATTGTTTTCTGGAACAGACACATATTTCTAGTGCTAAATATAATCCCATGTTAAAACTGCACACGGTCAGTGGACTGTGAGCAAGCTGTGTCCCCAGATTTACATCCTGCAGAATGCAAAAAAGTCATATCCAGAAAACCTGGCAGTTGATAGCTGTGTTATCACTTCAATGTGGTTCCTTCAGGGGCCCATACAACTGGCATGGTCAGATCTGCTGATTCTGAGGGTCCAGAGGGCAGGGACGGCCAGGCTGAGCTGGCACACACCTGTGTGAGATATCACAGCTGTCCTGGAGCAGATGGTGATATGTCAGACTTGGCTGGCGCTTCAGGCCAGATGTGGCCTTGATAAGGAGACAGCTTGGGCTGCGCAGTTTCTTCCCAAACCAGTGTGTCTAAGATTCAGGGTCTCCAGGGGAAGAATGATGCTTTGTGAGCATGGCAGTTTTGGAGACAGGGGTGGGATGGTTCACAGGTGATGTCAGGCTTTGGTTCCTCAAGGGATTTGGAACATACTAGTTAGTATTTAGTCAAGTTTGGGATATTTTCTTAAACTTAATCTGGGGCCAGAGGGATGGCTCAGTGGGTGAAGCACCTGGTGTCACGTCTGGCTGCCTAAGTTCCCCGAGACCCACCCATGTATTGAGAAAGAAGTCCTTGTCGCCCAAGCTGGCCTAGAATTTACTATGTAGAATTTGTTATATTATCATTTCTCAATAAGTAAATAGCCGTGTTTTGAAAGAACAACAAAGGGGCTGGAGAGATGGCTCAGTGGTTAAGAACATTGCCTGCTCTTCCAAAGGTTCTGAGTTCAATTCCCAGCAACCACATGATGGCTCACAACCATCTGTAATGAGGTCCGGTGCCCTCTTCTGGCCTGCGACATACACACAGACAGAATATTGTATACAGAATAAATAAATAAATAAATATTTAAAAAAAAAAAAGAAAGAACAACAAAAAAATGGTTTGCATGTTGTATCAAAAATCCACTCTTTCAAGCCATCCTCTGGCCTCTCCATACACACACACACGCACACACACACACATTGCCTGCCTGCTTGCCTTTTCTTTCTTTCTTTCTTTCTTTCTTTCTTTCTTTCTTTCTTTCTTTCTTTCTTTCTTTCTTTTCTTTCTTTCTTTTCTTTCTTTCTTTTTCCTCTTCCTCCTCCTCCTCCTCCTCCCCCTTCTTCTTCTTCTTCTTCTCCTTCTCTCTCTCTCTCTTTCTTTCTTTTGAGACAGGGTCTCTCTGTCTAGCTCTGACTGTCCTGAATTTTACTCTGTAAACCAGGCTGGTCTCAAACTCATAGAGACCCTCCTGCCTGTGTGTCTCCCAAGTGCTGGAATTAAAGGGGTGTACCACCACACCTGGCCACACACACAGAATTTTTTTTTCTCAAGACAGGGTTTCTCTGTGTAGCCCCGGCTGTCTTGGAACTCTCTATAGACTAGGCTGGCCTTGAACTCAGAGATCCCCCTACCTCAGTCTCCCATATCCTAGGATTAAAGGTGTGCGCCACCACTACTGCCCAGCATACACACAGAATCTTAACAAAAGTAAAAAGACTCAATCCTCATAGACCTCCTTTGAATTCCTACCTTCACTGCACAGAAGGAAACTGAAGCTTGTAGAAGGGAACGCTACAGCCAGGACTAGGACCCCAAGTAGATTTGTGTTTGCATGTTCATGCCTGTGCTGTAACAGTCCCCTGTGAGCGTATGCGGAACTAGGCTGGCCTTTAACTTGGCAGAGATCCTCCTGCCTGCTAGAGTCTAAGCATGAGCCACCCACCATGTCTGGCTATCTATCTGGCTATCTATCTCTCTGGCTATCTATCTATCTCTCTGGCTATCTATCTGGCTATCTATCTCTCTGGCTATCTATCTCTCTGGATATCTCTCTGGCTATCTATCTATCTGGCTATCTATCTATCTGGCTATCTATCTCTCTGGCTATCTATCTATCTGGCTATCTATCTCTCTGGCTATCTATCTCTCTGGCTATCTATCTGTCTATCTATCTATCTATCTGGCTATCTATCTATCTCTCTGGCTATCTATCTGGCTATCTATCTCTCTGGCTATCTCTCTGTCTATCTATCTGGCTATCTATCTCTCTGGCTGTCTATCTGGCTGTCTATCTCTCTGGCTATCTATCTATCTATCTGGCTATCTATTTCAATCTTCTTTTTGAGACAGGGTCTAGACTCAACATCGTTCTACTTGAGCTTCTTCTGAAGTTCTAAGATTACAGCCCCATGCCGCCTTGCCCACATTAGAAGATGGCTTTGAGTGTCAGGGACAATTTGAGGTAGACGGGCTCTTAGGAAGGCTTTTCTTTAACCCTTTCTTGAGGGCACAGGGCTCAGGAGGTGAAAGACTTGGTACCCTGCTAAGCCTGTGGAAGCTGAACCAAGGGATCACATCTCCAGCAGCCACTTCAACTCAGGGTGCCTGTGGTCCACAACCTTGAGTGTGTGCTCTCGGGAATACAGCTTAGCCACAAGTGTAGTCACTCTGACATCATTAAAACAAAGCCACCACCCTCTAGACTACATGCTATGACCTGGTCCCCCAAACACATTAACATTCAACATGCTTCAACAATGGCAGCAAGTGCCAGGGATGTGGCCTGCTTGGTAGAGAGAGCCAGCTTAGCGCACACGAGGCTTTAGGTTCATCGCTAGCAGCACATAAACCAGGCGTGATGTACACACCTGTAATCCCACACATAAACCAGACATGATGTACACACCTGTAATCCCACACATAAACCAGACATGATGTACACACCTGTAATCCACACATAAACCAGACATGATGGTACACACTTGTACCCACACATAAACCAGACATGATGTACACACCTGTAATCCACACATAAACCAGACATGATGTACACACCTGTAATCCACACATAAACCAGACATGATGTACACACCTGTAATCCCAGTGCTTGGGAGCAAGAAGCAAGGAGATCAGAAATTCAGAGTTTACAAAAAAAAAGCAAACAGAAAACAGAATGTAAGAAATAGGCTAGGCTGGGGGGAGTTGGCTCAGCGGTTAAGAATGCTTCTTGCGCCGGGCGGTGGTGGCGCACGCCTTTAATCCCAGCACTTGGGAGGCAGAGGCAGGGGGATCTCTGTGAGTTCGAGACCAGCCTGGTCTACAAGAGCTAGTTCCAGGACAGGCTCCAAAACCACAGAGAAACCCTGTCTCGAAAAACCAAAAAAAATAAAATAATAAAATAAAAAAAATAAAAAAAATAAAATAAAGAATGCTTCTTGCTCTTGCAGGGGACCTGAGTTTGGCTTCCAGATTGTGTCAGGTGATTCACAACCGCCTGGAACTCCAGCTCCAGGGGATCTGACACCTTCGTATGGCCTCTGAGGGCACCCACACACACGTGGCATACACACACGACCACAAAAATAAATCTTAAGTTCAGAGTCATTCTTAGCTACATAAGGAACGAAAGGCCAGCCTGAGGGGCGGGGAGGATGGCAGTACAACACTGTGTGGTAATCCATGCCCACAATACACTGGGCATGAATACAGCAAACAGACTACCTGAAAGGCTGCCCATCAGGCAGGGGACCACAGAGAGAAATAATGCATAAAGTGAGAGGCGAGACTATCAACCTCCGCCTGGGGACATCCTTAATATACCCACCACATCTGGAAACTAAAAAACAGTAAAGAACAAACACAATCGAGACCGCTCAGTGGTTAAGAGCACTGGGTGCTCTTCCAGATGACCCAGGTTCAGTTCCCAGCACCCACATGGCAACTCACAACCACCGTTTGACAGCCCCCTTTGGCCTGTAGGGACACCAGGCAGCCACATAATGTACATCATACATGCAGGCAAAACATCCAGACAAATAAAAAAGAAAGGGAGACCAGATAAAGTGCCTCTGTCTGGAAGCCCTGGGCTCTGGGCGCCTCACCACAGCAGGTCTCTAAAGAGCACCCGGGAAGGTGAGGATCATTAGCCACACCCATCGCTTCCAACTCCAGGATATGGGCCGGGGCCTGGGTCATCACGAGCATTGGCCAAACTCACTGCTAGGTTCACGGTTTTCTGTGCCAAAGGAGTGTATCTGTAAGACAGCAGTCACTACTCCTGGAGTGGGGGAGGAACCTGCCTTTAGCCAGTCTGTACTTCAGAAGAGAGCAGGCGGCCTTTCTGCCCTGGGGCCTGCCTTCCTCCCTGGCACAGAGTCTGCAGTTCCACCTCAGTTCACAAGGTGGCAGCAGGTAGCGGTTCCTGGCAAGCAAGGTACCCCAAGAAGTCCTTCAAAACCAGATACTTTATTTCATTATTATGTTTCATTTATTTTATATTTTAACCTTTTTCTTCTCCCTTCCTTCCCTCCTCCTCCCGTTTTTTGTTTTTTTTTTTTTTTAAGAGGTTCTCTATGTAGCCTCTCTTTGTAGACCAGGCTGACTTTGAATTCACAAAGATCTGCCCACCTCTGCCTCCTAAATGCTGGGATTAAGGGCATGCATCCCCCCCAAGCAACCTCTAACCTTTTTTTTTGTTGTTGTTGTTTTTTTGTTTTTCACGACAGGGTTTCTCTATGTAACAGCCCTATCTGTCCTGGAACTAGCTCTTGTAGACCAGGCTGGCCTTGAACTCACAGAGATCCACCTGCCTCGCCTTCGGAATGCTGGGATTAAAGGTGTGCACCACCACTGCCTGGCTGCAACCTCGAACTTTTGATGCCCCTGCCTTAACCTCCTGAGTGCTAATTTCAAGTCTGGGCCACCACTAAGCCCGGTTTTTGCGGCGCTGATGCTTGACCCCAGGTCCTGTGCAACTCTACCACTCCAGATGCAACCCCAGCCAGGACTGGCTTGTGTATTAAACATGAACAGGGGCTGGACAGATGGCTGTGCTCTTGCGACTTCTCTAGAGGACCAGAGTTCACTTCCCAGCACTTCCTGGAACTCCACACACGCTCAGACACATAAAATAAAAGAAAAAGAGCCAGATCTGTGGAGGTGCTTCTCCCTTTCCACTTCACGTGGGTTCCGGCATTGAACTCAGGTCACCAGGCTTTCAAGGCAAAGGGGACACAGGCTTTACATCACAATGTTGTCCCTTGCCCTAGAAGGTAATCTCTGTAGACCTCTGTAGGTCCTCCCCCAGTCGCTGTCACAGAGGTGAATGCACCCGTGTGTGTGCATGTGGGCACCCTCAGGTACATGCACGTAAGGTGTGACTATGTGCCTCTGTGTAAGATTATAGTGTCATGTGTGACTGTTCCTGTAGCCGGGAGTGTGTGGGGCGTGCCCTTGTGACTAAGTCCGGGTGAAAGTGATGTAACTGTGTGTGTGAGAGGTTGTGCAGGTGACTGGCCATATGGGACGTGGCCCTGTGACTGAATACGGATGAGTGCCGCTGTAGGACTGCGGGGTGGGGGTGGGGATCGGCAGGTTCAGGTGTCGCCAGAGAGGCGCGGAGGAAACTATAAACCTGGGCAATGGCCCCTTATCAGTCAGTCTTTCTGCTGGGTCCACAAGGGCAGAGGGCAAAGTCCATGCAGATGGGCGTGCGAGCGCCCGAGCTATCAGGGGAGGTGGGTCCTACACTTGGAGTCCTGTTGGGACAGCAAGGGCCCATGTGGCATTCCATCCGGCCCCCCAGATCTGGGGTGCAACAGAGCTTGCTGCCCAAACAGCCCAATCACTTTCTACAGAGCAGGCAGGAGAAGTGAGCTCTCCCAGGTCAGTTTCCGCACCTGTCAAATGGTAGAAGGCTGTGGTCACCCTTACAGGACCCGTGTATAATGAGAGGGTTCTGTTCTAATGCATTTGGAAGGAGGCCTACTGTGGGACCAGCGCCCACGTGGCAGTGTGGACAAGGGGCAGGAGAGGAACCCACTCAGAGCCTAGCACAGCACTGTTGCCCTCGGCTGGCAGTTTTCTATCCTCTGCCGCCTCAGCCTTCCAGGGGCTACTGCCTTCTGGCTAGCATGAACTTACTATCCCAGGGTGTGGGTGTCTAAGTACTAGCCAGCTGGGAGGGGCTGACATCCTAGTGACCTTGGATGGCAACCCTACCCGGTTTCTGCCAGGGCTTCTGGCAGCTGAGCCTCCCGGCTCTCTAAAAACTCCAGCTTGAGTGTCACCCCGCTTCTCTTTTGGGAACTGGGGAGGGGAGCTTTGACTGTCATTAGCGAGTATTTTCAAACTACTGCCTTCCACCAGGTCCTGGCTAGAGTCAACTGGTCACCATGGAATTTCTTTTTTTAGTGTGTCAACAGCTGGGTTGTAGGCAGCTGTCTGCCCAGCCAGGGCGGGAAAGACGCCTGCTACACGGAGCTGCTTTGCTCGGATTTCCTGGGCAGACACTTGCCTGCCTTTCATCTCATAGTCAGGGAGCCGGAAAGCGACTTGAAGACCACATGTCTCGTTGTGTCTAGTTATTCCGAAGGCTTCACCTGGGAAGCCCTTTTCAAATGTCAAAACCACACGGAAAAGGGCAGTCAAGTATATGGAGTGTCTGCTACTTCACAGCACCCCCCTCCTACCTTGGCCACCCCCAGAGGTGGTGAGCATGAAGTGCCAAGTCAGAGAGGAAGCTGAGAACCACGAGCTACTGTAGTGAGTTTCCGTGCAGGTTCTGAGGCTGGGGAGGGGAGGAGAGGGGGTGCTGGAGCCGGGAATGAGAGCTCTGGTAGGAACTACCAGAACCAGGTCCTTTAAGGAATGCAAGAGCAAAGGTGTGTGTGTGCATGTGTGTGTGCGTGCGTGTGCACACACACCCGCATGCACTCAGTACCTGCGTGTGTTAGGAAAGCAGTTGCCCTGAACAGATCACAGAATGAACAAATTCCACACATTTATTGAGCGGCTCTTATGTGCCTGGTACTTTCCCAGCCCCTAAAGTTGGTGAATGAGACAAAAATCCTTCTACGGTACTGTGGGATAAGAACAGAAATACTAGATGGGATGGTGAGATGGCTCAGTGGGGAAAGAGGCTTGCACCAAGCCTGATGATCTGATTTGAATCCCAGGACTCACACAGGAGAAGGAGAAAATGTATACCTGCAACTGTCCTCTCACCATACATGTGCTGTGGTATGTATACACACATACATGACACCGACAGATATGCATGCACAGATACATATACATGCCTACACAAGACATACATACAAGTACACAAAGACAGACACATGCACACACAGACACACATACATGCACACAGAGAGACATGCATACTCAAATACAGACACACACATAGGCACACACAGAGACATACATACATACATGCATGCATACAGACATACACAGATACACACACAGAGACACATGCACAGTTCACATACATACACACACACAAATGTAATACAGTTTGTTTTGTTTTTGTTTTTGGTTTCTTGAGACAGGGTTTCTCTGTGTAACAACCTTAGCTGTCCTGGAACTAGCTCTTGTAGACCAGGCTGGTCTCAGACTCACAGAGATCTGCCTGCCTCTGCCTCCCGAGTGCCGGGATTAAAGGCGTGCGCCACCACCGCCGGCTGGAATACAGTTTTTAGAATAGTACTAGCTGACATGTAGGAGTCCATGGCAAGCCATGGTGGAGTATGATTTAATCCCATAGGCAGAGACAGGCAGATCTCTTGTGTTTGAGGCCCGGCTGGTCTACATTGCAAATTCCAGGCCAGCCAAGGCTACATAGTGAGACCCTACCTCAAAAAAAAAAAAATTTTTTTAAAGGTGGGGGGTTGCTGAAGAGATGGATTTTTTGGTCAAGAACACTAGCAGAGGACCCAGGATTGGCTCCCAGCACCCACATGGTGGTTCACAGCTGTCTGTAACCCCAGTTTCAGAGGATCTGAGGCCCTCTTCTCCAAGGGCACCACACACACAGACATCACATAAAACAAAACTGAAGCTGGAAAGAAAAGAGTTTATGACACCAGGTACTATTCTTACTTTCCCTTTCTTGGGCTCAAACCCGGGTCCCCCAGCTAAGTCGGCACGGCTTCCGCTGTTGAGCGGCACCAGCCAAGGCACCACTTTGTGTCCCTTACCCCACCATCAGCACACAAACTCTGTGTCCCTTATTGTCCCTGTTCTGCCCATGGGGCTTCCCTGTTCCACAGCCTTCCAAAGAACAGGGCGGGAGGGAGCAGGGAGCTGGTGTTTTAGGAAGATGAACCTGGGGAGGGCGGCTGGGGAGACAAGAGGCCTCATGGGACGGGGGAGGAGTGAGAAAATAGATAACAGGAGACAGGGCAGAGGGACATTCCGCAGGCCATGCCCTGGCTGGAATTAGCTTGGAAGGAATCCTCCTTCCTTGGCGGAGGACGGACAGCTCATGTCCCTCTGCAAAGCAGTCTCCTCACAGAACTGTAGTCCTGGGGTACAGAGCGGAGGGCATCCAGGCTGAGCCAGATGACAGGGTAACACCCTCGAGAGATGTCTGATCTCTGTCCTAGGCTTTCCTCAGCCAAACTCAAACTTGGTAGTTTTTGTTTTCTTTTTCAAAAATCTTGTTATCGGGCTGGAGAGACGGCTCAGCAGTTAAGAGCACTGGCTGCTCTTCTATAGAATATCCAGGTTCAATTCCCAGCCCCCACAAGGTGGCTCATAACCATCTGTAACTCCAGTTCCAGGGGATCCGACTCCCCTCTTCTGCTCTCCTTGGGCACCAGGCACACACGTGATGCACAGACATACGTGTAGACAAAACACCCATACGAGTAGTTTGAGACAGGGTTTCTCTGTGTAGTCCTGGCTCTCGCTCTGTAGACCAGGCTGGCCTTGAATTCACAGAGACCCAGCTGCCTCTGCCTCCTGAGCGCTGGTACTAATGAAGGCACGCACTACTTGTAGGGCAGAAGGGACAACTGCAGCAGGAAACCGACCAATCACTGAGCACCCTGACTCTGAACTCAGAGTCAGAGAAAGAAACACACTCTGGATTTGAGACCTGGGCCAGGGAGCGAAACATCTTTATCCCTGGACCCAGGACTAAAGACATGAGCCCTGGCTCTGAAACTAGTGTCAGAGAAACACACCTTGTCCTTAGAATCAGAGCCAGAGAAAGAAATATGCCCCGGTCCTAAGATCAGAGTCAAAAAGCTAAAAAGGACCAGTGAAAGAAACATTGGCCATGAAGTCAGAGTCACCTCTGTCCCTGCCCAACTGCCTAACTGCCCAACTGAACCAACCAATCCCTGGGCAGGAAACCAACCAATCACTGAGCACCCTGACTCTGAACCCAGAGCCAGTAAAAGAAATACACCCTGTATTTGAGGCCTGAGCCAGGAAAGAAACATCTTTATCTCTTAACTAAAGATAGGAGCCCTGGCTCTGAAACTAGTGTCAAACACACTTTGTCCCTACAGTCAGAGTCAGTGAAAGAAATGTGCTCTGGTCCTAAGATCAGAGTCAAAAAGCTAAAAAGGACCAGTGAAAGAAACACAGTTTGACCATGAGGTCAGAGCCATCTCTGCCCCTAACCAGCTAAACTGACCAATCCCTGAGCAGGGAAAAACTAACCAATCCCCCTTCTCCCTGGGAAAACTCCACCCCTAATAAGCCCTATATAAACCTCTCTGCCCCTTCAGTTAGGGGCTGCCATAATGCTGTTACACTCTCCCTGGCAGAGGCAGGACTCCTACTTCCCAAATAAATCTTTCTCAAGCATCTTGGGTGACGACCTTTATTCACCTGCGCAGAGCAGAAGAACCCAGCTGAGAAGTCCCTTAGGGGACTGAGCTGAAAAACCCTGCTGAGACCTCCCTAGGGGGCCTCAGCAAGGCAGAGCAGAAGAACCTTGCTAGGCTGCCTGCCCCCTAAGCAGGGCTGAGCAAGGCCAGGCAGAAAAAAGTAACGACTTCGGAGATTGCTGTGTTTCTGCAGGGGCGGAGTTTCCCTTTAGCAGAGTGTTAGCAAAAGAAGAAACATCTTGGGCTGGAGAAACAGAGAGCTAGGCCAGGACATTATATACCCTTAAGGGAACAGAGCAGAAGTCAGCTGTAGCAGCTCTCCAGGAGAAGAGCAGGATCCCTATATCCTGCGGGGAGACCATTCCCCTTCCACACCCCAACTTTAGGTAGCCTGGCTTCCCCATAGTCAGGACACCTTTCCTCCAGGGCTGAGCTGTGCTATTGCGGCTCCAGCCTATAGAGCTGTGCTATTGCGGTTCTAACCTCCAGGGCTGAGCTGTCCTACTTGGCTCCACCCCTCCAGATCTGTCCTACTGTGGCTCTAAGTATATCCTGGCTTCCCGATAAGTCAGAATATCCCTCGACACTACCGTAACACATTCCTCTACACTACTACTGCCCAGCAATAAATAATTTTTTAATTAATTAAAAATCCTTTTCATCATTTGTTTGTTTTGTGTGTGTAAGTGTGGACATGCATGGTGTGGAACACGGGTGGAGCTCAGAGGACAACTTGCAGGGGTAAGTTCTCTCCTTCCATCCTGTGGGCTCCAGAGTCAGGCTTGGCAGTACGCACCTGTGCTAGCTGACCACTCATTGACTCCCATCTCTCAGCCTCTCTTCATCGCCCTTCCTGCAGCCCCCGTGGTGGCAGCCTGCAGACCCCTTGCCTGGCCAGAGAATGCTATCATGAAGGTGGCCTGGTTCCTGTCATCTCCTTGTGGGAATTCTGGTTTAGGCAAGAACTCTGAACATGATTTTGGGGCCTCCAGCACTGGAGTAGTCCCACGACTCCATGTGTCTTCCCAGGAGCCCCCAACTGCAGGGCTCTGTTGTGTTTCCTCCTCTTCACAAGCTGCTTCCAGAAGGGCCTGTGCCTCAGTGACCTTCCCATCATGGTCCCTTTTCCCTGTGTCCCCTTAGCCTAACCCTGTCCCTTGCACCACAGCTGACCTTGTAAACTCAACCCTGCCTTCAGGCCCACTGGCAGGGGTGCTGGGCAGCGCTTCCCTGAGCGGGGAAATGGGGAAGGAGTTTCCAGGTTGTCAGCCTGATGAGTCCTTGAGGCCTGGGAATTCCTGCTGGGAAATTTTCCAATATTCTGACAGCTGTTTCTTCCCTTTCGGCGGTTTTATTATTTTTGCCCAGTTCCAAATCCTCCTTTCGCTTTCAGTATGGCAGCTAGGACTGGTGTGGAGGGTGGGTGGGGACCTGGCATGTGTTGTGTCAGTAGCTATGACCTCTGCCAGCAGTGTCAAGGAAGGGGATGGCACCCAAGAGGAAGCAGGAGTCAGGAGAGGAAGCGAGACCTGCCGAGGGGCCTCCTGTCTTCCCGATGCTCCATGTCCCTCGGACTGCTGTGGGCTCAGGACCTGAGGAAAGCCCCCGCCACCTCAGGAAAGCCTCTGTCCAGGCCAGCGAGATGGCTCAGCAGGTGGAGACGCTTGCTGCCAAGCATGGTGCGGAGTCCATGCCTGGAATCCACATGGTGGAAGGAGAGGGCCAGCTCCTGCAATTCCTCTCTGACCTCCACAGACGCGTTATGATACGTACGTACGTACGTACGCACACACACACACACTACATTAACAAATACATGTGATTTTAAAGATTTGGGGCCACTGAAATGGCTCAGTGGATACAGGTACCTTCCCCCAAGGCTGACCTGCACTGGCTCCCCAGGACCCTCAAGGCTGAAGGGAAGAACCGACTCCTGCAAACTGCCCTCGAACCTGTACTCTGGAGCTGAGTATCACATGAACATGCCCACACATGCTCAGAAAAACAACGGAGATTTTAAATATTTAAAAACCTGCTCTTCTCATACACAGGGAGGTGACATTAGTCTAGTTTGTTACACGAGCTGGCTGCTGCCTCACAGAGCAGGAGGGTGTTGGGGGCTGTGGACCCCCAGACCCTGAATTTCCTGTAAACAACTTCTTATGCTTGCAGCTGCTCTGAGCACAAGGCCCTCAGGAGTTCCTGATGCCAGGGGAGTGGTTTCTGGTGGGTTTGACTGGGGCGTGGCTATCAGTTAAAGTTCCCTATATGAGCTGCCCTGGAACACAATAAAAGAGGCATTATTGTTTCAAGGATGACCTGTGTCTCTGTGTGTTTGTATGTTTCAATCTCCAGTCCCTAACCCGACTCGCAAATGGTCCTGTACGCTACAGGTGCAGTACCGTAGTACACATAGTACAGGTGCTATAGAACCGTAGTACACATAGTACAGGTGCTACAGGACCGTAGTACACATAGTACAGGTGCTATAGGAACGTAGTACACATAGTACAGGTGCTATAGGACCGTAGTACACATAGTAGGATGGACGTGGACGGAGGGCACAGGAAACAGTGCCTGTGGAAAGGACTGAGGTGTCACAATACCCAGAGCAGCAAGGATGCAGAAAAGGACAATTCCCAACTAGTAAGACATCTCTCACTACACAGTTAGGCCTGAGGGGGCTGAGGAGATAGGGAGAGCGGAGGTGGGGAAGTGAAGAAGGTGAGGAGGGAGGAGGGGGAGAAGATGAGGTGAACCTGAGCTTGAGGCAGGAACCCACTGTCTACCAAGAGTTGTTTCCTGACCTCCACACATATCTAGGCACAGGAGCACTTACACAATACAATAATAATGAATTAAATATGTATGTTTAAAAGCCTAGCCTGGGGGCTAGAGGAGTGGCTCAGCAGTTAAGAGTACTGCTGCTCTTCCAAAGGACCTGGGTTCAATGTCCAGCACCCACATGACAGCTCACAACTGTCTGTAACTCCAGTTCAGGGGATCCGACGCCCTCACATAAATATACAGAGGCAAAATGCATAAAAATAAATTTAAAAAATATTAAAAAGTAGTACATGCTCAAAAAAAAAAAGAAAGAAAGTCTAGCGTGGTGATTCATGTCTGAAATCCCAGGATTTAGAGAGAGGCAAGAGGAGGCTAACCTTGACCATCCAGGCTGGTCTCAGAAAAAGGCAAGGAAAATAAATAAATGAGTGACTCTTTGCTAGGCTCCGCCAGGAGGTTCCCAAGCAGACTCAGGCTCCTGGTGGGCCGTGAAGAATGACTCTGCCTTGCTTGGTTTCCCAGCTCCTCAGCCTTACTTCCCGGTCTCATCTCAGGGTCTGCATCTGGGAAGGTGTGATGCTGGTGATGAAAGTAGGACCACGTGCTCAGCGCCACAGTCCAGACTCCGCGGTCTGGACAGGGCGGACTGCTTCTAAGTCCCAAGTCATTGACTATCCCAGAGCTTGCCCTGGAACAGCCTTAAGCCAGGTGATGGTTTGGTGAAATTTTCTGAGGACAGATATCCTGGGATCATCCCTATGGGTCAGAACATCGCTGCTTCAAACTTTTTTTTTTTTTTTTTTTCTCCAGACAAGGTTTCTCTGTAGCTTTTAGAGTCTGTCCTGGAACTAGCTCTTGTAGACCAGGCTAGCCTCAAACTCACAGAGATCCGCCTGCCTCTGCCTCCTGAATGCTGGGATTAAAGGCGTGTGCCACCACCGCCGGGCTGGCTCAAACTTTTTAGCTCACTGAACCAAAATGTCCATGTGTTGGGTCAAATTTGTTACCTCTACCCAGGCCACTGGTGCCCGAATCCAGTCCCTACAGCCAAGGGCTCGCAGCCTTTCAAACCCAGGCCCTCTGGCAGGCCACGCACTTGATCTGGTTTTGTTTTATTGTAATCCTCTTGGATACTTTAAATTCTTCCACATACTTTATCATTTTTTAAAGATTGGTTTTATTCGATTATTATTATTATAGAGACAGGGTCTCTGTGCAGCCCTGGCTGGCCTGAAATTCACTGTGTAGACCAGGCTGGCCTCGAACTCAGAGATCCTCTTGCCTCTGCCTCCCGTGGGTTGGAATTGCAGGCATGTGCCACCACACCCAGATATTTATATTATATGTAATTACGCGTGTGTGTCTCTGTGTGTGTGGGTACGTGCACACGACTGCAGGTGCCCCCAAAGGCAGAAGTGTTGGATTCCCGGGGGCTAGAGTTACAGCTAGTCGTGAGCTCCCTAAAGTGGGTCCTGGGAACCAAATTTTGGAGCCCTACAGGAGGAGTATGGGCTCGTGACTCCAGCCTCCTGGTTACCAGGTCTCAAGTAATCAAGGGCTAGCTTCAAACTCACTAGGTCGGCAAGAATGTCTTTGAATTTCTATTCCCACCTCCCCAGGGCTACAGACACAAGTTTGCATTACTGTGCATTTGAAGCTACAGCCTTCTCCATACCTTTTAAATGCAAAAGTCGTCAAACTCCTGAGCCTGGGGAGCTGGCACGCGGTCCTGCTGTGTGTGCTGGGAGGCGAACTGGGGCCACTTGAAACTCAGCTGAGCGCCTGACTCTGCAGAACAGCTGTTTCTTCTGGCTTTGTGGGTGGCAGCTGCTGCCTGCCCACCTCCCTGGAACTGGTGGGCGGAAGAGTATGGGTGGCAGCTGGGAAGAGGAGGACAGATCAAGGACGGAGGGGCACCTGGTGGGGAGCTGGTGGCTGGGGCTGAGGAGGCAAGCTTTGATCACTCAGCTTTGGTCCCTTCAACCGTAGCCTTTTCTTTTCTCTGCAGAAATACCCCAGGGAGCGGGGACGACGAGGGGGATGGGCAGTCCTCTCATCTCTTTCTTTAGATGTTTGCAGAGCTAGCCAGTCACTCCCCCAAGTCAAGTTGACGTTTCTATTGCTTGGGGTCTGCAGGAGCCTGGTGGACAGCTGGAGGGGGTGCTGGGGGTCCCCTCTCAAGAACGTGGGTAGCAGCTGTGTCCCGTGTTCCTGGGGCACCAATGTCAGCTAAGTCAGATGTCAGGCTCTGAGAGCCAGCTGTGTTTTCTCCTTCCTTTTCTTTGTTCGCAGCCCTGGCTTGCCTGGGACTCTTCTATGTAGATCAGGCTTGCCTGGAACTCCCTGGGTAAATCAGCCTGTTCCGGAACTCCCTGTGTAGACCAGGCTGACCTGGAACTCACAGAGATCCATCCGCTCTGCTGGGATTAGCGGGGTGCCCCACCACGTACAGACTGACCCTTCCTGGTTACCGCTGCTCTTTGCTGGGCTGTGAGGTTTCCCTCTCACACCTCCCTTTGAGCTTCCACAGCCTGTGCCTGCTGAGCCTCGCTCCCAGCTGAGACCACTGAGGGTTCCAGGTCACCTCTAATCCAAGATCGCCAACCTCTTGGCAGTCACTCCCACTGTATTCAAGAGAACGAGTCTGCTGTTCCCTCGGCATCCCTCCAACCAGGCTCGGGTGGGCTGAGGCTCACTCAGTCCAGTTTACGGGTCTCAGCTAGCAGATCAGCTTCCCCACAGAGCTGGAATTTGAATCAGGGCGGTCCAGGGATTCTTAATGGTTGATTGCCCGAGATCACGTTTTTGTGGTTTTGTTTTTAAATTTTTCTTTCCCCAGCCAGGTGTGGTGACACGCACTTGTAATCCCAGCACCGGGGAGGAGGGGCAGGTGGATCTCTGTAAATTCATGGTCAGTCTGGTCTACAGAGCGAGTGGTTTTTTTTTTTTTTTTTTTTGGTTTTTCGAGACAGGGTTTCTCTGTGGGTTTGGAGCCTGTCCTGGAACTAGCTCTTGTAGACCAGGCTGGTCTCGAACTCAGAGAGATCCGCCTGCCTCTGCCTCCCAAGTGCTGGGATTAAAGGCGAGCGCCGCCACCACCACCCAGCAGAGCGAGTGTTAAGCCAGGCTGCTCTTGTAGACCAGGCTGGCCTTGAACTCACAGAGATTCGCCTGCCTCTGTCTCCCCGAGTGCTGGATTAAAGGCTTGTGCCACCACCGCCTGGCTGTTTTTTCTTTTCTTTTCTTTTCTTTTTTTTTTTGTTTTTTCTTATAATATTTTTATTTGGGAGCTGGAAAGGTGGTTCAGTGGTTAATAATAGCATTTGTTGCTCTTGCAGAAGAACTGGGTTTGATTCCCAGCATCCATATGGTATCTCACAGCACCCATTCCAGGGATCAGTTCCCTCCTCTGACCTCCACAGACACCAGGCAGCATGTGATGAACATACATATATGGAGACAACTTCTCATACACACAACATAAAACAAATACATCTTTTTTGTGTGGGCGTTGGCTTTTTGAGACATGGTTTCTCTGTAGCCCAGACTGTCCTAGAACTTGTTCTGTAGACCAGGCTGGCCTTGAACTCAGAAATCCATAGCCTCTGCCTCCTGAGTGCTGAGTGCTGGAATTAAAGGTGTATGTCACTATGCCCGGCAGCAAATAAATTTTTAAAAATATTTTTATTTATTTATGGGGAGGCCATCTATAGTGTGTGTGTATGTGTGTGTGTGTGTGTAGTTTAGAGGACAAACTTTGCGGAGTTTGTTCTTTCCCACCTTGTGGATCCCAGGGATCAAACTTAGGTTTCAGACATGATGGGAGGTGCCTTTCACTAACTGAGCCATCTTATTGACCCCTGGATTTTTAATACATCTTTTATTGATTCTTTGATTTTATTTTATTACATCTTTATTTATTTATTTATTCTTTGAATAAATTATTTCTTTATTCTTTATTCATTCCAGTTCCCCCTCTCACTTCTTTTTTTTTTTTTTTTCGAGACAGGGTTTCTTCATAGTTTTTGGTTCCTGTCCTGGAACTAGCTCTTGTAGACCAGGCTGGCCTCGAACTCACAGAGATCTGCCTGCCTCTGCCTCCTGAGTGCTGGGATTAAAGGCGTGCACCACCACCGCCCGGCTCCCCCCTCTCACTTCTACATCACACAGCAGTCCCCTCCCCCTGGTCATCTACTAAATTCAGCTGTCTGCCAGAATGCTGGGGATGTCACTGGCCTGACTGTGCACCATCGTGAGTGCGCCGATCATGTCAGGACCAGAAGACAGCAGTTCAGAGCATCCCCCTCCCTCTGCCTCTTACGTTCTTTCTGTCTCCTCTTCCAGATTGTTTTCAGCCTTGGGGGTTTATGAAGTCAAGGCTGATTTTGAACTCTTTATGTAGGAAAAGGTATTTTGGGAGGGAGGGTTTTGAGATAGGGTTTCTCTATGTAGCCCTGGCTGAGGAAGAGATTTTTGGACTGTCTTTTTATTTCACAGATTTACAAATTTTATATGTCTGGTTGTTTTGCCTGTGTGCATGTCTGCATTGTGTGCTCGCCTGGCGCCCACAGAGGTCAGAAGAGGACAATGGAAATGGAGTTGCAGGCAATTGTGAGCCAATGTGTAGGTTCTGGGAACTGAACCCAGGCCCTCTGCAAAAGCCCAGGGTCAGCATGTTTGGATCGTCCTCCATTGATCTGATACATATCCATTGCCTTTGACATGTATTAAAGGCAGAGAACCTTTATACTCCACACTTGGACTAGAATGTTCTAGAATATAGCCAGAGAGTAGCCGGATTCAGAGACTCCTGGAAGGAATGAGGAGGAGACTTGAGGTCTGGGAAGAAAACACCAGGTAGTTCAAGACCCTTTTCTTTTTGGAGGCAGGGTATAGAGTCACAGGCTGGCTTAGATCCCACAGTGAGGCAGAGGATGGCCTTGAACTTCCCAACTGCTGGGAGTACAGTTGTGTGGTGCAGGCTACATCTGGTTCTATTCTGTGCTGCAGCTGGAACCCTGGGCTTCATGCAAGCTAAGCAAGCGCTCTACCAACCGAAGGACACTCCCCGCCCAGGTACCTCCTTCTCCAGTGGCCTCCAGCAGGGTCCGGGAAGACTGCAGCCCAGGGGAGGCCCGGATACCACAGTGTTTGTCTTGGCACTTGCCAAGTAGGCAGTTTGTGAGTGGAGCTGTGGTTAGTTCCTTTGTGTGGCTTAACTGTTGGTCCGGTTTCCAAGCCTGATAAGGTGTCCCCACGCACACGGCGCACACACCACGCATACCACGTCACCTCTGAGGGACTCCAGCAAGCCGGGGTCCTGCTTCTCACCGTGTGCCTCTCTGAGCCTCAAGCTTAAGGAATCCAGGGGCAGATTAGCCAGGGCCCCAGCAGGTGACAAACTGTTGTTTTATCAGAGAGACGGTAATCAGAAGAATTGCTTAGACACTGGGGTGGGGCACACGAGAGATGCTGAGGTGTCATGGAAATCCCGGACACAGGATGCTTTGAGGGGTACCCGAGGGCAAGAGAAGGAAAGGGGAAAGGCTGGTGTTGAATCCCAGAAATTGAGACTGGGCCTGTGAGCTGCCTTCTGGATGGCTCGGCAGGTGCCGTGTTCTGAAGGGAAGCCAGAGGCTGGTTCTCTCAGCTGGCTCAACTGGGCCCCTCTCCAGGACTGCTGCTGGGGTTGCTAGGTTTGGGAAGGAGAGGCGGAGGCTGCCCCAGTTCTGCCCACCTTCTGTCCTCACCTGCAGGCTGAAATTGCTGTGTCTCCATATTCTCCTCTGCAGGAACAATCCGGGGTTGTTGGCTCAATCGATAAGCCTTCCTCGAACGCCAGGGAGACACTGAAATCTCTGGAAACCGAAACTGCCCCTTCTTGTTACCCTCAGAGGCCCTGGCAGACACCATCCCGAAGAAGCCAACGGAGGAGTAAGTAATGAAAAGCAGACATATTCAATGTGGCCGCATTGGGAAGGTGGGCAAATAAAGAGGCTCAGTTACCCCCCCCTACTCACGTTTAAGCTGAGGCTGAAGCTTAATACAGGTGTGTGCAGTCTGGCAGTCCCACCAAGGTCCAGGGCCACCCATCAGGGACCCAGCGCTGTCTGCAGTGCCACCCATCACGGACCCAGCGCCATCTCTGCTCCAATCTCTTCAGCATGGAAACTTCTTCCTGGGAGACAAATTCCCCCTCTGACTGGCACCAGATTTCAGCCTTTTTTCTTCTCCAAGTGCGAGACTCCTTGGGGGAAATTCCAATCCCTAGGAAAGTTTTATCTCAATAGTCTGATAGCCAAAGGGAGGGGCACAAGTGTCCCTGTAGAGTACCTATGCTTATGCCAGGATGGTTTCGATCTTGCGCCAAGCACGCCATGCCTATGAACTCACTGTGACAGGTGGGGAAACTGAGGCACAGAGCAACTGATTAGAGCACAGAGTTGAGAAGGCCAAGGGGAGAGTACCTGGAAGGTAGTAACTCATTCATTCAAGCTTTAGCCAGGTGTGGGCACAGGCCTGCACTACCGGCTGCTCCCTAGGCTAGAGCAGGAGGATTACTTGAGCCCCGGAGTTTCAGGTTGGTTTAGGCGACAGAGCGAGACCCTATCTTTAAAATAAACAAACTTAAGCAAATCTGCAGACTGGTTAAACAAACACACCACACACTCTCCCTGACCCCGGGGAGGTTCCAGTAGGAGACACTATGTGATTTTTTTTTTTTCCACACTCAGAAAGTGAGCGCCAATGCTCTGCTGTGAAGTCACAGGAACTGGGTGGAAAGGTTGAAAGCCAGGCTGGGTGAGGTTCCAGACTGTGTCCTCCAGCTCTTGGGAGGGGCTGTTCAAGGCCATCGTCAGCTAGAGAGTGAATTTGAGACCAGTCTGGGTGTGTGTGTATGAGTGTTAACCTGTGGATATGTATGTACAACAAATGCATGCTATTCCTCCAGAGGTCACTGGAAGGTATCAGATCCTCTGGAGCTGGACCCAGGCAGTCGTGAGTTGCTTGACAAGGGTGCTAGGAACTAAATGCTGGCCCTGCGTCTTCAGCCCACCCCTCCCATTGTTTTGGTCCAGCCAAGGTTGCATAGTGAGACCCTGTCTCAAGAGCAACTACAACAGATTGCTGCCACAATTAGCAATCCAAAGGATTAGGGTGCAGAATTTCAGAGCTCACTCTGAGCCTGGACCGAGTGAGGGGGAAGCAGCTCCCCTCAGAAATGTGCACAGCCTCACGGACAGGTCCAGTCAGTTCCTCCCTGGGCGGCAGTGACCAAGGAGAAGAATGGCAAAGTTGAAAGGATGCTGACCTGGACGTTTCAAAAGCTCGTGTGGGCTCACCCTTTCATCTGGTTGCCTTGTGATCTCTTGGGGGGAAGATGAATCCTCCCACCTTCCTGCTTCACGCTGTTCCCCAGCCAACTGGAAGTGCTTCCGAGTTCTTGCCACAGGTATGACTTGTAGGGACTCTTGTAGGACGGTGAGTCATTCTCCTCTTCTTCCTTTTCTCTTCCCTCTTCCTGCAGTGCTGGGGACTCAGCCAGGGTCTGGCGCTAGCCAGATGCTGCACCTCTGACTGCATCTTTAACTTTAGGTAAGGAATTTTTGTTGTTTGTTTGATATTTTGAGACAGGGTTTTGCTGTGTAGCCCAGGCTGGCCTGGAACACTCTATAGCCCAGGCTAGTCTGGAACTCACGGAGCACCACCACCACCTGGCTAGATCTGGGATTTTTTTTTAATTTTGTTTTATGTGCATTGGTGTTTTGTCTGCATTTATGACTGTGTGAGGGTGTTGGATTCCCTGGAACTGGAGTTACAGACAGCTGTGAGCTGCCCTGTAGGTGTGCGAATTGAACCTGGGTCCTCTGGAAGAGCAGTCAGTGCTCTTAACCGCTAAGCTATCCCTCCAGCCCCTGATGTTCCGCAGAGGCTCTAACTGGGACACCACTGCTCAGATAGTCCTGTCTGAAGAAGGGGCCTCCTCTGTGGAGGAGCAGACACACGCCCAGCCAGCCAGGTCAGCCAGGTTCACTCTGGCTGTCAGTGACAGCGAGGAGCTGTTTCGGTAACATGAATAATTTATTCCTTGGACACTCGGATGAGAAAATATTGTTTCTCTCGGGTTCTTTCTCCAGTTGCTGACTCAGTGTGTCTCAGGAGACCCACTGTGGGAACTGCAGAGGGAAGGGATTGCTTGGGAGGTGGGTGGATGGCTTGGTCGTCTACTCCTGTTTAAACGACACAGGACAGATAAAGAGTCATTCATGAACGGGACCACCTCTCTTGTCTGTGCGCTCCATCCCCCCGTGTCCTGTGGGGAGGAGGCTGTTCTCTCACAGGGAACCTTCTGCTTCCTGTGTCTTGCCCCTCTCCAGCCCACAGGCAGCCATACCCTCTCTGTCAGCAGCTTAGTTGAAAATGCCCATCTACCTTGGAAGGGCCTGGCTCAGTGGGCTACGGAGAGGATTCTTGTTTCTTCTGTCCTAGGAAGCAGAGAGTCAGGGAGCTAGGCCTGGGAATATAGCTCAGTGGTAAAGACAGAGAGACAAAGTCAAAGAGACACAGACAGAGATATACAGAGAGATTCATACACAGAGACAGAGATACAGAGAGACACACACAGAGAAGAGACAGACAGACAGACAGAATGGGCAAGTCCCAAACATCCACAAAGCAAAATTCCCTTCACCCCAAAGCCACTTTTTCAAGATTTAATCCCAGCACTTGTGAGGCAGAGGCAAGCAGATCTTTTGTGACTTCAAGGCCAGCCTGGTCTATATAGCAATCTCTAAGCCATCCAGAGCTACATAGAAAGTCTCCCCCTCTCTCTTCACACAGACACACAGACACACACAGAGTGACACACACACACACACACACACACACACACACACACACACACACATAATCTTGCTGCTCTGTAGCTCTGGGTGGCCTTGATTGATTCTGCAGCAATTCTCCTGCCTTGGCTCCTGAATGCTGGGCTTGCAGGATCATATCTCCACACCTAGTGTGTGTGTGCGTGTGTGTGTGTGTGCACGTGTGTGCGCATGCGTGCGTGCGAGTGCGTGCGTGCGTGTGCATGTGTGCATGCATGCATGTGTGTGCGTGCGTGTGCTTGTGTGCATGTGTGTGCGTGCGTGTATGTGTGTCGGCATCTCTATTTTTAGCTCTGTGGGGCCGTGATTAAGGAAAATCAGGGTCACTTGAGCATGTGTGCTGCGATGCTGTGGCCGTCAATCTGATAAACCAGCTGGCCGCCGAGTGACTAATGCTGTATTGTGGCGGTGTCGTGTAACCTGCACAAAGAGCTGATTCACAGCCCTAGCAGGACAGAGAGGGTTGGCGCAAGACTTCGTGCTGCTTAGACTAGGGCACAATTAAAACTCAGAAATTGTTTGCTTCTGGAATTTTCCATGTACTGTTTTCTGCCAGTTGACTGGTTCAGGACAACCCAGAAGGCTGAAGTGTCTTGCAGATTGCTGTACCCCTTGCTGGAGATGCAGCTCTCCTTTTTAAAGAGGTGCTGGGGATGGCGTCGTACATGTGTGCCTGGTGAGTGCTATACCCACTGAGCCACATTACCAGTCCCAAAGAGGCTCCGTTGTCCTGAGGTCTGCGGGAGACAGTTTTCAGTCCCTGGGGTACCACTCCTAACTTGACAATGAGGCCCCTTGGGAATTATCTCCCGCCACCCTGTTTTCCACCCTGTGGAAGCCCCTAGCCCTTCTGAGGACTAGCCAGCAGGAGGGCTGGCACTCTAGCTCCAGGGGTCCTCCTGGGCCTCAGGCCTCTTCTGTCACCCTGGGCCCGATAGTCATTAACTCTACCACAAGTTGCTTCGGACAGAAGATGCCAAACTTTCTGAGGACAGTAGAGTCCCAGGGGACCCAATTCTGCCCTACCAGCTTCCTTAGCTGTTTTGCTTTTATTTTTTAATATCAGTAGACTCCTTACATGTCTCAGACTGGCCTCGGACTCCTGATCCCCCTGCCTCCACTTCCTGAGTGTGCCTGGCCGGAGCTGATGATTCTGCTGCTGCCGTGTGCCTGCCTGGCTCCAATCCCTCCCCCCCCTCCTTTCCTCCTCTCCTACTCGGGATGTGCGCGTGCCATGGTGCACATATGGGAGCCAGAGGAAGCTGAGTGGAGTCATCTTCTTCCTCCACTCTCATGTGGGTTCGGGGGATTGGACGCAGGTGCCCAGCGCCTTTGCCCACTGAGCCATCTTGGCGGCCTTGGCCTGAATTCTTTTCTTTTTTTTAAATAACATTTTTTTCTTTTTTTAAAAAAATATTTATTTATTATGTATACAATATTCTGTCTGTATGCAATTTACAGATGGTTGTGAGCCACCATGTGGTTGCTGGGAATTGAACTCAGGACCTTTGGAAGAGCAGGCAATGCTCTTAACCTCTGAGCCATCTCTCCAGCCCCTTGGCCTGAATTCTTAATATTTGCCAGCAGTGGTGGCATTACTGTCCTGTGGCCGTGTCCCGAGCTTCCCTTCAACTGAGGTCTAGTAGGGCACCTCCCTGTACCACACCTTGTCTTTAACAGTTCCACATGCTCTGTTTTACAGATAATTGGAAACGGAAGGCTGAGGTGAGGCCAGAGCTCCAGGAAGGCCCAAGCTTCTTGGTTCACAGGGTGGGCAGATATTGAGGCAGGGAACTTCTCTGTGGGCGTGAATAATTGGGAAGAATCCTACTGACTTCCACAACCTGGAAGGAAAGCTCATGGATGAAGGACAGCTCACGGACATGTAAGGGGAGACTGGGCTCCCGGCTCTATACTAAACCTTTGTATCAGGATTGTTTTGGTTAATTCTCCTCTTATCCTGTAAGGGTAGAGCCTGTGCCCCCATTTTACATTTTGTGTTAGCTCTCTGCCTGCCTCCTGCTTGTGGATCAGACGTGAGCTCTCAGCTACTGCTCCATCACTGTGATGATTACAGACCAACCTTTTAGAGCTCTTAGCCAGTCCCCAATGAAACTTCCCTTTATAAGAGTTGACTAGGAGCCAGGTGGTGATGGCATACGTCTTTAATCCCAGCACTTGGGAGACAGAGGCAGTTGGATCTCTGTGAGTTTGAGACCAGTGTGGTCTATAGAGTGAGTTCCAAGACAGTCAAAGATATACCTATCTTGAAAAAAGCAAAAAAAAAAAAAAAAGTAACAAAGAGTCAATAAAATATTCCATTTGCTAAATGAAGAGAGAGCTGGATTGGAACTTTATGGTTGTTTGGAAGAAAATGACCCCCAAAGGGAGTGGCACTATTAGGAGGCGTGACCTTATTGGAGCAGGTGTGGCCTTGTTGGACGGAGTGTGTCACTGTGGGGGGGCTTTGAGGTCCCCTATGCTCAAGTTCCACTTAGTGTCACAGTTCACTTCCTGTTGCCCGGGGATCAAAATGTTGAACTCTCAGCTCCTCCAGCACTGCGTCTGCCTGCACATCACCATGCCCTGTCATGATGATAATGGGCTAAACCTCTGGAACTGTAAGCAACCCCAATTCAATGTTTTCCTTTATAAAATTTCTGTGGTCATGGTGTCTCTTCACAGCAATTGAAATGCAAACTAAGACAAACTTGTCAGTAGGTCAGTAGAGGCTGTGATACAGAAAGGGGCCAGGAAAGGGCAAAGGAAAGACCTGAGGATCCATTTTTAGGTTGAAAAAGAAATAAACCAAACCTGTGCCATAAGAAAAGAACATATGCGCAGAGAAGCTGTGGAAACACATCCACTCCACTTCCTGTTCCTGGTTCCCATGAGCCCCCTTCCCTGAGCCAGCCTAAGTGGGCTTCTTTTTTCTGTGGTAGCAGGAAATGTGACAGTATGAGGTCTGTGTTCCTACGTGGCCAAGGACACCTTAGGTTACAGCCTGTGATTCCAGCTGAAGGGGATGGGACATCGTTGGCCTCTGTGGGCACCTGCTCGTACATGCACAGACTCCCACACAGAGGAACATGAGTATACATAACCAAAAATAATAAAAATGAAGTCTTTAGAAAGCCAGGTTGACCCTGAACTCATATGTACCCAAGGATGACTTTGGACTCCTGGTTTTCCTGCCTGTGCCTCCTGAGTGTCGCTACTACAGGCGTGGGACAAACTTCCCTGGGAGATGGGGCAGAAGTGGCATTTGTCTCTGGGATCCAGCCGTGGAAGGCATTTGTCTCTGGGATCCAGCCATGGAGGGCATTTGTCTCTGGGATCCAGCCGTGGAGGCCTCCAGTTTCCCGAGCCTGCTCCTGTTCAGGGAGCCGCCCCAGTTGTGCCCTCTGCAATAAAGTGTAAATGTGACTTTCTGGTTTCTACAGTTCAGGCAAACATGGAGAAGTCAAGGGGATCCCATGAGGTACCCCTCCCTCTCTCCTATGCTTTTCTTATTTTGGGACACGGGGTAGGGGCACTCTTAAACTTGATGTGCAGCCAAGGAAGATCTTGAACTCCTTGGTCCCCCTACCTCCACCTCCCAAGTGCTGAGGTTGCAGGCATGCACTGACATGTCCATTTCGTGTGTTTCTCTATTGTATAAAGAGCCCAGTGTTAGGCACAGGAGCTCAGTCGATGCCACACTCGGGGAGCACTGGCCATGCCCTCTACTTCTCCAACACTGACTTCTGGGCTCGGCATGAAAGACACACATGGCATTAACCCTGGGAGAAAAATACGTCATTTCTTTGATGCTAAACCAATCAGCATAGAAAGGGGGGTTACTCGTGCTTTGTTTGGGTTCCTCTCTTCCCGTTTTCTGTGTGATGCTCTAGCTAAGAGCCACATACCTTCCACTCGGGCAGCATTGCTCTGGGGTGACAGGGCTTCAGAAAGCCAGCAGGTCCCGGGCAGGAAGGGACCGTGATTGACTCCTGTGGGAATATGAAAGCCAGTCCCTCTAGCCTTGAGTTGAGGTAACCGCTAAGGCATAATTTACACTCCAGTCAGACTGAGCTCAGGATTTTACCACAAATTATAACCTTTCTTGGCTTTGCCTCCTCTCCTGCTCCCTTGTTCTCCTAGGAAGACGGTCTTAGTAAATCACTTACCCACAAACCCTTGACTCAGGGTCCACTTCTGGGCACCTAACCTAAATCCTTCTAACTATTCACCACTCAGCAGACGGCCATGTGACTCTCCTGGGGAGGGGACCCACTCAGCCCTCCCCCACCCATGGAATGTCCCTGGAGCCCTGACCTGCACTGCCGACCCCTCACAGCACCCTGGACTCACTAGGTCCATGTGAGGGGTTCCTCCTTCAGCCTGGACCCCAGAACAAGCCCCGTCAGACAACCCCAGAACTGAGCAACTGCCAGATACGGGCTGTCAGCAACAGGGAACCTTTATTTATGTAAGGCGTGGAGAGACCCAGGGTTGGGACTCCCATCCCACCACACACCCACAATGCAGGCTGGGTGGTGCAGCCAGGGACAGACAATGCAGGGACAAAGCCAAAGCTGAATTTCTTTCCAGTCACACAACTATGGTCAAACTCTTCAGGTTCCCGGAACTTTAGTGTCTCCATTTGTGGAATGAAGACGTTAAGCTGAGGATGGCAGTGTGTGTCTGTAATCCTAGAATCTGGGAGGTGGAGATCAGGAGTCCAAGGACATCCTTGGGTACAAACTGAGTTTGAGGCCAACCTGGGCTATAGGAGATCCTGTCCCGGAACAAACAAAGGATGTTTCCAGCCCCAGGTTATTGTGGGGGTCAAATGAGTTAACGTATATATAAAGTCCTTCAGACAGGCTTAGCATATGGTGAATGTTTAATGAATATTAACTAAAGTGAACTCGAGTTATGAACGCCATAATTCATGCCCGAGATTTCACCTGGAACCGCTGAACTTGTTGGTGACCTCCTCCCCTGTGGATGGACTTCCAATATTGTTTTTAAAAAGCATTTCTATTATGCTTATTAATTGTGTGCGTGATGTGTTTGCCCATGTGTGGAGGTCAGAGGACGACCTGTGGGAGTCAGTTCTCCCTCGCCTCCATGTACAATCCAGGGATTGAACTCAGGTCCTCAGGCTTGGCCGCAAGCACCTTCACCCACCAAGCCATCTTGCTGGTCTGCCCTGCAGTCTCTAAATCACCGGAGAGCTTTGAGAACGGCACCGGGTGGGAAGTGGGGTGAAGGATAAGAAGAGGGAGGGGAGGGGTAGCGCCCCACAGGGACAAAAGTGAAGGGTGACCATTCAGAATTTAAAGACTCCTGTCCTCGTTGGGTATTAACCATAAGGTTGACAATTAGGTATTTTATGGTTAATCTTGATGGTCAACTTGAGGGGTTCAGACAAGCCCCCACACCGGGCAAAGAACTCACACCACAGCAGTGACCACTCTCCGTCCACCACTACACCAAGCACCACACACGCACATTAGTGTATCACGCTCATGTGAAAAAGACAGCTCATGGTTTTGCCCGAGACCTCATGGCTCACTGCACACCAAGCTCTGCTCGTACATAGCATGCATACCATCCTGTTTCCACATACGTGAATTGTACATCATGCAAAAGGAAAATCTACATGCATTTACACCACTGTTGGGAAAACCCTGTGTATTTCCAAAAGCTAACAGCATTACTCATGCAAGCTAAAATACACACACACAACCCTCCATGTGCCTCTCACAAACACACCGCGTCTTCCCACACAGGGCAACAGAATTCCAACAGACAACGTACCAGCAGGCCTACTGTGCGCAAATGCCTTGAATCTTACCCATGTGGCACCTCAACACACACAACATGCACCGTACCCAATGACATCACACCCGTGCCTGACCTGCCGCTGGGTCCACCTAGCAGGAACAGCCCTGTCTGTGTGCCTGGGGCTGGATCACCTGAGTGCTGGAACTCAACCCCTCAACTCCAGAAAACCCTTCAATCCCTGGTAATCTAGGACAATTAGTTTTCACCCGACACATGGCTGTCACGGGCGCGTGGCTGGATCCCTGTGAAAGAATCTGAACTGCTTGTGGGGCGGGGATAGAGCTGGGGATTCCAGTGGCTCAGAGAGCACAGGGTGCCAAGCCACTAGCCCGTTTATCCCCACTGACTAGAGGGGAGCTGTGGCTCACAGACACAGGGAGAGGCCGTGGAAAAGAAAACAAAGCCACGGGACGTGCCTGCCTTGGAGGTTCACCTGGTCCTTTACAAAAACCTGCGGGGTGACTAGGACAGGCAGAGCCGGTCTGGGAGAAGCCCCGAGTCCTGAGGTCCTCCACCCAGACGACTTCATCTGGCAGGCTGTCTGACTTCTCTCAGCCCCATACTCTCCCATTCTGGCTGAGACACCGTGGCTGCAACCAAAAGACCACCTGTCTTGAGCCACCACCTTCAAAGCCTTTCATTCCGTCCTAATGGGCCCAGGCGCCCAGGCTGCCCCACCCTCAGGCGGGATTAGCTCCCGGGAGCTGGTTAAGACACATCAAAAGAGTTCCTTTTACTAAAATAGCTCTTGGGGCCCTGCCTGCTAGCCTGAAATTACACCAGGAGTGTTCTTTTAGGTAAAAAACATCGTGCAGTCGAAAGGTCCCTGCTGGAAATGCACCTGTGTCAGTGGGCGGAGCTCCCTCGCCGCAGCCTCCAGCCCCTCCCGACGTTAGGTTGCTGTACATCAAGCATTTGCAGACATCGAAGAAAGCCAGCGTGCTGATGGTATTGAAGCCATCCTGAGTTCGCCCTGTGGGAACAGAGCTCAGTCTGGAGAAGGGCACAGACTGATTGGAGACAGGGACCTGGATAGTGGATGCCGAGAGGGATGGGACACAGTTCCGGCAGAAGTAGATGAACCCCTGGGGTGGGGGAGGGAACACAGAGGGGCTGGGCTGTCCAAAGATGCCAGGCAATAGCAGAATGTAAAGAATGAATGCTTTTGAGTGGCAGGGTAGGGAGGGTCTATGTCTGAGAGGGGACCATTTATAGGGTCACTTTGGGTCATGGGCAACACCAGAAAGTCTGAGCATGCAGTAGGAAATATGACCTATAAAAGCAGGAGAGAAAAGGCTTCACACAGAACAAGGCGTCAAAGCCATACTTTGTAAGACTGGCGGGAAGATAGCAGACGCTGCTGTTGTCTTTTGCGGTCTCCAGGGTGACTTGCCTTTCTTCTGGAACCTTCCCGTGCTTTCTACGATGAACTTGGAACACAGAGCTAGGTGTGGAACACAGGGTTTTGCACATGCCAGGGTTCCCCACACGCTCCTGCATTTGGGTTTGATTTGATTTTTGAGACGGTATCATGGAACTCTCAGACTAGCCTGCAACTCACTACGTAGCTAAGGATGACCTTGAACTTCTGATCTTTCTGCCTCCACTGCTAGGATTAGAGGTGTGTACCATCACTTACAGTTTAGGAGATGCTTGATGGATACCAGGCAGGCAGTGTACTGTCTGAGCTGCGTATGGAATATCACTAAATATCATAAAGATCTTTAGAAGAGGGTTCATTGGCTAGTAACTGAGTCCTCGTCAAATTCTCCACAATGTAAGATGCGGAGAAACGCAAGCCAGGGCCACACACTCATCCTAACAACTCGTGGTTGCGCAGGTCTGCAGTTCAGTGAAGAGATCGCATGCTCCGGAGTCGCACCGTTTGGGTTCCAATCTGTCCTCTGTGGCTCTGTGACTGGGCAGGTGGCTTGGCTTTTCTGTGTCTTGGCTGTCTACGTGTAAAGTGCAATGGCCGCCCGCACTTGTAAAGCTTACCTGAGCTGCTGCGCACAAGACACAGCTGGAGCGGGGTAATCGCAGCCTGAGCATCAGCTGAGGCTGTCATTAGTGGTTAAGCGCTTGGCTGCTGGAGCCAGCCTGTCTGGGTTCAAATCCTTGTTCCGTCTTGGTCTGGCTTGGGAAATAACTTCATCTCTATCTCTTCCTCAATTTTCTAATCTGTAAAATGGGGATGAAAGTCACGGTACCTCCTCCATGGGATGAGTAAGGGGAGCATTAACCAAGTGGCCGTGGATGCTCAGAAGAGAGAAGGGAGCCTTGTGGACGGGAAGTGCTCAGCAAGCGTGCAGCACTTTAGTGCTGATTGTCATGATCATCGTTATTTTCATGTTGGAGGTGTGGGAAGTGGGAGTGAGGAGTCACAGATCACCCTGTAGAGAGTCGGGGTGCCCGAGGGAGCACGGGTAGAGTGTGGGGTTGCCCGAGGGAACACGGGGATCCTGGGAAGGCAACAACTGGGTTTTCTTTCTTCCTTTTCCTTTCTCTTTTTTTTCTTTTTTGTAGCTTTGTTGTTGATGTTTTTTTTTTTTTTTTTTTTTTTTTTTGGTTTTTCGAGACAGGGTTTCTCTGTGGCTTTGGAGCCTGTCCTGGAACTAGCTCTGTAGACCAGGCTGGTCTCGAACTCACAGAGATCCGCCTGCCTCTGCCTCCCGAGTGCTGGGATTAAAGGCGTGCGCCACCATCGCCCGGCCGATGTTTTGTTTTTTTTGAGACAGGGTTTCTTTGTGTAGCCTTGGCTGTCCTGGAACTCGCTCTGTAGACCAGGTTGATCTTGAACTCACAGAGATCCACCTGCCTGCCTCTGCCTCTGCCTCCCAAGTTCAACACAGTTTTAATGGTCTTTTACATTTTATTACATTTATTTCTTTAAAATAATTTTTGAGACAGAATTTCTCTGTTTTTTTATTACATTTATTCTTATTTAATGTAATGTATGTGTGTGTGAATCTGTGTTCCCCAGTGTGTATGTGTGTGTGTGTGCATGAATCTGTGTGCCCCAGTGTGAGTGTGTGTGTGCATGAATCTGTGTGCCCCAGTGTGAGTGTGTGTGTGCATGAATCTGTGTGCCCCAGTGTGAGTGTGTGTGCATGAATCTGTGTGCCCCAGTGTGAGTGTGTGGGGGCATGAATCTGTGTGCCCCAGTGTGAGTGTGTGTGCATGAATCTGTGTGCCCCAGTGTGAGTGTGTGGGGGTGTCGAAGGACTTCTTGTAGAACGGATCCTCTCCCTCCACCATGTGGGAGGAGGGATTAAACGCCAGTCTTCCGGCTCTGCGGTGGCTGAAGCATCTTCACCCACTGACTCGTCTCCCTTGCCCTCCGTGGCCTTGGCTGGGAAGATGGTTCATAGGCTAAAGCCGCGGTTGTAAAGCCACACTGTACAATCGTGAGACCTAAAACTCACATAAAGCTGGGGATGGACCAAATAGTTTGTTTCCTAACTTTTTATTACATTTTATTTGTTTTGGGGGGTGCCTGTGTGTGAGGACACCCTTGGAGGGTGACTTTTGGGAGCAGGTCCTCTCCTTTCATTGTGGGATTAAGCCCAAATTATGAACCTCAGGAGCAGGCAGCTCCACCACGGGGAAGTCTAGCCGGCCTATTCTGTTTTTCTGAAAGAGGGTCTCACTGTGGGTTCAGGCTGCACTCTTAATTCTGCCTCAGTCTCAGGAGTGGGGGGGCTACAGACGTTTGTCCCCACTTGGGGCTCGGGATGTTTCTAGGCTGGGCTCAGAAGCCCCCAGTGAGCTGTCCACTCCCTACTTCCTCGAGGTGATTTTCACTGGCTCAGCCTTTCACCCTGCTCCAGTTAACTGCAGTGACGGAGACGTCCACGTTCATCCTGGAGAAATGCTCCAGGCTGAAGAGCGTTCAAGGGGAAGCATTGGGCGGAGCTGCGGGACTCAGTAGGTTGTTGAGGCAAGCAGTTGACACGGACATTGCGGGGAAGGTGTGAATGTTTCAGCCACTACTAACATGAAGTTTTGATTACAAGCATTTTTATCGTTAGCTGACCAACGGTTGAGAGGCACAAAGAAGGAATAAACTTATCCTTGGCTCAGGGTTTTAGAGGGTTCCGTCCCCGGTTGACCTGGTGCCCCGTGTATTTATGTGGAGCATCATGGCTCGGGGAGCTTGGCTCATCATCTATGGGATATGGGAAGTAGAGAACAAGAAGACACGGGACCAGGGCGACCTTCCAGGGCAGCCTCCAGTTACCCACTTCCTCTAGCCAGACCCGACCTCCCCAGATAGTGCAGCCAGTTTGGGACCATGCGGTCAACACAAGAGCCTGTGGGTCACACTGCCCATTCACACTGCAACAAGCCGTTCCCCTCCACAGTGTGTGGCCTGCTCCCAGTCTCTTAAAGGCCATAGAGAAAAAACGACCGAAAGAGAAAAACGACGCCGATTGCCAGGAGAGGAAGGAAGTCGGCTTTCGGGCGCCTGTGGAGCCAAGAGCACAGCACCGCCAGCCTGCCCTGAAAATTACGGACTTGCCAGCCCACAATCAAAAGGGCTGTTTCTCAAAATAGATCTGTCTTAGGTCTCTCTCCATCTTTTCTTCTTCCTTTGATTCTGTCTCTCAGGAAACTCTGACAAATAGAGTAACACAAACACACGTTATTTTTCTCTTTCTTTCTTTCTTTTTTTTTTTGAGACAGCATCTCATAGAGGCTAGCCTCAAACTCACTGTATAGCCAAGACTGACCTCGAATTTCTGAAACTCTTGCTTCTATATCCAATACGATGGGGTTCTAAGGCTTTTTATCTTTTTTTTTTTTTTTAAGATTTATTTATTTATTTAGGTTTTTTGAGACAGGGTTTCTCTATATAGCCCTGGCTATCCTGGAACTCACCCTGTAGACCAGGTTGGCCTCAAACTCACAGAGTGTAGACCGCCTTGGCGAGTTACTCTGTCTAGGGTCTGTCACCTGCCTGGCTGGTCAGTTATTCCAGGGTCACGGAGAGGTACCACCTGAAAGACATGAGCTGATGAGAGGAAGGAGGCTAGGCAGATTTGTCGAAGCCTCCGTTTACAATAATTTTGGGGGGGACATGGCTCCTGACAACAGATATCCACCTGTCTCTGGCTCCTGAGTGCTGGGATAAAGACGTGTGCCACCACTGCTCAGAAGATTTGCTTATTTTTATTTAATGTATATGAATGTTTGCATGCATGTATATGTATGCATTGTGTATGTGGCCTGTGGAGACCAGAAGAGGGCATTGCATCCCCTGCTACTGGAGTTAGGAATCCAACCTGGGTCCTCTGTAAGAGCCACCAGTGTTCTTTAGCTCCTCAGCCGTCTCTCCAGGCCCCTGTTTTTGTTCCTGTTTGTTTTTGCTTGGATTTCCTCCCTTTGGAATCAGGGTTTCACTATGTAGCCCAAGCTGGCCTTGAACTTGTAAATTTCTACCTCAGTTCCCAGTGCTGAATGCAACCACACTCTCCTGAAATAGCTACTGCCAAAAATAGCTTTTGTGGGGATGAGCAAGATGGCTTACTTATGAGCAAGTAAAGGTGCTTGCTGCCAAGAGCACCCGAGTTCGACTCCTGGGACCCACACAGTGGAGGGAGAACCGACTTTGGCCAGCTGACCTCTGACCTTCACACCTGCTCGCCTAATGAAGAAATAAGTAAATAGGAATAGCAATGAAAATAACACGTCCGTGACACATGGAACATGGGAAAGTTCTGGATTCTGCAAACCGTCTGCTACTCAGTGCTTTTAGCTGGAGGGCTGTCTCTGGAAGGAGAGCCATGCAGTCAGTGCCTCTGGGAAGGAAATGGGGGCTGGAGGCTGGGGTCCTTCTGGGCCTGGAAAGACTTCAGCGACATCCTTTTTCATCTTTTCGGCTGCGGCTCCTGGGAATGTATTATGGACTCAACAAAATAAATACAGGAAATGAAGGAGAAATGAAACTGTACTTTGGACTACACTACAAATAGAATTTTAAAGGTATTTGGAAAAAGCAATGAAGGACCAGCTGCTATTGATGGTGTCAAAGCAGTACTTGTCTTCCCGAGCCTGCCGACTCCAGTGTGTCCTGGCTCAGGGCAGCTCAGGCTAACAGCTCTGAGTGGGGGGGGAATGGGACGGGACAGGACCAGCATCAGGTTCTCTGAGAGGTTTTCTAAGACCCGAGTGGGGGTGGGAGAGGCTCTTCCTTCCACAGAAAGCCGCGCAGCCCCAGCACAACTCGTTTTTGTTCTGTTTCATGTGGCTATTGGTGTTGTTGGGTTTTGTTTTCTGACGCAGGGTCTCCTGCAACCCAGACTGAGGGTCAAACCGTAGTACATGGCTGGTGCTTATCACCTTGAACGTCCCGGTCGTCCGGCCCCATCTCTGGAGTTCAGTGATTGCCCACCACACCTGGTTTGTGAAGTGCTGAGGCTAAAACCCAGGATTGCCTGTATGCTGGATAAGCTCTCTACCAACTGACTACATCCCCAACTCCTTGTTTTGTTTTTGACAGGGTCTCATGTACTCCAGGCTGGTCTCAAACTTTCTATGTAGCTGAGGATAGCCTTGAACTCTGGATCCTCCTGCCTTAATCCACCGAGAGCTGGGATACCAGGCAACATCACCACACCCACTGTGGTTGTTATTGTTATTATTTTGAGAAAGAAAAAAAAATCAGGAGCACCCATGGGAAGCAAGTGGGAGCAAGCCAGGCCAGCTGAGGTTGTCCACATGCTGCTGCCTTGGGTCTCTGGTGATATAATTAGCTGGTTTTTCCAGCGATGAGTGGGTGGCTCACTCCTGCACCCCTGGCAAGGCTGGGAGATGATGCAACCAAAGGCAAGCCCGGGCAAGTGGTGGTGAGACAACCCAGTCCTGGGCGTGGGGAGTATGGGTCAGACTGCCCGGGAAGTCATCCCCCAACGCCCCGCCCCACCCCACTGTGCTGCGACAGCTTCTATTCTGAGTTTTCTCTCTCTCCCAAAGGTGGGAGAGTCTGGGAAGAACTTCTGGAGGCCAGATAGGGGGTTCTGCTCTGTGGGATTAAATCAGGCATTGAGGATGAAGATGGGGCTTGTAATCAACGGGAGAGATTTTCAGGTCTCTGTGTTGGTGCAGCCATCCTTCACCCAATCATATTTTACATTGCTCACAGGGTCTCTATGCAGCTTAGGCTGGCCTGGAACTTGCTATGCAGAGAAGGATGCCCTTGAATTTGTGACCTTCCTGCCCCATTGCCCTAATGCTGGGACTATATGCTTGCACCATCACATCTGGCCATGGGATATAGTTTTTGATTAAGTTAATTATTATATAAAAAGATATTAAGGGCTGGCGAGAGGGCTCAGTGGGTTAAGGAGCTTGATGCCAAGCCTGACACATGGAGTTTGGTCTTAGAACCTACGTGTTGGAAGGGCACCGCTGACTGTCGGTTATTGTCCTCTGACCACCACTAACGTGCCCTTGCCCCAGTGTGTGTCCACACCCAAGAAATGATGCAATTTAAAATATAACAGGTTAGAATGATATTGACTATTTTTAAAATATTTATTTATTTGTATTTGGATAGGCATCTTGCCTGCACGTATGTCTGGTACTTCCTGTGTGAAGTCCTGGATAATAGGGTCTTGGGGTACAGGAGATCACCTCCTTTCTCCCTCTTGAGAGGGACCCGCTTGTCCTAACTTCTATTCTCTTCCTATGGAGAGTCTCTGTGTACGTAGGACCTGATATTTTTTCTCGAATTTTTTGTTGATTTTGTCGTGTGTGTGTGCGTGTGTGTGTGTGTGCATGCATGTGGGCACATGCATGCCAGGTTCTCATATGGAGGTCAGAGAACAACTTTTTGGAGTCGGTTCTCACCTTCTGCACATAGGTTCTAGGGACCCGGTTCAGGTTTGGTGGTGTATCAACCGAGGACATGACAGCTTCATGGTACATTTATTGTAGATATAAGATAGAGGACAGCCTGAGGCATCTGGAAGAGTCCAGAGCAGAGACAGAAGTAGCCTGAACATGGCCAGCAGAGTGGACTTGGCCATAAGAGAAGCAGGAGCAGAGCGGGGGGGGGGGGGGAAGAACAGAGCCGGGGAGAGGAGAGAGACAGGGGAGAAGAGAGAGGGGGGAGAGCAGAGAGACAGGGAAGAGCAGAGAGGGGGAGAGGAGAGAGACAGGGGAGAGGAGAGGGGGGGAGAGCAGAGAGACAGGGGAGAGGAGAGGGGGGAGAGCAGAGAGACAGGGGGGGAGCAGAGAGTCAGGGGAGAGCAGAGAGGGGGAGAGGAGAGAGACAGGGGAGAGGAGGAGGGGAGAGCAGAGAGGGGGAGGGGGAGTAGAGAGGGGGGAGAGCAGGGAGGGGGGAGAAGAGAGAGGGGAGAGCAGAGAGACAGGGGAGCAGGGGGGGGGAGCAGAGAGCTGGCCACAGGAAGCTGGTTTTTTTCCCTAACCCCTGAGGTTTTTTTTGTTTGTTTGTTTCTTCTTCAATGCTAGGCCGTTGACCCTAAGGCCTTGGCGCCCCGTGAGCTTCAACCACTGAACTGTGTCCTCCAATTCTTTCTCCATGCTTGAGGCTTCACTTGGTTGTCCAGGTTGACCCTGAATTCACTTTACAGGCCTTGAACCTTCCATCCTCCTGCCTCAGACTCCCAAGTAGCTGATGTTGTAGGTCTACACCACCAGGCCTGAGAACGTGAGCATTTTCCCCAAAGGCAGGTCTCTTCCCACCCGCCTCCCCTCTGTTCAGAAACCCTGGGTTAGGAGGAGGGTCGGCTGTTAGAGCCGTTTCCAGTCAGTTGAAATTTAGAGAGGAAAACTGGACCTTTCTTGAGGTCTCAGGGAGTGAGAGCCCCCCCCCTTCCAGATCTAGGCTGAGCACAAAGCACCCGCTCTAAGAAATGCCAGGGGCTTCTTCAAGGGCTGGCTCCTAGGCCCCTAGAGGATTTCAGGAGGGTTTGCCAAATAAGGGATTTCCTGCATGTGGGCCCAGTGACTCCTTAGGCTTTGATGCTCTTTTTTTTTTTTTTTTTTTTTTTCTTTTGAAAGCTGTCTACCAGAAGGAGGAAGTGGGTCCTGCTGTGTGAGGAGACAGTGAGCACTGTTCCTTTGTCCCCGTGTGGACCTCATGGCTTCATTTCTGGTGGAGCTGGGAACCCACATCTGAGAGGACCCACTTCCTAGGCACCTCTGCGAGGTTCTTTCCCGTCTAATGACTCAGCGGGGAAAAGCCTAGGACGCGGGGGCCGGAGGACTTCCATGCGTTCGTGCACTGAAGTCAGGGAGGCGGTTCCTTCGAATCTTTGCAAGAAGCAAGTCGCCTGTTGTCTGGGAAGGTGCCCCCCAAAACGTGTCCCCCAGCCAGGGACTGTGGAGACCTGTGCAGCCAGAGGGGGACATCGGTCAGCTTCTCATCTGTGGATTGGTGTACGGGAGGTAATTTGAGTCCTACTGAGTCAGGTCTTGTGAACCTTCTCCTCCTTCCAGCCGAGGGAAGAGACCTCGGGGAAGCTATAGGATAGAAAGGGCCTGGACCCCTGAATCACCACGTGGAGGTCGCCTGTCACCTACAACACCTTTCCTGAATTCATGATTGTGTGAAAAATTTAACCTCCCCCTCCCTCAAATTTTTTATCTTGCTGAAGTAACTGACTTTGTTCTATTTTGGTGTCAGTTGGTCTCTTGTAGAATAGCTGGCCTCGAACTTGTGGCGATTTTCCTGCCTCTCCCACCTGGATGTCAGGATTTCAGGTGTGTGCTTCTACATCTGGTTCTTCGTTTTAGACAGGATCCTAGTAGCCTAGACTGACTTCAAAGGCATGATCTTCCTGCCTGGGATTATAGGTGTGGGCTACCAAGCAGGCCCTTGTCACATTCCACAGTCTGTCTGTTTTGCAGTGCCATGCCCCCCTCACCCACCCTTGCCAGTGCTTCCTAAGCCCTGTCCTAAGCCACTAGGATGCTTCCTGGGGGAAACCTGGCATCTGGTCCCCTCTGCACAAGTGCAAATCTCTAAGAAGTCACAGAAGATCGACAGTGGACATCACACCACCACTGTCTCAGCAGCCATTGTGGGGCTGCTGTCAGCAGGGCTTAGAGTAGCTGCTGCTGCCTTCCGGGGTGGCTCTGGGGCTAATATGACCCTAGAGGGACCCAGAGACACCTTAGGGCAAAGATAGAGGTGAGCAGCTGAGAGGAGGAGGAGGAAGGGGTGGAGCCACAGGAGAGACCTAGACTTGCCCTGACCCCTGCCTGAGTGACTCCAGCCAAGGCCAGCAGCTCCCAGGGTCCTGTTTCCCCATCATCTGTAGCACCTGTCCTGGCCCTGAACTTGTGAGGCCACTGTCCCACTGTACAAACAGAGGCTCCGAACCCCAAATCCTTAGCACTTTGATGGTGTGTGCTAGGGCTTGTCTTGGGAAGGGCTTTAAAAGGCTTTGTTAGGGAAGAGAGTCAATAATGCCAAGTTCTTTCCATGGGGGTCACCCGAAAAGCTGGTCTTGAGGGAGGAGAGTCTTGAGGGAGGGCGGTCATCTTGTGGCTGTTTGTTTTGTTGAAACGGGATCTCATGTAGCTCAGGATGGCTTCCAATTCAATATGCAGCCGCGGATGACTTTAAGTTTCTTTTTTCCTTTTAAAGATTTAGGTTTTAGTTATGTGCATATGTGTGTGAGGTTTATGCACGTGAGTGCAGGTGCCCAATGCAGCCAGAAGGGGGAGTCAGATCCCCTAGAGCTACAGCTGGTGGTGAGCTACCCAACGTGGATTCTGGGTGCCAAATTCAGGTCCTCTGAAAGACCAATGGATACTCCTAACTGCTTAGTAATCTCTCCAGCCCCAAGACCTTGAACTTCTGAACCTCCTGCCTCTACCTCCTGGTACCAGGATGACAGGTGTGTGCCATCCCACTCAGTTTATTCCGTGTTGGCATGGATCCAGGGCTTTGTCCATGCTAGACAAACTATTGACTGAGCTACATCTTCAGCCTATAATTAGATATTTTAAAAACAAAAATGATTGAGCCACATTTAAATTATGTGTTTCTACCTAACAAGCCACATTAAAGCCCGTTGGTGTGGGTTTGATCCTCACACCACTACAGACAAGGACGGAAAAGGACAGAGCGAGGGCCGGGTGTAGTGGCATTCACTTTTAGTCTCAGCACTTGGGAAGTAGAGCAGGAACTGGGCAGTGCAAAGGGTAAAGGCACTCGCCATCAAACCTGACTGAGTTCCTTCCCCAGGAGCCTTCTGGTAGAAGACTGATGCCTATGACATCCACAGGCATATATACGCACACAAAGTAAATAAACAAATTATATATATATATGTATATATACGTATATATGTATGTACATACATATACATACATATGTATGTGTGTATATATATGTGTGTGTGTGTGTGTGTAGTATTAAGAAACACAAGCTGAAGCAGAGCACAGTGGTGCATGACTTTAATCCCAGCACTTGGGAGGCAGAGGCAGGTGGATCTCTGTGAGTTTAAGGCCAACCTGGTCTACAGAGTGAGTTCCAGGACAGCTGGAGCAGACAGCATTTGAGGGATGACACCCAAGGTTGGCCTTTCTGGTGTGACACCCACACACACCCACACACATTTACATGTGCACCTGTACACAGATGAACACATACATATAAATACAAGAAAAAAAATAAGTTGATTTCTTTGGCATAAATTCTAGTTTTCATTAAGTAAAACTAGAGCCAAGCCAGGAACACAGAAATCTCTCCACAAACATTATTATTATTATTATTATTATTATTATTATTATTATTATTATTATTGCTGGTGTATAGATACTCCCAGTGAAAGGGTCCCTTGAAATCACTAATCACTTAAACTTCTGACTGGTTGGATGTGGGTGGTGGTGTGTGTGCGTGTGTGTGACATTTATAGTGTGCACACCTCTCTGGTTATAAAGATAATCGGGTCAGGCACAGAGAAGAGATGGGCTCCAATGGACACTAGAGCCCAAGCGAGGCTCGTCTGGTCCTCCCTGGACCACTGGAGCTGGTTCAGCAGTCTAGGCTCTGCCACCCTGTTAGTCCTCTGGGTGCACCTTTGATGTAGGCCCCAGGCGGAAAGCAGTCTTCTCTGAGGCAAGCCCTGAAGAGGGACTCAGCTCTCCTGTCAATCAGCCTCCTGGAACCTCTGCAGTGAACCAGAACCAGAGCTTTGGGAAACCTGTCACAATCCTTTAGGGACTAGCAGAGGTGAGGCGTGAAGGGCACACCACTCCTTGCCTTCTGGTGTGGGAGGTCTTTCTGATTATTGGTTAATGAATAAAGAAACTGACTTGGCCTATAGCATGGGAGGAGGAAGGCGGAGTCAGAGGGAGAAGTCATGGAGCTGCAGCCAGGGTCAGACATGCTGAAACTTTGCCGGTAAGCTACTGCCACATGGCGATACACATATTAATGGAGATGGGTTAAATTAATATGTAAGAGTTAACCAATAAGAAGCTAGAGCTAATGGGCCAAGCAGTGATTTAAATAATACATTTTCTGTGTAATTATTTCAAGGTTAAGCATCTGGGAAGTAACTAGCGGTCCCTCCTCCAACAGCCTTCCAACCTGTCTACATACCATTCCTTCTTCCTGGACCCAGGCTTCTTGACCAACTTTCTCCGTCTCTAATCTGCTCTCTGTCAAACTCCTACTGACCCTTCACACCCCACCCCTCATGCCCACCTTAGTTACTTTTCTATTGCTGTAATAATCCCCACAGCCGAGGCAACTTACAGAAGCAGAGTTTAGGGGTCAAGCCTATGACCATCATGGCAGGAACCATGGCAGGCAGGCAGGCAGGCAGGCAGGCAGGCAGGCAGGCAGGCAGGCAGGCAGGCAGGAAGACCCTGAAGCAGTAGCTGGGAGCTCACGCTTTGAGACATACTTATGAGACAGACAGAGCTAACAGGGACCAGTGTGCGCTCTTAGAAACCTCAAAACTGGCACACAGTAGACACCTCCTCCAACAAGGCCACACCTCCTAATCCTTCCCCATTGAGGACCAAGTAGTCAGACAGAGGAGCCTATGGGGCCAATTCTCATTCAAACCACCCTGCATACCCTTCTGAGGTGGGGTCTCCATAGAGGGTCCCCTTTCTCCCCAGTCTCCTAGAGAGCAAGCCTGTCACTGAACTCTACTGTCCTGCCTTTTTTTTTTTTTCTGTTCCTGCTGCTGCACCCTGGGAGCAAGTCCCATGAAGAGATCTGTGTTTTATTCATCTCTGTACCTGTGAGGTCAAGCATCGTCCACCTGAAGCCCATGGATGGTTATGGGCTGTCCATTTCTAGCTTCCAGGCCTCTGCATACCCCTGTTGATTTCTTCAGGCATCGACTGGTTTGTTTACAGAAGTAGCACCATGAGCTTTTACTGTTTAGACTAGAAAGTAGACCACACTATCAGTCCGTCTTCCCCGTTCTGCACACTGGGCTCGTATGTGTAACTATTTAAAGCAACCATTAGCTGGGCTGTGGTGGCGCACGTCTTTAATTCTGGCACCAGGGAGGCAGAGGCAGGCAAAACTCTGAGTTGGAGGCCAGCCTGTTCCTACAGAGTGAGTTCTAGGACAGCCAAGGCTACACAGAGAAATCCTGTCATGGAAAACCAAAACTAAACAAACATAAATAAAGCCATCATTGTACCACACGTGGCCTAGACAACAATGCCCTCCCCGCTGCAGATTTGACGAGACAACGTGACTGACTCCCGACAATGAAATCAGTCTCCAGCTTTCTTGTCCTCTACAGTTTGGGCAAAGGCAAGGACTCACAGTCTGATGGTGTCATTACAGTATGGTTGAGCTGCGGTCAACCCGAAGCCTAAATCCCCGAAAGACCATATGGAGTAGAGTGTCCCACGACTTATTTTGGCATAAACAATTGAGAAGTAACCTGTGATAACTTTTTTTTTTTTGTCAGCTTGGCAGAAACTGGAGTCACCTGGAAGAAGGTGCCTCAGTTGAGGAACGGCCTCCAACAGGTTGCCCTGAAGGCAAGCTTGTGGGGGCATTTTCTGGGTTAATGATTGATGTGGGAGGGCCCAGCTCACTGTGGGTGGTGCCACTGCTGGGTAAGTGATCCCGGGTTGTATAAAAAAGTGAGCTGCGTGAGCTAGGAGAGCTACAGTGTTCCTCCAGTGTCCCTGCTGTGGTTCCTGTCTCCAGTTCCTGCCCAGGTTCCTTCCCTCAGTGCTGGTCTGTGACATGGAAGCTTAAGATGAAGTAAACCCTTTCTTTTCCAGGTGGCTTTTGGTCCGTGCTTTCTCACACAACAGAAACCCAAAGACATTCACAGAACCATCCTGCCAGCCGGCCTGCCTGCCACCTTGTTTTTTGAGAGTCTGATATTAGCTTGGAGCTTGCTGACTAGACTAGGCAGCTGGTCAGGGAGTCCCAGCAATCCTTCTGCCTCCAGCTCCTCAGTGATGGGATTATAAGAACGTGTGGTGAGCCCTGAGACCTTCCTGTGGGTGCTGGGGACTGAACTCAGGTTCTGAACTTGCAAGGCAAGCAGCTTTACCAACTGAGCCCCAATGGAATACATGTCTAATACTAGAACTCCGGTTGTGGGAGACTGGCTGAGTTTTAGAAGCATCATTTCTGTCTTGGATTTCTCAGGGATCTGATCCACTCCGCTCTGACACTGATGCTTAGGTTATTTTCTGTTCTGTCTTTGCTCTGGGGTCGCACTTCTTGGGAGTCCGTGTGGAAGTGAATTCTTCTGAAATCTGACCGTCCCTGTGTGGGACTCCCCAGTCCTTTTCTGAGAAACTGGTGATATGGGTCCCCACACTTCCTCTCTCTTCCTGCTCCAGCAGCTGACGTGGAACCTTCCTTACATCCTCCTTCAGCCTCAGTCCCACATTTCCTTTCTACCAGCCCGAGAGGGTCCTGCAAGGTTGGATCCCTGGCTGTCCTCTCTCTGAGCCTGGCAGCAAATCTCAGCAGCCGGCTGCGGTGGGCCGGGACTAGTTTTCTAACCTTCAGGAACATGTCTTAACATGCCCAGCCCTGGAACTGGAGAGGTGGGGCGCTTCATGCAGGGAGGTGGGGACGTGATGGCAGACACACTACTTGCTGTGGGTGCAGGAGGGACAAGGAAGGCAACAGAGACCCCAGATAGCCTAGGGATTCCCCCCCCTGCAAGCTTGAGATGGCCGCAGACTAGAAGATGGTATGTATCTTGTGACATGTATCGGGTGATGACTATTTTGTTTGTGTGTCTATGTGTGCTTGGGGGGTCAGGTACTGTGCATGTGACTTTACCCATTTGTAAGGGCTGAAGGGGTTCTCCAACCGTGTGCCTGAGTTCAAGTGCAAGGCTAAGCCTGTTTGTTAGAAAGCCTGAGCTATCCTAGACTTAATAAATATTTGTTGAGTACTTCTGTGGTGCTCTGGGAAGCCAGAAGTTATTTTAAAAATCTCCCCAACGTCAACAGGACAAAGGCACAGGAGGTCACATTGCTCAGCAATTCACTTCAGGCTTTTATTAAAACTGTGTTCTCCCAAAGTAAACAGACAGACAATGTCACGTCTATCTGAAAGGTCTGGAGGCCAGAGGGAGTTGAGCAGTTGGACATCCTGTGCTGGCCTCTGACAGTCCAGCCCTGGGAAGACCTGGGTGCAGGGAGGAGATGGCGCAGGAGCTGGGATGTTTGGGAGAGGTCCTGAGGACCAATTCCAGTCCTGGCTTCAATCCAGAGCCAGGCTGTCGAGGGGGTTGGAAGGGTGCCCCGTGCCCTTCTCAGACTTCCATCCCCCACCATAGAGGAGAGGCCTGTCCTCCTTAGGTCAGCTAAATCAGAAGAGGAAGATGGGGCATGTCTGGGCAGTGATTTCTAGCATCCAAGAGCAGGAGATGAGAGAATTCACAGCTACTCCAAAGCAGGATTAGATTCTTTTAACAGATTTCTATTGAGATTAAAGGCTCCATTCCCTGCCTTTGAATTTTTTTTTTTTCTGTTCTTTTTGTTTTGAGAGAGGGGTCTGTTTTTGGTTTTGAGGCAGGGTCTTTTGTAATCTAGGCCAGCCTCAGACTTGCTATGGGGTAGCTGGGGATAGCCCTGATGAATTACCGATCCTTCTACCCCCTGCCACCTGAGGGCTCGGATCACAGGCACATGCTGCCACTTCCAGTTAATGCAGTACTGGGGAATCGAACTCAGGGCTTCGTCAAAGTTAGGTAAGCTCTACTAAGGGAGGTACATCCCCAGATCTATCTGATTGGTTGTGATGGGTTCTCAAGCAGCTCAGGCTGATTTTGTAATCCCTGCCTCCCAAGTGCTGGGATTACAGACGTGTCTCACCATGCCCAGCTGAGATGGGGGGTCTTGCTAAGTAGCCCATGTGGCCAGGTTGGACCACAGAACAAGATTGTCTGAAGAAAACTCCCAACAGCCCAACAGCTGTGCAGGATGGGTCAGACCTACAGTCCCAATTCTCAAGAAGAAGGTTAAGGCAGGAAAATTGCTTTGAGTTTGAGGCCATCTTGGGCTACACAGCAAGACATTGTCTCAAAAATGCCACAGCAGAGCAAATAAAACTGATTAGGAAGCAACACAAAACAAGGCGGGAGGTGGGACCTGATGACACCTTACCTCTGGTCTGTCAGGAGCAGCAGTAGGTATTTCGGAAATGTCCTTTATGAATGTCATATCCATGAACTGTCTGGAACAGAGGGTTGTTAGGCATTTTCCTCTCTTTGGATCCAGAAATAAGAGAGCTCTGGGTAGCATCCCGGAGACCAGGCAGGAGCCATTTCTTGGCTGTGTGGTCTGAGTCAGTTCTGGGCCTCTCTGGGCCTTTGTTTCTCCCTTGAGGTATATGCTGGCTGTGCGGAAAAATATCCACATGCTGGCTTCCACAGAGGCGAGGGGGGGCCGCAGTTTTCCCTGGTAACTGGTGCCCCTTTCTGAGAACTGGGCCCGGTCTCCTCCCTTTCTGAGGCAGTGGCAGCAAAACCTTGGCATCCTTCACTTCTTTAGAGCCGGTTTCCTTGTCTCTGAGACGATAAGAGCTTGTTCTGAACCCAAAGATGCTCTGTTGGGGTGTCTGAGACTCTCAGATGCTTCTGGGAAAGAGGGCCTACGAGGGAAGAGCCCCAGGAATAGTGGGATTTCTGGGAATTTCAAAGAAAGTCTCATCGTTTTTATCATGTATGGATTTTGTTGTTCTGAGATGGTCTCACCGTGTAGCCCAGGCTGGCCTTGAACCCATCACACTCTTCCTGCCTCAGTCTCCCAAGTGGGAGCATTCTTGTCCTTTGCCATCATAACTCAGCTTGGATATTGATTTATCTCTTTATATTTGAAACAGAGTGTCGCATATATCTCAGGCTGGCCTCCATTTGGCTAAGTAGCTGTCAACAATGACGTTGAACTCCCAATCCTCCTGTCTTCACCTCCCCAGCGCTGTTATTACAGACATGAACCCGCATGTCCAGTTTTTGAGGCACTGGGGATCCCACCTAGGGCTTCCAGTAAGCTGGGCAAGCACTGTACCTACTGACCCACCTCCCCAGACTCAGGGTTTTATTTACTGACATCATCTAAACCCTTCGCATAGGGACAGACCCGTAAACGCTCAGCCTTAACCCATGTCTATGGCTCCGTTGGTGGGGTACGCGACCAGCAAACAGTCAGGTGTGGGGGGGGAGGGAAGGGCGCGCCCTCTTGCCGCGCGCGGGTTCGGGTTGTCTGGAGCCTAGTCAGGCGCGGGCTTAGATTCCCGGAGGGGAGGGCGGGCCAGTGCGTCCCGGGGATGGGTGAAGGAGCGGCTGGTCCTGCCTCCGAGGCGGGCCGGGGCGGGGCGGGAACCGATGCTATAAGAGGGTTGCTCGAAGCCAACCGCAGCAGTCGAGCGGTGTGAGCTGCAGCGTTGTCACAGTTGAGGGGAATCGGAACCAGGCGCCTGACACAGACGCACTGCGATATCGAGACATTCGGAGGTGAGGGCGAAGCGGCAGGGAACAGTGGTTTACCGGGGACAGCTCTGCGCTGAATCCCACATATCCCCAGAAGTGTTTGTGTGCGGTTGTGTGCAGGGATGGGTGTGTCACTGGTGTGTGTGTCTGTGTGTGCCCGCCAGATAGATTCACAGGTGTGTTCGCGGCAGGTGTATGATGGGTGTGGGTCTGAGCCCGTCCGTGGTGGCCACCGCCTTTGTATGTTTTGAGTGTAGCGAGGGTCGGGCTGTGTCGCAAACTCGGCATACAGAATCCGAGTTCCAGGACCAGGGATGGCAGTCACCCTCCCAGTTCTTGGAGACCCGGCCGGGCCTGGCTGACGGGAACCCACTGCTCAGAGCTCCCTTCTTGCTGCCAGTGCTTTTAGGGATTCCAGGTGCGGCTCGCCAAATGCGTGAGAACGTAGTCGGTGTCCCGAGAGAGGCCCGGGGTGGCGGGGACAAGCTGCGGGGAGTCCATCTGTGGTCCGGCACTGAGTGGTTGGTTTTCCGATCCCACGGATGCCGCCCGGTCCCGGGTCGGTGTGGTTCAGGTGTCCTGCTCCGCAGTAGCCACTACCCCGCTGGGCGCTGAGGTCAGCGCGGGCTGTGTCCTCCGCCCTCGGGAACGTGCCTGGGCACGTCCTGGAGGACAGGCAAGGAGGTGACTCATTGTGACAAGGAGACCCCCGGGCACCGGATTGAGATCAGAACCGCACCCCAGCTGGGGATGGATCAGTGGTAGCCCAGAAGCCCCCTTCTCTGCCCGGGCACAGCCTGGTCCCTGCCCCTGTCCCCTCCCCCGCGCGGCATAGTGACCTATTTGGCGGGCACAGTATGTTCCCAGGGAACACGGGACACGGGGAGATCCTGGACGCGGTGTCCGGTCCCCGCTCGGTGGCGCGCCCTCGGGGACAGGGAGTTTGGGCGGTCCCTGTCTACACTGCCAGTCCGGGAAGCGCAAAGGGTCCCACCCACCGCACCCACCACAGCGGGGTCTAGTGGCCGCGGGGCGCGAGAGGATACCGCATTGCAGAGCACAGGGGATCCCCGGGGAGACTTGCTAGGTGCCGTATATCAGACTGGCGTCCCCAGACCTAGTCACACCCGGTGTAGGAAGATGACTGGGCCGGGCCGGGCTGAGTGCACCCAGTAGGGCGCATCCATCCCACTTGGAGCCCATGGGGACGAGGGCTACACTTGCCCTGGTCCTGCGGTATAGACTCGGGCTTTGGTTTGGCATTTGGGGGCGCTCTGGCAGCTTCCTCTCTTCCCATTCCTCTACGTCGCGTTTCAGCGAGGACACTCGAGCGGTTTTTGTTGTCCTCGCCCTCATCTATTTTTATTTTCCAGGGATCTGACTCATCGCGTGCTTTGGGCGTGGAGATCAAGGTGGAGGGGGCCAGAGCTAAGAGTACTTACTTTGCTCTCCCCTCCCTTCCTCTCTCTCTCTCTCTCTCTCTCGCTCGCTCGCTCTCTCGCGCGTGTGTGCGTGCGTGCACGCGTGCGCGTGTGTGCGCGCGCGCGCGCACTGGTTTCCCAACATAGGCGGGAGTTTAGGAAGCCCGGGCTCATCGTGACGTGTTTTGCGGCTCAGGGCCCCCCTCCTTTCCTCTCCCCTCCCCACCCCAGGGTGACGTGCAGCTCCGGTGCCCATGCAGTTTTGGCGGGCGGGCAGCACTGGGCAGGAAACTGACTCACCATGCCTGGCTCTGCCTACGCGCCGCCCACAGCGCGCCGTTTCCCGGGAGCACAGCGCCCCCTCCCGGCTGCGGTGGGAGCACCAAGGCCGGCTGTGCACGGCTGTGCATGGCTGTGCGTGGGTCCCAGTGCCACCCGCCGGTGCCACCCCCACTGCGGCTTAGAGAGGCCTTCGCTGACTGGATTGTGTTTAGGGAATTAAAATATGGATAATGGCCAGCGAGGGAAGACGTTGCCTTTGTAAAATGAGGGCTTATGAAAGAAGTGGTTTTGAACAGGGTGCGGAGCGGACTTTGTGGGAGGCGTGGCCCCTGAGAGTCAACGTGGGGAGCGGCCCCTGTAAGAGATTCTGCTCCTAGAAGCAGAATCCCGACAGAGAGTTAGCTGGGCTCTTCCTCGTGCCTAAGGAGCACGGAGACTATTGGTGTTCTTTTTCCTTCTCCGGCCCCTATGAGTTGCCCTCTGGGGAAGGGCACAAAACTTGGGCTTGGACTCCGTTTGTCTGAGGAAATAAGCCCTGCTTCCAAAAGTCTCTCTCTCTCACGCACGCACACGCACACGCGGCGTGAGACAGGTTTTTACTATATGGCCGCCAGCTGCCCTTGACTCACAGAGTCCTCCTGCCTCTGGCTGGAGCGTTTGGATTAAAGGTGTGTGCCGTAACAAGGAACCAGACTAATGTTTTTTTTTTTTTTTTTTTTTGAGACAGGGTTTCTCTGTGGTTTTGGAGCCTGTCCTGGAACTAGCTCTTGTAGACCAGGCTGGTCTCGAACTCACAGAGATCCGCCTGCCTCTGCCTCCCAAGTGCTGGGATTAAAGGCGTGCGCCACCACCACCCGGCCTCGACTAATGTTTTTAAAAACTCTTTCCCAAGTGATTCAGCTGGATCTCTGTGGTTATGACCCTCAAAATGAGAGGGAGAGAGAACGGTTCAATACTAGAACAAATGGAAGTGAGTTCAAACCGTGGCTATGCCACCTATGAGCCCTGCGATTTTGGGACACCTTATTTAACTCCTGAACCTGTGGTTAGCTCTGCCTAAAAGGAGGTGATAGTGCCGTCTATTAGCAATAGGTGTGGAGGCTCACGACTGCCATCCCTGGGGGACGAATGTGAGTTCAGGCCAGCTTGGCCTACATAGTGAGCCCCTACCTCAAATAAATCAAAGAAGATGGGGGGGGGACAGAAAGGAAAAAGAACTAATGAATACAGCCATGCTTTAGGAGGACTGACAGTCGTAAACCACTTAGAGCAACCCTTGCACTAACAAGTTAGATATTCCCCAAATCCTGCCTGCAGGCAGAGGCCATCTGAGGCTCTTTCCACAGTGCCACAGAACCCCTTTCATGGGCGGTGGGCATTGTCTTGGTCCCGTGTTTTGTTTGTTTGCTTGTTTTTGAGAACAGGGTCTCACTATATAGTCCAGCCTGGTCTTGAACTCTGCCTCCCATGTGCTGTAGTTCTGTGTTTTGGGGAGGCACTACATTTTACTTATATTTTGAAAGAGTCTCTAGCTTACAATACTGGCCTCGTTCCCCTTGTAGTAGCCAAGGTTGACCTTGAACCTCTGCTTTGCCTCTTCCTCCGGAGAGCTGTGATTACAGGGTGTGTTGCCACACCCGGTTTTACAGAGAGTGTCTTGCTTGCTAGGCCCAGGTTTTTACCATCTCAGCCCCCGGCCTTTGGGGGTGAGTTTCTTCACTTCTTCTGGCTTCCTACTTTACTTTGATCTGAGTGCCTACCACTCTTCCAGCCCTGGGCAAACTCATCCTGAGGAGCTGAGGGTATATGTGGTGAAAGCCTAGGAAGCTACTGGGTAGACTTTGCAAGCTCAAAGGCTGGAGGGCTGGACGGGTGCCCAGAAGAATCCAGTCCCTCCTTAGAACCGGCATCCCCTAGTATTGGAGTCAAGCCAGAGCAGGCAGGAGTGGCATGGGTCCCTCAGGTATCTCGGGTATCTCTTGTTCCCTCAACCAAGCCACCTTTGATTTTCTGTGCCTGTAAAACGGGTTCCTTGGGCATAGGCAGCAAGCAGGTCTGGGAGGTGTCTAGACTATAGATTGTACGATCTGCCTGGCAGGATGTGGCTTAGCCTGGGAGAGAGTCCTGGCATCCTTAGGAAAGGCCTCCAGCAGATAGCACCTGCCAACTGCGGTCTGGAGGGGTGAGGAGGCGGCTCTGTCAGAACGGGGTCAGAGAGTCATGTTATCTATCTGTTGCTTCCATTTCCCAGGGTCGCCTACACTTAGTTCCTCCTCATATCTGCTCTCAAACAGAGCCCAGAGATGTTAAGATACATATTTGGGGCCACCCAGCAAAGCCTTTTCTGACCCTGGCAGTCTGGCCCCAGTGTTCTCGCCTCTGTCCCAGTCACCTTGACAGCCACCGGAGCACGCTGCCACAGCTACGCTAAAAATTCCAGAGACACCGAGCCGCTTTTTTTTTTTTTTTTTTTGGTTTTTTGAGACAGGGTTTCTCTGTGGCTTTGGAGCCTGTCCTGGAACTAGCTCTGTAGACCAGGCTGGTCTCGAACTCACAGAGATCTGCCTGCCTCTGCCTCCCGAGTGCTGGGATTAAAGGCGTGCGCCACCACAGTTTCTCCTGAGCCGCTTTTTTTTAACTGTGGTGCTGAATAGCAGCGTCAATGCTGGTTTATGTGTCTTATCCCAAAGTCCAGGCACTTGGGAGTGACTGGATGGAATTACCAGCAGCAGGATAGGGGACTGAGGGCTGGCCCAGCTGCCAGTGGCGTGGGCGGTGGGGTGTGTTTGGGAAACCATCGTATTTGGGGTGTTCACACCCGTGAAGGACACTTTAGCACAAGACATTGATTTTAGCCGTTAGTAGCCCTGGTGTAAACAGGACTGTGACCCCTACTTCTGCAATTCATTGGCCTCTGTGGACATCAGCTGTGACCTTGACTTGCAGGGCTGGCTGAACTCAGTGCCCACTTTGGGTCTCTTGGTGAGGCGGGTTCTACTAAGCGGTGGGAAAGCACCTGGGAGGAAAGAGAGGGGTCAGGAAGTTGTGCGGTTCCCACAGTGACCTGGGTCTTCTTGGGTTTCAGCCACAGGCACCAACCACCATGTCCGATCCCAGTGATGTCCGACCGGTCCCACACAGGAGCAAGGTGTGCCGCCGTCTCTTCGGTCCCGTGGACAGCGAGCAGCTAAGCCGTGACTGTGAGGCGCTCATGGCCGGCTGCCTCCAGGAGGCCCGAGAACGGTGGAACTTCGACTTCGTCACCGAGACTCCTCTGGAGGGCAACTATGCCTGGGAGCGTGTTCGGGGCCTAGGGATGCCCAAGTTCTACCTGAGTCCTGGGTCCCGTGGCCGTGATGACCTGGGAGGGGACAAGCGGCCCAGTACCTCCTCTGCCCTGCTGCAGGGGTCAGCTCCGGAGGACCACGTGGCCCTGTCGCTGTCCTGCACTTTGGTGTCTCATGCCCCTGAGAGGCCTGAGGATTCCCCGGGTGGCCCTGGGACGTCTCAGGGCCGAAAACGGAGGCAGACCAGCCTGACAGGTAAGGATGGGTATAGGGAGGAAAAATTCTGCTGGAGATCTGGGGAGGGGAGGTCCCCTGCCGAGGGTCACACAAGTCTTCAGTGGAGCGCAGCTGGCTGATGTGGGTGGGTGGGTACTAAGATCAAAGCCTTCGCAGAGAACATTCCAGCCATTCCCCAGCACCAAGCCTTTCTTGCCTTCCTACTGTAGGTGAGGGAACCGGGTCTGAGAGGTGATAAAGAGGACACAATAACAACTAAGCTGACAGTCACATGACCCAGGCATCTTCTTTGCAGTGACGGGAATGCTCAGAGGAGGGTGGGGTTTGGCGGTGGAGCACTGGCCTAGAACCCACCGGGGAAGCTGGGGGTGTGCCTTTGCAATAGCAGGCTGGAGTACCCAGTTCACACCACAGGTTCCATCCCCGGTACTGCCAAATAAGTAAATAAGGGCTGGGCTAGAGAGACGACTCAGCAGATGAGAGCCCTTGCTGCTCTTGCAGGGGCCCTGAGTTTGATTCACAGCACCCACGTGGCTCACAATCTAACACCCTCAAGCTCTGTGATCTGGGCAGGTGGAGGAGGCCCTCTGACTGTGGGAGGTGCGGTTCCCTGGGCTCCCCCCACCTCCCAGTGTAGCCAGTGTGGCCTCCCCTTGGGCTCTGGGGAAGGGTGTCCTTCCCCCTCTGCCTCTGACCGACACTTGTTTTCTCTGCACAGATTTCTATCATTCTAAACGCCGGCTGGTCTTCTGCAAGAGGAAGCCCTAACGTGCCCACAAAGGCCTCACCCTCTTCTGCAGTGGGCCGGGAGGCCCCTTCCCCACCTTCTGCCTTAGGCTTCCCTTCCCTGTGTGTCTTAATGATTATTTGTGTTTTAATTTAAACTTCTGTATATACTCAGCCTGCCCTCCCTCGCCTCCAACATTAGCATTATTTAAAAGAACTAAAACGTAGGACGGTCGCCCCTCAGTGCGGGGATTTTTATTATGTAGACTATTATTTAAACCCTCCTCGACCCAAACTCCGTGGTCCCTATCCTGAAGGGATGGTCGGACTGGCTTCATGCCAGCTGCACCCTCCTCCACCCACCCCCAACCCCGCCTCCATCCCCTGTCCCTAAATGACCTGCTTCCCTTCCACCTGTCTCAAGAGGGTGATCCTCAGACCCGAATAGCACTTTGACGGAGGGCCAGCTGAGTGGGACTGTGGGGTCTCCTTGTTACCTCTAAGGCTGGCCAGGGTGACGGTGAAGTGGTCACAGCCTAGAACAGGAATGAGACTTAGCCTGGTTGGGACCCAGCTGTAATGTCCTGACCCTTGATACTCAGACTTGTAAAGACAGGGAATGCCTCCCACTCTGGTCCCCTTTGCCACTCCTGGAGCCTGCCTCCCCTGTGGGTCTCTCTGCCAGTTGCCCCTCTATTTTGGGGGGTTCATCTGGCACTCAGATGCTCTCCCCTCTCCAGATCCTCGCCCCCTCCCCAATACCCCCAAATAAGCAGGAGGCATCTCGGCACCAGTAAGGGAAAGGGGTACACTAAGTAGGGTTCCGTGGTTCTACCTCAGGCAACTCCAGTGATAACCACCTTCCTTGTGGTTCTAGGGTGGTGAGATAGGCCAGGCCTCCCAGAGCAGCGAGCACCCCTGTGGTACCAGTGTGTGGTGGGGACCCTAGTTGCTGAAGTCATCAGTGACCTCTCCCGTCTCTTAGAACTTTGAGCAGCAGAAATACAAAGAGCCAACCAAGATGGCGCCTCAAGGGCTAAGCAAGCGAACAGGAGACCGAGAATGGTGACTGACCCTTACCCAGGACTGAATCCCCATGGGTGCCAAAGCACTTACAGAGTCTGACCCCAAATACCCTGTTTCTGTAACATCCTGGTCTGACTGTTTGCCCTTAGCCCTGTCCCCCACGAAGATGTATTTTGGCCGCCTCCCTGTTTCCACTCAGACTGTCAACCTTCCAAGAGCAGGGACCATGTCCTGCACTGTTCCCAGTCCCACCCCCCACCCCAAAGCAGGTGCTCAATAAATATTTCTTGATGACTTGTGATGATTTGCCGTTAGAACACGTGGGGAGGGTTTGCTGTGAGTGTGTGTGTGTGGTGTCCGGCTCCGACTCAAGGGCACACTCATGCAATCATATTTTCCCAAGTGATGGGAACTGAACCTGCATTCTTTAGCCTGACAGGCAGGAACTCGCTCCACCCCTGAGCTGTAGCCCCGCCCCTTCGCTTTTCATTTTGAGATGAGTAGGGTTTTTTTCCCATTTGGGAAAAGGAATGTTCTCATCTTCAATTTAATTGTACAGAAATGGTTCTTTCAAGATTGTTGTAAATTATATTTTATTTATGTGTGCACATGCACATGTGCCATATCAGGCGGTTCTCAAGGGGTTCTGTATCAAATTCAGCTAGTCAGAATCAGTGGTAAGTATCTACCCACTGAGCTAGCTCACTGACCTCAGAAATATTTCAATTTAATTTTTAATAGTTTAGCTTCTTATTCCTCAATATTTCATGCGTATGTATAATGAACTTTAGTCCTTTTTTACTTCCTATGTTACTCGATAAGTTGCCTAGATGGGGCTTGAACTTGTGGCCCTGCTTCAGCCTCCTGAGGGTTACAGGACTGTTATCAAGTCAGCTGCCTTTAGAATTAAAATAATTTTGTGGGTTAGCAGGGTGTCACAGAGGTCAGAAGAGGGTGTCAGATCCCCTTGTACCCGCATTTTAGATGGTTGTGCACTGCCATGTGGGTGCTGAGAACCAAACCCAGGTCCTTTGCAAGAACAAGTGCTCTTAATCTCGTCAGCTTCTCTTGTATCTTGAGACGGGGTCGCTGGTTTCCAGTCACCCACTGTGATCAAGGCTGTCCCCGTACCCTGAGTCTCCCGCCTAGCTGTCTTAAGTGTTTTTTTTTTTTTTGTTTTTGTTTTTTTTTTTTTTTTTTTTTTTTTTTACCTTTCCAGTTATAACCTCTACTTCACAGATGAAAAAACAAAAAACCCCACAGCAACAAACTGAAGTCCCAGCATGAGGTCTCGCCCCTAGGAAGTGTCAGAGCCCTGATATCCACCATGAGGTCTGCAGGTCACACAGCCTGCTTGTTACCTCTAAAAGGAGAAGTGGTGACCCTTCCAAGGAGGGACTCATGGGGACCAACTGTGCCACTCTGAAATCTTTGATGTAACTCATGGTTTCTCAATATTCCGGAAAAGGCTGCCAGATGCTATCTGGTCCCTTCCCCTCTGGTTTTGCCACCCACCCAAGCTTCTGTTAGACATATTTTGGAGCTGACAGCTGGAGGCAGGGACCCTGGGAGCTCTCTCTGCTGCACCCCAGAACAACCGTGTCTGCGTCAAGGCTTACCAGACTGTGACATGAAGTCAAGCAATTACAAGGAAGCAAAACTGTGCCTGGAAGCTGCGCTAGCTGCAGAGTGGTCTCAGGGCCTCTTGTCTTGATTTATCAATCCCATTCTGTAAGATTTGATTCCCAAGTCCAGCAACACTGGACCTGAAAACATTTATTATTAGTATTTGTTGGTTTTAATTTTTATTGCCTGGTTTGCATGAGGCCTTCTACCACACGGCGGGAAGAGAGAACTGACTCCTGCAAGTTGTCCTCTTACCTTCACATGTGAGCTGTGGTATAACACACACACACACACCTACACACACACACACACACCTACACCTACACACACCTACACCTACACACATACTTACACACAGAGACACACCTACACACAGAGACACACCTACACACACGCATACATCTACACCTACACACACCCACATACACTCACACGCCTACACCCACACACACCTACACCTATACACACCTACACCCCCACCCACACACACCTACACCTGTAGTGAGGAACAGTGGGCCGCTTCCCGCCGCCCAGCTCCCAGTCACTGGCTAGCTTTACCCCCGAAATAATTACACGGAAACTGTATTCTTTTAAACACTGCTTGGCCCATTAGTTCTAGCCTCTTATTGGCTAACTCTCACATCTTGATTAACCCATTTCTAATAATCTGCGTAGCACCACAAAGGTTGCGGCTTACCGGAAAGGATCTTAACCTGCGTCCTTCTTGGAGAGGGGAGCTATAGCATCTGCCTCACTTCCCTTCTTCCCAGCATTCTGTTCTGTCTACTCCACCCACCTATGTTCTGTCCTATCAAAGGGCCAAGGCAGTTTCTTTATTAACCAATGAAATTAACACATAGACAGAAGACCTACCTATATCATACACCCCACACACCTACACACACACACACACACACACACACACACACACACACCTTCCACCCCTCCATACATCCACACACAAATATTTGGATACGGAAAATAAATTAACAATGTAATTTGTTTGTTGTTTTTTTCAAGACAGTGTTCCTCTGTGTAGCCCTGGCTATCTCGGAACTCGATCTGTAGACCAGGCTGGCCTCAAACTCACAGAGATCCTCCTGCCTCTGCCTCCCGAGTGCTGGGATTATATATGTGCACAATCACCATCAGCTGATAAGTGTAATGATTTTTTTAAAAATCTAAAACTTATATCCACCTGGGATGATTTTGAAATTAGAAGGCTCTGGCTTTGGGGTCCTCACCCAGCCTCCCAAGGGCTAATAAAACACATAATTTCTTCAATCATGCTTGAATCTATTGCTGTCTACTTTGTCCTTCCTTCTCCTTTTTTCTTTTCTATACCTGAGACAAAGCCTAAGCATGTAGCCCAGGCTGGCTTTGAACTCAGGTCCTCCTACCCCACTCAGGTTCTGAGTACTAGGGTGGCAGCTGTGCAGCGCCCCACCTGGCTCATTCCCATCATCCATAGCTCATTCACCTGTCTTCTTGCTCCTCTGCCACACTGTTCTCATGATAGTGGCTCTGCAACATATTTGATATTAGCTTATGTCAGACTCCTCGGAAGGGAGTTTGACAGAAGCCTCCTCTCCTAGTCAAATAGGCTGTCCTTGAGTGAGAACCCAAGGTGAGGAGGGGTATTTTCTGCATCACAGAAACCACACTGTAGCCACAGTGGTTTCTCTTGACCTTCCTCTGGAGCTGAGGCCTAAGTTCTGGCTTCGTTACTATGGGCTCAGTGTGGAACATACCAGGACCTGGGTATCAGATGAGACAGAGAAAGTACAGCCAGGGCCCCTTTCTACGGGAAGTTCCCGAGATGATCGCAGGAGATGGGCAGCAGGGAACGGAAAGGGGCGGTTGAGCAAGAGACAAGACTGTTGACAGTTGCAGAGTGCGTGGGCTCTGTGGGCAGAAGTCACCAGGAGCTTCGGACTGCAGACGGCAGCCTCCGAGAGGTGGGAGCGGCTGCTGCTTGGAGGGGCTGGGGGCGAAGGAGGGTGGTAGTGCGGGCCCCGTGCAGTATCTTCTTCCTTCCTTCCTTCCTTCCTTCCTTCCTTCCTTCCTTCCTTCCTTCCTTCCTTCCTTCCTTCCTTCCTTCCTTCCAGACAGGGTCTCCCTATGTAGCCCTGGTAGCCTTAAACTCAAAGAGATCCATTTACCTCTGCCTCCTAAATTGAGGCCAAACCGTACTTTTTTTTTTTTTTTTGAGATGGGGTTTTTCTGTAGCCTAGGCTTGCCTTGAACTCACCACGTAGTCAAAGATGACCTTGAACTCTTGCACTTCCTGCCTCCACCTCTGGGGTGCTGGGGTGCTACCGCCCAACGTAGCTTTGGTACTTCAGACTGTCTGGCAGAGAGGCCCAGGCTGTGGGTGTCCTCTCCAGTGAGTGAGCAGATGGTGAACTTGTAACACCGGCCAGGTCTTCTAGCTTCTTGGACACTCGGTTTCTCTAGTAGTGAGTGAAGGCGGGGAGAAGTCACAAGTCACGAGGACTAGGTGACTCTCGGGGTCATTGGCCATGACCATTACTGGCCTTTCCTAAGGTAAGTTTCACGCTGAGCTGACTCAGTTTCTCAACCCTCTGTCCCAGGGCTGGGGGAATACGAGGCCCAGCAGCTCCGGCAGGTGACAGGCTGTGGTCCTATTGTGTCCCCTGCTCTACATTCTGTCTCTCTCCAATTCTTGATGGGAGGGAGGCCTCAGCGTTCTGAAACCCATGGCTGTTCCACTGTGGAACCCGGTCCTGAAGGTGGCTGAGAGCAGGTCTCACTGGCTGCTGCAGGGTTTTCTTCAGGTTCTAGGAGGTTTTTCAGGAGAGTAACATGAGAGATCCCTGGGAGCTGAGGGGCTGCGTGTGTTTTACAGGGGGTGAAGGGTCTCTCTCTGAGCAGGGTGTGTGTGCAAGACACTAGGGTGGAGACGGGGCATGAACTGAGAACACTCTGCAGCTGATGCTAAAGTTCCTGTTCTGGCTCTGGGTGCCTGCAAACCGGTTCTTTGCTGTCACCAAAGGAAGGGTAAAGGGTATTGTCTAAGAGCTGAGGGGATTTGGATGATAACTGAGGAAGGGGGGGGGAGAAGGAGGAGGAGGGAGAGAGGGAGAACACATACCTTCATAGACTCAGCAAAGGAAGTCCCCACCGTCTCTCTCAGTGACTATTCCTGCCCATGAAAGGGTCACAGACTGATTTAGGCTATGCTGTAAGGGAATGAGGCGGTGACTGACAGACATGTCTTGACCCATGGTAACCAGTGCTCTGACGCTGGAGGCCTTGCTGGCTGCAGGGGACAGGCGGACTCCCTTCCCTGGACCTCCTGAAGGTCTCGCCATTGAGATCCCTGCCTGGTGGAGCTAAGAAAAGTGACCCCAGTTGCCACCTTCCTATGAAGTGTGGGGTTGCAGGGGCAGGGATGGGGATGTTAGGAACACTGCAGAGGGGGGTCCTCCTTTGGCTGTGAGAGCCTGGCTTGCAACACTTACTCTTCTCTGGAGGGCTCTCCCCCAGCATGGGCTCTGTGGGGAGTCTTATCTCGCTGGTTCTGTGTGCTTACCAGCTTGCAGGAAGTACTGCGAAAGGGCCCTGACTTTCTGAGCTCAGGCCAGCCCTGGCTGCCCTGGAAGCATAGCTGGCCCACATCTGGACGGCAGGGAAGTCTTTGTCTTTTCCTAGGGCTGCTTCCCTGGGCATCCAAGTCCCCTCCCCAACTGCAGCCTCCATGACTCCAGAAATTGCCTTGGGGGCATCCATCCTGGGTGAGATGGCAGCCAGTTTCCGTAGTTTTTGGTTGGAACTGCGTGGAACCCAACTACGATACCCAACTGCTATAGGGACCATTTTGAACCCCACCCTTACCAATGACATCACCGCTATGGTCATTGCTACCTTTACCCAGCGTCCCTGAAGGCCACGCACGGTGCTTGGTCAGAGTCAACAAATATTTGCTAAGCGCCAGCTGTATGCCAAGCGCTGGTTTAAAGTTCAGGAAAAGGAGATTTGAATCTATAGGACAAATGAGTGGAATACGTTTCAGGGATGGAAACTAAAGTGGAACCAGAAAGGGGGTGCAGCGAGTGGAACCAGAAAGGGGGTGCAGTGAGTGGAACCAGAAAGGGGGTGCAGCGAGTGGAACCAGAAAGGGGGTGCAGTGAGTGGAACCAGAAGGGGGGTGCAGCGAGTGGAACCAGAAAGGGGGTGCAGCGAGTGGAACCAGAAAGGGGGTGCAGTGAGTGGAACCAGAAAGGAGGTGCCGTGAGTGGAACCAGAAAGGGGGTACAGTGAGTGGAACCAGAAAGGGGGTACAGTGAGTGGAACCAGAAAGGGGGTACAGCGAGTGGAACCAGAAAGGGGGTGCAGTGAGTTGAACCAGAAAGGGGGTGCAGTGAGTGGAACCAGAAAGGGAGTACAGTGAGTGCAGCCAGAAAGGGGGTACAGTGAGTGGAACCAGAAAGGGGGTACAGTGAGTGCAGCCAGAAAGGGGGTACAGCGAGTGGAACCAGAAAGGAGGTACAGCGAGTGGAATCAGAAGGGGCCTTGCTGGGGGGGGGAATGTTTTCAACATCAGTTATTATGGTTAATCCTCGCATGATTCTGGTGGTAGATGCTAGTCTGATATTTTTATCTTGCGCCTGCATGCACGTATATGTGTGTGTGTGTATGTGTGTGTGTGTGACAAGGTCTCACTCTGGAGAATAGGCTGGTCTTGAACACACAGTGATCTTCCTAAGATTGCCCAGGGATTATTGACAGGCATCGCCACACCCAGATACTTCTCTCCTTCTAGTGAGGAAATTGAGGCTCGGAGCAGGTAAGCGACTTGCCTGAGGCTGCCTGCTTAGAGATCAGCAGGGAAGGAGGTCCACCAACTGCAGAGCGTTCTGACATCACTCTCCTCATGGAGCCTCCCTTCCCTCCTCTCTAGGCCATCAGGGTGGCCCGACCCTCTGCTGGACCTGCACTCAGGGTCTGTAACCTTGAGGCCTCAGGGGCCCCTAACAGCCGTGGAGGGTCATATGGTCGCGGAGGGAGGGGCTTTCCTCTAGGGGTGTTGCAGGGAGGTAGACAGTGGCTTTCTGGGAGTGCACAGATGTGGCCCAAGGAGGGGCACATGCCCATCACTGTTCAAGGGAGCAGCGTGGAGTGACGTATGTGGCAAACACTGGTGACATTCAGACAGCTTTGGGATCTGCAGAATCAAGCCAACAGTACTGCGACCAACACACTGTGAGATGGGGACACTTTGCCCCTCACCTGCCCCACGGCACCCACTCTTTCTGTTGTCTGTCTTTATTGTAACCATTGGGAGGCAGACGGCGGGATTATAGCTCAGCCCTCTCCATCAGATATCTTTGCCGTTGGTGCTCTGAGACAGGGAATTACCGTGTAGTCCTGGCTGACCTGGTGTGGAACTCACTGTGTGGACCAGGCTGGCACTGAACTCACAGAGATCCTCCTGCCTCTGCCTCTTGAGTGCTGGGACTAAAAGTATGTGCCACCACACCTGGCTCGATAGATGTCTTTTAAAAGAGGGTTCAATCATGTCTCAGCATGACAGGTCACCTCATGGGAGCAATGGTTTCCAGACACAACCTATGTTTGCATTTCCCTAGTTGTTCCCCTCAAAAAAACTTTAAGAAAATCAAATTTTGTGTGTGTGTGTCCGCACACGTGCGCATGTGTGCATGTGTGTAGGTAAATGAGCAACCTACAGGATCAGTTCTCTTCTTTCACCAGGGGGATCCTGGGGCTCAAACTCAGGTCTTCACACTTGGTGGCAGGTGCCTTCGTCTGCCAGGCCACCTCACCCGCTTTTTCATTTGCCATTTGGAGCAGGGTCTGTCTATGTAGTCTAGGCTGGCTTCGAACTCACAGCTCTCCTCCTGCTTCATTGTGTATATGTGTGTGCGTGTGTGTGGTGTTGCATACACACAGGTGTGTAGGTATGTGCATTCATGCACACACATGCATGGGCTAAAGAACGATGTCTTGTGTGCTCCTCTATTTCTCTCTGCCTTGATCCCTTAAGAAAAGGAACCTGGGGCTGGAGAGATGGCTCAGCGGTTAAGAGCATTGCCTGCTCTTCCAAAGGTCCTGAGTTCAATTCCCAGCAACCACATGGTGGCTCACAACCATCTGGAATGAGGTCTGGTGCCCTCTTCTGGCCTGCAGGAATCCATGCAGACAGAACACTGAATACATAATAAATAAGTAAATCTTTAAAAAAAAAAAAAAAAAAAAAAAAAAAAAAAAAAAAAAAAAAAGAAAAGGAACCTGGCCCGAACTAGAACTCACTGTTTGGGCTAGGTTGGCTGGCCAGCGAGCTCCACCCGTTTCCTCTCCATCCTTGGGCTGAAGGTGTGCACAGCCCTTTCATGCAGCATCGGGGATTTGAACTCAGGTCCTCATGCTTGCACAGCGAGTTCTCTCACGCACTGCACAATCTGCTCTGGCCTCTGGAGTGCTGAGACTACAGGTGTGCACCTCTGCACCAGGCTCCAAACCCTTCTTTCCCCTCTCCTTTTGGCTAAGGAATCCAGTTAAGGATAGGGCATTATCTTTAAGTTCACTTCTTTTGAGTCTCTTATATGGGTCAGTACTTACTTTTTTTCTTTTGTCGGTATTGGTGTATTCTGTCCTTTGGCAGAGAGAGGCCTGGGGTCTGCTTCTGCCTGCAGAATAAGCTTGGGGGAGAGAGAGAGCACTTTTGTTAAATTTGGGGCCTAGACAGGTGAGGGCTTGGTTTCTCTGACCCCTGTGCTGCTGTGCGCTTGCCTCAGGGGAGGACCCACCGCTGTCACCTGTGCCCTGGATGGGTCACCATTCCTACAGCGACCTTCTGATCTCCTCTCGGTCTGTCTGTGACTTTCGGTCCCCGCAGAGGTATTGTTCCATCTTGGGCTCAGGTGGAATCTGCTTCCCTCTCCCAACCCTCTGCAAATGCTGTGCACTTCCTCAAATACCAGCACCCTCCCAGAAACTTTGCTCATGTCCCGACACCGTAGACGGCAGGGTCTCCCACAGTGCAAGGAGCCTATGCTCAATGCATGGGGGTGCCTGCAGAGAGGGCCTATGGGGTGGGAAGGGAAGATGTTAGTTAGCTAGATGGGGTGATGCTTTGGGATGTAGGGAACCGGGATGGGAGTGAATTTGGTGTTTAGGGAACTATCAGTGGGTCTGCAGTGGTTCTCATAAAGTATGAGGGCACAAGGAAGGGAAGAGAAAGGGACTGAGCCATGTAGGGCCCTAAGAACTGGGGAGGCAGGGACACTTCCGTTTATGTCAAGAAAGAAATGAGAGCCTGGGATCAGTGAATATGAGGACTTGCTGCAGAAGCATAAGGACCAGGGTTCAAATCCCCAGAATGCATGTAAAAGCCAGGCTTGGCCACATGTGCCTGTAGTACATAGGTTGGGCAGGCAGTAACAGAAGATTGCCGGGGCTGGCTTGCCAGCTGGCCTCGCTGAAAAACAGCAAGTTCTAGGTTCAGTGAGAAACAGTCAGTGGAATAGTGCAGTCAGTGAGAGCAAGGCATCTTGTGTCCTCCTTTAGCTTCTGAACACACACACACACATACACACATACATACATACACATACATATACACACATACACATAGTGTGTTGAGAAGAGGGAAAGATGGAGGGATGAGATTGAGAGGAGATGACCATGGAGGCCACGATCTGGTGCTGCTGGAGGGGAGGACCTGAGCTGGAGGGAACACAGCAAGAGATGCCCAGCCGTTCCTCCTGCCTCCAGACAACAGTCCCAAGGACTCCAGGTCTCTCCCAGGTTAGGAGGCAGGACCTTCCCTGTCACGAGTTCCTTCACATGGCTATCTGTAGAGTCTTTGAGAGGTCTGAGGACAGCTCGGAAGGAGTGTTCCAGGCTGAGGGGATCTTCCACAAGGCGTAGGCCTAAGCAGGAGGATGTGTTGATCATGGTGTGTGGACCAGGCCTTGGGGGGCTGTGCTCAGCAGGCGGGTGCAGGGCTGGGACCCATCACCCTCTTACTTCCCCTCTGTCCCCAGGTCCAAGGCACCATGGAGAATGGAAAGGGAGGGTTCAGGAAAGGCCGGAAGCTGGCGTCCAGTCGCCGGAGGCAGATACGAGAGCCAGCGGACGGTCAGGATGCCCCCGCGACCCCAGAGCCCGAGTCCTGGCCCTCTCACTCCGAAGAAGAGCTGCTGTCCTTCTTCCAGGACTGTGGTGCCAGAGAGAGGGGCTTCGTCACCAGAGAGGACCTGGCGGTGAGCATGAGGTCCCTTCACACTTGGAATCCCTTTTGTGCAGATTCTCAGGTTTTCCTATTTTAATCAGGGCTTAGTTTGCATGCCTGTTCCCCTTCTGCATCTAAATCCACTCTCAGAAAACATTAGAATTTGTTTATACCGACATGTAGGTGACTGCTGAGAATTAATAGATGATCCTTTCCCAGAAACATCTGCATTTTAATGAAGGAGAGGACTGTATGCCACCGACGTAACTCACAAATGGTGCTGGGGGAGTGTTTTTATCTAAGACATTGTTATTGTTGAGACAGGGTCTCTCTGTGCAGTGGAACTCACTCTGTAGACCAGGCTGGCCTCGAACTCACAGATCTTGATCTCTTGAGTGCTGGGAATAAAGGCGTGCGCCACTATGGCCCTACTGTGAGAGAGATTTTTGAGACAGGTCTCCCTATGTAGCTCAGGCTAGCTTCTAACTCTCAGCTCTCCTGTCTCGAGCTCCCCAGTGCTGGGATGACAGGCATGCTCCCCGCTACCTGATGGAGGTGTTTAGAGGAGGATGTTCAGATTGGGGAGCAGTCAGAGCACTAGGAACCAAAGCAGGTTGATGAGTGTGAACCTTGAGAGTGGCCACAGGCGTGGGTTCCACTCAGAGGCTGAAAGCTGGGGTCCAGACCAAGGTGGCTGAGGCTTACTCCTCATTCACGGCAAAAGGCCTGTGTGGGTTGCTCTCTTGAGGGGTCTGCTGTTATTTCTGGGTGTCACTCCACACTCTATTTTGTCCTTTCCCTAGTATGACTGTTACTATGGAGACTGGGCATGGGGCTCAGTTGATAGAGTGCTTGCCTGGCGTGCACAAGGCTCCAGGTTCAGTCTTTAGCCCTGGAAAAACTGGGTGTGGTAGCACACACCTGTGAGCCCCGCACTCAGGAGGTGAAGGCAGGAGGCTCAGAAGTGTGTAGTCCTCCTTGGCCACACATCGGGCTATTTGTGTGTATGTGCAGACGACAGGATGTACGCGCAGCACAGCACACGTGTGGAGGTCAGAGGGCAACCTGTGTGCACCGGCTCTCTCCTTCCACCAGGGTTAAGCTCAGATTGTCAGGCTTAGAGGCAAGCGCCTTTACCTGGGGAGCTGTCTCACCAGCCAAAGAAGATGTTATCTCATTTATTATTAATTAACTAGGGATTACAGTAAAATGTCATGACTAGTGCCCAGAGCCTTGAGCTCGGATCCTCATAGGCAGCTTGACAGGAAGGTGTTAGGGGGAGATTGCTGAGTTCAATTAGAAAAAATGGCCCATGTCCAACAGCTCGTAAATCCTTGCCAGAAACTGACTTCATAGTTCCTAGACAAAACTCTTAAGTTACTGAGTGAGTTCAGTAAGTCTGGGACTTAAAAAAATAAGATTGTGTGTGTTCATGCATGAGTGTGTTTGTGTGTGTGTGTAATTGTGAATGGGAGTGTTTGTGTGTGTGTGTGTGTTCATGCATGTGTGTTTGTGTGTGTGGGGACAGGGTCTCTCTTGGTTTTCCCACTGTATGAGTTTCTGGCCAATTCTGTCTCAGTCTCGATCTAGGGGTAGAAGAGTTAGGATTATAGACAAGTCACTCAAATCTAGCTCGTTTTTACAAGAATTTCTGAGATCAAACTCAGGTCATCAAGTTGGCTTGGTAGTATGTGACAGACTTTCTGGGGAGGTGCAACACACACACACACACAGCGCTACAAGCAGGGACTCTACTGCAGACCAAGGTTCAACTTGGTTGAACCGATGAGTTTTTGTTGGGGTTCCTAACAGGAGCAGGGGTGACCAGGAAGCAGCTGCATCATCAAAGAGCCCACCACTGGCGACTCACAAAAGCTGTGAGCTCTGCCCAGTTTACAGCCGGCAGGATAGCCCAGGGATCTCGGTCGGCTCTGCAGCTGGCTGGAGTCCGACTGTTCCCGTCAGGCCCCCCCCCCCCCGTCCCTCCCCCTCCCGTACCCCCCCCCCCAGCAGGGAGTTGTTTACCTCTTCAATAAAGCTGGGAGGGACCCTCCCGAGTCACGCTTTCCAGGAGGTCTCATGACTTCCTCTGGGAAGAATGTTCAGATCGAGAAGACGCCACCTCACAGCATGCAGAGCCACTGCCTGGCCTGAGTCTAGGCTTTTCATCAAGAAGCCCATCTACGTATTGAGTTCCAGGCTAGCTAGGAATTGTCTTCATTACGAGCCCCTTTCTCAAAATAAACAAACAACAAACAAAAAGTGAGATGCCCAGTCCCCTCCGCTGTCCTGGACAGTGTATGGCCAGCCTCCACCTCTGGATAGTTACAGACAGATCTTACTCTGGATAATTACAGACTGATCTTACCTCTGGATAGTTACAGGCTGATCTTACCTCTGGATAGTTACAGGCTGATGTTACCTCTGGATAGTTACAGGCTGATGTTACCTCTGGATAGTTACAGGCTGATCTTACTCTGGATAGTTACAGGCTGATCTTACTCTGGATAGTTACAGGCTGATCTTACTCTGGATAGTTACAGGCTGATCTTACCTCTGGATAGTTACAGGCTGATCTTACCTTTTTGTCTTACTCTCAAGTTTCAGATCATTTTTCTTGTGGCTACAAATAACTTCCGTGTTTCTCGATGTGTGAAGAATTGGTTGGGTTGACCCTAGTTATTACTGTAGGCAAAGCCAGGGTGCAAACACATGAGCCTCCTTAGATTTAAGCTGCAAAATCAACACTTAGACCAAAATTAGTTTCTGCCTAGAATTTCCACATGGAATCATAGGTTCTTAACACCTCCGTTGCTGGTGTGGCTGGTGGATGAGCGACTGTTTAAATTCCTTTTCTCGTTGCCACAGCAGTGAGAGCCTGAAATGAAACCTGACAGAAGCAACTTTAGGGGAAAAGGGTTTATTGGGGCTCACGGGACAGGTCCATCACGATGGGGAAGCCATGGTGGCAGGAGCGGGAGCAGCTGGTTACTTTGTGTCCAGAGTCAGGAGGCAACACTAGTGCTCAGCGCTCTCTCTCTCTCTCTCTCTCTCTCTCTCTCTCTCTCTCTCTCTCTCTCTCTCCTTCTTCCTCTTTCTTCCCCTTCCTTTTTTTCCCTCTAAGCAGGGTTCTCTGTGGAACTCACTCTGTAGCCAGGCTGGCCTCAAACTCACAGAGATCCGTCTGCCTCTCCCTCCCGAGTGCTGGGATTAACGGTGTGCGCCCCCACCATCCACCCGGAGGCTTTCTTCTTTTTATTCAGTCCAGGACTCCAGCCCATGGGACAGTAACACCCACACTTCAGGTGGGTCTCTCTCCTGGCTAACCTTCTCTGGAAAGTCCCTCATAGAAATGCCCAGAGGTGTCTCCCAGGCGACCCTGAATCCAGTCACGTTGATAACAATTAGTCATCCACTTTTCCAAGGACTGAAGGGACCCTGAAATGTGGGCCCTTGAGTGCCAGTGCTGGGCCAGCCTTCCTCCAATGTCAGGCTACAAACCCAGCTGCATTCTCCAGCTGGTGACCCCTGTCTGGAAATGCCCTTCCTCATTCCCCTGGCCCCAGGCCTCCTGAGAGGGTTTCCACAGCACAGACTCCAGGCTATCCCCAAGAGCCAGCTTGTCACAGCTGATTGCGTGAGGAACAGAGAGAAAATGACACTCCAAGGAGGCACTGGGTTCCATGATTGACTTATCCAGTTCTCTCCTGGATAAATAGGAAGGCAGACTCCTTTGAACCTTTGCAAATGACCTAGAATGTCTTGGAATGAAAGGAGAGTCAGTGAAAGTGCTCGTTGGTTTCTGAATCTCTTATGAAAGGCAGAGAGAGTCAAGTGCCGTTCCCCGTGCTCTGCTTCTGTTTCCCAAAGACTGAAGGGCCCTGGAATGTGGAGTCTGAGCCATAAACGGGGAAGTCCAGGGCGCTTAGATCAAGGTCCTAGCGGAGAAACCAAGCCAAGGATTGGAAAGAACTTGAAATGTTTGAGCCCAGTCTGGTCTATAGAGCAAGTTCCAGGCCAGCCTGGTCTACAGAGCAAGTTCCAGGACAGCCAGAGCTACACAAAGAAACTCTGTCTGGAAAAAAAAAAACCCACTAAACAAACAAACAAAAAACCTCAAACAAAAATGAAAAAAGAAAGAAAGAATGAATGTAAAAAGTCAGAGGTAGAAACATCTCTCAGATCTATTGACAGAGTGCCTGGTGGCACACTCCAATAACCTAGGCAGCTGGGTGGTAGAGGCAGAGGGACCTCATGTTCAAAACCAGCATGATCTACATAACCAGCCTGGGTAATAGTAAAATCCTGTCTCCAAAAATCAGGGAGGGTCTGGGGACCTCAGTTGGAAGAGTGCTTGTCACACAGAGAGTTTGAGGCCAGCTTAGGCTAAACGAGACCTTGTTTAGTCTCAAAACAACAACGACAAAAACAAACACCCCAAAACCCATATAGGTCAGCAAGACCCCAGTACAGACAGCTCCACACCCCGCAGTCTCCCCATCCGCACCACACTGCTCGCTCTACCCTTTGTCAGGAAAGCCATGAGAGGCGAAGGTCACCCAAGGCCAGCTTGGAAGCTGGTGCCCAAGTGAAGCAGAGCCTGGGACAGGCTTCTTCCCTAAGCCTGGACTTGTCTTTCATGGCTGAAGACACAAGCTGGGACCCGTAGCTCACGGTGGGGCTTCCAGGCCCCCGAGGGAAGCAGTCCGGTGGGCAGCAGAAGGCTGTGCGTGTTTCTTACCTTAGTGGCTCCTCCTACAGGGCATGTTTGTAGCTGGAGGCTTACAAGCTAGTTCCCCTGGAGACAAGAAGAGACTGTGTGGATGGCTTAAGCTTCCAGAGCTTTCTAGAACCTTCCCACAGAGCAGGAGAGATACCCTGAGACAGCCTGGTTCCTGTGACCTCATAGCCTGAGGAAGATAGACTCTCCCTCCTGATTTGATGGCTGTTCCCACGGCTCTTTCTTTTGTTTTTAGATGCAGTCTCATGTAGTCCAAGCTAGCCTCTAACTGACTATGTATCTGAGGCTGGACTGGAGTTCTGATCCTCCTGCCGCTGCCTCTGGGGTACTGGAATTACAGGCATCAGCACACAGGTTTATGGGGGGCTGGAGGTTGAACCCAGCACTTTGTGCAAGTGCTTTACCCCCCCCCCGCCACTGCACACAGCACCCCCAGCCTAGCCTCTTAATGATTATTAATATCATTGTAATTGTGCATATAGGATGTATATGTGTGAGTGAGGGCACACTTGTGTCAAGGTGTGTGGGTGGAGGTCAGAGGTGAGCTTTCAGGACTTGGTCCTCTCTACTATTGGCTCAAGTTGGTCCTCTCTTTCCACTGTTGGCTCTAGGTATGGAAGTCAGGGCACGGGGCTCGCAGGGCAAGCACTGTAACCAGCTGAGCAATCTCACTGGCCCTTCTTTTGATTTTTTTTTTGAGGTAGTGTCTTGCTGTGTAGCTGAGAGTGGACTTAAATTCATAGCAATCCTCCTGCCTCAGACTCCCAAATGCTGGGATTACAGGCATGGACCAGTACGCTCAGCTAAAAGTAAAAACAAGGGGGAGAGGGAAGGAAGAGCCCAGGAAAACAATGTTTTGAAATAATTACAAAAGATTGTGAGAGAATTCAATCCTTCCTAAGGGAGGCGCCCTGCTTTTTGTGTTTTTAAAGATCAGAGCGATTGCTCAGCAGTTAGGAGCCTACAGAGCTCATGAGAGCACCCAGGCCTGAGTCACAGTGCCCACAGAGTGTCTCACAACCTCCTGCTGCCCCTGGCCTCTGAGGCCGCTTGCACCAGTGAGAAAGCTTGCCGCGCACCGCGCCCCTGTGTCTGCACTCTGTGCGTTGGCACCAAGTTCGCGAGCTTTGGGCAAGAGGGCTGGAGGTTAAAATACACAAACACACACACACAGAGGCAGCGACACGGGTCATCCTTCAATTCCCCAAGAATGCCCCCTTTATTGTTTTCAGGGGCAGATTATATAGAGATAGCCACGCCCCAGTCAAACCCACCAGAAACCACTCTCCTGCCATCAGGAACTCCTGAAGGTCTCGTGCTCAGAGCAGCTGTAGGCACTCAGATCAGGGGATTACAAGAAATTCAGGATCTGGGGTCTCACTGCTCCCAACAAAAGCTCAGCATCTAAAGAAAGGGAGCTTGCTCTACAAACCTGGTGACCTGAGTTTGAACCCAGAACACACACACAAGTGGAAGAAGAGGTGGGGTGGTGGCACATGCCTGGTGTTGTCTGAGTTAGGGTTCCTATCACTGTGATGAAACAGTGTGACCAAATGCAACCTGGGAAACCGGTTCACTGAAGTCAGGACAGGAACTCAAACAGGGCAGGAGCCTGGAGGCAGGAGCGGATGCAGAGGCCATGGAGGGAAGCTGCTCACTGGTTTGCTCCGTGCGGCTTGCTCAGCCTGCTTTCTTTTTCCTTCTTCCTTTTTTAAATTTAAGATTAATTAATTATGTGCAGTGTTCTGCCTGCACCCACCCCTGCAGGTCAGAAGAGGGCACCAGATCTTATTGTAGATGGTTTTGAGCCACCATGTGGTTGCTGGGAATTGAACTCAGGACCTCTAGTAAGACCAGTTAGGGCTCTTAACCTCTGAGTATCTCTCTAGCCCCATCAGTCTGCTTTCTTATAGAACCCAGGACCACCGGCCCAGGACGACACCACCCACAACAGGCTGGGTCCTTCCCCATAAATCACTAATTAAGAAAATGCCTACAGGCTTGACTACAGCCTGATCTGAAGAAGGCATTTTCTCAACTGAGGCTCCCTCCTCTCTGATGACTCTAGTCTTGTGTTAAGTTGACAAAAACTAGCCAGCACACCTGGAATTCCAGCACTCAGGAGATGTAGGCGGGAGGCTCAGAAGTTCAGGGTCATCCTTGGCTGCTTAGTGAGTTTGGAGCCAGCCTTGGCTACAAGGCATAGCATCTGGGGAGGAGGGGCCGTGGGGGCAGGTGCAACAGCAACAAAGTTTCTAAAACTCTGTTACATTTAGCCCCTCCTCCAACAGTTAAGAAACCCTGGGGCTCAGAGTACCCTGAGGTAAGCCTGCACCTGCGCATAGTAGTGGTGCGCATGCCTGTGTAGTAGTGTTTCCTACTCGACTGTAACTGAATTCACAGGACCCTGCCCTAAGTACAGTAAGAGGGTAAGTGTTCAGAAAGTAAAATCATGACCTATAGGCAAATACAAAACCGACTCGCGTCAAAGTGGGATTTTTTCCCCCTTGTTTGAGCACTCTATCACCAAGCCACAGCCCAAGCCCTCAGAGATTTTATTTAAGGCGTTAATTAGCGTTATACATGGTTCAAAGAGCACTTTAAAAAGTTGGGCAATTTAACAAAGACAGATTGGAGCCAGATTTTTTTTTAACAACTAGTGAAAGTCCAACAGGCCATAAATCTTGGTGTTATCTGTCTCATCTGACAGAAATTTATCTATGATGTTCCTGGACGGAATCTGCACATTCACACGTGACCGGACCTTAATCAGTTCTGTGAGATGAATTACCTACACTCTGTGGTCTAGCGCACGGCTTCTTAAACTTTTCCCTTGGCTCCTTTCACAGGAGAAATACTTTACACTATCTGGGAATATAGGCCTATAAAATAGATATATGCATCAAACATTTATAGAGACATACTAGTAGTCCCAGTCCCGGGGAGGCAGAGAGACGCAGGTCCGCAGGGCTTGCCAGTCAGCCTAGTCACTTGGAGAGCCCCAGAACAGTCTGGGATTCTCAAAAAAGGATGGATAGTTTTTCGGGACCAGTGGCTAAGATCGTCTGTCCTCCATAAAGATGTGACACATGTGTCTGAGTGCTGGTACCTGTAGAGATCTGAAGAGAGAGCTGGATCCGGGAGTTAGGGTTACAGCTATTGCGAGCCGCGGGAGAGCAATTCAGGCTCTCCGCTACAGCAGCCTCTCCTGCCCGTAACAGAAAGTTTTAAAACTTTTTTTTTTTGAGATAGGGTTTTTCTGTGTAGCCTTGGCTGTCCAGGAACTCACTCTATAGACCAGGTCAGCCTGGAACTCAGAGATCCTCCTGCCTCTGCCTCCACCTCCCGAGTGCTAGAATTAAAGGCATGGACCACCACAGCCTGACACAGGACAGCAATTTTTAAAATGAAACATTCTAACAGAATACAGACATACTGATTGATACTTCCAGGATGAAGAAAGCTGCTAAGAAAATACTAAATGTCTTTGTCTTCCATAGTTGTAACTTCATTACAACTTTTTTCTTTCGTCTTTCCCTCCCTCCCTCCCTCCCTCCCTCCCTCCCTCCCTCCCTCCCTCCCTCCCTCCCTCCCTCCCTCCCTCCCCTTCTCTTCTCTTCTCTTCTCTTCTCTTCTCTTCTCTTCTCTCTCTCTCTCTCTCTCTCTCTCTCTCTCTCTCTCTCTCTCTCTTTCTTCCTTTCTTTTGTGGTTGTGGTGGTGTTCAGACAGTGTCTCTCCATGTAGCATAAGCTGTCCTAGAACTCATTATATAGATCCAGCTGGACTCAAACACACAGAGATCACAGCCTCCGCCTCCAGAGTGTGCGCCACTACACCCTACTCATCATGGTTTTTCTAATGGCAGAAAACCTTGTGTAGGAGGCCAATCACTGCAGTTCAAGATGTACTGTGGCCTCAGCTCTGAGCCACGGTGTTTTGTTCAGCACACACAATATGCAGATACTGTGTTTAGAGCTGTGGCTACAGTGACGTCACATCATGGAGCGGGGCAAGCTCTGCCGGAAGCATCTCAGATTCTGAATCTGTGATCTCAGTGAAGACAGTGCTTATGACCCCCCTCCTTCAGCCATGCACCGTGAGAGCCACAGCTGCAAAAGCTTGCATGGCCCTTGTCCCTGGGTCATGCTGGAAGAGCATGCTGTGGTGGTTTATCACAAGTGTCAGATGGCTAGGTGGCATGATGCCGTACATCTGGGATCCCAATGCTCTGGAAGCAAAAGCAGGTGGATCTCTGTGGGTTCGAGGCCAGCCTGGTCTATATAGCAAGTTCCAGGACAGCTATGGTTACATAATAGAGAGACACCATTTCCACTCCCCAAACAAACAAGGTGCCAGATGGCATTCAAAGCCATCCTACCATGGGCTGGGCGAACACTTACATGGAGATTTTGGGTGCCGATAGGGAGGTGACTTGGAGCCGCTCAGGGCCTTACTGAAGGATGCCTAGTATGGTGTGGGAAACCGCCGGGCAGGCCCTGAATGACCCTCCCCCTGGGAAGAAGGAAAGCAGGGTGGTTGGAGACAGACACCTCCCGTCCTATGCACAGGCTCTCCTGTCGGAACAGTAGCCAACTGACTCATTCCTTCCTTTCAGGAGGCCAAGTTCAGCTTCCTGGGTAACGAGGAGCCACAGATGATCTTTGACTGGGTAGACACGGAGCACAAGGGCCGTCTGTCGCTGGAAGAATTCAGTTCTGGACTCAGTATGTGTCTGTCCTGGGAAGACCCTGGCAGCTTCTAGCACATCTGAGAGCTATAGGCTGCTCCCCTAGGACCCTCCCTGGTATTCTCGTGTAGAGGATAAAAACTTCCTGGCTTTGATGTGAGACTGTGGGCTTCAACCGCCCTACCCCCACCCCAGGAGGTCACTTTCCAAGCTCAGTCAAGGCAACTCCAGGCTCTAGGTCCCAGGGGGTGGTATCTGGGGTTCAGAGAGGAGGTGGAGGCACCAGCGTTGAGGTAGAGGTGGTATCTAGGAGACAGACCTCCCATCACTTGCCCTTCAGAAGGGACCCAACTCCCCTAATGAGCCTTTCAATGGGGCAGGCATTTCTGGCCTAGAGCAAGAGAGATGGCTTCCTCTCAGAGCCTCAAAAAGACTTCTCAGCCTTGAATAGTCACGTGGCCACTTTGTGTTTCTCTAGGCCTCAGGGCTTGAAAGTTTAGGGTGTAGGAGACAGCAGAGAGGTCAGGTATCAATTTTCACAGTGTGAGATCACCCATGATTTGGTGATTGAGAAGCCAAGGGGGGGGTGAAATGGAGGGACCAGCCTGGAGCTGGGGGTGAAGTGGAGGGACCAGCGTGGAGCTGGGGTAGATGGTGCTGTTCATAGAGTCCCCAAGTGCCATCTCAAAGAAGCCAGTCTGTGGATTTCCCCCGCCTCTTCCTGGGACCACAGAGCAAGCACACCATGCAGAACCTGCCAGCCTCTGGAGCTCACCCACGACCATCTGCCTCTCTGCCATACCAGCCTTGTTTCTCACTCGGACCTGTATGTGGGGTTCTCTCTGCCCAATGGGTCCTCCTCTGGAAACCCACTCTGGGTCCTGCTTACAGGTCACATCTCAATGTTCCTGCCATCACCTCAGGACACTCCTAGGCTCTCCTTCTCACAAAGCCCCACCCCATCTCTGTGGAAATGATTGGTTTGTTTATTTTATCATTGTTATTGATTTCATTTTGTTTTTTTGAAATGAGGCGTAATTGTATAGCCTTGGCTGGTCTAGAACTTCCTATGTAGACAAGGTTAGCCTTGAACTCACAGAAATCCTCCTGCCTCTGCCTCCTGGGTTCTAGTTTATTTCTTGAAGTTACTTAAATTTGTTTTATGAAAAAGAAGAAGAGAAAGGGCCTATAAGATGGCTTAGTGGGTAGGAGCGATTGCTGCCAAGTCTGATGATTTGAGTTCAATCTCAGAACCCACTCGGTAGGAGAGAACCAACTCCTGAAAGTTGTTCTCTGACCTCCACATGCATGCTGTGATACATGTGTGTGCTTGCGTGTGCACACACACATGTACACACACACGTGGGAGGAGACGTATCCTCTTCAACTGTTGAGCTACAATGTCAGCTCCCCAAGGCCTGGGATTTGGGTGTGAATGCTGTCACCAGCTTGCAGCAAAAGCTCAATGAATCCTTCCTGAGTGGGTGAACACCCTGCTAGCTACCCTGGAGCTGCTGTGTGACTCCCAGAGAGTGTCTAGGCATCTCTGGACCTCAGGTGACATGTGAAGAGGGCACTCCCACTTCATGAGACTCCCAAAGCTGACCTGAGGTGTGCGTGAATGTGACCCAGTGTAGATGTGGGGGTGGCGTTCAAGGGAAGTCAGAGCCTCATCGCCCCTTTGTTCCCCTCTGCCCCCCTAGAAAATGTCTTTGGCTCCAGCCCCAGGACCCACAGGCTTCGCAGAAAGCGACCGGTGCCCTCTCAACGAGCATCTGGGGCCTTCAGCTTGCCTGCCCTTGAGGAGGCCGATGCCAAGGAGAAGGAGGCCTTCCTGGCCCTTGTAGGGCAAATGGGGACCAGCCACTCCCTTTCTGAGTAAGGCCCTGACAGTTAGGGGTGAGGGCTCAGGGTAGGATTGGGTGCAGACCCCAGCTTGGCCACTTGATAGTGTGTGACCTCTGACCTCTGTTCCTTGCTGCAGTGTGCCCAGAGGGTTCCCTCTCTCCACACTTCCTAGAAAGATCAGCCAGCTGAATCGTCACCTCTGAGAGGGACCTGGAGACTCCCAAAGGGTCCCTCAGTGGGGTGACTTCAGACATGGTGGTGGACTGGGCTGGGTGGGTTTGGAGACAGGAGGTCAATTCCTGCCGGGCGGGCGTCTTGGACTCAGGCTCTGAGTGTGTGTGGGTTGCCTTATGTGCTGAGAAAAGGTGGCCCTTCCAGAGTTGCCATAGCCTCGAGGCCTGCTGGAGCCAGCCAGGGACTCCCCCTTAGTGGCTCTCCCCACTTGCTCCTCCACCCACAGGCTTCTGAAGGATAAGATTGCTCCCATCTGGTTCAGAGGGTGGGGTTGCTGCAGTGGGGACAGGCTGGGAGGGACCTGGGTGTAGGCTGGCGGAGCAGGTGAGGCAGGGAGCCATTTACCCACTTGGCAGCTTGGCCCTGCTCCCTCACCCTCTGGGCCTCTGTCTTCATGACTTAATTAAGTCCATGCGAAAGTAGTATTACTGAGTGCCAACCGTGGGCAGGGCCCCAGGCTGGCACTCACACTTGGCATGTCTCTCATTCCCCAAACAATCCTGCTTGGCAAGTATTGGCCTTTGTATTTCCCCAGTGAGCACAGGGAGGATAAAGGCAGAAACCACACAGCTCCAGAGTGGGAGAAGAGAGGGGATGGAAGCCTTGAGCTGTCCTGAGTCTACCCCGCCCTACCCCCACTAACCACTGACTCACAGGGAAACAAGTGGTACGGAGGTTCAGGAAGGGCCAGCTCACATACAGAAATGTCCCAGGAGGAGATGGCACTTACTTGAGTTAAGCTTTGTAGTATTTTGTTCCAGGCCCTCAAGTCCCTGGGATGACCAGGGGCGAGGATACAGTAGAATATGCTTGCCTAACATATGTGAACCCATACATGGGTTCCCGCCCCAGCACCACACAAAACAGGACACAGTAATCTCAGCCTTTGGGAGGTGGCGGCAGGAGAAGCAGGAGTTCACGGTCATCCTTTGCTGTATAGCAAGTTGGAAGTTAACCTGGGCTAGAGAAGCCCCCTACTTCCTGGCCCTCTTGGATCTAATCTCTGGAGGTTCCTGTACTCCAGGCAGGCTGAGATCTGGAGGCTCTGGGGGGAGCTGCAGCAGGAGGAGCCCCAACTGGCAGGCAATTTGGAGGGCTTCCTGGCCAAGATGAGCAGCCGTCTGCAGGAGGCTCGGGCTGACCGGGAGGCCCTGGAGTGGACACTGAGGAAGTGAGTGAGGACGGAGCAGGTGTTCCTGGCACACTGTGGAATCCTAGATGAGTTTCTGCTCCTTTCTGGAGTGTCTGGGTAGGCAGAGGCAGGTTTGAAGAGGAAGAAACTTCAGGGGCCTGTTTCGTGACCCTGGGTCACAGACCTGGCCTGAGTCACGGGGCCGGGATGGTGACTGACGGTGGTGCGGGTAGAGAGTTGGGACAATGAGGACCATAGATAGGGTGGGGGGTGGGGATATCCATAGAGGTACAACCAGTGTCATATCAGGGTGACCTGATAGGGGCCGAGACCACTGAGGGCAAGCGAGGAAGAAGGGCCCCAGGCAGAGAGTTCCAGAGGTCCTGAGGGGCTGTCTGGTGCCACCTCTTGTCACTGCAGGCAAGACTCTGACCATCTCCACAAGGTGAGACAGCTCTATGAGGAGACGGAGGAGCAGATCCGCAGGGAGAAGCAGCAGCTGCAGGCCCAGGTGAGTGCTTTGGCCTTGCATCTCCAGGCTAAGTAGTGGCTGAGAATTAACAGGTCAGCAGAGGCCACTGGGAGCCCACCCCCCACCCCTGCCCTGCAGATCTGCTCCCCAGAGAGATGGGGTGGGCCTGCTGGGCATGTGTTCTGTCTCTGCGAGATATCAACGTTCCCAGGACTGATTTCCACTCTCTGGACTTCAGTGTCCTAGTGAGAGTTTAGACCCAAGTGAGGAATCCCAAAATCCTCTTTGTGGACACCTTTTGGCCCTTGAGCCCCAGGCCATGGTTGAGGTGAGGTGGGGCAGTCCAGCCCAGCCTAGCTGGCTCTGGAGTCTGCAGAGCAGGGCTGACCCACTTTCTCTGCAGAGTGACTCCCGGGGCATGGCCCTCAGCACCCACATGCAAGAAGTTCTGGAGGCCAAGGAACAAGAGGTTCAACGGCTGGCAGAGGGCCAGAGAGAGGTGGGTACGGGCCTTCTGGGGAGCCCAGACCCCAGACAACCTTCTCACTGTTCCCAGCTGAACAGGTCCCCTGAAGCCACAGGCAGCCAAGAACTGCTGGCTTCTCCCTGCCAGAGCAAGACTCCCTGCCCAGGGCTCTGGGGACACTGCCATGGTTCAGATCAGGTCCCATAAAGAGCCAGGCAGGCCCAGGGAAATGAGCCTGGAGCTTACCCTAGCCTCAGGTTTTCAGCATCCTTGAGAAGGAGATGCCTGTCTCTGTGGCATTTCCCAGGCCTCACGTGTCAAATGAGATTGTGTTTGGAGACACCTGGAAAAGGAGACGCTTTGGAATGCTGGGTATGGTGGCGCTCGCCAGTAACCCCAGCTCTTGGAGATGGAAGTAAGAGAATCAGGAGTTCAAGATTAGCCTGGGCCATGTGAGACCCAGAAGGGGGCGAGTGGGAGAAAGAAAGGAAAGTTCTGGACTCCAAGAGCTCACAGGGCTCCACTGTCATCTGAGCAACCTTGGTTCTTAATGTCAGCACCTGCTGGGGGTGGGGATGCCGAGGACTCTACAGCCGCTATGGAGGCTGTGCTCTTGTTCCATGGGACCTTGTTTGTTGTCGGAATCTTGTGTGTCAGTGTTGGGTCAGAAGCCCCTGAAGTCCAGATGGAGTCAGGAACAGCGGCAGCTGCAGGGCTTGTGTGGGGGGGGTGACGAGAATCTCCCGTCCTCTGACCATGGCTTCCTCCCCACTGTCCTCACTGTGTGGGGGTATAAGCAGCTAATTAGATGCTGAAAAGTGACCTCCCCTCCGATCATCGATCATCATGGGTCTTCAGGAGTTGAGCAGTGGGGGCACGGACAGGGGGCAGGGTGTCCTTGCCACCCCAGAGGACAGTTGCAACCCTCTCCTCTCCCCGCCCCTCACAGCTGGAGGCTCAGCTCCTCCACCTCAGCAGCTCCCAGCAGGAGGCCAGCTGGGAGAACCTGCAGCTGAGGGAGGCTGAGCGAGACCTGGCTGGGCAGCTCGAAGAGGTGCGGGGACAGCTGCAGGTGACAAGGGGCCGTCTGAACACTGCCAGGGGCCGAGTATCCTGGCAGACAGAGGAAGAGCCAAGGCAAGTAGCAGCCCTCTCTGGACTCAGGTAGAGAGCAGTGGCTTCTGGAAGCCAGGAGAGGCTGTTCTTCATGGAGCTGGCTAGATCTCAGTACACACACACACACAATCAATCACACACATATACATACACAGTCACACACACAACCACATACAGTCACATACATGCATAGTCACACACACACACACACACATCACACACACATCACACACACACACACACACACACACCTCCCAGGCAGGTACTCACCCTGTTTGTAACAACTCAGAGGCAGAAGGCTTGCCTGGTTAGGGCAGACTTCCTGCAGGGGGTGAAGTTTCATGCAAATTTTGAGGTGCAGAATGGGATGGGGGAGACTTTCAGTCAGCCCTGGAAGAGAGCTAACCACAGGAAAAGTTATGCTATCAGGATTTGGGGGATACCACTAACTCCCACTTCCCTAGCCTTCACTTCCCCCGCTTCCTTTCCAGTGTCCCCAGAGAAAATGAGAAGGCTCCAGACCTCCAGGGTGTCCCCACTGAGGAGGCTCCACTGCCTGAGCTGTTTGGGGACAATGACGACTGGAACCAGCTCCTGAGCAGCTTTGGAGACCATTCCCACAGAGCTCTGCAGCTTTGCTGGAGCCCACCCCCAACCCCAAGTGGCACCTCAGGCCCCCAGACTCCCCGAATTGTTAGGCAGATCTCTATTTCCAAGATGCCAGCTTTACAGTTTACTCAGGAGTCAACCTCAGATCCAGACCCAAGTCCCAGAAGCCCTGCCGGGGTGCCTGCCGGTGCCAAAGACAGGCAAGGGGTGGCAGACCCCAAGGGACAGGATGGACAGGATGGCAGTTCTGAGCAGCCTGTGGACATCCCTGGCCTGGAAGCTGGATCCAACTCCCCCTTTCCCTGGAGCCTGCCAGCAGCCCAGGCTGGGGAGTCTGGGAGTGTGGGGGCAGAGGCTTTTAGAGTGCTGGCTCCTGAGGCTGAGCCCCCTCCTCAGTCTCCAGCTGGGTCCAGAAAACAGTCCCAGGCCCCAGATCTCAGTGACAAGAGCCTTTGGCCTGAAGCTGATTCAGCTAAGCTGCCCGTGGAAAAAGAGGTCTTGAGAGAGAACCTGAAGGACCTGGGCTTAGAGTCCCAGTGTGCCACAGCCCTCCCCGAGGGGGCTGCAGAGCCATCCCTCAGCCTGGAGCCTGTGAGCCAGGTACCCACAGAGACGCTAGTGCATGGTGAGGCACGCCTGGCCAGGCAGGAGGGTCATCCTAGGGATTTCCAAGAAGCCCCTGGCCAGGTCCTTAAGCTGGATAGCCTGTCCACTCACCTTCTCCAGAGTCCCCAAGTGCAGCCCAGGTCAAAAGAAGGAAACTCAGGAGAGGGAGGCCAGGAGGACCCGAGGCCAGAACAAGATCATGAGGCTCACGGCCTTGAAGCCAGGAACCCAGAATCTCCCGAACAAGATGATCCCCTGCCTGACACATCACAGGTTCCTGCTGAGACAGAAGTCCCTGCTTCTGGCAAAATATCTCCTCTAAGAGGCTCTCCCCTCATGGGGTTTGGGGCTGGGCTTGCAGTGGGAGCCCCAGAGACCACACAAGCCCTCCTAACCTTGGCTGAACCAGAAGCCCAGCCCAGGTTCATATCCATACCTATTCAGGTGGAGAGCAATCCGGACACCTCACAGCCCACGGAACCAGGGCTACTGAGCAGGCCGGAGGACCCAGGAACAGACTCAGGGGAGGCCAAACTGACTTTCCCCGGGGACCTCACTGCTGGCAAGCCTCAGGCTGACCCTGACTACCTCTACCATGTCATCTTCTTGGGGGACTCCAATGTGGGCAAGACCTCATTTCTACACCTGTCACACCACAATGCCTTTGCCACTGGGCTGACAGCCACCGTAGGTAAGGCCCCTTGGGGAACTAGCACTGGAGGGAAGGTCCTGGGCCAGGGCCAGCAAGCTAGAGCAGTCCCTAAGGAAGCCATCCCAGACATGGCAGGTTCTGCCTTGGCCACGGGCCTTCTTGAGGCATTATTTTATATGGGCATAATCTTAGCATTTCACTAATCATCTCTAATTACAGGTAATTTGCTTTCCCTACACTGATCTGGCTAGCTTGTAAGGTAACAAAGGAGCAAACTGTGCAATTTAGGTCCCTGTGTTAGTGGAGGGTGCAGACAGGCCAGTCTCCGCCCACGTGGTAGGCAGTTCCCTACAGAGCCCAGGCATGCTCACAACATGCCCCAGCTCTGCCTGCGTGCCCCGGCAGGAAGTCACAAGGTGGGTTTCTTACATAGAATATATTCTGAGTGTGGCAAGTTTGGACCCTCGGGTGCCTGGGTTCAAATTCTAGCTCTGCCACTCACTGGGGCTGTGAACTTGGACGCCTTGTTTGCCTCCTGTGTCAGCTTTGTATCACAACCCCCCTCCCCCAGCAGTCGACAGAGAGAGAGAGAGAGAGAGAGAGAGAGAGAGAGAGAGAGAGAGAAACAGGTGAAATGGGTTTGATCTCAGCATCACAGAAGCAGAGTGCTCAGGAGGTAGAGACGAGATGGGGGAGCAGAAGTTCAAGGCCATCTTTGGCTGCTTAGCAAACTTGAGGTCAGCCTGGGCTACATGAGACCCTATCGAGATGGGTGGGAGTGGGGGCAGAGAAGAGGAAGCCAGGGTCCTGCGATCCACTTCGGCGTGGAACTAATGACTAGATAGCCTAATGACAGAAGAGGTCAGTGCCAGCCGGGCCTCATCTTTGTTTTTTTTCCTTTTTCATTTTTTTGAGACAAGGATCTCTCCATGTAGCCCTGGCTGTTGTTCTAGAACTCACTAGACCAGCTTGGCCTTGAACTCTCACAGATCTGCCTGCCTCTGCCTCCCAAGTGCTCTCACCTCTTTTTTAAAACAATTTGTGTGTGTGTGTGTGTGCGCGCACGCGTGTGTGTGTGTGTGTGTGTGTGTGGTGGGTGTTCTGCCTGTACCACATGGAAGCCTGATGCCCTCAGAGGTCAGAAGAGGTAGGTGTCAGACCACCTTCAACTGGAGTGACAGACGTTGTGAGTTGGGAACTGAGCCCGTGTCCTCTGAGCAGCCACTGATCCTAACAGTGGGCGCCATCTCTCCAGCCCTCGGGCCTCTCTTAGTTCTTCTGCCTCCCAATGGCACCAGGCTGGGCACCAAGCCATAACTCCACGGACTTCCCAGGGAGACAGTCCAGGTCCAGTTCCCTTTAAGTCCCTCTGATAGTGGGGATGGGAACAGACCCCACTTCCAGCAGTGTTTGCAAGTTCCCACACGCCAGGAACAATCCCTGGCATGTGTTATACCCGTGGTTCCTGTATTATAAGTAAATATTTGAGCATGCTAATTCAGTGGCTCCTGTAAGAGGGACAAAGGTGGAGTGGTGTGTCTTTGTGTTAGTCCAGGGTACAGGCCAATTAAGAGTCAGTGCCAAGCAGATGTCTTAACACTACACTGTCATAAGAGAGGCCTACAGCAGGCTATAGGGTTTCTCTGCCCAAGAATTTTTATCAGGAGTCCTACCTTGACCTCAGAGGGAGGAAGGATTTAGCAGTCCCCCCCTAAGGGAAGACAGGGCAGGAATTCAAGGCGGGAACCTGGAGCAGAAACCATGGAGCCTTGCTACTCACTCACTGGCTTATGGCCAGTAACTTTCTTACAAAGCCAGGCCCACCTACCTGTGGGGGGCTGGGCCCTTCCACGTTGATTTTCTATTTGTTTATTCATTTTTGAGACAGAGTTTCTCTGTGTAACAGACCTGGCTGTCCTGGAACTTGCTTTGTAGACCAGGCTGGCCTCAAACTCAGAGATCCCCGCCTGCTTCTGCCTTCCGAGTGCTGGGATTAACGACATGCGCCATGACCGCCTGGCTCTCCCACACTGATTTTCTTTTCTTTTTTTTTTTTTTTGGTTTTTCGAGACAGGGTTTCTCTGTGGTTTTGGAGCCTGTCCTGGAACTAGCTCTTGTAGACCAGGCTGGTCTCGAACTCACAGAGATCCGCCTGCCTCTGCCTCCCGAGTGCTGGGATTAAAGGCGTGCGCCACCACCGCCCGGCATCCCACACTGATTTTCAAGACACTGTAAGACTTACAGACATGGCCTGTCTGATGGAGGCAGTTCTTCAGTTGGGGTTCGCTCTTCGCAGGTGACACCAGCTTGTTTTATCGTTGACAATAGAAACTACCTAGGACACCACGTTAAAGACTCAGTGTCCTTGAAAAGGAGGGGCCTACAGCAGACCTGAGCTACTGTGAGGTGAGCCACAGGGCCTACACGACCACCATCATTAAACCTAAGCTGCTGTGTGTTTGCTGAGCGCCCACATGTTCCTGGCATCTCTGCCCTCCTTGTCTTGGTTCCCATGGCTGTGATGACCACCGTGACCAAAGCAACTTAGGGCACAAAGGATTTGTTTAGTTTGCATTTCGACGTACGGTCCACGGTTGTAGGAGTGTCATCGGCAGGACTTGAAGCAGCTGGACATTTAGTCTAGACAACCATGAGTTAATACATTTTTGCTGGGGCTCAGCTCACCGTCTCTTTTTCACTGAGCCCAGGGCCCCAGTCTGTGAAAAGATGCTGCCCACATTCAGGGAGGGTCTTCTCATCTCAATTAACCCAAGTAAGAACATCCCTCATAGGCAAGCCTACAGGTCAGCCTATTCTAGACAGTTCTCCACAGAGACTGCACTGCCATGTGACTCTACATTGTGTCAAGTCGGTATTCGAAACCACCCACCCCACCCCCTTCTTACCACGTGGCAGAGATCTGCCTGCCTCTGGGAATGGGCTGGAGACAAGGGTTCCTTCTGCGAGGGTTCCTTCTGCGACCTCCCCTCGGGTGAGGCTGGGACTCTTGACTTTGCCACAGGGAGGAGGAGGAGGAGGAGGAGGAGGAGGAGGAGGAGGAGGCGGCAATGTGAATCCGAGTCTGAATTTATTGAGTTGGATAGAGTTAAACTTTGGTGTTAAAGAACAGTTGCTCACAGGGAAGGGTGTAAGACACACACAATGCGCTCCAGAGATCTGCCTGTCTTTGTCCCCACCACCACAGGCTGGGCTTATAGCATGTTTTTTGCATGTGTGTCTGTGTGTGTGCATGCATGCACATGGAGGCACAAGTCTGACTCTGGGAAACGTCTTCTGTTGCTCTTCTGCCTTATTCACTGAGGTGGTCTCTCTCAACTAAACCCCCTAACTCGCCAATATGGCTAGTCTCGACATGGTCTGGTCTCGGCCATGGTCTTGCTCCAGGATTCCGGTCTCTGCCTTCTGAGACAGCGTTGGCAGACAGGCTGCCACGCCTACCCAGCATGTATGTGGGTTTCTGGGTATCTGATCTCCAGTCTTCAGGCTTGCATGACAAATGCTGAAGCCCTGAGCCGTCTCCCCAGCTCCATGATGCCCTGCCTATGTCATTTCCACACAACTCGACGGCACTGATTCAGACAAGAGCGGGTTAGCACCTGTAACCAGCCAGGTGTCCACCCTCTATCCTAGGCCCTCTCCAAAAGCCAGAACTCCTGCCCAGTGTATTTAAGGGCAGTGAGTGGAGACAGCGATCTCCTGTGTGATTCTCAATAGGGTCCCTACCGGTGGCTGAGAACTGAGTCCTAGTTAGGTGTCTTACCCTCACTTGGCTCTAAGGTTTAAGCTCAGGGGCCCCACTTCCAAAGCTTAGGCCCACCTGGGAAGGCTTGACCCCTGTGTGTCCAGCTCTGCCCTTGATTGTTGTGAATATGTGGACTGCCCCCTTGAACCAGTAGTGCCCGACAAAGACCAAACTTCGCCTATCTGGTGGTTTATGTGGCTTAGCTGAATGGAGTTTTGGGGCACACAGAATGGGTTAACGAGGGGACAGGAGGTGCGGGAATGGCTGAGAACTGTGGCTGGGTGGCCTGGTGGGTGTGCCGCTGAATGTGACAGTCTCTGGATCCTGCAGCTCTGGGCTCCCAACAGCCTCAGGAAGGGGCTACTTGCTACTTGCTACTCAGGAGCTGCCTTGCTGGTGGGCAGGGTCAGTCTTTGGGGTCACCAGGGGGCTGTGTGAACCACCACCAGGGGGCAGCAGCATGTACTTACGGGGTCATCACAGAACCCTCTTGCCTAAACTGGGTGTCAGGAGCTGCTGCCAGGCTGCAGTGGGCTCCACAGAGGGTAGGTAGGGACAGGGTTAGAGCACTCCCTCCCATTTTTAAAAAAGATTTATTTAATCATTTTTTGAGTGTATGTGGATATATACATCTCCGTGCGGGTGCTTGTGGAGGCTGGAGAGGGTGTTCAGTACCCTAGAACTGGGGTTACAGCTGTTCGTGAGCTGCCTCATGTGGGTGTCGGGTCCTGAACTCAGGTTCTCTGCAACAGCAGTAAGGACTCTTAACTGCTGGGCTATCCAGAGGGCTTCTTTGGCAGGTGGGGGTTGGCTCGAAGGAGCATAAAATCTCATCATCAGCTCCACCCCTTGTCCCAGGGTCTAACTGGGTCTGTGGCTGGGACTACAGGGAAGGGTAGGGCTCTGGGACTCAGCCTGTGGAGGGACTCAGCCACCTTGGTTACCTGGCGAAACCCCACAGAGCCTTTAACCACAATAGAGGCTCAAAGACAGAAGTCGACTGAGCCAGAGTCCCAGAGCACACAGCGTGGTCCCATGGGTCCTTTACCCACCTTGGGAAGGTTGCTTGGAGAACAGAGAGGAGCCCAGCGTGTGGCCCCATCCTTCTAAGGCTGGGGTTGGGAGTGGACACACACCCGGGGCGTCTGGGGCGGACTGCGCTGGGCAGAGAGTAAAAGGCCTCTTCTCCTGTGTGTCCTAGGAGTGGATTTTCATGTCAAACGCCTGACGGTAGACAACAAGAGCTTCGCACTACAGCTGTGGGACACAGCTGGGCAAGAGAGGTATGGAGACTGCTCCAGGCAGTGGCCAGGGACCAGGGCTGTGCTCAGAGTGGGAGGAAAGGGGGGGCATACAACCGGGGTGACAGAACACAAGGTTTACCCACCAAAGCGATGAGACCCTGAGATACAAGACTCAGGGAATCAGGAAGGGGGGACTGGGAGCTCAGGTGCCCCCACTATGCACTGTCCTAGGCGGGGGTGGGGGGTGGGGCGGTGGTCAGTCTCCCCTGACCAACCTTCTAGACAGCAGTTCTTCCACCTAACACACGGACCACAGGAAGGGGAACTTTAAAGGCACGCAGGTTCAACACTGCAATCCAGTTCGGGCATCGTATTCTAGAAATAAACTCATCCACAGAGCAGAGACCTGACTGCTCAAGGCTTCATTACAGATCACAAAACACAGAAGGAGGCCCAAATGACCCCAAATGCATCAAATCCACCCCTAGGGTAGGGCAGTGGCGGGTGGGGGTGTCCCCAGACTCTGGTGGTCTCACGCAGACCCTTTGAGCAGGTACCACAGCCTCACACGACAGCTGCTTCACAAGGCGGACGGGGTGGTGCTCATGTATGACGTCACCTCCCGAGAGAGCTTCAGCCACGTGCGTTACTGGCTCGACTGTCTGCAGGTGAGTGTATTCTGGGCTGCAGTCTGGCCCCAGGTTTTGGAGTTAAGAGGAATCTTGGAATCCGCCCACACACCTTCCTCTTTCTCCCAGCCATTACGAGTGACACCATCTGCTGAGGGATGTGTGGGTGGATGAACTAGGAGGCCCCATAGCACAGAGAAAGCAAGACCACACAGTTCAGCCCCCAAAGCTCACACATCCTGCGAGCAGCTCTTTCTACAATAGCACTTCCGCCTGGGATGTCTCCTAGGCAGGAGTTCTGTAGTAGGTTGATGTTACGCTCTTTGGACTCTTTGGGGGGCCCACCACCCACCTCCCAAATGAATCACACCAAGTCTTGTTACTTATAAACGTCTGACCTTAACTTGACTTGTTTCTTACCCGTTTTTCTTAACTTATATTATCCTGTCTACCTTTTGGCCTCTGTGTTCTTCCCGTTCTCTTACTTAAATCTTATTCTGTGGCTTGCTGTGTAGCTGGCTGCCCTGATGTCCTCCTCCTCCTCGGGCTAGTACTCCTCCGAACCCCTTCTCCCAGTTTTCTCCTGTTCATCCTCTCTGCCTGCCAGCCCCGCCTATCCTTGCTCCTATCTCACATTGGCCATTCAGATCTTTATTAGACCATGAGGTGTTCAAGGTAGGCAAAGTATCACAGCTTCACAGAGTTAAACAAATGCAGCATAAACAAAAGAAACACAGCTTAAAACAATATTCCCCAGGTAGCATATGCTTTTGATCTCAGCACTCGGGAGGCAGAGGCAGGCAGATCTCTGAATTCGAGGCCAGCCTGATCTATAGAGCGAGTGCCAGGACAGGCTCCAAAGCTACACAGAGAAACCTTGCCTCCCCCCGCACCCCCCAAAAAAATCCCCAACAAATTCCCATTAACAATGTCTAGCTCTGTGTCCCATGTAACTAAACTTTATACTGGAATTCTGTAGGGCATGAGCCCAACATGAGGCTGAGTTAGGACCAAGTGAAGTATGTGGCCTCTCTAGAGTTTCTAGTCTAATGGATAGATGAGGGAGAAGTCCGGGTCTGACACGATGTGGGTCTGTCTGTCTGCTTCACCCCCACTCTGTGACTTCAGACACTTGGCTTAACCTCCCTGAACTTCTGTCTCTCTTGTGGGGGCCTGGGAAGATTTGCTCCCACAACCGCTTCTGGCCCCTGGAGGAGAGTAGTCAGCCGCCAGGAACTATAATGGTGACGGTGACCTGAAAAGCACTTGGGGGCTGGGGAGAGGGCTCGGTGGTGGAGTGCTCTTCCAGAGGACGGCAATCGGCTACCCACACTCAGGTTGGATTTCCCACAGCTGTCAGTAACGCCAGCAGCCAGGGATCCTCTGCTGGCCTCTGTGGCCACATATGTGTGTCCATATGTACACACAGTGCACATATGGACACACATACACGCAAGAAAAAAGAAAAATTAGAAGAAAGCCAATCAGAGACAAATGCTAAGGCAGCCTAGGCAATCCAAGGCACAGGTCATGAACAATCTGGAAAGACTCCAAGGGGGAGGTGCCCACAAGGTTAGCCATGTGTCTTGTAAGCAGAAAGGAGAAGAGAGGGTCCAGGTGAGAGGACACCTGATAGCTTCTAGAAACTTCTGGAAGCTTCAATCCTAGGCCTGGCGTCCATTGAGAGCAGCTGAGGGCATATGTCCTGTTTGCAGGATGCGTGTGCTGATGGGGTGGCCATGGTCCTGCTGGGAAACAAGATGGACTGTGAGGAGGAGAGACAGGTGCCCACTGAAGCCGGGCGAAGACTGGCCCAGGTGAGTACCGGGACCCCTTCCCCACAGAGGCTGACCACTCAGCCGCTGCGGATTGGCCCTGGGCTCAGACCCAGGCTGTGCCGCCGGCTCCACCTTGAACACTGCATAGAATTGGCAGATTCCCACATGCTCCCAACCCACGTGAAAAACATCTTCAGAGTGAAAACAGTTTTAAAAGCGTCACCGAAATCCCCAATCAAATCTTAATTTTATCTCTGGTCTCTAATTAACATACTCCCTTCTCATTTATTCTATTTTAAGACTCAAATGTTTTCCTTGGGAAGACGACATCAAAAGCTTTGCTGCCAGACGGGGGATACTATTATTTATAAATGAGATTTAACCACATTCTAGAAAAGTCATACATATATATGTGTATAATTTTTTTAAAAGTTTAAAACCTAGGGAGTCACTCGGTCCCACCCTACGCCATTGTGGCTCCCCTCCCTAGAGCGGTCGTCTGTCCCTTTAAGATTCCTTTTCTGAGAACTTCTGTTGCTAGGGGATTAAGAAGAAATACAGAGTTGACTCCTTCCTCGGCCCTCCACTCAAACGCTGGCAGGAGGCCACTCCTTATGGTATGGTTTCTGAAGGGCAGTTGGCAGAGCCTGGCAGCTATACATCAGAGGCTCCTGTGAGAAGCCAGTGTTTATCATGAAGGAGCCTGGGCTGGGGCACAGGTGGCTTGTGGGCTCAGAGAGAGAGTTCTGAATGTCTCCGTGAGGCTCCCGTCAAAGCAGATGGATGAGGGGTTTTCACTGCACTGCTCTCCCCACGGCGTCTCCGGTGGCCCCTCAACCTGCTCTCCAGCTTCAAGTCAGCAAAATCCCTTGACTATAGGAAGGGGAATGAGTGAGAAGCCCAAGGGCTCATGGCCCTTGGTCATAAAAGAAGAGGGGGAAGATGAAGGAGAGGGGGAGGAGGAGAGAAAGAAAAGCAAAAAAGAATCCTAGACTTTGGCCAACAAGATAGCTCAGGGGTAGAGGTGCTTGCAACCAAACCTGACGACCTGAGTTGGATTCCTGGAATGCACCTGTTAGACGGGGACTGACTCCCGAAAAGTAGCCCCCTGACTCCACGCGTTGCCTTGTCATGAAGCACCTTTTACCTGCTCAGCCATCCCCCTTGCCTTTTTGTTTGGCTGTTTGAGACAAGGCCTCATGTCGCACAAGCTGGCCTCAAGCTTGCTACTATAGCTGAGGCTGACCTTGAATTTCTGCCTTCACCTCCAGATGCTAGGTTACAGGCATCTGCCACCATGCTGGCCTCTTACTGTTTTGTTTTGTTTTTGTGTTGCTGACAATCGAACTCAGGGCCTTGTGAGGAGGTATAATCCCGGCCCAGTATTTTAGGAAAACATACAAACAAAATCCTGAGCATAAAAAAAAAAAATGTCCTGTGTGTTTCTCTGAGTCAAGCAGTCGGTTTGTCTTCTACCCCAGGTCTGGGGGAAGTCTCCAGGATGGCACCCTGCATCCTGTAGCCAGCTGAGGGGTGGGTGGTGGGCAGAGGTCCAGCTGGAGAACCAGGGTGGCTGGTGAGGGGCTGGCAGGGCTGGACCCAGCCTCAGCCACTCTGTGTGGCTGCAGGAGCTGGGGATCTCCTTTGGTGAGTGCAGTGCCATCCTGGGTCACAACATCCTGGAGCCCCTGATGAACCTGGCTCGGTGAGTGCTCCCCATACCCAGAGTGCTCCAGGGTAGCCCTGCCCTGTTCTGTCCTTCTCCAGCAAGTGGCCAAGACAGACCCTGGTTACAGACCCCACACTCTGTCCTCACAGCTGCTACACCCCCCCCCCACCTCCCTTCTCCTGTCTAGAAGGTTCCTGCCCTGGCCTTCTGGTAGCTTCATGACTTAGGGTGAATGCCAAATGCCCCCATGGCCTACGCTGTCCTTCTGCCTGTGGTACCCTTCTTTTACCTTCTCCCATTTCTCCATCTCTGTCTCTCATGATATTCTGCTCCTGTCTCGGGTCTGTCTCAGGTCTGTGCCCTTCTGGACTAACTGGTCTTGTATCTATTTTCTTCTCGCTGTCTGGGAGGTGTCCATCTGTCTGTTCAGCCCTTTTTATATGGGGCCTTGCACCCACCGTGTGCTCCAGGAGTGGTTGAGATGGGTGCTGGGAAGGGCATCGGAGCCCACCAGTGTCCCTGGCATGTGGTTAGATGTGTGTTGCCTACAGGAGATAATCTCTTGTATGTTCCCAACCCCAAGGGAACTTGGTTCTCTCCTGTGGCACAGGGTGTCCATCCATGACCAAGGTCTTAGTTCAGGCTGAAGCCTGGAATGTGACTTCTTTACCCTTGTTGGAGCTGTTCATTCGTGTGGTCTGTGTGTGCGTGCGTGCATGTGTGTGTGCACGTGCACGTGTGTGTGCATTGGCACCCAGTGGGCCAGAAAAGGAGACAGAAGGTGATAGTCCCCCAGCCCCATAGAGAGGACAAAGTGGTGGAGGCTCCAAGCCCCGAGTCCCAGCTACCCCACAGCCCTTCACGCTGTTCCTGGAGAGGGAGGAGTGACCGTGGACATTGCCATACAGGACACTTAAGATGCAGGAAGATCGCCTGAAGGCCTCGATGGTGGAAGTGACCCATCAGCAACCACCCAAGAGAGCTGGCTGCTGCCGCTGACCACCAGTCTGGTCCCGTCATGGACCGTCTCTTCTCATGGCTTCCATTCTGCTTCCTGGACACAGCCTTGCCAGAGAAGCCCTGCAGGAGACAATGTCACCTCTGCTTCACTGAGCAAACATGGCTGGGGTTGAGGATACTTTCCCTAGATGGGGTACCCTCAGATCTTTCATTTACCCAGGCGGCAAGATGTTGGGGTATTCTAGTTTAATTTCTGCTGTGATAAATACTGCCAAAAGCAGCCCAGGAGAGGAAAGGATCTCTTCGGCTAACACTTCCAGGTCACTATCCATCACTGAAGGGAGTCAGGGCAGGAACTGGAGTGGGAACCGTGGAGGGACACTGCTTGCTGGCTCACACGCTTAGCCTAATGCTCAGCCAGCTTTTTTATAGATAGCCCAGGCCCTCCTGCCTAGGAATGGCGCCGCCCACAGTGGACCGAGCCTTCTAAATCAATCATCAAGCAAGACAATGTCCCACAGACTTGCCCACGACGGGCCAATCTGGAAAAGGCCATTCTTCATTTAAGTTTTCCTCTTTCTTGGTGACTCTAAATTGTGTTAAGTCGATAATGAGACTAACCAGGACACAGGGCACATGTGGGGTGCTATTTTCCTTTTGAGTAGTTTTGGATTTTCTCCAGTGCCTAGGGATGCCTTGTACAACCAGGGGATCAGCTGTGGAGGAGGAAATAAAGCTTGCAGAGAATCTGGTGCCAACTCTGAATTCACACATCTGGCCAATTCCCACTCCTCTTGTGTCTGCCTCACTTTCCCTGCTCAGATGTGGCTTTCTTCCTTGCAGAATCCAATCCTGAGAGCAGTGTCGTTCTGACGGCCTGACACGCTCTGAGCTCTCTGGAATTCTCTGGAGGGTTGCACCAGGGTCCAGCTTCTTGTTCTGGGGTCTTCAGTAGCCACTGGAGGCCTATGATTGCTGGGGTCTGGACTGTAGCATGGAAACCTGGCAGGATGCTGGTTCTGTGATCTAAGGGGGTCAGGAACAGCCTCTGAGTTGGGGCAGCTCTGCCCAGCTCAGCAGTCGTCTCTGCCCTGAATGGAGAGTACATGAGAACCGGGAGTGGGATTGATGGTACTTTGTATTTTTTTTTCCTGAGACAGGGTTTCTCCGTAGTTTTTTTGGTTCCTGTCCTGGAACTAGCTCTTGTAGACCAGGCTGGCCTCGAACTCACAGAGATCTGCCTGCCTCTGCCTCCCGAGTGCTGGGATTAAAGGCGTGGGCCACCACCGCCCGGTTACTTTGTATCTTTTGGGAGAGGGTATTGAACTTGACGAAGCCTCAGTGTGTGGAGAACCAGTGGAAATGGTCAAGCCGACAGTGGAGGTGGTGGGGAGTCCTGGCAAGAGGAACGGACATTGTTTCATGCTCACCTGTTAGCCAGACTCCCCATGCTTCAAGCCAGCACCTTCTTTTGGCCCTTTAGGGAGGCCTCAGAGGGAGGGAGCTGGGACACAGGGCAGCCAGTGGTACCTGGCCAGGTTCAGAAGGTTCGAGCATCCGATGGCTCCAAAAATGGGGTTAGATGCCCTTAGATACCCATTCCACTCCAGCATGGATGCAGTGGCCCTAGCCACTGGGCTTGCTCTCTCCCTGGCTCCTCACTAGCTCTCCCTTACCTTGCTGCCTTCACCTTCTAGACTCTTCTCGGGCAGCTCCAGGCAAGGGCACTCACGAGGGGGAGGGGCAGGTCCTGCCGAGCTGATGCTATCTCAGGGGTCCAGTTTGACCCCTGAGAAGCAGGTGGGGGTGGTGAGCAGCCTCTGGACAGCCAGCTCAGCTTCCCTCGGGTTGTTTCCAGAAAAAGACATCTTTTAGAAACTTAACTTTGCATGCTGGGTCCACCGTGTGCCACAGAGCCCAGCTGTGTCGAGGAATATTATTTTCCGGTGTGTGACTTTTGGTTCGTTGCATTTGTTTGACTTTGTGAAGCTCTGTTGTTTTGTGTGTCTAAAATACCTGATGGTCTAATAGTTGAACGGCCAGTAGCGAGGCAGGAGCAAAGATAGGTGGGGCTGGCAGACAAAAAAACAGCAGGAGAAAAGAGAAAGAAGAGCAAGAGAACAGGAAAAGAGGACACCAGGGGCCAGCCACCTTGGCCCCTGGAAGCTGTGTGGGAGTGGGAGACCCCTCTATCCCAGCCCCTCGGCCCTCTCACATGTGGCTTTTTGGAAAGGGAAGGGTTTACTTCATCTTATGCGTCCAGGTCATAGTCTGTCACACAGGGAAATGAGTGCAGGGCAGGCCAGAAAGGTGGCAAGGGCAGAGGAAGACACCTGACAGCTGGCTCTGGCCATCGCATGCTGGGACACGGGCACAAACACTGGAACACTCCCGTGTGTACCACACACATACACAAAGACAGGGAAAGAACTCACGCAGGGCAGGAACCTGGAGGCAGGAACTGAAACAGAGGCCAAGGAGGGGTGGTGTCTACTGGTCTGACCCCCACGGGTTGCTCAGTTGCCTTCTTAGAGCACCCAGGATCACCAGCCCAGGGGCGGCCCTACCCACACCTCCCTTAGCAATCATCAATCAAGAAAAACGCTTCACAGCCTTGCCACAAGCCAGTTTGGTGAGGCAGCAGCTCAACTGATGTTTCTTCTTCCAAAACGATTCTAGCTTGGGTCATGTTGATATAAAACCAGCCAGGAGAGACGCCAAACAAGCTCCCAAGTCCCTGTTGAAGAGGCTTGAGGACCCCTCAGGCCCAGCAGCAAGCTGGCAGGCGGAACCTGGCTCCCCTGGCCCAATGTAGAGGGAGAGCCTCTGGCTAGGGCTGGTAGGAAACGGGGAAGGGGGCGATCTGGCTTAGCTTGCTGCTTCTGAACCCCCAGCACCCAGAGTGGGGGAACAGGGTGTGTGTGGGATTCCTCCCCCGGCATGCCTGGTGTGGCGTGTCACAGACAGGTGTCGGTCTCAGGTTGTTTCCGGCATATCAGAGCCAGCCATGTCCTCAACCTGTGCACCCAGAGGAAGGGAACATGCTGAAGCTTTGTGTCCGTCCCCCGTCAGAGAGCTGCTCGACCCAGAACTGCCACAGCTACTGTTGGCCCCTGGTTTATTTCCTGTCCTTACAGCCGAGGACACCGAGGCCAAGGAATGCGGTGGAACTTTCTCTTGTTCCCCAGTTCCTGAGTGGCAGAGGTGGGATTGGAACCTGGGCTGTGCATGCAGGACACCTGGTTGGGCTGCCTCGAGGCCTGAAGTTCAGTGGCAAACAGAGCTGAGACGGATCTGAGTCGGCCATTATGGCCAAAGCCTGCGAGAGGGTTTCTGAGCAGGTGTGTGTGCGCGCGCACACGCGTGCAACCTCTGGGCTTTCCTGAGACTGCCTCTAAGCTTACAGGGCCCTCCCCACACACACTCAGGTTTATTATGTATATGAATATGTATCAGTGTGGGCAGGTGGGCAGGAGAGCAGTGTCTGCAGACCAGAAGGGGCATCGAGCGGGTCCTCAGGAGCTGAAGTTACAGGTGGTTGTGACACCTGACGTAGGTGCCGGGAACTGAACTTGGGTCCTCCGGAAGAGCAGTGCATACTCTTCACCACTGAGCCAAGTCTCCAGCCTCACTTCTCTCTCTTTTTAATTCCAGGGCTTTATTGTACAGCAGGGAAGGTCTGGCACGCCTACCCCCAACCCTTTGTTATGAAAACCTTTCTCGTTTAATGTCCAAGGGAGTCACTGAGCCAGACTGTCCTTTGGCGGAAGATGTTTGTTAAGAGTTATTAATGCCGTGAACAGACAGACAGACAGCATGGCGGGGGTCCTGCCTTAGGGGAGACAGGTATTCTGAGAGAGTTCAGTAGGCCCGCCAGGCAGAGCGTGGATCTCTTCTTATAGGTCTGAGAGAAAAGCTGGGGGGCGGGGTGCCTCAGGTAGTCTGGCAGTCTTATTCCTGAGGGCAGGGGTAGAGGGACTTCTGGGGTATGACCGAGGCTGTGGGGAGGGTGTGTCTCTCCCTGGAATTACAGAGGGTGTTGGGATGGACTGTGGGGACAGAAGAGGGGAGACTGTAGATGGTGTCACCCAAGCAGTGTCTGGCCTGGGGTTCAGAGTCCCAGTTCTGGAGCCTGTCACAGACTCAGCCAGGTTGCAGCGAGGACGCCAGCTGGCAGCCGTGAGCCCACGTGTGGAATGTGACTGATCAGCCCCTAACAAACCTGCAGTTTCCGGCAACCCCCTTTGTGATTTCCATGAGGGTTTTTATGACAAGAGAAACAGAAAAGTTTTTGAGCTTCCCTTCCTAAAACAAAAATACCATTATTTGCAGAATTCACCAGCTCGGCGCTGAATGCCACTCTCTAGGCAGGGTTGGCAGCCACCCAGGAGAAGTGGCTCTACCTGGTCTTTTCGGGGTTCTACGGCCTTACCCTGCTCGTGGGGCTGCCGGCCAATGGGTGGCCTGGGGTCCTCGAGTTTCTCACCTGCTCTTGGCACTGACCACCAGCCTTATGATGTGAAACGGTCCGACCTGCTCTTCTCATCCTTTGTGGTGCCTGCCCGGCTGCTGAGCCTCTTGCATCAGGGCTGGTGGCTGGCTGGGCCCTGCCATCTGTGCCACCAGCCAGGCCGCCAACACAACCACAACGTTCTGCCCTTTCTGGGCAAGACTCAGAGCCATTTTCCAGTTTCAGAAGAGCAGTACTTCCTGGAGTAGCGGGAGGCATCTCGCCACGTCAGTGCCATGCCAGGGACCCCAGGACCTGGCAGGAGTCGGAGAGGACAGGCTGAGCCCAGAAAAGCTGAGCTTCAAGGCTGAGAGGAGGAGTCTTCCTCATCTAGAGCCTGCCCCTCCATTTTCTCATGAGGACACAGTGCCACAGGCTGTCACAAACAGCAGCCAATGGAGTGGATGGTGACAGTCCATGCTCTGTGCAACAACTGTGAAGCTCAGACACCTGTGGGCTCCCAACCTTATCGAGTTTTGTGATCTTGGGCCCCTGTGCCTCAGATGAGAATCTCCTCTTCACAGGGGGACTCCCAGGAGGAACCCACATGATGCAAGAGGGGCAGGGGGTCGGTGAGCATGTGCGTGGCAGGAGTTACCAAGATACCACCACCATCTCATGTTTACCAATTCTGGGCACTTGAGTAGATTAATGGGGGCCGAAAAGCTCACCACCCCGGGGTTCTTAGTCCTGCAGGCCATGGGCAGGCTGCCCCAGCCAGGTAGAGTCCAAGAGAGCCCCTCACCTGCCTTGCCCGTCCCTGTCCACCTTCTCCAGCTCTGTCCTACACACCCTCAGTCCCAGACAGGAACAAAAATAAAGTCCACACTGGAGACGCAAGTCTGGGCTTGTGAATTACTGGGCCCTGCCCTTCCTTCTGTGTGGTTTCCAAGGCCGCGCCTTCCCGTTAGGGCCCACCTTTCTCTGACTCTTTAGATGTGGCCTCAGCTTCTGTGTTGGCGCTGGAACCAGGAAGGCTGTGTCCACTATCATTCTCAAGACGGCTTGTTTAACTTAACATTACACACACACACACCCCAAGAGCAAGACAGGAGCAGGAGGGGAAGCTCTTGGACTGTGAGGCTATCCCAGAGGGACTCAGAAAAAGCATCCGCCTCAGACTCTGTGCAGAACACACCTCGGGAAAGAACCCAGCAGAGAAGTCATGCCACAAGGAAGATTCTTCTGGTGTTGTGTTCCCCCACTCCCACCCCAGGGGCAGCTGCTCTGTCTGGATTCCCCTGCTGGGCACCTATCTCTCCCTACACTTTCCCATGGCTGCTGGTTATGGAAGCCTCCCTCCTCTCAGGCCGCGACCCCACCCTAGGCCCACTCGGCATCACGGGAGTCGCAGGGCATCTGATTACAGGGGCGGCTCTGAGTCAGCTCTAATTTACCATGAAGTCACCAGAAGCAAACAAGCCCCGGATTGGAGGATAATTACTACTGAATGCCTCTGGGTACAGGCTCAGAATGGCCGCCCAGAGGGCTGATGGGACAGCGTGTGTATGTGTGTGCAAAGTCCTTGTCCCCGCGATCCAGGCCGGTGATGGAGGGACCAAGAAAGATGTTTACTGTGTGCCCAAGTACACAGGGCCCTGGGTATGGCACACCATCAGGGCACACTCTGCTGGGCACACACCCCGGGGGTCACCCTGGATGAGCCAGAGTGTCCGTTAGTGCCACAGCTCTCAGCCCTTCCTGCTGGTGGGCACTGCTGCCCTGTGGGTGACTTAGCCCAGAGGGTGACGCTGGGGAGGGAGCCAAGGCCTCTGACCCCTGTAAAGGCCTGGAACGGGTGCTCCGCAGATATCTGTTAAGAGATGAGGAACTACGTGATTGAATGTGATAGGGATCCCACGTTGAAGAGGTTCGGGTCACGTGCTGGTTCTCTCACTTCCTCAATGGCTACATCTTTCCAGAACAAACATCAGAGCTCTTGCCATGAACCACAAGGCCCTGTGCACTCTGGCCCCTCCCTGATGTCAGCTCCTGCACTCTCTTCCTTAACTCTCTCCTTGTCCCCTTCACACACACCAGGCTCCTACCTCAGAGACTGTCCTGACTCACCCCACTGCCTGAGCCCTGTGCAGCCAGGTATCAGCATGGCTCCTGGCCACATCGCCTTGGGGCTCTCCTCAATCGTCTGACTGTCTCATCTAAAATATCTATCTCTTCTGCTATCTGATCCTTCATTCTCTCCCATTGCTGCAGACTCTTCCCACTGTCCGAAGCCAAGCTACAGACCTGAGTGTCTGCACACTTGTCCTTCCTGTCTTCCGGGATGTTTGTGAGGGGCATCCCCTGCCACACACCCCATGCCTCTCACAGGGTCATACAGAGCCATGGCTGAACCAAAGAACTGAGGTAGCAGAGCGGCTGGGCCAGCGGCGGAGCTGTTTTCTAAGGAGATGGAACATGTTTCTACTAAAAGAACCAGTTTACTTCAGTTTAAGGCAATTTCCACAGAGACGGTCTCAGACAGGCACAGGACCAGACAGCAGAAACACCACCATCATGCATGACAGAGGCGGGTGGGATGGGAGATGGTAGGCGGGGACCCCATGCGGCATAAGGGACACATGCAAGACCTGCCCCAGTGGGGTAACCCTAGGTGGAAAGTTCCTTGCTACCTTCTTCTCACGGCAGGGGCAGGAGCTCTGAAGGGCTGGGGTATGGGTGACAGGATGCAACGGGATTAACCCCCAGAGTCTAGACAGCCTGGGCGTGGACGGCAGTCATGAGGGGTATGGGGAGGCTGGGTGTGGAATGAATGGACCCTCAGGATGGCTCAGGAAACGCTGGACCACCTGACCAATCCTGTCGTCACGGAGGTGTGGACACTGAGGTCCAGAGAGCAGAGGCTGCGCTGGGTGGGGACAGGCTGGTGCTCAGGGCTCCTGGCCCCAGAGCCACTGAAGGGCAGAGAGGAGGCCAGACAGAGTGCAGGTGAGCAGGAGACATCTCAATGCCACAAGCTACCTGTGACGGCTCCAGTGAGGCTGCAAATGTGCATCTAGAACATTCTAGCATACCACCAAGCCTTTGAGGACTGGGAGGGACTGACTCTTTGCTAACGTGCCCCCATCAGTTCCTGATGGCTCACAGGCTCTGCTCACAAACAGTGTCCCTAAGAAAGTCAGTTACACATCCCTGGTAGCCCATCAACCTGGGGTTCCCTAGACACAGGACAGGGGATCTCAAGGGACTGGGGACACTGGACACTAGGGCAAGAGGGGAGGAGAACTGGAGGAGGCCAGTTGGTCTGCAAGAATAGGGGAGTCTGGGACTATCCAACACAGGCTAGGGGAGTCTACTCAACCGCAGAATCTTATGTACCCCTTGTCTTCTACACCACCCCCAGTTCCCTGGATTTGGGTGGGAAATTGAGGCCAGGAAGTGGGGTGAGACCATGGACACCCCATCTCCTGCCAGCCCTCCAAGAAGAGTCTGGGAAGGCGACCACAAGGAAAGTGAGGTCTCAGCCTCCAGGCCCCTGGTCCTGCAAGTTTCAGATATGCGTGTGGAGGGGGGACTCAGGGGGTGAGTGGGCTGGGGACTGTGGGGGCGACTGAGCAGGTGCGGCGGGTGGTGGGCGTGGGCGGATGCCCTGTGCCTTCATGTAGGACACCAGCTGGTCGGGGATCTCGGCCAGCACATCCCGGGCCAGGCGGGCCATGCTCAACACGTGGTTGCCGGTACGGTCCACGTAGTCCCGGAAGGGCACGAACTGACAGGCAGGAAAGCGGGGTCAGGATGGGCATCTGGGTCTCCTCCCAGAGGACCCACTGTATCCAACCCCCACTTCACGGGTTTCACTAAGGGCTGTCCAAGGACTCCACGCAGAGACACTCGTCCCCACCCATGACAGGTTCTAACACTGACCCAGTCCCTTCATCTGAAACTCTAGTGATGCACAGAGGCTCAAGGGATGCTGGGAAAGCTTGATCCTGGCTTCCTTTCCTCTCGCCAACCCTCTCTAGAGGGACCCCTCTGTCTCCTAGGACCCTTTCTCCTCTAAGCCCACACCTAACCCAGCATCCTCTCAGTGTTGCCCCTCTGGCTCCTCCCTGCCCTCCTCCTAAACACTAAGGACACTGCCTCCATCTTCAAGGGGTCTCCATGCCGCTGGAAGGCCGCGTCGCACAGACTACTGAATGTGTATGAGCACGGAGCCCTTTTGCAGGGCTTGGGTTCTGTGGGGGCATCATTTGGGTTAGAAGGCAGCTTCACGCAGGGCAGGGAGGGACCCTGGCTGAGGAGGGGATTCCAGGGTCTGTCCTTGGGAACTCTGCAAAGGCTGGCCTGGCTAGAGGCCTTCATATTTGATGCACTACAGTAAGCAGGGCGTGTTTCACCTGGACGATGTCCCTTTCAGCCAGTTTCCCCCGGGAGGAGATCCGCACGTCATCACCGTCCAGCTCCACCATGGCTGTAGGGACAAGCAAGGGATGCGTGTGTGTGACGGATGCATCTGGCAGGACCTGCCCTCCAATCCCAGGCCAGGCTCGGGCCCTTGCCCTGACACCAGAGACGAGGAAACAGGCGGAGACAGACCGACGTGCAGCTAGGGCATGCGCGTGAGGACGGACGCACCCTCTTGAAACACACAAACCCACCCGGACATGAGCTCTTGCTGGCGGGGACAGGATGCCATGGAGTTCTGTGGGAACAGACGTCTGGGAAGGGGACACTGGACTCACCATCGAACTCAGCCTGGCCCACGCCGACAATGATGATGGACATAGGGAGTTTGGCAGCCTGGGAGAAGACGGGAGGGGAAAAGTCCTAGGTGAGAGATAGGAAGGTGGGCCAAACCAAGAGAGGGCAGGGCATGGGGCAGGAATGGATAATAAGGGTAGGGGACCCCAAGGAACCCCAAGGAAAAGGACAGGATAGGGAGAGAAGAGGCAGATCTAGGGCAAGAGGAGAGAGCCTTTCAGGAGAGCTGGGTCTGCCTGACTCTAAGCCACCTCCTCAGGCACTGGGGCTCCACCATGAGGGACCAGGGCAGCAGTGGCTGGAGCCACTTTTATAGGGAAACCATGGAACAGGGTTGGGGGGAAGCTTTCCGCATGTTGGGGTCCCCTACCTCCTCTACATGACAGGCAAGCTGGGGCCTAGGGTGGGCGGCTGAGGCAGCCAAGGGCCCCCAGAGAACAGGGCCGTCCATCTGTGTGGCTCAGAGGTCTGGCCTCTCACAGACCCAGAGTTTCTTTTATCTCCCAAACCCCTGACTAGCACTGTCTCCTAGTCCTGCCAGACTCTGGCCAGCAACTAGAGGAATAAGGGAATTCAAAAGTGTAGTGTGTGTGTACCCCTTCAGGGAAACATTGTGGGGGCGGGGAAAGAATCCCCCAGTGTTTGTTCCTTTAAATGAGGCACCCCCACCAGGTTCTCCTAGGGGTGCAACAAGATGCTTCAGTCCCCGGAAACCGTGGTGTGTGTGTGTGAGAAAGAGAGAGAGCGACACCCCACCCTCCACTCACGTTGACGATGGCCTCCTTCGTCTGCGCCATGTCGGAGATGACACCGTCAGTGATGATGAGCAGGACAGAATACTGGGAGCCATCCTGCACAGTGGCGGCATTCCTGTGGGGGGTGGGGATAGACAAAGAAGTCTGTCCTGGCGCCTCTGGCCCAGGCCGCCTGAACAAGGCCCCCAAACACTTTGTTAAGGGGGTCAAAGGGCATCTCCCTGGGCCTCTTGGTGAGCCCTTCAGCCATGCTTCTGGGGGGCCAGCTGCCCCAGGCTCACCTGGCTACATGGGTGACTACAGGGGCGAAGTTTGTGGGGCCGTAGAGCTGCACTGTGCGCAGGCTGCTGTGGTAGGCCTCCAGGATGCCATCGATGCCGCAGCACGAGGGGTTCTCCTGGTTGCCATTCTGGGACAGAGAGGAGCCGGCTGAGCTCAAGTAGGCAGGAAGGTGGCAAGGCAGGGCTGGGTCCAGGGAGCGGGGAGGGGCAGAGGCAGGGCTGGGCGCAGGGCTGGCCAGGGTGGAGGCAGAGGCAGGGCTGGCCCAGGAAGGCAGGGGGAGGCAGAGGCAGGGCTGGGTTCAGGGAGGGAGAGGCAGGCAGAGGCAGGGTATAGTTGCCTTTAGCTCAGACCCTAAGCCAAATAGGTGGCCATGCCTACAGAGTTTACTCTGCAAGTATTTAGGCCAAGGCCAAGAATTAGAAACTCCCGGTCCCCTACTGCTCATTCCCAGCCTGGCACCTCCTACCAGTGGGAACTCATGTGACACCCTGCCGTCAGGGGGCAGCTTGGCCCCGAAGCCCAGGGCAGGGAACATCTTGTCACTGTCATAATGCTGGATGATCTCCCCGACGGCGGTCAGCGCCAGCGCGTAAGCGTTCAGCTGGTAGGGGCTCATATAGTGCAGGGACGTGGACTGCGAGGGGTTCCCTGCAACACAAGACATGGGGCGTCTGCCAGACTGGACAGGGCGTGTCCACGAGCACCACTCCACGCCGTCCTGGTTCAGGAGTGACTGCCGAGCCCTTGGAACACACTACACACTGGCTGCCCAACCCGACTCCAAGGCCAGACCATCTGCTTGAAGGACCCTGAGCCCTCATTCCACCCAGACCACCCCAGAGCCTACCAAGCCACAGGACCCCCTTGTCTGGCCTCCCATCCTCCTCCCAGTCCGAGCTCCACAGTTGCAGCCCTTTCCACGCTTCCGTGCACGGCCCTGGCGGTGTCTGTTTCTCTCCTGAACATTCACGAGGCTCGCCTCCTTGTCTCTCTTCTACAGCCACCGACCCAGTGTGGCCTCCTCTAGTACTGTCCCTCTACCCCTGAGTTCTTCCCCTTCCCCTGCCATGATGTCCCCATCACCTCAAGTGGTCAGATTTCACTGCTCCTCTCCTTACTGACGCCCCCCCCCCCCCCCAGGCAGGACCAGCGTCTAGACCGCCTACCAGCTGCGTGATCCGAACCTTCAGTCTCCTCACTACAGATACTTCTGGAAATCAGGGGAGCTGCCCCATCCTAGTCACCTGCCTCTGCCTCCTGAGTGCTGGGATCAAAGGCGTGTGCCGCCCTCCTCATTCTAACTTTGGTTGTCTGGACATAGAAGCCTTCTCTGGTGGGCATTTTCCTCCGTATTGAAGCATTCCATCTCAGAAAGTAAACAGCTCACAGGGTACAGGAAGTCCCTGTTAAACTGTCTGCAAGCTGTGCAGGGTTCCAGCTTTCCTGTCACCCACACTGAGATGGCTCTCATTAGCTTGTGCGTAGTAACCCCTGACCCATACTCCTGTAAGTAAGCCAGCAAACTCACATTGGACTTTGGTAATATCTGTACGTTGATATGTTGTTGATTCCCTATCTGGGGGAGTAGATTTTTGCTTACATCTCCGAAGGATTAGTGCCACCCAACGGGAAGAGGAGGAAGTATGAGGGTCCTGGCTCATAGCCGAGTTGTCTACCACAGCCCAGAAAAGCCTGCCGCCCACTCCTGCCCCACTCACCATTGGAGGCGGTGAAGTCAATGGCCACGGTGAAATTGATCTGTGTCCTAAAGAAGAGAAGACCTGGGGTCACCTGAGGAGGATGGGCCGTGGGCAGCACTGGGCAAGGCAGTAAAAACTACTGGGCACCCATGTTTGTCAGGCATGAGGCCTTAGAGATACCACTTGTGCATAATCTCTGCGAGGCTGGGACAGTTGCAACAGCCATGCCCCTCTGTGAGGCCTCTGTAGGCCACTGCGAGCATTGGGGGGAGCTCTCCAGAAGACCAGGGGCTGATTACGCTGTGTGGGCATGCACGGTTCTATGGGCGCCGTCCCTTCCTCTCTGAACCTGTGCCTGAGTGAGTGAGTAGGTGAGGCCAGGGCTACTGGGTTTCTGGTTAAAATCAGATTAATGGTTAAAACATAACAAATGAGGAGACAAAACATACACTAAATATCTCTAGAAGGAAGACAATGACACCCACGATACTGTCTGGCTGAGCTTCCACAGCTTTCTGATAGATTTTTCTGTTTTTGTTTTGTTGTGTTTGGTTTGTTTGCTTAGTTTTTGAGAGGGGGTTTCACTAGGCAGCCCTGGATAGCTTGGAACTTGGTATGTGACCAGGATGGTCTTGAACCCACAGAAACCCTCCTGTCTTTACCTTCCAAGTGCTTGGATTAAAGGCATGTGCCACCACAGCCAATCTCTAAGTTCTCACAGAAAATACAGAAGACAGTTGTGTGTGTGTGGTGTGTGCTGTTAAATGACACCATAGGAGATACAGCCAGAGTCTATGAAAACCATATAGCATTACTGTAAGAATCACAGTTGAGAACTTAGGAATCTCAGGTTCCTCCAGATTCCACAAGATGAAAACAGAATTAAGAGAGAAATACATCAATCAGTATTTGAATTTTGACTGGACTCTGCAATCAACCAATTTTAAAAAGTTTCAAGACAACCACTTGAAAACTGCCTAGCCTCTGGTATTAAGGAACTGTGAATTTTTCAGTGTTTTGGGTATTATTATGAACTGTGGTTCATTTTGTAATCACACAGTATGGCTATTAAGTTTAAACTTTTTTTTAAATTATGTGTCTGTGAGTGTGAATGTGCACTTGAGTGCAGGTGCTGGAAGAGACCAGAAGAGGGTGCCAGATCCCCTGGAGCAGGAGTCACAGGCTGCTAGGAGCCACTTCCTGTGGGCAGGAAGTACTCTTAACCACCCAGCCATCACTTTAACCCCTGTGTACTTTATGAAGGTTAAGTCCTGTATTCTAGAGCTACCTTCTGTAGGACCTTGGGAGGGATGAGGGCTGGGACCTACTTCATCACAAGTGGGTAAGGAGACTAGACTCCGACTCTCTGGGCAAGGTCAATCAGAGTCTAGGAGGCTCCTGAGGCTCCCTTCTCAATGCTACAGCATGTGTTGAAATTTTTCATAGTGAAGTTAGCCTGGAGGTTTCACGGCTGGCTGCTGTGGAATCCAGGCCAGATGTGTTCAGAGTAAAACTGATGACGGTGTGCGCCTGGGTAGAGCCTCATCTTGTGATTCTCACACGGCTGTAAATCAGAGGAAGAGGATTCCAGGGCCCTCTCTCTGTGGTGATTCAACTGGGGCCCTCAGAATCTGCTTAACAAAAATCCTGGAGTCACGGGGAGAAGGTACCTTGCTTGGGGACATAGAGGATGTAACAGGAGTGGGGCCCTATTTCAACTGCACTTAGGAGAAGGTCCCTATTAGAAATCCCAGTTCTCTTACCACCTGATTAAAGCTGCTGTCTATGAACTCTTTGTCCCTTGGAAAAGAGTAAGCACCTGGCCAGCAGGAGACAAGCCAAGTTTTATGGGCAGAGGGAGTCCCATCATTGTGCTAGCTGGAGGCAGAGCATCCCCTGGACTCGAGTCTTTTAAGAGAAGAGCCACAAGAGAGCAAGAGCCTAGGCCCCCGAGTGGCTGTTTAGATCACCACCACACTCAGTACTGCCAGATACTTGTTTGAAGCCTGTGGCTGGGGACTCCTTGCTATAGCAGTAGACTGATGGTATCTCTCCATGTGGAATAACAGCATCTCTGCTGGAGGAAGGGAGACACCTGGAGAACAAAAGCCCCGATTCAGGGGCCATCCTTGGGAAGATGACTCTGACTTGCTGGACCACAGCTGAGGAACACTACTGGGTTGTCTCTTCCAAAAACAGGATGAGGGGAAAGGCTGGCACTGTTCCTGAACTATTCTTCTATGCAAAGTCCTGAAAACATGGGGGAAGGAAACAATCAGAAAGCAACGGTGGTGCATGCCTTTAATCCCAGCACTTGGAAGGCAGCAGGCAGATCTCTGTGAGTTCGAGGACAGCCTGGTTTACAAAACAAGTTCCAGGACAGCCAGGGCTGTTATGCAGAGAAACTCTGTCTTGTAAAACAAAACAAAACCAAAAAAAAAAAAAAAGGAAAGGAAGAGAGAAAGAAAGAAAGAAAGAAAGAAAGAAAGAAAGAAAGAAAGAAAGAAAGAAAGAGGGCATTTTGGGACAACTCCCCGCAACAAAGTTGCTCCTGCCTCCTGGCCTCATCTGACAGGGACAGAGGCACCATCATTCTTACTCCTGGGCTCTGCAGGCAAGGAAGGGACCCATCTGTCAGTCTCCTGCTTGGACAAGCTCTCTATGCTTCCACAGTCCAGAGTCAGTTGTCTGGCTCAGACCCTCCAGAGAGTTCTTTCTAGGGGTCTGACCTGCAGGGTGCTCTAGCAGCCCCCTGCCTCTTCAGCTTCCATCTGTAGTTTAGCCCCATGGGAACAACAGAGGCGGTGAGGATTACTAATTAGTCAGGAACAAAAGGAGCCAGGCCACCTTGCAGGTGGGTGCGAAATGGAGATAAGGCTTTGCCCCACCCTCTATGTAAATCAGGCGTGCTATGCAAATGAGAGGGTGAACAAAATGAAGCTTGTTTCAAAATTGCCAGGTGCAGAGGAATATGAGGGCTGAAGGCTTAATGCTTAATGGAATAAAGAAGGGAGAATTTTTGGTTTGCAGATTTTTTTTTCTTTTTGCATGCAAGGAAAGTGCTGTACCACTGAGCTGCACCCCCAGTTCTGCAGAGGAGGCGGTGATGGGGACGACTGCCAAGACGGGGTGGATCTATGCAGAGAGGGGCTAGAGGAGGCCTCTGGGAGCCCACAGGGAGTGTGCGTGTGTGCTCTCTGTAGAGCATGTAACCTTGAGGCTGCAAGTTCAAGAGACGAAGGAGCCGTGTCATGGGAAAGCCAGCGATGTCCCTGGACAGCTGTCTCTCTGTGCCCTGGAGACAGGGCAGCCGGTGCCTGCCAGGCTGGGATGCGCCCTGGGTAGCTGCCCTGCTTGTCTCCTCTCAGGTAGATGCAGTCATCGCTCGCCTGCACCTGTGGGCTCTCAGCTGCCCACACCCTGACCTGGCAGCTGCCTGTAGGGAGTGTGCCAGGGAGGCCCCTCCTTGGAATCAGGCCATGCCTAGCAAGCTGTCAGCTGAGGCCTCCTGGCTGTTCTGCTATGTTGGCCTGGAGGTCACCCCCTACAGTTCCTTCTGCTCTTTTGGCTGGGTGTTGGGCACCTGCTGGCCCTGGGACTGTCCCCTAATCTCAGTGTTCTTACAGGTCCCTGTCCCACACCCATCAGGAAGGAGCCCAGTGCTGGAAGGGACCTCAGCTTTCGCCCATCACAAGCCCTGTGCTGAGGACAGCCCTGATACCCACAGAGAGAACGTGACTCACCATAGTAACTCAGGAAAGCCAAGGCAAACGGACAAGAGCCTGCGGCCCCTGATGCCCTGCCCAAAGCACTTTCTACCTCCCACACCTTGGCTCTCTTTGTCAGGGAGTCTCCACCACCCTCAGCCCCTCCCACCTCTACTCAGGGATCTGACCCCTGCCTCAGAATCCAGGAGTTGGCAGGGTTCTCAGCTCCGAGGCAGAGTCTGCCTACACCCAGTGTCAGGCTCGGTTGGAGCCTCATGGTGTGTGCTGTGGTTACATGGTCTGGCTGGGGAGGCTGGGCCACATTTCTCTCACCCTCCTTTGATGTAGTCCAGGAAAGTGCTCTCTGACTCTACCGCGAAGGAAAGCAGCGTGACCTGGGAAAGAAAGAGGGTGTGGTTAGCGAAGAGCCCAGGATGGTCAGCAAGGACTCTCATCCCCATTTTACAGCCCAGGAAACTGAGGTTCCACGGATGCTGCCAGCATGTGGCACAGTAAGGATACGAACCTATCTGAATCCAGAATGTCTGTGACTTTCACACTGAGACAGGGTCTCCTGTAGCCCAGGCTGCCCTCAAACTGGCTATGTAACCCAGGATGACCTTGAGCTCCTTCCTGCTCCTCCTGCCTTACCTCCTGAGTGCTGGAGTTTGGTGGGCTTTAGAACCACACTTCACGGTGAGGCCAACCCTACTGCTGAAGCACAGGGCCCAGGTGAAGGGCCCGGCCATCCTCCAAGGGTGCCCCGGGAAGACTCAGATCCTGGCCTGCAATGTGGAGGGCTGCGGAGTCTTCCTGATGTAGGCCCAGCCACCTGTGCCTGTCTCTGGCTACTCTCCGTCACCATCCTGTCTCTGTTCTCTTCTCCGGCCTTGCACACTTCTGGGGTGTAATTCACCCTCAACCCCTCTGCTCCAAGACCCAGCGAGCAACCTACAGGTGCCCAGTCCCCAGAACCTCCTGCCTTCTGCCCCTCAGAGACTTTGGCAATGGCCTTGCCCATGTAGGCAGCCTGTCACAAAGAGAACTGTCTGGGTCATGGAGAGGAGGGAGAGTGACCTGAAAGGAGGGGACCCCGAAACCAAGGAGCCCCTGTTGGTGAGGATCTGGTTACTGTCCCAGTCCCTCAGCTTGGCTAGGCCAGCTGTGACCAAGCTGATGTTCCCCAACCTGAAGAACGAGACAGAAGGTCTGTGTGCGGTGGCCCCAGAGAGCCCCGCCCCAGAGAGCCCCGCCCCAGAGAGCCCCGCCCAGGGGAACAGGGTGTGAAACACCTGAGAGCCACCGACCTCCTCCCAGTCAACCAGAAACAGCCTACAGCAGCACTTCATCCTCCACAGCCCACGAGATCCCCTGCAGTCAAGGTGGAACCCGCACCAAAGACGCCAGAGCAAATAGGACTGACTTGATCTAGAACAGCGCTGGGGCTCCGCCTCAGGGCCTTTGTGTGCGCTGTGTTCTCGAAGGCTGAGTCGCTTTCTTCGACATTCTCAATATCTGCTCTATTTGTTATCACTTCCCCTACACCGACTGCAATCCTTCACGGATGTGTGCACATCACACACACACACACACACACACACACACACGTACTAATTAACCTCTGCCTTCCCTATTACAAGTATCGGGGACCGGGGTCTGCCATCCCCTGGCTGTGTCACTTGTCCCCACAGCACTGCTGAGAGCCCAGTGCATATCGGCTGAATTAATGTGGGAATGTCCGGCTGAGCAGCCCCCACAAGCCAAGGACCAGTGCTGACCCTGGCGGTAACAGTTGAGCAGGGGCAGGGCCTGCAGCCCACGCAGACGCGAATGAAAAGAGGTGCTCACTCACACCTGACTCCTGGCTGTGTAACCTGGCTGAGTCACTTCCCAGCCTGCGGCCTGGGCTCCTCTCCACACAGACGCCAGCATCGTCAGTATCGGCCTTGCACAGAGCCCAGTGCCTGGGGATTCCCCACAAGCACACAAGCTTTTCCTTCTGCAGAGCCCCCCAGGCTGATGGCTCCCTGATCCCCACTCACCTGGGACAGACCCCTGAGTGCCGCTGCCCACTGAGATTGGGGTGGGGTGGTGGGGGAGTGTGGGGGAGGCAAAGTAGGGGGCTACTTACCGTGCCAGAATTCACGTATTTCTTTTTCTTCATTTTCTTTTTTGGGTTTATCACCTATAGGGGAAAGTTAAGTCAGGGAAGGTTCAGGGCTCCCACCAGCCCTGGGTGTGACTTGGGCACCAGCCCAGCAGGGTACCGGGTGTGACTGCAGCTGGAAGGGCTTTTGCCAGGCCTTGTGGGATGCTAGAAGCTGGGAGTCGTCGCTAACCCTGTGTCCCAGGATTCAACACACTGGGCCAGTTTCTTTAGCTTTGTCTTCCAAGGCCCTCAAACCCGCCCAGAGCAGCTACGTGTTGCAAGACAGCTCTGCCCACGCCTGCCTGCGCCCGGCTGAGCTGCTCTGTTACCCCACACACCTGTCTTGCCTCAGCCTTGCCTTCCCCATTCTCCTTGGGGCTCCCACTCAGGGATATCCCGAGCTCTGAGCCTGGCTCTGGGCTGCCACCCTGGCCCACAGTAGGACACTTTCAAACAAGATCTGCTCCTCCTCCCGTGCTGCCCCCTCTCCTGTCCGCGTGGTAGGCTCAGTAATGACTTGGGATGACTCCGCTCTCCACTAGTGACAGTCAGTGACACCCTTGACATTTGGTAAAGTCTGTAGATGTTGTCACCACTTGGGGAGAAAGTGGAAGGTCAGGATGCTGCCCTCAGCCATGACCCATGACCAATGCTGGAGAACCCCTGGAGCCAGGAGGAGGTGAGCCACACAGCACTCTCTGTCCCCATGCTCAACAGGGAAAGTTTGGGCTGTCTCTGGATTCTCATCAACAGAGCAGGGCAGTTCCCACCCACGCCATCACCTGTTGGCTTCTTCTGAACGCATGCCCCTCCCCTTTGGTTGGGGGCCTTCAATATGTTTTTGTTTTTGTTTTTTTTTTTTTGAGTCGGGGGTTTCTCTGTCTTTGGAACCTGTCCTGGAACTTGCTCTGTAGACTAGGCTAGCCTTGAATTCACAGACATCCGCCTGCCTCTGCCTCCCGAGTGCTGGGATTAAACGTGTGTGCCATCGTCGGCCAGCTCCTTTGACTGCAGTGTGCTTGGTCTAACTAGGACTGATACCCACAGAGATGGCGGGTGATTCGCTCAAGGTCACACAGCCACCTGGGTAGACACGGGATTATAAACCTGTGTCCAGGCTAGCGATGCGTACAGACAGGGCTGTCGTCTGAATGACTGACAGGCGGGACTGAGGTCAAGTCTGAGAAGCTGAATCACCGGGAAGTGCCTCTCTAGCCACGGAGCAACCCTCTCCTACTGCACCATGGGGTCCGGCTGCCCAGATGGAGAGACAGTTGTGGCCTCTACACTACAGTGTTTGACCAACTGGAACCAAGTGTGTTCCGCAGTCTCCCTTCAGCAGAGGGGAAGGAGATGGGACTTGGGGTGTGGATTTCTTTATATTACCCCTTTGTTTCATTTTATTTTGCTTTCTGTTTTTGAGACAGGGTCTCACCATGTTGCCCATGCTAGCCTTGAACTCATGTTCTTCCTGCCTCAGCGTCCTGAGTGGTGGGACCACACAGACACACACCACCGCGTCTGACACATTTCTTTGAAACCTTCTGCATTACCTTTAAACGAACACGTAGTCACATTTCTGTTCTCTGACGCGTCTCGTTTACGTTAAAGCAACAGTTGGCGTCAGGTCTGAATGGATAATGAGTTGGCCCCTGTCTGCTCTGAGGGCTCCTGGGATTCCCCAGAACCTCCTCTCTAGCCACAAGTGACTGCCAGGTTCCACACAGGGCCAGAGCGCCCCCTAGGGACACTACCAGGAACTGGCCCACTCCAACAGGCTATTTCCCAGGTTTGAAATCAGCTTGCCCGTGCACCAGGCTACTGGGAGTGCAGAATCAAAGACCTCACCTCTGAGGACCTCGTGGTCTTGGAAGGGCCCCAGGCACAGCGTGGGGGAGGGGCGGTGTGTGGGTAGAGACTTACAAAGGTGGAGATGACTTCCTGGAGGGAGCATCTGAGAAGGTCTCCAGGGACTACAGATATTGTGGCAGAGGGGGTTCCTTGTGGAACAGCTACAAAACTGAGGTTATATGGAGGACAACAGCCTCAGAGGGCAGAAGTGACTGACAGCCGGAAGCAAGGCAGCTCACCGCTCGGACAGGCATGGAGCCTGTCTCTGTCCAGTGGGCTCAGCTGTGGTGAAGCCGAGCTATTCAGACAGGATGGAGGCCGCAGCAGCGGGGTCAGTTACCTCGCAGCACGCCAGCTCCGCACGGAGACCTGCCGTGACTTTAAAGCTGGCACGTTAGAGAGTGGGGATGTGGAAGGAAGCATGGGGCTGCAGGGCAGCAGGGGGCTGCAGGGCACCTTGCCTGTGGGCCACGCCCAGAGCGTTCTGGTCACTGAGGATGGAAGAACCACAAAACTACAGCAAAGCCCACACCGTGGAGAGGATGGTGGCGGACTGAGGTTGGTGAGCTCAGGAGGAAGATGGTAATGTTGGTGATGACCCTGAGGGCTTGGAGATTTGAGGCCTCTCTCGTGGATGGCGGGAGGAGGCCTGGCTGGTGAGTCAACCCTTAGCGGGGGCTGGATCCAAGGAAGTGCCCGCACACGGCTGGCCTAGCAGTGCGTCCCTCCAAGGTGGCTTCAGGGTTGGACATGAGGTGCTGACTTCTGAGAGCTTTCTTTCACAGTCTTGACTCTAGCAAGGCCTTCCAGAGCTCACTTAGCCTCCTAGCAACACACACCCCTGGGGTTCAAAGCTGCCTGTGGGGCTGTGGAAGCTGTTTTTCTCAGGCTGGCCTTTCCATCCAGAGATGGCAAGGCTGCTTCCCATGTGGCAGCTTGGATCTCCTTGGTGGCAAAGAAGCAATGAGCAATGACCGCTGCAGGAACGCGGCCTGCTCGGTTTTACTATCTATGCATCCGATTCTCATTTTGCTTAAAATCTCACAGTCAGTCAGGTGGTGGCGTATGCCTTTAATCCCATCACTAGGGAGGCAGAGGCAGGCGGATCTCTGTGAGTTGGAGGTCAGCTGGTTTACAGAGCGAGTTCCAGGACAGTCAAGGCTACACAGAGAAACCCTGTCTTGAAAAACAAACAAAAAAGATCTCCTAGCCAATGGAGGTCAAACTCCAAGAGTTCACCTCTCCATCCACTTTGCTGAGACCCTCCTCAGAGGAGATAGATTCTGCCTTGCCTCGTTTGGGGGACTCATGCAGCCTAGAGTAATGCATGGTGCTAGTGTCCTTCCCCAAGCGGTAGCTGTGGTGGCTGTAGGGATGGCTCAGCAGTTAAGACCTCTGGCTGCTCCTCCAGAGAAACTACAAATTGTCTGAAGACACGGGGCCACTCTGAAGTCAGAATCTCAGGTCTTGACTCACGGCCTCCTTTTACTGACCCTGAAGGCTCTTCCTATGGTGTGTGTGTGTGTGTGTGTGTGTGTGTGTGTATACTGAACTACTCCTCCAACCCCCAGACTTCCTTACTGCCCCCTCCCTGGTGAGGAGTGTTCTGTAGGGGGCAGTGTAGCTCAAGGACTTGGGAGTCAGAGATGTTAGCTTTGTGTGGAGGTGTGTGTGGTGTATGGGGTGTGTGTCTGGGGGGCTCTGTGAAATGGGAACATGAAACTCACCTTGTGAGACAACACGGAAGTCCCCAGCTCAGAGCTCCCATGTCCTTGCTGTCATAACCCGGACCCCTATGAGAGGAGACCCCACCCCGGGGCAGCTCACCTCGTAGATGTTGAACTGACTCTGGCCCCGCGCCAGCTCTCGGTAGCTGGTGGTGAACTCCCCAATGAAGTCGTGGCTGCAAGGGAAGAGGCTGCTGAGCCTAGAGGCCCAGGCTACGAAAGCCTTAACTCATCCTGGCCTCTCCCACAGCCTGTCCCTGTCCCCATTCTTCCAGGGCCTCCAATCCAAGCCACAGAGAGCCCAGTGTGGGAGGGGACTCTCTGTTACTCACGGACCAAGAGAGCCACTTGGCAGAAGACAGGATCCTGGAGGAAGGAGATGCAGGATTGCTTGGGTTCTTACTTAAACGAGTTAGCAAGAAAGGGCATTTGGGGACAGTCACTGCGGAGTGAACGTTGGAACGTTGGATGGCAGTCATGCATTACCGCTCAATGTGTCAGGTGGGATAATGGCATTCACAGTTACGTGGGGGAAATGTGCTTATTTTTTAGACATGTCTAATGAAATATTTAGGGGTAAAGCCACGATGGAATTTCCTTTAAATTACATTAGTAAAATATAGATAAGGCAAACAGTGAAATTTAACAATTGTCAAATTCAGATGACGGATTAAAGGCATTCATTACCTCCTCCCTGCAGAGACAGGTTTCCATTAACACAGCCTCATTATGGAGCTCTGGCTGGCCTGAAACTTTCTAATGTACACCAGGCTAGCCTAGAACTCCCAGAGTTCCGCCTGCCAATGCCTCCCGAGTGCTGGTATTAAAGGTGTGACCACTGGGCCACACCTTTATTATATACAAATTTGTTGTTTTTATTTATTTCAATTTTGGGCTTTTGGAGACGTAGTTTTGTGTATCCCAGTTTGGTTGTGCAGCCAAGGATGACCTTGAATTCCTGATCCCTGTCTCTACTTCCAGAGTGCTGGGATGACAGGGCTGGCCACTCTGTGTCACTAATGGCCACTGTCTTGTCATTTTATTCATTTGGTGATATCTCCTCATTGTATTGCCCAGGTTGGTCTCAAGCTTCAATCCTCCCACTTCAGACTCCTGAATTTTGGGGATTAGAGGTCCACGAGGACACTTTCCCAACCTTCCTCAGGTGCTGGGATGGAACCCTGGGTCTTGAACATCTTAGACCAGGGCTCTGCCTCTGAGCTACACGCTCTACTTGGCCGACCCGCTAACGTTACATTCAGCCAGGTGGCATGGGGTCTTTTCCAGAGTCTGTTTATATTAAACACATCAAGACCTTCCACAAAACAGCCCTCCCTCCTGCCCTGAGTCCTTATTAGAACGAAGCGCTTAGCACTCTAGCTGGGGCGTCCTCCAGCTGGAGCACCCGTGTCCCTGGAGCCATGCCCTGCTGTGAGCTCACAGTAGTTTTTGTTTGTTTTGATTTTTTAAGTTATACAAAGTAGTGGATTTCATTATGGCACTATCATAGATCTATACACTTTAGTTTGGGGGGGTGTTTAATTCTACAGGTTGTGTGTGTGTGCTCGAACCACAAGTGAATATGGAGGTCAAAGGGCAACTTTGCGGAGCTGGTTCTGTCTGCCTTTGTGTGGGTTTCCTGGATTGAACTCGGATGTCAGGCTTGTGCTGCGAGTACCTTTGACCACTGAGCCATCTGCCAGCCCTGAGAGCTGATTTAGTTTTAGTACAGGATGGCGCCCAGGGTCTCGCAGATGCTAGGCTATGGCACCACCACTGAGCTACATCCCCAGCCCCATAGTGTTGACCACAGACTCACAACTATCGGACTTCTGGGGATGGCAAGTGGACGGGAGGACCCTGTAGCCCCTGGTGGCTGTTCCTAGTTCCCAGGTAAAGGAGATATATGGAGGATGTCTTTAAGGGAACAGGGCAAGTCGGGCTAGAAGCGTGGCAGAGCTGATCCTGTTGGCTGGAAGGGACGGGAAAGGTGGAGGCGGGTACCAGCACCTTTTATAATACGAATAGCCCCTGCCCACAGCCCATATCAGATCTGGGAGACGCCAACTGTGACCACCCTTCGGGAGTGCCCCAGCATGGAGTGGCCACAAGAAGCCAGGCTACATCCATATTTGGCTCCACAGACAAGTGGGAGACAGCGAGGGTTCTGGATTCCTGCTCTTGTCCTGTCTAGAAATCACCAGCCACACTTACCCCTCTGTCCCCAAACAGAAGTCACCCTCCTGCAGGCCAGACCCAGCCCTCCTTAGGCACTGCCTAGTCCTTCCTGTGCCTCAGAACACCCTGCTGTCCCTACAGTGATTTTCTTCGACCTACGTTTACTCTCTAAGTTTGCAGTGACCCTCTGTTAGACTGTGGGACATCTTTGGGCATCCAGCGCATCCTCTACAGCCTGGCCTTCCTCAGCGCCTAGCCACACGGAGAAAGGAGGCACCCACGAATATTCAATGTCCTTCATGGGCACTTCAGAGCATCCCCATTCTTCACGTGAGGAAGGTACAGGCATGGGCTGGCTCCTCGCAGCCACGTGGGGGGAAAGGAGGGCTCTCAGGCACCATGCCCCGCAGAACCTGCACGGAGCTAAGCTACCGGGATGGCAGGCCTTCCTGTGTGGATTCTGGCCACCACTCATTCCCAGAGTACCCAGATGGGCCTGGCTCAGTTTCCCCAGAGCTCCTAGGTCGACTCACCTTCCTCCGCACCTCCCGGCCCCGGCCCTTACCTGCCATCACGATCCCAGTCGTAAACCTCCACTTTGATGGTCCTAAAAAACAAACAGAGAACCTGGGTAGGATGGGTCTGAGGACAGCCGGGCCAGGAGGGACACACGCAGGCACTCCCTCCACAACCCAAGAGAGTCCAGGGACTCATCTTGAGACCACCATGAGCTATGGTGGGCCATCTTGACATCTCGAGGATTGGCTGAAGTGGCCTCAGGCCTCTGTTTACCCATCTTTTTTTTTTGGTTTTTTTTTTTTTCGAGACAGGGTTTCTCTGTAGCTTTGGTGCCTGTCCCGGAACTAGCTCTTGTAGACCAGGCTGGTCTCGAACTCACAGAGATCCGCCTGCCTCTGCCTCCCGAGTGCTGGGATTAAAGGCATGCGCCACCACCGCCCGGCTCTGTTTACCCATCTTATTGGCTTCCCTGGATGGAGTAGAAGCCTTGGCAGGAAGCTAAACTGGGCATTTACCTGCGGCAGGGCCATGAGGGGGCAGCTCTCACAATGAGGCAGGGAAGCGTCTATTAGAGAGGGTCATAAGATAGCTTGGCAGGGAGAATCGTGAATGCGGGGGTGTGGGTGGTGAAGAGCCAGCCAGCCCCAACCCTGCAGGTCAAGGCAGGACCCCTGGGCTCTGAGCTCCCCACCCCTGAGAAACGGTGTGATTTTCTTCACATTCTAGCCCAGGCTGCTTTAATTAGTTTGTTTTGACTCCTAAGCATGGGGCTGGGTTTTAAGAGCCCATCTTATTTTTAGCAGTGTTCCCATAGCAACAGGCTAGTGGACCAGAAGCAGGAAGAGGGAGGTGGAGGGTTGCCGGTTAACCCTTGTGCGTCTGCTCTGTACTCTGGGATGCCCAGGCACGTGGGAGCTGCCAGGCAGCACCTATAGGGTCTAAGGCAGGTGAGAGAGGCCTGGAAGCAGGGGTGTCTGGTCTTGAGCTCCATCTGGGACGCACAAAGCAGTTTGAACTGGTTTCTCTTCTAGTAACATCTATCCCACCCGTGGTGTGGTCCATCTTGGCCCTGCCAGAAGTCGGCCTGGGAGTTCTGCAGCTCCCAGAAGGGGGCGCTGTCTCCTTTCAGATGAATATTTTCAGGCTCCGTGTGGGGGTGGGAGGGCAGGGCTCAGATTCATAGAATGGGGCAGAAGAAAGTTCCAGAATAGAACCCTGGGATGCCTGGAAGCTAGCATGGGCTAGCTTTCTGTAAATAAAATAATATGAAGCAGCCATCGAAGCATGCTTTAGATGTGGCCTTTGCTTTCTTATCTTACAAAAACAAAGCCTATGGTTCCTTGAGCCAGGTTATTACGTGGAAGTACAGACTGACGTCGGCACGCCTGAGCTTCTGAAGGTGCTGGAAAGAGGCCAGATGTGACACTGGTGTCTTCGACTTGGATGCTGGACTCCCCTGTGGGGCCTTGGGGTGGTATTCCTCCCAAGCCACAAGTCCTGACTGTAAAATGGAGACAGTAAGGGCCTCACAGAATAAACAGCTTGCTCTGTGTGAGTGTAGTGGTGGGGTCTAGAAAATGTGCCTCGTTTTCATCTAACCATGCACGAGTGCCTGTTCGTATGAAATTTACTTAAAGCTGGGCAGTGGTGGTGCTCGCTTTTAATCCCAACACTCAGGAGACAGAGACAGGCGGGATCTCTTGAGTTTGAGGACAGCCTGGTCTACAGAGGGAGCTACACAGAGAAACCTGGATTGGAAAAGGAAAAAGGGAGGGAGAGAGGAAATGAGAGAGGGAGAGAGAGAGAAAGAAAGAAAGAAAGAAAGAAAGAAAGAAAGAAAGAAAGAAAGAAAGAAAGAAAGAAAGAAAGATACTTAAATCAGAGGACATTTGAGCCTGGGCTCCTAGACTTTGCAATTTCTGGTTCCCAGATTGACAAGGCTGGAAGTGACCTCAGTGGTATCTAAGTCTGGCCTCTTGGCCAGAGTTCACACAACCCACCATTCTCAAAGCTTGAGGTTTTGGAGGGACACTGGTGACTGGTGGCCTGTGCTGATGGCCTCCACTTCATTTCCACAGGATGAAGCAGAGCCCTAAGCGTACAACACTGTGACTGCCCAGAGCCACCCAGCTGTGAAGACAAGGACCCTGCCTTCCAGCCCCGCCTGTGAGGCTGAAGGGAGCCTCCCTGCTTGGCTAGTTATAGTGACCATTTTCTTAGTCTCCCAGCTCACCACAGAGACCTTCAGAGACTGGTAAGGGAAACCTCTCCTCTGGCCACCAGCCTCTTGGGAGATTAGGTAAGTGACAACCATATGTCCAGAAGCTATCTTAGGTCCCTAGTTACGGTGACAGTCCTTGAGAAAACTGTCCTTCAGTCTTGCAGCTAAGCCCCTTGTGGTGGCCCCAGCACTTGGGAGGTAGAGGCAGGTGGATCTCTATGAGTTGGAGGTCAGCCTGGTCTACATACCAAGCTTTGGGCCAGTCAAGGCTACATAAACTCCAAACAAAAAAACCAACAACCACCAACCAAATGAAAAAAGTCCTACAGCTGGTGGAGGTCCCCTAACACTTTTGAGAAATGGACAGCCCTGGTGACAGGAACTGTTGTCCCACAGAACACAGAAGGAGGTACCGGATGTGTGGTGGTGAGCTCTGTGGACAGACACTGGGGCCAAGGCTGCCACCCTGAGTTTGATCCCTGGGATCCACATGGTAGAAAGAAAGTTGACCTGAAAGTTGACCTCTGCCCTCCACAGGTGCGCCATGGCACAGCAGCCTCCTCTTCCACCAGTAAATACACACATGTAATAAACAATTAGATCTCAGAGTTGAAGGGCCTGAAATATTTCACTGGCTGCGATTCTGGCTGTGAATGGCTCTGCAAACTCTCCAAGCCGCCCCAGCATGCTGCAGAGCCACTGGCCTCTTCAGACTGGACAGGGCTCTCACCCTTGTTGATTTAGAATCAGCAGGTCCAGGGTGCAGTGTGGGCAGGGTGGGGGCTAGGAGTTCCCCAGGAGATGGGAACTGGCAGCTGAGGATGGCTGTGAGATCCCTGGGTGCTGGTTTGGCCTCAACCTAGGCTCCTGGGCTGCTGTGGCTGGGAGGGTCTGCAGAGATCAGAGGCCATATTTCCAGGCTGAGCCTGGGCGGAGAGGAAAGTGGAGAACAGCCCCATGGAGCAGCCCCAGGTACAAGAAGGCCTGGAGAGAAGCTGGTTGTCACTGTCTACACTCAGTTGCAAGCCCAGGTCACAGCAGATGGGACTTGGGACCTGTGGGCCTAGGCTCTGCAAGCTAAAGTTAGTCTGGCTGTGGTTTATCCATAAGACCCAAGAAAATGAGCTTGTGGGTGAGGGGTAACAGACCTCAGCGGCCCATAAAACCAACATCTCATTTGGCACAAACAGGCTGAGAACTCAGAGTCCCAAGGGAGGCAGTGAGAAGGGCAGGGATGGGCATTGCTCTGGGGACAGTAGCCCAGGGCAGTGCCCCAGATCCTGTGGGTCTTTCTGTGTAGCCCTGATGGCTCCACGGGGGACTCTGTTCCTCTGTAAATTTTGGGACAGTTACTGGCTCCGTGAAGGTGCTGTCTCCAGCCACCCTGCAGGCACCGACACATTTATCTCTGCCCCTGTCGGGCCAACTCAGGCTTTTTCTTCACCAGACAATCCTATTGTTTGTGAGAACATTCTCCATGGCTCAGAGATTATTGGTTTTGCTCACTGTCATAGGCTTGGCTTCGAGAAAGGTGCCTGGTAGATAGGAGGCACATAATGAACACTTGCCAGCTGGCAGGGTGGCCTGACACCTCTGTGAAGGGACTATGCCGTAACGTTCCCTGGCTTCAGAAAAACACCTAAGGAGGCATCCGAGCATGCTCAGAGTGGAAAATCAGGAGTCAGTGTCCCAAGCCCCTGACAGCCAGGGCTGGAACCCTAAAGTCACATCAGAGTGAGATGGGCAGGGTAGGGAAGCAGGTGAAATCTCCAGGCCTCCTCCCTGAGTACCATAGTATACACTGTTGTGGAATATCACTTTAACTAGGCAAAGATGTGTTACATTTGTTTATGTTGCAGAATATTACTCTAACCATATAAAGGTGTGTTACATTTGTTTATGCTACAGAATATTACTCTAACCATATAAAGGTGTGTTACATTTGTTTATGCTGCAGAATATTACTCTAACCATATAAAGGTGTGTTACATTTGTTTATGCTACAGAATATTACTCTAACCATATAAAGGTGTGTTACATTTGTTTATGCTACAGAATATTACTCTAACCATATAAAGGTGTGTTACATTTGTTTATGCTGCATTTGTTTAACAGTATAAAGGTGTGTTGCTTTTGTTTACGATGCAGAATATTACTTTAACCATATAAAGGTGTGTTACATTTGTTTACGATACAGAATATTACTTTAACCATATAAAGGTGTGTTACATTTGTTTATGCTACAGAATATTACTCTAACCATATAAAGGTGTGTTACATTTGTTTATGCTACAGAATATTACTCTAACCATATAAAGGTGTGTTACATTTGTTTATGCTGCATTTGTTTAACAGTATAAAGGTGTGTTGCTTTTGTTTACGATGCAGAATATTACTTTAACCATATAAAGGTGTGTTACATTTGTTTACGTTGCATTTGTTTAATTATGTAAAGATGCGTTGCGGGTTCACCTTGTCTGCCCAAGGTACTTGATTGGTTTATTAAATAGCCAATAGCTAAGCATTAGAGCTTTAGGAGGGGCTGGAGGGCAGAGAGAATAAGCAGGAGGAGAACTCTAGGCTGGGGAGATGAGGAAGAGAGAGGGAGATGCCCTAGCGCCAGCCAGTTGGACACGGGACATGGAGGAAGCAGTGAAAACAGGACAGACAGAAGGAAAGAAAGGTTTAAAAAAAAGGCCTGAGGCAAAACGTAGATGAAGAGAAACAGGTTAACTGAAGTTAAAAGAGCTAGTGGGACACAGATAAGGCCGAGCATTCGTAACTAAGTCTCCGTGTCATGATTTGGGAGTCAGAGGCCCATAAGCAAGCCTGTTACAACATACTGCAGTCCCTCTGGACCATGGCAGTAAGAATGGCGATTCAGGGCAGGAGAAGAGATGTTTCCAGGCTGCTTACAAGGCCCTAGGGCTGACAGGCCCTCAAGGCTTTCTCTCCCCTAGCAGATACCCTGAGAGAAACTAGTGAGGGAAAGAACACATCTCGCCATCGTCACAGGGAGTTGGGTATGGACTGTCCCATTCAAGACTGTACATGGGGCTGTTAAGGCAGCCACGCCTGAGGCCTTTGGTTGTGAGCCTGGCCCCTCCCTGTGCCACCACTCAGAGTTCAGTGGCCCCAACAGAAGCAAGCAGCCAGTGAGTTCTCGGCACCTTAGTTCCCACGTGTACAGTGTGTACGCTCACTGTCACGGTGCGAGGGGATAACAGCAGCCTAGCCCAGGCGGACCTGGTTTACTCACAGAAGGCTAAGACAGAGGACAGAGTCTGGGAACAACAGGGAACAAATGGCTTCTTGTCCCCTGGGCCTTGTCTGCCACCCTAGGGCTGGAGGGGTTCGGACCCTACCACCTCCTTTGACTTGAGCTCTGCTCAGCTGGGCCATTCAGGTTTGGCTTAGACACATGGGAAAGTGGCAAGAGGGTCCTCAGACCAGAGACGAGCCCAGAGGTGCCATCTACAAAAGGGAAGGCACTGTCTTGCTCTGACCACAGACTTTGACCCTCCATCTGTGAAATGGGCACATCACGAGGGATGATCCGAAGGTTATTTCTCACCATGTAAGAAAACGTGTATAGGCCAATCGAGACCAGTGAGACTCACATTCTAAGTATCCCATAATTTTAACAGCATGAACTGCTTCCACTCCATCTTTCTGGGATACTGTACTCTCAGTACAGACATCCAGCCTTCCAGTATGTTCTCCTTGCTTAGCTCCCTGGCAGCGGCCCTTCCTTCAGCCCTCTTGTCTCCAACCCCACCTTCTCTTCACTGCTCTGGGCCTGTGGCCTCACTGACTGGTCTCTGACTCCTCCCCGTGAGCTGTGCCTGGCCTTCAGACACATCCCAGGATTAGCATCTCGGCAGCCAGCGGTGGCTGTGACAACTCATCTCAAACACAAACACAACCTCCCTAACCTAGGATCGTTCTCTCCAAACTGGCTGTGGGTTGCGTACGGGCTATGACACAAGAAAAACAATCCAAAGCCTGCTCAGACTCAGCCTGTTCAGTAAGAGTCTGGCCCCGTCACTCGGCACCACCCTCGGAGGCCTGCAATGCCAAGGGAGAGCAAAGCACACGCCCGCCAGACAGACATCAAGGCCTTTTAAACCTTCCTTCTTGCCATTCCCTGCACCCTCTCCTCTCTGAACCATCTGAGATTAATGCCAAAAGGACCTTGAAATGTTTTAAGGATTGAAACGACTTCACTGGGGTGTCCCCATCTCCGGTCCCCGGAGTTCAAGCCCTTTGTCTCTGAACAAAGTTCTCTGAGCCTCCCCAGATGTCCTGCCACACTGTGTCATGGCCATTTAGAAACAGATTTTAGAGCCAGCCAGCATCAACTCCTGTGTCTCCAGCACGGCTGGAAACACAATGCTGGACAGCCCTCAGTCCACTCTGGGACTCATCTTCTCACCTATGAAGTGCAGTCATGCTGGAAGCCATCCCGGATTGCTGGGAGGACGGGCTCCCCACTGGCCTGGGGCAACTTGAGAAGTCAGTGGGCCCCCAAAGTACCCAGCACAGCGGCACCTTGTTCTGAGTCTGCCAGAGAGCCTACAGGAGAGGGACAGTGGCCTCCGACAGGCATCTCCTTAGTGGGTGCTTGGGGCAATTCCAGGCCAGGGTAGGGTCAGCCAGACACTGGCCCCTGAATTAATTCTGCTGCCAATCATGTCACAGTCAATCTGTGCCCAGCCGTGGAGGAGAGCCAGCCACCCTGGAGGAAGACGGAGCTGGGCTCGGGCCTGTCTGCCCTTCCCACCACTCGCCTCTTCAGGGGACCACTCATGCTGCCCCTCCCTGTATGTCTCTGATACAGCTGGAGCCTGGGAGCCTCTCCCTAGGAAGGCAGGTTTATGAGACTGTCCCGCCTGCCATCCCATCTTCTCCAGGCTCTCCACCCTTTCCAGGCCCTTGCCCAGTACCCACACCCCCAACCTTCCAGCCGTCCCCAGTCGTCCCCTCCCCAATTCCAGGTGTCTACCAGGGGTTTGTTTAACAACAGCATTCACATTTGGGCCCCAGTTCATTCTGCAACGATTACTTAGCTGTCTCTGGGACTTGTGTATGTCTGCGTTCCCATGGTCAGACCAGGAGGTCCCAGAAGATAGAGACAGGTACCTGTCCTTGAATGCCACATAGTCAGGGACTCGGTGCTGGGCAGAGGACACTGAAGACCTAGGGAACAGACCGCTATGTTTCTGTCCCAGGCAAGAGGACAAGACGAGCACCTTACACAAGCTCTTGTTAGTGTCCCTGGAGGGCAGAGAAGCTAGAGCCTTCGTCCAGGAATTGATGGAACCAGACGCAAAGATCACAGCCAAGCACCAGGCCAAACTCTGGCAATCCAGTCAAAGAGAGCGAGGGGGAATACATGAACAAGTGAGATCAAGATCGTGATGGAGAAATCTAGAGACAGCGGAACCAAGCTCGTGGAAAATCATAAACTCTGGACAGAAGCTGAGGGGCCTCCGTGTGTGGGGAATCCCTAGCACCAGAACCTGGATCTACCCCAGGTGCAGGAGCAGCTTGTTAGAACCCATGCTCTATGGTGGGATGCCATGCTCAGCCTTAATGCAGAGGTGAGGAGCTTGGTCCTGCCCCAAATTTAAAAAATGTGCCAAACTGTGTCGACTCCCCACGGGAGCCCTGACCTATTGGGAGGAGTGGATGGGGAGTAGGCTGGGGGGCACGAAGAGGGGAGGGAGAACATTGATTGGAATGTAAAATGAATTAAAAAACAAATATTAAAAGTGTTCCTGGAGGGAAACAGGCACCAGGATGCCATCCATCCACTCACCACCCCTATACACATATCCTTGGAAATCGTGTGCGGAGTCCCAGTGTACCCCAAGGTGTCTTTTCTGATGCCCCAGGGCTTCTGTGGGAGCGGCCAGCAGACAACCCACTTCTGCAGCCAGTGGTTAGGTGACTTCAGGAAAATCAATACTCTTGCAGCACCCATCCGACCTGCCCCCCTGCTTTCTCCAGCACCTTCTGCAGTGGATAATGACATGTTTGTCTGTATGATTACTGGATTAATGTCTGCCTCCCCCACCAACACTTAAGCTCCGTGACGCTGGGTAGAGGATGAAGTGGGCACATTTGCTCCCAGCCGACTTCACAGTTAGACCTAGCACGTGTCAGGGGCTCAGTAAATGAGCAGACGGGCTGGGGATGCTGACTGTGACATGTCATCACTCCTGCTGGCCTCCTGTGAGCCCTGGGAGGGCAGCAGGATTCCCAGGCTCATTCTCCAGGGAAGGACAGTCAGTCAGGTGAGAGCCTGCCCGGGCTGACTGCTCCCTTAGTCAGGGGCAGAACTCACTCAGGCACTGGTACCAATGCACGAGGATGAGGAAGAGGACAGCCTGCATGCAATATGATGAAACAGTTCATAAATCTTGTCATCCCTGCCCTCGCCCCTCACTGATGCCCACCAGCTTGGCCGAGACTGTCCCTGGGATCCTGACTTCAGAGACCAGCGGCCAAGAGCAAGGTTGCTGGAGATAGGCCTTTCCTAACTCTATCCCACCCTATCCCTTATCTCTGCTGCCATCCAGGGAGATAGAGAACGAGACATCCCAGGTACCCACATGCTCTCCATCTCACCTGTCATAGTCCCCGTTGCACAGGGCCCTCACCGGGATGGAGAAGGTTTGCCACACAGGGTTGAGGGTGTTCTTCATGACCTCAGTCTTGTGACAGATAGTGAACCTGGCCAAGAAGAATCGAGGGAAAGGCATCAGGCCGGAGGCTCAGATGACCAATGTCGCAGCCCTCTCTGACTTGTGACAGGAAGAGCCACCCTCAACAGCCATAGCCAGGCTACACAAGATGGCATGGCAGAGAAGTTCCTGAAGGAGGCAGGGCCCCGACTGGAGCAGCACATCTAGCGGGGAGCCGGGGAGCGTCAGGGGCCTGAGTTCTAGCTACCGTCCCAGGGCCAGCCTACTGTGCCACTCTGACCAAGCCCTTTCTCTCTGGGCAGTTCCTTTCCTGGGAACCCGGGAGCTGAACCTCAGGGCTAGATGGGTGGGTGTATGCAAGTGTGTGCCTGTGGTCTCCACCCTGGGACACCTTCTCCATTCCCTGGCTCCATCTTTGCACTCCCAGCCAGACATCACCCCCAGAACTTGTGCAACCACGATGTCTGGAATGCACAAACCCTGACTGTGACAGCCCGTGGTCTCTCCCCTGCCAGGCTTCTCCTTCCTGTCTCATTTGTCACCATCTGACATGGTCTAGTTCTCTCCTTAAACATTCTGTCACGATCCGTCAGTAAAACTGAAGGTCCACAAGAACAAAAGGTGTTCCCGATGCAGCCCGGAACAATGGCTGCAGTACCAGACAGCCAATCATCTTTGTTTGTTTGTGATAGGGTCTCCCATCACTTAGAATGGACTTGAACTTGTGATCTTTCTGCCTCTGCCTTTCCTGTGCTGGGATTCCAAGTATTATCACCATGTGTAGCCATCACCTACTAAGAAAAAGTGGGGCACGCCTTCAGTCCTAGCTCTGGGAGTTTGAGGCCAGCCTGATCTACAGTTCCTGGTTCCAGGACAGCCAAGGGCTGTCTGGAAAAACAACAACAACAATAAATAAGTAAATAAAAATAATAAAAATTATTCTGTATATGCCTGAGGGAGTTTATATGTACCACACTTTTGCAATTGCCTGTGGAGGTATGTAGTGGATGTTGGATCTCCTAGAGGTGATTAGGAGCCACCCACATGGCTGTTGGGAACCAAATCCAGACTTCCTTCAACAGTACTAGGCAGTAGGTGCTCTTAAAAGCTGAGCCATCTCTCAAGCCCGAAGTCATATTTTTGTTGTTGTTGTTGTTGGTTTTCCAGACAGTGCTTCTCTTACTACCTCTGGCTTCTGGTCATATTTTAAAAGGAACTGATGAGGGCAGGATGCTTGTTCGGTAGTAGATGCTTCAAACCATGGAGCTCTACCTGCAGCAGCCCCAGAGTCTGCTAAAACAGAACATGAGAAAAAATAAAGTAAAAAGGAGCCTCCAGGCATGGTGGCTCACACCTTTGGACCCAGCACTTGGAAGGCAGAGGCCAGCCAAGGCTACAGAGAGACACTGTCTCAAAAAAAAAAAAAGGCGGGGGAGGAGCTAAGTAGGAAAGCAGGAACTGTGCATCTGGGAGAGCCAGTCCACAGCAGGCTTTCCAGTCTAGTGGAGGAAAACCCTCTCTCCTTGGGCCACCCGACACCCCTGAGTACCTCCAGTTGGAATCCAAGAACCTGGTGGCTAACCGTGCGGATGGGCTGTCTCTGCTGCTCCTGCCACGGTGTCCTGCCCACTCCCCTTGCCATGCTAGCCACCTATCTCAGGAGCAGCCCTGCCTCCAGGATGGGCAAAGCTCTCTGGGCACCCACCCCAGTGACATTCCAGCTTAGAAAGGTCACCAGGAAGCGCCAGTACCCCTCCCGAGCCCACACAGCCTGCACTGTTTCTTCTTCGGCAATTTTCAAGTCAAAATGTCATTCCTGTCACCAGGCTGAGCATTTCTCTTCTGTGCTCCTCCACGCCCACCCACTGGAGTGTGAGATCCACGTGGGAGACCTTGTAGCTAACCCTAGAGCTGGAGGAGGGGACGGGCATTGGGTAGGAGGGGCCCAATACCTGGGGCTGGGGCAGGTGGCAGAGGACAACAGAGAGACATGGAGCAGCTGACGGGTGGGGGCCCAGACTGCAGAGGCCCCCTGGGCTTCAGGAATCTACCCTGGAACATTCACCCAGCTGCCTCGGTCCTCCCACATAGACCTCTATCCTTCCTGACCACAAACAGCAGGTGTTCTAAGCGCCCAGCCCAGTTTCCCTCCTCCATGTTCCTTCCTGGAGCCTGGGTGGTCTCTGTTCTGTCCCAGGCACCAGCTGACAACTGCTTCCTTTAAACTCTGCCATCTTCACTATCAGCTCCATAGGTTTTTCAACTCCCCTGCTTCACCTGCCTGGCAGGTACCATGCTCATTGTGCCTAGTGGTCCCTGCAGATGGAGCATGGGTGTGGGAGAGTGTCATCCATCTGTCAGACAGATGTGAGTCCCAGTTCTAGGGCCAGCTGTGCATCGCCCAGGCAAGCCTTCCCGAGTGTCCTTTAGTGGCAGAGTATAAGAATGGGTAGGGCTGTGGAAATGGCTCAGGGGCTAAAAACACTTGTCTAATAACCCGAGTTAATCTCTAGGACCAGGATGGTGGAAAGAGAGGGCCAACTCGCACAAGGTATCTTCTGACACAGATCATACAGATACACAGACACATACACACACATAGTCACATAGACACAGACACACAGAGAAAGACACAGTCACACACACAGGCAGAGAAAGATGACACACAGACACACAGTCACACATGCACAGCCACAGACACGTAGACAGACATCCACAGAGACGCTCACACACACACACACACACACACACACACATTTCCTAGACTTGCGCACTCCGCTTCCCGACTGCAGATACAGCGCCTCTAGCTCCTGCTGCCCTGATGGACCTTCCAGCTGTGACCCAAGACAGAGCCCTCCTTAAGTAGCTTTGGTCAAGCTATTCCATCACAGCTGAAGGCAAAGTGACATAGTCACACACATAGACACTATGGCAGGGAACATCCTAGAAGGTTCTGTTGGGTTGTACCTACGAATGCCAGGTCAGGGCCCTGCAGGCAGCTTGGTTTGGCTCTGGAAGGGCGAGGGTGGGGGGTGGGGGGGGAGAGTCACTAACATAAAGACAGACAGAGCAGGACCGCTCCAGGACGGTCGGAGTAGCCTGCAGTGCCTCCTGCCTCTGGAAAAGGCCTCAGCCTTGGTCCCCACAGGTCTCCATGAGGTTCCTATGCCCCCTCCCTGCCCTGCTCCCACCCACAGCTCAGCCTGGGCACCTCCCACCTGATCCCGTGTAAGTCACAGTCACGAACCCCAGATCCTTCCCACACAGCCTTCCTAGTGCTGCTCTCTTCCCCACAATGCTCCTCTGCTCTCCACCTGGGCCCTGCCGGCCATGGCTCAGCCTCTCCAGAGGGAGCGGACAGTGCTTGGACACCAGAGTAGAGGACCCAAGCCTTCCCCCCCACCCCTTCCCCACTCCCACCTCTAAAGCCAAGTCAGACCAGTCAGGAGTGTTTGAAGCACCCTGCTGGGAGTCCTCTGAGAGACAAAGCCCTTTGTCATGCAAATGATCACACCTAATTTCCTGTTCAGTAGTTCAGGTTCAAAAATCAGTTTTCTCTTTCACTGAAATACACCTCCTGCCTGCTGCTGCCCTGCCCCCAACACACACACACACACACACACCAAACACACACCACGCGTGCGCACACTGGCATTTCAGCACAAGGGGCCAGTGTGTGCTGGGCTCTGTGTCTGCACAAGATTGGCTCTCTGGCCCATCCAGCACTCTGCTCCTTGCTCCACCCCAAGGACCCATTTTCTTCCTGGCCGAGTTTCTCCAATTAACCCTCCTGGCCTCATCACTTCGGCCTTCTGTAGAATCCCAGAACCGGCTACCTAAAAGAGACCCTGGAGACCTTATCCACCTGCTTCATTGCGTAGAGGAGAAAACGGGCCCAGAGAGGAGGCCTAACCTGGGTCAACAGAGCTGGTTGGTGGGGGAGAACCTAAATGCTCAGATCTTCAGCCCAGGGTCTTTCTCTGTGCTGCTGACCTACACTGGCCAGTGTGCTGTGTATGTTTCCCTTAGATCTGGCTTAATGAGGAGGAGGGAGTACCGTCCTTCAACCCTACAGTTCTGAGGTAGTTCTGCTTGGTAGAGTGGGGCTGTGAGGAAAAGTCACCGCTTTGCCTGGTCTGATATTGTCGGGGAACCCCTGAGGGTGTTCTGAGATCTATGAGGCAGGGGCTGGGTTGTGCAGCCTGAAGCATTTCTGCTGTCACCCCGTTTTTGCACGCTCCCCAGTCATACACAGAGCCCATCATTGCTGAGTGTCAATGCCAGGTCCCCACCTTGGCTTTATCAGGGCATCAATGCCACACACAGGGGCCCCAGGGGTGACCACACACTCCCAGCCCTGCCCAGTGCACAGGTGCCTTGGGGTGGGGCGTCAGGGGGACTCACGTTCCATCCTCATTGCTTCTGTAGAACACCAAGAAGGGGTCGGATTTCCCGAAGAAATCTTTCTTGTCCAACTTATTGGCACAGAACTGCATTGTGGCGACATCCTGGAAAGGAGGGAGGACAGGGTGGTGAGGCAGAGGAATCCCAGGGACTGGCAAGGGTGGTCAGGGTGGGTAGCATCTTTTTGTGTTTTTGTTTTTCAGGACAGAGTTTCTCTGTATAACAGCCCTGGCTGTCCTGGAACTAGCTCTGTAGACCAGGCTGGCCTTGAGCTCACAGAGATCCATCTGCCTCTGCCTCCTGAGTGCTGGGATTAAAGGTGTGCGTCACCACTGCCCAGCAGACAGGGTAGCATCTTAAGAATGGTGGCACAAGTCCCAGGTACATAGAACTAGAGGGTCAGCAGACTGGAGAAGCAGATGGATCTGAAGTTGCCCTAGGTTTGAACCCCAGCTCTACCACTTTGGAGCTATGTGACCCCAAGGAAGGCAGATAACCTCTCGGAGCCTCTCCTCGCTGGGGTTCACAGGGTGGCATTGAGAAGCACAGAAGATGGAGGAGAGGAAGTGGTCCATGTGTAATCCCTCCAGTTCTCACCATGGCGACCAAAGGCCATTCTGAGCATGGCCTGCTGAACCTACAGCCTGGCACTGCCCACGATGCCCCATGCCCTCATCTACCTGTGTGGTTCCCAGAGGACACTCGAGGCTACAGCACCCTCTTCAACTAACACAGTGTCCCACCCAACACTCTAAGGGGGGTGGGACAAGCCATAAATCGGGGGCCAAAGGCTCATAATGGGGAATGGGTGGGGTGTGGGGAAGGGAATGGGGTGGGCGATAAGGAGAGGTTTGCCAAGCTCATCAGGCAGAGCTAATTTTGACCCCCAGACCAGCTCCCTGCCTCACTGCCCTGACATCTGTAAGGAGGCAGCCTGGCCCTGCTAGGTAATCAGAGGCCCAGTCCTGACTCTATGGGGCCTTGTGAGTGGAACACACTCAGGCTGACCCTAAACCAAGTCCACATAGGAATTAACCCAACAGCAGAGCCCAGGAGCAAGGGCTTTTGCTGCCTTTTGAAGAACCTTGAAGGCTTTGGAAGACCCCCTAGTGTGGCTCAGGGGTACAATGTTTATCCTGGGCTCACGGCCAGCATTAGAACAAGAAAAACTGCGGCTACCATTTGCAGGGTGTCACCTACTTTTGGGTGGAAGTATATGAAATTGTCAATAACCGTCATTTGTCTATGAAAATGGCAATATAACAAGGCTGCCTGGGTGGTGGTGGTGGCGCACACCTTTAATCCCAGCACTGGGGAGGCAGAGGCAGGCGGATCTCTGTGAGTTTGAGGCCAGCCTGGTGTACAGAGCAAGTTCCAGGACAGCCAGGACTGTTTCACAGAGAAACCCTTTCGCAAAAAACCAACCAACCAGCCAAACAAAAACCAAGATTGTATGTAACGTGCCTATCGATTATTTTAAAGGTGTGTGTGTGTGTGTGTGTGCGTGTGTGTGTGTGTGTGAGAGAGAGAGAGAGAGAGAGAGAGAGAGAGCGCATGCTTGTGGAAGGCAGAGGGCAACCATGGCATTAGTTGCCTTCCATCTTGCTGAGACCATCTCTGCTGCTCACTGCTGTGCAAGCCGGGCTGGCCGGCCCTGAAGCTCCTGAGGATTGACCTGTAGCTTCCTGCCTGGCTGTAGGAACACACCCGGGGATGACAGCTGTTCACACTGAGTATCCAGTTCTGACCAGGATTCTGGAAATTCACACTGCAGTCCTCAACGCTTGCACGGCAAGCACTGTTAGCCACTGTGCATCTCCACTCGGCCATCTTGATGTCTATGCTTCATTTAACCCAGTGAGGTGGGCGCTGGTCTCCTGCCTATTTTTTTTAATATTTATTTATTATGTATACAATATTCTGTCTATATGTGTGCCTGAAGGCCTCAAGAGGCCGCCAGACCTCACTAAAGATGGTTGTGAGCCACCACGTGGTTGCTGGGAATTGAACTCAGGACCTTTGGAAGAGCAGGCAATGCTCTTAACCTCTGAGCCATCTCCCCAGCCCTCTCCTGCCTATTTTATACAGACCGGGGCTCAGCAGTCAGGAGATACAGGGATAGAGGTTGGTGGATCTCTGCGAGTTCAAAGCCAGCCTAATCTACAGAGCGAGAGTTCTAGACCAGGTCAGCCAGAGAGGGATACATAGTGAATAGTGAAACGCTATCTCTCTCTCTCTCTCTCTCTCTCTCTCTCTCTCTCTCTCTCTCTCTCTCTCTCTCTCTCTCTCTCCCTCTCTCTCTCTCTCGCATAAAAGGGTCTACTGAGGCTGAGCTCCTGCCACTAAGCCTGACTACGTTCAGTCCCAGGTACCCACACAGTAGAAACAAAGAACCAATTCCTGCAAGTTGTCCTCTGACCTTCATGTGGCCATGCACACACGTGCCCATTCACATACACGTGCAACACAAATAAAGTGTAAACAATAGAGGGTTGACAAAGAAGGTGGAAGCACAGAGAGGGTAATGCTCCTGCGGGAAGCCACACAGCTAGGACAGAGCTGGAGTCACGCAGCACAGAGAGGGTAATGCTCCTGCGGGAAGCCACACAGCTAGGACAGAGCTGGAGTCACGCAGCACAGCTCCAGAAACGAGAAACTGAAATTCTAAATTATGACCCTGCACACCCAAGGCAAGCTTGATTATGTTCTAGAACCTTCGATGGAGTAGGCAGAGAAGCGTGAAATCCACTTACAAGGGCAAGCCACTGACTCCAGCTGGGTGGAAAGCTCAGCCAGGGGGTACAGCGTGACACAGCAGGTTTCCTGTCTATGGTAGATAAGTGAGCCATGGCAGGCTCATCTTGATTCCAGCACACACACACACAATCTAGACGCAGGGACGACTGCCTAGAGCTCTCTGTGACTGCTGGACCCCGTCACAGTCAAAGGAGCCCTGGAAGACAAACCGGACCCTTAGAGAGATTTCCAGCTTGTCACCAAAGCAAAGGTAGCTGATGAGCACTGGGAAAGTCCTGGGGGGCAGGCATGCTCAAGGTCCTGGCCTGGGAAGAGGATGGAACTGAGGGTCTGGCACATGCTGGGCAAGCCTTATCCGTGACCTGTGACCTGCGTTGCAGCCTCTGCAAGGGGAGGGGGGTGATGATCTGAACTCCCCTGATACCCATCAATGCGGTTAGCAGATGGATCGAACTCTTGGCACCATTTGAATCTGAGAAGAGGCAGGGAGGGCGGTGCTGATAGCCTGGATCCCAGGGTTCCTGTGAGGGTTGGTTTTGGGGATTTGATGCTGAGTTGGGAACTCTCTGAGCCCAAGAGATGCTGTTCCCAGCCTGGGAGCCCGTGGGAATCAGTGGCAAGGAAGATAAAACCCGCTCCCAAGATATATAATTTCCTGCAATTTCTGCCTTTCACCCTATCTTTTTAAAAAGCATATTAAGTTTCTCTAAAACAGCAGGATTGCTTCAATTTGCATATCTCCGCATGCTAATTGCGCCTCCTCAGAGATTCAGCAGGCAGCCTTTCTCAGCGGCAGGGCCAGGCTTCCTCCAGCACCTCCAACCCTCCCAGCCCCAGAAGAAGGCTGAGGAGGTCAGAGGTCAGCAGGCATGGCGCCCATCAAGTCGCCCTGGGTCAGGAGACAAAAGTGAAACGTAAGGGCGCCTCAAAGGCTCAACAATCAAAATAAATGTTTTAACATCCCTAAAAAGAATCAACGAAAAAAACTATCCGTGATAAACAGAACACTAAAATGTTGAATGAGGAGCATTTTTATAAACAAAGCAACTGGTTCACAGAAAGTCATGTAACTTGCCTGGAGTCACACACCTGGCAAACAATGGCTCTTGAGTTCTTAACCACCTTACACGCCAACCCTGAAAGAGGTTTTTAATGGACAACAGCATCACAATAGGTGTTATCTATTGTCTTTTGACCTGTTGGATTTCCCAAATTTCCTAGAGTCAGATAAAAAAACACACTCAGGTGTGTGTGCCCCTGAGTCTAGAATGCGTGTGTGAGTGTGCAAGTGTGGGATCAGGATGCTAGAGCAATGGCTCAATCAGTAAAGCACTCACTACACAAGTCTGAAGGTCTGAGTTCAAATCCCAGCACCCACAGTAAACTGTTAGGCACAGTGGCTCTAGCTTGCAATTCCAGTCCTGGACAGGCAGAGAGGGGGGCTGCACTGGTCACCCAGCCTAGCCCACTGGTGAGCTCCAGGCTGGTGAGAGCCTGTTAAAAACCCAAGTGGACAGCACCTGAGGAATGACAACCAAGGTTGTTCTTTGACCTCCGTATGCACATGGACATACAAGCATACAAGAAAGCACACACATGCACACACTTGCACACACATACATATACACATGTACACATACATAATGCATATACACACAAACATACACGTACACACACATATACATATGCATACACACACACATGGTGTTACTTAAAAAAGGAGGAGGGCTGGAAGCAGGCATAGTGTCGCAGAGGCAGAGGCAGGTCAATCTCTGTGATCTAGCCAGGGCTACATAGTGAGGCAGTCTCAAAACTAACACACAAATAAACAACAAGAAAAGAGGGCTGCAGAGACGGCTTGGTGCTAGGAGTGCTTGCTGTGCAACTATGAGGCCCTGTGTTCAGATCCCACAGTCTCACGAGCACCTGGAACCCCAGGGCTGTGCAATCTGAGACAGGAAGCAGTGCTGTGGAATCTGAGACAGGAAGATCTGAGGTTACTGGCTGCCAGCCCAGCCTAACAAAAATACTGCAAGGTTCCCGGGCGCACACCTTTAATCCCAGCACTTGGGAGGCAAAGGCAGGTGGATCTCTGTGAGTTCGAGACCAGCCTGGTCTATAAGAGCTAGTTCCAGGACAGGCTCCAAAACCACAGAGAAACCCTGTCTAGAAAACAAAAAAAAAAAATAAAATAAAATACTGCAGGGTCAGGGAGAGATCCTGCCTCAAAGGGGCAAGGTGGACAGTGCTACAGGAGGACACCTGATGTCCTTCTCTGGGCTCTGCAAGGGCACTGTAAGTATAAACGTGTATACCCCCCCCCCCCAATCTATCTAGGACTCTGAAACTACATTCCATCAGGAGGTGACTCAACCTGGAGCCAAGGAGGGTTGGTGGAGGGAGAAGAGAGAGAGAGGGAAGAGAGGGAGAAAGATGGATGGGGGACAGCTAGGGGGCTGTGCTGGTGTCCACTCAGATACAGGTGGTGCTGGAGCCTTTGTTGGTACATTGTGACGGGGTCTTTGGTCAAGCTGGCTTTTCTTTGTTGTGGTAACGGTCGGCTTCCCAAACAACCCAGCCAGCTGTGTGTCTGTGGATTTGATCCACTTCAAGCTGAAAGTCCCCACGGACCACTTTCCCTCCCACACTTACTGTGCCTACGCGTCTGGGAAGCTGACCTACATCCACTGCTTGGAAGAAAACGAAACAATCAGGATAGCAAGTGAGCTGGGCGGGGCGGAGCATGCGTGCAATCCCAGCAGGGGCACCGCTGGGGAGCTTGAGACCTTGTGGGACAGAGAAGGTGTTCAAGGCCAGCGTGGACTGTAGAATGAGTCGGTGGGCAAGGGCGCTTGCTGCCAAGCCTGACAAGCTGAGTGTGATCCCCAGGCCCAACACAGTGGAAGGAAGAAGCTAGCTGCCCACGTTTCCCGGGGCATATGGACACGTGCATGAACACACATACACAGTAAATGAATAAATACATGTAAAAACAAACAAATAAGGATAGGATGTCCAATGCACTATTATTTCACTGTATTACAGAAGAAACCATATTCAATAAATGATGGTCAACCCCTCCTATGAGGAAACTATGAAACACTCATTTCTAAGACTAGAGACAGGAGCTTGTGGCCCAAATACCAGGTACCATATTGGCTGGCTGTGTGGCACACACCTTTAATCTTAGCACTTGGAAGGCAGAGGCAAGCAGATCTCTGTGAGTTCGAGGTCAGCCTGGTCTACAAAGCAAGTTCCAGGACAGCCAGGACTATACAGAGAAACCCTGTCTTGAAAAACAAAACAACAACAAAAAAATCATCCAAATGTCAGTAACAGTGATTATCTTTGGGTAATTTTTCTGTGTCTTCCTAACTTGTACAGAATTAGCATAGTATTTTTGTTCTATTCCACATGTGAGCATGTGTATACTTGTTCACATGTGTGTAGATACAGGTGTGCAAGCAGCATGTGCACACCTGCTTGAGTGTGTAGAGGCTCGAGGAGAAGCTGATGTTTGGCACCTCCCACGATCACTTTCCATCTTATTCTATAAGGCAGGTGCCAACCAAACTGGCTACTGTGGCTCCGACTGCTAGCTTGCTTGCTCTTGGGGAGGGATGTTCATATCCACCTTCAGAGGCTGGGATGACAGGGTTGCCATGCCCACCTAGCATCCATGCAGGATCTGAGGATGTGAACTGTGGTCCCATTGTTTGTGCAGTGAGCGCTCTAACCACTGAGCAATCTCCCCCCGGACTAATACGGTTAATGTGATATTACATACACATATATATTTAAGCATCAGAGACAGCGCCTTTGTTTTTTGTTTTGTTTTGATTTGACTAGAGAAATTATTCCTCAAACTAAGAAATTATACACTGTGTTTTAGGGAGGATGCTCATGTCTGTTCTAGTATGGGCAACACGCCTTCCCTATGCTTCAGCCTGAATGCAACTGAGTGTCAGGGGACCTACACCCACTTTACCCCATGGTTTTCTCTTCTCTCTCTCCTTCCCTCCCATGGCTATCCTCCTCCAAAGTCTGCAGCAAGGAGAAACACTACCCTCAAGTCCCCTAGACTCCTGGAAGGTCTCACAGAATCCAACCCCTCACTAGGCGTGGTGATGCAGCACACCTTTGATCCAAGCATTTGGGAGGCAGAGGCAGGAGGATCTCTGACTTTGAGGCCATCCTGGTCTACAGAGAGAGTTCCAAGACAGTCAGGGCTACACAGAGAAACCTTGTCTTGAAATCCCACCCCAAAGGGGGGGGGGGAGAAAGAAAAGAAAAAGAACCTAGCCCTTCTTGCCACCATCCCCACTTGCAGCCTGCCTGACCGGTCATCACCTCTCTCTCCTGCCTCCAGGGCCTTTGGATAGGCTGCCTGCTTCCCGGGGAGCTGGTGGCAAGAGCTTAGCGCCTACCTGCTTTTCCACGTGGGCACATAATAAATTGCCCACGGATTTTCCTTCAGGACCAAGAATGTCGTGCAGCAGCATGTGTGATAAAAAAGGGGCAGCGGGTCTGACAGGATGGAGAGCCAGGGCAGAGAGGCTGGGATTGCCGGCTGGCGTTTCTCACACTAAATTAGAACAGCGGGCAGCGGGCAGAGTGAGTGAAACGCTGACTTGCTGACTTGAGACAAATGAATTCCTGAACAGTCTAGAAGTGGCTCAGGGGTGGGGAGACCCCAGGATGCTGCAGTGTGAAGCTTGGATTTACTGCTCCTCATCAGGAGCCTGGAGGATGGGTACCAATCAAGGCTATCAAACAAACCAGAAAAGCCAAGGAGGCGCAGGCCTTCCACTGCAGGTGCAGCTGGCTCCCATCTCTCCAAATTCCACTCCCAGTGCTCAAAGCTGGCTTCTTCACTGCCGGCTAAAAGCCCGCAGAGCCTTCAGGGCCACTATCCAAGTTATCGAGAAATTGTTCCTCATCTATTCTGGTTGAGACAGGGTCTCACTATATAGACCAGGCTGGCCTGCAACTTAGAAATCTGCTTGACTCTGCCTCCCAGATGCTGGGATTAAAGACGTGTGCCACCATATCTGGCCCTTTCTTTTCTTTCTTCTTTAAATGAAAGAGAGCTGGTGATGAGCTCGGTGGCAGATTGCTTGTCCACCCAGAGTGAGGTCCTGGGTCAATCTCCAGCATAAGACATGTTTGTGAACAAGAGCCTCAGGGAGCTGAGGACCTTACAGGAATACATCAGTACACCTGCTGGGCATGAGGAAATGTGGGTGTCTAGGGGGCTGGCCCTCACCCTGTCAACATAAAGGCCCCAACTGTATTTGCATCAAATCTGATTGTAAGAACCTTCTTGGCATTAATATTCTACACAAGCAAGGCTTTTCTTTTACTTACTAAAGTAAGCCTGTGACAGGCTGGCATCCACTCGATCCTTTGCTGTCCCTCACCACCCACGCAGTCTCCAGGCTGAAGGCAGGAAGCCCCGCGCCTTGCAGACCCGCACCCCACCCTCTCCCTTTGATCCTCCCACCGAAAGCCGGAGTTGCAAAGCTGCTCACATGTAATTATTTTAATTCAGCCAGATGCTGAGAATTAGTGTCTTTTCCTTGCAAGGATTCTAGGGAAAGAGAGAATTCAGCCAAAGATATGCCAGGAGAAACGGGAGCCCACAGCCTCTGCAGGAAGGGAGCCCCTAAACCTCCCCAGCGCGGGCACAGCCTCCAGCAAGAAAACTTCTGTGTCCAAGGATGAAAGAGGGGGGAGGAGCAGGGAAGGAAAGAAGAGGAAGAGAGGGGGAGTGGGGGGGGGTCCTAAAGTGGCAAAGGAAGATGTTCACAAGCCGCTGGGAAACCGAGTAACAGCACCAGCCCACTGAGCTTGTCCAAAGTGCCCCAACTGACGCTATTTAAACACCAAGGAGGAGGTCATTGCTGGGCTAAGAGCTCAGGGGAAACTGAATTTGGACCATAAAGTGATTCCCATACAGCCTCTCCTGAGGATGGATGGATGGATGGATGGATATATATATGAGATATCTAACTATCTGTCTGTCTGTCTGTCTGTCTGTCTATCTATGAGGATGGCAGTCACCATCCTCATCACCTTCATCCTCAACAGTTAACCCAACTGCCCCACAGCAGGGGAACCTTGAGGCTCTTGCACTCAGAAACAGAAAAACATGCCTGGTTCGTGCAAGTAGGCCCTCCTTTGACACAGTGTCCATCATCACTAAAGACTCTGCTGGACTTCCTCTTATCAGATCCTCAGTGCACACCAACCACAGCAGCCCTGCCCAGGGTGCAGATGCTGGGTGAGCCTGTTTCCCGGTGTGTGGGCGAGCCCGATTCCCAGCATCCGGGCCTCCACTATCCAGCTAAACAGACAGGGAGGGCCACCACCAGGAAAGGAAAGCAGCTGTGCCAGCATTCCTCTGACCACCTCTCCACACAGAAGTCCTAGGGACAAGGTTGTGACTCCACATCCTGCTCATTGAAGACTGGAGCTCTAGAGCAGGCTGCCTGGGTCCAAACCTCATCTCTTGGGTGACTGTGTGGTCCTGGACCTCATCTCACGGGGCTTCAGTCTCCTCAACCACCAAATGTCAGAAACCTCATACTACACAAGAAGACATACACAAGTCTACATCTATGAACCATTAGTGTGGTCTAGAATCATTAAACAGGCCATGAGAAATAGCACACTACCTACACAGAAGTGAGCATCCAGTTGTCGCCCCCGCCCCGCCCATTCGAGGAAGGGATACTTGGCCTTCTTTCTTCCTTTAGGGCAAGCACTCTGAAGCTGAGACATACCTCAGCCCCTTCTGGTATCTTCTAGGACCCTAGACATTAAGGAGATTTACAAAGCCACCCTTCTCCCCCAAAATATTCCTTTTTGGGAAATGTTGTTTAACATTAACACACTCTCTCTAATGGAACAGTCTCCTGTAGCTCTGGCTGGCCTTGAACTCACTATATAGCTGAGGATGACCTTGAACTTCTCATCCTCCTGCTCCTAGCTCCTGTGTGCTGGTATTACAGGCCTGCACCTCCATGTTTGGCTTATTTGGTATAGTAGATGAAACCCAGGGCTTCACACTTACTAAGTAGGCAAGCACTCTGACAGCTGAGACCCCCAAACCTATGCTGATTCCTTTACGTGTGTGTGTGTTATATAAGCGTGTTGCATTTATGTCTGTACACATGTGCATGCCTGATCCTCCAGAAGCTAGAAGAGGGTGGTCTTCTGTAAGAACAGCCAGTGTTCTAAACCACTATGCCACCTCTCCAGTTCCCCACGTCGATTCCTTTTTGCTTGTTTTTTAAGATGGGGTCCCTCTATGTATCCCTGGCTGTTCTGGAACTTGTTATGGAAACTCACAGAGATCCGCCTGCCCCTGGGATTAAAGGTGTGCGACACCACACCTGGCTGATTCTTTTTTTTTTTTAATATTTATTTATTTATTATGTATACAACTTTCTGCCTCCATGTATACCCACATGCCAGAAGAGGACACCAGTGGTTGCTGGGAATTGAACTCAGGACTTTTGGAAGAGCAGGCAATGCTCTTAACCTCTGAGCCATCTCTCCAGCCCCACGTGGCTGATTCTTATTGTGTTCTGCTATTGTTACCCTAAAAGGATTAAGGTTGTTCTGTCGTGGTTTTTCACATGGTGGATGCTGGCGGATGGCAGCTCTGATCCAGGCGGGTCAGGAAGTCTTGTTTCTCCTCCTTCCTACAGTCCCCGGGAGCTCTGTCCCCAGATACTCAGGCCTCTCTCCCTCCCAACCCCTCACTGGCCTCAGGGATGCCTGGTTTGGGTGGCCCGTGGGTAGAGCCCCATCTTACAGTCAGTTGATCTGGAGTAGAGTCCAGGTGTGCTCCCTCTTGTCTCAGAGAGAAGCTGGAGTTCCGGTGAAATGAGACTCTCACTGGGGTCCTTCCCCCATGCAGAAACGAGACTCATCCCTTGACAGCAGTCAGCATCCTTACATTTTCCCTTTGTCGTCAGCTATCAGAGTCCTGACCCCTTTCTTGGTGCCGAGCCACCCCATGGGCCACTACTCCACACTCCTCCAGAAGAGTCAAAACCAAAGGCTGCCAGGATTGCAGACTCCTGGCTTCCCGACAGCCACACCCACCCGGATTCCTATTCAGACCTACCCACACTCACGTCCGCCCACGCACACACACTCACACTTACACCCACACACTCAGACATCTTCTCCCTCTGTGGAGCAGAGAGTGACATCCTGTGCCAGAGGCAAAGAGAACAGTGACAACTGAATGCCAAGTGCGCAAGGCTGAACGGCTTTGGTCATCGGCGGGGCTGGGGCAGTCTGGGCTGAGGGGCGTGTATGTGATTGGACCCAGGAGCCTGGCTCTGTGGCGCAGCTGGTCCCTCGTGCCTTGGGTCTCACTCTGGTCAACTACAAGGCTGGAATCTTCTAGCTCCGGCGTCACAGTCTCATGCCAGCCAGGTCACAAGGAGCCCTGTCTACCCCGGCTCCCTCCAGGGATGGGTAATCCTGGATCATGGAGAGGAACCCCTGCTACTCACCCTACAGTTGCTCAGCTCCTCTGCAGATAGGATGATGGAGCCACACTTCTTCCCTGGGACACCACTGAGGGAGGAAAGACAAAAATGACAAGCCAGACAGGGACAGACCAACCCGACATTCCTGGGTCAGCCGCTCCCATGCCCGCCCCGTGCCATCTAGGCATCTGCCCCCAACACCCCTGAGAACATCCCCAGAAGAGCCTGGGTAGTGTGGCCGAGAGCATTGTGTGCTGGGTCAGGCGCTCAGCCTGATGGCCCGCCCCCTGCTCCCAAGGCCCACCAGGGAGGTCTAAGAATGGCAACAGCACCCGGACTCACCCGGAAGCTTCCGGACCAGTGGTTCTGAAGCTTTCCATCCAAAGACCACTTCTGTGGGCAAAAGACCTTGTGGGCTAGCTACCCTGTATCCAGCTACCCAGGGTCCCCTGGTGTTCCAGCTCTGAGCCAGTCTGCTTCACTAGGGAGGAGCAGCTGAGGGTGGGTTAGGGTCTTGGGGAGGGGTCCTCTCCATGGCTCTCGCCTGCAGCTACCTCCATTTGAATTCCTGGGACTGGGGTCTTCTGGGGCCAAAAGACACCCCACTTAGTGAGGGGCCATGAAGGACAAGGGACCATCCACAGCGGAGAAGCCCCTCCAGGAAGGTGAGCCGGAGAGGGGATCTTCTGAGGGTGTTCCACCTACCTGTTCCTCCTTCGGCGGAAGTGGGGGGCATGCCCCCAAGGACTAGCCCACGCCACTCTAAGGTTTGAGACTAAGCTGGGGGACCATAGGGTCACCGAGGGGGGATCACATGTGAAGCTGTGGGGCAGCTGTGACTAGGGGTTCTGGCCCTGCGCACACTTGGGAGTGACACAGAATCTGCTTTCCGGACACGCACGCACAGGGCCCTGTGCAGAGAAGGCCCTCGACCGACGGCACAGTCTCCCTTCCCGCAGCCTTGCTGCGCTGCAGTGGGTCGCTGTGGAATCCAGACCCCGTCCCCTGCCCAGTCCAGGGCAGCCGTGGCAAGCTATGTGTGGAACCGTTTGAGAACCACAGAGGAGCTTTACCCAGCATCACTTTGGAGGGAGAGGTTCCCAGCAGAGGAGGGAGGAGAGAAAGAGAAGCCTCCTGGGGCTGAAGACACAGCCCAGGTTTCTCCAAACTGGGCGAGCAGATGAGGGGCCAACCCTGCCCCAGGCAGGTGGCGGTGCTGCAGCTTGGCCCCTACTCTCAGGCAGTCCTTTCCCACACAGTGGCCTGGTAGAGACCAGAGTCAGCAGCAGCCTCCTCCGCCCCTGGCTCTCCATCTGCTGCTCTGCCTTGGACTCCACCTTCTTTTTCTGGTCTTCTTTCCCTCCTCTCTTGCCTCAACCTGCTCCTACCAGCTTGGCCTTCCTCTCCCCACCTCCCTCCCTCCCTCCGGACTTGATCCCCCTCTTTACAGCTGCTTATGCTCCCTCTCAGCTTGCTGGCATCCACTCTCCCCATAAACCAGAAGCCACGCTGGTCCTGAGCTGTGAGGGGCCACACAGGCTCTTTCCTTACATGCAGGCAGCCGGGTGGGACTCCCTCTCTCCGTCCCAAAGGTCCTAGGCCCACAGGGAATGAGAAAGAAACCAGGACAGAGACGCTCCTTAGGAGAGGAGAGGGAAGACCCATGGAGGGTCTGTGTTGGTCACATGTTTTATGAGGCCAGCCAAAAGCACAAAGTGGGAGTGGGAACTGGAGAGTAGACAGCCCTCTGCAGTCAGTGAGCTATGAAAGCAGTGCACATGTGTGTGTGTGTGTGTGTGTGTGTGTGTATGGGGGGGCTGAGCCAAATCAACTCCATAGGGAAAAGAAGGCTGATATTGAATAGAGAAGCCATGGAGGCGGGAGAGCCAAGGGGGTATTAGATGAGGAAAGGGAGGAAGGAGGGAACTGAGAGGTCCCAGGCCCACCCACCCTCAGCACAGGACACTCGTTTGAATCCCTCCCTACTCCCTAAAGTCCCAAGAGCCACCAGGGCTCTCCTTGGCGCCTGAGACCTTATGAAGGGACCCAGGACCCTTTGTCTTCCTACCCAGGGGTTAACAGTAGATCAGGAATTGGGCCTAGAGGCAGGTGACCTCTTTAGAACTGGCTGAATGCAGAAGGCCACAGCTGCGTGGGGACCTACCCGTTAGACACAGCTGGCATAGGCTTGCCTGTCCGGGAGTTGAGGCTGAATGCTCCTATTCTGTGGAGACAGAGGAAGAGAAAGCCAAGCGTGAGCCCACGACCCCAGTCCTCATGGGCCAGAACACAACCTGCAGATGTCTGGAGCCTCTGCCCCGGAAGTCACTAAAACAGGACCAAAACCCAGACCACAGAGAGACACTTCCCAGACCTTCGGGTGAAGCCCTGGGTAAGTCAGGCTACCCCTGAGGTGTTCAGAGCGGGGCCCCAGACCAGCGGCCCCAGCGAAGGTATCACATACATGCCTCAGACCTACTCAGAAACCCTGAGGTGGAATGGGCTCCTCTGCTCCAGGTGACCCAGACACCTGCCACAGGTGGAGACCGTCTCTGTCACGTCATTGGGCCTCAATGGCTTAAACCGTCTCTCTCATTCGCATGCCGAAGGCCCAAACCTCAGCACTGTATATGACTATATTTGGAGACAGGACCTTTAAATGGGCTGGAGAAATGGCTCATCAGTTAAGAGCAAGAACTGCTCTTCCAGAGGAACCAAGTTTGGTTCCCCTCTTCTGGGCTCCAAGGGAGCCTGAACTTAAGCGCACACACCCACACACCAATATAGACATACACACTTAAATAAAAACAATTTAAAAAATTTTTAAGAAAAAAGGAGTTGATTAGGAGCTGAGGTCACGTGGGTGGGGCCTGACTGTCCACACACAGAAGGACGGACTCCATGCAGACAGGAGAAAACTACGGTAAGCCAAGCCAAGGAGAGTGGCCTTAGCAGACGAGACCTCGGTCGGTTCCTTGGACAGGGCATGGTGGCACAGGCCCACAACTCTAGCCTTTGGGAGGCCGAGGAGAAAGGGTCTCTCTGAGGCCTTCCTGGGCTGTAGACGAAGACCCTGGTCCCCCCGACAGAAAATCTCAAAGGAATCTTGTGTGGCAATGCATGGGCAATCCCGGTCCTCAGGAGGCTGAGGCAGAGGATCTTGAGTTTGAGGCTGCCCCGTGGTGAGGCTCTGTCTCAAAACAACAAGGTCCCCCTCTGCCCTCAAACACAACGAAACCAAACCAATGCGGTCATCGCTTCACAGGCACACGGCACTGGTTCTCGGCGCCCTCTGGGACAGGTCTCTGGGTGCACAAGTCTCTTAAAAGGCCACTACGGAACCTGAGTAGGGGTCACATTCGTTCTGCCACATGTTTTATTTTACTATTTATTTGTAAATAAGCAGTAAATAAATTTGTAAATAAACAGGGTCTTATGTAGCCAAGTCTGGCCTTCAATTTATGTAGCCGAGGATGGCCTTGAATTCCTCCTGCTGGGTTACATGCCTGCACCACCATGCCTGGAATCTCCTATATTTTAAGTCATCCTTAGGTGTCTTATGATACCTAACACAGAGTAAATGATCAGTATAGGCTGGCTGGACTGTATTATCCAGGGAATGGTGACCAGGAAGATGACATACACGTTCAGAAATATGCAGCCTTTTAAAAAGCATTTAGTTGATAGAGTACATGTATGTGGAGCCCATGGGCACCGAGGACTTCCTGCACAGATTTCACCAGCAAAACACTGACCCTCACATCTGTCTCAGAATAGATGCCCAGTAAACAGGAGCTGCTGGTGGGGTTTAGTCATGAACGGCTAAACTTAGAAACGCAAGACCTCCTGGGGGAAAGGACCTGCCTCCCCCGCAGCATTCCCGTGACTCCACATTTCAGATCTTGCTTGTCCTTGGGTGCATCTTCTATGGGATAGACCCCTCCATCCCCTGCCCAAGGTGGACAGGTGACAGCAGGCAAGAAATGGACCCGTAACTGCTTAGGTGTAGACTCGGGTGGGAGCTGGGAGCTGGGAGGTGTAGGCGCAGTCCTGCGCTTCTCCTCGGCCACAAGGAGTAGGAAGGCGATGAGAGAGGGAAATTGGGAAGGAGGATGAGGAAAACGCATTATACGCACGTGTGAGACTGTCAAAGAGTAAATAACGATAAATTTAAAACATACAAATTCAAAATAAAGGCCCTGAACACTGCTATTAAACAAGAGCTAACTGGGATTTCTCCTGGGGAAATCCCACTTTTTTCTTCCCCTTTTAAATTTGTTTTTACTATTTTTAACTCTGTGTGTGTGTGTGTGCACGTGGGTGTGTGCACGAGAGGCCAGAGGTGTCCAGTCCCTTGCAGATGGAGTTGCAGTTGTAAGTCACCTGGGGTGGGTGCTGGGGCAAAGTTGTTCCCTACCACACACGGCTGCAGTATGAGATTTTGGGTTTTGGGGGTCTTTTTTGTAATTTTTCAAGATTTTTTTTTACATACATTGATGTTTTGCCTGCATGTATGTCTGCATGAGGGTACAAGATCCTCTGGAGCCAAAGTTACAGACAGCGATGAGCTGTCATGTGGGCGCTGGAGATTGAACGGGGTCCTCTAGAGGAATAGCCAATGTTCTTAACCGCTGAGCCATCTCCCCAGCCCCTTTCTTGGGGTCCTGATTCTACCATGTAGTTGCTGAGGAGTTACAGGTAAGGGTCTAAGAGAGTCTGTTCCTTATATGCACACTTATGCACACACTCATACAGATACGCACAGATACACACACACACACATGCACACACGCACACAGAAACACACCAGTTAGGAACTACAGTGTGAAGCCAGTGAGGGGTTCATGAACCCCCCCTCTCTCCTGCCTGCCCTGTGGCCTGGACATTTGTCCTGGTGTGTGCCTGCCCTTGCCAGGGCCCTGCCCCGAGGGCTTCCTCAGGAATAAGGACAAGCCACCCACAGCTGCACAGAGAGAATGCTGGCGACTCCCCATCCCGGAGGCCGCTCAGAGTGACAGCTCTCCTGTACACTATCAGAGGTGGGAGGTGAGAAGAGCCCCCCCTTTCCCCCCAGTTCCAGCCTGTTCTTAGCTCCAGCTCAGGTCTACACCTACACACCGCGGATAAGTGGAGGAATGCGCTGTGCAAATAAATCCCAGGTTCAAATTTCAGCTTTCCCACTGCTGTCTGTGGCCTTGGATGTGTCACTTCCACTGGTGTCTGTGGCCTTGGATGTGTCACTTCCACTGCTGTCTGTGTGGCCTTGGATGTGTCACTTCCACTGCTGTCTGTGTGGCCTTGGATGTGTCACTTCCACTGCTGTCTGTTGGCCTTGGATGTGTCACTTCCACTGCTGTCTGTTGGCCTTGGATGTGTCACTTCCACTGGTGTCTGTGGCCTTGGATGTGTCACTTCCACTGCTGTCTGTTGGCCTTGGATGTGTCACTTCCACTGGTGTCTGTGTGGCCTTGGATGTGTCACTTCCACTGCTGTCTGTGGCCTTGGATGTGTCACTTCCACTGCTGTCTGTGTGGCCTTGGATATGTCACTTCCACTGCTGTCTGTGTGGCCTTGGATGTGTCACTTCCACTGGTGTCTGGTGTCCCCTGGTCTCTTACACAGTTAGGGAGGTAGGGTTACAAACTGACTAGGTAGTTCTTGGTCATGACCCCTCCCTCTCCCCACAGGAAAACAAGCTCTAATAACAGCCTGGACCTGCGCATGAGGGCGGGGCCTGGGATCCCTCTTCGAAAGCCCTGGCTGTCTGTTACTGACACCAGCAGACTCTCAGCAGGGTGGGCAGAAGATGGCTCATCAAAGGGGAGCCACCCGGACAGGCTGTACCCCTTCTACACTTACGTGAGGGGCTTCTCCAGGCGGCTCCCAGAGGACCCCACGATCTCTCCAAGGGTGCAGAAGGCCTGGCCCAGGAAATCCTGCATACCCGGGGCAAAAGAGACCAGCGTCAGCCACCGTGTTCACAGCCACCCCACCTCCCTCACAACGTGCAGTCCTGGATACATGCTCTTTGAGTGAAGTCCAGGGCCCAGTCGGGCTACGGCATTTAAGAGAGCCTGGGCTTGCTGGGCAGTTACAGGCAGAACTCACGTGTTTAGATAAATCCGGGCTCTTGGAGTCCACATCGTATCTAGAGCGAACACAGAAAAATGGTAAAGGCAGGCAGGGGAGATCCCACCGCACTCTGCCTGGGACCCTGAGTAGAGTCGGATTCCCCCGGGGAGCACTGGGAGCCTTGGAGGCTCCTCCTGCCCGATCTCTGGGAAGACAGGTTGGAGAGTCCTGTGGCTCTCTCAGGATTTATGCATTTCCCAGTCCGCGAGATGGCTTGGCAATTAGGGACGCTTTCAGCCAAGCCTGATGATCTGAGTTCAATCCCCGAGACCCACACGAAGGAAGGACAACTCTCACAAGCTGCCCTTTGACCTTCACACCCCGCCACGGCACACACATAGACTCACATGAACAGACAAACAAACTTGATTCATTTTTAAAGAATTGTGCATTTCCCTGCACACATGTTTTATCTCACTAAGAATGGGAAATGACACAAATGAACCGTATCCTGGCTGGGTCACAGGTGGGGTCACAGGTGGCTAAGTCACCCTACCCATCACTGCCAGTTGCCTGTCTTCCCAGCTTCAGCATGGTCTGTCTGGGAGCCCTGTTCTCAGACCTTCTCCTTACTCGGGCCTGGTCACGACCTCCACCCCAGTGGGCTGCAAGCTGCTCCTGCAGCCGAGCTGGTCCCCTCTCCCGGAGCCAGCTGAGCTGCAGCCTCCTCTCCCAGGGTCTTGCTTGCAACATTTCCTCCTGCAGCCTCCCCTGTTCTAGGCTCAGATGCATGCACCTGCTGAGGGGTGGCGATCAGCACCCACTACCTCGAGCAATTTGCCTCTCCAGACTGTCACCAAACTTCTCCGTCACATCATGGGCCATGTTTGTTCACACTTCTCAGCCTTTCTCTTCTTCCCATGTGAGCTTCCAAGTTTCTACCTCCCTCAGCTCACCCCAAATTTTTTTTTTTTTTTTTGGTTTTTTTTTTTTCGAGACAGGGTTTCTCTGTGGCTTTGGAGCCTTTCCTGGAACTAGCTCTTGTAGACCAGGCTGGTCTCGAACTCACAGAGATCCGCCTACCTCTGCCTCCCAAGTGCTGGGATTAAAAGCGTGCACCACCACCGCCCGGCTCACCCCAAATTTTTGCCAGAATCCCCCAGGAATCTTTCTTTCCACTCTGTTCTTCTCCAGGACGCTGCCCTTTGCAACCCTGCCCCTCTCCCTCACAGCCCCTGGAAATGGCACAAACTCCCTGCCTGGTTTCCAAGGGGGAAAGTCCTCCTGATGGCCCCGTCCCTCTGTCTGGGGAAACACAGATACCAGAGGCCGACTTGTCTCATGACTCGAGGAGACCAGACACACCTCCCAACATGGGGAGAGGCCAGCAGGTACCCTGGACGCCAGGAAACAAAAGTCAATCAGGTGGAGGCCTGAATTGCCTCCGGTTCCAACACACACACACACACAAATGAGAAAATGCTGGATAAGATCTGGCACCCCCTTTTCCACACCCTAGCAAGACTGAAGGTAGATTTTACCTGTCACTTTTATCTTCCCGACTTCCCAGAATATCCCTGCTTTTCCACCTGTATCCTGTCACTCCAGGCCCTAGTCCTAAGGACTCTCTCCCCTCCCCTAGCCCCTCCAGCGTGAGCCCCACCTTCCACTCACAGGTCAAAACGGAGGTTCTGCTTCTCCTCAAAGAAGTAATCCACAATGAACTTGCGCACAAAGTCTGGGTTGAGCGTGTTATCAATGACCTCGGTGCGTCCAAACTGTAAGAGAAAAAGGCACTGTTGTAACCGGGCCAGGGCGGCTCCAGCCCGTGGCACTAGGCTGCAGGCACTGGGTGCTGTCTCCTGCAAGCAGGGCTACATCTCTGCGCACTCCCTCTTGTCCCCACCCCGCCCTCCCTCTCCAGGCACGAGTTCCAGGCATCTCTTGCACGGTAAATGGTATCAGACCCGAGTGGCCCTGTGTTCTGGTTCTGCTCTTAGCCCAGGCCATGGGCTCCTGGCCTGGACTCCCCTTACCACCAGACAGGTTGTCCTAGTCAGGGCTGCTACTGCTGTGATGAGAACCACGACTGAAAGCAACTTGGGGAGAAAAGGACTTTTTCAGCTTACACTTCCACATCATAGTTCATCATTGAAGGGAGTCAGGGCAGGAAGCTGGAGACAGGAGCTGATGCAGAGGCCATGGAGGGGTGCTGCTCTTAGCTTGCTCCCCATGACTTGCTCAGCTCTTCCTTCCTTCCTTCCTTCCTTCCTTCCTTCCTTCCTTCCTTCCTTCCTTCCTTCTTCTCTCTCTCTTTTCTTTCTTTTCTTGTCTTTTTTTTTTGGGGGGGGGCGGGGGACAGGGTTTCTCTGTGTAGCCATGGCAGTCCTGGAACTTGTTCTGTAGATCAGGCTGGCCTCAAACCCAGAGATTCACCTGTCTCTGCCTCTCTAATGCTGAGATTAAAAGCCTGGGCCACTACTGCTCAGCTCCCAGCCTGCTTTCTTATAGAACCCAGGCTCACCAGCCCAGGGATGGACCACCCACAATGGGCTGGCTGATCTTATGGGGGCATTTTCTCAACTGAAGCTCCTTCCTCTCTGATGACGATGTCTTGTGTCAAGTGGACATAAAGCTAATTAGCACACAGGTCCTCCAATCCCTCACGGCCCACTGATACGACTCTCCTAGGGAACCTTCTAGATATTTTCATCCTAAGTTTACTTCTCTGAGCCACCGCTAAACGTGTATCAACCCTATAACCACAGTTGTCTCTGATAGGCTCCACAAGTAGGGGTTTACTTTTTCAGTGTGTGTGTGACAGGGTCCCATGTACCCCAGGTTAGCTTCAAAGTCTCTAAGGAGCTGATGCTCTACCTTGAACTCCTGCTTCTACTGCCCAACACCTGGGCTATGTGTACATGATTGACACCCCTCCTGCAGTCACAAGAGACTTGATGGTGGGAGGCAGCCTCCTGGAGCACCCATCTCCTTCTATTCCCACCTTGGAGTGTGGGCTGGACCTGACACACATCTCTGTTTACTTATTTTGAGATAGGGCTCACTAGATAGCCTGGGCTAGTCTCAAGCTTGCTGTGTGGTCCAGGATGGCGTTGCATTCCTGACACACCTGCCTCTGCCCTAAACGCTGGGATTACAGGTGTGTGCTCCGTGACCCAGTTTAACAACACACACCTGATAAGCAAAAGGCACACAAGTCAACCATGGGACTTCCATCTTGGAGGCTCCTTCTGCTGTCTTGCTCGCTCACATTCGTAAAGCTAGCAGCTACTGGAGACTCAGTGCCTTCCCACCTTGGCCCTGCCAACCCCAGCTTCACAGCCCCTCTCCTGGCCCCACCTCCTCTGCAAGCCTCACGCTTTCTCAGCTCCTGTGGGCTCCTCCACATGGGCTGATCCCTGAGGCTTGAGCGCATGGTTCTCCATCTTGCTCCTTTGCCACCATCCCCATGCATTGCCTGGAAATTACTCACGGAGTTTCTCTCTACCCTACAGGGCCATGAGCACACACCATGCCCCGGACCCCCTGTGAACACTCCGTGCCCTAGTCCTATGCAATGTCTTGTGGCAGGCTTCCCTCTCTTAGAGATGAGAAGATGAAAGCCCAGAGAGGCCAAGCAACTTGTCCAGGAGCACACAGTTAAGACTCGCTGACCCAAAGGCACAAGTCAGGCTTATGAGCTCTAGACCACAAGGTGCCACAGGTATGGGGAGATGAGACCTACGCTAAGACTGGCTCATGGCAGACACTCTGAAGTGGCTGGGGAGGAGCTGAATGAGGACAGTGTAGCTGCAGCCTCCTCAGGAACTGTGAGGTCCTGGCGGAGGATGGAGGCTGCCTTGCCTCCTGCACATTCCCTGCCTTATCTAAGCCCGTTCTGTATTCCACAAAGGTTGCTTTTGCAGAGCTGTGGGTCAGCGCAGAGCCTTGCCCACGCTAGGCAAGTGCTCTACCATGGAGCCAAGAGCCACATCCAGACTCTAAAAAGCTTTGGAGACCTTAGCATAGACAGACATGGCACTTAGTACTGAGTTACAGGAGCAGAACATGAGTGCCATACTGGAAGATTCTCTATTGCACTCAGAGTCACTGAACAATACCTATGACATGGTGCAGTCACAGCAACTAAAGCACCTAAGCTGGGGTGCGATGTTTGGAATCCTAGCACTCAGGAGGTAGAAATTAGGGGATCTGAAGTCCAAAGCTCTTTAGCTACAGTGAACTTAAGAATAGCCGGCACTATTGTCTTTGCAGCCCCCACCGTCTTTTATCAAAAAGTGTAAGTGGGTGAAGACAGGTGTAGGCTGATGGCTTAATGGTTAAGAGTACTAGCTGCACAATCTTGAGGTCAGAGGTCAGATCCCAGCAACCACATAACAAGCTGGGCATTGTCTACATGCCTATAAAGCCCAGATCCAAGGTGGGGCAGAGGGAGGAGGAGAGCTGTGGCTTGCTGACTTCTAGCTTAGCTACAGGTTCAGGGAGAGACCCTGACTCACAGGAATAAGTGGAGGCTGACAGAGGAGGCCATCCGACACCTCTTCTCAACTCTGTGCCTGTGCACAGGCACACGTACATGCACACCCTCACAAATACTTGTAAAAAGAATGGAGTGAAACACAGAGCACCAGCTCAGGACCCAGAGCTCCAGTGCAGGACCCTAAGCTCCAGTGCAGGACCCTGAGCTCCAGTGCAGGACCCAGGGCTCCAGTGCAGGACCCTGAGCTCCAGTGCAGGACCCAGAGCTCCAGTGCAGAACCCAGGGCTCCAGTGCAGGACCCAGGGCTCCAAATGCAGGACCCAGAGCTCCAGTGCAGGACCCAGGGCTCCAGTGCAGGACCCTGAGCTCCAGTGCAGGACCCAGGGCTCCAGTGCAGGACCCAGGGCTCCAGTGCAGGACCTCATCTCTTACAGTGTCTTTTCTGAGCTACTCTGCAAGTGAGCTACAGGCCAGTGAGCTCAGTGCCCAGTGTGACTGGTTACACCCAGCAGACCTAGACAAGTGAACTTGAGGAACGCAGTGTGGATCGCTCCTCCCAGGCCTGTGTGGACACACCTAAACTACCCATGCACTACTTCAGAATCGCCGTGCACCTAGCCACGTGTTGTTTCCCCGTCTCGGGGGCCGTGCAGTTCTGTCCTGTGCTCATTTCATTCTGCGTGAGAATCAGTTTTTTTTTTTAATCCCGCTTTAACAGGTGTTTAAAAAAATCCCCACGCTCAGCCACGCCACAGGACAATTAAAGTCGAATCGAAGTGCGTGGGGCCCAAACAAGTGCGTCTGGGAGCGCCTCTAGACACCGCTAGCAAGCCAGTGGGGTTGAGAGCTAATGAATGAGGACGGTGGGAGGGAGGAGGAAAACTAACATTTACTGAGCCTCTACTGAATGTTCTGTAGATCAAGTGGCTCATTAAGCTATCTCATTTAATTCTTGTAAAAATCCTCAGGGTTATTACCCGTCTTACGAGCGAGCTCAGAAACAAATCAGCAAGGTTAAGTAAGCTGCCCACGGCCACACAGCAAGGAACTCCGAAGCCCATTATATTTTTTACTTCATCAGACTTCTGGGCACCATCTGAACTGATGAAAATCAGACACTGTGGATGGCCCCGCTGTGTGCGAGCAATGGGGGGCGGTGGGGGCACTCCAGGTTCAATAAAACTGGCCTCCTATTTCTCCTCTAAATTCCATAACCACCTCACAAAGATGGCACCCGCTGCAGAGGACTGCCCACATGCTCCCGCCCCTTCCACGCAAACCTCCTGTCTTCAGACAAAAGGAAAATTTCCCCTAATGGCTTCCTTGCAGGAGGCCTGCAGGTAAACACTTAGGGTTTAGAGACTTCTCTGGGAAGGCCAGACACCCTTCCGTGAAATGCCCTACCGCTCTCTTTCAACACATCTAGCCTGAAGCATCCTCCCCGCGGGGCTGGCAGACGCCCCCTTCTCCAGCACAAGTCCCATGGAACACCCCCTACTCCCCCACGCGACTCCCACCCCCCACCCCCACACAGGGAGGATGACAGCAGCTGCTTTGAAAATGACACTTGAAGCTTCGACACAGGGGATTCCCTGGAGACCAGCTCACTGCCAGAGAAGGAGATGGGGTTCCCCTGGAAACAGGATGGGAGGGGGCTCTGAAGGTCCCTGGAACGTGAAGGGGCTTGAAGGATTTCTAGGACTCAGATGTAATTAACATATGCACACCCCAACTGTGAAATCAACAGCCAGGGGCTGCTAAGGAAGCTTCCCGGCGTTCATTAGCTGGACTAATAACAGAGATGGTGTGAGTGCTGAAACTCAGACTTTTCAAAATCGAAGAGGCCACCGGGGTCTCCGTCGGGCTCAAGGGATACTCCTGCTAATGAAGGCAGAATATAACCAAACTGACGATGGTGAGGGGGCAGGGGAAGTCGACCTGGGTGCTGTATTTCACACACATCTGCTGAGGTCTCCAGGCAGAACTGCCTTGCGGAGACTGAGACAGAGCTTGCCTATGTTCTAACTTCTGTGTGCATCCCATCTCGGGGGAGCAGGGGAGGAGGGCAGGCCCCTCACCAGCTGTGGGCATCCATCCCATCTCAGGGGAGCAGGGGAGGAGGGCAGGCCCCTCACCAGCCTGGAGGCCCGAGCCTGGACACCTTCTTAGAATCACTTGTCCATCCCTCTGGTCCATTCTGAACCACTGCTTGGTCCAAGCTCAGAGCTCGGAGGACCAGGGAGAAAGCATGAGCACCCTGAACCCTGAAGAAGCCCCAGGCAAGCACAGGGTTCTGAATGAACCAAGGCTGTGAAGAGCCAGGAAACCAGCACACAGCATACACAGATACAGGAGACTTATAGAACCTTCCAGGGCATTCTGAGCTGGATGGGCAATGGACCTGGAACAGTGGGATGGCAGGGGGAGGCTCCCTGACCTCAGGACTGGGACACCTCCTATGGGAGAAAAGAATAAAAAGCACAAACCAGAAGGAGCCTAGAAATGAGCGCTTTTGCCCTCTGAATAGCTTCGTCCCTAGCAACAAACCCAGCAAAGCTTTTCAAGGAAGCCGCTCCCGAGGGCTCGGATGACTAAGCTCCGCGAACATCAATTAAGAGGCATTAACTGCAGATCATCCAGTCCACCGAGACCCTCAAAGGGAGGCAAACCTTGAAACTTCTTCAGGGACTGAGTTAAGTGGCTCCCAGGGGCTCTGCCACACAGAAGAACTGACATTTCTGGGGACAGATGAGTCCCCGTGCTCAGGTATCCTCAGAACATGTCAGAGCAGGGTGTGTGAACCCTGGTCAGCCTTCTATGCTTGCTGGAGGAACTGGCCCATCAGGACAATGGCCTGGCATGATGCAGAGGTGACAGGCTGTCCTGTGGCGGCTGCCAGCTGGGTTTGGCTATGGAAGACCCTGTTTAAAACAGGCAGATAGGCACTAGAAGGGCTCTTCTTAGTCCAGCATCTCCAAGGCACACACACCGTCCCCTCTACCCAGGTCCAGCAGAGCCTTCACTGCCCATGCAGGCTGCTGGGAGCAGCTCCCCACTGCTGCTTGTCCCAGTACAGCACATCTTCAATCACATCCATGCCTTTGAAAGAAACCCCTTATGAAACCTCAGCAGACATCAGAGGCAAATTCCCTCCTGCTGGGATGCCAGCACGGATTTTCTCTCTCACAAACATAATCTCCAGCCCACAGGTCCCGACCCTCACTCCATTCTGCTCAAATCCACTGTGACAACATTTGTGTCACCTAAGAAATGGGCAAAGGCCCTCGAGATGGCTAGCTGAGAAAGGCGCTTGCTACCAAGCCAGATGACCTGAGTTTGATCCCAGGACACACGGGGTAAAAGAGAACTGACCCCTTAAGGCTGTCCTCTGACCACTACAAGCTGCCACACACACACTCGTAAATGTAATAGTTTTTTTTTTTTTTTTTTTTTAAAGAAATGTGGGAGGGCTGGGCGGTGGTGGCGCACGCCTTTAATCCCAGCACTTGGGAGGCAGAGGCAGGCGGATCTCTGTGAGTTCGAGACCAGCCTGGTCTACAAGAGCTAGTTCCAGGACAGGCTCCAAAACCACAGAGAAACCCTGTCTCGAAAAACCAAAAAAAAAAAAAAAAAAGAAAAGAAATGTGGGAGGGGGGCTAGGCACAGTGGCGCACGCCTTTAATCCCAGCAGAGCACGCAGGAGGCAGAAGCAGGTGAATCTCTGTGAGTCTGAGTTAGTCTGGTCTATATAGAGTTCCAGGACAGCCAGGACTACATAGTGAGTACCCGTCTCAAAAAATAAAATAAGAAAGAAAACAAACCACCCTTGCTTGCACTGACTTCAGCAACCTTCTGGAAGAACATTTCAGTGCTGTTGTCCCATCTAAGGGCTTCCATGGGGACAATGAGGAGCCAGCCTCCCCTACTTTGTGGGAAGTGACCCTGCTGGGGCCATCCACATGAGTGCTGGAGCGAGGGCTTGTGGGAAGGGGAGGTGATCCACTTGGGGTCAGAGGTCGAGACTCCTCTCCTGGCTCTGAGTGGGTCTGGGATTCTGCAGCTGAGTGCAGGAGTCTGTGGGCTCAGGCCTGGATCATCTGGGGAGAAGAGCCGTGGTTTTGATGGGGTTCTTAAACAGACCAAGGCGTGCACCGAGCTCCACCTCTGCCTGCAAAAGCAGATCCCATGACCACAGTGTAGCAAAGTCATTCTCAGCGGAGTCTGGGGCCAGGCTGGGCTCACACTCCCGCCTGGTTGACCCTGGCTATGTCTCTTCACCTCTCTGTGCCTCAGTCTTTCTCCTCTTCTGTGCCTACATTATGGAGGCTTGGGTGACTTACAAAAGACTCTTGGGACTTAGGCATACGCTCTACATGACCCCAAGCCAGCCACCCAAAGGAAGTGTCTCCCATGCCCCTGCACCTTCTCCTCAGGTGTCCCCAGGTCTGATCAGTTGACTTCTTTCCTCTACCTCAGAAGCCTGTCCTTCATACCCAGGGCACCCCTATGCTGGGGGCCGCAGAGAGCCCTTCTCTGACAGGGCAGGACTGAGGGGCTATGAGGTGGTGCTTTATTCCCAGAAGCCTGTTTCAGAAGGAATCAGGTCCTTCTCTTCCCTGGGGCCCTCCCCACAGTGACTGATCCCTAGTGCCCCAGCTCTGCATGAGGCCAGGAGCCCACAGGAAAACACACTCTGACCTCCTAGTCCCTACACACAAAACAAAAGAACTTCTGGGGCTTATTTTATATTATGCATAATATATAATATATAATCACTATATATTTATTCATTCTATAAGATATGATAAGAGCTGTGTAGCCCTACCGTGTGCTAGACACTAGAATTTTCTCATGTATTGACTGAGTCTCATAACTATTTTATGAGGTGGTAGCATTGAGATCCCTGTTTTACAGACAAGTAAATGGAGAAAAGGTTCAGAGAGACTGGGGGATTCCTGAGGTTACATAGCTACTGGGCATAAAGACAGAATTGAAACCCCAGCAGGGTGGTTTCAAATCAAGAAGGAATTGATAGGATCACAAATCAATAGGGGCTGGTGGATTGGTTTAGAAGGTAAATCGTACACCACACAAGCGTGAGGCCCTGAGTTTGAATTCTCAGAACCCATACAAACCCATAGAAAGCTCACATCTCTAAGTAAGTCCTATGGTGATAAGGGGAGACAGGGGAAGCCTGGAAGGTTCTGGCTTTCTAGCCTGGTGTGCACAGCAAAAATAGACTCTCAAGCAAGGTGGGAGGCAAGGACTCCTTGATTGGCTTCTGGCCTCTATGTGCACACTGCAATGCACACGGCCTGTACTCACACATGCACACACACATGTGCATGCATGCACATGCACTCACATACACACTGAAGTCTCCTGTGGTTGACTGACAGGTTGACCCTAGGGTCTAAAGACTTGATAGCTGGAAGAGACCAAGTCCTTTCCATTAGCCAATGAGAAAGCAGAGGGTAACCAGCCTGGGCAGTCTGGCCAAGGTCTCACAGCTAATTAGAAAATGGTCCTAGATGGGGCCAGGGGGTTGTGGGACGTTTCTGCGCTATGTGAAGATGTCCTGCTGAGATTGGTGTAATAAAAAGCAGGATGACTAATAGCTAGGCAGGAGAGTATAGGCGGGACTTTAGGGCAGAGAACTCTGGGGAAGGAAGGCAGAACTGCCAGCCAGGCACGGAGGAAGCAGGATGGGCAATACTGAGATGAAGTCACGAGCCTCATGGAAGGATGTAGATTTAAAAAATACAGATTAAGTTATAAGAACTAGTTAGGAACAAGCCTAAACTAAGGCCGAGCTTTCAAAATTAATTAGTCTCTGTGTCTTTATTTGTGAGCTGGAGGCCCACAGAAACTCTGACAGCACCCAGGTAAGCCAGCTACCAGCCCAAGCAGCTGCCAACAACGCCCTCACTCGGGTTTCTCTCTCCATCAAATCTTCCTCTTCCTCCAGCTTTGTCTTGTGACTTCTCTTGTCTTCAAACACTTCTCCACAACCATGATGGCACTTAGTTCCCCCAGCGACCCCAGAAAGACACGCTATGGTCTCCATTTTACATAGAGGGTGAGGAATGCCCAGAGGCTGCCAGGGAACCCAACAGGCAAGAGAAGAGGCAAATCTCCACAGCACCCTGCCTTGGTAGTGAGTGAGCAGCTCTCTGCAAGCCTGAACACAAAGTCACTCCTCCCCAAGAGACAGCACTTGCCTCACACACTGCAGCTGGGAGGGAGCTTCTGAGATCCCCAGCTGTAGAGCCCCCGGTGGCTGGGGACAGGAGACCAGGAGCCGACTGACTATCTTCCATCCCAAGCTCCCCTGCAATTTTCATATAGTACTGATGTCTCCTAAATTAGGGATTTGAAAGCCTGGCTGCTGAGCCCAGCCCTGACTGATCATGAATCACGTTCACCAGGATTAAAATTAGAGGCCAAGAAAGAGCCATGGCTGCTCAGAGAGTAGGAAAGGGAAGAGGTGTTGTCCAAGGCTGGGAGCTGGGCCTCGCTGTGGACCCAACAGGATGGAGGGACCTGAGGCTCTGGCTCTGTTCAGGCCTGCTGTTCTGAGTCTGGAAAGTTCTCCGTGAATGGAATCCCCAGCAGAAGAAGTCGTGTGTGGCAGGGGCTCTATTCTGTTTGGGCATCAAGGTGTAGAAGAAGGGGAGGGGTGCATGACTGCGATACTTGCCCAAGCGAGGAGACTCTGGAGCAGGATGGAGAAGGTGCCTAGCTGGGGACGTAAAATTCTAAGCTGCTTATAAGGAAAGACTTCCTGCCAAAAGAACAAACCTCAGTTCCTAATTAGCCATTGTCCCAAGTAATCTGTTAAATGGCCCAGCTCCCTGAGGGGATAGCCATTTGCCAATGAACTTGGCTGCCAAGCCACCAGCAAGCCAGTCTCTCCCACACTGCTCCACCCTCCTTGGCCTCGCCAGGCTGTGGGAATGGGTGAGGGCAAGAAAGCCCAGAGGAAGGTTCCAGGGCCACGGTCCCCCAGCTCACCCCTAATTCCCATGTGCTATGAGTGTCCCTCAGCGGAAGAACCATTGCCGGCTATGTGTGCACCTGGAGAACCTTCCAGAACGAACTCATCTAATCCTCCCAAGCGCTGGTGAGCCAAGGCCCTGCCCGAGTTCTCCCAGGTAGACAGGCGGAAACTGGTCTGGCACCTGACTTTGGAACCACACTGGCAATAGCTCCACAGCTGTAAATGGCAGCTGGAAGCTAACGCCTCAGAGGACTTAGGCGCACCAGGGGACCAGGCCTAGAACCTCCAGGCTACCAAAAACACACTTTCCTTTCTGCAGATGAGGGCTTGGATACCACCCATAAATAATGTCTGCTCCCAGGTTGAAGGAGGGGCAGGAGTGTCCCTCCCCAGCAAAACCCACTTCAAAACTCAGTGGCCTGGGCAGGGATCTGGGCTCAGAAGAACAATCTAGTCAAGTTGCTGGGTGGAACAAGTGCCCAGCGAGTCCCACGTTTCCTCCTCTGTGGGGCAGGGAGAGTCAAGGGAATAGAGACACTATAGCTATGGAGCATGCGCAAGGGCGCGGCCATGCTATGGAGCATGCGCAGTGGTGCAGCCATGTCTGTCCCTGCTTAAGGGAAAGAAAGGAATAGAGAGCTTTTTCTCTGCCTACCTGAGGACACAGGCCTCAGTACAAACAGGCATTATACCATGGATCCTGCCATTTAATCCAAAGTCTAAGGGAGCTAGCACCAGGATTCCATTCTAGTAACGACAAAAACGAAGGCAAGTGACCCATGACAGTGCCTTGTCAGGTCAAAACAGGTGTGTTTTTTAACTATTACATTAATGTATTTAGTGTGTGGAGAGTTGTGTGTGCCATGGTGCATGTAGAGGTCAGAGGTCATTTATTTAATAATTTAGTATTTAATAATATTTAATATTACTAATTTCATTGTTATTGCATAGATTAAAATTGTCTAACATTATGCATTATTTAATAATATTTATCATTTAATTATAATTGCTGGAGTCAGTTATTTCCGTATACCATGCGGGTCCCAGAGATGGCACTCAGGTGGTCAGGCTAGTGCAGACACCTTCGCCTCCCCCAGCCATCGCACCAGCCCCAAGGGTTTAAAAGCATAGTTATAAGACCGTGCACAGGTGCTCGGCATCGCCTGCCCTCTTCTGCAGCCTACCCTGTGTGCCGCGGCCAAAGCCGACACTCCAGACGTAAACCAGGCTGCGTCCCTCACCAGAGTCACTTCCGCAGCTGCTAATCCCACCGCGCTCCACGCGGGAGTTCCTTCCACAGCACACACAGCACCAGCGAGGACCAGCTTCCGTGATGCTGAAGACTGTACCCCTGACTGACGCCCCTCAGGCCGCACTGGCCCTTGTTCTTTGCACAGTGGTAGTAGGATCGCAAGGACCGGTCCTTTGCACTTACTGTCCCTTCCCCACGGGCACGCGCTGCGCCACCTGGGATCTAACTTGTGTCACCCAAGTTTGGTTTGGTTGATGGGGGGCCAGGTGCCCACGCTGGGCAATGGCACACATCAGCGTTTTCGGGGCCTATCAGAATCATGACCTTAGGTTTTTATGTGTGCATGTGTGTGTGGTGTGTGTTGGGTAGGTGCACACATGTGTGGGTGCCCATGGAGACCGGGAGAGGGTGTCAGATATCCTGAGGCTAGAGTTATAGGCTGTTGTGAGCCCCTCAACTGTGGGTTTGGGGGATTGAACGCGGACCCTCTGGGAGAACAAAAAACACTCTTAACTACTGAGCCATCTCTCCAACCCTAGGGCATTAGTTTCTAATTTCCTAGGTCACCCAAGCCCATTTTAGAGATGAGTAAACTGAGACTCGGGCAAGGTAAATGCCTTAGTCAGAATACTGGAGCTGAGTGGGGAACCCAGGATTCCGACATCAAATTCAGGGCCTCGTCTCAAGGCTGGGACTCTTAACTAAATGAGATGACGGGGTGGCCGGCGAGCCACCCAAAGGCCCGCTGGAAAACTAGGGGCCATGTGGGAAAAGGTCTTTTCGGAAGTCACAGCAGCCCCTCCCACTCAACTCCTCCCTCGTCACCCACGCGGACAGTGACTGCGGCTTACCCAGGACTGGGAAACCAGCCAAAATGTCGCCATACAACTGTAATGCACCATTACCCCACGGACTCCAGCAAGGCACACACGATGGAGATAAAATCACATGGTTAGGCTAAGGTGCTGAGAGACTCTGGTGAAAGACACAGGCGTTTCCAAACTCAATACGAAGGCAGCGGAAAATACCTGCCATGGAGGTCAGCCTGGTTCCGGGCCTGGACCGTCTGAGAGACTTTGGGAGGGCACCGAGCACGCATGCGTTCATGTCTCTCTGCTCCGGATTGGATGGGACGTGACCAGCTGTTGATCCTGCCCCGCCCCCGTGACCTCCCTGCAGTGATGGACTGTAACCTGGAGCTCAAACCTAGCCCCCTCCCTTTTGTTTGGTTGACTGGGTTCTTGTTGTTGTTGTTTGGCTTTTCAAGACAGGGTTTCTCTGTGTAGCCTGTTCTACAACCTGAGTCTGTAGACCAGGCTGGCCTCGAACTCACAGAGATCCGCCTGCCTCTGCCTCCTGAGGGCTAGGACTAAAGGCGTGCGCCACCACCGCCCCTCTTCTAAGTTGCTCTTTGCCAGGATTTTGTTCACAGCCACAGAAACAAAACTAGGGCACCGTCTACGGCATTTGAGTTGCAGCAGCTTCCCGGACTAAACTGGTGCCCACCACAAAGCATGTGGCGGCAGGGCCGTGTGAAGGCACATGTCTGGCAGCCCCAGGAAGACCATTTCCAGCTGGCTGTGAGTGTTAACCGTCTGAGACTGCTCACCGAGCGGTGTTCTGGGGGAAGCTCTGAGTGGCTGTGGTGGCCTAGCTGCATGCCCTGCAGGTGGTATGGGAGTGATCGGGCCACCCTAGGCTTTGCTTCCTATCTTTTCCTTTCCCTGGGGACCTCAGTTTGGACAGCCAGCTGGTGAGGGAGGGGCAGGATCCCCTGCCCACTTTCAAGTTCAAGGGCCCTGTGATGCCCTTCTCAAATGATTCGTTCTGAGATTCCACCCCACTGGCCACCTGAGGGCACGCGGGAGGCCCAGGCAGCGCTTGATGCAGATAGTGCTCGATTTCCTAGGCTAAAATTACATCTTAGAGTCAATTTTCATATAATGTGGTGACAGACTGAGGTGCTGAGAAGATGGGGCTTTCTCAGAAGGCACAAAAATGACCCAAATGGTTACAATCAGATGAAAGCTGACAGACAGATGTGGGCACAGCCTCCTCCTTCCCAGCATAGGGTGTTGGTGACAGACAGATGTGAGCACAGCCTCCTCCTTCCCAGGACAGGGTGTTGGTGACAGACAGATGTGAGCACAGCCTCCTCCTTCCCAGGACTGGCCATTGGTGACAGGGGCTGTGGGCATAGCCTCCTCCTTCCCAGGACAGGGTGCTGGTGGGCAGGTTCAAGATGAGGCTCCCCCTTGACTCTCCTGGCCTCAGTAGGTTCAGCTCACATCCAATGTTTGGAGATTGGCTTGTCCACTCGGGGCAATAAACCTGCAGGTGCAGTGGCCAAGTTGGCCTCTGCCTACTAGAAAGTGCCACCCCCTTCCTAGGGCAGTGATGGGGACAGGGATTTTCGCTGTAGAGTCACACAGGGCACCTAGCAAGCAGGGCCCTGACACCCCCAGATGTTTGAGCACGTCTTCCCTTCCCTAGAGAGAGTGAGAAGCCTGGGCTCTCCTACCCTTCCCCATGATTTTCTGTTAGCCCTAACCACCCTTTATTAATAGACGACCCCCTCTGATTCTGAGGGACCCTCCTATCCTGCATCTGGATCTGAAGACCCCAGCCACCCTCAGACGGGCAGTCAAGAGCTGCCTTCATCTTGAAGCTGCTCGCATCTTGAAGCCTTCTGCCCTGTATGCCATCTGCCTGGGCTGTGCTAGGCCATATCTGGGCCCCTTTGGTTCCATGTCCACCTTTGTCCACATGGCTCTGTGGCTGAGGAGGTGGACCAACTAGATGGCACCAGTATCCAAAATAGGACATGAACTAGAAGCCAGAGAGAGTGAGGTGGCCTGAGTTGACTGTGCCCCTCCATGAGGTTCCCATTCTAGCAAACAGTTCCCTGGGGCCCTAGAACCACCCCTCACACTGCCTGACCTGGACCAGTCACAGTGACCAACCACTGCCATTCCTGTGACTGCCCCACTCCCCTTAACCCACGGCTACAGATCAAACCCCGATGCCCCCTAAGGCCCATGTGTTGGAGACTTTGTCTCCAGGGCCGTTGGAGGTGGTGGGACCTTTGGGAGATGGGGCCTGTAGGGCCTTATGCCACTGGCGGCTGCTCCTGGGGGGGGGTGTGGGACCCCAGTCTCCCCTTCCCTATGGTTAGATGTGAGAGGTTTTACTCCACTGTACATGCTCGCCACACGGCGATCAGAGGGGCCAGTCAAGCTTGGGTCAGAACCTCAGGAACCGTGAGGTAGCCAGGGTGTGGCAGCCCAAGCCTTCAACTCAGCACCCAGCAGGCAGAGCTAGGCAGATCTCTGTGAGTTCGAGGCTGGCCTGGTCACAGCAAAATTTAGGTCAGTCAAGGCTACGGAGAGACTGTCTGAAAAAACCAAAACAAATGTGACCTAGAACAGAGCTCTTCATGAGCTCATCCCCAGTGTTTGTCAGAGCAATGGAAAGCTGGCTAATGGCACTCATTCACCCCTCCTTAAAAACCACGGAGGATTTTGTGGTGTGCGTGCACCTCTGTGAGTTTATGTGTATTCCGTGCTTACAGGAGCCCACAGACGCTAAAAGAGAGCATTGGGCTCGCCATAAGTGGAGACAGAAGTGGTTGTGGGTGCCATCTGGGTGCTGAGAACTGAACCCCTTCAAGAGCAGCCAGTGCCATCTCCAGCCCTCCACCCGGGTCACATTCCCCCAAGGACACGAGGGTGGCCCTGTTCTTTCGGCTCATGTTCTCGCCTCTGCAGCCATTTTCACTACTGTGTGCCTGTGCTATGTCCCTGATGCCCTTGAACTCGAGCGTGCCTCAAGAATCTAAATGTGCCAGCCCACTGACTGAGCAGGGTAAAGCACACCGACCCCACAGCCTACAACCAGCCAAGAGGTGGAACCAGACGATGCCAAAGGCTCTTTCAGACCACTTCCTTCTGTTCCTTGAACCACGAGGCTTGGACATTAGATTCATGTGTCTAAACACATCCAAACACGGGACTCACTGGGTAAAGGCACTTGCCACCAAGCCTGACCACCTAAGTTCGATCCCTGATACCTACATGGTGCAAGGAGAACCAATTCAAAGTAGCCCTCTGACTTCCATATGTGCCATGGTGTGTGCATATCCACACATGTGTGCCATGGTGTGTGCATACCCACTCACACATGTGTGCCATGATATATGCATACCCACACATGCATGCCATGGTGTGCGCATATCCACACATATGTGCCATGGTGTGTGCATACTGACACACGTACCATTGTGTGTGCATACCCACTCACACATGTGTGCCATGGTATATGCATACCTACACATGCGTGCCATGGTGTGCGCATATCCACACATATGTGCCATGGTGTATGCATACCGACACACGTGTGCCATGGTGTATGCATACCCACTCACGTGTGCCATGGTGTATGCATACCCACTCACGTGTGCCATGGTGAACGCATACCCACTCACGTGTGCCATGGTGTGCGCATACCCACTCACGTGTGCCATGGTGTGCGCATACTCACTCACGTGTGTCATGGTGTGCACATACCCACACACGTGTCATGATGTGTGCACACACGTGTGTGCCATGGTGTGTGCATACCCACATAGATGTGTCATGGTGTTCGCATACCCACACACATGAATAAATAACCATAATTTTAAAAGAATTTTTAAAATCCAATTAGGGCCAGTGAGATGGCTCATCCGGTGAAGGAGCCTGCCAGCAAGTCTAAGCAGGGCTCGAGCCACGGGACCCGCTTGGTGAAGGTTGTTCTCTGACCTCACAAGTATGTCATGACACATGCCATCCAGCCCGAATAAATATAATCTTTTTTTGTTTGTTTTTTGAGACGGGTACATGACATAGCCCTGGCTGTCCTGGAAACAGGCTCGTGCACGCGCACACACACACACTGCAAACACCCAGGTCTGCACTCACACTTGCTCTGTCGTACCCCAACCTTTCCTGCTCCCTACCCCGTGGTACCTTGCTGACACCTCACATAAGCTTCGTAAATGTTGACTAACCAGGAGAGCCACCAGCAAGACCCGAGCTCAGGTGATGTTCCATGGTGAGTGCCATGTGTCAGGCACCCGGGATCTTCACCGCTGACAGTCTGTTTTCCATCCCAGACCAAATCCTCACCTCTGTGTGAGAATTCACTCCAGGTGCCACCTCCCCAAAGGCCGGGAACGCTGAGCAAAGCTCAGGTGTGTCCATGCTCTGCCCTGCATGTGCGCTTTGACCAAGAGTGGGGTGTAACAAAGAAGCTTGGACAATTGGAGGCCCTGGACCGAATGGAGACTGTTTTCAATTATGGAATGTAATTAACAGTTCACTGGGCAGTGCCCTTCGGAAAAGGTCCTTCCAGACCTGCTCTAATGAATCACCAAGCCACGGGTGTATTCTTGGTGCTCAAGCCGGGAAGCTCGGCCAAAGGCCTCCAAAGTAATTAGTCCACTTAAGCAGACTAAACGGCTCTCTAGCAATCTGGTTTATGCTTCAATGGGTTTCAAGCCTTAGAAAACGAAGTCACATCGGCCCGGGCTCAGTGGAAGCAGTTCCATTCCTCAGATTCAATCCACACCCTCCGCCTTTGCTTCTACTAAGCCTGGCGACTCAGCCTGGGTCCTGCTCTTCCCAAGACCTTTCTGAGGGGACATTTGGGGCTTTTAGAGACACCAGACAGTCTCTGTGCAGAGCCCCCACCCCCACCCCGTATCTCCCTCCCAGGAGTTGATGGAGGGAGAAAGAAGAGATGCCAAGAAGGCTACAAAGGCCACAGCCTCAGCCGACCCTTTCCTGTCCTGTTGATTAGCTTAAACAGCAGAAGGAGTAGCCAGACCTTCAGCTGCCTAAGGCAGCTTCAGCAAAGAGGCCAAAGAAACTGCATGTTCCCACCATGGAAGGAAGCAACTCTCCCCTCCACCCCTCGCTTTGGCCCTGTCCTTTCAAGAATCAGGAGGGACAGCTTTTGTGTCAAATAAAGAAGACAGGTACTCCTGGGACCACTAGCCTCCACCATCAGATTCTCCTCCCCCACCCCAACTCATTCCTCTCTGCTGGGAGCTCAATGAGGGGCAAGGAGGCAGAGGTGGGGGAAAACAGCAGCCACCATTTCTTATTGGCCTGCACGGGTCCAAATCCCATTCCTAAGCTGTCCGTTCCTTTCGCAACATGTGTGAGGCGCCTGCTGCGTGCTGGGTACTGTTCTGGTCCTCAAAACGGAACAGTAGGCGAAGAGCTTGGAAATCCCCTGCTCTGTAGAGCTGACATGTGGCAAGGTAAATACTGACACCAGAGTCTGGTCGATGGTAAAAGGTGATCAAGGAGATCAAAAAGGAGGGAGGGAGGCATGTGAGATGTATAGGAGAGACTGAGACCGGAAAAACATTATGATGGGAGGCACAGGTGTCAGGATCTGAAGAACTCATGGGGTGTAAGAAAAGAGCGTGGCTGGGTAGCACGTGCAAAGGCCCCGAGGAAGGAGGAGCTCCAGGTGCACTGGGCAGAGTGGTAGGAAGATAGAGGGAACAGGTAATAGGAGGGGAGGTCCGCCATCCAGGTAAGAGATGTCAGAATGCATGAGCCTGGCGGGCCCTGGAAGACCCAGAGTCTGGTCTACTTGTAGCCGCTGGACAACTCTGGGCACAGAAAGGATAGACTGTGACAAGCTTGCAGCAGGACCCTGCCAGCAGCTGCATGGGCAGAGACAGAGGGATCTAGACCTTGTGCACCTCCTGAGGTTACTGTGGCTCATGAGGTCCTTTCCACTACGCCTCCAGGACAGGACAGAGGCACACAGAGCAGGATCTGAGCACTGGAAACCGGCCCAGGCTGGAAAAGCGTGGCTTGCAGTGGGGTGTAGAAGCCAGGCTGATCCGAGCAGAGGAGAGCCATCCCCTCACTGAAGCGATGCTCACATTAGCCAGAAACACGGGAGGCGAGTCTGCTGGGGAGATGCAGGGCGAGCAAGGGAGCCCTGCCCCAGGCACCAAGGGGAGCAGTGTGAGCCTGAATTCCTCCCTTCGTGTCTGGGGGCATCCCTGAGGACAGGTTATGTCTCCTCACTTTGGGGAACCTTGAGAACAGGACCACTGTGATGACCAAATTTTTCACCTTGATTGGGTTAAGAAGAGCCTAGGAGAAGAGCGAAGTGCAGCCCTGGGTGCCTGTGAGGTTCGTTTCTAGAGGCGTCACTGATGGAGTCGACTCTCAGCAGGAGGTGGAACTGTGGAACGTGGGTCCTGGCTGGAGGAAGAGGTCACTGGACGGCATGCTCTTGGGGGCTATATTGTTTTAAGTTTTTTTAGTATTTATTTATTGGTTTTTTTTTTTTTTTTTTGAGACAGGGTTTCTCTGTGTTTATGCTGTGGAATGTTACTTTAACAATGTGAAGGTGTGTTACATTTGTTTATGCTGCATTTTTTATTATGCATGTAAGGATGTGTGTTTAATTAGGAGATGTGTTGGCCAGGTTGCAGGGGCGCATGCCTTTAATCCCAGCACTTGGGAGGCAGAGGCAGGTGAACCTCTGTGAGTTCAAGGTTGGCCTGAAGAGCGAGTTCTGAGTCAGGCTCCAAAGCTACTGAGAAACCCTGTCTTGAAAAACCAAAAGAAAAAAGAATAAAAAGAAAAAAGGTTGCATTTGTTTCACCTTGCCTGCCCAAGGCACCCGATTGGACTAATAAAGAGCTGAACAATCCGTAGATAGGCAAGAAAGGATAGGCAGGGCTGGCTGGCAGGCAGGCAGAATAAGGAGGAAAAGAAATCTAGGAACAAGGAGGAGAGAATGAGGGAGAAAGAGAGAGACACACCTGGGGTAAGAAGCCAGGCAGTCACCAGACAGACACTAGAAACAGCGAAATATAACAGAAGGAAAGAAAAGGAAAAAGCCCAAAGCAAAAGGTAAAGAAAAGGTTGATTTAAGGCAGAAATGAGCCTAAGCTAGGCCGAGCATTCATAATAATAAGTCTGTGTCATGATCTGGGAGCTGGTTGGTGGCCCAAAAGAAAGTACTAAACTCGTTAATCTGGTGGAGGAAACATCAAGACAGCACTGCATCCAGGCTATGGCGTGGACCCTGCTGGCTGCTTTTAGCCAAGCTTACAGGAGGAGCTAGAAGAGCAGGAAACAGGCAGAGAGACCTGAAAACCACAGTACAGCCAGAAAAGAAGCATGTCTGAAGCCATGGACCAGAAGGTGTAGTGTTAGAGAGATTCCAATACGGTCCCACAAAGAAGCCACGCACAGCAGGGACAACAGGGAGATAGATACCTTGAGGGCATGTCAGCAGTTAGCCGGAACCCACCATGGCAGGTAAAAGTTCATGAACCTGTAAACTCACCTGAAAGACTTGAGGTGCCTGAGGCATGGAATGGGGGCCTAGGAAGTTGTTTCCACAGTAACCCACCCAGAGTCCACCAGCCAAGGCTCGTGTGGGCCGCTGACTTTGGTGTGGGCCGTGTGACGCTGATGTCAGTGGCATTTGGAACGCAGGGGTGACAAGATCATGGAGGCTTGCGCCCAGGTTTCAAAGGAAAGCCCATGAAGCCGGGCGGTGTAGGGCCAGGTCTGAGTTCCTGTGAGTAGCTCTGGAGAGGGTGGTTATGAAGTTGTAACAGTGGCGCTTGACTGACCCCAGGATGCTGGAGTTGACAGAAACGTGGGGTGTCTGCTGAGGAAAGCTCAGGCACGGAAGAGACACAGCCTGAGAGAGAGGCCGTGTCGCTGCAGACAGAGGGCTCTCGTTAGGGCACACATCACAGCACAGTGCGTCCACAGGCACGGAGCTACAGGACCTAGCGTCCGCACAGCTGGGTGGCTCTGGGGTCTTGCTTTGGCCTGGACCTTTTTTGCTCTTCTCCTATCCTCCAGTTTGAAATGGGGGTGGGGGTGTTCTCTGGGCCAACGTATCTTGAAAACGTGTAACTTGTGTTTTGTTCCCCCCCACACACACAGCTGAGAGTTGCCTCGAGTCCCTGTTGGGACTGTTAATAGGGAGGCTGTGGAGAATGAACTAAATGTGAGCCTTTTGGGGTCGGGGTAGATTTTCAGTAGTGAATGCTGTCAGCTCAACTGGACTGAGAAACAGGCAGGTAACTGGCAGAGCACATTTCTTCTTCCTCGTTTTCCTTCTCCTCCTCTTTTACCCTATCTCTGTAGTCCTGGCTGTCCGAAAACTCACTCTGTAGACCATGCTAGCCTTGAACTCACAGAGCTCCTCCTGTCTCTGCCCCTCAAGTGCCGAGATTAAAGGTGTGCGCCAGCACAAATGGCTGAAAACACATTTCTATGTATGCAGTGTGTGTGGGGGGGCGGAGGTTCCCAGGGATTATTAGTTAGATGATGAAGGTTCTGAGCTAATAAACAGATTTTTTTCTTTTTAATGAGTGGTTTAACCCCCTGCATTCAGATTTTGTATGGAATGATGGAGTAGAGGAAGCAGGCCAGTGGGGCCATGTCCCTGGGTGCTCTGTCCTTCCTGGGTACTTCCTCCATCCTCCGCTTCCTGTCTTCCATGAGGTGAGCAGCTTCCCCTACCACATGCTCCCCCAAACAAGTGTGCAGGGCCAAGCAACCATGGTTTAGCCCCTCTGAAATGTGAGCCCAGATTCATCTTTCTTTCTTTAAGCTGTTGTCTGAGCTACACAAAGCAGCTGACATAGTTGCGTCTCCCCTCTGGCCAGAGCTGCCCGAGGACAGGCATGTCCTGCTCTGCCTTTGGTCTCTGTACCCTCTGCTTGCCCTGCCAGCCTTTGGTACTCAGGTAGAGTACCCACAGAGGGTCCACTCTGAGGGAGGATACAGCGTTGGCTATTCCTGGGTGGGGAGGGGGTGGCACCTACCTCCCGCCATTGCTTGTTCTCCATCCCTTGAGTGTACATGACACACACTGGGGAAGAGAAAAAAAACATGAGTTAACATCCCAGGCCGAGAGGAAAGTCGAGGGTCAAGAGCCTCAGCCTGGGTGATTCTGTTGGGTCTGGGGAAAGGGCAGGTGTCTGTGGAGGCAACTGGGGTCTTGGTGAGCGAGGGTACGAGCCTGGCCTCCAAGCCTAAACCACAGTAGCTTTGCTGTTTCCGTGGTACTTTGGTACCCGGATCCATGGACAAGCACCCTACCACTGAGTTACATCTCCAGTCCCACAATGGGTCTCTTTCTCCACAATAACCGGCAGTTGGCTTGGCAAAGAGGCCTGGGACCTCAGCGTGACTTGTAGGAGAGCTCTCAAGGGCTGTCCATTTCTACGCCATAGAAAGGCTCCCAGGTGTGAGGCACATGGACAGGTGGGCGTGACGGAGGGCGGAGTGGCAGGCGTGGTGAGGATGGCACCTGAGACACTTTGTCCCTTCAGATCCCATTACTGTCACCAGGTCCTCTCCACTGATGGGGAAATCGAGGCTCTGCAGAGGCCAAAGACCCACCCAAGCCCATGCTCATGGTCAGCACTGCTCGGGACTGGAGCGCAGTCCTCCCAAGCCCATGCTCATTCCCCCAGACCGCGGTCAACGTAAGTGTGCCGCTTCCCACGGGGACAGAGGCCTTTTTGCCCTAGACACCCCAACAGCTCCTGAGCTGCTCTGAGGTGCTGAGACCTCACAAGTATGGGAGCAGAACAGGGCCAGCTCCTCAGTTCTTTGGACACCACCACGCAGCGCTCTCCAGCCCTGACTCACTGGCCCCTATGTCTGCACAGCTCCAGCACTCAGAGCTGCTGGCAGCCTCTGTCACTAGTCGCCAGGCCACTGTGTCACTGGGATGGTTGTTGCTGTCGGAGCAGGACTTACGTGGATCAGACTTGGAAAACATGTCTTTGTCCAAGAGGTTCCTGAAAGAGGGGAGAAAGGAGAAATTAGTCGGGATGGAGGGGACAGGTGATGAGGCCTAGGCCTGGAGACGGCCTCTGGCCCAGACTCGGACATGACGGAAAGGGAAGACAGGTCCCTCAGCACACTTGCTCAACTTCACTAAATGCCAGGAACCACACAGGGTGCCACATGTCTGCCACCTCAGCACTCAGGCCAGCCTGGGACAACACAGTGAATTAGAATAGCCTGGGCTATATGCAACCCTGTCTTTAAAAGAGAAAGAAAAGAAAAACTCCGATGCTGGGAGGCCCTGAAGCGACTCCGGTCCAGCTTTCCTAAGATTCAAAGTTCTCCCCCCACCGCACCACAGCCACAGCTTCCCCAGATGGCACCACGGTGCCCTGGACTCTGGTGTTTCTCACTTAATCAAACCTCAGTCGGCCTCAGATACCAGCCCTTCTCAGACATTTCCTTGTTGCGGAATGTTATTTTAACTGTGTAAAGTTGTGTTCCATTTGTTTCTGCTGCCTCTGTTAACTGTGTAAAGTTGTGTTCCATTTGTTTCTGCCGCCTCTGTTAACTGTGTAAGATGTGTTACATTTGCACTAATTAAATCTAACCTGGGCTCAGAGAGGCGGGGTTAGCAGCCAGTTGACCAGAAGCAGCAGGGAGGAGCTTAGCATGGTTTTCTTTTAGTTGGGGTGTGGAAGGGAGCGGCTTCGGGGCAGCAGCAAAGAGAGAGAGTTAGCCAGTTGCTAGTCTGCGTCTCTGAGCTCTCAGGTTTTTACCCCAGCCTTTGAATCTTGAGTTTTATTAGAATGAGAGAGATGTCGCTAGAATTGCCTTTAGTGGCACAACAGAGGTGTTGTCTGGGGGTCAGCACTGGCTGGGTGTTGTCCCGTCGAAAGGAAGAAGCTGAGTTGGGGAACCATGTCCTGTAGTGTTCCTTCACAGCTGCCACCAGGAAGCTACATAGCCCAATGGAAACCGTCTCTGGTGGATCAGGGATCCATCCGTTCTGTCCTAGAGGCTGCTATTGCTTTTCCCCTGAGCCCCTGGAACTCTAGGACGCAGAGGCTGTCCTCCACGTTACCTGCTCACTTCTAGACAGCAGCAAAAAGTCCTGATGCCAGGGACAGTACAGTCAAAGGCAGCAATGGCTAAGGCATACGTGGCCAGTCTCCAGCATCCCTGGTGACAGCCTCCTACAGGCTGGGGGCCGAGGCTGATCAGATTCCTCCAAGTCTGGATGTGGGGCTCAAGTTTAGTCATTTCCAGGGGAGTGAGAAAAAAGAATTGCCCCTAGGTTTCAGCCTAGGAGAGAGGTGGAGGATCAATAAATGGAGTTCTCCGCTTTGTAGCTGGCCCATAGGCAGCAGACTAAGAATCCGATGTAGGGGATGTAGCTCAGTAGTAGAGCGCTTGCCTAGCATGCACAAGGCCCCATGTTCAACCAACAGTACCGCACTAACAAAGAACACGCACACGGTTCCTGGCTCCGGTGATTCCCTGTCTATACTTCGGACTCTCAATAAGCCAGGGACAAGAGTCACCCTGGTGGCCAGCACCCAAAGACAGCACAGCTCTCAGAACTCCATGCTACTGACATTCCTATACTTCCTGATGATCCCAGTCCTTCTGTCTTGATGCCATTCTCCTGAACCTGAACCCACCACCGGGTTCCCCTCTTGCAACTCAGAGTCAGTGGGTCCTCCTGCCTGCCCCCACTGCTTTGGGCCCCTCTAGGGAAGGGACTGCGCTCTGTCTCCATCCTCCAGGCCCTGAGTCAGCCGAGTGCAGCTTGAAAGCAGAGGAAGACAGATAAGAGAGACCAGGGACTGAGGATGTAGCCCCGTTGGAAGAGGGTCTGCTGAGCATGCGCAAAGCTCTGGATCCCCCGGCGCTGTATAAACCAGGTGATCCCGGCATGCGGCACGCTGAAGCAAGAGGACGTCCACCAACTGGAGGCAGTCCTGGGCTACAGAGGGAAACCCTGTGTTTAAACCAGAGCAGAGCAGCAAGGGCCGTGCAGGGTGACACTCAGAGCGTCCTCATACTCCCCACACCCCTTAGCTACAGACAGACAAACTGCATCCTGCGCACAGGTGACTGGGCTATCTCATGCCTCGGTTTCCCCGTTTATAAAATGGGGCTCAGTATAGTCCAGGGCTGCTCAGATCGATAAAAGCGTATTAACTAGAACTTACAGGTCAGTCCTCAGGCTCACAAGTTAGAAAGAGAGCCATAGCCACCTGCACCCTTTCTGGTCTAAGAAGCCAGACCCAACTCTGACCTGAGCTGGACCCCCAGTTTCAGCTCTGCCTTCTGCCCCCATTGGCTGTGAGTACTCCTGCCTGGGTTCCCATCCTGATCCCCTCTCTGATGCCACCCATTGTCCTTGTAGCCTTTAACCCAGTGGGGTACATGGGGCTCCTGAGAAGCCTGCCCACTGGTTAAGCAATAGGCCTCTCATTCCCTGGGGCTCACTTCACTTCCCAGGGGTAAAAAGGCAGGCTCTCGGGGCCCCTCCCAGAGTCTGGCTTTGTAGGTCTGGAGTGGGGTGCGCTCATATTTAGCTGTTGTCCCACCCACCAGGCCCCTCTGGGTCGGAACCCTTTGTCTTAGTGCTTCAATGTCTCACTGGACAGCGAAGACCCCAAGGCACATTTGTTCGGCCCGAGAATCCTCACAGTTGCCAGGTTCCCACTAACCCTCACCTAACCCACTGAGAACTTCTGGCTCAGACAGAGGGAGCAGCCTGCCCAGAAGCTCACAGTCAGAGTAGCCTGGGAGACCAGGCCTTCAGCCCTACACAGGGCCCCAGCCACCGGGGTACTGACCAGACCAGACCAAACCAGATCTTAAGTGCTTTTCCTCTGCTTTCTACTTTGGGAAAGCTCAAAGGGGGGGGGGAATCCCCCAACAGTCAAAATGCATTTTCCCCCCATAAAGTCCTTCAGCTGTCTGCTCAGCAGCCTGGAGCTTCGCCTCTTTTGTTCCTTAAACCGAGGCTGGAAAAGCAGAGCCAAGGCCTTTGCTTCCTGCCACCCCCAAGGACTCATTTCCTGCTCAGGAGTTTGGGAGAAACAGTACCAGACTGTGAGGCCCGGAGTCTCTGAGGTCCCAGCAGGTGATGGAGGACCCCCTAAGGGACCAGGGAGTGACACTTCCCAGCAGAGGGACCCCAAGGGAAATGGGCAGGGCTGAGGGGAATACCCTGCCCTTGCCTGAGCTGTGGGCGAGGTAACTACATCCCCTGGTTCTCTCATGGATGCACTGAGCTTGCTCTGAGCTGTAGCTGAGGAAGGTACATCAAGAACCTGTACTTCAGCTATTCCTAGCCCAGGGTCCTCGGCGGGGACCACAAAACCTGGAAACTAAGCAGACTGATGTTGGTCCGTGTGTACTGGATGCAAGTTTGTTTCTGCTGTTGTCCAATTCCCAAATTAATCCTTAAGGCTGCAAAAGTTAGGAGGAAGCTAAACCTGGCAGCCTAAGCCTGCAGTCCCTGTCACTTGCGAGTGTGAGGCAGGAGAATCATAAGTCCAAGGCCTGCTTGGGCTACATAGTGAGTTCAGGGGCAGTATGGCAACTTAGTTGTCTCAGAAGAACATCAGTCAAAAGGGTTACAGTTCAGTGGCAGGGCACTCACTTGGCACGTGCAAGGCCCCAAGTTCAATCCCCAGCATAGGAAGGAAGGGAGGGAGGGAGGGAGGGAGGGAGGGAGGGAGGGAGGGAGGGAGGGAGGGAGGGAGGGAAGGAGGGTTCTCTGAGCTGGGAATCCTAGCGCTTGGAAGGCTGAGGCAAGACAGCAGCCAGTATAAGCCCAGCCTCTAGTGCTTAGGGACAGATGAAGTGACACCAGGTAGCAATGACAGACGCAGAGAGAGCCTGGGACCTGAGAGCACATGGATATCACCTTGTTTTTTCAAACTCAACTTCACGTCAAACATCTAGTCAATGGAGTGGATGGGGGGGGCGGTGACCAATCACGCATAGGCCAGGTCTTTTGGGACACTCAACCGACCCTGTGTCCCACTGCCAGCAGGACCTGTTTACATCCTAAGGGACAGATCTGGAGCTGCCCAGGAGCACCCATGTCACAAAACTTGGGCTCTCCCACGCCCACGTGGGCTACCTGTGCCCTGTCGGTCCCACTGAGGCAGTAGAGAGGAGCGGCAGGACATCCATATCCTCGGGCCCTCACAGGAGGAGGCCGTCAAGGGAGCCAGGCCAGGAGGAAGGACCTGAGTGTCTGACACCCACCATCGCCTCCACATCCCACTCATTCCCTGCCTGGCTGTGCCATCTTCCTGCCAAGCAACCATGCCAGGTCTAACGAGCAGTTCTCACAAGGTGCCCAGAGATTTCTAGGACTGGCAGTGTTTTTCTGCTGGGAGATATTGGCATAATTGACCCTGGCAAGATGCAGGGTCAGGGGAGAAAGCTGTGGTCTCAGAAGCAGCCAGGTTGGGTTGCTTGGCCACATGGCAATCTGTCACCCTGGACAGTCTCCCCACATTTCAGCTTCTTATGGGTTCATGGGGGTCACCCATTTGCTTCTCGGAACAGGTGTGAGCCACCAGCCACCAGTTTACACTAGAAACCAGAAGTGGCTCCATTGCTCTCTCCCCCTGGTGCCACTCCTGTTCCACTCAGTGAGCTCTAACGATTCTACTTCGAGCCACTTCCCACCCTCCCCACCCTGCACTTGGCCTGCCTAGCAACACATCTATTTCCTGATGTACCCACTCCCCACCAGGCTAGGGTCTGCTCAGCAACCAGAGGTGTGTTCATAAAGGTTAATCCTAACCACCACTTAACAAGATCCATCCCCCAATGCTGTGAGAACAATAAACCAAAACTCCTTCCTGGGGCCCCCAAAGCTACAGTTTATAGCCCTGCTCCCCGCTGATCTCATCTGTGCACCCCGACCGACCGCTCATACTCTTCCAGCCACACTGACCTCCGTGTCCTTCTACAAGGAGAGCAAGACCTTTCCTGCCCCTTGAATCTCTCTTCTCCATGTTCCCCTTGGGTCTCGGTCCCTGTCACCTGCCTCACCATCTGAAGGGAATGAACTTACTGCTGACAAACCCATGAATGTTATCTGCCTAATAAAAATGTGTGTAGGACAGAATTGGTGGTGCACACCTTTAATTCCAGCACTTGGGACGCAGAGGCAAGTAGATCTCTTATGAGTTTGAGGCTACCCTGGTCCATGTAGTGAGTCCCAGGCCAGCCAGGGCTACATAGTAAGACTCTCTCTCAAAGGACAAAACAAAATGTGCACAACTGGACATGGTGGTGCACACATGTAAGCCCAGCACCCGCGAAGCTGAGGTGAGAAGACAGAGGTGGCCTTGTGAGAACAAGATACACACTGCAGACTGTCTCCCAGAACCAGTGAGGCGCGGTGCTCAATGGCATAGCAATTGCTAGGGAAACTGTCAGGCCCTAGGTTCCACCGCCAGCATTGCGAGAGGTGCACACGTGCACACACACACAGACACGAGCACACACATGAACACACATATGCAAACACGCGCAAGCGTGCACACACAAGCGTGCGCACACTTGCACGAACACATGCACGTGCACACACACACACATCTCTTGTGAGTTTTATGTCTATTTTTTTTTAATGACAGTTATTTGAGCCTGAGAAATGGTTCCACAGCTAAGAGCACTTGCTGCTCTCCCAGAGGACCCAAGTTCATTTCACAGCACCGTTATCAAGTGGTTCTGTGCTCCAGCTCCAGGGGATCTGGTACCTCTGGATCACAAGGGGCCTAGCGTTGGCCTCTAGAGGTCTGGCTCCTCACATTCTCCAAGTGGATAGCCAGGACACAGCTGCCCTCAAGGCCATGGCGCTGTTCTACTGAGACCTGTGGGAATTGCATGGGTGGGCAGGAGGGAAACTAAGGGCAGAGGTGCCCGGCAGGGCTTGGCAAGAGTGCACAACTTGGCTTCTCTTGCCTGTTACACTAGGAGGTCAAGATGACTTCTTGAAAAACCTAGTCCTCGTCCCCAAATTGGCTGTCCCCTGACCTGGGAATATGAGGAGTCAGACCTCAAGAGGTCAACACTAGGCTCCTCCCCTTGTAACTTCAAGGAGGCCAAATAGCCTGTGGAGCCATCTTGGAAGTCATGGCCGCCCATCCAGCACCAAAATCCACAAGGTCCTGATATGATGGAGACTCCCTTATGTCAAAAATGACAGCAGTGAACGTGAGGTCCAGCTCTGGCCACTCCCTGGGAAGGCTACGGATCTGTGCAAGATTGTGTTTTTTGGAAGGAAGCACCTTCCCAGAAAGACCCTGCGCTCCGCAGTGTGTTTCCTATCTTCAGATGCAGCCGCTAAACTGAGTACAGAAGCAGAGGGTTTTGTAACAGTGAGGCTTGCCATTTGGACAGCAACCAAGGAGAAGGATGGTGGGGTTCTTCCTGGCAAAGTGGCTGACAAACCAGCCCTGAGATGGCTTACCTCTAGACTCACAGAAGTTATTTCAGGTCCAGGCTACGAGCAGTCAGGTTTCCTGTTACGCACAGACAGCCAAGGGCTTCCTACGGAGCCTGTCAGCTCCCTGGGCTTCCTCCTCCCTCCCCTCTGTTCTCAAAGGGTCATCTCCCCCACCTCCATCAGCCCTTTAGGCTGAGCAGAAGGAATGTGAGCAGGGAGAGGCGGATAGGAACCAACCGCCCTACAGTAAGGATATGGTGGAAGGCTTCTGTTGCCTGTGTTCTGTTTCTCTGAGCAAGCGAGGCCTTTCCCATGCCTGAGGGAGGACCTGTCTTACCTACAATGGCTGCTGCTTGGGTCCCACCATGATCTCCACAGAGCCTGACCCTCTTGACATCTGAGGGCACAGGCTGTGGATACATATTTCCAGACCCTGCTGGCGCTAACCTCGGGAGCGTGCCTCCACTTCTAAGGGCCTTGATTTCCTAGGCAGACCAAAAAGAAACACTGCAATTTACTGCAGAGGATTGTCGGGGAGCTAAAAAGCCACAGTGGGGAGGCAAGAGAGATGGCTCGGCAGTTTAAACGCTTGTTCTGCAAGCATGAGGACTGGAACTGGGGTCCCCAGAAACCCACAGAAGTGCCTGGTGGGGATGACAGCTGGCAGTAACCCCATACCCAGAAGCTGGAGACAGGATCTGGGTTTCACTGAGAGACTCTGCCTCAGTGAATAAGGTAGATAAGCAACCAAGGATGATTCCTGACACAGACACACAGCAAGACACACAGATGACAGACAGACACACAGACACTAGGGGTGGGGTGGAAAGAGAAAACCAAAAGCTCTAGCAGCTGGGGCAGGCAGAAGTCCCATTCCCCACGAGAACACTGTGGAATCCCTCCCCTTGACGTGGGCTGGGTGTGGGGAAGTGGCTCCTGAGTCTGGATGCGGACAAAGGAAAGGAATCCCTTCTCATGTGCCCAGGGAGTCACGTCTCGCTGTCACAGTCCTTGGGTGAGCTAGCCTTCCCCTAACCTTGAGGAGGTCAGTTGTCTTACGGTGGAGGCAGCTTGTTGGGACCACAACCCCTGAAAGCCTGCTGAGGGTCACTCTGGTCCTCACCAGCAAGACCATGAGCCTCCATTCTGCAGCAGCCTGCAGTTAGCAAGCCTGGTCAAGGATCATACCGTGGGGGAAGTCCCAGCCCTGAGACACGGAAGTGGAAGGGGGTAAAGTCAGGGGTTCAGGAAACCGTGGACATTTGTTCCACAGCAGCTGAAAACTAGAGCTTCTAAGACGGTGTGATCTGAGGTGCCAGCTTAGATCTGAGGTGCCAGCTTGGACGGCAACTGCTACTATCGACGCAACAGGTATGGGTCTGTGTAACAAGGATGCCAACTGCTCACGGGGAGTAAGCGTCCAATCTGAGCCGCGATCACCCTTTCCTGGCTTTGTTGAATATCTGGGTGTGGTCAGTTGTTAAACAGATCTCCTTTTCCTAATGCTGACTTGGCTGCCACCATGCCCTCAGGCTCACCCCTCCCCATTGCCATCTCCCCTGATGTCAGAGTGAACTCACACCTGTCTACAAAGGCCCAGGACACAGCCCCAGAGCTGGGCTGACTCTATGCACGGGGATGCCTATGTTAGCTTGAACAGATTAGGAATCAACCTCTGGGGCGAAAGAAACATAGCCACCCACTAGCCCCCACCAGCTGGTGGGGGAAGGAAAGCTGTGTGAGATCCTGAGTAGACATCCAGCCTGCCCTGGTCTCAGGAGCCCTTATGCCTCTCCAAGCACAAAGGCATCCAGTAATGGGAAAAATGCAAGCCATTCTTTCAAACCACAGAGCGGATGGAGCTCCCAGCAGAAGACAGGGATGCTGACCTGGCAGGGCCTCTGGAGGAGGAAGGGGTCACAGGACAGGTAAGCTCTAAATGGGCCTGCAGAATGGCTAGCATTCCTAGTCAAGAACCATCTGGGACAGACCATCAGGAGGAAGAGCGCCAGGCTTGAGAGTGTTTAAATCACATTTTGTACTACGTCTTCTGGAATCTAGTTCCGTGAGCCATCCTTCCTCAAGTGAACTACATCAAGTGAACTCCAGGGCTCCGCATCTCTGTAGATGTGTAGACCTTGGATACACATGTCTGATGTGTAACTGATGTCAGCTAACTGATGACACCAGCCATTGTTCTCAGAATGACCCATCAAATCCCTATAAACTGACAGGGATCACTATGCCTTTTACAGAGGGGAAACTGAGGCCAGAGAGGAGATCCCAGGAACAGAGCTGGGTGTGCCTCAGTGGTAGTGTGCTTGTGTAATATGGATTTGATCTTCAAAAGCCTGGAGTGCATGCATGTGTGCACACACACACACACACACACACAACATCACAGGAAAAGCTGGGATTTGAACCCAGGGAGATAGAGCCAAGCTCTACATAGACCAGGGTAGCCTGGAACTAATAGAGACATGCGTGCCTCTGCCTCCTGGATGCTGGGATTAAAGTTAAGCTCACACTCGTTACTGTTTGGGCCTTATTTGTAGGGGCAAGGTCTCTTTATGTAGCCCTGACTGTTCTGGAACTGCCTTGGGAGTGGACCACAGACTGACCCAAGATGTTCTCTACAGAGGCAGAGGCCCTGATGTGTCCACACCATGGTGTCCTCTGCCTTCTGCATACACACACTAGGTGCCAGCAAGGTCCCTGGGAAAGGTATATGACCGTGCCCTGAATGAGGCAGCCTTGCTCTGCTGAAGAGCCCAGGTAAGGCACAGCAGAACAGGCCCCAGAACAAGGCAGAGTTTCCAGGGTTGGATCAGGGGAGCCAGAGAACTCATCAACCCCCCTGAAACACTGCCCCAAGCTGCCCATCTGGAGGAAGTAGCCAGAAAGGGTCACTGAGATGCTCAGGGTAGGGTACCCCAAAGTCTCCACTCCATAAGGTCCATCCAGTGAGTGCTGTCCAGGCAGCAGAAGGGACTCTAACGGGTAAGCATGGACTAAAGGGTACGATGGCCATGCGGGCTCTGCAGGTCTCTGCCTGCCCCTGATCCTGGACCATTGACCCCAGCCAAACCAGAGGTGAATCTCCAGGTTCAAGGCCACCCGATTGCTTTGCCACCTCTCCTCTCTGCTCCAAGTGACCCTTCTGTCCTCATCTCTCATCATCAAAACCACATCTCCCTCGTTTCCATTTCTGGAGAGCAGACGTGGAGCCTGGCCGGGCCTTCGACAAAATGTGGATCATATCCCTTCGGAGGGATGGATACCAGGGTCAACCCAGAAGCCAACCTCTGGGAACTCTCCCACAGTAGGTACTTCTCATGCAGGGTGTCGACATCTGTCCCCTGGATGCTTCTAGGAAACAGAGCGGGACCAAGAATTTCTGTCTTGGGCTGATTGCCCTGGCCACTTGCTCGCGGAGCCCCTCTGTATCTACCACCTCAGCTACCTGCAGCGTTTGCACCCACTGTGTGTCCTAAGTGCGTATGTAGTTATCCCTGTGACCAAAGCTTCCTGGGGAGGAAGCAGATGGCAACTGGGAAACTGAGGCTTAAAGTTTGCCCAAGCGGCACGTCGGGGTCCCCCACAAGACGTCTGACGGCCATCACCCTTCCTCTCCGTGGCGTGGAAGGCTTTCGGGGCCGACCCAGGGGCATCCCCGCGTCCCATGTTCACGCAGAGGCTCTGCACTCAGGGTCCGAGGGATGGAGAAGCCAGGGCTTCAGGCTGGCATCTTTAGGGACAAGAGGAGGGTGTCCCTGGAAATGGAAAAGCACAAAGCCTTTCGGGGTAGGGAACAGGCTGTTCAGAGGCCCAGAGGTGGGAAGGCTCCGAGAGACAACTGAAGAGCCTGAAGGCGACAGGCGATTGAAGGAGGAGGCAGGGCTGTGTGCTGGAGGAGGGCAAGCTCGCAGCTGCTGACAGATGAGGAGGTGAGGCTGGCGCTAATGGGCATCGGGAACCTCCCAGCAGAGTGAAGGCAGATTCTCTGCGTGGGAAGAGGTGAGGGCAGGCTGGACACACAGTAGGCCCCTTGGAGAACCTGGCTAGGGACACCGCCCCAGCAGCCCTCGCCTCAAGTCCTCAGGAAGTGTCTCCCCAGAACCCATCCTCAATTACAGCCCAGGCCAGCATCTCAGGCTCTACCTACACTTCCTCGGTGTCTCAACTCAGCCACTCAGAGCTGAAGGCACATGAGGGTGGACAAAGCCTAATTCAACAGCGACCTGCAAGAAGCAGAGGTGAGTGATCCGGAACCAGGGTACAAAAGGTGAGCTATATCTGGACCACGGTGTCCCTCACAGACCCGTCAAAGCAGTGTGTCCAGGGTCAGCCACAGGCCTCTTCACCCTCGGGGCACCCAGCTCCTCCGAGAACTTATTCCCAACCTGTACGGTGTCACAGGGGACTCGGGGGTGGCAGCCTACAGAACACACCCCTGCCTGCGGATTCTGACATTTTCACCATCAGCCCTTCACTCCTTTGGTCTAAGATTTTCCACCGAGTTACTGGTTTTTAATGGAGCCACTCTTAAGTTCGCCAGGGCTTCCCGCACTATGAGAGAGTCCCGGCTGATCTTTCTTGAAAGAGAAGGCTTTAAAATCCTGGGTTCTAAGAGAGTGGAGGAGTGGGGAGGAGGCTGGGGCATAGACCAGAAGGAGGGGAGAGGGAGGTCACAAGAGGCACAGTGGGTCACGCCTGGGAAGGATGAAGCCAGTCACTCTCCTCCTTTTGGGGAAGGGTAAATCAGAGAGCGCCAGAGCAAGACCCTGAGGCAGCTCCTCCCCTTCCCACTCGGGTTCTGGGACCCCTGTTCCTGTGTCTTCCTGCTGTCCTGGAAGCAACAGCTCTGAACACAAACTTTCTGGGAACCTGACCCCTGCCTGGCTGCCCATTCAGCCGTCACCACCCGCCACTGGGTAAGGGGGTCTCCGAAGACCAAAGACAGACATCGGGCGCCTGAGAGACCAGGACACTGAAAAGCGACTCGCTAAGCAAAGGATGGAAGCTGTGGGGACAGAGGAATTCCGATCCGGGGCGGAGCAGGGGGGACCCGGCCGGCGGGCGGCTCACCTGCACGACACGGTGATCTCCACCTTGGTAGCCGGGATGCTGCCCGCCAAGGAGTCGAACTCGCTGAGCGACGCCATGTCCTCGGGCTGCTCCATCGCCCACTGTCCCCCCACCTCACCCCAAATTAGTCAATATTCCTGGGCGATTCACGCCTCCTCCGGAGCGGCTGGAGCCCTGGACTGGGCGGCCAGGGAAGGAGAGGAACGCGAAGAGGGGGCGTGGGAAGTGAGAGCGGGAAGGGGGTGGAGAGCGGGGGCCGCGGAGAAACGGGGCGCGGGAGCTGCTGCGGGGAGGCGGGGGCCGCGGCGAGGGAGCCGGGGCGTAGCGGGGAGGGGGACGCGGAGGGGGCGTGGGGACTCGGGGGGTTAGGACCGCGCCGCCTCGGGCTTGAGGCGCAGCGCCACGTCCTCTGCTAGGGCTCCGGCTCTGGGGCGCCCGGACTGCGGGAAAATCAAATGTGCCCGGAGTCGCCGCCGCCTCCCGCCAGCCGCGCGCGCTGCGTGCGGGGTCCGCGGGCGCCGGAGGGGCCGCCCGCAGGGGCCGGGGCGGGGCCGGGGCGGGGTCTGCGCGGGGCGAGTGTGGGAGCGGGTGTGTGTGTGTGTGTGTGTGTGGTGTGTATGTGTGTGTGCGAGTGTGCGCGCGCGTGTGTGTGCACGCGCGTGGCGGGCGTGGAGACGCGGCTCTGGATGTCGGGGACAGGGCTGGCGACAGCCAGAGACAGTTCCAGGGCGCGCGCTGCTCTGCGCCAGTCCCCCACCCCACTTGTCCAGGGTTTGCGTGCTGGGGGAGGGAGACTGTCCAAGGGGTACCTGTTTGGGCAGCATCTAGGCGGGGTTCGGAGAAGAGGGCTCTGCTGAGTGTGCGCGCCACCACGCAAGGGTCTAAACCTAGAGCTGGCTTTCCATCTCCCGGTGACGAATCTGGTGCCAGGAGGGCTGGTGTGGTTTCCCACGCAGGTAGGGTGGGCCAGTGGACACTTGCCCATCCACCTCTGGTGCCCGCCGACACTGGTCTTGGCCAGTCGCCCGAACCTTTACCCAGCCCCTCCGTCCTCCTCCACCCATCGTGACCATAGGGGCTGAGCCAACCCCCAGGTCTGGAAGCTTCCTCCAGACTGAGAGAATAGCCTCAGCTCTTTGGGCTTTGCAACCAGCTCTCAGTATACCAGGCTCAGAGCCCCGCATTGGGTAGGGGGGGGGGGGTCAAAACATCTCCCAGGCCATGTCATCCCAGCCACGCCTGGAGCCTCCTGCCTGGCCAGGCCTGCCCTTTGGGCTTGGGGTTGCAGCGCCAAGCTGTCTCCTGGAGGCTGTGCACGCAGTTTCCTTTCCAGAAAATCCACCCGTGGCGCCTCCTCAGCCTCAGTGTAAGCTTTGCTGAGAAGGAGCTTTCTACTTCCTCGCCCGCCACCCCACTGTCGCCTTCAGTGGTGGTCTTCTGACAGCCAGGCACTCGGAACAGATCCACACGTATGCTGTTTGAAATCAGTTTTCAGCACGTCAGTCAGCCAGAGCTGAAACACACAGAGCACCTTCCCTGGGTTTGCACAAGTGGTTTCTGTTTACCTATAGCTCTAGATCAGCTGGACTCGGTTCTGTCACCTGGGGTACGCAGGCGGGCACTGGGATTCCCTGGGGAAACAAACCGAGAAGGGGTGGGGATAACAATGACTCACATTTGGGTTGAGCCTGGGGTCCTCCCTGGGGAAATAACAACTCGGTCTCCACTTCCTTCTTTTCTTATTTTTATTGTTTTTCAATTTTCAATTAATTTCAAATATAGAACAAAATCCAGCTGAACCACAAGTGAGCTGCTTGTCAATATATGTCTGGAGCTATTGTTTGATACGGTAATGTGATGGAGTGAATGGCGGAGCCAGAGAAGTTCCCACTGGGCCCAGCGCCACACTGTGTGTGTTCTTAGGATGAGTCCAGATTCTAACGCCAGATCGTGGGATAAAGACGTGAAGGAACTGGCCAACATTTATGGTTAGGGCTTTGTTTTAAAACACAATTTTAAATGATTGGGCAAAAATTAGGTTACCCCCTTCACCACAGGCGTGCTGTGGCATGGAACAAGAGCGCAGGTCAACAGCTCCGCGCAGGTCAACAGCCCCCCCCCCAGGTCCTGTTTGGGGTGGCAGCCATAGAGAGGCAGGGTGGTTGCTCAGCTAAAAGTCTGTTGATGACCTTGGAAAGTGACAGCATTTGGAGCAGTGACTTCAGGATGTCATTGCAGAAGCATGGAGTCTGTATTGTTCCATCCCTACTGACTGTGGTGCTTCTGTTGGCTCTCTTTGGCAAAACAGAACAGAGTGCATCTGGTAGCTTCTTTGTTAAGTCCTGTCCTAGGCTTGAATAAAAAGGCAATAAATAAATAAATAAATAAATAGCCTGATGTGGTGTTGTGGTGGCACACACCTTTAATCCCAGCACTCCAGAATCAGAGGCAGGAGGATCTCTGTGAGTCTGAGGCTGGCCTGGTCTACAGAGAGAGTTCCAGGACAGCCAGGGATACATAGAGAGTCCCTGTCTCAAAAATAACAAGGGGCAAAAAGACATGATATCTATTCCTAAAAGTCCCAGGGTAGTGAGGCTTCAGGCCATGCAGACAGAACTGGGCGGCATTTAGGAGTGCTGCAGAAATTGGCATAAAGGGTTAGGGATCAAGGGACAAGCAGAAAGAGAGCCTGTAGGGGCGGTGATGATGTCATGGCCGTGAGAGTGGGCTCAGGAGTGGATGCTAGAATTTTCCCTGAAACAGACTGGACAGAGAGGTTTGAGCTGTCAGGGGAAGCAGGGCGGCTGGGAGGGCCCAGCACTGCTCAGACCCCGTCTGCCCAAGCAGGGGAATGCTTGTGTGGCTTCTGCCAGCTGTCAGCTCCATGGCTGCCCCGCTCCAGAGGGACGCACCTTCTGAGGCTTCTAGCCTGATCCACAGAGTGCCAGCGACTGTCCCAGAGCCAGGCAGGTCTCAGCCTGAGCTGCAGACTTCAGCGGGTTGATATGAGCACGAGTACCCTGGACTTAACTTCTGAGGCAGAGCCAGGCTGAGCTGCATTCTTCAAGGAGACCTGTAGAGCCCAGGCCAGAGATCTGTGCCTGGCAACCATGGTGTGTGTGTGTCGGGGGGAGGTTTGAGGCTAAAGGTTGGTGGAGGTAGCTGTGTCCACAACGCTAGGTTCTGGCTGCCACCAGCCTGTCCAAAAGGGAGCACCAATGGTGAGGTACTCTGAAAGGCACCTCTCTGCCCCATGGCCAACCAACCAGTGAGGTCCAGAACCTGCTGGTGAGTCTCAGGAGAATGGCTTCTGGCCTCTGCTCAAATGAATCATTCATTGCTGGCAGAGCAAACCCTTTGGGTGTTGCCCTTGGATGAATTTGTTCTCTAGAAGGTGAAACAGTACTGTGGTCGCCGGGCCACCTGTGACATCCAGACAAGCCCTCTGGTGACTTAACACGTGCCCTAGACTGGCTCTGTGGTCCTGAGACCCAGACTAGAAGCAACCTTGACCCTGGCCCACCCACCACGTAAGCCCTGCCATCCCTCTCATTAAGAACTACAAGCACGGAATGGGCCGTGTCAGGAAGATGTCGGATAATCAGCATCAGCACTTTGCCTTTGCGTCCAAGACTGCAGACGGCCTTCCTCTGACCTGATTCGTGGTGTTAATGATGGCAGAGCAATTTTGAGAGGCAACTCGCCGCATCGATAAGGAGGAGAAAGCACTGAGGGCCGAGTTCCTTGCAGAAGAGGCAGCTGCTGCCACCGCCCTCCTCTCCCCGCCCTTCCAGAGGCACTTTGAGTAAGTGCTGCCCTGGGATCTGCCTGGAGTGTGCAAGGGGACAGGGGACATAGTAGGGGTGCCCGCACTACACCTGAGAGCATTGTCTGCTGCGTGAACACAGCCTTGGGGTTGGCAGGTGTGGGCTACACTTAAGCCCCACTTACCTGCTTACTTGGAAGTTCTTAAGCAGCAGACAGCTTTGTGCCACTGTGCATGGCAGCCTCAGGTGGAGAAAGAGAGGCTCAGGGCAGCAGGGGACTTGAAACCACTGTGGTAGTAGGAAGGAGGCTAGATGCAGATCTGAGTCCCTCCATTCATAGAAATACTGGAAGGGACTTGGGACCTGGAGATTAAACCCCTTTGATTGCTGAAAAGCTTAGAGCAAGAGAGTGATGAGTTCAAGATCGTCCAAGTCTTCCCCCAGTGAGAAACCCCACTGATAACTGGGAGCTAGGTATCCAAGAGCAGCAAGGGCCTGCTTCAGACAGGGTGGGGTGAAGCCATTTCCACTGGGGTAGAAGAGGCAAGAAGGGTCCACTGTCCCCCAGGACCTCCCTCTCCATCTCGCTTGGTGCGACCAACACAAAGCAAAGCATGGAAAGTTGCTGTGCCCAGGATTTCCTTCTCTGGGGACCGTTCCCAGTCTGACTGCACCTCTATTGCTGGCCTCTCTCTCGCACTCCTCCCTCCAACCTCTCTCCAGGTGATGGAGGCCTCTTGCTCTTACAGTCCAGGTTCTGGACCTTCACAAGCAGGGAGTGCACTCAGCCCTCACGGTACATGTCACCCTTCTGCTCAAGACCCTCCCTGGTTATCTTCCCACGACCTCTCCAGTTGCATCTCCTCCGTCACCTCAGGGACCACAGCCAGTCACACGGGCCTCCTTCCTGGACCTTGGTACCTGCTATCTTCTTTCCCTTGCCTGGAAAGGTGTTCCCAGTCTGCTTTAATACCCCAACCCTTCACAGAGACCTTTGGGAACACTCCCTGACACAGGAGCTTGTCACTCAGCCCTGCCTACCTCTATCTTTCTTCCTCTTTTCCACTAGGAAAAGCTTCCCACAAACTGTTGGTTCCCAGCTCCCGAGGCCAGTGCAGTCACAAATAGATCACACATGGCAGGTGCTCGATTCATCCAATGAGTGACTGAGATTCCCACTCTTGCTCTTGGAAATGCTGAGTCCTTCATAAGGGCCCCCAGAGTCCAGGCACCGGTGCCGTCAGAGGACTGTCCATCACACACATCATTAAATACTGATTCTGCATATGTCACGATCGCAGCTAGGGGACTGTGTGCCAAAGATCTGGCTGACACTGTTGGGGTCTGGGGCCAGGGCCTCAGAGCAAGGAAGGGATTTGGATGTCTCCGTCTTATTTACTGAGAACCTGCCACAAATACACAGCAAGAATCTCACATCTGCTGCCCACTCAGTCCTCACAAGTGGGGCCACTGTCATCCCACTTAACAAATCTCTACTCCTGCTCCCTCCGCTTGTTGTACCCGACCATCTCCAGGGTGGAGGGCTGGGGGCTGCACCCGACCGTCTCCAGGGTGGAGGGCTGGGGGCTGCACCCGACCGTCTCCGGGGTGGAGGGCTGGGGGGCTGCACCCGACCGTCTCCAGGGTGGAGGGCTGGGGGGCTGCACCCGACCATCTCCAGGGTGGAGGGCTGGGGGGCTGCACCTGACCATGTCTAGGGTGGAGGACTGGGGGGCTGCACCCGGTCGTCTCTGGGGTGGAGGGCTGAGGGGCTGCACCTGACCGTGTCCAGGGTGGAGGACTGAGGGGGGTCACAGCATGTAGAAGTTCCATGCAGGGCAGGGCAGACCCCCATCCCTAGTGTTTCCCTCCTGAGGAAGCTGCAGACAAAGGGATGGCATTGGCTGCATTTCTACAAGTTAGGAACCTGGGCCACTTCATTGACTTTATTCTCCCAAGCTCACAAAGCTAAGATGCAGGGGCAAGACCCAAGCTTAGGGTCTGGTAGGCCCAAACCCTGACACCGTGCAGACTTTCTTGATCCTCAGAGGAATACCCATCTCTGGGTCTCAATATATCCCAGTGTAGACAGCACGGCCTGTCACCTCCCTTGATTGTCCTCCCTCACAAACTTAATCCAGTATTGGCTTGGTGCCGTTGTCATGGCATCACCAACCTCAGTACTGCAAAGGCCTTAAAAATTGGCTCTGCAGATCTGGAAACTGAGGCCCATGGAGGATAAGAAATCTCTTCAGGGTCATTTGCCCATGAGTAATTAGCAATAAAAGCTAATAAAAGCTCAGATTCGAATTAGTCTTTTTTGTTTTTTGTTTGTTTGTTTGTTTTGTTATTATTGTTATTGGGAGACAGGAGCTCGTATAGCCCAGGCTAGCCTCAAACTCCCTATGCTCCTGGCCCCACCTCTGGAGCACTGGATTCCAGGTACCTGGTTTTATGTGGTGCTGAGGACTGAGCATGCTCAGGAAGCCCTCTCACAACTGAGCTATATTCCCAGTCTAGGTCCGAGCTGGCCTCCAGCTGACTGTGTAGCCTTAGCTGGCCTTGAACTCGTAGGCTATCCTCCTGCCTCAACCTCACGAGTGCTGGGATTTTAGGCATGAATCATCTTACCTCAAGGAAGGATGGTTGCTGTAACTTTCATCTTAACACACAAACATTTGACCCCACAAGGAGCTCCATGTCCTCGCCCCTGCCAACAGGCTCCACACCAGCTAACTTGGAGGCCCTGAGTCCCCCCTCTTCTGGATTAGCATGGACTCCAGGATCTGACCAGCGCTGCTCTCAGTAGACGCTTCTTTCCTCTCCAGCTTTGTGTGAACACACACACAGACACACACACATACAGACACACACACATACAGACACACACACAAACACCTTACCATGATTCCATTGTCTGGCCTTACCTGACCTCAGCACTCTCTCTTTTGTTGCTGGGTCTAAATTTTCATCTTTCTCCTCCCTCCCAACTCCCTCTGCAGCGCTAGCGATGGAAACCGGGTCTTGCCCATGCCCGCGAACACTCTGCCACTGAGCTATGACCACAGATCCTTTCCGTTTGAAAACAGTTCCCTCCCTGGTGCGACAGACTGGCTTGCTTTGGGGCTTGCAGGACTCCCTGCTTCATGGAAGACCATCTCCCCTGATTTGAGCATCTTAGGAAGTGGAAGACTGACTGACTCCTTGCATCTGTTTTCAAGCTCAAAAGCAAACTTAGCCCCTCCCTGTACCGTCAGCCTCCCACCAGCGAGCAAGATGTCTCCCTGACTGGCACACTCAAACCGAGGAGGAGCAGGGAGACACAGCCTCTTGGCCAATTCCATCCCTAAAACTCTGACATCTCCCCTAACTGGCTCCAGAGGCCCTGGTACTGCCTCCCTTGGGCACCTAAAAATGGCTGGGGATGGGGCTGTCATTGTCCCACAGCCCTGATGTTCTGTCATCCCTGCTCCCTAGCCTCTCTCCTAGCTGGACCTGCACTGTGAAGCCACCAAGGATGAAACAACCTTTTCCTCCATCAGCTCTAAATTGATTTTCATGCCAAGCCGCTTATATTTGCTTGCCTGGCTGTGGAGGTTACTGAAATGTGCACAGAATGCCACGAGCCCGGCTTTGTGTGCGAGCTGGCGTCCCTGCGGCCCTGCCCTGGTGTGCCTACTAGAGTCTTCAACTGCCTGCCGTGATTTCCCTGGGTTTATTAGCTCTGCCTCCCACCCCCAGCAGTTCATCAGGCACTTGGTGGCTGCTCTGGCCGGGAGCAGTTGCTCCGATTGAGGGTAATGTCTGTTCTCGGGGCTCCAGTAACTCATTCCATCAGTGCCCGCCCGTGTGTGCTCAGGTGTCAGGCTCAGGAGCTGCCAACGGCCTAGGGCAGGCTTCTCACCACCCTCCCGCCTCAGATCGCAGACAGTAGGGTCAGAGGTCTACTTCCGGGCTCTAGGATCCACACACCGCGCATGCAGGCACACACTCACTCACAGTGTGCCCGTGCCCACATCTCCTCCAGTGTCTGTAGGAGATTCCAGTTAAGACGGCCTGCTGGGAGCTCCCGAGAGAAGCAGGGACCATAAAAGCATGGTGGGATAGCTCTGGGTAAAGGCACTTGCCACCAAGTCTGATGACCTGAGTTCAGTCCCCCAGAACCCATAGTTGTCCTCAGACATCCACACCCACATACGCACACGATAATCAATAAACTAGCAAAGAAATAAGTAATGTAAGATCCCAGGTACTTAGGTCAGTGGGGCTTCGCATGAGTGTGGGATGCCCACTTTGCAAACAATCTGAGGCTAGGGAAGGACCTTCCCACAGCCAAGGGCTGACCAATTCTGGCTCCAAAAACTGTTAATTTTTTGAGCTGCAGGGAGGAGGGGGCAAAGAAAGATATGCAAATTTCCACTGTGACAGAGGACAAAGCAGATCAGCGAGGAAGGGAATCTCGCCACCCTGCCACCCCGCCACCCTGCCTTGGGAGTCCACTGGAACCAGGAGTGTACAGCCTCCCACCAAATGAGTTTCATCAGCCAAGTCCCTCCTCAAGCCTACGCCCCCAAAGAGGGACACAGAAGCACAGTCTTCAGGACGAGTGTGGCTGAAGACAACCGCGAACTCTGGATTCTTTCCTTTGATGGCTTTTCTTATCCGCCAACCCTGGCCCCTCCCCCACGCTGCCTTTGCCTGCACGAAATACACAGGGCCCAGGTCTTAATGGAGCCCGGCCAGATCCTCATAGAGAGGAAAATGGTTTCCACGAGCTGGGCAGTGGCGCGGCTATTACACTTATGACCCAATGAACACACCAGTCAGCGTTACGTGTGCCCTAGGCCCCAGTAGGCTTGCTTTTGGGAAGAGGCCTGAGATGGCAGAGCAGGCAGGGTGATGCCCCTTGAGCCCACTCCCCCCAAACCCCCGCGAGGCCGGCTCTTTCCCAACCCTCATCTGCTCCCTCTATGTGTGGAAGGTGGGGACAACTGAAAGCTAAACGCACAGCTAGGAACCCCACATCTGCTCCTAGCTGTGGCTTTGGCCCCTCGTTCCATTCGTTCACTCACTCTACTGAGCTTTGCAACCCTTGGCTTTGGTCCTCAGTTTGTTCTTCCAGAAATGGGTATAACGAGGGCAACCTCTGAGGTCAGGTGTTAAAGACAGAAATACACAAGTTGAGCTGTTTTCTCAAGTGAAATAATTTTCTGGCTGGTGTCAATGAGGGGCTCCAGATTACCATGGAAAGAATGACTTTGCCACACAGGGGAGGACTAAACAGCCAGGAGGAGATGGAATATTAGGACCAGGTATATACACAGTGAAGCCCAGCTCAGGCTTCCTGCAACTTGGGCCTGGGAGCTTCTGCCTAGACCAACCGATGGAGCTAGACCCGTGCAGCACTCTTAGGCTTCCTCTGCTGGGCTCACATCTCGATTCTAGTCTGTCGCAATCTGAGCAATCTTTGGTTTTCCACATCCCAAGAGCAGCTGGCTTGGCTTAGTAAAACCATGATAGGTGTTGGTAAGCTTTTTGACGCTGCCTAGAGACTAAACCATATTCATAGCGGCCTCTAGTGGCAGACTCCCAAAATAACATGCTAAATGCGAACTTGGCAGCTGGAGGAAACCTTCTCAGATTGACCTACATTCAGACTTGAAGCTCAAAAGGCCTAGATCAAATGTTAGCCTATGGACAAGGAGACCAAATTCCAGAAGGCATGCGGTTCCCAAGGTGACAAAAGATTTCTCACTCCTGGATCCACACACTCAAAGACAGGGTCTTTAATACAATGATTGTGATTTTAATGTGCGAGTGTGCTTACTGTGTACACTGTGACAAGAGGCTGTGGAGGCCAGCAGAGGGTGGTGGCTGCCCAGGGACGGGAGCTACAGGCAGCTGTGAATCTCCTATGGGTGTTGAGAGCAGAATCCTGGTCCTCAGCTGCAGAAGCAAGCGCTCTTGACCCCTGAGCCACCCCTCCCACCCAGACAGGAGTCTAATATTTCCCCCTGGAGACAGGGATCTCACTCACCACGTAGGCCAGGCTAGACAGGGATCTCACTCACCACGTAGGCCAGGCTAGACAGGGATCTCACTCACCACGTAGGCCAGGCTAGACAGGGATCTCACTCACCACGTAGGCCAGGCTAGACAGGGATCTCACTCACCACGTAGGCCAGGCTAGACAGGGATCTCACTCACCACGTAGGCCAGGCTAGACAGGGATCTCACTCACCACGTAGGCCAGGCTAGACAGGGATCTCACTCACTACGTAGGCCAGGCTAGACAGGGATCTCACTCAGCACGTAGGCCAGGCTAGACAGGGATCTCACTCAGCACGTAGGCCAGGCTAGACAGGGATCTCACTCAGCACGTAGGCCAGGCTAGACAGGGATCTCACTCAGCACGTAGGCCAGGCTAGTCTCAGACCTGCCACTAGGGGTTCTGAGTCACTAGTTTGGAAAAACAAACAGGAACCTAATTTCTCCACAAGACCAAAGCAGCCTTACGTCCCTGGCTTTCCCTCTCCCGCTGCACTTTGCCCAGAGTCCCTGGGACGTCCTCTGTCCTGGCACTTAGCTAAACAGACATCCATTCTATGGAACGTGGCTGAGGGCAGAGAGTGCTTCTTGGCAGGAAGCGCCCAGCTGAACAGATGTGCTGGCCATGCTTCCTCCTCCACAGCCGCAGCGCGGTGCCAGAGGGACCACCGAGAGACTCAGATTGGCTCGAGGATCTGAGGGTAGGAGCCATTCGCCATTTGTGGGAAGAGCTATTTTGACATATTCTGGAGCCACAATCCAAAAATAAACGAAGCTGAGGCCTTCCCGAGGGCTGAGTGGAAGAGGCTTTGCTGCCGCGCCAGTCAAAGCCCGGGGCTGTGACTCCGGGGTAGCTATTTCTGCCAGCGAGCCTCCATCTTTTCCTGATGGAGAATATTTTGATTCACTCGGCAATAACCTCAAAGCATCACACAGGTGCGGGTAGGCAGCGTGGAATAGGAAGAAGACCGGGCCTTGTGAGGTCAGAGCAGGGAGGGGAGAGAGCTGTGAGTGCAGGCTCCTGGCAGACTGGCAGAGAAGCTGGGGGCGGGAGAGGTGGGGTGCAGTGGAATGAGCAGACGCATGCGCACATGCAACACACACGCATGCAGCCCTAGGTGTGTGATGGCTTTAATGTCTATTACCAAAAGCTGCCTTTAACCAGTGTTCCCAGTACAGATCATTCTCTGAACACTTGTTCTGCATGAGTGTGATTCCGTTGTTCAAGGCTGGCCTCTATCCCTATTTTTGGAAAGGAGGTTGGAGGATCAAGGTCATTCCCAGCTATTTGTGAACCTGTCGGTCAACACGGTCTGTAAGTAAAGCCGTGTTTCCAGGTCCCCTCACAGCCGTACTAGGACCCCAGGGCTTCCTCCCTTCACTGCCACTTGGCCCACTTTGCCACCTCAGGCACTGTGTCAGGAAGCAAAGCCACACGATATTAGGCCTCAGGCCCACAGCAACAGGGGATGACTGTGGCCCTCAGCACACCTACCCTGTGCTAGCTCATCAACTCGACACACCAGGGAAGAGGAGACTTAACGGAGGAACCGCCTTCACCTGGCCTGTGGGGGGGTTCCTGATTGTTGATTGATATGGGAGGGCACAGCCCCCTGTGGGCAGCGCCATCCCTGGGCAGGTGGGCCTGGGCTATTTAATAAAGGTAGCTGAGCCCGGTAGCGGTGGTGGCGCCCGCTTTAATCCCAGCACTTGGGAGGCAGAGGCAGGCGGATCTCTGTTGAGTTTGAGGCCAGCCTGGTCTATAGAGCGAGTTCCAGGACAGCCAGGACTGTTACACAGAGAAACCATATCTCAAAAAAACAAAAAAACAAAACAAAACAAAAAAAGGGGGGGGGGAGCTGAGTAAGCCAGGGAAGCAAGCCAGTAAGCAGTGTCTCTCCCTCCGTGGCCACCATTTCATTTTTCAGGTTCTCCCGTCCTGTCTTCACTGGATGACGGGCTGTGACCTGAGACTAGACGAAAAAAATCCCTTTCCTCCCCCGGCTGCTTCTGGCCAGTACTCTATCACAGCAGCAGGAGCGGGTCCCTCAGAACACTAAGTGACGTCCCTTGAGGCTTTCTTTGGTTCTGCCTCTTTCTAGCAGAAGCTGCTCCTGCATGGAGGAAGCCAATGGAGACTGACAAACCTGATGGAGACTACAGCACTCCTCAGCGCCACCAAGATTAAAATGGCCAGGAACATGCCTTTAGTCCCAGCACTTATGGCTAAAGGTTTCTCCAAGTTCAAAGCCAGCCTGGTCCATATAGTAAGTTAAGGTCAGCTACACAGTGACACCCTGTCTCAAAAAAAGAGAGGGGGCTGACAATCTAGAAGAATACCAAGACCACAGCACTGATTTCAGCCACCAATGGTACTTTATTCTGGAAACGTCTTTGTATTTCAAAGTATTAACATCCTTCCTGTGACCCCCGTGGCCCCTGCAAATCCAGAAAGATTAAAAAACAAAGATGTCATGTATAAACACCTCTTACCTACTTTCTCTAAAGCCCTAACAGTGTCACTGCATGTGAGTGAGATTCTTGAAGGACTGGCCTTGTGTTCAGTGACTGCCAGTCCTTCCCAGGGGCAAATGGCCAATGCTCCAGCTTCCATCTCAAAGCCCCGTTTCTCCATCATTACACATTATCATTCCCCACTTGACATCTTCTTAGCAATTTGATTGTTGGATGCATTTTTCATTTGGCAAAAATTCAAACTGGCTTTGCGTGGGATGTTTAGTGTCAGAAGCGGCAGTGTTGATGCTCAGGCTCCGAGGGAGAATAGAGCGAGCTGTGCATATTCCTGGAAGAGCACACGCCGGAGGCTGGAAGGGGCTGTGCAGTTAGCGCCTCAACACTGCCTGCTTTCCAAGTCTGTGATTGTTGACCAGAATACAAATGCCCCCAAAGACGAGCCCCCTGCTTCATTTTGTCCAGAGGGTGTCAGAGTCGATATGCATGACCCCAACACATGGCACTCTTTGTCATCCGGAAGATGGCTCACTAGGAGCATCTTAGAAGACCTGGGTGTGCCCGAGACAGCATCACCTTTACCCAGAAGGGTATGCCTTAAGGATCTTCACGTCATCCACAGGACGGTCCTGGGAGTTTGTTTCCACCATGCCCACACGATTCACCATTCCTATACCCTGGCACACTCGGCCAAAAATGGTATGTTTGCCATCCAGCCACTGAGTGGGGGCGAGGGTGACGAAGAACTGGCTGCCATTGGTGTCTGGTCCTGCATTGGCCATCGCAAGAATCCCAGCCCCTGGGGGAGATTAGAAGAGAGAAAAATGTGAACAGGACCCTCAATTCATCAGGGTGGCAACAATGTCAGCAGATACAGAGGACTGCAGGCCCATCTCCATCATCAATTTCAGCGCCCACAGCCTCTTCCCAGAAACAGGGCGGACACTTCCTGCACCACCCCAATCACCTCGATGCCTCTGCCTCCGTCTCCAGCTTCACTTGTGCCGCTCCTCACTAACCCTAGCCCATGTCACTCGGTCCTCAAGAGCCCAGCAAGGCTTGAAGACTTCAGCTGGCCTGACTTTAGCACATTTAACAGTGGGCAGAGTCCAGAACACAGACCAGTGGTCAAAATTACTTAGGACTCTCAAGAGGCGCTGTTTTCTTTCATCTGCCAGGGCACTCTGTGGCGCCATGGCTGGGCAGCTGTCTGGCACCATGCCATGGTGTCAGACACACACCTTGAACCACAGCCAGAAAAAGCAAGCTTCCAATACGCATTCCCTCTCCTGCCCATCCAGCCAGACTGACACTTACCAGTGAACTTCAGGTCTGGATGAAGTTCATCTTCAAACTGTTTCCCATAGATAGATGCACCACCGCGACCTGTCCAATCAGAAGACAAGTAGTGACCCAGCCAGTCCCACAGTCTACCGCACAAAAAGAGCCTGAGGTCAAAGGACTTTTCAGAGTACAGAGAGGAATGTTATGGGCAGCAAGCACCCCAGCCCAGCCTCCAGTAGACACATTATAGTGGTCCAGTCACTGACTTCATTCAGGTTAAGACAATAACATAAGCTCATTAAATTGATGTCCCCTGTCAACATGCAGGAAGCACAGAAGAGCATCCAAAGGGGCAGTGGCACTGGTGTACCCAACTACTCATGCCCCAACAGGGAGCATGTTGCTGAGTATTCAGTATTCCAGCAAGAGTGCCCAGGCCCTGAGCCCAGTGCCCACTGCAGACACTGTTAATCAACACACCTTCCTGCTGAGCTTAGCTTCTACCCACAAACCCTACCAACCCACCGCTCCGGGCACCTGCTGTGGAAGGATCCAAGATGGCTGTTGCTTCCCTGAAGTAAGGAGATGGAAAGGGACAGCTATTGGCTCAGGGAGGGGCAGGGATGGTGGTGCCATGCGGAGTGGAACAGCATCACCCAGGAAGAGCGCACAGAGAGCACAGGTGGTGGGGATAACACCACCACCACCACCAAGTCCAGGATGTTACCGCTGGTGCTCGGCACCTAAGCTCGGGCAGGGTCCCCTCTCAGATCAAAAGGGCATAACTGAAGGTGAACATGGAAGCCTACACCTGTAAATCCTGCAGACAGAGCCAGGAGGTTGGTGAGCTTAAGACTAACCTGGCTACAGTGCCTCAAAGAAAAGAAAGGAAATACGGTGCTCACATAGGAACACTTAACAGGAGGCTGGCTCTCACCAATGCTAACCGACTACACGCTGGCCACAGCCTGGCTTAGTACTGCTTTGTCCATGCTGAGCAGCCACAACCATGCAGCAGCGTAGAGAGTCACTTCAGCAGAAACCAGGCAGAAAGAAGAGAATCGAGGCAAGATAGGGGTCCAAGTAAATGAGTTTGTGCTCCCATAGAGGCTGAAGGAGCAGAAATAAGGGATGCTGCCGGGCAGTGGTGGCGCACGCCTTTAATCCCAGCACTCAGGAGGCAGAGGCAGGCGGATCTCTGTGAGTTTGAGTTCAGCCTGGTCTACAAGAGCTAGTTCCAGGACAGACTCCAAAGCTATAGAGAAACCCTGTCTTGAAAAACAAAACAAAATTAAATTAAAAAAAAAGAAAGAAAAAGAAAAAAAAAAGAAAGAAAGAAGTTAGGGAGACTGAAGGCCAGGACACTGGTACAAGCTGGGCTGTGTGTGACTGTCGCTAAGAAGTCTCAGTGGATCTGAAGCTTCGCCGTCACTCCTGACACCGCCTGGGAGACTGACTGTCCCCCACCCCCACAGCTCTGCTGGCCCTCAGCCCTGAGCCTGGGCCATTCTGGAGCAGTTGTGTTGCCCCACCCATGGCAACTGTAACTCATGTACAACAAACCATCTTTCTTGCTGTCTCAACTGGAGAATAAACAAATAAATAAATAAAGCTGTCTTCAAGACTCTCCAGCATCTCCCCTGCCCCCCAAAAACCCTGGAGAGGAACAGACTGACGTCTAAGGCACGACACAAGAAGTGTGGGCTGACACAACGGTTACTATGCTTGGTGCTACTTGTCCCCATCCCACCCATGACAGGCAGCAGATTCATATCCAAGCCAAAAGGAACCATGGTGGGCAGTAGCCCGTAAGGAGGACCACATGGGAACGCGACACCCAGTCAGCTGATCATTAAAGCTTCTCTGGTGACAAAACCTCCGAGGGACACTTCAGGTCACTGTCCCCTGGGCATTTCCAGCGCTTTCACCCCAGCTTCCCTGGCCTCAGAGACAAGTACAGGGCAGCTCCTTTGCAGGCAGCTGATGCCCACGGCCCAGTTCTGTCTTACAACATAAACAAGTCTGTAGGTCCTGCTTTCAAGGAGCCAGCACTTTCCGTACAAACCCAGATGAGCCCTCTCCTGTGCATTTCTCACAGCCTTGTCCAGTCCTCCTTCAAAGGCAGCTGCAGCCCCCTTGCCACCATAGGACACAAGTCCAAGACCAAAGGCCAAACGCTAAGAGCAGCCCCCAGAAGACACAGCAGACTCGGCTCTGACACTGCTGGGGTGCGGGGCAGTGAGAACTGCTCTCCTTAGGACATATTCTATGTGGAGAGACAACGTGGCCGTAACGGCTGCCATTTTGGTTACTTAGAGTCAAACTGAGCACCACCTGATGCTACACTCACTAGTAAGAGGGCAGATGCCCTCTCAGAAGTCACGCAGGTGCACAGGAGTGAGCACGGAAGTACCAGGGTTGCTGAGCCCACTAACCAAGGGCAGCAGCAACAGGCACCATCTAAGTGGCCAGCAGTCGGCCTGGCCCATCCCTTCCCCACCATTCCTGGCTCTCCTAGCTGTCCCTGTTACCTGGTTCTCACTCCTCCCTGTCACTTCTCCCTCACTGCGGCCAGATCATCTACTACCATGTGCCCAAGGCCACACCTGTGAGGAAGCCCACAGTTCTCCCTTCCCGTCAGCATGTCATTAATGCTTTCTATTCTAAAATCAGAGCAAAACCCCAGCCCCACAGTCCCTGTGTCCTGGCCCCATCACAGGGACATCCGATTCACCTCCACTCTGATCTGGGGTCTGAGAACTAGGGAGCACCACCCTCCTTTCATCCTGAGGACTCCCCACACACACTCATCTCCACTGAGCCCCCCCCCCCCGTCTCAGGCCCCCAGCAGCCTCTCACAGCCGGTGCCCCCTCCTGGCAGCTCCTTCCTCAGGGGTCAGGTTGATGGCGCCCTGAGAACACACCTCTTCCCCTCTGGTTCTCTCCCCCAGGTAATCTCTGAACACCTAACTGCCTGGGTATCTGCTTCCCAAGGATAAAATAACACAGTTGTGGGGCTGGAGAGATGGCTCAGAGGTTAAGAGCACTGGCTGCTCTTCCAGAGGACCTGAGTTCAATTCTCAGCAACCACATGGTGGCTCACAACCATCTGTAATGAGATCTGTGGCCCTCTTCTGGCATGCAGGCACACATGGAATAAATAGATTTATTTACATAATAAATAAATCTAAACAAACAAACAAAACCAAAAAACAACAGTTGCTGTTATCCTGGTCCAAACTACAACTATCTCCGCTCAGCCGACCAGGCCCTGCCACTCTCTTCCACAGGGATCTCTTCATGTAGGAGCTGGAGGACCCTGCTCGGCCCTGCTCAACATCCTCTGTGAGCATTCCACCACACTTGAGCCCTCAGGACAAGATCCACGATCCACATCACCGCCCCAGAGGACACTCGGTGGTCACTGTCCCCCTTCCTTCCTTGCTGTGGCTTGCAACCTGCCAAACTGGCACTCAGAGCTCTCCTCGACCTTCAGAGAGGCCTACCCTATGTGCACCGCCCAGACATCACCGCTCCATCCTCTAGCCCAGCAGTTCTCAACAGGGATTGGCTGTGGCCCTATGGACACTGGGTAACGTCAGGAACATTTTTGGTTGTCAGAACTGAAGGGTCCACTATCTAGTGGGTAGATGCCAGGCTAGGCCGGCTGCTAAACATCCTTCAGTGCCAGCCCAGCCCATATCAGAGCTGTCGCCTCAACCGATAACACCAAGGGGAAGACCTCTGCTCTCTCCCTGACAGCCCCTATTTCCAAGTCACTTGCATACCTGACATCTCATCGAGCTTTCTCCCTGCTGGACTGCAGCCCACAGTGGCCGGGCCGACAGCAGGAGTCTAGCAGACATCTGTGAAGGCTAAGGAAATTAACCAAAAGAAACAGTTTCTGCACTGTTTCTGTGCCAAGCCTTTGCCAATCACTTTACCAGCAGAGCTCAAGCTCCCACAATAACCCCAGGAGGAATGGACAGCCAAGCTCCCCGCCTCCTGACAAGAGCTCTGCAAAGCCACCAAGCTGTACATGTGACAAGTGACTGTGTGGGGCAGGACTCAGGTCTAACACGTCGGGCCCCACATCCCTGTCAGGCACCTGGATGTGACCAGACCCCAGCTGGCCTCGGCTTCTCAGGTATTCTCTTCTTACTCCAGTCACAAGGGTCCCTAGTGCCAAGTGAAATAGGACAATGCTGGATCAAACTGGCACCCTTGGTTGGTGGGATCTGCAGTAACTGACTTCCATGCCTTTTCCCACAGGCGACCAATCTGCCCAGACTGCTCCTCCCCTTTCCCTATACACGAGGTCTGAGAGTGACTCACAAGGCCTCGGAGTCATCCAATCCAGTCTCAAGAATGAACTGCTGACTGGGTTCCATCATAGGACCTGTGGAGCAAGGAGGCCCCTGACTCCCGGGACAGCAGGCTCTCCGCCACGCTTCTCTGCAGGAGAAGCGCATGCCCTCGGTTTCCCAGGAGGGAAGTTCTAGATTCCTCAAGGCTCCTCTCCAGTCTAGTTCTACTCCATCGGACCGGTCCCCTCACTACAAACTGTCAACTTGCCTGACATTCACAAACCACAGAACGCCAGCACAAAGTTGTACATTCATGAAGTCACCAGCTTCTTGTTTCTTAAAATGAACAGCGGTTTCCTGCGGTGCTGGGGGCTCCATGAGGAAAGAGACTGCCTCGGCTTCTGGGCTTCAGCACTCCTCGCAAGCCCTGGAAAGGGGCAGGATACCCAGCAGACTCCTGGCAAATATTCGCTCAATGGGCAAAATTAACAATGGCTCGCTGTTCCACAAGACAAACTTCAGGTGTTCCAGGGGCTACCAAGAAGAGATGAGCTGGGCGGTGGTGGCGCACGCCTTTAATCCCAGCACTCAGGAGGCAGAGGCAGGCGGATCTCTGTGAGTTCGAGGCCAGCCTGGTCTACAAGAGCTAGTTCCAGGACAGGCTCCAAAACCACAGAGAAACCCTGTCTCGAAAAAAAAAAAAAGAAGAGATGAAATCAGAGGGAGGCTGCTGCGCAAGATAACCGCATGCAGTTAATCGAGGCTGAGAGTGGAGCAAGATGACCTCAGACAAGCTCAGCAGGGTGTTGAACCTAACTGGAGGTGAGGGAGGGTAAGAAACAGATAGAAGACTCACAGCCAAGGAAAGGGCTGATGTGGTTGTTCCAATGTGGGTGGCGTAAAGGTGGGGGGTGTGGCGCAGGGGAAACGCAGGAAGTCAGGGAGCATCTGCACTGAGAGGTACCTGAGGATGGGTGTGAGGAAGGCTGGGGAGGAAGGCTCCCGAGCAGCCAGGCTGTGCACAGCAGGATGGAGAGCGGACACCCAACTTGCAGAACCCACAATGTTACCAGCTATCTACTTGCGGCATTTAGCAGAGAACTGTCCTTTGTTGGCTGGGAGGCACACCCAGTGCCTAGGAGGGCCGCCTCCTGCTTGCTTTTCACAGACTTGCTGGCAGGCTGCGCAAACATTTGTTATCCTTGAGCCTGCGGCATTATTGGAAATCTTTTGAGTGCTTCAGTTTCATTAAAAGCACATCATGGAAATGTGACATTAGGGAAGACAGCAGAGTAACTGCAGAGACAGGCGAGCACTGTGCCAACAGTTCATTTCCGAGTCACTTCCCGTTCACTGAGCACGGGCTCTGGGCACGCTGGTGTCCCAGATTAAAGTCCATTTCATTAGAGCAAGAAAGGGAGAGAAGCGGAGCATGGAGGGAGGAAGAGCAGGTGGAGATTTGTAGTTCGAGGTCAGTCTGGTCTACAAAGTGAGCTCCAGGACGGCTAGGGATATACAGTAAGACCTTGGGTTTTGTTTTTTGTTTTTTAAAAAAAAGAGAGATAAGTCAAGGAGAGACATGAACGTCAGCATAAATCCTGTCTTGCTTCAATGCCCAGTGAAATGAACAAAACACAAAGATTTTACAACATCTTGGTGTGGAAGAGCGCACCTTTAACCCCAGCCCTCGAGGGGCAGAGGCAGAAGGATTTATGAGTTCCAAGGTAGCTAGGACTACACAGCGAGGCCCTGTTAGATAAAGAGAAACAAATGTTTTTTAAATTCTTGAAGAGTTGGCCAAGGAAAGAAAGACTCTGAAAGACTGAGAGCTGAACCCTGAGAAGTCTCACGGACTGCAAGGGCACCAGAACAGCCTGAGGGCAGACGCCTGAACACACACACACACCCCGAGTGGGGCAGGGCTGGCTACCTCCCAGGGTCATTCTTGGGGGATGAGTCGGAGCCTGGGATGAGGACAGAGAAACCCTGGGACAAAATTTACTGAAATCTGGGAAGACAAGGCAGAGACTAGCCTTCCCACAAGAAGCAACCCCAATTCCTTTTCAGCCTGGGATGCAGTAGAGAGTCAGCAGCCTTGAATTTGCAGTGGGGAAGACACATGGGCCCACATAAATTCAGATAATGACAGGCATCTGTTTACATGTCCCTGAACAAAGGCGGGGACAACATACGTGTTGGTGCCAATGAAGACAGAAATGGCGTGGGCAGTGAGAGACAACTCCAGCAAATGGAAGGACAACAGCAGAGAAGGCGGGAGCCCTGCTGACCCTAGAAAGTCAGAGGTGCAGAGACAATGAACACAATGAGGTGAAAAAGACACGGCTAGGCTGAGGAACAAATTGGGACCCAAATGACACTAATAGAGTTAACACGCTAGTGAACTGTTGGGGACTGCGGACCCTCAGACCCTGAATTTTCTATGACCTCCTGCCTGCCAGAGTAAACAATTTGTTTTCCTATGCCTACAGCTGCTCTAGGCACAGGACTCTCATGAGTTCCTAATGGCAGGGAGTGGTTTCTGGTGGGCTTGCAGCTGAAAAGTTCTAAGAGCTAGGGCATGGCCATTAGTCAAGTGAGCCCAATATATGTTGCCCTGGAACACAATAAAAGGGGCATTCTTGTTTCAAGGATGACCCGTGTCTCGTCTGTATGTGTGTTTCAATCTGCAGCCCTTTGCCCAACTCTCGAACCATTCCGTAGTACAGGCATAATACTACACTGAACAGCGAAAATGTCTAGAATAGACACAAATGGCAATTGAGTAAGGCAGGTGAAGGTCTGGAGAGTTTTAGCAAAGACAGGGAAAAGGAAAAAACCATCTCACTGACTACAGGAAATGTGAAACATGGAAGAGAAGGGGCATGATGCAGCAGCTTCCTGAAACACAGTAAGCCAGGCCGGGAGGTGCTCCAGCAGGCTGCTGTGACTCCCTGGACTGAGGGGAGTGCATCTGGCCTTGGATTCTCTGCAGCTGTATTCAAACCAGACTTTTCTGCAAAAGATCTGAGGGGGTAAATGTGTCTCTGATATGATACTATAACTACTCAAGGTCTTTTTTTAAGTACAAAGGCAATAGGCAGAGTCTGAAACAGGAACAAACCCAAAAATAAAACCCCCTCAGTTCTTGCAATAAAAAGCAAGAAACGGAAGCCTGGTAAGAGATGGAACCATGGCCAGAGATGGCTCAGCCAGGAAAGGCTGTGCAAGCCTGCTGACCCACGCTCCGTCAAAACAACTGCTGTGCGGATGGTCATCTGTAATCCCAACACTCTCACAACAAGATGGGATGCAGAGACAGAACCTGCTAGAAGCTTCCAGACCAGCTACCCAAAGTAGGCTGTGCAGCAGAAATGAGAGAGAACTGCCCAACTGAGAAGATGAGAATCAACTCTAGAACAGTCCCCTGACCCCACCATGGGAGGGTGCACACATGCATGCACATACATGCACACATGTGCAAAGTCCTTTTGTAAATGTGTTCCTTTTATTGGTTAATGAATGACAATGCAGAATAGAGCAAGGTGGGAATTTTAAGCAGAGATACAGGAGAAAAGAAGGCAGAGTCAGGGAGACGCCATGTAGCTGCTGAAGGAGACAGACGCCCAGGAACTTTACTGGTAAACCACAAACCTTGTGATAAAATATAGGAATCGGTTAATTTAAGATGTAAGAATTAGTTAATAAGAAGCCTAAGCCATTGGCCAAACAGTATTGTAATTAGCATAGTTTTTTGTGTGATTATTTTGGGTTGGGCAGCCGAGAAATGAACAAGCAACCTCCATCAACAAATTGGTACCCAACATGGGGGAATTACATCTGCCTAAAATCTGAGAGAGCTTAAAAAAATTTTAAACATTTAAAAAAAAAAAACAGTTAAACATGGCTTCATGGTACTAACATTTTCTCAGGTAAGCTCTGTTTGTTAAAAGTAAGCAAAAACACGATTTCTTAAAAAAAAAAAAGAAAAGCTTCCTGATTCAGCAGTAACAGCAAAAACTGTGAGGCTCCTTTAAGAAGGCTTCCTGGTTCATACAAACAGCTCTGACTCTTTTAGGAGGCCAGCACTTAAATGGGGTCTACATTGCTTCATAGTGACATAGGCCTGCTGCAACCCTAGAGTTGGGGTGGCGTACATGGCTCTCAGAGGCAGTGAACATACCTCTGTCATGTTGGATTGGACAAAACAAGAAGGCAGGGCTGCAGAGTTGGTCCTAGTCACGACCATTTAGCATTTAAAAAAAAAAGTGCTTCTAGTCAAAAAATTACAAATACATAATAATAAAAACAGATTCAAATTTTAAAAAAGGCCTGTAAATGGGTCACAGTGTTGGTTAAATGTGTACAGGCTTGGGAGAGAGAAGACAGACAGTCATAGATTAAAAAAGTAAAGAAAAATAAGCCACGTAAAGATGGAAAATACACAAAGTCTGGATTATGTATATTATTGTGTTTTCTCTGAATTTTTTGGCTGTGAATGAGCTAAGTACAGAGACATTTCATTGTATGGGCTGCTAAGCTAAACCAACATATATACTTTAAAGGTATTTTGACTTCAAAATTTGGGTCTAAGGATATGTTGCTTTGGAAAAGAGGTTCTGCTTTTGTTTCCACAAAGGATGAGAACTTGTGGATTCCTTCCAGACTAATATGGTTTGATCAAACAAGACCCCCTAGAGCAATGGTCCAGATGATCCAACATCCATTACAGCTTCAGGACTGCTGGCTGAGATGGACCTATCACATAGGATACCCAAAGAAAGACCTGATTAACAGCGCCCCAAAGAGCAGGAAGTAGTCTAGAGAACAATACCCAATTTTAAATGATTGTTTATAAATGTTTGTTTACATTTAAAGAGGGATATGTTAGAGATGAATTTTGTATTGGTATGGATCTTGGTTTATTGATACAAATTTAAAGTCAATTTTGTTATATGTATATTTCTGCTCTTGATTAAGGTATTGTGTTTGTGCAGCTCATTTTTAAAAAGTGATATATAATTAAGAAATACAGGTAAACAGATAGTCATCTATAATAGTCAAACTTGTAATCATGTTAGTTTTTCTAGACATACAGAGATATAATTAAGATGGATGGGTATTCTCCAAACCTTTCAAATGTTTTAAGAACTTAGACTTTTCTCAACAGTGAGACATGTCTGCTTCTGGCAGCACCAGTTACTTCAGAGAGGTTGATGGGCATTGTAAGAAACTTGTTATGGAATTTGCCTTCAATGCAACAAAGCTAGCCATTTGGGCAAAAAACTGCTCTTGCCTGGATTGCTTGATGGTATACTGTATTAACTGGACACGCAGGATCCACATAAAAATGACTGCTGAAGCTGTCTAAAGAAGGTGAGACAGTCCTTCTGGGTTCCTTCATCATGAAGAGTCTGCCAAACATTCTGCAGGACACAGAAGAAAGTGACTGACAAGCTGCCAATATAGGCAAAAATGTCTTTAAAATTTCCTGCTTCATAGAAAAGTCTGCCAGATACTATGGCTAAAGATGGATGCCCCAACGTTACAGAAGAACTTTGGGTGATTGTCTAGGCAGCAAGATGTCTCTGTCTAGAGTTTTGAAAGTTGTTTACAATGCACTTCCTGTTTACTTAGGTAATATATCCTTTTGCAGTCTTTATGGAGTTAAAAATGATAGTTATAATTAAAATATAAATTAGATATAAAACTTTAGACTCACAAAGGTAGGATAGATCATAGGATGGATCATAGAAATGCCAAATGTAAATGGACTAAATATTGCAATTATAATTCTTGCTTGATAACTGTCTTGTTATATGTAACTTTACTATGTTAAAGTTAAAACCTTTTTATTTGGACAGAAAAGGGGAAACGGTGTGGAATGTCCCTCTGTATATGTGTTGCTTTTATTGGCTAATGAATAAAGAAGCTATTGGGCCTATGGCAGTGCAAACAAGGCAGGAATTCTAAGCAGAGATAGAAGAGAAAAAAAAGGCAGAGTCAGAGAGACACCATGTAGCTGCCAAAGGAGACAGTCACTACAGAACCTTACCTGGAAACCACAAGCCTCATGGTAAAATATAAAATAATAGGAATGGGTTAATTTAAGATGCAAGGGTTAGTTAATAAGAAGCCTAACATATTGGCCAAGCAGTGTTGTAATTAATATAGTTTGTTATGTGATTATTTCAGGTCTGGGTGGTCGAGAAACAATCAAGCAGTATCCATCAACACACGTACTCTAAGTATTTGAAAAGAACCACTGCCCCCAGCCCTTGTTAAAATAACTGAGCAGCTGAGTACCACCAAAATGGAGACTCCATAGGTTTATTTTGGATGTAAAAGAAAAAACAAAACCAACAATAAAAATTCAGGTTGAGGAGATGCGGCCCAGCAGTTAATAATACTTGCTACACTTCCAAAAGCCTGGGTTCAATTCCCAGCACCCACATGGCAACTCACAACCATCAGTGACTCCAGTTCTAGGGGATTTTGGCCTTCATGAGTAGCAAGTGTGTACATGGTGTGGAGACATAAATGCAGGCAAAACTCATACACATAATTTTTTAAAATTACTATGAATAATTGGGAGGCAGAGGCAGGTGGATCTCTGTGAGTTCGAGACCAGCCTGGTCTACAGAGCTAGTTCCAGGACAGGCTCCAAAACCACAGAGAAACCCTGTCTCGAAAAACCAAAAAAAAAAAAAAAAAAAAAAAATTACTATGAATAAATATTTTTAAAATTTAGTAGAAAAATTTAAGGCGGGAGGATAAGAATGAACAGAAATTTGTAAATACTAACCGCCTCATCTTTAGTTTCCCATTACTACACACAGAATCATCCATATCCTACTCCACTATGTACTTCCTGCCTGGGTGGGGATCCAGGCCTGCATTCTTTTTTTTTTTTTTTTTCGAGACAGGGTTTCTCTGTGGTTTTGGAGCCTATCCTGGAACTAGCTCTGTAGACCAGGCTGGTCTCGAACTCACAGAGATCCGCCTGCTTTTTTTTTTTTTTTTTTTAAATCTTTTTTATGCTGGTTTTTGTTTTTTGGAGACTGGGTTTATCTGTATAACAGCACTGGCTGTCCTAGAAGTTGCTCTCTAGACCAGGCTGGCCTCAAACTGAGAGATCCGCCCGCCTCTGGGATTAAAGGTGTGCGCCATCACGCCTGCCCGCAATCTTGTCCTTCCATCTAATCTCCAACAGCAGTCAGCGACCTCTGAACACAGAGGCCAGAGCCTGCCACTGTGCTCACAACAGCCAGGAGGTTTCGTCTTCGCTTCTGCCAGGGCTGCACAGGCTCCGCCCCCACGTCAGAGCTCCAGCAGCACCCTTCCAAAACTGATCCCCATATTTATCTCTCTGCTCACAGCTGTGTCCCTAGAGCTTCGAGTAGGGGCTTTGACACAAAGTCCATGCTCAACACCTGTCAGATGAACGAGTTAATAAAGGAACCCAGACTTTATTTCCAAGACCCAGGATTGTCTTTTTTCACCTGTGACTGATCCAATTCCATGTCACTCTGGGTCTAGCAATATCATCAGCTCTTAGTGAACGACACAAGAAAGTCCCGAGAAACTACCATGCTGCGGAGTGAAGAGTCTCTCCAGTGAGTTACACACGTGAAAGCAGGAACCAGCAGCGTATTCAATGAACCACAGCCAGCAAGCGCCTATCATGCAGCTGGGGGAGGTGGAGGCAGGAGGATCAGGAGTTCAAGGACAACCTTGGCTGCCTTGATACCCTATCAGAGAGCGAAATGGTGTGTGCGTGGGGTGACTAGCTATCAATGCAGCTCAATTGGTAGAGTGTTTGGGGGAGGGGAGCGGGCAGTGTTGATACCAATACAGCTCAGCTGGCAGAGCGCTTGCTCAGTGTACTGGAAGCCCCGGATTCAATCGCCAACCCTACAAAAGCTGAGCGTGGTAGCATACAGAAATCCTAGTACTGAGGAAATAAAGACAGGAAGATCAGAGGATTAGGACGTTTTCAGTGAGGAGGAGGCTAGCCTGAGCTATAAGGGCCTGTCCCAAAAGAAAAATGAATCAGATTCAGCAAATGGAAAAGCAAGCTGAGGCTGCCTCACCACGCAGACATGACTAAGTGAGACCTGAAATGTGTGGTGGCATAACTGTACCTGTCCCTGTTGGGTCACCGCCCTGGATCATGAAGTCCTTGATGATCCTGTGGAATTTGGTACCGTTGTAGTAGCCCCGCCGAGCCAGCTCTGCAAAGTTCTTGCAGGTCTTTGGAGCATGCTTCCAGTACAGCTCCAACACGATGATCCCCATGCTGGAGTTGGGACAGACAGCACAGGCAGTCAGCAAGGTCGCAGCAGGGAGCAGCGTGGGACTTCTAGCACTTCTGTTGTTCAAACAGTGAGGCATCAAGCTGTGACTAGAGCTCACACTCAGAAGGAAACAACCCACGAAGCAACAAGGCTACTGCCAGGCACCCGAGTGTGACACGCAGGGCAGCTTCTGGCTTATGTTCTAATTAAACAATCACAAACAAGGCAGGATTCTAAGCGCATATACTGGTGCTCCAAAGCCAGCCCTAAACAAGGAAAAGGGCCTCACATGCCATCTGTAGATTTAATAAAAGATACTAAAGTGTGGGGAGTTATAGACATTTACATCAGTGGTGGTGGATGTTCAATAAATACCTTTTCTAACTTTTATATTTTTGATCATGTAAATATATTATCTAGTACAACCAAAGTTGAATAGAAAGATAAAAGCAGTTTGTGTGTTCAAAGGAGGGTCAGACAGGGCTGGAGATGGCTCGGCAGCTAAGAGCAAGTACTGCTCTTCCAGAGGACAGGGCTCCGCTCTCTCACAGCGCCTCTGATGCCTCTGGCCTTTGCCGGCTGTCAGGAGCCGTGTCCCCCCAAAATTTACAGGAAGCACCGCCGTGAGGAGTTTTTGCAGAGGGCTTTACTTCCCAATTGTATTGAGAATAGTCTTATTGACCAAGCCTATCTCACACCCAAATTAACTGTTAATTGAGAGCTATCTGTTAGCAGAACCTGCCTCACATTCCAAACTATCTAGAGAACTAGGTGGGTCACCTTGTGACTTCCCGACCAAGGAATCGTGACCTGGCCTAGGTGATGGGCGTGGACCACGTGGCAAGACCCCGTGCCCCAGCCCCCCAAGCTACTCATCCAGGGGCTATATAAGCTGTAACCATGACTCTAATAAAGGGAGGCTTTGACAAATACGCTTAGCCTCCTTCCTGCTTATCAGCCTATGTCTTTCAGGTGGTGCCTCTCCGTGACCCTGGAATAACTGGCCAGCCAGGCGGGTTACAAACCCTAGACAGAGTAACCCGTCGAGGCGGCTACAGCCAGCACTTGCACTCACGTGCACACATCCACACACATAAAGACGAGAGTGAAATCTGAAGGGAGAAAACGTGTAAAACAGAAACAGACACCAAGGCTGCTTACTGCACGTGTCTGCACACACCCGGTATGGGTGTTTCTATTGTCTCCCCAGGACCTCTAAGGACAAGACAGAAGCAAGAGACAAGGCGGGGGTAGGGGGGCTCATGTTGTATGTCATCCCCCACTGAGCTCTAGGAACATGAGGGCTGAGTTGAGTGTGTGTGGCTCAGACACAGGGGGCCCAGCAGTGTGAGAACTCCAGTAGAGCCCAGTAGGAGAGCCACACACCTTTTCAATCCCTGTACTCGGGAGACAGAGCCAGGCATATCTGAGTTTGAGGCCTAGTCTACAGAGTGAATTCCAGGACAGCCAGAGACAGGGAAACTGTCTCAAAAAACTAAAATAAATAAATCCATTATAAATAAATAAATGTATATAGAATAAATAAATGTATACTTTCTGCCTGCAGTTCATCCTTTTGCCGGCTACCAGCCAACACAGGTTTAGTCATGCTGTGGGGGCAATATCTGAGGGGTTTTTCCCCAGGAGCTGACATTCTTGTGGGTTTTGTCCTTCCTATTTTGTGTGTTGATGGGTACTGTTCTCAATCACACTTACTCTCTCTGTGTGTGTGTGTGTGTGTGGCTGTGAACGAGTGTAGAGGTCAGAGGATGACTGTCAGGAGCCAGCTCTCTCCCACCACACAGCAGGGATCGCATCCCGGCTTGGCGGCAAAACCCTGAACTCACTGAGGAGTCATCCAGCCCTATTAGGCGTTTTCTAAATATAATGACAGCAAATGGCAGACATGAAGTGCTTACATAACTGACGTGTCCCTGAGCAATTTCAACTTGGAAATATCTGTTCTCTAAGAAAAGTTATAGTTGCCTAAGAGTCTGTGTGTACAAATATGACCAATACCACAGAAGTAGCATCTGTCACGGTGAGAAAACTAGTGGACTGGGCGGTGGTGGGGCGCACCTTTAATCTCAGTGCTTGGGAGGCAGGAGCAGGTGGATCTCTATTGAGTTCATTCCAGGAGAGTCAAGATTACATAGAGAAAACCTGTCTTGAAAAATCAAAAAAAGGGGGGCTGGAGAGATGGCTCAGAGGTGAAGAGCATTGCCTGCTCTTCCAAAGGTTCTGAGTTCAATTCCCAGCAACCACATGGTGGCTCACAACCATCTGTAATGGGGTCTGGTGCCCTCTTCTGGCCTGCAGACATACACACAGACAGAATATTGTATACATAATAAATAAATAAATAAATATTTAAAAAAATAATTTTAAAAAAGAAAAATTTAAAAAAAAGATAAGAAAAAGAAAGCAAAGAAAACAAGAAGCAACTTATAGGCTCTTGAAAGGGGACTAACACAGGAACAACCACACCACAGGCAGCTACACGCTGTTGTGCCAACTCTGCTGAGATAAGACACACACATGACAGAAATCTGAACAACCATCAACAAGTTGTTACCAGTGGTTTCCGGAGGGAAGCAGCTTTCATCGCTTACCCCGTATTTTTTATACTACCTAGAGTTAACTGTCAATGTATTTTGTGATTAAAACCAGACTGATGCTGGGCGGTGGTGGCGCAAACCTTTAATCCCAGTACTCGGGAGGCAGAGGCAGGTGGATCTCTGTGAGTTCGAGGCCAGCCTGGTCTACAGAGTGAGTTTCAGGACAGCTAGGGCTACACAGAGAAACCCTCTCTCACAAAAAAACACTGCTGACTCTTGCAAGTCATCCTCTGACTTCCATGTGGTATGGACATACACCCCACACACATATAATGACGAACTAAATGGAGGCAGGCTGACCAGGCGCCAAGCAAGGTTCTCTCCACTGTGAAACTCTATAGGTAAGTCTGTAAAAGGTAGTATCTCCCCAGTTAAAGCTGGAAGGGGTGTGTGTGTGTGTAACAATGCCTTCATGATAGGAGCTGCTAGCAAGATTAAACCAAATGGAACCACACAGTAGAGGCCTGGTACTAGTAGGAGGTGGCTTAATTATACTGTTAGGTCACTTTTTCTTTTTCGAGCTGTGGTCTCGTGCAGCTTTGGTTAACCTTAAACTCGAGACACAGCCAAGAACAATCTTGAACTTTCTCTCTCTCTCTCTCTCTCTCTCTCTCTCTCTCTCTCTCTCTCTCTCTCTCTCTCTCTCTCCCCAACCCCTTTCGGAGATAGGGTCTAACTGTGGAGCCCTGACTGGCCTGGAACTTGCTATGTAGACCAGGCAGGCCTCAAACTCGAGTTCTGCCTCCTGGAATTAAACGCACGTCTCACAACCCCAGGGAATACATATCTTTTGCCCGTGGTGCTGGACTTTCAACTCAGGGCCTAGTTGTAAGCATTCTACCGGTCCCCGACCCAGACCCTGATCCTCCTGCTTTCACCTCCAGAGAGCTAGGATCGTAGACAAGTGCCAACCACACCATATATGCGGTCGTGGAAACCGAGTTCGGGACCTCAGCATGCTAAGCTCTCTACCAAATGCGCCACTCAGCCCAAAGATCACACTTCGTGGAGAAAATTCGTCTTCCTCTACTTTCAAAGCGATTTGTTCAAACGGCCCTACTACTTTTCCCGTAGTGTTCACAGTCCGTCTCCTTCACCATAATACACTGTTTTATCTAGTTCTGGGTCCTCAAAAGTCCAGGTCCTACGTGCATGGCTTGTGGACTCCACACATACTTGTTGAGAATAAGTGGATGAATGAATGAAGATGGATATAGATAAATGAACTAATGAACCGGGTGGGAAAAGGACAGCAAATAGACGTTATCGAGATCTCCCGCGGTGCTGGAGGGGCTCCCCTGAGGTCCCTTCAGAACTCACGGGTACTCCCGGCCGCAGCTCCACGCCGTTCACGTGCGAGTCAGGCCGCCTCCCTTAGCCTAGCCGCTGCGGCACGAACCCAAGTCTCCTCCCCCAGTCCGGCCCCCAACCCTCACCTAGTTTCCAGGTAGACGTTGGGCGGCTGCCAGGTGTCAGGGGGAATCGCCGCCATACTGAGCGAAGAAGGTATCCCCTTAGCAATTGCTACTTCCGGCGGAGATCATGGGGGACCCGTCCCAGGTTCGCACACTTCCGGTTCCCGCCGATCAGCCGGTTTGGATGATAGGGTTTAGGGCGCTGGCACAAGGAAGATAAAGGATCTCTTTCGAGGCTGGGAAGGGGCTTGCAAGACGAGTTACCAAGTACAGGGCCACAGACAAGTGCAAGATCCTTCTGCGGCGATTCGCGCCATGCTCCGGAACGGTGATTGGTCTGTTTGGACACGGAAGGCGGGACAACCGTTTTCATTCTGATTGGCAGGATGTCCAAACATTGAAGAATTTTTTAAGTTTCCTAACTGGGATGGCTCAGAAACGAACTGTATTACTAACCACTTAGTCCTGGAACTCACTAGGTAGACCAGGCTGGCCTCGAGCTCACAGAGATTCGCCTGTCTCAGCCTCCCAAGTGCTGGGATTAAAGGCGTGCGCCACCCCCACCCAATGCACTTTCTTTCTTTCTTTTTTTTTTTTTTTTGGTTTTTTCGAGACAGGGTTTTTCTCTATGGTTTTGGAGCCTGTCCTGGAACTAGCTCTGTAGACCAGGCTGGTCTCGAACTCACAGAGATCCGCCTGCCTCTGCCTCCCAAGTGCTGGGATTAAAGGCGTGCGCCACCACCGCCCGGCTGCACTTTCTTATTTTATCTATTTCATAAAGCAATCCTATGGGTAACACTATTCCTGTTTTTCAAATGTGAGAACTGAAACTCTGTAGTTAAGTGCCACGTGGCAAATCTGATCCTCCAGACTCAAAGCAAGGACCGTGTGGAAAGGGGAAAAGGCTTGGAAAGAGGATGACAAGAATTAATATGACTGAGCCCCGCGGTGTGGCACACGCCTTTAATCCCAGGGCTCCGAGTTCGAGGCAAACAGATCTCTGAGTTTGAGGGCAACCTGGCCTACAGAACGAGTTCCTGGACAGCCAGGGATACTCAGAGACACCCTGTCTCAAAACAGAAAACAAAAATGGACTGGCTGACTGTGGTGGTGCACACCTTTTATCCCAGCACTCGGGAGACAGAGGCTGGTGGATCTCTGTGAGTTTGAGGCCAGCCAGGGCTACCTAGAGAAACCCTTTCTTAAAAACAAACAAACAAAAACTAGCTTTCAATAAGTTTCAATAGGGTATGCACCCGTGGCCTCGGCCCTGGAGGGTGTGTACCCGTGACCTCCTCACAGGAGGGTATGCACCCGTGGCCTCCGCACTAGGGAAGCAGCGACCAAGAATACATGGAGCTGGCTGGCCCAAACAGCTTGCTCCAAGTTCAGTGAGCCACAAGGGAAATATATGTTTTATATTAAACATCCTATAATTAACAACAAAGAAGCAGGGAAATATTCACATCGTTTTTTCAGCTCTAAGATCCCTCCTCCCTCCCACCCGCCCACTTCCTGCACAGCAAGGCAAGAACAAAGCAAATGTAAACCCTGATACTAGTTCCCAGGAAAACTGAGCAGAAGATAATACAGAAAAGAAATCTGAACCCTTAATGCAGCAGACTTACAAACCCAACAGAGCTGGGGGTAAGAGCACACGGGGACTCTCCCATCAAAGGTTAGATAACTAAAAATGACTTTGTAATTATTTATTTTGTGTATGTATATGCACCTGGGTGTGTGTATGTGCACCATGGGCACACATGAGCCCACAGAGGCCAGAAGAGCTAGTCCGATCCCGAGAAGTGGAGTTACACACAGTTTTGAGCTGGAATGTGGGTGCTGGGACAGAACCTGGGCCCTCTGCAAAAGCAGTAAGTGCTTTAAACTCCTGAGCATCTCTCCGCCCCTAAGAAGGACATTTTTCATGATTAAGGAAATGATTAAAAACCAATCCCTTGGGCTGGGGAGATGACTCAGAGGGTAGAGGCGCCTACAGCCAAGACTAATTACAGGAGTTCAATCAGGGTTCTACATAGTCGAAGAAAAGAACTGATACCCATACTATGTACATGTCCACACACACACACACATGTACACACACACACACACACACACACACACGCAAAGGCAGGGGCTATAGCTCAGTGGTAGAGCACTTGCCCAGCATGTTAGAAGCTCACCCTGAGACATCAAAACAGCTAGCTTCTACAGACTGAAATCATAGGTACTTTTTATGTATCCTTTTTTTTTTAAGTGTTTGAAAGTATTTTGAAGCATTTTTAAAGTTTTGGCATTTTCAATGTGTTCTACAACTGTGTTATTAAGGCAAGCCGTGTTGACGTAGAAATCCCGTGTCAAGTCAGGCCCTGGGCTCAGCTCCACGCAGACCTCTCTGACCCATATTTGATCCTGTGCTCCTTGTGAGCTGACCCCCCAGCCTTCTTTCTGAAAGGCTGGAAGAGCTGACGGTGAGCCTAGCCACTCCTCATGCATCAGGGGGCCTTCAGGAGGCTTCTCCCCAGAAGTTTTGAGGTCACCTGGACAGGCTACCCCGTAGGCCCTTTTTTCCTTTCCACCTCCTCCCTTTCTCTGCCCCCCCCTTTCCCTCACCCCCCTTCTCCCTCCTCCTTGGGCGTGGCTTATCTCAGGCTTCCTTTCAGCTGCTCTCCCTTGGGAAGCAGACATCAACATCCTTGTGCTTAGCGATGTCTGTCTTTCTGAGTGCCTCTCTTCCTCCCTCCATCCTTATGGCTTAAGTAATTAAAAAAAAAATCTTAAAAAAAAAAACAAACAATTCTGCTTTAAATTAGTTAGTCCTGAATCTCTGCAGTGTCCATGACGTGGATCCTGGAGTTGGCCTGAGTCAAGGTCACCGAAAGATCCATGGACCAGTTGAAGGTGACATTGCCAATCTAAGTCTCTGCGGCTTTCATTCCAGGCTCCGTCCAGAGCACCAGGGGCAAGTGCTCTGCGGGGCTGCCCTGCTATGCAAGGCCTCCACGTTATCTTGGTTTTTTTTATTGTTGTTTGTTTTGTTTTTTGTTTTTGTTCTTGTTTTTGATGTTGAGAAATGGGTTTCTCTGTGTAGCCCTGAGCTGTTCCTAGCTCACCTAGAACAGGGCATGGCATTTCTTGGGGGACATCATTACTAAGGGTTAACCCTCCAGATTTCCTAAGCCACTGCCTTACCTCTGAGAGAGCAATCAGCAATACAGTGGAAACCACCTTGCTCAGGTAAAGACCAAGAGAGGTAGCTACTCCCCAAAGTGGCCCAGTCTATATCCGACACATTAGGAATGGTCACTTCTACACTCTCTATATCCCTTACAATCTTTCTTTTTTTAAAAAAATTTTATTTTATGTTCATTGGTGTTTTATGTGTGTGAGGACGTTGTATGCCCTGAAACTGGAATTACGGACAGTTGCGAGCTGCCCTGTGAGCGCGAACTGAACCCGGGTCCTCTGGAGGAGCAGCCTGTGCTCTTAGCCACTGATCCACCTCTCCAGCCCTAAAATCTTAAAGAAGGTGCTCCCGTTCTCTCCCAGCCTCTCGTCTTAGGGTGCTGCTACTCTGACCTGCACTGTTCTCTGTGAAATGGGTACCCATAGGGGAAAGGGACCTTTCCTCTTCAGTGCAAACCTTCAGTGTGAACCTGTCTGCTTCACAGCTCCGACTAGTGGGAACTCTGCCGGCCTTCTCCTCGGGACTCTCACATGTGACGTTCTGCAGAAGGGGCTTCTAGAGCTTCCAAGGCCAAGATAGATGGATTTATTCTTATGTGGAGAAGGCTAAAGCCCTAACTACTACATTATCTGTGGCTTTGAACACGGCACTGGCGGGCAGTGTCTTCTGACCCAGGAAGAGGATGTCTCCAGGGATGCTCGCAGATCTAAATAGCAGCCTGAGCATCAGTGAGCACCACCAGCTGGGTCAAGAGTTGACAGTGGATGGTCTGCAGAGCCTGGCCTGGGAAGGGCTCCATAGCCTGTACTAGCACCGCACTGCACAGGCAGGTGATGCCTGACCCAGGCATCTCTATCTTTATCTCCTCCCTCCCTGTTCTAGGCACACACATGGGAAGGGAGTTCAACTCTATTAATTAAAAGAGTAGACATAGTGGAAGTCATTTCCATCTGGAAGACATCTCTGCTATTTATCTTCCCAGGAAACGGATTTGCCTACATCCACATGACTAGCTTCATGTGGACGCATGCACACACCTACATGGAGACACACATGTACATCAGTAAAACGAGTAAAAATAAAATTTTTTAAAAATAAAAAGTTCTAACGTCACAGACAATTTGGACTGAGGAATCCGGCATCAAATGCTGACTGTCACTCCCTATCTGAGAGAAATCGCCAGTATGTCAATCAGTTCCATAAACTTGTTTGGCTGGTACAAGGTTAAGGCTTGTGAGAATGCTTATGTTACAATAGAATTGTTGAAGCAGTTTCCTAAGAGCTCAGCGCTTAGTAATGCCTACCACAGAACCAGCGGCCAATAGACACAAAGGAGGAAGAGTGTAGATGGGAGAGGTTTGAGTCACTAAGTCTATTCTAGTCCTGAGAAGGCGCAGTAGCGCGAGGCGGACACCAGGGGGCGCAAGCGCACAAGCTTTCCGGATACCGCGAGAGTTCCCCCGCGCCCCGCGACCTCCCCGTATTTGTTTTGGAGTGTGGGGCGTGAAGAGGTTTCCCTTTGTGTTCGGGGCCCGGCCAGAGGCGTGAGAATCGCTTCCGGGTCGCGCTGCCGGAAGCAGGAAGTCGTTGGCCCATCCTCCTCGCCCGGAGACTGGTGTCCCCGAGGCGGGAGGAGCCCGAGAGGGCGCGGGCCCGCATGTGAGTGACTGGGGCCAGAGGCCGGGAGGGAGGGGGGAGGCCGGCCGCCCTCCGCGGGCGCCACAGCCTCGCGCCGCCCCACCTCGCCGCCACCTTCCCCCTCCGTTCCCGTCCCCCGGCGAGAGCCTCCCCGCGTTCTGCTGACTGACACCATCCCCCGGCCATCCCTCGGGGTCGATTCCCTTCTGACATCTTTCGGAGGCTCCACCGAGGAGAGGGAAACGAGTTCTCCGACCCTGCTTGAACTCGGTTCGCAGGCGTCGCGGCCGGGTCCGAGAGCCCTCACCCCCGCTTGCCACCCTCGCCACGGATCCATTAGCAATCACGAGAGCCCGGCCCCGACCCCTTGTCAGACATCTTTCTCTAATGGTTAAGGAGGAGATACTTTTATTTACAAAAGCGTGGACTTAATTTGATGAACCTGGCACCTTAGCTTTCAGAAAGGGACGTGTCTTGGTGTACTGACCAGAGTAAAAGAACTTTGTGCAGTCGCCTGCCAGTGCGAGAAAATCACCTGCCTGGTGTTTCGTCGCATTTTAAGACTTAAGCTTGCAGGCCACATGACGTGAGTATGCTGCTAGAAACAGAAAGGGACACGTTTGCTGTTCACAGTGTCGAGGTTTATCGGAGAACAGACTCACAGGCTTGGTTCCACTGGCTGCAGTTCTGCCAAGAGTTCGAGGTTTCCCTTGACAGCTGGCCATTGCCCCAGATAGGTTTATCCCAGTCTTCCCTGGGGATAGTAACTCTCACGTGACACTACACAGCCACAGTATTTCCGCCTCTCTATGGGTTATTGATTGGCTACACAGCGGGTAAGGAGGCCACGCCGGGCAGAAGAGAATGTACAGGTGTAAAGAGATAAGTGTTCAGAGATGTGATGGTCTCAGAGCTGAGGGAGGCCGTGAGCTAGACCTTGCCATGGGGTGAGCTTTGGGAAAGAAGTGGAGGACGATCCAGGACAGAGAGGTGGCCACATCACCAGGGGGTGGGAGTGACCGGACCTAACTGGGCTTGAGCTCCGCAACTGTTCTCTGTCAGCCCTTCGGGAACACACTGTAGGCAAAGTCAGTGGGGGCTGCTGCCATTACAGTTCCTTTTCTCGGGTGCAAGTTTGGGTGCTGGTTCTTTGCCTCGGTCTTGCGGATCTGACAAGTTCTTGGGAGTGGTTTTCCTGGGTGAATTCAGTACACTTAGTGCTCATAGGGTCCTGATTTATTCTGATAGGTTAGTTGGTTGGTTTTGTTTTTCCTCCGTGAGTGGCCTGGAACTCACTCCAACCTCTGCCCACCTCTACCTCCCAAGCGCAGGGATTAAAGGCCTGTGCCACCACATCTGGGTACTTTGAGTTTAGGTGAGAAAGTCTGTGTTGTTTACTGTTGGAAGTAAGCGATCTGTCAGTCTGTGCCTTGCGGAAGGTGCCATATGCGCAGGGAAGTGTATAGTCTTCCTGCCTCTGTGTTTGCACTTAAAACGGAGCCAAATGCTGGTTAGGAAGAGGAGTCACTTAGGGCAAGGCACAGCCTGAAAGCTGCTATGCACACAGCATAGAGTAACAGAGCAGGGCACACAGCTTGATCACACCTCACCCTTGATGATCTAAAGCCTGCATAGCCCTGGTGTTGGCCGTCCTCTTAGTTAGCACGCACTTGGTAGGCAGCTACTGTGCACTTAGGATGCTGACCCTCTCGTTGCTCGTTTGGTAGTTCCCAGGTGGAGCTTTTCACAGACGTATCACTCTGATTAGGTCAACTTGAAGTTATTTCAATTTCTCTCTTAACATGCAGGGATGCCAGGCAATGGTGGCGCACGCCTTTAATCCCAGCACTCAGGAGGCAGAGGCAGGCGGATCTCTGTGAGTTAGAGGTCAGCCTGGTCTGCAGAGCGAGTTCCAGGACAAGTTCTAAAGCTATAGAAACCCTGTCTTGAAAAGCAAAAACAAACAAATGCAGGGAATGGGATAAAGCGCTGGACTAGTATGCACGCGTCTCTGTTCAGTTCTCAGTACTGAAAGGAAGCAAAACAGATTAATGCTTAAGTCAGGCATGCATGCTTTTAATCCTAGGGTTTGGGAGATGGAGGCAGGAAAATTGGAAATTCAAGGCTAGCCCGGACTACATCAAACCATATCTTAATAAACAAAAACCCACCCCCTGAGACCCCCAAGTACACTTATATTGTATAGAGTACACACATGTGTGTTTGTGTGGAAAAGGCCACCTTTGCTGCCTTGCAGTTTTGGCTGAGTACTCATAACTTGTATACCAGAAAGAACAAAACACAAGCCCTCTGAAATAACAGTAATCATTCATAATCACCGAACTCTCGGTAGTCTGCATTTTCTCCATTTATCCATTCATCTGCTTTGAAACTGCCTTTTCTGCCTTGAAGCCTTTTTTGTGACCCAGTTTGAGTCCCTGTCCTCATCTCTGCAACACACAACACACTGGCTTCAAGCCCGCTGCTCACTAAGCCCTGCCCAGGCTGATGCATGTCAGGTGAAATGAACAAAGCACTAGTTACAATTTGGAAACAGTGCACAGTGGGTCCTTTCTATGAGTTTGTCCCTTTATTGGGTTCCATAACTGAAGTGAATTTCTGTTTCTAGTCTTTTTTTGTGCTATTTTCTCCATTTAAAAAATATTTTTGAAAGTTATTGTTATTATGTGCATTGCTGCCTGACCTGCGTGTATGTCTTTGTGAGTGTGCTGGATCCTCTGAAACTGGAGTTACCGCCATGTGGGTGCTAGGAATTGAACCCAGGTTCTCTGGAAGAGCTGCCAGTGCTCTTGCCTGCTGAGCCCTCTCTCCAGCCCCAAGTTGTTATTTTTTTAATTCCTATGTATGGTTCTCAGTGTATGTGCACCACATGTGTGCAGGAGGCCAGAAGAGGGTGCCAGGTCCTGTGAGATGGCTGTGTGTGTGTTAGTCATAGGTGTCATGTGGGTACCGGGAACCAAACCCAGGTCCTCTGAAATACCAGGAAGTGTGCTTGACCCCTAAGCCATCTCAGCAGCCTACATGTTCTCCCCTTATCTGCCCTGAAGAACCCAGTGTGTTTGGGAGGAAGTGATAGAGTTGTATGAGGTTTAAATGATGAACTCCATGTTGAGGGCTTGGTGTGTTAATTATTTGGGCAAAGCCCTGGAAGATAGGCTTTTTAGGAAGAGGAAATTAAGTGTGCAAAGGCAGATAACTGTGAAGCAGAAAAAGACGAGAAAAGGTTAATGGAAAATGAGATGGGTCAAGTAGACTGTGACCAGATCAACAAGGACTGTGGGAAATAGTTAAGACTTCATCTTATACAATTATTATTTAATATTTATTTACTTAGGTATTGTGTAGACTGTGACCAGATCAACAAGGACTGTGGGAAATAGTTAAGACTTCATCTTATACAATTATTATTTAATATTTATTTACTTAGGTATTGTAACAAATATTTCACATGCCATTGTATAATCCTCAGTTGGAGTAGCTATAATTACCACCTCTTTTAAAAAAAGAAAAACAAAAAACAGGATCTCATGTAGCCCAGGCTAACTTCAAACTTGCTTTGTAGCTGAACTTCTAAATGTCCTGACTCTAATTCCTGAGTGCTAGAATTATAGATGTATACCCCATCTTGGATTCATTATCTCTGTTTTATAAATGAAACATTGTAAGCTTTAAGGAGATTGTCAGTAAGCAGAAGAAGCTAAGTGGATCCAGCTTTTCTCCCCGCTCTAGCTCCTGTGTCCTTAGCAACCATGCAGTACCTCAGAAGAGCAGCTTACCCCAGACACACTGGTTTCAGAAAATAACACGTGAACAAGAGCAATGCTGGGCTGAAGAAGAAGGCTGGGATCTAGAGACCACTGTATCTCTGTGGTGGTCACACAAGAACTGTTCTTCCTGTTGTTACCTGTTGTTAACTATTCACTTCTGTTTTTTTAAATTTTTTATTTTTTTATATTTTTGGTTTTTCAAGACAGCTTTCTCTGTAGCTTTGGAGCCTGTCCTGGAACTAGCTCTTGTAGACCAGGCTGGTCTCAAACTCACAGAGATCCGCCTATCTCTGCCTCCTGAGTGCTGGAATAAAAGGTGTGCGCCACCACTGCCCTGCAACTCTTCACTTCTTTCCAGATAAAATCTCCATTTTCTAACCCTTGTTGGCCTGGAGCTCACTGAGATGAGCTGACCTCAGACTTGCAGAGACCTTCTGTCTCTGCTACCCAAGTGTTGGGAGTATGGACATCACCTGAATCAGAAGGATTCAGTGTGACTTCATTGGCATGAATGAGGCAGAGGGAAAGTTTCAGTTTAAATCAAGAGGCGGAAGAAGGAAAGGGCCTGAGAGATGACTCAGCAGGTCAAATTCTGAAGACCCGAGCTCGATCTCTGGGACCATCTGTAGAAAGGCAGACCTGACCTCCGTGTGTGTGTGTGTGTGTGTGTGTGTGTGTGTGTGTGTGTGTGTATACACAAAATAAGCATTTAAGAAGGAAGTGTGGGGGCTGGAGAGATGGCTCAGAGGTTAAGAGCACTGATTGCTCTTCCGGAGGTCTTGAGTTCAATTCCCAGCAACCATGTGGTGGTTCACAACCATCTGTAATGAAATCTGGTGCTCTCTTCTGGCCTGCAGGCATACATGTAGACAGAACATTGTAAACAAATAAATCTTTAAAAAAAAAAAAAAAAAAAAAAAAAAAAAAGAAGGAAGTGTGATGGGAGAGTGAGCGACAGGAAAACAGGTTCAGTACTGACGCCGACTGTGGTGCTCAGTTCGGGTAAATCCGTGGTTGGCTCTCGGGCTCTAAAGAGAGTTGTGGACTGAAAGGGTTTGGGAAGCAGCAATAGCTGTAGTTGACGCCAGGGAGGGAAGGAGAAGGTCAAGGACAACTGGCGAATGTTAGCCTCCGGTATGAGAAGGAGACAGTTATGCCAAGGTTGAGAGGACTGTGGAGAAAATGGGTAGTAATGGTGGGTGCTTAGCAGAGGTCAGATAAAGCAGGCACTGAAAAACGCCCTTTGGACTTGGCACCAGGAAAACCATTGGTGACTAGTGAGAGCCAAATCGGTCAAATGAGAGTGCAGGAATATGATTCAGCAGGTTAGTGAAGGAATGGAGGCCTGAGGAAGAAGACAGTAAGTGAGGCCATCCCCTCCCGGATTTGGCTCTGGAGGGAGGGGACAGATTCTTTTAGTAATAGAAACAGGAAAAAGCAAGATTTGGAGAAGGTAGAAATCAGTTTAAAGATGTGCAAGCTTGTGCTGCAGGTCAGAAGGCAGAGTGAAACTAGGGATATTCTGTACTGGATAGATCAGAGCCAGCAGTCAAGTTCAGTAGTGTGTGTGTGTGTGTGTGTGTGTGTGTGTGTGTAAGTGTGTAAGTGTAAGTGTGTAAGAGGGAGAGATCCAACTACATACCGAACATTAGGTAACATTAGAGAATTAGTTGTTTTAGCGGAGGTGGTAATGAAGCATGCTTATTGTTACCTAGGAAATTCTTACTATGGGATGATGAAATGTCTAGAGGTAATATAATTATGTGTCATAGTTAATTCAAATGATTCTGATAAAAACAGGAACAGAGGGTGTGTACCAATGTTGACAACAGATAGGTCTTAAGTGAGCGTGTGTGTTTATTGGTCTTTCTGTTTTGCAGATGTTCGAAATCTTTCAAAATGAAAAGTTTGGGTGAAAATATAGAAATGAGAGTGTATCCGTGGGGTGGCTGTTTTCTCTCAAGTTAGGAAGGGCTAGAGCTGCCAAGAGTGCAGAAGCGTTTGAAAAACAAACACAGAACCTCAAGTCTTGCCAGACAGAGCATCAGATCACATGATAGAATGCAAAAAATGTGTTCCTTGATTGTAATCTCTTTGTGCTTTACTCCCCACCCGTTTTTGTTTTTTTTGAGACAAGGTCTCTGTAGCCCTGACTGTCTTGGAACTCTATGTGTAAACTAGGCTATCCTTGAACTCACAGTGATCCCCCTGCCTCTACTGAATTTATAGGAATGCATCACCATGCCTGGCATGTTAAACTCCTGAGTATATTCAACATATAGAAAGCTATATATGCTTAAATTATGCAGCCTGGTACTGGAGACACTGAAACTGCCACACAGCCCTCACCTGTCCATCATCCCAGAAGGTTTCCTCTTGTCTCATTATTTGCAAGATCTATTTTAGCATTTTTTAAAAAAAAAAAAAAACAAACCGCCGGGCGGTGGTGGCGCCCGCCTTTAATCCCAGCACTTGGGAGGCAGAGGCAGGCAGATCTCTGTGAGTTCGAGACCAGCCTGGTCTACAAGAGCTAGTTCCAGGACAGGCTCCAAAACCACAGAGAAACCCTGTCTCGAAAAAACCAAAAAAAAAAAACCAAAAAAAAAAAAAAAAAAAAACCTTTTATTTTCAAAGGTTTGTTTAGTTTATTGTGTGAGTGCAGATACACACATGGAGCACATGTGGAGGTTAGAGGTTGACTTTTGGGGAGTCAGTTTTCTTCTTCCACTTTGAGGCAGCCACTGTGCTGAGCAGGCTAACCCCTGCTACCCATCTATCCACAGGAGTACCTACCACTGTATCTGGCATTTTTTTCCTGTGGGTTCCAGACATTGAATTTGGGTCTTTAGATTTGCATAGCAAGCGCTCATGTCTTCAGAGTCATCTCCCCAACCCCATTATTTTGTTTTTGTCTGTGTCTTGAGATTGAACCCAGGGCCTTCTGTGTGCTAGGCAGGTGCTCAATCACTGGGCTATATTCAAAGCGTAGTTTTAGTATGGAATATAGTATTAGCCCTAGGCACTGTGCTCTGTGGTAGATCTCTGTAATTTATTTTTCATTTATGACTAAACCCTTACTGCATTTATTTATTTTGTGTGTACAGCGTGTGTGTATGAGTGCGCACACCTACCATGGAGCGTATGTGGAGGTCAGAGGACAACCTGCAGGACTTGACACTCTCTTTCACCATGAGGGTCCTGGAGCTCAAACTCGGGTTATGAGGGGTGGCAGCAAGCCACTTGGCCTCCTAAAACTTTCTAATCTTTGACTCATTTTTCTTGAGTTTACCTAGCCCCTACAATTGCCGTTTCAGGGTTTTTTTTGTGTTTAACTAGTTTACATTAATCTGTAATGGCACCATATTGTTGGTGTTCTTGAGACTTCCCTTTCAGAGACTAACTTCCCATTGTATTTATATTCACCTTCTGTAAACTAGTGGAAATCAACTCCACTAACCTATGAGTGGACTCTGGGTTGCTTCTGTCTGGGCTATTGTAAAGAGTGTTGCAGTGAGCTTGGGGGTGCAGGTAGCTCCTCAAAACCCATGCTTCATTTCCTTTGAACACATAGCTACACGCAGGATTGCTGGAGGCTGACAGTCTGCTGTTCATTTCCAACATGTCCATGTTATTTTCTGCTTTCATGCTTACCAACGGTGAAAATTTACAGTGCTATAAATTTCAAGTACTTACAGTTTTAAATTATTACTGTTTAAATCACATAAATCATTTTAATGTTTTATCAGTTATTTCCCCTTAAATATGTTTGGTTTTACTTGGTAGTTCTTGTTTATGTTTTTATTTATTTATTTTGAGGCAAGATCTCTCTGTGTAGTTTTGATGTAGCACAAATAATAAAAACCTAGAGATAGATGTTGGGGTTCAAGCTGAAGATCAGAACAGGAAAGCAGCCAACCACTAGAGAGCTCTTACCTCTACAAAGTCTTCACACTGAAAGAGAGAAAGTTCCTGTCTCATCCCACCCTATATTCCTCTCTAGGGCTGGTGTGCACCACCACTGCCTGGCCTTTATGGCTGACTAGTGTGGCTGCTGGGATTAAAGGTGGTGTGTCACCACTGCCTGGCCTGTGTGACTAATGTCGCTGGCTTTGCACTCTGATCTTCAGGCAAGCTTTATTTGTTAAAACACAAATAAAATATCACTGTACTGACTGTCCTAGAATTCACTCTATAGACCAGTCTGGCCTTGAACTCACAGAGATCCACCTGTTTCTTCCCCCCAAGTGCTAGGATTAAAATCATACACCATCACACCTGGCTCTTAGTAGTTTTTAATTGCAATCTGTTAGATGCATTGTTCTCTCTGTAGAATCTGTCTTCAGTCATGAGAACCTTGGGATGGCACTGAATGGAATGTATTCATGAAGAGTGTACAGCACACCCCACAGCCATCTAGGGAGCCAAACAGGAGAGAGAATTTCTCTGAGTATTGTTCTTACTGTCCTCAGCTGGAATGTGTGCTTTATAGCTAAAGTATCATTGGATCAGCATCGTATCTTAGAGTTGCGGATCAGCCGCAGCTGTTCATGTCAGTGTTTCGGACACGTCACTTGCCAGGCTAGTGCAAAAGTACAATATTTATTCTGCTCTCTTAGCCGTTTTTCTGCTTTCCACAAACATGTTTGACTTTGATTATAAAATTTACTTAGTGTGAGATGCCTGTTTCCTTCACCTCAAGTGATTTGTGTAGGCATTTAGCCCATCAAAGCATCATAAGAATGGTAAGTACAAAACATTTTAGGAGACTAAATTCATATGACTTTATTTTATACACACACACACACACACACACACACACACACACACACACACCCCTTATGCATGTAGTCCCTGTAGACGTCAGAAGTGGGTATTCGATGCCCTAGAATTAGAGTTATAGGTGGTTGTGAGCCATGATGTGGATGCTGGGAACCAAACCCAGGTTCTCTGCAAGAGCAGCAAGTGTTCTTAATTGATGAGCCCTTTCTTTATTTCTTTATCCCGTTTTCTTTCTTTCTTTTTTTTTTTTTTTTTTTTGGTTTTTCGAGACAGGGTTTCTCTGTAGCTATGGAGTCTGTCCTAGAACTAGCTCTTGTAGACCAGGCTGGACTCGAACTCACAGAGATCCCCCTGCCTCTGCCTCCCAAGTGCTGGGATTAAAGGCTTGCGCCACCACCGCCCGGCTTGTTTGGTTTTTGAATCAGGATCTTACATAACCCAAGATGGTCCTGAACTCGATTTATAGCTGAGAATGACCTGGAACTCAAAGTGCCACCATGTTCAATTCTTCTGTCAACTCTCTGCTGACAAGTTTTTCCCAGCAATCCCATGAGCCATGCTCCTATGCTATGCTATTTCCACAGGGACTGAGGCCCAGGTGGAGCTGTGGGGAATGTCTCATCAGAGCTGCCCTGCTTCTATTCCTGAGGTTCCTCTCCACTGCGAACCAGCACCCTGGTGGCTCACTCCTGGCAGGACTCTCTTGAAAACCAGGCTCAGTTCTTTTTTCTTTGAGAAGGACCCTTCTTCATTGTGGAGGACTGTCTGGGTCCTGTGTGATGCTGGCCCTTCCCACTAGATGCCAATAGGACTCTTCTACTTTTGATCTAATTTTGACAGTAAATATAGGGGAAACCTATCACCAAATGTCCCCAAGAACAGAACCACTTGATTGAGAGCTGCTGTCCTAAAGTAACCTCCTTTAAAGAGAGTGTTTTTTTGTTACTTTCGTTCGTTTTGCAGTGCTGGGGATTGAACTGAGGCTCTTCTGGTGAGCTAGCTGGCCTCGGACTGAGCCTTTAATCAGTGTCGAGTCCCACTCCCAGAGCCTGTCACTCTCAGTCCAGTAGTCTCCCATATCTGTGGCTGTAGTGCCTGCAGTGTGTACATTCTCCGTGTGCCCTCCTGAGTAGCATGCTGAACTCTCACACTAACCTGCCTGGGGCAGTCATCACTTGTTCAGTGTGCCTGCGCCTGCCACCTGCTTGTTAGTAACGTAACAGTGTCTTGTCCCAAGGGTAACCCCTGATGTCTGTGTCCTTCACCTCATGTGACTTGTGTAGGCATTTAGCCCATCCCAGCATCATTAGAAGGGTAAGTACAAGACATTTTAAGAGTGAGACTAAAGTCATGTGAGTATATTATCTATTTCATTAGTAGTTATTGTTGCTATTTCACTGCTGAATTTGTAAATTGAACTTACTTATAAGTGCACACGAGGAAAACGTGGTGTGTCTAACAGTTCAGTACAATGTGGTTTCAGGCTTGCGCTGGGTGTCTAGGAACATCTCCCCCATCATGAACAGAGGACGACTGTATGTCAAGGGTGGGACAGAGGCCTTGGTTTCCTAACCCCTTGGTGACCCTCCTGTGCCCTTGCAGGGTTAAACCACTGTTAAAGAGTCAAGCTCATTCTTCCGAACTTCCCTCCGAGACAAAGCTCCTTTCTGCCAGGCTGGACCCTCTTTCTGGAGGTAAATGGATTGTCTGTCTTCAGGCCTCAGCTGGTTACTCCTGCTCGTGCTCAGTGCTCAGCGGTGACTTTGTGTTTCATGTGTCTTAAATGGGCAGGATTGCTGTTAGCCAATTAATGTTATACCCAACCACTAATATTCTCTCTGATAATTCTTAGAGTCTCTGGTTTAAACAGGAAACTGCTGTTTCTGCAATTACTAGTCACAAAAGAATTATATGGTATTATCATTTTATTCCCTTTGAATGTGTTCTGGGGGTTGAACCCAGAACCCTGTCCTTGCCACTACTGTTCTGAATCCCGGGCCTTGTGTTTTCTGTGGCAGTTACTGGGGTGTGGTGGTGTGCTATAGCGGTCTTTCCTTCACAGCCCTCGTTGCTTTGTGCCTAGTGATGCTCTATAAGAGTAGCAGTAGGGGGCTGGAGAGATGACTCAGAGCTCCTCTTCCAGAGGTCCTGAGTGTAATTCCTAGGAAGTACATGGTGGCTCACAACCATCTGGAATGACATTTGGTGCCCTCTTCTGACATGCAGGCAGAACATTGTATACATAATTAATGAAATAATTTTTTTTTTTTAAAAAAAAGGAGTAGCAGTAGGATTTTTATGATTACAGAATCATGACAGAGATCACCTTATCATTCTTTGGAAATGTCCCTATTTTTGTTTGGGGGGAAGGTTGGGAGTTTATGTATTCCAGGCTGGCCTTGAACTTGCTTTGTAGCCAAAATGACCTTGAACTTCTGATCCTTCTGCCTTCCAAGTGCTGTTTCTTACAGTTCTGGAACCCAGGGCTTTGTATATAGTGAGCAGACTCTCTGCCGACTGAACTACATCCTCAGCTCCCAAACCTGCCCACTTGTGCTAAGATCACAAGGTTTGTGCCACCAGTACTTGGATTGAAATACTACATTTTCGTTTATTTGGTTTGATGCCCTCTAGTCCCTCCCGCTTGCTCCTCGAGAGTAGCTTTGTGGACGGAATGAGGTCCAGACGAAGTGCGAGTGCAGCTGGCTTCAGATGTATCTTTTCACCCAGAAATTAAAGCACTGAACTGGGTGACTTGTAATGATTGTTCTAGTCTGCACACACTAACAAGTAGTTTATAACTGGGAACACATGCAGTAAGAGAATCTCTATTGGAGAGCTGGGCATAGTGGTAGATGCCTTTAAAATGCCTTTATCTTTAAAATATTTTATTTTTTAGTGTGCATGGGTGTTTTGCTTGCCTGTGTATCTGTGCCCTATTGCAGTGTCCTTATTGGCCAGACAGGGCATCAGATCCCCTGGGACTGGAGCTATTGATAGTCGTGGGCCCCTGTAGATACTATGAATCAAACCCAGGTCCCTTGGAGACGCCAGTGCTTTTAACCACCAAACTGATGGAGGAAGGTCATTGGCTAATAAAGAAACTGCCTTGGCCCATTTGATTGGCCAGTCTTTAGGTGGGTGGAGTAAACAGAATAGAATGCTGGGAGGAAGAGGAAGTGAGCTCAGATGCAGGGCAGCTCCTCTCAGAGCCAGATGCAATGCCGCTCTTCTCCGGGGCAGATGCAATGAAACTCCGTCCCAGGATGGACGTAGGCTAGAATCTTCCTGGTAAGCGCACCTTGGGGTGCTACAAACATTATTAGAAATGGGCTAGTCCCCCTTCCCTCTTTTGTTTCTTCAGCATGTGCACGCGTTTCTTCTCTTCCCCTCTTTCTCTCTTTCTCTTCTCCCTCTCTCTCTCTCTCTCTGCCTCTCTCCCCCAATAAAATGTTTTATGCCAAAAAAAAAAAAAAAGAAAAGAAAAAAAAAGAAATGGGCTAGTCCAGGTGCGAGAGTTAGCCGAGAAGAGGCTAGATATAATGGGCCAAGCAGTGTTTAAAAGAATACAGTTTGTGTGTTGTTATTTCGGGGCATAAGCTAGCCAGGCGACCAGGAGCTGGGGCGGCAGGAACACAGCCCGCAGCTCCCACAACAGAATGGCGCCCAACGTGGGGCTCAAACCCACGACCCTGAGATTAAGAGTCTCATGCTCTACCGACTGAGCTAGCCGGGCGACCAGGAGCTTGGGCGGCAGGAACACAGCCCACAGCTCATACTACACCAAACCATCACTCCAGCCCTAATGTGTGCTTTTGATCCCAGGCAGGGCAGAGACAGGAGGATATCTGTGAGTTCCTGGCCTGCCCTAGACTTTCTGTGAGCCGAGGGTGAACCCCTGGTCCCTCTGTTTTCACCATACAAATGTGTGTCACCATGTCCATGTTTATTCAGTGCTAAGGATGGACCCTAGGGCCCCATGAATGCTAGGCAGGCACTGCTAACTGAGCCACCTCCCCAGACCGTAGACTTCTAGAAGAATCCTTTTATAATTTGTTTTGCTGATCCTCAGCTAGTTTATCATTCTCTTTGTCACCACGTATATGCACGTCTTTATTATATGCACCAGACATTGACCTTTGGTAAGGAGGCCACTGTCTGTGGTCTGCCCTCATAGACCTCAGAGGCCAGTGTATGGGCAATAGGAAAGAAAATGCAGTGTAAAATAATAAATGCCACAGCAGAGCTAAGTTCAAATCCATAAACTTACACTAGACCTTTATTAAGATATAATTTATATGTCACAGAGTTCACCCACGCAAAAAGCATGGTTTATGCTCACAATTTGTATAGCCGTCATTGGCATTCAAGATGAGGACATTTTGTCACTCTGGAGAGAGGGCCTCCTACTACTGCCGTTATCCTTGGCTCTCTCCACTCTTTTCTCCCAGCAACATCAGTCCAGTTTTTATTTGTAGACTCGCCTGCTCTCGGGTGGTCTCTGTGATTGTCTTCTACTTGTCACAGTGTTTTCAAGGCTTGGCCACATAACTTGTATTAATACACCATCACTTTTTATTGTCCTGTGATAGTCTGTTAAGTGGCTGTATCACAGTTTTTCCTGACTTCATTGCTTCATTGAATTGCTTCTGGTTTAGGACTGTTATGAATAATGCCACGGCTAACATTTGTCTTCCAGTATTTGTGTGGACATATGTTTTGAGTTCTCTTGGGTACATACCTGTGAGTAGAATTGTTATATGGCATGTTAACTCATGGTCTAACTTTGTAAACTGACAGCTGTTTTCCACAGTGCCGTACTATTTTACATCTCCATTAGTAGCTTCTGTTGTTGTTTTTTTTCAGTTCTTGTTTCATACACTTTATTCCCTAAATGATTTTAACTTCAAAACTTACTGACGTGGCACATGTGTATTCCTTTAAAAACAAACAGTAAAACAGGGTTTCTCTATGTAGCCCAGGCTGGTCTGTATTTGATGTGTAGCTAAGCCCAGATTGACCTTGAAATCTTAATCTTCCTGTCTCAGCATTCTAAGTACTAAGATTAAAAGCCCTCAAAAGACTGAGGCAGGAGGATCAGTAGTAGAGTGCTTACCTAGCATATATGAGGCCCTGGGTTCAGTTCAGTCTCCAGCATTACATAACACACACACACACACACACACACTCTTATGTCTTCAGCCAGTGGTAGGGGACCAATGGGATATCCATTGTAGGAGAATGAAGTTGGATCTTCCTTTATATCACACAAAAATAAAATTTAAGGTGGTTCAGAAAACTAAATATATAAGCTAAAATTATAAAACTTTTAGAGCGAGGCAATGGTGGTGCACGCCTTTAATCCCAGCACTTAGGAGGCAGAGGCAGGCAAATTTTTGTGAGTTTGAGGCCAGCCTGGTCTACAGAATGAGTTCCAGGACAGCCAAGGCTACACAGAAAAACCCAGTCTCAAAAACAAAATAATAATAATGAAATTAAAAAAAAAAAAAACTCTTAGAAGAAAACTTAAATAAAAAACTCTATGTGGCTGGAGAAATGGCTCAGTGGTTAAGAGCACTGACTTCTCTTCCAGAGGTCCTGGGTTATATACCCAGTACCCACATAGTGACTTACGACTATCTGTAGCTCCTATACCAGGGGATCTGGTGCCATCCTCTGGCCTCTGAGTGTACCATGCACACATAGGGCATGCAACCATGCACCCATATACATAAAATAACCTTTAAAAATTAAAAAAAACAAAACAAAACTCTGTGAGATTGACCAAGGCACTGGTTTCTCCCGTGTGATGCAGAAGCACAAGTAGCAAAGGGAGGATTTGGACCTCTGCAGAGTGTAGAAGCTGTGGTGCAAAGAAGCCATCAAGAGAATGGAATTGGGGGGCGGGGCTCTTACAGATCCAGTGTGTGCAGTGCTAAACTTCTGCTCTCCACAGTCACCTGCACGTGCATGTGTGTGCGTGCACACATACGTGCACACACATACACATTTATAACTTAAAAAAAAAAGAAGAAAGGTACAAAAAGGAAGTCAAATAGAACCTGCTATGGTGGTGCACACCAAAGGATTAGAATTCAAGGAAGGCCTTTGCTACACATCAAGTTTGAGGCCAGGCTGGGCTATATGAGACCTTTCTTTTAATGAATAAATAAACTTTTTTTTTTTTTTTAAGAGGCAGAAGAAGCCAGGCAGTGGTGGCACACGCCTTTAATCACAGCACTCAGGGAGGCAGAGGCAGGCGGATCTCTGTGAGTTTGAGGCCAGCCTGGTCTACAGAGCTCCAGGACAGCCAGAGATACACAGAGAAACCCTGTCTCGAAAAACAAAAACAAAAACAAACAAAAAAACCCAAGCACTTTAAAGAGACAGAAAGAAAGAAAGTGAAATGGAATTGAGCCTTTGGTTCAATCCTAGTATTGCCAACAGGAAGAGGGCAAGCCTAGATGTCTGAAGGGAATGTTTGCAATGTCTGATAAGGGCCTGCTGTCCAGGTCAGAGCACACTGAAAATTCCTACAGACTAATAATGAGACAGCCCTTTCTGTAGAAGGGGACTCTCAATGGCCTATGAGCACCCAAGAAGATGCTCAGCATCACCAACCTTCAGAGAAATACAGATCAAAACTGCAGTTAGCCACCACCTCCCATCCCCTGGGGTGGCTGCGTTCTAAAGTCAGATGTGAGGAGCAGAGCTCCGTGAACTCTCTGTGGAGTCCACAAGAGGGGCAGGCTGGATCCACCTTGTAAGCTCTCTAGGAGGTTCTGATGTGCAGGCTGTGTCCTGAGCAGTGACATGTCAGGCCACTGCTCTGTGGAGCTGCTCGGCTGCTTGACAGGTGCAGCATCTTCTTACTGAAGATCCCACATGCTTCATGCCAGGAGTTGTCAGGGTTAGAAGCACTTTTGAGACTGAAGTAGGCAACCAAGAGGACCCTCTGCTTTTAAGGGGGGGAAATCCTAAGCATGGTTCCTCCTATATGAAAAAAATGTTGAATGTATTTAATTTAAAAATTGGGGGTCCCATATTTGCTGGAGAGATGGCTCAGCAGTTAAAAGCACCTGACTGCTTCTCCAGAGGACCTGGGTTCAATTCCCAGCACCCACATCACAGTTCACAACTGTCTGTAACTCCAGTTCTAGGGGACCTGACACCCATGGCAAAACCAATGCACATAATATTTTTTTTTTAAAACTTTTTGAGGTCTAACTGTGTAGCCCTGACTGGCCTGGAACTCTATAGATCAGGCTGGCTTGGAACTCACACAGATCCACTTGCTGCTGCCTCCCGAGTGCTGGGATTAAAGATGTGCCTTACCGTGCACAGCCTGGTTAAATGACATTTTATGAGTCATGCATAAACTGGATGCAGTGACCTGTCTGGGACTGTAATCTCAGCATTGGAGAGAATAAGTCAAGAAAATCACTCAAGCCTGAGAACTCTAATACCCTGAGCAATGTAGCAAGATACAGTCTCAAAACAGAAAACAAACCGATGGTTTGAAAAGTGTTGTTCAGGGGCTGGAGAGATGGCTCAAAGTTAAGAGAATTGGCTGCTCTTGCAGAGGTCCTGGCTTCAGTTCCCAGCAACCACATGGTGGCTACAACCATTGGTATTAGGATTTGATGCCCTCTTCTGGCCTACAGGTATACATGCAGAGCACATAAAAATATATAAATAAAATTTTAAAAATGGAATAAATTTAAAATAAGAAAAGTGTTGTTCATAAACAGTTGGACATTGTCTTTCCATGCCCATCTCATTGTGTTTGGTAGAAGTATTGGTCTGCTGTGGTTTGGGAGTAAAAACACAAAATTTGTTGTCTCAGGGTCAAGAAACATTGTTGGGCAGGAAGCATTTTTAAAGAAACTGTCATTTGCTGGGTGGTGGTGGTGCACGCCTTTAATCCCGGATCTCTGTGAGTTCGAGGACAGCCAGGACTGTCATATAGAGGAACCCTGTCTTAGAAAAAAACAAAAAGAAAGAAAAGAAACTGTCATTTGCCAGGTGGTGGTGGCTCACACCTTTAATCCCAGCATTATGGAGGTAGAGGCAGGTGGATCTCTGTGAGTTGGAGGCCAGCATGATCTACAGAGTGAGTTTCAGGACAGCCAGGGCTACACAGAGAAACCCTGTCTCAAAACAAAAAAAAAAAACCAAAAAAAAAAAAAAAGGAAGAAGAAGAAAGAAGCTCGTTGTCCTTTTGTTCACTCCAGGGATTTCATTTTGGAAGACATGGATCTCGCTGCTAATGAGATCAGCATCTATGACAAGCTTTCAGAGACTGTTGATCTGGTGAGACAGACAGGCCATCAGTGTGGAATGTCAGAAAAGGCGATCGAAAAATTTATCAGACGGCTACTGGAGAAGAATGAACCTCAAAGGGGACCACCCCAGTACCCTCTCCTCTTAGCCATATATAAGGTAAAGTGTTGCTTGTAGAGCCTATCTCAGGGGCTTGAGCTTCCCTTCCCATTACTGCTGACTGATTCAGTACTGAACTAGGTGGGTTTTTGTTGTTGTTGTTTCTTTGTTTTTGTTTTTGATTTTTTGAGACAAGGTTTCTCTGTAGCTTTAGAACCTGTCCTGACTGGCCTTGAACTCACAGAGATCCATCTGCCTCTGCCCCCCATCTCCCAGTGCTGGGATTAAAGTCGTGCACCACCACCGCCCAGCTCTGAACTAGGTTTTCCTAGCATAAACCAGCCATTATCCTTGCTGTCTGTTGCTAGGAAATGTGACTTGTGTGATGTGACGTGAAGTGAAAGCTGTGTGTATAGTGGGGAGAGCCCCTGGTTGTGGGGTGGAAGCTTGGGGAGCCTTTGGAGTGCAAGCAAATGGCTCATTTATGAGAGTGGATCAGTTCTAGGTATACTGGAAATAGAAGAGGCTTGTTTTTCTCCTCAGTGTTATGTATGGAACTTTCTTGTTGGGGCAATTCTTAATGCCACCCTTGTCTTTCCTTCTAGGTCCTCCTAACTCTGGGATTAATCTTGTTTGCTGCCTACTTTATAATTCAACCTTTCAGCTCATTAGCACCCGAGCCAGTGCTTTCGGGAGCTCACACCTGGCGTTCACTCATCCATCACATTCGGCTGATGTCCTTGCCCATCACCAAGAAGTATATGTCAGAGACTAAGGGTGTTCCTCTGCAAGGCGGAGAAGAAGACAAACCCTTCCCAGGTAGAAGGCTGCACTTAGAAATGGGTGTTCTTTTTGTTTAATTTGTTGTGTTTAAGGTAGAGTCTCATGTTGTTGAACCTGTCCTAGAACTTGATTTGAGTCTCCGGCTGGCCTCAGTTCCACCAGTGCTGAGATCCACTTTTCTTGATGATACTTAATAGAAAATGACTTATTGGTATCTAATAAGAGACATCTTCCCAATATCGTCTTCATTCTACCCTTGCTAAGACTGTGGGATGAATTGTATTATCCATATTTTGCAGACAGGAAATCTAAGGTGCAGAGAAATTAAACTTGCCCGAGAAACATGTCTGGTGGAGCCAGATTCAAATTCTCTAATGTTAGGGATGGAGTCTGCAGAAGGGCTGCCCTCTCTCTAGGGCCTTCTCCCCTGGGGTTTCTGCGTGTGGTGGCTAGCTCTAACCAGGTCCTCTCCCTGCTTTGTCCTACTAGGCTGTCCCTCTCACCTTGCTCTTTCTCACTACCACAGTAAGTCGCGGTATTAATGCAGCTCCAGAGGATGGCAGTTTTCCCCACAACCAGGTCAAGAGACACTTTAACAATGATGGAGCCGCAGGGACTCTGTTAGAAAACAGTGTTGTAAGGGATCATGTCAGACCGACGTTTTGAGAAAGCATAGAAGGAAGGCTGTTGCTCAGGGTATTTGGGATCTGAGTCTTATCTTCTCTTTCTCTTTTTCCATGCTGAAGATTAAACCCAGGCCTTTGGACAGTCAAGGCTAGAACTATACTCCCAATCCCCCTTTTAGATTTTGAAAAAAAATTTATTAGTATCATGTGCATTATGTATGTGTGTGTGTGTGTGAGTACAGGCACATGTGCGTCATGTTTGTGTGAGTACAGGCACATGTGCGTCATGTTTGTGTGAGTACAGGCACATGTGCATCATGTGTGTGTGAGTACAGGCACATGTGTGTTGTGTGGGGGGGAGTACAGGCACATGTGCGTCGTGTGTGTGTGTGTGTGGGAGTACAGGCACATGTGTGTCGTGTGTGTGTGTGTGTGTGTGTGTGTACAATGAGCACTCACAATCATGGAGTTGGTTCGCCTATTGACGGGGTTCTGAGGACTGAACTTGAGGTGTCAGGTTTGCCTGACAAGCACTTGTGCCCACTGATCCATCTTGCCAACCTGCTCAAGCCCTGGTTGCTTTCTTTTTGTTTAGTTTGTTTGTTTGTTTGTTTGTTTGTTTGGTTGGTTGCGTGTTTTTGTGGCATCACTCCCGTTTGTCCACATTTTCTTTATAACTTTCCTCTGAAACCTTTAGAATCCAGGGTCTTAGAAAATGTTTCAGGAAAAAAGACTCTCCCTGACTTTTATACAATCATAGTGTCATTCCTTTAAGCCTGACTTTGACAGCTATGAATGTCACTTTTGAAAGCTATCTGTGTACATTTGAGGAAGTTATGAAAAGGTTTTCCAAATTATATCAAAACCAGAGGAAGGGAACATTGTATGATAAGAATGCTGCGCCAGAAGGTGGTGGTGCACGCTTTTAATCCCAGCACTCAGGAGGCAGAGGCAGAGGCAGGCAGATCTCTATGAGTTCAAGGCCAGCCTGGTCTACAAGAGCTAGTTCAGGACAGGCTCTAAAACTACAGCAAAACCCTGTCTCAAAAAAAAAAAACAACAACAAAACTCTGCGCCGTGATTTTTTGTTTTTAAACCGACAGGAAATACCATATTTATTTATTGCCGTACACTTGAACAGCAATTTCTAGTACCACAGTTAGCAATTCTATTGGAAATGTATGCACTTACCCTAATTGGCATTTTCTCTCAGATTTCTGACATAGACTCTGGATGCCACTGAAAATATTTGCATTAAAAATACTCATGGCTGCCTGCCCAAGATGGGACCAGCATCGCTCCATCATAAATGGGGTGGGCTCAAGAGACCCCACCCACCCTGAGGAGCACTTAAGTGTTGCTGGTTCAGCGGGGTAGCCACTGGTGTCCATGCTCTAGCAGGAACACCCCCATATATGCTCCTACAGACAACCTGAACTAAGCCCAGTGGACAGTTTTCAGTCAGAACTTACATTTGCACTAGGAAGGCCTGGGCTGGCCCTCATGTGGGAAGCTGTCTCTACTTACAAGTGGAGCTTTCTGCATTCTGACCCTTCTAAGGAAGGAGGACGTGGATGCAGTGTCATTGAGGAGTTGGGAAAATGGCGGGCCCGTCATTGCTTCAGAACTAAGGAATAAGTAACGCTTAGAGTCCACACCACAGCCCACTGTGAAATACTTGGGTCTGTGGTGCTGGAGGCCTTGTTGGTGCTCAGTGAGTTCTGCTAAGCTGCCCCAGCCCTGCCTGCCTCTCTTACTTGCAAATAAGCTCCCCTGTGGTGAGAGCTTTGACCAGCACCTGCACACTGTGCATGGTCTTTGTGTTCATTTCTCAGCCTTCACAGACTCCCTTAAGTGTTTGTGGCACCTCAGAATGCGGGACGTGCCAAGATGGGGGCTGGCTAGCTTGCCTAAAGCTGGAGAGAAGCAGCCGGACTCATGCGGACAGGGGCTCTATTGGAGTAGCTCCAGTGCTGTGCTCCTCAAGTAAAGTGAGTGGCGAAAGGTTGCCCTGTCCATTCCCGCTTTGTGTGAAAATGGCTCTGGGCATGCTGCCTCCGACATAGGGCACCTTGAAAAGGTCACCTTCTGTGCACCAGGAGCTTTCAGAGTCTGATGAAATAGTGAGCACAGGCCATGGGAATTGAGGGCCTTTGTCACCGGCTCGGCAGATTCTTTTTTTTTTTTTTTTGGTTTTTCGAGACAGGGTTTCTCTGTGGCTTTGGAGCCTGTCCTGGAACTAGCTCTTGTAGACCAGGCTGGTCTCGAACTCACAGAGATTCACCTGCCTCTGCCTCCCAAGTGCTATCTGAGCGTATCCCTAGAATAGGAGGTCTGGCCTGGGGAGCCATGATGAGTGCGTCATGGGCTGTTTTGTCGTCATTCTTCTGAGGTTTGTGTCAATCTCCTCGTCCAATGTTCTTCCCCAGGGGAAGGTTCTGAAAAGTCAGCACCACCCCCTCCTCCATGTATGTCCTGCACTGTTCTCGGCTGAGCCCTGAGCGCCTTAGACAGGCCCCACTGCAGAGCAAGAGCTTTGTGCTTTTGTATCCTGCACTGCCCTTTACCCAGAAAGGGGTTTAGTCTTGCTTTCTGCCAGGGTAATAATGTGTGTGAAAGGCCTTCCCTACTGAGAATTCTAGGCTGTGCCCGGTTTTCTTTGTCGACAACGAGGCCTCCACAGTAGGTCAGCCCACCCACTCTTCTGCAGAGGTGCCCGGCTGTGAGAAAGGGTGGGGGGGTTCCTGCACACGCACTTCAAGGCTGTGTTTGCTCTGGTACACTGAATTTGACATTTCAAACAGTGGAATGATCCAGACCCCGGGGAGAACTTGAAATACAGGTCATGAGCTTTATTGAGCTCATTTTTAGTGTTTTAAAGAAAACAATGACAACAACAACAACAAAAGCCGAGTAGGAGAACTCGTGATGAAAACATCCTGAGGGTGGGCACATGTCATTTTTATCTTGAGGTTGGTATTCTGCAGAAGCAGGTGGGTTGGGGTCTGACTGTGCCTGAGAGTTGTCTCCAAGGTGTTCCCGTCTCAGTGAACCACTTTTGTTTACATAGATATATACATATGTATGATCCTTCTTAGATCATGTGTACATAAAAATCTTTATGTATATAATACTGTTACCTAGACATACTATTGATTTCTAATGCTACCAAAATAAAGTATGGCAGCCTGGATGGCTCAAAACAAGAGAAATTATCCTGTGGAAATTCTGGGAGCAAGGATCTGAAACGAAACATTGGTAGGACTGTGCTCCATCCAAAGCACTTGGAACTGCTTCCAGCTGCTGCTGAGCAGCGGCTTTGACTTTCCTTGCTTGTGGCTCCATTCACTGCCTCATCTTCACACGTTGTCTTCCCTCTATGGTTTCCTGTGTCCCCTCTTCCTGTAAGGGCATCATTCGGATTAGATTCAAGGCCCATTCTCCATCAGTATGACCCATCATAACTGTGTGTGCAAAAACAGAGTTTTCAAATCCAGAAAGGACAGGAATAAGGGGTTGATATGAATACCACTGCGTACTTTTGAGGGATTTTGTGTTTTATGCCTTTCTTTAATTTGGCTAGTGTCCACGTTTTGTTTATCACTGCAATGTGAGGTGTTTATGTGCACAGACCTTTATGTCATGTACTGTTGTACTGTATAATCCTGGAGCCAGACATAACTATAATTCCAGCTCTTGGGAGGCTGAGGCGGAGGTATCACAGTTTAAGCCATGGCCAATCTGAGCTACATGGTCGGATATTCTTTTTCTTTAAGCATCATCTGTTTGTTTGTGTGAGTATTGTTACAGCAGTGCACATGTGAAGGTCAGAGAACAGCTTTCTGGAATGATTTCTCTCCTACCATTGTACTCTAGTTAGCAAGCTTGTGCCAAAAACACACCCCAAGCCACTCAGCAGCCTAGTAAGACATTTGACATTGTCTTTAAAAACCAAGGGGTAGGGGTGCGGAGAGATGGCTCAGTGGTTAAGAGCACTAACTGTTCTTCCAGAGAACCCAGGTTCAGTTCCCAATGTCCACATGGCAGCTCACAACTGTCTGTAACTCCAGTTCCAGGGGACCTGACATCCATGGCAAAACAACAATGCACCCTAAAGAAGTAAAGATCAGGCATGGTGACACATGTCTTCAATCCATGAACTTAAGAGGCAGATTTCTGAGCCAGAGCTACATAGTACAACCCTGTCTCTAAAAGTGGGAGGGAGGGTGTTGTTAACACCTTTAATCTCAGTACTCTGGAGGCAGAGGCAGGTGGATCTCTGCGTTTGCAACCAGCCTGGTCTACATAATAAGCTCCAGGACAGCCAGGGCTACATAGAGGGATCCTATCTCAAAACAAAACAGAAAACAAGTGCTGGAGAAATGGCTCAGTGGTAAAGAGCACTGGCTGTTCTTTCAGAGGATCCAGGTTCAATTGCCAGCATTATGATCGATCCTTGGAGTAGAAGCAGCAATTGGTAGCAGCATATCCCTTCCGAGTTGAGGTGGAGCATTGTCTTATAAGCAAAGGCAATTCACTGTCCCCCCAAAACAGCCAGAGAAGTCTCTATCCCTTCTGCCTTAGAGTCAGCCCTCATCTCACTCTTCCTTCCCAAAGTCGGCCTGGCCTCCACACAGGTGTGCATAAGAACAGCAGAGTGTGTGCACTCATCAGGAGCTTCCTCCGGGATGGGGATGTTCAGACATTCCAGGTCCAGGTCAGAGACAGAATGGTGTAGCTAAATGTTTGTAACTCTTATGCTCTGCTGAGTGATTTGATTGAGGACATGCATGTAGGTGTTAAAAAGATTTTATTTCCACAGTATAGAAAATCATACAGAAAAAAGTGCCTCTCCTTCCCTGCCCTCCAGACCTGTTCACAGGGGTCTCCAGAGGAAGACTGGTCCTTCCCTGTCTGCGTTTGTTCCTGGCTCAGCAGCTGTCCTTCTGAACCTGTCTGCCCTCTGTCTCTTCCCCTCTCAGACTTTAACCCCTGGTCATCAAGTGACTGTGAGCAGAATGAGTCAGAACCCATCCCTGCCAACTGCACTGGCTGTGCCCAGATATTCCCCCTCAAAGTAACGCTCCCAGAGGACACTCCGAAGACTTTTGAGAGACTCCGTCCTCTGGTGATCAAGGTAGGCAAGAAGCCAGGTTTTCCTATGAACAGCCTGCCAAGAAATGGCCGGATCAAGCCCTGTGAAGCTGTAGTAACTCACTGTGGCCTTCTTTGTCTTTCTGTGTCACCAAGACAGGGCAGCCTCTGTTGTCTTCAGAGATTCAGCATTTCTCATGCCAGTACCCTGAAGCCACAGAGGGCTTCACTGAGGGGTTTCTCACCAAGTGGTGGCGCTGCTTTCCTGAGAGGTGGTTCCCATTTCCTTACCCGTGGTGAGTCTGGAGGGTGCTTAGCTTGCATGTGAGGAAGGGGCAGGGCAGGTGTCAGAGCTGTGAGAGCCAGCACCATAAATAATCAGTTCACAGCACACCTTCAAGTCAAGGACAGAAGCCTGGGTCAGCCTGCCATGCACTGCAAGGAGGAAGAAGGGAGCAGGGTCCCTAAGGAAGGTGCTGCCATGCAGCTCATGTATCCAGTACTTTCTGCTGTGATAAACACCGTGACCAAATACCGTGTTTATCTGGGCCTGTGTTTCCAGAGCAATGAGAGGCCATCACCTGGACCCAGCAGACAGTCTTTTTTTGTTCTTGTTTTTTGGAATTTTTTGTTTCGTTTGTTTTGGTTTGGTTTGGTTTTGGTTTTTAAGACAGGGTTTCTCATTGTAGCCTGGAAATAGGCTACAGTGTAGTTCTGTAGACCAGAGATCCACCTGACTCCGCCCCTGAGTGCTGGGATTAAAGGCATGTGCACCACCACCGCCTGGACAGACAGAGTCTTTAAGCTCTCAGAGTGACTTCCTAAGCCTCCCCCAAACAGTGCCAGCACTTGACGACCAAGTATTCGAATGCCTGAGGCTGTGAGGGACATTCTCATCCAAACCACCAGAACCTGACTGTTTCTTCTAAGGAGAAGGGTCAGGAGGTTGAGAGCTGAGGAGAAAGCTTAGCAGGTACAAGAGCTGCATCCAAGCCAAGGTGCAAAGTGGGATTCTCAGTCACTTTGCAGATTGAAGATTAGAATCAGACGGTTAAGACAGTTGCCAAGCTCACTCACGATGGAAACCTGTTTGCTCTCCAGTTCCTTCTGTGTCGACAGAAAACATGGGCCATTCCTTAAGGCTAAGACTCCCTCCCGTGAGAAAGGAAGAGCCAGCCTCCATGGAGAACCAGTTCAAAGGGAAATTAACATTACACTTTAGGGTTTTGTTGGATAGTTTCTTTTTAAAATACTTTTTACATTTACCATTTGTTTATCGTGCTATCATGTGTGTGTGGAGGCCAGAGGACAACTTGTGGAAGGCAGTTCTTGCCTTCCATTGTGTGGGGCCTGGGGTGGAGCGCGGGTTCTCAGACCTGGCAGCAGATGCCTGTATTTGCTGAGACATCTCACCAGCTTCTTTGCTGGCTAATTTTTTAATGCCTGTGCCTTCTTTTTTACATAATTTATATGTGTATGTGTGAGAGAGAGGATACTGGGTGCCGTTGCATGTGCACAGGTGTCAGAGGACAATGTTCAGGAGTCATTTCTTCCTACCATGTAGCTTTTCATTATTTTAAATTGTTGTATGGGATGTGTATCATGAGTGCAGGTGCCCTCTGAGGCCAGAGGAACAGATGTGATAGAGCTGCAGTTACAGCTGGTCGTGAGCCACTGCGCATGCGCTCTGAGACCCGAGCACTAGCCCTCTGCAAGAATAGAATAAGCTCTTAACCTCTGAGCCGTCAGTAGGCCCTCCTCAGTTGTGGGGTCAGAGGACAGCTCTCAGGAGTTGATTCTCCCTGACACTTTATGAGACCCAAGGGTGAAACTCAGGTTTCCAGGCCTCCACATAAGTTCCTCAGCCTGCTGAACCGTCTCCCTGGCCTCCCACCTTTCTCTACACTTGTCATCATCCTGGGTGATAGAATGGCTGCCCACTGTCTCCTATTCTGCCTCAAAGAGAAGTCCTGCCTTTGGTCCCCTCCTCCTCCTTCCTTCAGCCTCTCTCCCTGCAGCTAGCCTGCTGTTACTTCCGCTTCCTTTTTAAGGTGCAATGAGTTGATTCTTATTCCTTGTATTGCTTCTGCTGGAACTTAGCATTACACCCACCCTGATAACTACCTATAGGCCTTCTCTTGGTGAGCATGTATGGTACTGCTCATCAGTTCTGCATGACTGTCCCCATGGATCTGATGCTAAGACATGGTCCTGCTGGGTAATCGCAGCACCGGACTGTGGAGGCGGCAGGATCAGATAAAGTTATTAGCCTCAGCTACAAAGTGAGTAGGAGGCCAGCTGGGATTCATGAAACTGTTCCAAAAAGATCAGACGGTCTGAAAAGACAGGGTGTGCTGCTCCAGAGGACCTGGCTTTGGTTCCCAGAGCCACAGTACATAACTCCCTGTCTGGCCCCTGTGGGGGCCCGCACACACACGGCGCACTCTCACAGACACACATATCTCATGTAACTATCGAGACAGGGCTTGCTTTGTAGCTCTACTCTCTCTGTAGACCAGCTGACCTCGAACTCAGAGCTTCACTTGTCCCTGCCTCCCGAGTGCTGGGATTGAAGGCATGTGCCACCATTCCCAACTACAAAAATAAAACATTTTTTTTTAATTTTTAAAAAAAAAAAAAACGCAAAAGACATAGTTCAGCTCTCTCCTCTGCACCTGCCGCCATGGTCTGTCCCTCCTGCAGATGAGCTGGCTGACCTGGCTGGTGACTTGTTTCTTTTCACACTTTTCAGGAGGAGACCTCTAAACAGATCACAAATTTTACGGGAGCTTTTTCCTGTTTTTACCCAACTTCCATTTCCAAAAGACGCCTCATTAAACAAGTGCTTCCTGATCCACCCGGAGCCTGTGGTGGGTAGCAAGGTAAGACGTGTGTCAGGACCCGGGTCTTACTTTCCCCATTCCGTGGAGGCCTCTGCAAGTGGACTCAGAGAGTGAGTTGAGTCCCCACTGCTGGCGTCTGGCAGGAAGGTGCATTCCTAGAGATCTTTCCTGTGGATCTTTGTGCTGCTGCTTTCCTCTTCAGAGGAGTGGGAAGTTGACATCCCTACCTCAAATCAGAATGTAGACAAGGCTGTAATGAATAGTGTGTCCTTATAGTCCCAGCCTTTTCTTTATGCCAATAGGGAAATGGAACCTGAGAGAGAAACCTTTAACCCAACTTTAGGAGAACTTTGAAAACCCCTTCTACAATCAAGAGAGTCAAGGCAGCAAATAGGAAAGGCCAGCACTTGAGGGCCTGGGACATTTGAATGGCACCTGAAGGCAGGGGCTGACCTGTTTATCCCCCCTTTTCCATTGGGCAGGGCCAGTGGATGGGAGAAGCCCCTGTGTTTGGGTCTGTCTGCTTTTATCTGAATTTGTCCTTTATTGAGTCCCGTTCCTGAAGATGGTTTCAGAATTTTGATTAATTTGAATGAGTTTCCTACCTGTGCCTGTCTACCAGTTCTGGTTTGTGTCTGCAACCTCCTGATACTCCTTATTTGTTCCAAGCTTGCTGAACTGTCAGGATGGAATTTCATAGCCTGTAAAACCTACTCTGTGGTGCACACCTTTAATCCCAACACTTGGGAGGCAGAGTCAGGCAGATCTCTGTGAATTCGAGGCCAGCCTGGTCTACAGAGCAAGTTCCAGGACAGGGTTGAAAGCTACAGAGAAAGCTACTCCCCCACCCCCCCCAAGAAAGAAAGAAAAACCCTACTTTGTGTAGAAGTAAGTGCCTGCCTGCTGCTGTGTGGGGAAGGCCTGCCGTGTCAGGAGGGGCCGCTCTCGCTGCAGACTTCACTGATTTGGCCTGCTATGTCCAGCTAGACCTCAGGGCCCCAGTAGGATTTCATCTTCATAATTATGATAGAATTTTGGCGAGGGACTTTATCTCAGTTTTCCCATTTGAATACTGAAGTCAGTTTCATGAGCTTGCTGAGCACAAAGGAGTCCAGCCAGGGGAGTAATACAGCTATTCAAACAGTTATCAGTCATCTTGTGGGGTGCGCCCCACAGGCTGGGTTTCTTAGAACATGTGTATCCCCACCCAGCCTCACTACTCCACCCTGCTGTCCTCCTCCTGGTCCCTAGGCCCTGGAAAAGCCAGTGTCCCAGGTCAGTCTTGGAATAGAGAAGAAGCAGGGTCTGGTCACTACACAGCCCTACTCCTATTCCTCGGTGTTGCCTAGGGCTTGTCCTCAATCATCTGCTCCGTCCTGGCATGCGGGGCACGGCCCAAGCCTCTGAGCCTATGAATGAGGGCTACACCCCCCTGGTTGTGGTCTTATGTAGTATTCCAGGACTGCAGATGGCAAAGCATCTGCCAGTGTCGGTTTTTATTTCCTGCAAGCCAGCTCAAGATAGGAGGCCTCTGTGCCCCTGGTTGCCAGTGAAATGGCTCTGTATGGCCTTGGAGACACTTGGGCTGTCACTGAGCATGCTGCCCAGTAAATCATGCAGTTCCTCTTAGAAGAACCTGTAGATGCTGGAGAGAGGCTCAGTGGTATGAACACTTCTGCTCTTGCAGGAGACTGAAGTTCAGTTCCCAGCACTGACATTGGGCAGCTCACAACTCTTAGGACTCAGGCTCCAAGGACTCAGGCTCCCTCTTCTAGGCTCCAGGAGTACTCACACATAGGCATACAGATAATAAAATAAAAAACATTAAAAATAACCCAGAGAAGAGATTTTTACCCTGGCCTCAGTACCAGGAGATGCCATGATTAGGAGAGACTAGTTTGTTTTATTTTAGAGATAATTATGAAATTTCTTAGGGGCTGGAGAGATTGCTCAGAGGTTAAGAGCACTGACTGCTCTTCCAGAGGTCCTGAGTTCAATTCCCAGCAACCACATGGCGGCTCACAACCATCTATGAGATCTGGTGCCCTCTTCTGGCGGGCAGGCATACATGCAGATAGAACATTGTATACATAATAAATACATTAATTAATTAAAAAATTTGTTATTAATCATGTTTTCCTCATTTCTCAGCCTACTAGGAAACGCAAGGCCATATGTAAGGCCAGGCATTTTGGCACACACCTTTAATTCCAGCACTTGGGAGGCAGAGGAAGGTGGATCTCTTGAGTCCACAGCTGACCTGGTCTACATAGAGTTCTAGGACAGAGATGGAAAGAAAAGCCATTATGTGTAAAGGGTTTTGTCCACTAATACTCATTCTTTTCCTTCTTTCTTCTGCATCCATTCTTTACTCCAGATGCATAAGGTGCACGACCTGTTTACTGTTGGCAGCGGGGAAGCCATGCTGCAGCTCATCCCTCCCTTCCAGTGCCGAAGACACTGTCAGTCTGTGGCCGTGCCGATAGGGCCTGGAGATGTTGGTATGTAGGGTCCCAGGGGGACAGAGACAGTATTTCTAAGTATCAACAATGTCTTCAAGAAAGTTCTCTTCTTTGGGCTGGACAGATGGCTCAGGTGTTAGAGGCTAGGCTCATATCCAAAAATATATGAAGGTTCTATCTGGTTAAATCAAAAGTAACATTTTATTAACAGAGTCAATATATTATGCTTAAAAAGAGAACAGGTAAACTAGCATAGGAGACGCTTGCACAACAGGGAGACGCGTGTACCAACAGCTCTGAGAATGTGGATGTATGTTGGGCATAACCACTCCAAGTTGAAAAGGATTCTGGAAGTTATTTAGAATAATTCTTCATTTTATAGATGAGGAAGTTGGAATGAGAGTCAAATGACCTTCCCAGTGTCCCACCATTAAGTCACACAGGCATGTCAGGGCAGAGCCAAGACAAGGTCGTAGGAAGCCTTTATACCTGTTTTGCTAATGAGTCAGTTTGATGTGACGGGCCACTATCACATGGGTGTCACCTCTGTGTGCATCCCACAGCCAAGTCCCAGCTCAGTTGGTGACGCACCCCGATTCTGACTCTGTGTTTCCTACCAGTGTCCTCAGAACCTATTCCAGAGTTAGCCAGTTGACAGCAGTCCTCTTGGCAGAAGCAGAGGTGGCAGCGAATGCCACTGCTGCCCCTGTTGGGGCTATATCACAAGATCTGGAGCCCCTGCCAGGCTGAGGCCAGCTTCCAGCTGGGACCTTTTACCATTGGCCATCAGAAGTCCCAGGTACCTAGAACACTGTCACCTCAGTGAGGGCCAGGAGCTGGCACTGTGCCCAGCTCTGCTCCACACCTCAGAACCGTTGTTTTAGCTTGGGCAAGGGAGGAAGTATGACACAGACTGAACAGTAATAGTGGGCCAAACTGCCCACTATGAAAGTGAGTGTGTGTGGAAACAGCAGGCCGTTTCCTGCAGTGGAGTGACCCTACGTTGAGTGGCTGTTAGAGAAAACAGGGTTTGAAATCTGTGGTTATACTTAGACAGGTCTGTCTTGCTTTCTACAAATACTATTGTTCAGACAGCTTCAGAAGCACCTTAAATTTTCCAGGTTCTAGATCCAGTTCTCGCAAGCATCCAGAATGCCAGTTATAGGATTTAAAAAGAAGAGGTGACTGGCAGCTGCCAAGGAAGTTTGATAGACGAGAGCAGCCTAAGACACAGATGCCAGGCTCCTGACTGGCAGAGCCTTAGTGGCCAGGCTCACGGCAGGCACAGAACAAGCAAGGGAGAGCTGGGAGGAGGGGGATGGTTGGTGCCTAAAGCCCTTTTAGGAATGGAGTCAAGTAGAGGAATAGAGGTACAGCTGCCACAGGTGGTAAGAATGAGTGGAGAGTCAGGCCTGTTGGTGAGAAAGAGTAACTTGGGGGTGTAGCATGGCCCCTTAAGAATGGCACTGGGGGGCTGGAGAGATGGCTCAGTCGTTAAGAGCATTGCCTGCTCTTCCAAAGGTCCTGAGTTCAATTCCCAGCAACCACATGGTGGCTCACAACCATCTGTAATGAGGTTTGGTGCCCTCTTCTGGCCTGCAGACATAAACACAGACAGAATATTATATACATAATAAATAAATAAATATTTAAAAAAAAAAAAGAATGGCACTGGGACAAACTGTTCTATGATTATGTTTTTTAACCTGGAAGTGGAGGGCCGGAATTACAGATCCACCAGGTATTCTGGAAGGAGACATAATCAAGGATGACAGATGTCGGGCACAGCACCAGCAAGATCATGTGACCTTTCCTCAGTCACCAAGTATTAGTTTCTAGACTGACCAACCATCACACCTTAGAGACTGACTCTCCAGTTGAAACTGTTTATCTTAGTAATGTTTAAAAGAAAGGGTTCACGCCTTTAATCCCAGCACAGAGGCAGGCGGATCTCAGTAAGTTCAAGGCCACCCTGGTCTACGTAGCAGGTTCTAGGACTGCCAGGGCTGTTACATTGAGAAACCCTGTCTCAAAGGAGCAAGAAAGAAAAAGAAAGGAAGGAAGGAAAGGAAAGAGAGGGAGGGAGAGAGAGAGAGAAAGAGAGAAAAGAAAGGGTTAGCATGAGATGATTTTACTTGCTATTTTGAACTTTTGAGGCAGAGTCTTGCCATGTGTTCGGCTGGCCTAGGTATCACTAGGTAGCCCAGGCTGGCTTCAGACTGCAGTAGTCCTTCTGCCTCCGTCTCGGTGCTGGCATTACAGGGATGTACCACCCCTCCAGCCTTCCACTTTTGTGTACTTCTTTATTTGCTTGGCTGACTTCTGGTCCTTTTGAGATGGGATCTGGGGTTGGAGAGAAGGCTCAGTGGTTAAGAGCATTGACCGCTCTTCCAGAGGTCCTGAGTTCAATTCCCAGCAACCACATGGTGGCTCACAACTACCTGTAATAAGATCTGGTGCCCTCTTCTGGTCTGTAGGCATACAGACAGATAGAACACTGTATACATAATAAATAAATAAATCTTTAAAAGAGAGAGAGAGAGAGAGAGAGAGAGAGAGAGAGAGAGAGAGAGAGAGAGAGAGAGAGAGAGAGGATCTGGTTGGGTAATCCTGGCTGGCCTTAATCCCAAAAGTTTCCCTGCCTCAGCCTTACGAGTGCTGGAATACAGGGGTAGCCTCGCACCCAGCGTGATCCACTGTCCCATGTTAGAGCATGCAGGACAGTCCTGTGAGTGGCAGCAGTTCGCCTTCTCAGAACACTTAGGTGATCTAGGTCTGAGTTTTCCAAACAGCCCATGCGTGGAAACAGGAGCCTCCCGAGAAGGCCTGGAACAGGCTTCCTGAGTTAGGATTTCAGAAGCCAGTGCACAGGATACACGGATCCTGAGAAGTCTTGGAACTGTGGAAGCCTCTTCAGATATTCAAGACAGGCTTTGCAGAGCCCATGCTGGGGATGCTGATTTAAGTCGGTCTGTGTGAGCTGGAACAAATCATTTTAGGAATAGCTGACTGTTCCCCACAGAACCCATCCAGGTCAGGGCATAGTGGTGTGCACCCTGAAGTCCTAGCATTCAAGAGGCAGGAGGATCCCAAGCTTGAGGCCAGTCTAGACTACATAACAGGAACCTGTCAAACACACACTCCACTTCCAAAAAAAAAAAAAAAAGACTATCAGCCTGGGACCTGATGGCCAGTACCTCCCTCGTGTAAAACAGGCTGCCTCTGTGACCAGCCAGAGTGTGAGTCAGTTGCCCAGAAGAGGGTGGAGAGAAAAGTCTAGGTTTGGAGTGTCTTTAAGAGTGTCAGGTCACAGAGAACTAGTAATAGCAAGGCGCACTCAGGCTTCAGAGAGCCCAGAGACCTTCCAGCAAGAGCAGCAGGACTGCAGACCATGGCTCTGCCCGGTGTCCTCTCCCTGACCTTCACTGCTTTCCTGTTGCTGTTTCCTCCAAGGCTATGCCGGTGCTGCCCACTGGAAGGTCTACGTTGTAGCCAGAGGGGTCCAGCCTTTGGTCATCTGCGATGGAACCACTCTCTCAGAGCAATAGGAAACAACTGTCTATAGGAACTGCTTAAAGAGCTGAAAACCAGGCTGAAAAGAACAGGGAGGAGGAATAAAAACACTAAAACCTTTTCCTTGGGTCTGTTGCTTAGTTACCTGCCCTGGCTGCACTGGAGACAGCAACTAGGGCCTACCTCTCCGTCTCTCACTAGATTCCCTGGGGAGGGCTGCAGCCGGGCTGCTACCTAACACTTTGTCCACATCGGTCCTCTCCCCGGCCTTTGAACACTGAGGTATTAGAAATTGGCTAGTGGTTCCCTCTGTGTGTGTGGACATGGCTCCTCACTGGCTTCAGGGCAGTGGAGGGGCAGCAATGGGCACCACATCCTCCTCTGTGTGTGTGGACATGGCTCCTCACTGGCTTCTGGGTAGTGGAGGATGGATCTCTGAGTTTGAGGCCAGCCTGGGCTACAGAGTGAGATCCAGGACAGCTAAGGCTACACAGAGAAACCCTGTCTCAAAAATTCAAAAAAAGAACATCCTTATTATTTGCACTGTTTGAGGAAGATACCCCAAAAGCACTTGGGGGAGCAATAAGCACAGCGGGTCACTAGTTGCGATAGTTGTGCATCCTGATAAAACCAACAAGTCACCTTGCCTCCCAGTGTGAAGGCAGGACCATGGTAGGAGGACCACCATGAAGTGAGCCACACACCCATGGCAAACACTTTGGCTCTGCCGCTCCTTCCCCAACCACATTACATCAGCTTTGAGGCTGCTGAAAAATATCTCTGTAGAAAGTCAGGCCTAAAGATCAAACTCAGGGAGGTGCCTGTCTCCCTCAGGCCAGCTATTCTAACTCATTCCTTCTGAAGGGGGTGGGGCGCCGCAGCAGTTGACTCGGTCAGGGCACTGCAGCATCGAGGGTGCTGGCCAGCGAGAGGCACAGGCACCTGAAGATTCAGAACTCTAGCCCAGTCTCCAGCACCCACCACCAGAACCCCAGGAGCCATGGGCATTATGAAAAAGGGACACTCTCCTTTTCCTCTTAGGGATGCGGGGACTGCCTCACACGTGCTAGGCAAGCGCTCTACCACTGAGCTACATCCCTAGATCTAGGAGGTACACTGCGGGGTGCCTCCCAAGCGCTGGGATTAAAGGTGTGTGCCACCTCCTCCCAGCAAGGATGCTCTTTTTGCTTTCTCTGCCCCCTTTTTTGTTTTGTTTTGAGACAGCGTTTCTCATTGTGTAGCTGCAGCTAGTCTCAAACTCCTGTAGACCTGACTGGCCTTGAACTCACAGGGATCTCTACCTGTCTCTCCCTCTCTATTGCTGAAATTAATAGAAATTAATGCACCACGACACCCAGCTTCCTCTGCCCTCGTATTGGTCCTTTATTGACATGGCTAGGTACTTGATCACTGATCATGCCGCACAAAGATGAAGATAACCAAACTGAGTGGCCTCCGGTTCTAGACTGTGGAAGTCAGAAGGCTGCACAGTAGGTCTGCTCGGGCCTGTGCAGTCCATGGTGATGGAAGTTGCGACCCTCTGTGGAGTCTTCGCCATCCATGGAGGGACCCTGTACCTTTTGCCAGGCCCTTGGTCCCTTGAATTTCATGAACAGTGGGGAGGACAAGTGGGGTTAAGCAAAGAGGGCTCTAAGGAAGCTGAGGTGGTTTGTGGAAGACAAGCAGCCCTCACAAGCCCAGGGTGGAGTGGCACAGAGCCTCCACAGGCTGGAGTGTGAACTGCGCGTGGAGGAACTTTCCCTGAGAGAGTGGAGCCTTTGTGTGGCTGCTGGAGGAAGAGCTTTGTCCATACACAAGCCCCACTGTGAAGCAGTTGGGGTTTCAGAGGTTGTAAGTCAGAGGCCCATGAGAGGTCAGCTCTGGGCTTCCACAGTTTTCTTCCCCTGGGGCGAGTCGGGCAGGGTTACACTCAAGTCCTGGGCCCTGGGTCTCCAGAGCCTTCTGAGATTTGATCCTTGGAGAGGAGGCTCAGAGGTGACGTTCAGAGCCGCTATCTCAGTCTAGGTGTTCCCTCGTGTTCTTTCCCTGTTGGACTCCATGCTTACATCCTCAAGTCCAGAACTCTCCAACTGAAAAGAAGGAAACTTTGCCTATGTTGGCCTTAGGGGGCACCTGGAAGGCCCCAAAGTCCTAGACTTTCTACAGTTCAGCAGTATGGGAGTTTGTGTCCGCGCTTCAGCTGAGGCCTGTGTGCAGGTACGGGAGACATCTCAGGCTTTTCTGCTCTTAACCACTGCACAGGAGTTGCTCACCTCAAGGAACTGTAGATCCTTCAGGCAGGACTTGGGCTGCCCGTGGGCTTCTCCGCCAGCTGGAGGCCTGGAGACAAAAGCAGTGAAGGCCCCTCTGGTAGTGTGGAGAGGAGGGTGTGCGTCAGTAAGAAGAGAAACTGGCATTTGGAAGGCCAGGACAGTCTTAACACCTCACCTCAGGTGCCAGTGCAAACCAGCCAGGGGACTCAAGAAACATCATGCTGCCCACAGTTTATGAAGTGTTTACTTGGCAGTGACGTGGTGACCTCTGTGTAAGTTAGGTTCATTTCCTGTGGGCCTCTGGAAATCAGCTCTCTGGCGAGGCAAGTTTATTTTGAGTCCGAGTGGCCAGAACTCAAGCAGTCAACTCTGAGTGGACACTGCCCCTGTTGTGGGCTCTGAAGAGGCAGGCTTGCCTTCACCCGCTCTGGATTTCACTAAGGGGGGTGGGTAGCAACAGTGATTTGTGATAGTAGAATTCTCCTGTTTGGTGCAATTCAGAGCAAATTTGGGGGTGGGATGGTTGGTTGGTTTGAGATAGAACCTCCCTATGTAGCCCTGGCTGACCTGGAACACACTGTGGAGAAGTTGGCATCAGTTCACAGAAATCTGCCCATCTCTGCCTCCCAAGTGCTGGAGTTCCATGGTTCATTCTCAGACAGAAAGGGATACCATCCCACGTCATTCTAGCCTCCAGTGCACCTCGAGTACATACGCTATCCCTTACCCATCACACGGTCCTGTGAAGTAGGGACAGATCCCTGTTTCACAGGGCAAGAAACTGAGGCTAGAACAGGAAGTTGCTGGCAGGTGGCAGGTGGTTCCACCCAGGGGGAGTGCCCTTGGCTTATGGGTGTGCCCCACTGGGATGGGAGACCTACCCAGATGGTCAGCAAAACAGGAGCTCTGTGGGATTTGCTTTCCAAGCCCTCGGGAAGACATGCTGGAGGAAAGAATCTCACCATCCGGTCTTTATAAAATGCCTTCCCTGTCTCCCTCCCCGTTTGAAAACTCGTTCTTGACAGGATGTAGCTGGAGCGGACTGCCCTCACTGCCTTTCCAGATGTGTCCAGTTCCAGCTGTGGGTCCCTTTGGAGTTGCATCACTTGTTTTCCATCAGCTCTGGGTTTTCTGTTCCCTTCTTCCAAAACCCAGCAGAGGCCCCAGGGCTTTGAAAACCAGTGTCCCGTTTCTCCCTTCCCCACAGGTGGCTCAGCCTTGTCCCTGTGGTCTGGATACGCTCAGCCTATCATTCCCACAGCAAGTGTTCAAGTGGCGTCTCCTTGCCCTGTTGGGGTATGGGGGGGGCTCACCCACCATCCAGTCAGTGACTAAGGAGTGTGCTTTGCCGTGGTCCTTTAGAACCAGGGATGCCCAGGAGGGAGCTGTCGGCGCTCATGGAGACAGCATGGCAAATGTGAGACAGCTCTAGGCAGGCAGCCTGTCCTCGCCTCGTCTCTAGTACACAGCAGCTTCTGGAAGAGCATAGCAGGAAGATGGGCAGGTGCTCACCCTGTGCCCAAGTCAGCTTGCCTGGGCACCATGTGACTTCAAGTTTGGGTTCCGGAGAAGCCCTCCAGCCAGCTTGTCAGCTGTCCAGGCCCCTCAGTGTCTGGTTTCCTTGCCCTGCATGATTTCAGCATTAGTGCTAAATCCATCTGTCATTTCTCTCCCTCTGGAGACCGCACTGTCCAGACTCTTGAAGCCGAGCCGGGCAAAGGAATGTTACATAACCAAGCAGGGACCCTTCCGCCTCCGCTCATGCCTGATCGTCAGGCGGTGGTCACTAGTCCAAGACCCACAGCTGCCAGCGCCCTGCGGAGAAGGGGACCCCACCCCGCTGTGTTCTGAGTTTCACACAAACTGGGGAGTCACAACATCTGCTTTATACTAGGCTAGGCGTTACTTCATTCCACCGCAGCCACTCTGGGGTGGGGTCCTTCTGGGCAGCCATCTTGACTCTACAGTGGCCCTCCCTCAAGCTGCACTTGGTGCAGGACCCGGTGGACACAGGCGTTTCCAAAAAAGCCTGTGTCACCAAGGCAACTTGCCCTCCACAGCTTTCCATAGTTCTCCCCAGAAGCGGCTGACAGTGGCCTCTTACCCCCCCCTCCCCTACTCCTGTGGAGAGAACACTGACAGATGCCCAGAGTGGGGGAGGTTCGAGGTAGCCATGGTGCTCCCAGCACAGCCTCTGCCTGCTGTCCTCAGGGACCAGTGCAGTCTAGAGAATCAAGATGTGGCCCCTGAGTGGGCCGTGTGAGCAGAGAAGTTTTCACCTGTCCTAGCCAGGGCATCCTATAGAGAGCATGGGTTCTCAACCTGTGGGCCATGACCCCTTTGGGGACATCAAAAGACCATCACATAAGGGTTGCCTAAGACTATCTGCGTATTAGATATTTATACTATGATTCATAACTGTAGCAAAATTAGTTATGAAGCAGCAATGAAAATAATTTTATGGCAACATGAGGAGCTGTATTAAAAGGGTCGTAGCGGTGGGAAGGTTGAAAACCACTGCTCTAGAGTGCTGACAGTAGCTTAGCATACTAAACTTGAGAAGTTGTACCAGGTAAAGAATGGATGTAAATGTAAGTGCTGTGTAATGGATGGATGTTGCTTGCTAAGAACTTTCCTGTTCTTGGGGTCCTTTCATTTTCCCCTTTTTTTCTCTTCCCGGTTGAGGCAGGCCTGTGACACTCTGGCCCCGGGGGTGTGTGGGGGAAGATGACTCCGGCTGGCTTTGTCCTCACCAGGCAGCCACACAGACCCTTTTGTGACCACATGCCCTCAAGGGTGCCACGCTCACAGTGGCATTTCACTTGTGGTACAAGTGGAGGCCCCAAATCCCCTGCTGGCTCAGTCAGGCTGCCACCAGATAGCAGGCACTCGGTTAAACTGGCTTTGAGTTAAGACGTGTGTGTGTGTGTTCATGTGTGTGTATATTGTATATATATTATTTCTCTTTTATATAAATGCCATATTTTTCTTTTCTCTTTAAAATTTTATTTATATATATATATATATATATATATATATATATATTTTTTTTTTTTAGGGACAAGTGCTCTGTCTGCACATATGCCTGCAGGCCAGAAGAGGGCTTCAGACAGTATTATAGATGATTGTGAACCACCATGCGGTTGCTGGGAATTGAACTCAGGACCTCTGGAAGAGCAGCCAGACTCTGAGCCAGCCATCCCTGCTGACTGCTTTTACGGGCTCTTTCCAGCTCACTCCTATGCTCCACTGTGAATTCTTTTTACAGGGATGAGGCCATATGCTGGCAGTGGCTTTACATCAAATCCTGATGTCAGTAACGCCATTTCCTTCTGTGTTGAGTGGGGTCTTCTGAGGCTTTTGCCCACCGTGAACTTACGAGTCAGCTGTTGGCAGCTACGAAACAGGCGCCCCAAGTTCTGGCTGGGTTCTGTGGAAGCTGTAGGGTTGGATCCAGATACGTGCTTGTGCACGCAGTTATTTTAGGGAACAGGAGATGTAGGCATTAACTAGTATGCTGGCTTAGTTCCAGGGGACCTGAAGTCTTCTGGCCTCATGGGCACAAGGAATGTGTATGGTACACAGACATACATGCAGACAAAACACGCCCCCACACACAAAATAATCTAAAAGATAAAATGTATATATATTTATATGAAAAATACATTTTTTTGAATTAGAGAAATTGGTTGTGATGCTGGGGGCCAAACCCACGGCCTCACACGTGCCAGGAGAGTGCTCCGCGGCTGAGTAACACCCTCAGACTAGTGTAACTAGAAGTTATGATTCCCATCCCATGATAACATTTGGAATATTAGTACGTCCGTTTTAGCTCCATTCAAGCTAGGTTTTATGACTGCACATTCCTCCAGCATGATGCGTTCTTTAGGCTCCTGATGAGACTCTGGACGCTGTGCTCAAGGCAGATACTTCACCAAGTGTCATTTTCCTCTCGGTATAGTGGCTTTTTTTTGTCAAATCACACATTATTTTAATTATTAATTCCTGTGTGTATGGGTGCTTTGCCTGCATGCCATGTGAGTGTCTGGTGCCTGCAGAGGCCAAAGAAGGCCGTTGAATCCCTTGGGATCATAATTCAGACAGTTGTGAGCCTTTATGTGGGTGCTGGGAATCAAACTTGGGTCTCTGGATGAGCAGCCAATGCTCTTAGTCAGGACCTATCTCTCAGGAACCCATTCAGTAATATATATATATATATATATATATATATATATATATATATATATTAAATATATATTTAACTTTATGTGTCTGAATGTATATGCTGTGCCATGGATATCTGCCTGCAACGGCCAGAAGAAGACATTGGATTCCATGGAGCAGGAGTTAGCAGTTGGTTGTGAGCTGCCAGATGTGGATCCTGGGAGCCTAATTTGGGTCCTCTGCAAGAGCAGCAATTGATAACTGCTAAGCCATCTTGTATGCCTTGTTTGGTTTGTTTATGAAATACTCTTATTTTTTGTTTTTTATTTTTTTCAAGACAGGGTTTCTCTGTGTAGCCCTGGCTGTACTAGAACTCACTCTGTAGATCAGGCTGGTCTCGAACTCAGAGCTCCGCCTACCATTGCTTTCTGAGTTCTGGGATTAAAGGCATGTGTCACCACCACCCTGCTATGAATCCTTACTTTAGCTGTGTAAGGACTTGTGCTTTTAAGTCTATCTATACATTCTCTTTATTATAATGCTGGCCTTTAAAAAAAAAAAAAAAGCTGGGCAGTGGTGGCTCACGCCTTTAATCCCAGCACTTGGGAGGCAGAGGCTGGCGGATCTCTGTGAGTTCGAGGCCAGCCTGGTCTATAAGAGCTAGTTCCAGGACTGGCTCCAAAGCAACACAGAGAAACCCTGCCTCAAAAATAAAATAAATAAATGAAAATAAAACAAACAAAACTTTTCATTTACTGTGACTATCTCAAGCCTTCTATTTAAATTGTTTCCCTTGCCAGGTGGTTGTGATGTATACCTTTAATCCTGGCACTCTGGGAGACAGAAGTTGGTGGACTTCTGAGTTGGAGGTCAGCCTGGTCTACAAAGTGGATTCCAGGACAGCCAGGGCTACATAGAGAAACAATGTGTGTGCCCCCCCCCCAAAAAAAAGCAAACAGTTTTCCAGGCTGTATCTGTTGATGTCTTGCTGTGTCCCCACTCCAGTCTGTGAAGTCCCCCTCGGGGTGATCTTTTCATTTTGTTTTCTTGTTTCATCCTTGAGCCTGCACTTTCTAGAAGTCAGGTCATTTCATTCTTCTGTAGCTCCAGGGCTGCTGGGAGTGTCTGTTTCCAGTTACTGCTGCCCTTTCCTTTGTTTTTGTCTTTCAGATGTTGGGGCCACCAGTCTCTCCCTCCCTCTTTCCCGTCTCAGTCCCTCCCTCCCTTCTTTTTCTCTCTCCTTCCTCTCAACCCACTTTCTGTACACTATCTTCCTTCTTTCCTTATTGATTTATTTTTAATTTTTGATCCTTAAGTTAGAATATGCTAAGCACAGAGTGTACTAAGTTACATCCCAGCCCCCCACACCCTCTCTTTGAAAGGACTGCGGCTTCTTGTGGTAGCCCAGGCTGGCCTCTTGCTTCTGTGGACTATAGTACATCCTCCATTCAGTACACAGCACTCACCAGTTAGGTTTTTATCTTTTAGACTGTTAGACTTACTGTTTTATGGGTATGAGTGTTCTGCCTGTGTGCTTGTATGTGTACCACAAGAGTTTCTGGTGCCTACAGAATTCAGATGAGGGCATTAGATCCCTGGGTCTAGAGTTACAGGCGGTTACGAGCTGCCATTTGGGTGCTGGGGAATTGAACTTGGATCCTTGCAAGATCAGCCAGTGCTCTTAACTACTGGGCCATCTCTCCAAACTATCATATTTTAAAAGAACTTGCTTCCACAGCCCACTGAGGACTCGCCGCTTGCCATCTCTGCTCTTCTATAACCAGGCAGCCTCGGCTCAACAACGAGAATCTCCGCCTTTCTCTGTTCTTCACTCCCCTACACTGGAGTGAACATTTTCTCTGCCTGACCCCCGAGATCCTCCTCTCCTTGTTCTCTTGCTTCTCCTTCTTGGTTTTCCTCCTATTTATCCTCTCTGCCTGCCAGCCCTGCCTATCCTTGCTTCTGCCTCGCTATTGGCCGTTCATCTCTTTATTAGACCATCAGGTGTTTTCGACAGGCACAGTCACACAGCTTCACAGAGTTAAACAAATGCAGCGTAAACAAAAGTCACCCAGCTGAAGATACCATCCCCTAACAGGTACCTCTGCTATCATCAGAACTCTCTTTTACTTCTCTGGAGTTTTGGGTCCCTGTGCACTAGGTGCCGTGTGAGGAAGACCACCTCTAAGATAAGCAGACACTTGCTCGGAGTGGTGGTGCTCACTCGGAATCCCAGAGTTTGGAGGCAGGAGGATCAGGAATTTGAGGTCACCCTGGGCTACGTGAGACCGGACTGGAGGAAGGGCTGCTTGTGGACAGCTAACCCTTCCTTCAGCTGCTCCTTTGTCTTCACACTCTTCCCTGGTCCCCAGTGCCAGCTGTCAGTAGCTCTGAGCCTGGCTAGTCACAAACACCTGCACAGGCTGGCCCCCTGCCAGTCATACACACTCCCTATCGCTGCTATGTCCTGACTGTGCCCCTCCCTCCTCACGCTTGACTGCAGGCTCAGGCCCAGCCTCATGTTTCTCGAAGAAGGTAGTTTATCATTTTGTCCCATCTGTCCTGTGAGGCCTGGGACAACAGTCCTGCGTCAGTAATTTATTTGTCTTAGCCCAGACAGGTGCCTACTGAGTCAAGTCTCAACCCACTGCTCCTGGTCTGAAATGAGTTCAGCCATTTTAACTATTTTCAATTAAATTCCTCTGCCTGGTTTTGTGGTGGTCTGCAGTGCTGGGGACCAAACCCTTGTGCCCTGGTCTGTGTGTCGTCTTAGCTCAGATTTATATGTGACCATCCATCCTGCTTTGGGAATTCCCCCAGTGGAAAAGCCTGGGTTCTTTCCTTCTCTCTGAGAGGAAGCAGATGTTACACCAGGAAGAGGTGTGAATGCCAAGGGTTCCAGAAAGGGCTTGTGGTCCACGGGAGCCAGATGTCCCCTCCCATGGTGGCTCCCTTGCCCAAGGATCCACCCTCCGTGGCACCATCTCCAGGTGGCCATGTGGAGAGGGTGTTAGAACCGCTTCTGGGAGGAAGAAACTAAAGAGCCATGGGATTCAAACAAGTAAGCACTGTCACCGTGAGTCTGCAGCAGGCTGACAGAAGTGCTGGCCGTGGCTGGAGAAGCGCAGTGAAGAACAGGTGAGGATCTAGCTCAGTGCAGACGGCTGAGGCAGGAGCAAGGCCACACAGCAGAACGCGAGGCCTGTGGGCCATCATTTCCTTCAGGCAGTTTACTTTAGACCACTTTTGGAGTAGACCTCTCTGGACCGACCCCCCACTTCTGATACCCCTTCTATATATGTGTCTGTTTAAATTCTAGTTATTCTTTTTTTGGTTTTGGTTTTTCGAGACAGGGTTTCTCTGTAGCTTTGGAGCCTGTCCTGGAACTAACTAGCTCTTGTAGACCAGGCTGGCCTTGAACTCACAGAGATCCAGCTGCCTCTGCGTGCTGAGATTAAAGGTGTGCACTACTGCTGCCCGGCTCATTCTTAAGTCTTCACACTTAAGCGTTCACAAGTCTGTACTGGTCAGGAACTTCAACTCCACATGTCATGTCTCAGAGAAAATCTTTTTAAAAAATGGAGAGGGGGACACCTGCAATTGCAGAAGGAGAGCAACTGGAGAGTAGCTAGCCTGGGCTACATAATGAAAACCTCATCTGAGGAATGAGAGATCGCCAACCCCCCACCCCCTCCACTTCTTCCTTGTCTCTGTGGCTATTCCTAGTCTCATTTAAAAGGCTGTGTTGGGACTCTAGACAAGGTTCAGCATTGGGGACTGCCTGATGCTCTTGCAGAGGACCTGAGGTGGTCACTTAATGTGGCTGTCACAACTCAGTTCTACCACATGCATCTCCGTGGCTAGGGCCTGGGGACCAGGCAGCTGGGCACATCCTCTCATCCTCCCTTGCTCTCTCAGTGGCACTGGCAACTTCCCCAACCCAATCCTGGGGTGGGGCTGGGGAAAGCAGATCTATAAGGCTCCTTCCTTGTCCTGTCCTCAGCATTTGTGGGTGTGAGCTGTTTCTGGAATTGCCCCCTGAGGATCTGCCCACACCTCTGGAGGGTCCATGGGGCTCACAGCCCCTAGCCTGAGCCCCGGTACCGAGAGAAAGGAGACTGTTGCCAAGGACTCCAGGGGAGTGGACTCAACTCTGGTCCAGACCCAAGGCACCCAGCCCTCCTGGAGACATTGTGTGAGCCGGGCTGGGCGTCCAGACACAGCCCCCGCCGCCCCACCCTAGCCAGGGTGGTGCTTGTGTGGGAAGGACTTTTAAGTCCAGCCGCCAGACCCCTGATCGGGAGAGACTAAGAGGGCTGGCCACCATGCATAGCTCCTGCAGCCTCTGGGCGACAGCCCTGTCCCCACTGCTGCTGCTGCTGACCGCTGCTGGCCCCACCTCAGCCCTCACGGAGGATGAGAAGCAAACCATGGTGGAGCTTCACAACTTCTACCGTGCCCAGGTGTCGCCCCCAGCCTCAGACATGCTGCAGATGGTGAGTGTGACTGAGGGCCCCGCCTCCTGGGATTGGAGGGGTGCTGGGCGCAACCCTTTACCTCACCCCACTCCTTATGGGGATGCTCTCAGACCCCTTCCTCTGGCCAGCGGCAGAGTCCCTAATGCTGTATAATGCTGGTCCTCATATGCAGCTCCATTATCTAGATGGGGAAACTGAGGCTTGAGGGACTGGCACTCAGGCTTTAACCCTGGCTCCCCACACTGATGGCCTCCTCCTCAACTCTTCCCAAGATGTGGTGACCTGAGGGGAAGCTCTTTGTGAATGGCCTGACAATCCCCCAGGAGAGGAGCCTGGATGAACCTGGGAAGCACTGGGGAGGGGAGAGCAGGCCTGAGAAGGGCCACAGGTGCTGTCTCCAGAACCCAGATTGTGGTTTAGGGCCCCTTCTGTCACCATGTGGGCCCTCAGCTTCTCGTCAGTGAAATGAGGTCTTAAGCACATTCACATATGTGGGCTGAATCTCACACATGTAATCCTGCATGCAGTGAAGTCTAAAGCACACATGTAGCACAAATACAAACTGTCTTCACGGCAGCAAGAAGGGCGCAGACAACAGGAGCCAGAGGCAGGGTGGCAGAGGCCAATCTGGCAGGAGGGATGCTATCAGATGACAGGGTTGGGACAGGATGTCTGCTCTGGTTTCAACTGATAAAGTGAGATCCCTTTCCGTTCTTGCAGAGGTCTGACTGGTCCAGCGCCCCACCCCACCCCCAGACACCCTCTGGTGACCTGGAACCCCTGAGCCAAGAGCCAAGTCACCAGGGAAATACAGCAGCAAAGCTGGGGTCCCCACGTTTAGGTTATAGCCTCAGCTTGTCCTCTGTGGCTTGGTGACTCTGAGGGAGCCTTTTCCTGCTGGACGGTTAGGTATGGCAGTCCCTGCCCTGCAGGTCACACAGAAGTGAGAAGTGCTCACAGCACCGTAGCCATCTCAACCCCGTTGTCCTTGGCAACCAGGGACCGCAGACAAATCTGAAGCCGGGATACTAGTTATCAGTTACCTGGACTCTGAGGTCCAGAGTCGCCATAGACACTGCGTACCCCTGCTGCCAGTGTGCACCTTGCTCAGGGTGCCCCCCACCTGGCTAGCACCTTGTCATTTAGCCCCATCTCTTTCTCCACCCTCAGCCTGGCTACACAGCCTTCCCATGCCCCACAATACTGAGTTGCCTGTGCCATTGACCACAGCGGTCATGTTCTCCAAGTGACTTATGACTATGTGAAGTTGGGTTTCTTGGTTCTTACTGTTGCTTTAGCCTGGCCCAGTGCCCAGGACTACTGAATGACAGGGTGGACGGACCTACTTCCAGGACAGAGGTTCTTGCAATGCCACAGGCTGAGAAACCCACGGTGGCTTCCCTCTTGGTCAGGAAGAACTGACATCTATGAAGTACCCACAATCCCCAGCACGGTGATCGATGGAGAGCAGGGTACTGTCAGCTCTAAAAGGGGCCTGTCTCTCCTGGAGCCCTGCAGATCACCCTAGAGTCCCTGACCACAGCTTCCACCCCCACTGTTGCCAGAGTCCATGGGACTACCCAATCCTGTGATTTGAAACCAATGACTAGAGCAGGGACAGCCAGGTGTCCTTCAGGTAAAAACGCTTGCCTGAGCAAGCCTGAGTCCCCTCCCTAGAGTGACAAAGAATGGACCCTGAAGGTCCTACAGGCACTGTTGGGTGTGCGCTAGCCTCACGACACACACGCACACCTTTAGTATGTACAAAATTTTAAAAATGACGGGAGAGAAAGGAGTCAGTAAGGCGCAGCGGCGGTTCTGTCCGGGTTCAGGCTCCCGTGAGGGCTCCAGGTGGCTGCTCCAGAAAGCACTGACTGGGTGGGAAGTGGGTATGGTCTCGTTGTCACCAGCTCTTGCTGCTTTTTTGGCTGTCGGGCTCTGGAAGCTGGAATGGTGCCCCCCAAGCATCCGTTTCCAGGAAAGGCCAAGAACAGAATTTAATAGGATCCAGACCTTCCGCCTCAGGCCTTGGGGTCAGATGCCCCAATCCTTCACCTCCCACACTGGCTGCATCTTCTCCTAGCCGGGGACAGAACTTCGGAGGGGCTCTAAGCAAAACTCTTTTCCCAGCGTCTCACCGGAGATGCCCACGGAGAGCATTGACCTGGGGTTAAGCAAGGCTCTGACGACTGGAAGTGAGGGACCTTCTGTGTGCCACACAGACACAATTTCATCTGGAGAAGGGACCCGATGAAGGGAGTTGAGCTCTTAGGAAGAGTGCCTGCTGGGAAGGGCCTAGGCAGTGGGGTGGGCCCTGTGTTAGATGCATGGACCAGAACAAACCATCAGTCCTCCAGCATATCACTGGACACGTCCCGAGCGTCTCCACCCCCTCCCCAGCTACAGAACACTCCAAGATCACACTCGGCCTCAGTCCCCCATCTCGCCCTGCGAGGGGTAAGAGAGGCCTGAGGTGGCACTCTCCCGATCCCACTGAAACCCACGGGGATCGGATTTCTGAGAAAGGTCGGGAGTCACCTTGCTAAGAGGTGGTGAGGCAAGTCCTGTCTCTGGCCTACTGAGGTCCCAGGACACCCCAGCCTACTCTGACCACCCTCACCTCCCTCTCCTGCCTCCCTGGCTGCCCTGCAGAGGTGGGACGACGACCTAGCCGCCTTCGCCAAGGCCTATGCGCAGAAATGCGTGTGGGGACACAACAAGGAGCGCGGGCGGCGCGGGGAGAACTTGTTCGCCATCACCGACGAGGGCATGGACGTGCCGCTGGCCGTGGGGAACTGGTTTGAGGAGCGCGAACATTACAATCTCAGCACCACCACCTGCGATCCGGGCCAGATGTGCGGCCACTACACTCAGGTGACAGGTCCAGGAGGGCGGGGGTGGGGCGGAGGAAGGGCAAACGGCGTCGCGTGCTGAGCTCAGGTGTGGGTGGGGGCGAGGGCTGAGGCCTCCAGGTGCTGGGCAGGCCTCTGCTTGTTGGATCAGCCACGTGATGGGGGCGTCTCTTGGTGTCCGGCACCGCCGCCAGCACGATGGGCGGGGCGGACCGGGGCCTCCAGGTGTATGGGGTCACGTGTGTGGAGAGGGTCTGGACCTCGTGAAGTAGGGGGAGGGCTCCAAGTGATGTGCCACGTGCGTGCGTGAGTTTGGTCTCGACCTCGAGGTGCACGTTGGGCGGGGGTGGGGTGCGCTGAGGCCTCTTAGTGTTGGGTGGAGCCACCTGGTCCGGGGCGGGGCGGGCAGGATCTGCGGGTGTTGGGTGGAGCCTCGCGCTGGGCCAGGTGGGGCGGTTCATAGCTTTTTGGCTCCACTGGGAGCAGCCTGGCTTTAGAATGGTACTCTCCTTAGAGCCTCTGTAAACGATGTGCACAGCAGATAGCGCGCAGAGGCCACTCAGACTGCCCCATCGTTTTCATCTCTTCGTAAAGGCTCATCTTTTGACAACCTCGGTCAACCTTTTCAGCCTGGTGTCACAGCGCCGGTCTCCTGAATGCAATGATTGTCCTGGGTGACAGTGGACCCCGAGAGGTCCAAAGCATTCGCAGCAGCCGCACATGCCCCACTTACCCCTTTCCTGCCACTTGTTGCTCTTGGCTCTCGCGCGCTCTCTCTCCCTCCCTCCCTCCTTTCCCTCTTTTTCTTTTTTTGATTTTTTGAAACAGGGTTTCTCAGTGTAGTCTTGGCTGTCCTCGAACTCATAGAGATCTGCCTGCCTCTGCCTCCTCCCGAGTGCTGGGATTCAAGGCATGCACCACCACTGCCCAGCACTCTCGGCGTTTTTCACGTCTAATTTGCTGTTTCAAATCTGCCAAACTGATAAAGCAGACGAACCCATTTAATTTTTGTTTTAGAAAAAAACTCTGTAGATAAGAGTAGTGGGTAAAGGAGTTGCCACCAAGCCCGACCAAGCTGGATCCCCTCTACCCCATTTACAAAAAAAGTTTTAGAAACATTTAGGATTAGAGCTGGGTGGTGGTGCACGCCTTTAATCCCAGCACTCAGGAGGAAGAAGCAGGCAGATCTGAGTTTGAGGCCAGCCTGGTCTACAAGAGCTAGTGCCAGGGCAGGCTCCCAAAGCTACAGAGAAACCCTGTCTCAAAAACAAAACAACACACACACACCCCAAAAAAAACAAAACAGCAAAACCACTTAGGATTAGAATTAAAGGAATTGTTTTCTCTTCCCAATGCTTATTGTACAAATGATTACACCAGAAAAAGAATCCCACCCACATCCCTCCCTCCCATTTTCAGTGCCCTGTGGAGCTGATATTTTTAGCCCTAATCTTAAGGAAATACTCAGAAGCACCCACCCAAGATGGGAAGTTGTGAGGTCCCAGCACCCTCCCTCCTGGGACCTTGCAACTCACCTCACCCGACAGACACAGTGCCCCCAGACTGACCAAGCTCTCTCTGGCTCTACCCGGACCTAGGAGCCATCTGTGCCCAAACAGGAACCCAAGGAGCCGTAGATAGCACAAGCAGGGCCCCTCCCCACCTCCCACCCCCAGACAACGGTGAGCCTGGAAATGGACGAGAGCCCGGTGTTCTCACACCCGTGGCAGGACACACATTTTTGTTGTTGAGCCAGGTCTCATTAGGTAACCAAGGTGGCTTGAACTCCCACGGAGATCTGCCTGCCTCTGCCTCCAGAGCTGGGATTAACGCTGTTTTTGTATATAAGAAGAAATTATTCTAGTAGCCAGCCCATTCCCCCAAAGAGGCAGACAAAATGAGTGAGAAGGGCCCTGGCGGAGGAGATAGCTGGGATGAGGAAGGTTTCAGTTCAGAGTAGCCCTTCCTTGGTCTTCCCTGTGGCTGTGACTCTCCACTATCTCTTCTTTGAGTGTACCCCTTGTTTAAGAGGACAGAGCTGGGTGTGGTGGCAGACGCCTTGATTCCAGCACTCAGGGGGCAGAGGCAGGCAGATCTCTTGAGTTCTCTCTCAGTCAACCTGGTCTACAAAGCAAGTTCCTGGATAGCCAGGGCTACACGGAGAAACCCTGCCCAAAAGAAATCCCACAAAACAAAACAAACAAAAAACATCCTAAGAACCTCTAGAAAGAGGCCACAGGGAAAGTGGACAGGGTGTATCAGAGGCGTGGTGACTTTGTTTGACAGGAGAGGGTAGCCGCTATGACCTCCAACCTCTAGCCGACTCGGAAGGCCAAGGCTATAGAGTGTCTTCAAGCCACCCACAGAAAGCTGGAGTGGAGCTAGCTGGGGCAGGGACTGTCTGCCCAGCCCAGAGCTAACTGCTGGGTTTACCCTCCTTTAGGTAGTCTGGAGCAAGACGGAGAGGGTTGGCTGCGGTTCCCACTTCTGTGAGTCGCTCCACGGAGTGGAGGAAGTCAATATCCATTTGCTGGTGTGCAACTATGAGCCCCCGTAAGTGCCCTTGAGGCCGGCGGTTTGGGAGAGAACAGACCTGGATACAGCTCAAGGACGCTGTGGGCTGGCCCTATCCCTCCTGGCAGCTGTGATGTCCCTCCGATGGCAGATCTAATTTAGTTAGTCAGAGGATGCCAAGGAGCCTGTGGTCCCCAGCAAGCAACTTGTGGGAGTTAGCAGCCCCGTGGGCTCCTAACCTGTTGTGCCTCTGGGGATCAGGGGGATGGGTAAGAAGGAGCAGACCTTCCCCTGCAGCAACGCCTTCTCCTTCAGGGGGAACGTGAAGGGGCGCAAGCCCTACCAGGAAGGGACTCCTTGCTCCCAGTGCCCCGTTGGCTACAACTGCGAGAACTCTCTCTGTGGTGAGTGACAGGCCAGAGCTGAGAAGGGGTTGGGAGAATGCGACGCTGTCTGGGTGGCCTCGAGTCTCAGGACTCCCATCTTGAGAAGCAGGTGATGGGGCTACAGATGCGACAGCGGGGACCCTCTGCGACTTTCTGCCCTTCCTGCACCGCCACCTTGGCGCCCCAAGTGACAGATTCCATCCTTCGGTCCCTACAGAGGGTTGAGAACCAGAGGCCCTGGAGTGCCGTGCCAGGGGGCGTGGCTGAGCGGGAAGGTTTGGGCTGGTGGGCGGGGTCTTTGATCAAATAGGCGGTGCCTCCAATTCAGTCCCTAAGGGAAGCTTGGAGAAAATGGTGGGTGGAGGAGTCGTGTCAGTGACGAGAATTTACATTACCAGAGGGGCACACCCGCTGCAGAGGAGTGTGGCTTGCGCGTCCCTGTGGAACATTGCGCGGCCGGGTGGGGTCCCGTTTGCAACACTAATGCTTAACCTTGCCAAACAGAGCCCACAAGAAACCCGAAAGAGGAGCAGGATTCTCCTCCACGGGTGACTGAGGTCCCTTCCATCACCCGGGCAACTGAAGCACCAAGCTCCAGGGAAACCGGTACTCCTTCCCTAGCAACCTCTGAAACTCTACGTTTCTCCTCGGTAACAAAGGTCTCGGACTCCCTGGCAACCGAGTCCTCACCTGCGGTAGAAACAAAAGCCCTATCTTCCTTAGCAACGGAAGGCCCTTCCTCCATGGCAACAGAGGCTCAATCTTTCCCGATCGAGGTCCCCTACGTTTCCACTACGCACACCCAGCCCTCAATGGATGAAAGGCCAGTTAACTTCCTCACATCAGCGCTTATCCCTGTCCCCAAATCTACGGACAAAGAAGGCAGCAAGTCGAGCGCAACCTCCGTGAGCTCAGAGAAATCTCTGTACCCTAAAATGTCCTTGACACAGACAGGAGAGTCCCTACCCCTGGCCCACGAGGAGGCTGAGGCGGACGCTGAGTTGCCCGAAGCAGAGGCAGAGTTGCCTGAGGCAGAAGCTGAATTGCCAGAGACAGAGGCTGAATTGCCTGAGGCAGAGGTCCAGTTGCCTGAAGCAGAGGCTGAATTGCCTGAAGCAGAGGTCCGGTTGCCTGAAGTAGAGGTCTGGTTGCCTGAAGCAGAGACCCGGTTGCCTGGGGCAGAGGGCAAATTGCCTGAGGCAGAGGCCGAGCTCCCTGTTTCCAGTGAGGTGGTGGTCCCAGTTCTTCCAGCCCAGGAGCATGGTGAGCCGCAGGCCTCACTGGACCACTCGGGCCCTCCTGCCTCCACCTCCCCGCCCAACTTCCCCAGTGTCTCTGCCGAGGCTAATGCCACAGGTGGGCGCACCTTGGCCCTGCAGTCACCCTTGACAGGTAAGGCCCGCAGCCCCTCCTTCCCTTCCTGGCTGGTGTCCTGTGCTGGTACCAGCAGTTGGGGCATGGCAAAGCATGCGTGATCTGGAAGATGCTTCCTCTGCCTGCTGCCTGGACCGTGTATGGAGTCAGGCTCTTTTCAAATCGAGCCACAGCCCCTTCTTTTCCGCAGATGCCGGCTTGGATTTGGAGAATTCTGGTCACGTTCAGGGCCCTTTCCTGGGACTGCTGCTGCCTCCTTTGCTGTTGAGTGGAATATTCTGAAGGGGACACTCAGAGGCAAGGCCTGGTGAGACTGGCCTCATGCCTGTTCTGAATTCTGTCTCCAAGTCAGAAGCCAGAGCTTCTGGAGCAGGTCCTTCTCTCTGCCGCCCTCCCTCCCCTCTACTGAGCAGTGCCAGCCCAGTACCCCCAGAGAAGTGCTTCTTCCACGGGGGTGGGGGTGGGGTGCTGCCTTCAGCAGGGTTCTAGGGGCCACATGTGCCTAAGGACAGAGGATCATAGCCTCCTCAGGAACTGTTTGGCCCCTTCTAGTCCCTTGGGCTCTTTCTTGAGCCTTTTGAGTCCAGCAGTGTCTGCAGAAGTCCCTACTCCTTCCCAGGGAGAAGAGGTAGCCGCCTGACTGCTGTGTCCTCCATCCTGTCCCCAGCCCTCAAACAAGGCCCTCTGGAAAGGAAAAGCTGTGGGGTCCAGCTCACCAGAAATTGCACACCAGGGCCCTTCCTGCCCCTTACAGCAGAGCCCCACAGAGGACATGATTCTGAGGATACCTGCTTGCCCCACAGGGTGGAAGAGGGGTGTTGTGCTCCCAATCTCTGAGTGTCCATATGGCTGGGACAGCAGACCATGGGGGGCAGGTTAAGAACAAGCCCCACCCAAGTGGGGTTTTGTGGGTGGGGAGACAGGGAGCCAGGGAACCCAGGTGGCCTTGACTCCTGAATAAAGCCTGTCTGAGAGCCGAGTCTCTGCTGTGCGAGATGGAGCGCTGTGGGCAGTTGCTTCTGCCTACCTAAGCAGCTTTGACCTTTTCTCTCCCCTTTCCCTCACTCTGAGGCCCAGCCCTTTTCCTTCCTGTACCTTCTGCTCCACCCCAGACACAAGTGGCCTGGCAGGGAAGAGAGAGCAGAGAGAAGGCAGCTCAGGGTGACTGCTGGCTCCCCTAACCTTAGTCTCAGTAGGTGCTGGCTCCCCTAACCTCAGTCTGAGTGGGTGCTGGCTCCCCTAACCTCAGTCTGAGTGGGTGCTGGCTCTCCTAAACTCAGTCTCAGTGGGACTTACTCAGGTGACTTCAGGACATTTCCACAAGGGTGCTGATGCTCCGGGCCTGTCCTGGACACAGGTTTCAGGTGCTTGGAGGAGCCCCGAGACAGGGTCCCCGGGCCTAGAAACCTCTCTGGGGATCAGAATAGAGTGGGCCAGAAAACAAGTACTGACCCTGGTCCAGGCTGCCCCTCTCAACAGACAGAAGGCACCTAGTTAAACTATACAACTTGGGGCCAGTGAGATGGCTCATGGGTAAAGGTGCTTGCTGTCAGGCCAATGACCTGAGTTCAATCCCCTGGACCCACATGGTAGAAAACAGACTCCTACAAGTCATCCTCCAACTTCCACACATTTTCCTACCCCAACATCTTTATTGGGGTAGTTTTATTTTTTGATTTTTTTGTTTTATTTTTGAGACAGGGTCTTTATGTAGCCCTGGCTGTCCTGGAGCTCTGTATGTAGGCCAGGCTGGACTCAAACTGAGATCCACCTGCTTCTGTCCCCTGAGTGCTGGGATGAAAAGCATGCACCACCATATTGGGCTGAAAAAAAATCTTAACGCACACAACTCAACGTTTTGAAGATTTATTTAGTGTCTGTCAGGGTGGGGCAAGCACAGTGATATTCATGGGGAGGTCAGAAGACAACCCGCAGGAATAGTTCTGAGTTCTGGGAATCAAACTCGAGGAGTCAGGCTTGGCAGCAGGTGCCTTTACCTACGGAGCCAACTGGTCAATCCCAACCTGATGGGTTTAGTGTATTATAGGACTATGTAACTATAATACCAACATTTTCGTTACCCAAGAAACACCTTACACCGGTCCCCACTCCCACACAACCCCCCTTAGCCCGAAGCAACTGCTCCTCTATTTTCTATCTGTATGTACATTTCCTGTTCCTTCTCTTTTTGTTGAGAGGGGCTCATGCCAAGGTGCTCAAGGTCAGAGGACCCCCTCTTCTGCAGCATGAATGCTTTCTTCACTACAAAGCTGCATTGTGTGTACTGGTTTGTGTTACACTCACACGTGCATATGCACGGGTAGCCAAAGTCAATCTTGGGTGTCACTCTAAGGAGCCGCCACCTTGTTTTTGTGAGATGGCTGGCACCTCTCAGGGATGCTGGAGCTCAATTTGGCTAGGATAGTTAGCCAATGCGCTTCAGGGATCTGCCTCCACTCCCCATTTGCCCTGCCCCCGGTGTGGGGGTGCTAGGGATCACACTTGGGCTCTCACGCTTGTACAGCAGGTACCTTACGGACTGACCCATCTCCCCAGCCCCAGCTGTGAGAATTCTGCATGGATGCTATCTTAGTCCTTGTCTACTTAAATATTTTCTTGTGAGAGTGTTGACTTTTTTCAAAGGCCTTCCTTCTCTCTGTCTATTGAGATGGTTATGTGGTCAGAGTATATGACTATAACATCTGGCTGATCTACAGCTGTTACAGTGGCTGCATTCCTTGAAGGGCCTTCTTTTGAGCTAGTGTTAGGCCTGAGTGGTCAGGGGTGGGAGCCTCCGGACCAAGCAGAGGCCCAAGCCTATCCCGGTTTCCCTGTGGCTCTTCCTGACTTGCACAGCATCTGCTGGCGGCCTGCAGATCTGTCAGAGATCAGGGGTACAGGATGAGGGAGGCTGCTAGAGCTCAGGCTCTAAGATGGGCTGGGAGGGGGAGACATGTCAGTAAGGACTGAACTGTGTTCAACAGAAGATCGAGAGGCCTGGCACCCAGAGGCCTTGATGACCTGAGAAAGTCTTTTGCACTGTAAGCCATGGCTTCCAGGCTTCTTAGGGCTGGCAATGACATGGGCTGCTGAAGGGGACAGCTCAGGCTACCACTGCCTCCTTAAGAGGAAGTCTCAGAAGGCCTGCTGCAGGTCCTTCCAACTTTCCCTACGAATAAGGTTACCCAGGAAGGAGGCCACTGGTTCCCTGCAGGACACCCCCACTAAGAGTCATCTGTCCCCCACTGGCACAGCAGGACCTCCTGTGCCGAATGGTCAGGCTACCAAAGCTTTACTTGTTAGGCTGGGCAGCTTCTTAGAAACCTCTGGGAGGTCATGGCAAGGGGACAGCTCAGCTCAACTTTGAAATACAAGTGTCCCTAAATCTGGGGGTCACTGGAAGGTCCAGTGCAAAGACAGGATCTAGAGGAAGAGTCACCCCAGCATCGTGGTCAATGTGGCGGGGATGCACTGGGCTGACAGCCTCGGGACACTGATCTAAAGACACAGCACAATGTGGGCAGCACCCCGGTCATCGCTGTCTGGGGTGAGGCTCTCCAGCAGAGGGAACGTAAAGTACAGCAGTAAGCACACAGCCTCACCCTGCTCGTGAGCACAGGACCCAGCAGTGAGAGCACAGAGGCTCACACTGCTTGTGAGCACAGAGCCTCACATTGTTCACGAGCATAGGACCCAGCAGGCCTGCCCCCGAGTCCCTGCCACTAGACTACTGGAGAGCAGATCGCCAAAGCTGCCTGGGGGATGACCCAGACCTTACCTCTCAGGGCACAAGAGAAGCAGCAGACTGTAGCTTTCACACGCCAGGCCCCTGGAGGGAAGGCAGACACTCTGGCTGGCCATTTCCTTCTGTCCTAACTATGCGGCTGCTGTACCAGAAGGCTCTGAAGGCTTGGAAATAGTCACCTTCAAAAGCTGCCACTTGGTAGCTTGGGTGGGACTCTCTGGAACAGCTGCTACCTCCCTGGCAGAAGGCCCAAGTGCCAGCTGCTGCTCTCAGCCTCAACCTGAGGACAGACGGCTCGGCCATGTCACACCTCTGGGCAAACGCTGGCAGTCCAGAGACCTAAGACATCAGCACAAGGGTCTGGCAAAGCTCACAGAATAAAGAGGCTCCCACAAAAGTCCAAATCACCACCAATACATTTATTTGAGGAGATGGGGTCATCTTACCATGAGGGGAGGACTAGACATTGGCCTGCGTGACCTGTGTGTACTCACACACTGCACAGGTGACAGAACCCTCACACTTGGTGTCAGCGTCACAGACAAGCGAATGAGAGGGATAGTCTTAGGAGTCACATGATTTCCCAATCAGGAGAAGGCACTGCCCTTCAATCAGAAAAGTAGTGTTGAGGACAAGGGCCGGACACAGCACTAGCCTCCCAGCACAGGCCCAGGCATGATGGCGCCCTATTTACAAAGCAGGAACGGATGCTTCTGGCTGAGTGGCAGGGTGAGCTGAGCTGGAGGTGGAGGGACCTGATCCCGTAAGCCTTTGCCCATGACCTTTGCCTACACAGTCTTTCTCTGCCCTTGTACAAGATAAGACTCAAGTACCTCTGGGCAGGAGGGGATTCTTCCCCCAACTCTGCTCCCCCAGGTTTCCTCAGGTCCCAGGTGAACCACCTCCAGCAACCCCACATCTGGATAGACACATGGCAAATATGGACATGAAGCCGGACTGGGCTGGAGTCCCTCAGGCCCTCACCAGGGGTAGGCCAAGACCCCATAAATGTTTGGTCAGGCGACTTAGATTACTCAAGGGCAAAGCATGACCCTGATGACACCCGGCGGAAAAGCAGGCTGGAGCCACGGAAGAGCTGGCCCTGCAAGAGAAAAGGGGCAGTCAGTGGGAACGAGGCCATACTTCCTCAGAGTAAAAGAGAAGGCCCAGAGGCCCAGAGCCACACAGAAAGGGTGTAAAGGACAAGACACAATCATGAAAGCAGGGACAGATGCTGCCTTCACCAGCAAGACTCATTCAGGGTCGGTCCGGTCCACAAAGCAAGTTCATGGCCAGCCTGGGCAACTTAGTGAAACCCTGTCTAAAAATAAAAAGTAAAAGGGGGATGAGAGCTAAGCAGTGGTGGTGCACGCCTTTAGTCCCAACACTCAGGAGGCAGAGGCAGGCGGATCTCTGTGAGTTCTAGGACAGCCAGAGCTACACAGAAAAACCTGCTCTTGAAAACCAAACCAAAAATAAACAAATAGACAAACAAATAAAAAAAAGGGAGGCTGAAAATGGATCTAGCTCAGTGGTAGAGTGTTTGCCTAGCACGCACAAGACACTGGGTTCACTCTCCAAACAAAGGTGTTCCCTTATGCCTGGGGGCTCAAGTACCTATGGCTGAGCAGGAACCCCAGCCCCAACCATGCAGGAAACCCCCTGCTCTCCCAATCCCCATGGGGAGGCTGAGAGGTGAAGCCCGACTAGTGGTGCTGGAGGGAACTTTGCCTCTTACTCTGTTTCTCCCTCCGAGGAAAAATTAATTTTTTTTAACAGTTACTGTGTGTACGTACACTGGGGGTGAGGTGTGTGTGTACTAGGGCTCACGTGTGCAGGGCAGAGGACAACTTTGAGGAGTTAGCTCTCTCCTCCACCTTTGGGTGGATTCTGGGGATGAACTCTGGCTGTTAGGCTTGCACAGCAAGCACCTTTACCCACTGAGCCACCTCACCCCATTCCACCTATTCTCTACCTAAAGGGTACTCAGCACTCTTGGCTCTTCTTCAGGCCAGAGCTTCATTTGACTGGTAGCAAAGTAAGGCCAAGAAAAGGCAAGCACCTGCCCCTAGTCATGAGCTTGGTCCCTGGCCACTGACCCCCAAAAGCTATAGCCAGCAGGAGGCTTCAGTACAGAGCCCCAGAAATCATGGCTGTCCCTGCCAGACTGCCATCAGACCCAGCTGAACCTGAAGATCCCCCAGGTCCAGAAAGGGCCTATGGAGGAGTTTGGCTCAAGGCATCCCAAACGCCCTTCTTTTTTTTTTTTGGTTTTTCAAGACAGGGTTTCTCTGTGGCTTTGGAGCCTGTCCTGGAACTAGCTCTGTAGACCAGGCTGGTCTCGAACTCACAGAGATCCGCCTGCCTCTGCCTCCCGAGTGCTGGGATTAAAGGTGTGCACCACCACCGCCTGGCTCAGACGCCCTTCTTATTGGGGGAGTGAGTTCTTGGTCTCTGCTAGCTACCACCTCCAAAGAAGGTACAGCATTTATTTATTTGGTTTTTTGAGACAGGATTTCTCTGTGTAGCTTTGGAGCCTGTCCTGGAACTAGCTCTTCTAGACCAGGCTGGCCTCGAACTTAACAGAGATCTGCTTGCCTCTGCCTCTGAGTGCTGGGATTAAAAAGCGTGCACCACCACACCTGGCCCTTTGCTCACAGGTTTTCACTGTTGCCCAGGCCCTGAACTTCAGCCTCATGTGACTTTCTCCTCTCAGCCAGAGCTGGGACTACTTAGTACCTATTTAGTACTGAGGCCTTTTTGAAAGGTGACCTTGTGAATGTCTCAGAGCAGGTAGAGCAGGTGTGTCTCCTCTACCCTCTCACAAGCCAGCTCCTCCGGAGCAGCCAAGAACACCCCCCCCCACACACACACCGCATCCAGCTGCTCACCTGCACGCTCAGGTACTTCCAGCAGTGGATCCAGGACTTGAACACAGGGGAATAAGGAGGGAGTCCAGCCTGCAGCCTGGAGGGAGAACAGGGGTCCTCAGACACATCGTCAAAGAGGGCAGAGAACTCAGGCGCTATGCTCTATGCCCACCCTGACACCATGCTAACCCACAGGAAATTATGTGTAGGTGGAGGGGCTGCAAGGGCTCATCTGGATGTCCCAGCAGCCTTGGCAGAGGGCCAGGTGGAAGGGTACACACGTACCCACAGTTGTTCACAGCCATGAGATCTCCAACAAGCAGGAAGGGGTAGGTCAGCATGCTTACTGCAATCTAAAAAACAGACAGACCTCAGTGTTAGCATGCCCCTTGCCGGGTCCTCCAGGCCCAGTGAGACCTGCCTCCAGCCCACCCTGGCCTAAGAAAGCAGTCAGCAGGACTTACCCCCATCACAAACTTGGTGTAGCTCCTGATGGCCAGGGCCTGGCTGAACTGTAGACAGAAAGGAAGCAGCATTTACCACATGGAGGTCAGGGGCAGACTTTAGGTCTGTGGTACCCTCATCTGGCCTCATCTCACCCTCCACACCCCCTTTTCCAGGGCGGTTCCTGCAGATGAGGGTGTAGCTCCACAAAACTGCTTTAATTTGTAGACACTGAACAGGCAGGAAGATCCACCCACCAGTCTCCCCTAGGACTGCCAATTGGAGCCAACAGACACCCCATGGACCATGAATGACCGAATGATCCCCTCCCCTATCCTTCCAGGTCTGGCCATTCCTGCATCAGAATGCCTGGCTTCCAGGAACCCTAACCTGCTGTGAGTCCCTAATCCTTATCTTGGTTGAGCAGAAGCCATCAAACTATAAGTGCTCAGGCCTTCTGATGCCTGACCCCTGCAGGTGAGGTCTGCAGGCTGACACAGAGGGCACCACCTGGCCCAGGATAGCACACCTGTGCTGCCAGGACCAAAGGTCACTATGGTCACGGAGGGGCAGCCTGGGATGGCCTTGACTACATAATTCTCCTGCCTCTGCTCCCAAGTGCTGTGATTACATGCCAGGCCACAGTGGGATTTTTTTGTTTTTTGAGACAGGGTTTCTCTATATAGCCCCGGCTGTCCTGGAACTCACTCTATAGACCAGGCTGGCCTCAAACTCCTCAAAATCCCCTGCCTCTGTCGCCCGAGTGTTGGGATTAAAGGCGTGTGCCACCACTGGCCGGCTCACAGTGGGTTTTAAAGCAGGAAGTCTGAAGGTTAAACAACTGTAGCTATTAGCTGCCCTCATCTGCCGAAGCTTTGGATAAACCAGGGCTCACTTCTAACACTATAGAGACGGAATTTACTTTATCTCAGGCAGGGGTCAGGGTAATCTCATCTACCCAGCCCCAGGGACAATCAGGGCCTCATCCAGGTCAAGAAAATCCCCAAGTCCCAGCCTGTCCCAGCCCCTGGGCATCAGTACACAGAAAGAAAGGCAAGCCCTTGTTCCAACCAACCTGGGAACCTGGATTCTGGTCGTTCCCCAGCCCCCCTGGGGTGTCACTCACGCTGTCATCCACCAGGTAGGCATTGATGAAGTGGGCCAGCAGGTTACAGCCCCACAAGAAAACCACATCGCCCAGGAGATGAGGGATTAAGCCGCTAAAAAAACAAGGTGAGCAGAGATGAGCAGGGTCGAGACCCAGGAGCTGGGAAGGCTGCATCCAGCTTACACCTGCAGCACCCAGGCCCAGCCTTGGGGAGGCCTGGGCAACAGCGGCGGTCCTCCTCCCACACGGAGGTCTCGGGGGTCACAAGCTACTCTCAGAAGCCCTGGCGTCCCAGTGATAGCAGCCACACCTGGCAAATAAAGGTCACAAAGGAATGCCTGGCAGCTTCTCCTGGTCACTCACCCGACCAACTCTCAGTGAACCACTCAGGGTCTCTGTCCTTCACCTTGGAATGTTCCACCAACAATGCGTCATGCATGTGCTTGCAATGCACCATGCAAGTGTTTGCAATGCACTACACAAGTGCTTGCAAGGACAGCTTCCCTGTAGAGATGGCCTTCAGGGCAAACCACTCTCTGGATCGCAAGGTTTTCTGCGAAGTTGCTGAGATGCCAGAGATACGGCCAGGCAGTTTAGAGGGCCTCTTGCTCTTACAAAGGACCCGGCTTGACTCTAGTTGTAGGGATCTGAGACTTCCTCTGGCACCCATGGCTCCTGTGCACATCTGGCACACACAAACTCACACACGCACACACATAAAAACAACACACGCATAAATTAATCCAAGAAAGTTAACTAAGTCACACACCAGTGTTTGGAGGGCGGTCAACAAACATCTTGGCGGAGGCATCACTCCCCAGTGGGTGCAGAGACTGTACCTATATGCATCCCTTCTCCAAAGCCACCCACAACAAGCATGTGCTGCGAGGACCCCAGTCACGAGCTGCCCAGGGCTGGAGTGTCACGATCTGATGGACCAGGCCCTTGAATCCACACTCTTACACATGGGTGTGAGTACAGGGATGGGTTTCTCAACCTTGCTCTACGGCCATTTAGAGCTGAGCAAAACTTATCTAGGGTGTGTGTTGTCTTATTCTAGCAACAAAATGTTTACCTACAACTGGTCTGTTCATTTCCTTGTATCATGTTAATGTAGTTTTTATCTTACTCCTAGCTTTTGGGGTCAGGCATTTTAAGTAGCTGGAAATTAAATGCGGACGATTTCGGATTTACTGTAACTCCCTCCAGGTACTATCTGTGTTTCTTTGTTATTATTTTCACTTGCATCTTTATCTTCTTTACTTTTCTGATCCCCATGCTTCTACCCTAGTAAGTGGCATTTTTGTCAAAGCTGGTCTCTGACAATGCGCATGTCCACTGTACACCACTGCCTAGACCTTCAAGTAGCAAAACAAAAGCCACACTGTCAGCCTGCTTCCTTGGCTGCCTGACACATATTCTTTCTGAAAAGTCTTCATGGTCTGATCTTTCTTTGTGGTAAGTAAGCTGGGCTCAAAACCAACAGTGCCAGGTCTGTGGCCCTCAGGAGATCATATACCCAGTGATACAGGCCTCTGTCCCTCTCTTTGTTTTTTTTTTTTTCTTTTTTGGTTTTTCGAGACAGGGTTTCTCTGTGGCTTTGGAGCCTGTCCTGGAACTAGCTCTTGTAGACCAGGCTGGTCTCGAACTCACAGAGATCCGCCTGCCTCTGCCTCCCGAGTGCTGGGATTAAAGGTGTGCGCCACCACCGCCCGGCCAGTCCCTCTCTGTTAATGGCTGCTCTGTGGAAATAAAGGCCCAACAGGGTCAGGTTTTCTGACTTATTATAAGAAGTCAGAAACATGGACTTCTGAGCCAATCATACTGAGCATTCAAAGTCCACTAATTGTCAGAACAGAGCCCTACTGCCAACACCCAATCCTTAGAGTTGTAGCTTGACAGTCACCTTTGGCAACGACACCAAGGACTATGCAGAACTTCTGAAATCGAGTTCTGTGTCCCTGGCAACCCCAGAGCCCAAATGAGGCCTGGCAGGGGCTGGCTAGTTCCTCTCCCTAGCATGAGAGAGAGAGAGAGAGAGAGAGAGAGAGAGAGAGAGAGAGAGTGAGAGAGTGTGAGTGTGGTGCTGGGTGCAGAGCCTAGGCCCTCAGGCACGCCACGTTCTATCACTAAGTTATACCTCTTGCCCACGTCCATTTTCACCTAAGCTGTGACCCTTCTGGGTCACATGGACAGCTCTGTTCTCCACCATGCTATGAAGTCCAACACAGCTGGGCAGCAGCTGCTGAGCCTGGCCCACTCTGTGGTGAGGAGGGCACACCTGTTAGCAGAGCCACGTGTGGCCGGTACAGGGATAGACTCACGTACACGAAGAATCCCAGCAGTCCCTCCTCCTTGAAAATCTTCCCAATGGAGCTCAGGACGCCACTGGGGAGGCAAGATGGAGACGAGGTCACCTAGCAGAAGGCCACCCTCCAGCCTTGCTCAGATCAGCAAGCACAAGCCAGAGTGGGAGTCTGTCACCAGAAAGGACCCCAGGGGAGAAGCAGCCTTCTTTTGGGGTGAGATGAATTTATTAAACCACTCGTGGATGCTGGGGCGCAGCAACCCACAGGGCAGAAGACGGAAAGTGAGAGCAGACAAGATCACCTGCACCGGGCAGCAGAGGACACTGCAGCTGGAAGGCCTAGGGTCAACCCAGGAAAACACACTTCAGTCCTCCCACTCAGCAAGCCTGGGGTCAAGAGCCCTGCGGCTGCCTGCAGGAGATTAGCAGGCTTCCTGGCTCCGCAGCCACCTCTGACCTGTGGCTGGAAACAGCTGGCCTGCACAGAGGCGCTGCAATGCCCAGGTGAAGAGGCAGGCGTACAGGCCTGGCTAGCTAGAGCTGGTGGCGGCTCCTAGCCCTATCATACCCTATGTTCTCTTGTGACAGTGGCCTGACCCACTGGGGTTTCAGCCAAGCTGTCCCCTCGGGTCATTTACCAACCTCATATCTCAGTCTGGGGAATCAAACAACTCCCATGAGTGAACCCAAAGCCAAGCATCCTGGCTGTAGAAAACAACCCAAGTCAGGAAACAGCAGCGGAAAAGGCTGTGTGCTTGGGCCATGGGCTTCCCGGCCTGAGCTGAATTTGGGTGTGTGAGGAGAAGGGAGCTTCACAGTGGAGGATGAGAAGAGCAGAAAGCCAGGTTTTGGGAGCCAGAGAAACTGAGGAGCTCACACCTAACCCAGACTCCAGCATAGGGCATTGAGGCTCTGCACCCCACTCTGCAAGGAGCTGAGGCTCATTCAGAAAATCACGTGAGGCAGGGACATTCCTCAGAAGTGAGTCGGTAAACAAGCTATCCCCTGCCAGAAGAGTACAGACATTCAAGAATTACCTACCTGTACTTGGCCTCCCGTCCCACAAACTGTACCATGCAGCGCATTGAGATGACTGAGGAGAGAGAAAGCACTGGGGTGACCTGGAGGGAAACTGCTGGCACCCGACCCCTGGGGTGTCCAGTGCAGCTCAGGAGGGGTGGCCCTCGGACCTCACAGCCACAGCATCGCCTGTGGAAGGGCACAGCCGGTCTCCTCCTCCCCCACCCCCACCAGTCTTCCCAGTCATCATCCTACCGCTGCTCCTGTGGTGTCCGGGAGGGGCCAGCCCACCCCACCCACTGCACTGTAGCGGCTCAGCAGCAGGGCCTCACCATGTAAAGGATGGGCCAGCATGCGCGACACACACTGCATCATCATCTCATAGGACGTCTGTGAGAGAGGAGGTGGAGACGTTTCGGGGAAACAACCTCCTCAGGCCTGGGTCTACCACAGATGCGGCCTGCCCCCACCCTGCGGCTCCCCAGGTGTGCTGCCACCCTGGGCCAGAGCGGCTTCACAGGCTTTAGGGAGGGAGATCCCCTGCAGTGTCCACCTGGGGATGAGAAGTCTCCTCTCTGTCCCTTGGCACCAACCTCTTTCACAACTTTCCTCAGCGAAGTCTTCATGTCGTCCTTATTGGAAACCTGCTCGATCTCGTCTGGAGGGAAAACCTGGCCACAAACAGAGTCATGAATCACAGATAAGCGCCTAAGGGACAGGCACTCTGTTCGTTGTCTGGGCTGTCGGTAACCACCAGGCTTGGGGAACTGAGGGGCAAAGCCACCATACAGCTGCCACAGCTGTGGGAAAGAGGGAGGACAGTGGGGTAGGAGCCTCCCAAGCACAAGCCCAGGGGCTATGCACTGGAGTCTGCGTGAAGAGGTGGGATCAGGGCCAGCAGATTGCACCCGACCGTGACCAGAGCCTGGGGAACCCTGGGCCGCTGCTCACCTTCTTCATGCTGCCCCGGGTGACAGTGGACAGGGCGTTGGACATCAGGCGGGGGCTCAGGCCCCGGAACAGCCCTATCTTCCCATCCACCTGGACAATGTACTTGGCTGTAAGAAGGCAAAGGGGGTGGCATCACACCCAGCCCAGGACACCACTGTTGGACCACACACCCAGACCAGTGGTTTCCCAATCACTGCTAAATGCAGCCAGGGTGTGTGTCCAGGGTCTGACACAAGCCAGCTCCGACCCCAAGTGTCACCTGATCTGTCTCTTTTGGTAAAACGCTCCACCGTTCTTCTGACAAATAAGCCCATCTGACTTCTTTCGTGCTTCCTTTCTTTCTTTTCCTTAGCTTTGAAAACTACTTGGCAAACTCAACTGTCGTTTCTCAACTCAGCAGCTGGAATGCTGTAATCCAAAACCAATTTCAGCTGCTTTTATTTTTCTTGGGGTGGGGGTGGGGTGCCCACAAGCAGAGATGACCTTCCCTACCTAAGGGAGGGGGAAAGGAAGGGCATGGTTAGTTAGACAGGCCTAGAAAGGTCTGTGGGCCACGCTGTAACCGTTACCATGCTGTGCTGTACCTAGGATGACACTTGACACCTCCAGCTCCTGTTAGTAAGGGACACGGTAGAAACAGAGCAGCACTGGGGGAGACCCTGGATGGTAGGTGGCAATGGCGACTTCCTGTCCCCACTGCTGAATTTCACACTCAGTGTGACATGTCTTGTACTCCCTACTTTACATTTAATCCATGTTCAAGAAGGTAATGTGCTTCTCTAAACCCTGGAAGCCAACAGAATATTCCCTCAATTGGATCCCCTTTCAGACCTGTGACGTCAGCTCTCTAGCACAGAACACAAACATGACGCACAGAGGCAGTGACGAGCATGTGTGCCCTTTTCTCCTCTGCAGCATAGCTGCCAGGTGACTCCACGTCACACCCAGCAAGGGCTTCTAGGGACAGGCGGTACACCTGTTACCTGCATAAACAGCTGAGGAGGGGGGCAGGGAAGGAGGAGATGAGGGTGCAGGAGGCTGGACAATGAACTGAGCAGAGCTCAACTCTGGACTGAGGGGCAGGCTCTCACAGAACCAGCTCCCGGATTTTCCCACTTCTGTGCTCAGCTGTCCAGTACAAGGAGACAGCACTGTCCAGAGGCCTTCTCCGGAGCTGCGCCGTACCAACTCCTCAAGCCCTTTCTGCAGAGCCTGCAAACCCCCAGGGATTCCAGCCTTACGCCACACAGTGTCCACAGCTGTGGGGGAGGAGGAGACACTGGCCAGACAGTTCTAGACAAGCCAGACAGCCGGCACTTCCTGACCCAGGGGCAGTCAGTGTCCAGAAGAGCCCAGCAGACACCCGTTCTTGACATTTGATCTGAAACATTTATAAAACCTGGGTGGGGGCACCTCAGAACCTGGCTCACGCTAGCAAGGAGGGACCCTTAGATGAAGGTCAGGACAGTCCCATGTGAACAGACATGAGTCCTTCCTAACGGCGCCAGCTGCCATGGACAAATCTGAGAAAGCCGGGTTACCACGTGTCTGGGCTCACTATCTTTGTGTACAATGGTGGGTGGGGGTGCTCTACTTGCATAGTTCCCCTACATCAAGGATCTTAAAGAAACACAAACACATGTCCCCACAAAATGGCCATTCTGCCTGGGCCTACATGCTACACTCAGAACTGGAGGCAAAATTGGAAAAGAACCTGACCTGTGGTTCTGCCAACATTTAATGTGTGTTGGAGAAGGTGGCTCAGAGGTCAAGAACCAGGTTATGTAGCAGGGGAGACTCAAAAAGAACATTCTAGATTAGCCAAATGGGTAAGAGAGGTCCGGAATGGGACTCAGGCAGTAAACTCGGAAAGGCATTTTCAGATCCCTTGTGCTGGCAGGAGGGGACAGGGAGACACAGCTATGGCAGATCCTACCATACCCTAGCCAGCTGTCACCCACAGCCTGAGAACAACAGCGGAGCCAGAGAGGTGGGTATCTTGTCAGACCAACCTCCCCACGGGGAGGAACCAGTGCCATTCGTGGGGCTGGAGCAGACAAGAGGTTGCACAAGTTTGCGTATCTATAGAGAATCTCCCCCCGCCCACCAATGCCCAGTTCTAGAACCAGCCTGTGTCCTGCAGCCTGGACTGCAGCACCAATAGGCTCCCACCCAACTCCTCTGCCTCGGGCCACTCTCAGGTCCCCTCCTTGGAGCTGGCATTAGTTCCTGGTGCCAGGCCGCACAGCAGGCTCCCAAGGCTAGTTGGGCCTGTGGCACTCACCGTAGGTGAAGAAGCTCGGCAGGTAGAGGACCTTCCTCCCCAGCACATTGGTCCCAAGGGTGGGGGGCATCGGCTCATGACCCACCTTCAGAATCAACAGAGACAAAGGACAGGGTCACTCTAAGGAGCCTCGCTCACAGCTACCTCCTACACCTCCCTGGGAGCATCAGCTGATACCCTTCATCAATGCCCAGACTTAGGTCCCACCCTGGCCTCAATCTAAATCCCACTTCCCCCACAATCTAGATGCTAGATCTTAGTACACTCACTGGCTTACATTACTTAAGAGCCTTTTGCTACATTGTAGTCTATGACTATGTGCAGGAGGGAAGGAGGGAGATTGAGATGTGCGTGCTCAGAGGACAACTTTGTGGAGCTGACTCTCTTCTCCTGCTCTGAGGTGGGTTCCGCGATAGAACTCAGGTTGCTTTATTACATTTGTTTTACGTCCCTGTGTATTTGTGTACGGGCACACACATCCAGATGTGCAATGGAGGTCAGAGGACAACTTGCTGAGCTGGTTCTCTCCTTCCACCATGTAGATCCTTTGGAGTCAATACAAGTCCTCGGGTGTCTTTACCCAAAGTCATCTCATTGGTCCAGAAATACACGTTTAAGTTTGTTTGGTTTTTGAGACAGGGTTTCTCTGTGTAGCCTTGGCTATCCTAGAACTCAGCTCTGTAGACCAGGCTGGCCTCGAACTCAGAGATCTGCCTGCCTCTGCCTCCCACGTACTGGGATTAAAGGCGTGTGCTACCACTGCCCGACTGTTTAAATTTTTTTAACACTTATTAACTATGTGCACATGTGTGTCATGGTACGGATGTCAGAGGACAATTTGCAGAAACTGGTTCTCTTTCTGTCATGCGGGTTCTGGGGATCCCCCCCAAGACTGGGTTTCACTGTGTAGTGTCCTGGAACTCAGGGTTCTGGGGCTTGAACTCAGATCATCCACCATACTTGACAGCAATGTCTTTATCAATCCGCTGACCTGCAGCCCCCAGTTTTAAGTCTTCGTTCTCCATTCTCCTCTGAGACGAATCTATTCATTTCCATCTTCAGGAGAAAACTTCATTCCTGCCTAATTCCCACCACAATGACAAAACGGCAGCCTTGGGTCTCAGCTCTGCTGCCACCTACCCGGTTCCTCTATGGCTCCGGCGAATACCTCCCCATCTGTCCCTGCCAGTCCCAGGCTTAGCAAGCAAGGTCTCAATCACCCTGTATCCCGAGGACAAGAGGGCCTGTTTCCGCAGACTGTAGAGCAGGGCATTATCACCGAGGATCTGTCTGTCCCACAGAGGGACAGCAAGAGGACTGAGTCAGCCACACCTACATGAGGCCCCTGTGGAGGGGCCAGGGTGCTAATATTTTGCCAATCAATGAGAAACTGCTACCAGCAGTTGAGGGGTACAGACCAGAGCCTATGTGGGGGTGAGGACTACCATACTTGGCACAAGGGTGGCACACTAGCCTTAAGCCCTCAGCACAGACCGGAGCGGCACCTGCTGGATGTAACAGAGGACAAAGCCTGGCCTTGTAAACCGCACTGGCCCTTTGCTGCCTGCTGCTGTTTCTTCATCTTCATTAGGAAGGGGTTGCAAAGTTTACCCTGTTCCTGTGGGCGCACCTCCGAGACATACTAAAGATGACTGCTCGCAAATGTTTAATTCTTATTTTATTATCATTGTGTAGGTGGACCTCTGGAGTCGGGTTTTCTCTTGACACCTTGATTGTAAGTTCCAGGGGTTGAACTCACACCCTCAGGTTTGAGCAACGAGTGGCCTACCTGCCGCTAACCATCTCACAGACCCTGACTGTAAAATTCAAAACCCTCTCTGTGAGTTCGAGACCAGCCTGGTCTACAAGAGCTAGTTCCAGGACAGGCTCCAAAACCACAGAGAAACCTTGTCTCGAAAAACCAAAAAAAAAAAAAAAAAAAAAAAAAAAAAAAAAAAAAAAAAAAAATTCAAAACCCTTTCATTGTGAGGTCTTTAAAATTAAAAAGTGCAGCTTGCAGAGCTTATCCAGGGAAGAGTCAGGTGAGCCAGGTAAACAGCTTTCCCTTCTAGAGTTTTTCTTCTAGTCTGAAGTTCCCACCATCTTCCTTCAGTAGTGATGGGTTCTTCCTTTGTGCTCCTGACTTCCAGCCCCAGGCTCTTGCTACAGAGCTGTCCTCTCAGGCTCACCTCTCCAGCTCCAGCCCAGCCCTGAAACCTGTCCTCCAGCCGCACATGCTCACGGCGCCCAAATCTGCTGAGTGCACTGTCTTGATTTTGACCCCAGACAGGGTTTCTCTGTGTAGCCCTGGTTATCCCGGAATTCGCTCTGTAGACCAGGTTGGCCCTGAATTCACAGAGATCCACCTGCCTCTGCCTCCTGAGTGCTGGGATTAAAGGCGTGCGCCACCACCGCCTGGCCGAGAGTCTATTTTCCTAATGTCCACTGGGTTACCAAAGGCACACTGTTAGCCATGGTCAAGTTCTCCATGATCTGTTCCCAAGTCATGCTCACCCAAATGTGTTTGTGTGTCCTGACCACATCCAGCACTGTGAACCTAATACCAGCAGAGCCAGTTCACCACCTTCAAGCCTGTGCCACCTCCACCCTGACACCCACAGTCTTGATCTAAGGCCTTACGTTTTCTTCCCCTCACTGTAGGCAACCTCCATCTAGCACTGCACACCTGCTCCCTGCAAAAGACAACCTGTCATTATTATTACTTTTTTTCAGTGTTACTCTGATTGCTAAGCTATATCCATTAAGCTCTTGCCCTTAGCTGTCACCCCCAACAGAGCTCTCCAGTCCACACTCCTGCCATCGAGGTCTCGCCGCCCTTGGGCTCCCACTCACTCTCCAGTCCTTTTTCTTTTTTTCTTTTTTTTTTTTTTTTGGTTTTTCGAGACAGGGTTTCTCTGCGGCTTTGGAGCCTGTCCTGGAACTAGCTCTGTAGACCAGGCTGGTCTCGAACTCACAGAGATCCGCCTGCCTCTGCCTCCCAAGTGCTGGGATTAAAGGCGTGCGCCACCACCGCCCGGCTCTCCAGTCCTTTTTCAAAACCCTTTTATGTCATTCTTCTTTTCAGACCTGTACACTAACACCACCCAGTGATAAGCCACTTCCCACTGCCCTCCCACGAAGCCCACCCATTCCTGGCACCCAGCAGTCCTCCCACCTCACCCCACCCCACCCCACAGACACTCCACCTGCCATTCTAAGGTCCAGCATTCAACTCTCAACCCATCAGCTCAATTCAAAATACCTCCAAAGCGCAGTCAGTGTCTCTCCTAAGCTGAGGCTCAGCATGCTGGAAACCCTAATGTGTAAATGCCCCATCAGCCACCTCCAAACCTGTCAGTTTGATGCCCAGTGGCCCTGATTGCGTCTTCTCATTGCTTGTCATATTTTCTAGTCAAATTCCAGTTTCTACATCCCCATCCCCCAGAGCTTCAATGATTCCCATTCTCAAGGCCCTCTTATTCCAAACGCATTCCTGATTCTCTCAGTTCTATTACAAGGACAGTAAAATCTCACACCCACTTGCCTTAAATCAATCCTCAGATCTTAGCTGGGTCTCCATCTCAATTTTCACTACCCATCCTCCACTCCTCCGAACTGGAAATTTCTAGAAAACATCTCTGGCTATCAGTCTGAGACTGAACCATGCCAATCAAAGTGTCCCCACCTCCATCACACCCACTCAGTTCTGCCAAATGAACACGTTCTTCCACCTCCCCCATCCCCCATCCCGCCTTTATCCTCCCATCATCCTCTTTCTGAACTGCATCGCTGGCAACAAGCAAAAACAAACAAACAAATAAATAAAATTAAAAAAACACGTTATAAGCCCAAGCATCCTAGAGTCTAGACATCCCTACCTTGGCTCCAGTTTTAGCCGGCCCTTACCTATTGTGCCTATCCCACTGCCCTTTCTGCCCATTCCTACCCACGCAGACACAACCACTGCAATTCCATTTCCTTCCTCTCCTAAATGCGTCATCCCCTTCCCCCTGAAAGCCGCCTCCTGGCTCCCCTCTCCAGACTCGTCGCTACCACCGCTCCACTCCCCCAATGCGGAGGCCCCTCCTCCCACCAAATCTGTCGTCGCCATCAAATCCACAGCCCCCTTCTCAAGTAAACCGATCGCTCTTTCCTGTTACATTCTCTCCCTCCCAGATTTTTGGCCCCAGTGCCCACTCCTTTGTCCCTCAAAAGCGCTTTTATCCATCCCTATAAATCCAGAGCCCCGTTGTCCTCTGCCCCAAATGGATTCACCTTTTAAACACTTTGCTTACGTCCCCAGCCCTCCTCTTCCCATTCACCAAACCTTCTCGGCCCTCCCCCAGCTCTGTGGTTTCTTCTCGCACCCCAAATCCATTACCCTTCGTAATCTCAAGCCCACTGCCTCCGACTATTTATCTCCCATATCTTATCGCCCCCTTCCTTGCACCCCCCCAATCCCCTCCTATCCCACGTCTGTCACTCGCGTCCCTTAGCCCCCTCCCTGCACCCCCAAATCTCTTCCTATTCCACGTCAGTCACCCGCGTCCCTTAGCCCCCTCCCTGCACCCCCACGTAGCACACCCCCATCGTCATCCTCCCGCGGCGCCCCTCGGCCGCACCTGGATCAGCAGCTTCACGTAGAGCAGCGGGTGGCTCAGAGCCGTCACGCCCGCGCCCAGCGCTACGAACAGCGCCTCGGTGGTCGGGGCGTTGTCCCCGGACCCCGGACCCCCCGCTCCGCCGTCCATCCTGCGCGCCGACGGCTGAGCCGCCGGCCGAGGGTGGCGAGGATGCGCGCGGTGCGCGGGCGGCGGGTCGCGAGCGCGGGCCTCGACTCCCGCCGGCGCGCCGCCGCGAGCTCCTGCTCCAGCTCCGGCTCCCGCCATCCCCGCGGCGCCGCCGGGAGCCCAAGGCGCCACTTCCGGGTCCGAAGCCCCCATGGCGCCAGGCGGCAGGTCACTCCCTGTCACGTGGTGATGGCCACGCCCCCTCGGGCGTCAAGGGGCGGAGCCGGGCGGCACCACTCGCGCCGCGGGGAGAAGGGGGTGTGGCTGGCTGGCCTGTGCCATCCGGCGCTGCTCTGCTGCCTGGCCTCGTCTGCCCGGAGCCCATTCTCTGCAGCCCGCCCCTTTGCGGACCAGGCCTGTCGCCGCAGTCGTCTACTGATCAGCGCCTCTGCGGCCTGCCTTTGCGCCCCTCCAGCGAACTCCCCGGGCCTGAGTAGAAACCCCTCAGTATTTGAGTAACTCATGGCTAGTGAGGGTTAGGAGCACCCGTAGCTTGTGCACTGGCGCAGGCCCCGTGTTGGGTGTGTTTTGTAACTAAATAACTGGGCCTAGAGTAGCTCTAGTCTAGTGGCTGGAACACGGTGTTTTGCAGGGCTTAAGTGCAATCCTCACAGCCACCTTCCAGGAAGGTGCTTCCTCCAGCGAGTGTCTTGTTTTTGTTTGTGACCTGATCCCACCTTTGAGCCAGCCCAGCAGCACTCTGATAGTGGAGCCCTGCCCAATAATATAATTTTCTGGACCTTAGCGTGAGCAGACACATGGGCCCTTTGCCTGCCCGTATTCTGTTGCTAGTTCATTCCTGAGGACAATCTTTAGCCAGGCATGTGCATCCGTTTATGATTGCCCACGAAAAAAGCCCATCACTGCCACCAGCACCGCCTCTTCTGACAACCCGTCGTCATTTTCAGAACCTTATAGTGAGCTTCCTCCACCTCCCATTCTGCTTCCCCTACCCAGACTTGTCCATCCTCCCCTGGGGGGGAGGGGGCAGTGAGTGGGGGCAGGGGAGGGTTTCACTTCACTGTATCATCAAACCTTCTATCTTTTCCCGGACAGACTTTAAATGATTTCCTCTTGCCTGGATTCTGATTTAACTTCTTTATGGGGACCTTCAAGACAAGTTCATAGCGCAGGACTATACCTGGAAGACCTCTTTCCAGGATGAGGGAAGGGGCGGGATTTACCTCACCTTCCTGACACTTCCCCACCCAAATCCTTTCCTTCCTTGGGCTTTTCCTTGGCATTTTCCCCTAAGCCTTGCTTTCCCGTCTGAATCTGACTGCCCACCATTGGGCCCCGTGGCTCTTGCAGCCTGTGGCTCCCTGTAAGGGAGCTGTATTGTATTGGCTGGTATTAATGTCTGTCTTCCACGACCCCCAATATAGGGATGCATACAAAGTATATCTTCAGAGAAATCCTTCCTTAGTGAACGAACCAGATAAAGAAACTTAGGTGCAAACAGTCAAGTGTGGTGGCTCATACTTGTAAACCAGCAGAACTCAGGAGGTGGAAACAGCAGGATCGAGAGTTCAAGGCCATCCTGGGCTGTGTACTCTGTTCCGTCAATTTCCTTGACTGCAATAGATCCTGGCTGTGAGCAATACAGGCTCTTTTAATGCAAGATACAAACCACACTGAAATTGTATGTGTGTGTCTGCGTTACAGACGACTTCAAAGGGTTACAAAGGACTTCAAAGGGTTACAAAGGCCACAGAATTCAAGGACTTTCAAGAGGCTTTACCGGAGGCAGAGGCAGAGAAAGTCACTTCTGAGGTTAGATATTAACCATTCAGAGAGCTGCTGAGAAAATGCCTAGAGCAGAAGGGTTGCAGATCTGGCGGGGAGAGTGGAGTTGAAAAGGACAGGGTCCAGGCAGACGAGCAAATAGACGGGTGCGTGGCAGTTCACACAGGCTAACAACGGGCGGACAGACAGGTGGATGGCAGTTCACACAGGCTAACAATGGGCGGACAGACAGGTGGATGGCAGTTCACACAGGCTAACAACCGGCGGACAGACAGGTGGATGGCAGTTCACACAGGCTAACAACCGGCGGACAGACAGGTGGATGGCAGTTCACACAGGCTAACAACGAGCGGACAGACAGGTGGATGGCAGTTCATACAGGCTAACAATGGGCGGACAGACAGGTGGATGGCAGTTCACACAGGCTAACAACCGGCGGACAGACAGGTGGATGGCAGTTCACACAGGCTAACAACGGGCGGACAGACAGGTGGATGGCAGTTCACACAGACTGTATCAAACACTGGGGACCCAGATGAGCTGAACGAAGCCCCCGGGGCTGCCAGGAGTTCTCTATCTCTTCCCTGGCATGTCCACTGAGTGGTCAAATGTTAGGTCTGCCATTCACTGTCAGGTGTCCTCGTCTCTGAGGCCCCAGGGAGGGTGCTCCATCCTTTCTTGGTCTGGTGTGCTAATTTCTGAGGCCTGTTTTATTTTATGTGCATGGATGTTGTATCTATATTTATGTGCAATGTGTGTGTGGTATCCTAGGAGGTCAAATGGTTGCAAGCTGAGAACTGAACCCAGGTCCTCTGTAAGAGCGTTGAGAGAGCTTTATGGTCGCGCCATCTCTCCAGTCCTTAGTATTTTAGTGTGCCCATGTGCCTGGCTAAGTTTTCAGGGGGTGACTCTTTACATTTAGGAATAAGCTATCTATCTTTGCCATCGAATAGGGCTGCCCAGGCAGCGGCTGGAAGATTGAGAGAGCTGAAGTTCAAGAGTGCTGCTGAAGAAGCTTACTGGGGAGCAAGGAGCTTATTAGGAATGTTGCCGGGCAGTGATGGCGCACACCTTTAATCCCAGCAATCGGGAAGCAGAAGCAGGTGGACCTCTGTGAGTCAGAGGCCAGCCCGGTCTACAGGGTGAGTTCCGGGACACCCAGGGTTGTTACATAGATAAACTCTGTCTTAACAAACAAACAAACATCCCTGAGTCTTGAGCTCCTGTTGGGGAGAACAAAGAAGAAAATCTGGTATCCATGCCTGACAACCACAGGCCATTACAGTAGAAAATCTGCCCCCAAGGAGAGAGGCCTGGCTTCTCCACACAAGAAGTTCATCCTACAGCTTCTGAGGCCAGTGTTGTTCGCCGTGTGGTTTCAGTTGGCACCAGGGTGTGCCAATCATTGTTTAGAGTGTGTGCTACTGAGAAGTAGCAACGCCAGTCTTATTCTTTTTACTTTTCCTTTCTTTTTAAAAATTGTGTTTTTTAAAGCCGGGCGGTGGTGGCGCACGCCTTTAATCCCAGCACTCGGGAGGCAGAGGCAGGCGGATCTCTGTGAGTTCGAGACCAGCCTGGTCTACAAGAGCTAGTTCCAGGACAGGCTCCAAAACCACAGAGAAACCCTGTCTCGAAAAACCAAAAAAAAAAATTGTGTTTTTTAGCAGTACTGGGATCATGGACGACCCCAAGGCCCCACACATCCTAAGCAGTCGGTCTCCCACTGGGCCATACCCCAAGCTGGGATGGGGCTGAATTCCACTCATACACTCCCAAAAATTCCCAGTGGAAGTCACAAGACAAGGCGTCCTAGGGAACCCGTGCTCAATCTGGGTGCTCAGTATTACTTGAGACACCAAGAACCACCACTGTTTTACTATAGCATTGTCTGGACACCCCATTCCTGATCCTAATTTTTAGGGTCACCAAAGGATTAAAGGAACCAGGGCACACCCTTGAATAGCATGTTGAAACCTCTGGTTCAGCATGACAAAAAAAATTAATTTAATTTAAAAAATTAAAACCCTCTCTCATAAAAAAAATTAAGATTTATTTTTACTTATTATTGTGTGTGAGATGATAGGTTTTCTATATCCCGATAATCAGTTTCTTCACCGGCGCAATAGATCAAGTTGAATTAAAAAGTAAAAGACTAGGTGGACCAGCTTTATTTGGGCAAAGTACTCCCAGGTGACTCTCCAGCCCCCAGAGAGCAAGGCAGGGGAAGGCAGGAGAAAATCATGAGGCCGATCTGAAGGAGGGGGCTTAAATACCCTGTGGGAACATTTTATACCTAGGGATATTTATAGGATATTAAATAACCTAAGGGATAATTACTCATTCTCCGCAAAGTGGGTTTGTGCCCAGTTATGACGCTTTGGACGGGGACTGGGGAGCTGGTGGCTTCAGGGGAGTCGTTGCCCACCGTGTCTGAGCATGTGTAACTGGGCCTGTTGGAGATTCTCTGAGAGAGAGAACGGGGTTCTAGCTGGAGATTTCAGCAGAACACGTGTGTGTACCAAGTGCGTGCAAGATGCCTAAGGAGCCAGAAGAGTTCATTGGCTGCACTGGGGTTGGGGTGACAGGCAGCTGTGAGTGGGCTCACATGGATCCTGGGAACCAAGCTGGGATCCCCTGGAAGGGCAGCCAGAGCCCTTAACCACTGAGCCATTTCTCTAGCAGCCTCCTAAGATAAAACCCAAAAAGTTCAGGCCAGAAGATGGAGCGGTAGCACCATGTAAACGTACACGCATGCATGCACAAATGCATGCACACACACGAGGTAAATAAATACATTGCAGGCTGGGCAGTGGTGGCACACGCCTTTAATCCCAGCACTTGGGAGGCAGAGGTTGGTGATCTCTGTGAGTTCGAGACCAGCCTGGTCTACAAGAGCTAGTTCCAGGACAGGCTCCAAAACCACAGAGAAACCCTGTCTCGAAAAACCAAAAAAAAAAAAAAAAAAAAAAAATACATTGCAATGACAAAAGCTTGTCCAGTCGAGGGCTGTACAGATAATCTAAACCCTGAGAAGGTGAGGCAGGAAGATCCTAAACTTACAGCCAGCTTTGGACACTAGTAAGATCCACCAAGGGGGGTTGGAGTGAGATTGGCTCAAATATTTGCATGCTTAGTCTCTAGTAGGTGAACTGTTTGGAAAAGATTAGGAGGTGTGGCCTTGTGGGAGGAAGTGTGTACTGGGTATGGGCTTGAGGTTTCGAATGCCCAGGGCTAGCCCCAGTGTCTCTCTCTGCCTGCTGCCTGGGGATCGGGATGTGAAGTTCTCAGTTACTTCTCCAGCAGTGTGCCTACCCGGTGCCACCACCCTCTCCACCATGATGCTGGACTAAGCCTCTGAAACTGTAAGCAAGGTCCACATTAAGTGCTTTTCTTTATAAGAGCTTCCTCAGTCATGGAGTCTCTTTACAGCAATAGAACACTGTGGTTTGGAAGAACATGCTCCTCAAAGGGAAGGGCACTACTAGGAAGTGTGGCCTTGTTGGAGAAGGAAGTGTGTCACTGTGGGCTGGGCTTTGAGGTCTCAGAAGCTCAAACCAGGCCTCATGGCTCACAATTACTTCCTGCTGCCTACAGATCAAGATGTAGGACTTTCAGCCCCTGTCTGCCTGCAAACTGCCATGCTCCCCCGCCATGACAACTAAGGACTAAACCTCTGAAACTATAAGCCAGTCCCAATTAAATGTTTTCCTTTATAAGAGTTGCTGTGGTCACAGTGTCTCTTCACAGCAATAGACACCCTAAGACAAACACTAACTCAAATGACACCACCTCAAAAATAACTAAATAAATAGACAGGCTTGGTGGCATACCCAGCACTAGCAAGTTGAAAGCAGAAGAATGAAGAATTCAAGGCTAGCCTCAGCTACATAGAAAATTCCAGGCTAGGCCGGGCGATGGTGGCGCACGCCTTTAATCCCAGCACTTGGGAGGCAGAGGCAGGCGGATCTCTGTGAGTTCGAGACCAGCCTGGTCTACAGAGCTAGTTCCAGGATAGGCTCCAAAACCACAGAGAAACCCTGTCTCGAAAAACCAAAAAAAAAAAAAAATTCCAGGCTAGACAGTTATACAAAACCCTACTTTTAAAAAAATTGCTAGAGAAATGGCTCAGAGGTTAAGATCACTGACTGCTCTTCCAAAGGTCCTGAGTTCAATTCCCAGCAGCCACATGGTGGCTCACAACCATCTGTAATAAGATCTGATGCCCTCTTCTGGCCTGCATGTGTACATGCAGGCAGAATACAATATATATAATAAAATTTTAGCTGGGCGGTGGTGGCGCACGCCTTTAATCCCAGCACTTGGGAGGCAGAGGCAGGTGGATCTCTGTGAGTTCAAGACCAGCCTGGTCTACAAGAGCTAGTTCCAGGACAGGCTCCAAAACCACAGAGAAACCCTGTCTCATAAAACCAATGGGGCCGAAGAGATGACTCTGTGGTTAGCAGCATTTGTTGCTCATACAGAGGACCCATGTTCAATTCCCAGCACCACATGTGGCTTGAAACCATCTGTAACTCCAACTCTAGTGGGTCCAGTGACTTCCGAGGGCATTGGCAACACACATGCAGACAAAACACTCACACACATAAGATAAAAATCTTTTAAGAAGTGGAATTTTATTCAGTTATGAAAGTGATAAAATCATGCCATTTGGAGGAAAACTGATGCAACCAAAGATTATCATAATAAGTGAGTTAAGTCAGACTCAGAAAGACAAATATGTCATATTTTTTCATGTGTAGATCCTAGGTTTGTTTATTTATTTATTTATTTATTTATTTATTTATTATGCAATATTCTGTCTGTGTGTATGCCTGAAGGCCAGAAGAGGGCGCCAGACCTCTTTACAGATGGTTGTGAGCCACCATGTGGTTGCTGGGAATTGAACTCAGGACCTTTGGAAGAGCAGGCAATGCTCTTAACCACTGAGCCATCTCTCCAGCCCCTAGATCCTAGGTTTTATACAGATACACAAAGTCATGTCTATATAACTAGGAAGATGAATGGAACTAGAAGAAAGGGAAAGTGAAAAGGGAAGGGGCGGGTACAGAACACAGTCAAAAAGCTATTAGTTTGTACAAAGGTGAAACCTAGTACTATCTACAATAAATATAAACCAATAAATATATTTTTAAAAGGAGCATTGGGTTAGGCACAATGGCATATGCTTTTAACCTTGGCACTTGAGAAGTGGAAGCAGGATTCAAGGCCAACCTGGTCTACATAGAATGTTCTGGGCAGCCAGGAGACATCGTGAGACTGTTTCAAAACAAAAACAAAAACGTTTTATTTGCCAGGTGTGGTATGGTGGCTCCTGTCTGCAATCCCAGCTCTCAAGAGACTGAGGCAAGAGAAGGGGGATCCTTATGAGTTCAAGACTGGCTTGAATTCCAGGTCAACCTTGGCTGCAGAGTGAGGCTTTGTCTCAAAAAGGAGAAGGACTGGGGATATAACTCAGAATGTAGAGTGCTGGCCCAGCACCTACAAAGCCCGGGTTTCTCCCCTGGAACCACATCAACCACAGGCAGGAGAATTAGAAGTTCAAGGTCATCCTTGGGAACATAGTGAGTTTTCATGAGACCCTGTTGAGTTCATGTTGAATAAAACAAGGAAGAATAAATAACCAAGCTCAGACTTCCGTTCAGGGTTAACTGAGCCCTTTGTGATTTCGCCCCTGGAGTCGGTCTGAGCTCTGGCTGGGGACATCTATATATTCAGCCCTGGTAACTGGCCCAAGAATAGCCTGCAATCTGGGTCCGGGGGCTGTGCTTGGTTTTTCAGGGTAAAGGTCACCTTTGTGTTTCTGTGACTGCCCATCCCATCCCTAGTTTGGAGGTAGGAAGTGGAAGAAAGAACCCTGGGTCCTTTCTGTCCCCTTCTGGGAGAGATCTCTGGTAGGTCTGCTGGTCAGCAGGCTCTGTGCTGGCCTCTGGGAACAGGGACGCCCTCTCAGGGTTTTTGTGAGGACTAAAACCACAGGTGAGTGTCCTTTTCAGTTTGCCAGGCCCCTGGTGGTGAGCTCAGGGCCTCCTGCAAGCTCAGCATGCGCCTTATCCGCCTTATCCCTGAGCGACGCTTGACTATGGCAATGAGCTTTTGGTGTCTCTCGTGGGCTTGCTTTCCCTGAGGGCCATCATCCAGGCACTTAGTAACGTGGGAAGGATAATATGGCCAAGCTGTGGGAGGGCTCACTGTTTACTATTGTTTTTTTAAAATATTTATTTATTTATTTATTTATTATGTATGCAATGTTCTGTCTGTGTGTATGTCTGCAGGCCAGAAGAGGGAACCAGACCTCATAACAGATGGTTGTGAGCCACCATGTGGTTGCTGGGAATTGAACTCAGGACCTCTGGAAGAGCAGGCAATGCTCTTAACCACTGAGCCATCTCTCCAGCCCCCCACTGTTTACTATTGTATGTGAAGTCAGTGGGCAACCAGCCTGGGGTGGGTGCAGCTGGGAGAGAGAGCAACAGTGGGCAGGGTGGCTAGACAGGCAGGAACAAGCCATTCTTTCCTTGCTTGGACGCCTGGCCACTCCAACCATTCGGGTTTCTTCTTTGGTGTGAAGTCTAAAGCAGTCAGGGCCTTGAAATATGGAGAAGCCCAGGCTAGACTGGAGGGCCTATGTGCTGTCTCTGTGTAGGGCTCAGGGACCTTCCCAGGCATTGCACGGACCCCTCTCCTGGGATTGCTTCTGGCACCTTCTTCCCCAGGCTCCTGCCAGCTTCATACTGTCGTGGTCAGGCTGGCCCCATTGCTTGATCCCCAGGCCCAGGCTGCCCCTCCTGGTCCCCAGCTAGTCTAGGAGCCACCTCTCATGACCTTGGGCCCTTCCTGAGGGCCTGGCACCGGCCTCTCCAGAACCCAGCCAACTCCCAACTTTGAAACTGGATAGTTGATGCCCAGAAGGATAAAAGGCTCTTTGCGTGGTCCGCTGACAAGCCGCAGGTGTCACGTCAGGCCTGCCTGCATATTGCGCTCACCCTGGCTCTGTCATTGCAGGGACTCAGGGGCTCCACCAAGCCGCAGCCAGGCTCAGGGGTGTTTTCCCTCGTTGCCCTCACAGGGCTAACCAAAAACACATTGCTCAGTTTAACAGTAAAATACAGGAACGCTCAGGCCTCTTGGCAGCCAGAACACAGGCATGTTCCTAGGAAAAGGGACATCAGGAAGTCAGCAAAACCTTTGTGCCTGCTGAGGGGACAGTCAGCTGCAAGCCCTTCCACAGCAAAGCCTGAGAGAACTGTGGAGTTTCTGGCAGTGAAACAAAAAAATCCTTGCTGTCTGGGGGAGGGGCAGGCAGCATGAGCTCCAGACTGGCTGGTTAGGCTAGACATTTCCCTTCCCCTCTTCCTCTCTGTATAGCCAGGGACTGGTTACCTGGATACTTGCCTCCTAGAATGGCCATGAGTGGCCTCTGCCTGCGTGTGACCGACCAGGCAGCATACACCCCTTCCCCAGGGCCTCTCAAAGAGGAGGAGGTGAGGCCTCCGTGGATACTGAAGCCACAGTGTCAGCTGCCTCGCTGGCTAATCTGTCATTTTGCAGGTGCTGTGTGTCTGACTGTGTTGAAAGCAGGATTAGGGCTGAAGAAGGAACTAGAACACACCCTGTCCCCACCTAGGCCTTGGACTGTTCAGGACAGTGCCTTCTCTGCAGCTGATCAGTTCCAAAGAAACGCACGGAGGCTTATAGTAACTATGAACTGTTTGGTCTATTAGCTCAGTTATTTGTATTTTAATAAACAAAATATTCTTTTATTTTAACAAATAAAGCTTGTCTGAAGATCAGCGAGTAAAACAGCCCCACTGGTCAGTCTTACAGACCAGGCAGTGGTAACACACACCTTTAATCCCAGTAGCCACACCCGTTGCCATAGAAACCGAGCAGTGCACACCTTTAATCTCAGTCCTAGAGAAGATTATAAAACAGGAGGAGACAGCTCTCAGACAGTCTCATTCTGAGATTCCTGGAGTCAGGATGGCCATTTTCGGACTGAGATCAAGGTAAGAGCCAGTGGCTGGTTGCTTTGCTTTTCTAGTCTTTAGGTTGAACCCCAATTTTTTTCTCTGAGTGTTTATTAATCATGCTTCATTAGTTGGGTGTGGGCTGAGGGTTCGTGGGGATTGTTCATTCTGTCTATTTCTGTGTCTCTTTTAAGTTTTTTGAGACAGAAAGTAGGAGCGGGGCTGAGGGTGACTGACACCCAGTTGGCAGAGTATTTGGCCAGCTCTGAGTCCTCAGTGCTGCATAAAACTGGCCTTGTGAAGGCTGGGGAGATGGGCCAGTGGTTAGGAGCACTTGCCATGCAGGAGAGTGGTAGCACACACTTTAGTCCCAGCACTCTGTAGGCAGGGGCAGGTGGATCTCTGAGTTCAAGGCCAGCCTGGTCTACCTAGTGAGTTCCAGGATAGCCAGAAGGCCAGGGCTACACAGAGAATCCCTGACTTCAAAAATAAACAATCAATCAAACAAAAACAAACAAACAAACAAAAATTAGCGCTTGCAAAAGATCTGGGTGTGGGCTCAGTGAGATTTAGGTTTCAGGACTGGGCAGGCCTCCAGTGGAAAACTCAGCTGAGGAAGGCTTAGGGCACGTGACTGCAGGGCAGGAGGCCCCAGGCCACAGAGCTACAACAGCATACACTGTGCCAGGCGTTTTGGGCTCCACAATGATTCATGCTGGATCCTAGGACAAAGGCTGGTTTCAGTGGAGGGTCCTGGCTCAGAAGCCATGGGAGAATGAGGAGTGAATGGCCTTCCAGCTTGAGTGAGCAGAACAGAGGCACTGGTCATGTGTTCCGGAAGCACTGAGTGACCAAGGGGCCCAGGAGTCGGCAGGCAGGTTTCCCTAGGGTGCTGTGATCAGGGGACCGAGGATGGGGCAGCATGAAGGTCGTTCTCCAGGTTCCCCAGACCTTTGCTGAAGTTGTAGGTCACCCACCTGGACTTCGGAAATGGCACTTCTCTCCTGTCCTTACTGGGTGACTTCAGGCAGGTGTTGTGACCTCCCTGGGCCTCAGTTTTCTATAGAACTGGAGCTGGTAACAGAGTGAACCACCTAAGGCAGCTTCTGGAGGAGACAGGTAACTGACAAGCTGCTCCCCGAGGCACCAGGGTGACATTAACTGCCTTAGGATAAATGCACCCAGAGAGGCTTTTGTAGAGCACAGGGCCCCTCCCTGCAGCCCCTCTCAGTCTGTGTTTTCCTTTGTTTTTGAGACAGGGTTTCTCTGCATAGCTGCAACTGTCCTGGAACTTGCTCTATAGACCAGGCTGGCCTCGAACTTAGAGACCCACCTGCCTCTGCCTCCTGAGTGCTGGGATTAATGGTGTACACCACCACCGCCCAGTGTGTGTGTTATTTTTTTAAGGGAGAGGTACAAGAGACACAGTAGGGGGCTTGGATCTCAGAGGCAACCTGAAGAGTCTTTCTCTGGCTGGAGAGATGGCTCAGTGTTTAAGAGCACTTGTTCCTCTTCCAGAGGACCCAGATTCAGTTCCCAGCACCCACAGGGTGGCTCAAAGCCATCTGTAACTCTATTTCTAGGGAATCCAACACCTTTTTCCGATCTCTATGGGCACCTAGCACTCATGTGGCTCACGTACACTCATAAATAAAATGAAAGAAAGAGCCCTGCTATCGTCTTCCTCCATGGAGGACTCTGGGATCAGACTCAAGCTGCCGGGCTTGTCAGCAAGTACCCTTACCCACTATGCCATCTTAAAGCCCATGCCAACCCTCCTCCCGTTTTTTTTAAAGATTTATTTATTTATTTATTTATTTATTTATTTATTTATTATGTATACAACATTCTGCCCCCATGTGTGCCTGCATGCCAGAAGAGGGCACCAGATCTCATTACATATGGTTGTGAGCCACCATGTGGTTGCTGGGAATTGAACTCAGGACCTCTGGAAGAGCAGCCAGTACTCTTAACCACTGAGCCATCTCTCCAGCCCAGCCTCCCGTTTTTGAGACAGGGTCTCATGTAGCCCAGGTTGGCCTTAACTCTTTAGGCAGTCAAGGATAACCTTGAATCTCTCTCTTCCTGTGTCCACCTCCTAAGTGGGTACCACAGGCCTGCATCCCCACACCGGGTCTGCTATGCTGAGGTCGGATCCCAGGGCTCCCTGCAGGCCAGGCAAGCATGCTACCAACTGAGCTACATCCCCAGTCCTGTGATCCATTTTCAGCATTTAGCTGTTTTCTTACTGTTGGGACCATTTGGAGTTCTGGCCTCTAGCTGCTCTTCCCTGCTAGAGATCTTTACTTTCCTTCTGATTTGAGTTACTGAAAGCTATGTCAAAGTTGTTTATCAGCTCTGCTTCACGAGCCCGTGTTGCCTTGGCCTTGAGGATCAGAGGATAAGGTTTTCACCTGTTGGCCCACCTGACTGTTGGGTATATAAGCCTCCGTGGTGCTATCGAATAAGGGGCTTCTTACCAGTGACTAGAGGTTCATGTCTCTCTGTCTGTGTGTGTTTGTGTGTTTCAACCTCCAGCCCCTTGCCCGAAGCTCGGGAACTGTATGGTAGCGCATAGAGCACAGACAGGCGCTGTGTGCTGCACCTTACAGCAATGAACGGGGTTAGATGCAAGAAGATGCCGAGAATGGTAACAAGTTTAAAAAAAATCCCTGGGGGCTGGAGAGATGGCTCAGCGGTTAAGAGCATTGCCTGCTCTTCCAGAGGTCCTGAGTTCAATTCCCAGCAACCACATGGTGGCTCACAACCATCTGTAATGAGGCCTGGTGCCCTCTTCCGGCCTGCAGGCATACAAACAGAAAGAATATTGTATACATAATAAATAAATAAATAAATATTTAAAAAAAAAATCCCTGAACCCCACGCAGAAGATTATGGGTCAGTCCAAGCTGCTCTGTCCGGGCTCCAGCTCCAGAAACTTCCTGTGACCCCTGTTGCTTCTGCTTGTGTTTTCTCTAGTGGGGCAGGGTCAGGGTAGACATCTCCAGGGGGTAAAGGTCAGAGTTCAGGAAAGTGGGCAAAACTCTGCAGGCTCCTCCCACAGCAGGGAGAGCTGCTTCTGGGACCACTTCCTCTTTTCTCACTCTGAAAATAGGACCTACCCTGCAGGACAGCCTGAAGAGATGGGCACAGATTTAAGGCTGTCCTAGCCCTGCCTCGCCCCCAGGACAAGGAGTGCGGAGTGCGCTGGCCAGTTGCCTCCCTCCCAGCTTCTGGGGTAACTGAGGACCACCCTGCAGCCTTGCAGGATGGAGCATGCCGGTAGCAGCGAGGAGAAGCTGGCCTCAGTGTGCAACCTGGTGGCTGTGTTTGAGAACAGCAGGTACAGGTGTTTGGGGTGGGGTCAAGCCCTTCTATTTGCCTGGTTCTTCGGGTCCTGCCCTGGGTTCTCTCCCAGGTGCCTTCAGGACAGGTGACTGGCAGTACTGGAGACTGCTCTTGGGGTCCTGAGCTGGACAGGGTGAACAAACAGCATGCATTGGGGGACTCCCAATACACACACACACACACACACACACACACTTCCCACTCAAACCAGGACACAGTTAAGTGGCTGTCGTTGAGATGGGAGCCAAAGGACAGGGCACAGATGACATGGGACTGGACAGGGCCAAGCAGAGCCAGGCTCACACTGCCACCATCTCACGGTTCCTTTCCTATGGGCTCACCCTAATGGCCCCAGGGTTCTGTTCCCACCCTTAAAGAAGAGGCAGGGGTGGGGGTGAGACCAGGTTCTTTACATTTCTGAGCTTTGGGACCTGTGCTGAGGCTTGCATCTGAAGGGGAAGGACAAAGCCAGGTGAGGAAGGGGGTCCTAGGTGGTCCTGGAGGGGCGTGAGTGTGACATGTGGAACTGCTCTGCAGACCTGGGACTTGGGAGTGTCTTAGGTACCGCTCTCTGGAAGCACACCAGATATAGGTTGGCCCCAGGAGGCTTAGGGGAGACTCTTTGAGAAGCAGAGCCTGAAAGATGGGAGGGAGAGGCTGGACCCTGTTTGTGCTAGGGAGTTCCAGAACCTGGATGCACCACAGGAGTTCTAGCTGAGGCACCCAGGCCTCCAGTTGCTAGATGCTGGGTGAGGCAGGTTTCTTCCCTGGAGGGCAGCTCCCAGAAGGGGGACTCTGACAATAACCCTCAGCCACCAGTGCTCCCAGCCCTAGGGAGCCATGAGAACACAGTGCAGTGCCTAGGGGCAGGGACAGACTTCTGCTTATGATAAAAAGTTACCTCCTCCCACAATGCAAGACCACAGGCTTGGACTGGACAGGCCTCCCTGCTGTGTGCAGGCCACGGAGTCCCACATCATGCCAGCAGTACTTTGGCAGCTGACCCTGCCTCTCCAGGGGCTTGGCCACGCTCAACCTATTCAGCACCCGGGACAGCTCCCCACCACCCCAACTGTGGGACCACCACACTCAGAGTGCCAGAGGGTGAGTAGGCTCGTGTGGGTGCCAGCCTTGGGGTACCGAGCTGTGCCAGAGTGCACCTCACAGGTGGAGTCACCCTAGATGAGAGCAGGTCACAAGAAGCGTGTTCAGAGATGTAGGAGTCAGCCTACAGAGCAAGGGGTGCCGTGCAGGCTTCCCGTCTGGGCCCTTGGCACCAAGCTGATTTGAAACTAAAGCCTGGGGAGGAAACAGCCACAGGCCTGAGTGCTTGGAAAATACAGAAGCTGAAACCAAATGCTGAAGAGAAAATCTGAGACTCAGCACACTCCCAACCCGCCCATCTCCCTCTACCCATGCCTCCCTGGCTGCAGGCTGTGAAGCCAAGGAACTCAGTTTCCAGTGCCTGGAATGGGCCCTGATATTCCTGCTACTACCTCCATTGGGCCCTGTGACCTGGACAATTGCCTCAGTTATCAAGAGAAAAGGCACCTTCTTGTGGGGGTTTGGACCCCAGCCTGCACAATTTGAACCCCTTCCGAGTTCTCATCCTTCCTGCCTCAGTTTCTACAGCTGCAGCATGGATGCAATGAAACTCTTTCTCTTTGTGTTTTGGAGGTTTTTTCCAACCTGTCTGGCCTTTATTTCCTAGTCTTTTTCAGAGATGCCTACCTGGTGTGCTTCCCTGCACATGCCTAGCAGGGAGCACTCTGCCAGGGCAGGCTTCTTTGGTCTGTAGAACTGGTATATGCAGTGGAATAAAACTGCCCTGTGAGGGTCAGACCCATGGGGCAGGGGCCCTGCTCCCCAGGCTGCCTTTGTGCCCTGGTAGTGGTGTGAAGGGTATGGGTTCCCCTGAAAAGCCCCAAGTTAGCATCTGGGTCCTTCTGTATTATTCTATGGTTCCCACCTTCCCTTGATCAGGAGAAGTATAGAAATTAAAATCGGCGTGAAGTCCAAAGTTGAGGGTGACCCTAAAGGTGCCCTGAAAAGCTGTGTGCCAAAGGAGAGGTTCTCTGGACATGGTTGCATTTGAAATGGTTGCATTTGAAACAGGGAAGTATACAGTTCCCCAAAGAATAAAACAGTCCACAATGACTCATTTGAGAACCGCTGCAGTTCCCTCCCAGAAGGGTGTTGGTGGTGCCGGAGACATGGCTCAGTTGCTAGAGTGCTTGCCTAGCATGCACAGAACTCTGGGTTCTGTCCCCCACACCAGGCACAGTGCCCCTATGCCTATCCCGGCTCTAGGGAGGTCAAGGCAAGAGGAACAGGAGTCCAAAGTCACCTTCTGTAGCACCTGCACTATGGGATGGTACGCAAGCTGGGAACTAAGCTGCAGACTTAAAAAAACATGCACACAGACAGACAGAGACACGGGTCATCCCTGATACAAGAATGCCCACTTTATTGTGCTCAGGGACAGCTTACATAGGGCTCTGGCCACGCCCCAGCTCTCGGGGTCTTTCAGCTGCAGACCCACCAGCCTACCATCAGGGTCTCGTGCTCAGAGCAGCTGCAGGCTGCTCAGACCAGAGGAAAACAAGTTGTTTACAGGAAATTCAGGGTCTGGTGGTCCGTGGTCCCCAACAACCTTCCACTATAAAGAGGGCCAAGGCCAGCCTGTGATGCAGGAGATCCTGGCTCAAAAGAGAGGGGGGCAGGAGGGCTGAGGAGAGATGCGGAAGTCTTAGCAAGTTCCCACGGTGTACCAGGCACTTGGGGGCCGTGAAGACCAGTGACTCACACCAGTCACCCGGAGGGGACCCTCAAGCGTGGTTTGTTCTTAGCAGGAACCTGGGAACAACACCTGGATCCCATAGTCTTGATGACCAGCCCCATAGCCCCGAACACCAGCTGCCCCTGTCCCCAGGGCCTTGGGAGGCACCTCCTGCTGAGGAGGCCTTGAAGTCTGAGCTCCGACCAGTCAGCAGGACATATCTGAACTCCCTCAAAAATAAGCTAATAAGTGGGGCTTGGAGGAAATCCTGCCAGCCTGGGGCCAGGCCAGGGCCAGAGGCACAGGTGAGGAGTGGATCTCAGGGCTGCTGGCTCGGTGGGGGATGGGTAGAAGAGCCCCTCAGCCTTCCATCCTTCTTGCTCTTCCTGCCTCCTCTCCCTCTTCCTCCTCTTTCAGACAGGACCTTAGAATGTAACCCAGGTTGACCTTAAAGTTACCTTCTCCTGCCTGTACATCCCCAGTGCTGGGATGGCAATTGTGTTCCAATAAACCCAAGTCCCCCTCTTCCTATAAGGTCACAAGCCACATTGGTTCGTGGCCCTCCCTTATGACCTAATGTAACCTTGTAGCCCCCTACCCCTGAAGAGCCAGAGAGTGGCTCAGCTGGGAACCAGGCCCCTTCTGCTCCATGTCTAGAGAATTCCCCAGCAGGCAGCCAGGTCTCCTCCATGGTGGCTCCTTTGTCCCTGGCTCCCATGAAAACCCAGATGGAAGCTGCCTAACCTTAAAGCTTCAGCCCACGAACTAGGCACCCCTTTAGGCTGTATCCTAAGAAGGCTAGTCCAGGGCCAGAACTGGTGCACTGTGGGAGGGCAGGGATACCAGAGGAGGTGCTTACTGGGCACAGCCACAGTGTCCTCTGAGGAGTGGCAAGCCAAATGACGATCCTTCTCCCCCCCCCCCCCCGCCCCCATAGGAACCTGAGGAGAAGAGGGTCGTGCAGGAGCTTCTGGAGACAGAGCAGGCCTACGTTGCACGCCTGCACCTGCTTGACCAGGCCAGTGGAGACTCCCCAGCACCCTCCATATCAGCAATGCTGACAGCAGCCCAGGGCTTGGCTTTGACTCAACCCACTGACCCTCGGGTGGGGTTGGGGCAGCATCGGAACTGAGACCCTTAGCACCACGGGCACTGCCTTTGTTCCTAACCAGCCTTATACATGGCAGCCCTGCCTGGTTTCCCCAGGTTGCCCTCACCAGACACCCCTCCTTTCTTATGGTGCTTCAGCCCAGGGAAGCCCAAGGCCCCCGGATGGCACAGATGGAGCTGTTTCCCTTGTTCCCTTGGCCACGTCCTAGAAATTCCTGGCTTGCCTGCCTGGCTGTAAAGTAGCTGGAATCCATTCTCCCCTGGCCATCTCTCCCAGGGCTGTGGCTAGGATGCAAATCTGGCTCTGCTGGAGCCGGGCGTCCTCCTGGGCTGGGGGGTGTGGATGGTGGTTCCTTCTTAGACAGGGTATGTATGACCTGGTGCTGGTCCCCTGCACAGGTGTTCTTCCAGGAGCTGCTGAGGGAGGCAGGCCGCAGCAAGGCCTTCCCTGAGGACGTGGTGCGGCTCATCTTCTCCAACATCTCCTCCATCTACTGCTTTCACGCTCAGTTCTTCCTCCCAGAGCTGCAGCGGCGCGTGGATGACTGGTGAGGTCCCAGGTCTCAGTGCCCCAGCTTGATCAGGGGCCACAGACCCAGGCTAGGGAGGCTGTGAGGCAGTGAGTGTAACGCTGGCCATGACTGTCTCCTAAAGGCCTCTACTCCTTGCAGAGCTGAGGTGGAAGGGGGCAATCCTAGACCCTGGGACTTAAGAGGCCATGATGTCATGAGCCCAGGAGCTCAGAGTCTAAGGAGGAGTGGGACCCTCGGGGTGTCGCTCTCCCCTGCACCTGCCCCAAGCGTACTGGAAAGGCTGGGGCCAGACTGAGAGCCTTCCCTCCCCCACTCAGGACAGCCACACCCCGCATCGGAGATGTGATCCAGAAACTGGCCCCGTTCCTGAAGATGTACAGCGAGTATGTGAAGAACTTCGAGCGCGCGGCGGAGCTGCTGGCCACCTGGATGGAGAAGTCTCAGCCCTTCCAGGAGGTGGTTACTCGCATCCAGGTGAGGGGCACAGGGGTGGAGCCTGCACAGCCGCCTGGTGGGCCTGCCTCATTTCCCCAGGTCGGGCACCCCACTCAGACCTGAGACCCTGCTCTCTGTCCCCTCACCCTCCCGCCCCCGCTTCCCGCTCCCCAAGCTCAGCGAGGCCTCAGGCAGCCTGACCCTGCAACACCACATGCTGGAGCCGGTGCAGAGGATACCACGGTACGAACTGCTGCTCAAGGAGTATGTGCAGAAGCTGCCAGCCGAGGCGCCAGACCGTGCAGACGCGCAGAGTGAGGACACCATGGGTCCCAGGGAGCTGGGGTGGAAGGCAGGCTGGTCACTGCCATGTGTATACCGAGGACCTACTACAGTGATTCTCATGACATCTGTCATTGCATCAATCACTGGCACGTCATACATGTTATCGACACCACAGCCACAGTTGACAGACAACCCAGTAAGGCCCCGAGAGGTTAAATGACTTGCCAGAGTCACACAGGCCAGAACGGAGCAGGGCTGGGATTTGAATCTACATCTGTAAGGTGTACCTTCTAGGTCTGGCTTTGCTCAGGGAGAAGAGATGATTGCTGAAGTCATACGTCTAACCACACAGCTTCCCGGTGGTCTCGGTGCCCCTCTCCTCGGTGGTTCCTGCCTTCTACACCCTCACTATGCTGGCCTGCATGGGCAGGGCTGTGATGTGCCTGGTGGTGGTTATGGCAGGTCCCCAGGCCATATTGCGGCGCCCCAGCCCCAGCCTGCAGGTCTCCAGGAGTAACTGCATCCTTGCTCCCTTGCTAGGAGCGCTGGACATGATCTTCTCAGCTGCGCAGCACTCCAATGCAGCCATTGCAGAGATGGTGAGCAGCCCCTCCTGGCATGGGTGTGGGGCATTCCTGTATGCACGGATCTCGCCCAGGGTACCTGTCCCACGCTGCCTCCTTGCCTCTGGCTCCCTCCTCCCATCCCCACCAGGCACATTATCAAGAAGCTGGGACCCTGCCCAGTAGGCTGAAGGTGTGCCCCATCTCCAGGAGCGGCTGCAAGGCCTGTGGGAGGTATATCAGCGCCTGGGCCTGGAGGACGACATGGTGGACCCCTCCAACACCCTGCTCCGAGAGGGCCCCGTCCTGAAGATCTCATTCCGACGCAGCGACCCGATGGAGCGTTACCTGTTTTTGGTAGGGGCTGCCGGGTTCGGCTTTCTGGTGTGCGCTGGGAAGCAGAAAACCAGAGTCTGAGCCTGGCTGACTTCTAAAGACAGCACAGCCCGCGGGAATTAAGGCAGTTTTCCGGGCTGACCCTGGAAAAGCCAGGGTCTCCGGACATCCAGCTGTATGGCTACCTTGAGGTCAATTACCCCGTCAGCTCTGAGGCTCTTCCGGCTGCTCTGGTCCCCTAGTGCTCAGAGTAGAGGGACCCTTCAGAGTCCGTTGGTGCAATTGGGGGCGAGACAGCTACATTCTCGCTCCTTCCCAGATCACCTGTGCAGACCTGTGCGCCAGCCTAGAGTGTGGCAGGGGAAGGGTATGGCCAGATCACCTGAGAGACCCTGAGCTGCTACCCATACCGCCTGTGTCTCCCCAGTTCAACAACATGCTGCTGTATTGTGTACCCCGCGTCCTCCAAGTGGGCGCCCAGTTCCAGGTGAGGACCCGCATCGATGTGGCTGGCATGAAGGTGAGTCATCCTCCAAAGAGGACCCAGGGTGGGGGACAGTGGGGGGCAGAGCAAGTCCTTGGGGGGAAATGTGAGCAGAGCTCTGCTGTCAGGCCCTTGTGGGGGCAGCACAGCTTATCCCACAGCAATGCACAACCCTGGCAACTCCCTAGCTTTCCTTGCTATCGGCACCATTGCTGTCCACATGGCAATGTGTGACCAATGTTCTGAGTGGCAGGTCCAGGTGGGCCTGGTGGGCCTGGTGGGCCTGGTGGGCCTGGCGGGCCTGGCGGGCCTGGCGGGCCTGGCGGCCTGATGTGTGTAGGCTCTTCTGTACTGTGTGTTGCCGGGGACGGACCCCCTGCCTGGGAAAGCCCCCCTGCCTGGGATGACTGGCAGGCATTCTGTTGGGTCTTACCCCATGCCTGGAGCCCTGATGCTCCTGCCCACGTGCTGATGTTAGAGCAGGATTGGAGAGTAAGGCAGTCCTGGCCACTGATTGGATGTGTTCTCATCTAGAGTGGAGCTCAGATGAGCGGGGCCAGCCCCGCCGCCTCCTCCGTCAGACCCTCTCCACAGCCCTCTGCTGCAGTGTGTTTCCTGGATGAGGTCTTATTGTCTAAGGACAGTTATAGATAGGGCTGGGGATGTGACTCAGTCGACTGAGCACTTGTCTGGTGGATTTCATCCCCTGTGCTGCACAAGCTAGGTAGAGTGGGCCACGCCTAGAATCCTGGCCCTGAGGACCCCAAAGTCGGGTAGTAAACCCTCCCTATAGTACCCAAACCAGAGGGGAAAGCTCAGAGGTACTGAGTCTGGAGCCCAGGATCTCACCCCCATCCCCACCCCATGGAGAGTTCCAGGGGTATGAACACCTTCTGAGGGTTCATAGTGTCTTCACCTGAGTTGGCTGGAGTCTTTTAAGTGTGTAGCTCCACCTGAGACTTCTAGCCTCCATCCTGAGATGGTCAGAGAGTCTCAGAGGCCAGCGTGTGAGCAGGCATGTCTGAGAAGATTGAGGGAGGAGGTAGACAGAACTATGGATAAGAGAAAGATATTGGAAGGATGGACTCAGCCTAGCCTAGAGAGTGTCAGAGGCCGACCGACAAAGGCAAGAAACAGACACCAGGGCCGGGTGTGATGGTACATGATTTTGATCTCAGTTTTACGGAAGTCGAGGCAGGCAGATCTCTGTGAGCTTGAATCTAGACGGATCTACATAACGAGAATAAACTGGTCTACATAGTGAGTTACAGGGCTAGCCAGGGCCTCATAGTGAAACCTTGTCCCTAAAGAAGGGGAGGACCCAAAGGAGGCAAAAGCTATACAGACCAAAGGAGATTCACAGCCCGGCATGGGAGCTCACACCTGTAATCTCAGCGCTTGGGAGGCTGAGACAGGAGGATTGCTGCAAATTCAAGGACAAACTGAATTGTGCAGTGAATTTCAGGTCAGCCTGGGGTGTACAGAGAGACCACCTCAAAAAACAGAGTTTGTAATGTCTCTCAGTTGGTAGAGAGCTTGCCTAACATTCCCAGAGCCCTGGATCGGATCCAGGCAACCAGTAGCTCAGATGTGCTGGCCCACACCTATAATCTCAGCATTTGGCAGGTGCTGGCAGGAGGACCAGGAGTTTCAGCCGTCCTTGGCAACACAGTGAGGTTAATGCCGGCCAAGACCACATGACCACATGAGAACCCGCCTCGGAAACAGAAGGGTGGCTGAGAAGGCCACATGTCCCTCGTGAGGCTGCCACCCTCTGGCACAAGCCTGTGTCTCTTGTCAGTGGCCTCACAGTACCCTCTGCTGGATGTTGCTGGGCACAGCGGGTGAAGAGCAGGCTAAAACAAATGGGAACCATTTTCTGACTCAGGTTTGAAGGAATGTGGCTTGAACCATCCTGGTGGTTCTTCCAGTCTATGGTCTGGTGCCAGGACCACATGGTTCTCACAAGGTGATTGTGCCCATGGTGTGAGCCGGTCCTGTGAAGGAGAGGTCACAGAGGCATGCCTTTCCAGAACCTCATATCCAACCGAACAGGTGCAGGAGGGCACCCCATCGCAGGGGTGCCATCTGTAGCCAACTGTGACATAGCATAGCTCACATATTTGTAGCGAGAGTTGACCGGCAGATGGCAGTCAAATGCCTTGTTCTAACAAGATCTGGAGATGAGCCAGTTGGCCAACAGACGCCAGGAAAGCCTTCTGAACCACGGAGTCCTTTGATGATGGGTACAAAGACCTGAGTGGGCTAGAGGAGTCCTGAACTGAGCCAGACCCAGAGAGGACCAAGCAGGCTAAGATGGCCCAGCAGGGCGCCAAAGCCTGAAGCTGCTCATGAGGACCCCAGAGCATCTCGACCCAGGCAGGGAGTTCCCCAGGGGTCCCCCTTTCCTTCCTACCCTGGACCCCAAGCTTTGGGCTTCCACCTTCTTTTCTTGGCTCCTCCCCTGGCAGGTTACAGAGTCTGCCCAGGCCCCCCATGCTGTCCCTCAGTGGAGTCACCCTTCTCTCCCCAGCCCCTCTGTCCCCAGCATCAGGTCCAAAGGCCTGAGCTGCAGAAATGCTTGGCCCCATATCACCCAGGCTTTGTCATTCGTCCCTTGTGCACGGTGGCTGTGTGCAGTCTCCACCATTCATAGGCCTCCCCTAGGCAGGAACAGGGTCCAGGCCATGCCCAGTCCTTCCCAAAGGACAGACTGCGCAGAGAAGCCTGGCCGCCATGGAGCTGTAGGAACACAAGTCCCAGGGTCTAGGCTTGGGTCTGGCTTAGGTTCCCTGGGCCAGTCTCTGTGTACACCTGGGGCAGGACTGGGTTGACTGCACCTTGGGGGAGAAGTGAAAGTCAGTAGTCATCCAACCTCATTCTTGATGGCAGAAACCCAGTGTTCGGTGCCTCATTTTCCTTTTGAAATGCAGTGTGGTCTTGGGCAGGTCTCAAGCCTGCTCTCAGCTTCCAGTTCCAGCACCATGTAAATATGGATGAGATCTACTTCCCAGGATCTCTCTGAGAATGACCAAACTTTTTAAGATGGAAATATTTAGGCCATGGAAATAGTCCCATAAGCTTTCACAGACCCGTCTTACTTTGAGGTCCAGTTTCTGTTTCTGGTGACTCTCTGGAACTGTCCCTCTACTTCACACCGGATCAGCTTCCATGCTGCTGACAAAATCCTGAAGGCTTCAGTCCAGTTTGCTTAGAGTCGGGTGCCTGTGCACTGACCTGGGTTAGGGTTGTTCCTGCCTGCAGTGCTGGGTGTGAGCGAGGGCTGTTTCTGCCTGCATGAGGCCTGATGCTTCTTCCTCCACCGGCAGGTGCGGGAGCTGACTGACGCTGAGTTCCCACACTCCTTCCTGGTGTCTGGAAAGCAGCGCACGCTGGAGCTGCAGGCCCGGTAGGCACCAGTGGACTGGGGCTATGGGAGACAGGCAGACAGGGCGGGTGGGTGCTACCCTCTGCCCTGTTCTTTCCTTCCGAGCAGGTCCAGAGAGGAAATGATTTCCTGGATTCAGGTATGGACACTCCAGGGCTACTTGGGAGGGAGGGGAAGGAGGGTGTATGTGTGCCCCACACGTGAGTGTGCTCAGCTGCCCCCTCTTCCTGTGGAGTTTGAAGTCAGCCCCGAGTTCAAATCCTGCTGTGTCTCACTGCCTTGCTGGGCAGTCTGGAGCAGCTCCTGTCATTTCTGAGACTCAGTTTTGACGTGACAATCTGGAGCTAACGCTCTGCTCCTGTGGTTAGAGTCTGGGCCTACCTGAGGTCGGGAAGACGCCTGGGGCAGCTCTCACCCTCCACCCTCACCTCCACTCAGGCCTGCCAGACAGCTATTGACCACGTCGAGAAGCGGAGTGAAACCTTCAAGGCTGCTGTCCAGGGACCGCAGGGGGACACACAGGAGCCCAAGGTGCAGTAGGAGTTCTGTGCCCCAGGACAGAACAGGAACAGAGAGTCCCCTACCAAGACTAACACGAAGCGCTCCAAGGAAGCCCTTCCACCCGACACCACCCTCAGGTGACCCAGGGCCAGTTTCCTAGTTAGCAAAATCTGTCTCTGAGCCAGGCGTGCTGGGATGCCAGCCCTCGGGAGGGAGAGGCAGAGGGTCAGAAGTTCTAGGTTGTCCTCTGATATTTTGTGAGTTCAAGGCCAACTCAGGCCACATGAGGTCCTAACTCAAAAAGACCTTCAAAAATAAAAATAAAACTCTCCGCCTTTAGCTAGGCATGGCACCAGGCTTTAGTCCACATTCCATGAGTCTGAGGCCAACCTGACCTACACAGTTCCAGGCCAGCCTGAGCTACATAGTGAGACCTGTTTCAAAAACAAAGCCAAAATTTCTGCTCCATCTTGGGTGGAACTGTGCCAGGGACGACCCCTGCACAGCTCAGGCCTAACAACCAGAGCTGAGCCTATCAGAGAGGCAGAGAGAGAGGGAGCAGCCCAGGCCTAACAACCAGAGCCGAGCCTATCAGAGAGGCAGAGAGAGAGGGAGGTGAGTGGGCTTTTGGCTCTGAACTCTGGCTCTCCGGGTGACAATCCTGAGTTGTTCGACCTCTCTAGGCCTGTTTCCTCCCCTATACAGTAAGAATATTAGTAGGTAGATTATCTCCGAAGCTGCAAGGCTTTCAAGGGGTGCAAGATGCCTTGACGTGCCCACCCAGCCAGATGCTCTCCTCCCTCAGCCACAGGCAGAGGAGCTGGGCCTCCGAGCGCCTCAGTGGGTCCGAGACAAAATGGTGACCATGTGCATGCGCTGCCAGGAGCCCTTCAATGCCCTGATGCGTCGGCGCCACCACTGCCGGGCTTGTGGCTATGTGAGTATGCCTGTGGGAACTGGGGACCCAGTCCAGGACCTGTCTTTGCCCATGCCATTCCTGCCTCCAGCATCAGGCTTCAGCTGGCTCCCCGTCCTGGCCAACTTGAGTGTTCACTGCCCTGGCCTTGCAGTGCCCAGTATGGTGAAGCAGTGTGCCACCTCCCTGCTTTCTTGGGATAGGAGGTGGGCTGAGAGGGTGAACTGGCTCCCTGAAGCCTCCTTCAGTGACTCTCCTGTTCACTGAGAGGGTCTCTGTCCCCAGGGGGTATCAACCCACTACCTTTCCAGTCCCACCATGTGGCAGGCACCCCAATCTCATTCTCTCTCTCCCATCCTCTTATGTGCTGCCAACTCCACCCTCTTGTGAAGGCCTCAGTTTCCCCACCTGGCCTAAAATAAAATTTTAGAGAGGGGAATAAAGGAGGATCGGATCTGGGGTTCATAGCCAGCCTGAGCTATAGAGAAAGACCCGGTCTTAAGTCTTTAAAAAACAACACTATGCCACTGAGATGACTGGGAGGGCATTTGCCGCCAACCCTGAGTTCGATCCCCGGAACTTATTAGGAGAAGGAAAGGGCTGACTCCTATAAAGTTATCCCAATTGCACACTCACGCCATGATGCGGGGTGTGCGTGCACATGCACACACAAACACACACACATACATTCATGCTCATGAACACTAAATTTAAAAATAATGATAATTTAACACAGAACCAAATGTCCTGGGACATGTGTGTAGCCTCAGCACATGGAAGGTAGAAGTAGAAGGATCGGAAGCTCCAGGTCAGCCTGGAACACAGCTACAGGAGAGCCTGCCTCAGAAAAGCAAACAAGGAGCTGGGCGGTGGTGGCACACGCCTTTAATCCCAGCACTCAGGAGGCAGAGGCAGGTGGATCTCTGAGTTTGAGGCCAGCCTGGTCTACAGAGTGAGTTCAGGACAGACAGGGCTACACAGAGAAGCGCTGTCTCAAAAAACCAAAAATAAACAAACAAACAAATAAATATTGAAGGGTTATAGGAAACAAATTTCTCTTAGGCAGGAGAGAGAGCTGGCTCAGTACTTAAAGAGCACTGGCAGAGGACTCGGGCTCCAGGGGATCCAACACCCTCTTCTGGCCTCCACAAGCACCCACACGCCTGTGGCATACACTCACACAGACACCTGTATGCACATAAATAGAAACAAATGTTTAAATTTCTCAATAAAAGCCTAATATCCACCTAAGGCACGCAGGCCCTGGGAGTCCCCATCCTGACTCCTGGGTGTCTGGGGCTCATGATGTCCTCTTTAGGGAGCCAATGAGTCACTCTTTCGATTCGTGCTCCGCTGTCAGTTTCTGTCTCCCCTTTGTGCCTCGGGCACCCTGTGAGGGCGGGGTACACAGTGACTCCCTGAGAGTGGCCACACCCAGCATGCCTGGGGCACCCCAGTGTTCCTTGGAGTCACACAGCACCCAGAGTTTCTCTTCACACCTCCCTACTCAGCCTTACCTAGTATCGCTGAATATCTTATGCACCATCACCCTTAGGGGTGAGCTGGGGTGGCTGGACTCCCCAGAATACTCCTGCCAGGTCTTCCTGCCCCTCTGTTCTATAGCATGACAGACTCCAGCAAGATGACAGACTTCCTGTCTTTTGTTTGTGTTTTTGAGACAAGGTCTCACGGAATCCAGACTAGTTTTGAGCATTTCTTCCCCTCCTGTTCCTGTACTCAGTCATGGCTGCCACCATAAAATAGACAGAACCTGCAAGAAAGATTTTTCTTGCAAATGTAATGTGGCCTTGAACGTCTTTAACCTCCTGCCTCCGCACAAACGCTGGGATTACAGGTGTGCGCTACATCACCCATCACCCGCTTTCTGTGATCCCGAGGATTTACCCTGGGCTTTGTGCGTGCGTTTTCCCAACTGAACTACATCCCTGGCTCTAAACTGTGGGCCTGTGAAGACGCCGAGGGCGCCTGCGCTGCCGGTTAGCTGTGTGGCGTAACCAAGGCACTTTCTCCTCTGAGTCACCCTTCCCTTGTGTCGGGAGGACAGAGTCCCGCCTTGCCGGGGCCAGCGAGGTGCTGGCAGCTACCAGCTTGCCCTGCCGAGCCCTCCAGGACCCAGCTCCAGGAAAGAGGTTCATGGAGGGGGCGTGGTTAGTTGCGCTGAACCCTGGGCCTTCTGCCTGGGCTCCTGTGGTCATGCTTTCTCACCGCCCCCCCCGCCCCCCGCTGCCCCCATCCTCAGGTGGTCTGTGCCAAGTGCTCCGACTACCGCGCAGAGTTGAAATATGACGGCAACAGGCCCAACCGCGTCTGCCTGGCGTGCTACACTTTTCTCACCGGAAACGTGCTCCCTGACAGCAAGGAGGACAAGAGGAGAGGCATATTGGAGGTGAGGGCTGGCAGCATCCACCCCATTCATCCTTTCCCAGAAGATTCTGTCCTAGGTTCTGAGAAACAAGCCACCATGTCCCGCCTTTCCTCATCTTTCTATGCACAGGCAGCCCCATCGTCTCCTCCAGTCCAGCCAGCCTGGGCCTGACGGCAGCCAGAAGTGGCTATGGCCTGTAGGCTACTAGCCAGTCTCTTCTGCTCCTCTGTGTCCCCATCCAATAACAGTGCGGCCCATCTGTTCCAGTTCACAGTCCTAGGCCACCCTGCTGCTCTGCACAGTAGAGCGAGGAATATGTGTGTAGATGGGGTGCCCAGGCTCCAGTCAGGCTGACTTCAGGCAGTGTCCTCACTAGAAGGGGCCTCAGAAAACCCATCCAGAGAGGTGACCTGCTTAACATCCCACAGCTCTTCCTGACCTCTGTGATCTGTGTGCACCTTCAAAGCGTCCCTGGACCACTCCCCATCCCGTGAGCCCTCTCTGTGGATTCCAGTCATGTTCATCTTTGACTCCCAAGTGCAATGTTAAAACCCAGATGCTAGCTGGGCAGTGGTGGCACACGACTTTAATCCCAGCACTCGGGGGGCAGAGGCAGGTGGATCTCTGTGAGTTTGAGGCCAGCCTGGTCTACAAGAGCTAGTTCCAGGACAGGAACCAAAAAAAGCTACGGAGAAACCCTGTCTCGAAAATCCAAAAAAAAAAAAAAAAAAAGAAAAAGAAAAGAAAACCCAGATGCTAGCTGGCTCCCCTATCTACCCCATGACGGCCAGAGAGGTATCCCGCAGTCCCTTGGGAAAGAAGGAAAAGCTGGCCTATTTGAGCCAAGACTGATTCCAACAGGCAAGTTAGCACCTTTTCACAGACTGCAGCCCCTTCCCGTCCCATGTATCCCCTCAGATCAGCCCCTGACTAGGCAAAAGGCCTGCTTCTGGAGTCTCATGCCTGGCAAACCCCAACTCTGTCCCCTGAGCAGCCCAGGATGACATCCCTGGCTCTGGCACCTGTAAGCACACACACCTCATCTCTCCTGCAGTTATGTCTGTTGTGGGGTCAGCATGAGCCAGCCACATGGTGGGGTGTCTTCACGCTCCAGCGACAAATGACGTCTTCATTCCTTGTAGTAGCATGCAGACATTAATTAAGGCTAGTGACTGTCGGAAGTGCTGGCATATGCCTACTCCCCCAGAATCTGGGGGTGCAGGGAAGAGGTTCAAGGCTATCTCCTGATACATACCAACTTTTAAGCTAGCCTGGGCTATGTGAGCCTCTGTCTCAGACAGAAAAAGTGGCAGTGATCGTGAAGTTCCCTGGCGTGTCTGGTCCCTGACACCTTGAGAGCACTCTGTCACCTGACTGTCCTCTCTGCTTTCAGAAAGACTCCCTGGCAGGGCCTGACCAGAGCCTGGTGTGCAGCTTCCTGCATCTCATGGGGGACAAATGGGGCAGGAGCGGCCCCCGGGCCTGGTGTGTGATCCCCCGAGATGACCCCCTAGTGCTGTATGTCTATGCAGCCCCTCAGGTACGCCATGCCTGTCCCACCTAGGCCTCCTCATTCTCACGGGGTAGGGAGAGGGGGCTTAGGGTACTATTTGCCCTACAGGGACATGGTATTCTCAAGTTACAGTTTACTGAATTTCAGAGCTAACCCATACCGCAGTTTGCAGCTACTTTGCCCTGAGGAAGGCCCCTTCTTTCCTCCTCTTCCTTCTCCGGCTTCTGACAGCCCCCCTCCATCAGGGGGCTTGAGCAGGGGTGTGTGGCTGTCGGGAGCATCAGGGCTGAAGCGGGGCACACGGCTTTCTTCTCCACCAGGACATGAAGGCTCACACCTCCATTCCCCTGCTGGGCTATCAGGTGACGGCGGGACCCCAGGGGGACCCTCGGGTTTTCCAGCTGCAGCAGTCCGGTCAGCTGTACACCTTCAAAGCCGAGTCTGAAGAGCTGCAGGGCCGCTGGGTGAGGGCTATCAAGCGCGCGGCCAGTGGCTGGACCCCAGAGGGGCCTGACGAGGAGGACATGTCTGACTGAACCACGGCCGATATTTCTCAAGAACCTTGCCCATGGCAGCCTTCCCAGGCTGACCCCACTGCCCTGTCACTCCATGCCAAGTTAGGTTACTCTGACCCATTCTGTCATCCTTGTCCAGATGTTCTCCCCGACTCTGTATCCAGTAGATGCAGGTCCTTTACTTCAGGAAGACACAACCACGTGTCTCAGCTGGTTGGGGGCAGGAGTGTCCCTGAGCCATGAGATCTTCATTGCTGAAACAGGAAAGTGTGACCAGTGTTGTAGCTTAGCGGGTAGAGTGCCTGCCTAGCACATATGAAGCCCTGAATTGGGTCCTCAGCATGACACACCCTGGCCATGCTGACACATGTCTGTGATCCCAGCAATTGCGTAGGTAGAAGAAGGAATACCAAAAGCTCAAGGTCGCCCTTGGCTGCATAGCGAGTTACAGTCCAACCTGGACTACATGAGACCTTGCAAGCACACACAACACACACACAAAACACAAAATAAGCCAGGTGGTGGTAAACTGGGCGGTGGTGGCACACAACTTTAATCCCAGTACTGGGGAGGCAGAGACAGGCAAATCTCTGAGTTTGAGGCCAGTCTGGTCTCCAGATCAAGTTTCAGGACAGCCAGAGCTACACAGAGAAACCCTGTCTGGAAAAACAAAAACAATAAGCAAACAACTCAAAGTATGAGAAGTCCCAGGTACCCAGTACCCATGACTGTTGGCACCCTTGTGAGGGTCTCAGCCCAGGCTGCGAGGTAATCACCTAGGAAGGTTTGGAATGATTGTGGAAAATAGACACCAACTGACTCTGAAATTAAACATTGCCCATGTCTACTAGCAAGGCTTTTTATTTGCTTGGTTTGGGAAGAGGGGGGTAAGGGAACTTGGGTTGTTTCCACTGGAGGGCAGTGTGTGCTGGGCTTCATGGCTGGGGAGGAAACAAAGATACTCGGGGTACCTGCCAAAGCCGATGGGACCAAGCTCACAGCAATAAGCTTACCGTGGGGCCTCTGTGAGTGAGCATGCGTGTGTGTATGCGTGTGTGTGTGTTCGTGTGCGTGTTTTGAGTCAGGGTCTTACTGTGTAGCTCTGTAGCCCCGACTGGCCTGAAACTGACAATGTAGACTAGGCTGGCTTCGCAGAGAAAGCCCTGCCTCTGCCTCCAGAGTGCTGGGATTACAGGCGCACGCCTCCAATGCTCTGGATGTTCTGGCTTCACAGAGAAGCCTTTGCCTCCAGAGTGCTGGGATTACAGGCGCACGCCTCCAATGCTCTGGATGTTTCATCTGGACTCTCTGAATCATTATGAGCTGAGACTCCCGTTTTCCAGATGAGGACATCCATGCAGGGAGAATGACTAATTGCCTCCGGGTCACACAGGTATGAGAGCAAGTCATTAGCTCAGCGAAAAGAAGGCAGAGAAAGGAGGGAAGAGGAGAGTGGGGGAGATAGGAATGAAATGGGCACCTCTGTCTGGCCCCAGCCCTTCTAGCACCAAAAGAAAAAAAAAAAGAGTGGGGAAGCTTGGAGACAGAAAGATGGCCCCCACAGGTAAAAGCATTCGCCACCAAGCCTGACAGCGAGAACCCACAAAATGGAAGATAAAAACTAACTCTCTGCCCTCTACATGTGTGCCAGGCATGCTCATATGACCCCACCCTCAGCGAGCAAATAAATGTGGAAAAGTATGTTTTTAGCCTAGCAATCCTTCTGGTGCTGGGTAGTAGAGGAGGGCTTTTAAAAGTCCCGAGCCCCCACTGGTATTATCCCTGTGAGGACCAGCCTGGCCGGAAGATCGTCCCTGTGCTCATTCATTCAACAAATGCTGAACATCTTCCAAGAGTCAAATTCATTAGAGACATAGCAACAGTCGAGCCCCCAGACAGCTCATCTTGAAGGGAGGAACTGGCAGGGTAGAACACACAAGTGCAAAACAGAATTTGCCAAATGTCATGAGTGCCAGCCATACGCCACTTCCCTGATGTCAAAACTGGAAGTACAAATAAGTTCATCTTGAGAAGAAGGTCTATGCTGGGTGTGGAGACCCACACCTTTAATCCCAGCATTTAGGAAGCAGAGGCAGGTGAATCTCTGTGAGTTTGAGGTCAGCCAGAGCTACATAATGAGATGCTGTCTCAAAAAAAAAATGCATCTAAGATGTGAGGAAAAAAGAATCCGTTCTGCACTGGGGAGATGGCTCAGAGGTTAAGAGGACGTGAGTTCAATTCCCAGCAACCACATGGTGACTCACAACCATCTGTAATGAGGCCTGGTGCCCTCTTCTGGCGTGTAGGCATATATACAGCCAGAACACTGTATAAATAATAATAATAATAATAATAATAATAATAATAATAATAATAATAAACAACCCACCGCTGGGGAGAAGGGGAGGAACTGGAGCAGCCACTGTGCAAATCAGGATGGAAGTTCCTCAGACACTGAAATAGAACTACCGTCCAGCCCAGATGTGCCACCCCTGGCCACACACTCTAACAAGGTCAGTATGCCACAGAGGTACCTGCACATCTATGTATCCTGCTGCACTGTCTACAGTCATCAGAGGACAGAACCAGTCTCCGTGTCCATCAACCGATGAACAATACGGTAAATGTGTTGCACATATATGCACAGTGGAATCTCATGCAATGATGAAGGACATTGGATATTTGCATAGAAATGAATGAAAGTTACTGCCTTAAGCCAAATAAGCCAGGCTCAGAAAGACAAACGCAGCATGTTTCCTCTCACTCATGGGACCTGAATTTTAAAATGGATGAATATGTATATATATGTAGGGGAATTTAGGTCTTAAAACTAGAAAGGGAACCAAGAGATGGGAAGAAGGTCTTGAGGGGAAGAAAGGGGGGCGCACACGTGAGATATGAAAATGGAAAGATGTGGGAGGGGAATCAGCATGGGAAGAAGAACAGGAAGAGCTCAGAGGAAGGGGAAAGTGAAATGCATGCAGGAATCTACGGCGGAACCCGTTCCTTATAAAATTAACGTAAGGGCCGGAGAGATGGCTCAGCGGTGAAGGGTGTTTGCTGATCTTAGAGGACCTAAATTGGGATACCAGGGCCTACAGCAGATAACTAACTGCAGCTACAGCTTCAGGGGATCCAGACCCTTCTGGCCTCCAAGAGCACCTGCATTCATACACACACACACAGGCACACACCATGCATGCATGCATGCATGCATACACGCACAGACACATGATCATGGAACTGGAGAGATGGCTCAGCAGTTGGGAACACTTATTGTTGTTGCAGAGAACCTGGATTTAGTTCCCAGCACCCACATAGTGAAAGCTGGGGAGGGACCTGGATGCGAGGATCCCCTGGGAGGAGACCTTGATGAAGGGATCGTGGTCATATGCCAGAGTCTGGTGAAAGCTTGTCTCTCCTGACTCCCCTCTCCCGGGATATTATTCTTCAGTCCAAGGACCGGACCCTGCCACTGGCACTCAAGGCTTCTGGCTCCCTTCACCTTTTCCCTCTGGACGTGATCTGAACACACTGTGGTGCCAACACGGCATCTTTCCAGTTGGACTCACACCCTCAGCTCCAAACCAGCCTGTTGGCACCAGTGAGTACCCACAGATACAGATGAAGTGAAAGAGGCCAGGAAAGGTAGCATGACTGCTCTAAGGTCATTCAGGGACTGTTTCTGAGTCACACCCAGCTAACACTAGGGGGCAGCATCTCCCAGGAGGTGGCGTCCAGCCCACCACACAGTCCTGCTTATGTCCTCTAGGGCAAGACACATCTCTGGAGGAGGGTGGCCACTGATCGAATATGTACATAGCCTTGGCTGGTAGGCATGTGAGCATCCCCTGAGCTTTTTATTTATTTTTAATTAAGGTTTTATTTATTTTTATTTATGTGTATATCTGTATTTGTACCATGTCCATGCAAGTGTGGCAGAGGCCAGACGAGGGCATCGGATCCCCTGGAACTCCACTTATAGATGGCTGTGAGCTGTCTGACGTGGGTGCTGGGAACCAAGCCCAAGTCCCCTGGAAGAGCCATACCTGCACTTAAGTGCTGGTCCACCTCTCCAGCCTCCCTCCCTTTTTTAGGGGTCTCTTATACCCAGGCTGAAGTCAATGATCTGCAACTTCTGATTCTCCTGTCTACCTGTGCCGTGTATCATGTATGCAGTGCTGGAACCCAGGGATCCTGTGTATCAGGTAACTCCACCAATGGAGCCAGATTAGCACATTCTCGGAATAATTCCATCTAGCCCTAAGCCCGACTGCCTTCGCCTTCAGCATGTGTTCCAAAGGAACAGCCTGCTCACCCTGGTCCACAGTTCACCATGCTACCCTAAGCCATGCCATCTCTGGTTTAAACTCCCCTGGCTCTCACATGGGTCTTGATGCCCATGCTCTGCATAAATACTCTTTTTTTCTTTTTGTTAAAGATTTATTTATTTGTTTGTTTATTTATTTATTATGCATACAACATTTCTTTCTTTCTTTCTTTTTTTTCTTTCTTTCCTGACAGGAACACACTAGGTAGCCTGGAACTTTCTATGTAGCTCAGGCTGGCTTTGAACTCAGAGATCCACCAGCCTTTTTCTCCTAAGTGTTGGGGCTAATGCCATTCCTGGTCACACAAATCCTCTCTACAATGGTGTTGTTTTGGTTTAACCGAGATATCTCCAATAGACCAGGCACTTGAATACTTGGTCCCCACTTGGTGACACTGGGGAGGCTTAGAAGTTGTAACCTTGCTGGAGGAAGTGTGTCACTGGACTTTGAGTTCTCAAAAGCCTCTTGCCATGCCCAGTTCACTCCCTGTTACTAGAGGTGTGAGCTCTCTGCTGCTCCTTCCTCCTTGCCTGCCTGATGCCCTGCTTCCTGGCTGGGATGCCCATGGACTCTATCCCTCTGGAACAGTAAACCCAAATAAACCCTTCCTTCTATAAGATGTTTGGCCATTTTTAAAAAATCACAGCAATAGAAAAGTAACCAAGACACGTGTGGAGGAGGTGGCTTCCATCTGCAGCGGCATCGGGTTAGAAGTCTATTGATGGACGACCCTCTTTGTGGGCCACCAGGGCCTTTGTGATCTTAGCTCTGGTCCCTTCTCAGAAGACAATCTTCTCCGTGACCAGGACTCTCAGGTGTAGCTGCTGCTCCTTCAACTGGGACTTCTCCGTACACATATTGGGTAACTCACAACCACCTGTAACTCTGGTTCACAAGGGACCTGGTGCCCTCTTCTGACCTCCAGAGGCCTGCACATACATGGTATGCAGCCACACACACATGTAATTAAATATCTTCAAAACAACAGAAGGAAGAAGGAAAGAAAAGCAAGAAAGGAAGGAAACACAAACCCTGCATGTCCTGCTGGGTCTTCTGACCCACTATATGGCAGGTGTTCTCTGTCTTCTGTTGGGGTGACCAGAAGTCGGGGGCTGAAATGACGTGTTTGAGGTCACAAGAGAAGGGGGAATCAGAACGAAGCCCCCTAACTGCCTGTGATCCCACCCTTTTGCCCTCACCTCTTGCCTGCTTGGCCTCCCCTGGGACTGCTTTGAACACTGGCCCCAATGGGTGTAGTTACACCATGGGAATTAGCAAACATGCATGTTGGCAAATCAGCCCTCTGACCCCAACCCCCATCAAAGAGTCAATGTCAAACTGCTACCAGCACACACAGAGCACAGGACAAGAAGGGAGGGGGCTTCCTTAAGAGACCCAGGATGTCGCCAGCCATGGTCTGATTTACCTGAACACCACTAACTCCTTAGGTGGCCAAGGCACCTTCCCCCATCCTCTCCTGCTCTCCATGTGCCCAGGCAGGCTGCCAGCTGGATGTGGGCCTTGGCAGATGGTGACACTCTTGGAGGTTGAAGGCCAAGGTGGGCTGAGGACAGACTCCGCCTCTGCTCCTGACTCGACCCTGGCCTCTGCCAGTCACCCCATGTCTGTTGTCACAAGCTGGCTGGAGCTGAGTCTTTCCCTCCCAGCACTGGAGAGACAAGAGACAAGTCATCCTTGGCTCCATAGTCTTGAGGTGGGGGAGCAGATAAAAAAATACACAACCTGGTTCTGCCTTGGCATTCAGCCTCTGCCACAGCGACACATGGCTCCAGAGGAAACCGTGCCGTGTCCTTCAAAGTGAACACAATTTAGTGGTTACCCAGAGGTTGTGAAACTCAGCCCATAATCTTATCTTTTAAGTCAGTTTAATTCTATCCATAGAGGTGGAGGTGGAGAGGGAGACATCCACAGATAAGACCCAGAAGCCAAACTAGGAAGGCTTCCTTCTTCCCATCTCTCTGCATTTTTGGTTTTTTTCATTTTAATGTTTTTTCTTTCTTCAACAATAAGCATGTGCTCCTTTGTTTAAAAAAAAAAAAAGCAAACACTAGAAATTTAAGAATTGGTGAAGACCCTTAAGAAGCAGCCCCTGCAAGCTGTTCTCTGACTGTTCATGAGCTGTGCATTTATAGGCCAGCCTGTGCTGGAGGAGACCCTGTCTCTAAACAAAAAAAGATGGACTCCAGATTCTTAGAGACACTATCATTTGTACCCTGAATAACACTGAATGCACATTGTCCAAAGCAAAGCAACAAATGTGATCTTCCCTTAATTGCTAAGATACATGATGATAGTGATTATCGGCCTTGGGTCCCCGAGGTCCCTGGGTGCTGTGGGACAATGGTCTTGTACCCTGTAAAGATTTGTCACTTGTACTGGTTTAATAAAATGTTGATTGGCCAGTAGGCAGGCAGGAAGTATAGGGGGTATGACTAGAACAGGAGAATTCTGGGAAGAGAAAAGTCTCAGCCTGCAGTCATCATCCAGACACAGAGGAAGCAAGATGAGAATCCTTCGCTGATAGAAGGTACCAAGCCACGTGGCTGATACAGACAAGAATTATGGGTTAATGTAAGATGCAAGAGTTAGTTAATAAAGAAGCCTGAGCTAATAGACCAACCATTCTGTAATTAATATAGGCCTCTGTGTGTTTCTTTGGGACTGAACAACTGCAGGACAGGGCGGAACATAAACCTCTGTCAACACCAGGGCATTTCCTCCAAAGATTCCAGGTTAGTGGCTGACTCACAGGCAGAAGTCTAAAAAGGCTCACCCATTACCCTAACCTGCCAGGAGACCCAGGTCTCAGCCCTCATGTGTCCTCCAACCCTGTCTCCTGAGTGGGACTGTGCCTGTCCCGGAGGTCCCTGCCATGTTCCCCAGGCCCCTGTCAAGGGGCTGTGTGGGATCTGCTTTGGTCTGTGTAATACCCTCTCAGAGGGCCTTCTCCGCCCCCCCCCCCCGGCCGTCCAGAGATTTCCTGCAGCTGAGAGTCATCCCATCCCATCACCACTCCTGGTCACCAGCAGACTAGAAGGTGGTGGAAGGCTGGTCCCCAGATCCTCTGGGTAGCTGTCAGGGATAATGAAGGGTCTGAGCAAACGCTCACTGCGCTTCGGAGGCCCTGTATTCAGATGCACCCACATCGTGTGTAATTTACATAACCTTGTTGACCTGTAATTGTGCAGTTAGAATTGGATGGATATATAATAATTCCGTTCTTTTTTGTTTGTTTGTTAGTTTTTCGTTTTTCAAGACAGGGTTTCTCTGTAGTTTTTTTTTTTTTTTAAGATTTATTTATTTATTATGTATACAATGGTCTGCCTGCGTGTATCCTTGCAGACAGAAGTTGGGCACCAGATCTTATTACCGGTGGTTGTGAGCCACATATCGTTGCTGGGAATTGAACTCAGGACCTCTGGAAGAGCAGTCAACGCTCTTAACCACTGAGCCATCTCTCCAGCCCCCTCTCTGTAGTTTTGAGCCTGTCCTGGAACTAGCTCTTGTAGACCAGGCTGGCCTCAAACTCACAGAGATCCACCTGCTTCTGCCTCCCGAGTGCTGGGATTAAAGGCGTGCGCCACCACCGCTCAGCTAATTCTGTTCTTACTATTGCAACGTGATCCAAGATTGGAGTTGTTCAAGAAAAATTTTCTTTTAGGCATTTTCTTTTTTTTTTAATTACTTTATAAATAATAGGAATCAAAATTTCCACTTCCTCCCCTCTTTCCACTTCCCTCCTGCTCCCCCACTCACCCTGCACCCTCCCCCTCCAGTCCTAAGAGGGGGCAGGGTACCCTGCCCTGTGGGAAGTCCAAGGCCCTCCCCCCTCCATCCAGGCTTAGGAAGGTCTGCATCCAAATAGACTAGGATCCCCAGAAGCCAGTACATGCAGTAGAGACAAATCCCAGTGCCATTATCATTGGCTTCTCAGTCGGCCCCAATTGTCAGCCACATTCAGAGGGTCCAGTTTGATCCCATGCTTGTTCAATCCCAGTCCAGATGCCTTTGGTGAGCTCCCATTAGATCAGGCACACTGTCTCAGTGGGCGGATCAACCCCTCGTTTTTTTAGTGTTTTTTCAAGACAGGGTTTCTCTGTGTAGCCCTAGTTGTCCTGGATCTAGCTCTTGTAGACCAAGCTGGCCTCAAACTCACATCTGCCTCTGCCTCTCGAGTACCAGAATTAAAGGCATGCGCAACCACCACCTTTAAGCCCAGGTTAACTGTCTTGGGACCTCAATTTCTTCACAACCACAGACTTGTCCTTGGAATGCGCTTCTGTGTCCCTCTCAGGTGGGGCGGATGCGAGCGAGCTCCCTTCAGATTATTCATTGCAGCTGGCTGTTGTTTACTTCAATGCCTCCCTTAAAAACCATGTTTTTGCCACGTGCCGCTTGCCCGTCACGTGCCGCTTGCCCGTCACGTGCCGCTTGCCCGTCACGTGCCGCTTGCCCGCCACGTGCCTCTTGCCCGCCACGTGCGCGCGGCTTACCCTTGTGACTGGACGCTGTACTCACGTGACTCCTGACCCTCAGGGTATAAATTGTCTGTTGCGCTGACTAAAGCTCCCTGTTGCGTGAGACTTTAGTCCGGCTCCTCTCTCCCAGGTTCACACCGCCAACTAGAGCTACAAACAGTTACTATATACTTTTTGGGGTTTTTTTTTTGCAACAGGTTTTCTTTGTGTACCCCTAGCGTCCTGGAATTCATTCTGTAGAGCAACCTGATCTGGAACCCATAGAGATCCGCCTGCCTCTGTCTCTCGAGTGCTGTGGTCAAAGGCGTGCACCACCACCACCTGGCCATATTGTATACTTTTCTAATTTGGAGCTAAAAAATAATCAGTCCCTTGCTGAGGCTACAGATCTTTGAAACACTCCATGGCCTGGGGTGTTGAGACCAGAGATTGAATATCCTTAAAGCCTCTTCCAAGGAAGTTCCAGTATATACTGGAGGGGAACCCCACCAAAGCACAGGGGACCAGTGACGACACCACAATCTGTTTGTGGAACTGCAGGGGAGGGGAGGTGTGACTTCCAGCTGACTTTCCACCAGGACAGAAAAACCCCAGGTCTGGTGGTTCACTACCCATATCAGAGTCCTAGGCTCCTCCCTTCGGAGAGCTGAGCAGCCCCAAGTGCGGCCGCTGAGCTCCCAAGCCAGACCTGAGATTGGGACCTGGGCTAGAACCAGAGATCTTGGCGGCTCTAGGAAAGGCCCCAGGAGCAGGAGTCTCCACACAGAGCTTTGTGGAGGCCTGGAATGTGGGAAAAGGGGTGGTGTCCTGCTCTTTGCCCCAGGTGCTGAGTGCAAAAATTGCCTACTTAAAAGACAAAGCTAACGATGAATTCCAAAAAGAAAAGTCAAAGAGTAATGTCTATGGCATAAGGTGTCCCGAAAGCTGTTTACGTGAAATTCAGATTTAACCCCCCACCATCGCCACAGCTGTGCATGCTCTCACTGCCACAACGTGAGTCACACAGCTGGTGACCTTCAGGCAAATGTTTTTAAAGAGAGGGGTAGTGTGGTTGGGGGAATCCCCAACTGTCATCAAAACATGTGTTGGTACAGCAGAAACCCCAAAATAATGTCGTGAGATGGGAACAGAAAAGGTGACAAGTCTTAAGTGCCACGGGGTGGGGGTGTCCACAGCTGGAGTGATGGTCCCTTCCCCGCAGCTGACTGCAAGCTCAGGAGAGCGGAGAGCAAACTTTCCAGGCCAAGCCTGTAGAGGGAAGAGCCTCCTCCTGCGGACCGGTTCCCGGTTGTGGAGATAGTGACTGGATCTGTCTTCCTGGACATGTCGTGGGGATTAGAGGAGGAAAGCAGTTCCAAGTTCTTGGCACACTGTCGGCACCCACAGTCAATGACAGCCATTGAGAGCTCGCCCAGGTGAACTCTCTTAAGACTATGTGCCCTCGGGGACTGGAGAGATGGCTCCGCGGTTAAGAGCAGAGGTCCTGAGTTCAATTCCTGGCACCCACATGGTGGCTCCCTAAGATCTATAGTGGGATCTGATGCCCTCTTCCGTCATGCAGGCACACATGCAAACAGAGCACTCATATACATAAATAAATCTTAAAAAAAAAAAAAAAGATTGCGTGTCTCCGGATGGGGACTGCGTAGTTCAGCTGGTAGAGTGATTCCTACACACAGGAAGCCCTGAGTCCGACCTCAGCACTGGAGAAAATGTGGTGTAGTGACCCACGCCTGTAATCCGGCACACACACACACACACACACACACACACACACACACACACGCCAAGGCAGGAGGTTCGGGGCTTCAGTCATCCTTGGTTGCAAAGTGAGTTTGAGGCCAAATACCCAAGACCTTCTTTCAAAAACAAAACAAAAAAGCAAACGCAATGGTGGGGAGAGCGTGCGCCTCTGATCTCAGTCACCTGTGATTCTCGGCCCGGGACCAGAATCTAGAGGAAGTCACCTGTCACTTCTTGGCTTTGATCAGAGTTTTCTTTGTCAGCAGAGTCCAGAGGCACTCTGCAATTTGGCTTTGAGGGTGCAGGATGCCCTGAGAAGGGGGCAGGACTCCTGCAGTAGCTCCTGTGTCTGTTGAGGGGACCTGGAGGGTCTGGAAGGGCCCCAGGGCACACAGCTCACTTCCTCATGTGCCAGGCCCTCCACGAGGCACAGCAAATGAGCTTTCAATTAGAGCCTGCTGGGAAAACCCCTGAAGTCGAATTTCTCTTCCTTCAACACTTGAGTTTCTTAGAATGAAACTGAAAACCCTTAGGAGAAACCTACCACTTCCCCTTCCCCAGAAGGAGGAACTTGGACTCCCCTAACAGGAAAGTCCTCGTGGGGCTTCTGGGAAATCATTACCACCTCGGTGCTGAGGAAAACCACAGGCGGTGGGGGGGGGGGGGCAGGCGGGCAGGTGGGGGGGGAGGCGGGCAGGTGGGGGGCAGGCGGGCAGGTGGGGGGGAGGCGGGTCAGAGAGCCTCTGCAGACCAGTCACCGTCTTCACCTTTGAAGATGCCACCACCTCTTGGGGTCTTCATTGTACTCCCACCCTCTGCTGCTCATGGTTGCCATCTCACCTCCACCAGCTGGGATCCTGTCAGCCTTAGCTCCCGCCCCGTGTGTACCGCCATCCCCATGAAAGTCCAGCCATGCCAGCCAGACCTGGGGTTCCTAGTGGGGACACAAAGCTGGGTTTTGGTATAGCGTACACCCCAAAGTGACCATGGATGTTGATGGAGAGAGGGCATGTGCCAGGTACATGGGGACTCAACAGCAGCTGCCCTTTGCTCTGCATTCTAGAGGGGACATGGACTTCTATCTGCTGATCAGGGACTCCCCAACTCAGACTCATGCAGGGAGGGGGCTGCTACAGCTGGGGTGGGGTGTGCTGTAAACAATATCTAACAAAGGCTGCCCCCCAAGGGCTTCTGAGTCTTTAGCTTCTAGCTTCAGGACGAGGGAGTGATGTGACCCCCATGGTGGGAAAAGCCAGACAGCAGGCAGTACAAGACCCATGGCCAGAGCCCCGTGCTGGTATGCCTGTCTCCCCAGCACTTGGGATGCTGAGGCAGGAGGACAAGGAAGGAGTTTGTGGCCAGCTTGGGTTATATAGTAAGTCCCTGTGTAATGAGCAAACAGCTGGGGGCAGTGAGGTGGCACAGCACAGGGTTTTAAGGCATTTGCTGCTGAGCCTGCGACCTCAGTTTGATCTCTGGAGTTTGCATGGCAGAAGAGAATCCATTCCCCTAGCAAACTGTCCTTTGACTGCTGCGCAGGTACCACGCATGACACGTAGCACATAAGCACACAGCAGACCACACACAACACCAGATTCTGTGACTGCAAATCCTAGCAGCCCTTGATTGGAGGAAGCAGAAAGATCAAGAGTTTAAGGTCATCCTCTCAGCTGTAGAGAGTTAGAGACCAGTAAGACCAGTATCACAAACAAACAAAAAAGTCCCTTTACTAGATGGATTTCCAGTCTCAGCCCAAGAGATTAAGTACATACAGTAATCTAGTCCATTTTTGTTGCTTTGAGATCACGTGACCCTCACTTTGACAGCCTGTGTTTGCCCAGCATCTCTGCACTGAAGAGGAACTACACAGATAAATGGAAGGGTATGCTGCTATCTATGAGGCCTTGGGGCTGAGAGTGCCACGCGCCTACAGGCTCAGCAGCAACCAGTGGACGTGAACACCTGCGTGCTCCCAAAGAGCCACGTGGTCACCTGCCACAGTGCTCCTGAGTGGGGGGGGGGGAGTGAGTTTGGATCCGTTCGTTGTTCCCCAACATCAGCAATGCTGTTATCTGGCCAGAAGGTGGTGCTGTGTGCCGCCTCTGCAGGCTTGGTCCAGCCTTAAGTCTCGCACTGGTTGTCAGAAAGGAAGGACCAGGGCAGGCATAGAGCCCACAGGGGACCTGGGCTACCTGGGGCTCCTGGTTTGTTTACCAAGCAACCCAAGGTCTAAAGCCAAACCTGAGGGGACACAACAGGGGTTTAAAATCACGGCACAGACCGCTGCCTCTGCATGGCTGTGGCCTGGAGTAAGTCTCCTAACTTCTCTGAGCGGGTTTTCTTGTTAAGAGGGGCCGTGGGCCAGTGAGATGGTGCAGTGGGCAAGCACGTGCAGCACAGCTTGACTACCTGAGTTCAACCCCCAGAACCCACACAAAGGTGGAAGGAAAGTACCCAGCAATCTTCTGACCTCCACACACCCATACGGCTGCTGCTGCTGCTAGTAACAACAACAACAACAATAATAATATTAATAGAAGAATAATCAGGATGACTCATAGTGTGAGATTGCACACAGTGGCATTCTATCGTGGGGCAGGGGCTCTTGAATGTGCCTGTATCCCTAAGGAGGTGGAGGCAGATGAAGGCTGGGGTGGGGGTCGTTGGGAGTTCAGAGTTCAGGGTTAGCCTGAGCTATATGGGTGGAGAGAGGCCTCTTCTGTGCTTAAAAGCACTTACAGTTCTTTTTATTTGTTGTTTGTTTCGTTTTTCGAGACAGGGTTTCCCAGTAGCTATGGAGCCAGTCATGGAACTCGCTCTGTAGACCAGGCTGGTCTCAAACTCACAGAGATCCGTCTGCCTCCTGAGAGCTGGAATTGAAGGTGCACGCTGCCACCATCACCCAGCAGCACTTAAGAGTTCTTCCAGAGGACCCTGGCTCAGGTCCTAGTACCCACGTGTTGGCTAACAATGGCTGTAACTCCGATCCCAGGGGACCCAATCCCTTCTTCTGACCTCCAGTGGCTCCTGTATGCTTGTGGTGCACATACTCACATACAAATAAATAAATACACATAAATAAAATTTAAAGCAAAAAATGGGGGGCTGTCTGGCTTGTTCGAATACATCTGAGCAGTTCCACCTCCCAAGTTCCAGGCTGGCGGGATCTGCGGTGGAGTGTGTGAGTTTGTGTTTCCATCCAGTTTCTGGGTGGCTCTCACGCTGCGGTTCCGGCCAGCCTGGTGCGAATCCCAGGAGACTAACAGTCCCAGGAAGCGCGGGTTGCACCAGGAAAAAAGCAGCCGCCGCGAGTGAGGAGGGGATGGAGACAGAGGAGACAGATGGGCACACCCCAAGGCTTCAGGGGTCCTTGGGGAGGAGACACCTCCCCCTCCACCAGGAGCCTGGGCGGAAGGAAATGGAGGAGGGTCCATTACTCTTTCCCGCCACATCTGTCAGCATGGCCAGCCCCGCCCCCTGCAGGCCCTGCAGGGAAGAGGTGGACCCAGGCGCTGGCCCAGACGCCCGGCCTCCTCGATCCACGTGGCTGCAGTCTTTCCCAGGAACGGACGGGTGGGTCAGTTCCCTCTCTAAGCCTGGCCTCTGATTCTGGGAATTCATGTTTCCTTTCTCTTTCCTTTCCCTTTTCAATATTAGACTTTAAACAGAACATCATAAAAATAGGGCAAGGCCGCCACAGGGCCATCAGCGTAACTCAGAGAAGAAGAAAGGGCGGGGGGGGGGCAAGGAGGGGGAGAGAGGAGAGAGAAAGAGAGGGAGAGAGAGGAAGAGAGAGGGAGGGAAAGAAAAGAGAGAGAGGAAAAGAAGAAAGAGGGGGAGGGAAAGGAAAAAAAGAGAGAGAAAAAGGAAGGAAGGAAGAAAGGACATTAGCACCCCAAACCATTCACTGGAATAATCAGAGTCTGGCCCTGGGCAGAAGCACCACGGCCTAGAGGTTCAGGAGCTTGAGGTTCCACCTCTGCAGAGAACAAAAGTTACTGGAGATTGGGCGACAGAGTCTCCAGCCACGAGACTAGCCTCCAGCTTCCCACCCTCTGGCAACCACCTCCTTCCTAAATGCTGGGGTCTCTGGCCTTCACCGCTGTGCTGGTTCACTTGGCACAGGGGTTACAGCCCAGGGCTTCATACGTGTTAGTGAGCTAAGCACTCTGCCGGCTGACCTCCATGCCCAGGCCCACTGGGGAGTTTGTTTGTTTTCAATACACACACACTATTTACGGAGGGGAGCGTGTTGGTGGTCAGCGCACAACTTGCAGGCAGGGGTTGGTTCTCTCATTCCACCTGTGAGTTGCAGGGATGGAGCTCAGGCCATTTGGCTTGGTGGCAAGTTCCGTTACCCACTGACTGGGCTACCTTGCCAGCCCTTTTTGGGGTACTTTTGAGACATGGTCTCACTTAGTATCCATGGTTGCCCTGGAATTCTCTCTGTAGAACAAGCTGCCCTCTGTGTCCTGGGTACTGGGACCACAGGAGGGTACCACCTGGCAATAACAAAGCTCTTTTGCCTGACACAGGACAGTAAATCCCCTTGTCCTTGTAGAGTGACCACGGACCTTTGACAGTAAAATACGCAGGAGAACCGAGGTTAAGGCCCACACAGTAACCCCCAACAAGGTAGGAAAAAGTGTCCCCGGGATTTACACCCCTTTTGCTGTGGTCTCACAGGCTCATTATTTATTTATTTATTTATTTAGCGTCTCTATGTAACCCTGGGGAAGAGCTAGAGGACCTTAAGTGCTGCCTTGCGTTTCAGAAGGCTCGCCCCAGGGAACTTCCTAGAAAGGGACTTGCTGGGTCAAAGGGCAGGAGACTTTGAATACTCTGTGTGTTTAAACAAACAGCTATCTGAAGAGGTTGCTGCAGGTTGGTGGTGTCGTGGGGGCATTGACAGCAGCCTGCTAGGCCCAAGTGGCTTCAAACCCTGGAGACCAACTCATGGCCTGTGAGATCCAAGGAGGCCTAAGGGTGCCCTGCAAGGCAAACACCCTGAGCTAGGCTGCGCTGCCCTCCGGTGTGGGAAGCAAGTTTGCTCAGGACAGTCATCCTTCCTGTCCCTGTCCAGTCTGCCAACAAATACGACACGAGCATACAGCCCTGAGCTGTCTCCTAGCCCTCCTTTTCTTCTTTTTGTTTTTCGAGACAGGGTTTCTCTGTAGCTCTTAGAGCCTATCCTGGAACTCACTCTGTAGACCAGGCTGGCCCCGAACTCACAGAGATCCGCCTGCCTCTGCCTCCCAAGTGCTGGGATTAAAGTTTGTGCCTCCACCTCCCGGATTACCACCCTACCTCTTACGCGACAACCTTGGTAGCCCTTCTCTTTCTCCAGCCCTTGTCTTCTTAGCAGCTCCTCCGCCAGGAGAGTCCCCAAAGCCCCACCAGAAGCCGGGCACGGAGGCAAGGGAGAGCCTTTAGTTCCAGCACTGTGAGCGTGAGGCCAGCCTGGCTTATCTAGCAAGTTCCAGGCCAGCAGCATAAGGATATCAAGTCTCAAAACAAGGCAAAAATGAGTTGGGCATAGAGGCTCACACCTGTGATCTCAGAACCTGGGAGACGGGAGGGTTATTGTGTTGGAAGCCAGCCTGGACTAGAGTGAAATCCTGTCCAAAAAAAGACTGAGCATGGAGGCACACACACATAACCCTAATACCTGAGAGAGGTGGAAAGCTCAGGAATTCAAGGCCATTCTTGATTGCATAGTGTTTGAGGTCAGGCTGAACAAGGGCTAGGAGACAGTCTATGTACTGCATGCCTTTAAGCGTGGAGATCCGAGTTCCATATTCGGGACTTACATAAAAATGTTAGGCATGGCGGCACATGCTTGTGACAGCAAGCTGGGGTGGGAACATCAGGATTCTTGGGACCCATTGGTCAGCCAGTCTGGACTAATCAACCAATGAGAGATCCTGACTCAAAGGAAAGTGGCTGTTGTTTCTGAGGATGGCCCGCAAGGTTGTCTTCTGTCCTCCACATGTATGCACGCAGACACACACGCATGCATGCACACACATATACCCTCCCACTGAAAAACACAAGCCTCGTGTGGTGGTACTGCCCTTTGGGCTCAGCCCTCGGGGGAAGAGGCAGGTCTGAGTTTGAAGCCATCCTGGTCTACATAGTAAGACCTTGTCTCAGAAACAAAACAGCTAGACCCCTGAGGTTGGCTCAGGCCGGTCCGGTTCTCAGTTCTCAGCCTCTTGTGTCTCTCGGCTTACTAGGTAAAATACCTCACTATGATCCCGAAGATGGGTCTCCCCTGCTTCCTTCTGCTTCCCCCTCCCTTACCCCCACCCCAGAATACCGCTAAGCTCATTTCTACCCCAGGGCCTCTGCACATATGTGATTCCCCAGCTGGCACACTTTCTCAGATATATGCAGGGCTCCCTGCTCGGATATCATTGAAAAACATCCCAGACTCGCGGTGGTGGCGCACGCCTCTAATCCCAGCAGCACTCGGGAGGCAGAGGCAGGCGAATCTCTGTGAGTTCGAGGTCAGCCTGGTCTACAAGAGCTAGTTCCAGGACAGGCTCCAAAGCTACAGAGAAACCCTGTCTCGAAAAACCAAAACCAAACAAACAAACAAAAAAATCTCAGACTCTTGTCTTGAAAAGGGCCAGGGCCTCCCTGTCCATTCCCCCACACCTAGCACATGTGGCCTTCTCCCCCTTACACGCTGCTGTGCATCTTAAGCGAAAGCCCCTGTGGATGTAGTACCCAAAGGTTAGTTATCTGCTGGACCCAGGAGTCTGCCCTTGTCTGGTGCACAGTGAGCTCACTGGTGAATGATCATCACCTGTGGTTTCCCCTGCAGGTTCTGGGTCCAGCTCACAGACACGGAGGCAGGGTTGGCTTGGACATGTGGTCACAGGGAGGAGGAACCTGCCACTTAGAATACTGAAGCTGCGGGTGAGTCGCCTGACCTCTCTCAGCCTCGATTGTGTCATCCATAAAATGGGCATGACCATACCTGTGCTGCCGGCCATATCCGGTGACTGGGAGCAGTTGAGTGGCAGATGTAGGTCAGCAAGGCACAGAGCCACCTGACTGTAGCCGCAGGTTCCGGGGAATCGTTCCCATTCCTAGGCCCCTAAGGGACCCACAAGGTTTGTGAATGTGTGTGTGTGTCTGTGTGTATGTGTCTATGTGTGTGCGTGTGTCTATGTGTGTTTGTGTGTATGTGCGTGTGTCTGTGTGTGCGTGTGTCTCTGTGTCCCTGTTACGATCATGTTAGTCCTAACTGTGTCTCCCTGAAGCAGGAAGCCTGTCTCCTCACCCTTGCAGCTCCACCGCGCCAGTCTTCCCAGGCAGCCAAAGACCCCAAAGGCTATAGATGTGTTGAGGATACAGTACTGCATGCTGAGGGGGTTGGGCTACTCGGGTTCTGGGGTGCAATCCTTAAACACCCCAGGTGAGGTGAAGGAGGGCTGGTACCCTGACCGAGTTCACTCAGGGATGTGGCCTGGCCAGTCTCTTCCTCGGGGGCTTGTCACATGGTTCACATCTTTTCCGTATGAGGAAGGAGGCCCACTTACATTCTTCCCTGTGTGTACCCAGGATCTCACCCAACAGGGCAGGAGGCTTCACACCATGCCACAGATGGGGCCATGACTGCCTTTCCCAGTCGGTCACAGGACCGGGACAGGCCCTCTGACAATGGGTCAGGGCTAACATGGCTGTGGAGCATCCCCTACTCTGCTCAGAAGGCTGAGTAGCCCAGCTGCTCATACCCCCTCTGGTGTTGAGCTCGGGTTGACCCAGTCTTCGTCAAGCTACTTGGGGCTCCGAGGGTCTGCTGTCTTTCCTCTGCCATCTTAGGGACCAGCTGGAATAGCTGACAAACAGGCTGTAACTGGGATGGGCACAGGATGGATAGAGCGAAACTCCTGTTAGAGAGGTCTCGGGGCCAAGGCTCAGCTGGGTGGAGGAGCCAGGGGAGCGACTCAGAACTCAGGAATGGGTGAGGTCTAACAAAAGGCGGACACTTCTTCCACCCAGCCCAGGGTCCTGCTCGCTCCTCACAGAGGAGTTTCCTGGGGACACGCAGTGACCTGTCGGCTGCCTGTGTGGGAAGCAGCTTGGCGTGGCCCTCACCGGATCATTAGGGGTGATTCACCCAGAACTCACCTGGCTGTCAGGGACCTGTCCCCCTGCCACTGAAACCAGCTAAGCAGGCATCCTGGACGGGCACAGAGTCCTTCCAGGTGCCCTCCCTCCTCCCTGGTGCCCAGGGCATAGCCTGCCAGTCACCCAGAATTCATAGTTCCTTTGTTTGACCGACAAGTATTTCCTAAGTACCTGTTGTATGGCAGGCGCTGAACTTAGTGCTGGCGACTCCAGGAGTCTCCAGCCACCCCACCTTGGAATGCACAGTCTCAAAGAGGAGTCAGTAAGACACGATTCCAGCCACCAGGGACAGACTCAGCAGAGGTTCAAGGACACCCAGAGCATAGCCTGGCTCAACATAAACAAAAATAAATATAGGAATAATAAATGAGTCATATAATCTTCTTTTTCCTTGTGTGGTTTTATTGAGACTGGGTCTCTAGCTGTCCTGCCTTGGCAGTCCTGGAACTTGCTATATAGACCAGGTTGGCCTCCACCTGTCTCTTCCTCCAGAGTGCCAGGATTAAAGGCATTGTACCACCATGCCCAACTTGAAGATAGTGTTACAGTAAAAAATAAATCCAGGAGGACTAGGAGATGAGAGTTGCCATCTTTGGGAGGCTCTGTGTGGTGGTGCATGCCTTTAATCCTAGCACTCGGGAGGCAGAGGCAAGTGGATCTCTGAGTTCGAGGCCAGCCTGATCTATAAAATGAGTTCCAGGACAGCCAAAGATACAAAGAAAAACCTTGTCTTGAAAAAAAAAACAACAACAAAAATTATTATTGGTGTGTGTGTGTGTGTGTGTGTGTGCACATGGGAGTGTAGTATCCACAGAAGCCAGAAGAGGGTGTCAGTTCCCCTAGAGTGAGGTGGTATCTGAACTCGGGTTCTCTTTAAGAGCAGCAGTCCCACTTAACTGGTGAATCATGGCTCCAGGCTCGGGGCTGTAATTTTTAAAATCTGCTTATTTATTTATACTTGTGTAAGCCCAGAGACCTGAGTTTGATCCCCACAACCCACATTTTAAAAAATGGAAAGAAGCTGGGCATGGTGGGACTTTAATCCCAGCACTCAGGAGGCAGAGGCAGGAGGATCTCTGAGTTCAAAGTCAGCCTGGTCTATGAAGTGAGTTCCAGGACAGCCAGGGCTGTTACAGGGAAACCCTGTTTCAGGGGAAAAAATTAAACAAAAAAATTTATATGTGATACAAATTTTACAGCTGGGTGTGGGAGCATATGACTTTAATCCCAGCACTTGGGAGGCGGAAGTAGGCAGATCTCTGTGAGTTCTAGGCCAGCCTGGTCTCTCTCTCTCTCTCTCTCTCTCTCTCTCTCTCACACACACACACACACACACACACACATGCACACACACACACACACACACACCTTAAAAGACATGCAAAATAGAGGCATGGTGGTATATTTGAGAGGCTGAGACAGGAGAATCAAAAATTGGAAGCTAGCCTGGGCTACATAGCAAGATCCATTTCAGAAGTCAGACCAAAGGCAGTAGGCAGAGAGCAGCAAGGTCCAGGTTGTAAGGGTTGAGAGCTAACCGCCATTGTTGGGATAACATGACTTGCTCTCTGAGGTATTGTTGGGGTGACAGGGCCCCACCAGAGTTAGGAAGAAAGGGCTAGGTAAGGTGGCTCACGCTGTTCAAGGTCATTCCCTGACAGTCCTGAGTTGGGAGCTAGCCTGGGTTAATCAGGGAAGACCCAAGGTCAAGCAAACACAAAAAGACGGGTTACCCTTTAGAAGTGAGGAGCAGCTAATTCGTAAGCAGCTGGAAAGGTGAAGTTTGTTTTTTGTCTTGCTTTGTTTTGTTTTAGTAACTTCCCCCAAAATACCCAAAGCTGGATGTAGAATTTTGCCAAACTCCCAGAGCAAATTTCCAAAATCCCTGCTTTCTGATGGAGCCACGAGGTCCCGGCTCTGTGGCCTGCTGGAGGGGTTCCCAGGTCATTGTTGGGGTGTTCCCTGGGTCCTTGTGACTGCCCTGAATCACCATTGCTCAGTGCCCACAGTCAGGGCTTCTCTATCTCCCAACCAGGAGGCAGACCCCATGCTGAGGGTATTGGGTGTTCTGCAGGGGCTGTGAGGGGGCGGGGCTGGGAGAGCAGATGCCACCCTCACCCCCCTTGTGCACTGGCCTCAGCAGATCCTAACACCTGCCTTTGCCTTCTCTTCTCGTTTAAAGCTTGTCTGGGAAAAGGCCCTACTGGCCGTGGAAACAGTGACGGCGGTGGCCTGGGATGGATGGAGGAGGAACTTCAGGCCTCAGGGCTTCAAGTCTAGGACCAAAGTCGGGTCAGGGAGGCCCCCCCAATGTGGTCTTGCCTCCTCTTCAGGTTCACGGGACTTTGGCCCAGCCCCTATTGTCATCTGCCCTGTGATGAGCAGGACCATCTTGGCCACCTTGACACACAGGATTCTCAGGAAGGTTTTTGGTTACAGAATAGCTCTGTTCCTAGAGAAAGTTGCCCAGAAAGCGCAGAAGTGTGTGGGCCCGTGGGCAGCCCCCATGTGACTGGAAGGGAAAGGCTCTGCTGTCTCAGCATGCGTGCCCTCTCAGACCTGTGTTTGGGGACTGACAAAGCGGCACCTGAGGGGCTCTGGACCTCACAAAGGAATCCAGATGGCACTGACAACCAAAGCTGGTCCTGTGGTCCTCTGGTGACGAGTGTCTCCGTTTCTGAGCACTGTTTGACCACCCACAGGTTCTCTGGGCGAGGGTAGGCACCAGGATAGTTTCAAAGCCCAAGGACACACAACCTCTATCTCTGAAACATTCTCATTGAGAAAGTGAAAGTGACAGATTTACTTGGCAATCCTCCCAAGCTTGAGAGCCACGGGGATCCAGGAACAGAGGAGGAGGGCGTGGAGAGGGCCAGGAAGCAGCGCCCCTTGGCAGGCCCCAGGGCGCTTTGATCAGACTCATCTTTATCTTGCTACCAACTACAGCCCCATCCTCTGTCTCTCTATGTGTCTGTCTAGTATCCATTAATCTATCTGTCCATCTGTCCACGGGGGTCTCATGTAGCCTAGGCTAGCCTTGAATTCCCTATGCAAATCTTAAACTCCTGACCCTTTTGCCTCCCGCTCCTGAGTGCCGGAATTACAACTGTGCATTTTATAAGGCGCTGGAACCCAGGGTCTCCTGCAAGCTGGCTAACCACTATACCAATATTCTCTGCAATCTTAACCACTGTACCATGTTGTGTTCCTAGAAGATTCTAGAATAACTCAACAGCAGCTACGCGGATCATCATACTGACCTTTGACAACAGCTCCAGGTTGCAGGCTTATTTACATTTTAAAGATAAGGAAACTCAGCGGGTGTGAGTTTCCCACATCTCAAGAGGCAGAGTTTGAGGCCAGCCTGGTCTACAGACTGAGTTACAGGACAAGCCAGGGCTACAGAGAAACCCTGTCTCAAAAACTAAACAAAGAAAATAATAATATTAATAACGATTTTTGTTTCATTTAATTTACTTACAGATGTATGTTTGTTTTTAGTATGTGTGCGGCCAAAGCAAGCACCATGTGTATTGTTTTTATTGTGTTTATTTATTTATGTACACTTTAGCTGATAAAGCCTCACTATGTAGCCTTGGCTAGCTGGCTATCATGGAACTCATTTTGTAGACCAGGTTGACCTCAAATTCACCGAGATCCCTCCAGACTGCTGGGATTAAAGGTGTGCACCACACCATCACCTGGCTATTATTATTATTATTATTTTATTACGTTGTTGTTGTTTGAAACAGGGTCTTTCTACATAGCCCTGGCTGTTCTAAAATTCACTATTTAGACCAGTCTAACCTTGCCCTCCTGGGTGCTGGGATTAAAAGCATGTGCCAGCATGCCCAGCTGAGATAAAAATTTTAGCTGAGCGGCGGTGGCACACGCCTTTAATCCCAGCATTCAGGAGGCAGAGGCAGTCTGATCTCCGTGAGTTCCAAACCAGCCTGGTCTGCAGAATGAATTCCAGGACAGCCAGGGCTGTATTACAGAGAAACCCTGCTTCAAAAACCAACCAAACAAACAAAAAAGGTCTTTGTGTGGTTATTTGGTAGCCAACGGTCACAAAGAAAAACACCACTTACAGTCCATAGAAACTCTCAAAAGGACACGTGCACAGCCATACAGCTAGGGTAGCAAGGAGCACAGGTATGACTCCAGGTGCCTCAGGACACCACCACCAATACACCTTACCCTGGCTGGCTCAAGAACCTGGGTCCAGCTGGCCCAGAGCTACATCCAAGACCTAATAAGCTGGGTAGGGTAGGTCCTGACCCTCACGGCAGGAGGTTCAGCCCCAAGTGCCAGCCAAACCTGCAAGTGCCACACTGTGCTGTTGCCAGACCCAGAAAACGACTGATCTGGTCAGAAAGGTCAGGCTGGAGTCCAGTTAAGCACAGAGGCCTGGCAGCCAGCATCCATGGGTCATGCTGGGGACACCAGGCCATGGCGTGCTATGAGCCCACTGTGTCCTTGGTGGTCAGAGAGGAGAGGGTGGGGACCAAATCCACTGGAGGTCTGTTCTGTTTGCCACCCGGGCCAGCGTGGGCCACTAGCGCAATGGTTGTGACCAGCAGTTGGCAGAAAGGGGCAGCAGGACAGCCACCCAGTGGCCACCCACCGCATTCGGAGCTTTCATCATGACATGTCCTCCTGATCACAGCAGGATCTTGTATTCACAATGTGAAAACCGAGGATAACCAAAAACCCCACATACACACGAAATAACACACCCATGCTGTTGTCTCCTTTCAACTCTGTAGAGTACAAAAGTTAAAAGGCAAACACCAGGGCTGAAGAGTCGGCTCAGCCATCAAGAGCACTGGCTGCTCTTCCAAAGGGCCTGCTTCAGTTCCCAGCACCCACCTGGCAGCTAACTCCAGTTCTGCCCTCCACAGTGCACAGACAGACGTTCAGGCAAAATACCCACACAGAATTTTTTTTAGATTTATTTAAGTAAATAGTTAAAGACAAAAACAGATGCTCCCATACCCCCCTATTACCCTACTCTTCCCTACCCCAGGTTCACAGAGACCTGGTATTGACAGAGCTTTCTGGAAGATTCCTTCTCTCGCTGTGAGAGGAGATAGGAGTTGGTGTGCCCCAGAAGGGAAATAAAATCTTGGTTACTATGCTGATTGACCACACACACATACACACACACACACACTCACGCACGCGCACATGCTGTCTGTGCGATTTGCTGAACCATCCAGAGTGACCACCCTCTAAAGGACGTGTTGAGAGCAGGCTGTACCGAGGGACTGGGAACTGGCCCAGCAACACCAGCATCCTTGCAGTTGAGTGCGCAGTCTGGTGAGAAGGGCGTGCCATCAACCTGAGCGACGGGGAAACGCTGAACCCGTGGCTGTCCCTCATGCAGTGGCATGTGAAAGAGGTGGACGCTACGGGCAGGCGCCAGTAACTGACCACATTTAATTGCATTAGGCTACCCCCCTCTATAAAAATCGTTCTTATTCTGGATGAGGGGGAGACAGTGGGCACTGCTCTCGGAGGGTAAGCTGCATCTGCCACGCCCAAAGGCCCGCCCTCCGCTGCTGGTCTTTGGAGCCACACCCTAGTCACCAAGCCCCAGCCTGGGTTTTGCCTGACACAGGTATCTGTTTACAATCAGGTAGGCAGGCGGCGAGAAGGACTATTCAACTGCACTGGGGCATCCTCTGTATTGATAATGACTGCCCCAGCCAGCGGGACCCCACTCCTAATATACTGCTGTACTGTAGCAACCTAAAACCCAGGGGGCTGCAATGGGAGGAAGGGGAGGGTCTATGTGAGAAGGTGGTGGGCAGAAACTAGGAGCTAAATAAAAGCCAGGAAGCAGCAGGGGACAGCAGGTCAAGAGTCAACGACTGTAGTTGGCTGGTCTCAGCTTCTAAGGCCTGGAGAAAGAATTTGGGTACTCCCTGTAGAAGAGCTGGTCTGTGTCACTTGGGGCTCCTCCCCTGGCTGCTTACCTTCCCAGTTCAGCTTTCCTATGAAGCCTCCCTCCTCTTTGGCAGTAGCCAGAGTGGGTCTGGGTGTCCCATCAACTGTGGGGCCCTCAGGGATGTGTGGAGAGGTCGCAGGTCCCTGAGGGGCTAGAGCTCAGAAGCTCAGGGTCAGGTTTGATGACCCCACAGCCAGGCTGCCGTCATCACACCCAGGGGTCTCCTCTGCCCTGGTGGACGATGTCCCTGTGCTGGGGACTTCGTCAATAGTTTTCTCTCTTTGAGAGGGAACTGGTCTCTGAATTAATTCCCTGGGTCTCAGACTGTGAGTCTGCTTGATTGTGTGGTGTGTGTGTGTGTGTGTGTGCGCGCGCAGGTGCATTTGTGGGGTTTTGGGGGGTTTGTTTTGTTTGTTTTACAGTCTCTTGTAGCTTAGGCTGGCCTTGAACTCACTTCACACTTCAAACTTCTCGAGTATTGTTAGTAATTGTTGTTTTGAGACAGGGTCTCACTTTGTAGCCCTGACTGGTCTGGGACTCGATATGTAGACCAAGCTAGTTTTGAACTTAGACATCTGCCTGCCTCTGCCTTCCAAGCCCAAGTATTAAAGGCATGCACCACTGTGTCTAACCACAAAGCTTGTTTTGACACTTCAGCAAGCTAAAGGGTGTCAGGCGTCCTTGCCCAGAGCACAGCACAGGGATGGAAGGGGCTTTGTGCCTCTCTGTCCCCTCTCCAGTCCCGCCCTTCTGTATGCAGGAACTAGCCTGGACGGTGGCTGGGAGGGAGCCGGTCTGCACAGCTGGGCTTGACCACAGGAAACCTTCCCAGAAGGACTCTCTCTAGAGAGAGATGTCCCTAGGGTACAATTGGTCTGTAGCATCATCAGTGGACGCCCAGCTGCATTCTGGGAAGTGGGAGGTTGTTGGGAAGATCTGCTGTGACAAGAGCAGGCGTGGACAGAATGTACAGTCTCTCAGGGGAGCTGGGAAAGCGGGGAGGGAGGGCTGCCCAGGCCTGTGCACATCTCCAGCCCTGCCTGGGAAGAGGGGACCTGGTGAGAGACCAGCGGCCTTGCTGCCTCCGGGGAAGCAATTGTGTCCTCTCAAAGAGCATGGTGGTGACTCACCAGAGCGCCCCACAGCTTGTCACAAACATCCCCGGAGACAGCTAACTCCCTCGGCCTTGATTCTATATTAACTCAGCCGTGCTCTGTGGTTCCATAATTAATTAGGTTTCCTAGGTACCTTGAGACTAGAAGAGGGTGTCCCAACCTGTGGGCACAAATATTACTAACTCCATGAGAGCTCCCACACGCACTGGGAATAGAAAGCTCAGCCGCCTGCAGTCTCTCCTCCTCTCTGAGAACAAGTTGGCATTGGTTCCTTTGTGAAAGGTGAGGGGCGCCAAATAGCCTTGATTGGAATAATAAAATGTCGAGGGTTAGCCAAGTAACCCTGCGGGAGAGTACTCACCCAGCACTCGTGAGACCTTAGCTTTGGCTCGCAGAACTGCAAAAGAAGAGGGACTTTGGAAAAGAAACAAAAAGAAACAACAACAACAAAAAGTTAAACTTTTTTGACACATGACTGTAATCCCATCAGAGAGCAAGACAAGACAACTGGTATGCATATGGTCCTGTTGGTAGCTTGTTTGGGGGCATAAAACAGGCCCTGGTGGCTCATGCCTGGTCTGTAATCACACTGAGGACCTGGAAACAGGAGGCTCAGGAGTTCAAGGTATTTATAGTTTAGTGTTGAATTCTGCTGCAGCTTGGGCTACATAAAGCCACATCTAAACAAAGGCACAGGGCCTGGGGAGATAGCTCATCCCTTAAAGTGCTCGCCACAAAGGTATGAGGACCAGAGTTCAATTCCCAGCACCCATGCAAAAGGCCAGGTATGGGAGCACATGCTTCTAATCGCAAACTGGGAGGTCAGAGACAGAGGGTAACAGGAGCTCGGTGGCCAGCCAGTGAAGCTTCATCCATGAGCCTCAGGTTCACTGAGTTACCCTGCCTCAAAAAGCAAGGTGAGGCTGTCCAGAAGGCTCAATGAGGAACGGCTTGTGCTGCCAAGCCTGCTGATCTAGATTCAATCCCTGGGACCCGTGTGTCAGAGAAGATAAGTCCTCAAGTTGTCCTCTGATCTCCGCATGCATTCTTCTGTGGCACACTTGCAGGTGTGCAAATACACATGCACACTACATGCACGCACATCAGATAAATGAAATCTTTTAAAAAGAGATTGGGGAGCTAGAAAGATGGTTTAGCGGTTAAGAGCATGGCTGCTCTTCCAGAGGACCTGGGTTCAATTTCCAGCACCCATCGCCAAGAGAGAAACTAAAATTTTACATGTTATGGCCAGGTGCTGATGGTGCACGCCTTTAATCCCTGCTTGGGAGGCAGAGGCAGGTGGATCTCTATAGTTAGAGGTTGACCTGGTCCACAAAGCGAGTTTTAGGACAGCCAGGACTGTTACACAGAGAAAACTTGTCTCGAAAAACCAAAAGAATTTAAAACATTTCTACATGTTATTTCATCTTAGGTTTTTTTTTTCTTACACTTATGTATTTATGAGGTGGGTTGCGGATACGGGGTGTGTGTGTGAGACAGAGTCACCACAGCATGAATGTGGAGGTCAGAGGGCAACTCGCCAGGACCCAGCTCTCTCCTTCCATCGTGTGGATTCCACGGATCTACCTTGGGTCCTCAGCCTTGGTGGCATGTGCCATTCCACACTAACCTGGCTGACCATGTATTTCACCTTCAATGTAAAAACCGGTACTAATCCAGTTGTCAGAAATGTCTAAGGAGGGAACTGGAGAAATAGCCAGAAGTTTAGAGTGATCGCTGCTCTGGCAGGGGACCAGATTTGTCCCCAGGACCCAAGTGACACCTCACAGTCACCATAACTCCAGCCCAAGAGATCTGATGCCCTCTTCTGGCCTCTGAGGGTAACACACACACACACACACACACACACACACACGTTAAAATTATAAATCTTGCTGGGGCAGTGGTGGCGCACGCCTTTAATCCCAGCACTCGGGAGGCAGAGGCAGGTGGATCTCTGTGAGTTCAAGGCCAGCCTGGTCTAGAAGAGCTAGTTCCAGGACAGGAACCAAAAAGCTACAGAGAAAACTTGTCTCTAAAAAAAAAAAAAAATATATATATATATATATATATATATATATGCCTTTTGAAAGTATGTAAGGCAGTTTGGAGCCATTTGAATGATACAATCTTCTGGTTTTCCCTCTGTATGTTTTATGGAAGCAAACCTGTGGCACGAGCTCTTCCAGTGGGAAGCTGCGGTGAAGATGAAGATGCCCATTTCAAAGACAGTTTTTTATCTTCTGTAGTCTAGACTGGGTCTTACAATGTAGCCCTGGATGGCTTGAAAATCACTCTGTAGACCAGGCTGGCCTCGAACTCACAGAGATCCACCTGTCTCTGCCTCTCAAGTGCTAGAATTAAAAGCATGTGTCACTACCCCTGGCCTCAAAGATTTAATTTTAATTTAAAAATTTTTTTTTCATTTACATATCAACCACAGTTTTCCCTTTCTCTCCTCCCCCTCCCCCCACACCTTCACTCCCACCCTACCCCCACTCCTCAGAGAAGGTAAGACCTCCCATGAGGAGTCAACAAAGCTTGGCTTATCAAGTTGAGGCAGAACCAAGCCTTTTTTCCTTGTATCAAGGCTGAACATGGTATCCCTCCATAGGGAATGGGCTCCAAAAAGCCAGTTCATGCACCAGGGATATCCTGGTCCTACTGCCAGTGGCCCCACAAAAAGACCAAGCCACGCAACTGTCACTCACATTCAGAGGTCCAGTTTGGTCCCATGCAGGTTCCCCAGCTGTCAGTACCGAGTCAGTGAGCTCCCACCAGCTCAGGTCAACCTTCTCTGTGGGTTTTCCCATCATGGTCTTGGCCCCCCTTGCTCATGTGATCCTCCTCCCTCTCTTCAGCTGGACTCCCAGAGCTTGGCCCAATGCTTAGCTGTGGATCTCTGATTTGCTTCCATCAGTTACTGGATGAAGGTTCTATGATGGCAATTAGGGCAGTCACCAGTCTGATTAGAGGAGAAGCCAGTTCAGGCCCCCCCACTACTGCTAGGAGTCTCAGCCAGGGCCATCCTTGTGGATTCCCGGGAGTTTCCTTGGCACCAGGTTTCTCCCTAACCCAATAATGGCTCCCTCTGTCACGGTATCTCCTTCATTGCTCTCCCTCCATCCCTCCCCAACTCAGCCATTCCCTTCCCTCATGCTCTTATCCTCTTCCCCTTAGTTTTAAATTTTATTTCTATTTATCTGGAAATTTATTGTTTCCATTTGGCAGTGTGGGGGATGAAATGAACCTGGAGCTGTATGGAGATGTATTTGTGAGAGTGGGTATATGCATGAGCTCCACAGACCAGGCTCACCTCAGACTGCCTGTGTGGCTGAGGCTGACCTTGAACTCCTGATCCTTCTGCCTCCACATCCCAAGTTCTAGGAATATATACATATATATATATATGATCTATATATATATATATATATATATATATATGATCTATTTCTTTTTCCTTATCCTAATGTGGATAATTAGCAAGCATTTAGTCACATATGTATTGGGGAAAATGGTGACAGGGGAGGTCTGGTTTAGTTCATGAATCTGTGCCAATGTTAATTTCTTAACTAGGGTGCATTTCCAAAGTTATGCAACACACTAATCTTTGGAGAAATGGGTGAAGGGTTTAGGGGAAGTCTCTGCAGCTTTTCTGTAAATGGAAAATAATTAGGCACTAATGGTTCGTGCTTATAATCTCAACACTTGGGAGGCTGAGGCAGGGGGTTGCCACCATTTCAGACTAAACTGGGCTACCTGGTGAGTTTCAAGCCAACCCAATCTATAGTGTAAGATGCTGTCTCAAGAAAACTGATTGACTTGGGAGGCAGAGGCAGGCGGATCTCTGAGTTCGAGACCAGCCTGGTCTACAAGAGCTAGTTCCAGGACAGGTTCCAAAACCACAAAGAAACCCTGTATCGAAAAACCAAAAAACAAAAGAAAAGAAAACTGATTGAGCTGAATGTGGTAGTGCATGACTTTAATCCCAGCACTCAGGAGGGACACGCAGGGAGATCTCTGTGAGTGTAAAGCCAGTCTGTCTACACAGCAAGTTCCAGGCCACCCAGGGCTACATAGTAAGACCCTGTCTCAGGGTTAGAGAGATGGCTCAGTGGTCAAGAGCACTGGCTGCTCTTCCAGAGATCAAATCCCAGCAACCACATCCATCTGTAGTGATATCTGGTCTCTTCTGGCCTGTACGCAGACATGCAGGCAGAACAGAGTATACATAATAAATAAGTAAATCTTTAAAAAAAAGACCCTGTCTCAAAAAAAAAAAAAACTAAAATTACTCCCAAAAGTGCATCCCCATTATATATGTGATTGTATTATAACTGTTAGAGAATATATTATTTTTTAAATATCTTGTTTTTGTTTTTATTTTTCGAGACAGGGTTTCTCAGTAGCTATGAAGCCTGTCCTGGAACTCACTCTGTAGACCAGGCTGGCCTCAAACTCACATAGATCCCCCTACCTCTGCCTCCTGAGTGCTGGGATTAAAGGCGTGCACCACTACTGCCTGACTTAATATCTTTTTATTTTTGAGACAGAATTTTTGTTTGTTTGTTTTGTTGTTGTCATTGTTTTATTTTATTAAAAAAGAAAAAAAAAACAAATCTCAGACTGGCCATGAACTCACGTAGCCCAGGATGACCTTGAACTTCTGATCTTTCTGCCCCCACCTCCTAAGAACTGAGATCACAGGTTAAACCCCCACGTCGGGTTTATGCAATGCTGTGAATCAGTCAGGCATTTGGGCATGTTGGAGAAGTTCTGTGCCAACCAGGCTGGCCTTGAACTCAGATCTGCCTGCCTCTGCCCCCTGAGTGCTGGGATTAAAGGCGTACGCCACCACCACCCGGGCCTTTTTTTTTTTTTTAATTCTTTTGTTTTATGTATGGGTGTTTTGCTTGCCTGTACGTCTGTGTTCATGCAGGGTTCATAGAAGCCGGAAGAGGGTGTTGAATCCTCTGGGACTAGAATTATAGATGTTAGGTAGTCCACCATCGTGTGTGTGCTGGGAATGGAACCCAAGTCCTCTGAGCAGTTAAGAGCCAGTGCTCTGAACCCCTGACACAGCTCTCCAGCCCCTTGTTTGATTAGCTTTATCACAGAAGTTAAAATAGCTTTGTAAGAACTTCCACCGTAAGACTAGGTATGGTGATGGCACACGTCTGTAATCCTAGCATTTGGGAAGGGGAGGCAAGATGACCAGGAATTCAAGGCTAGCCTGAGCTACGGGAGACCCTGTGGGGGCGGGGGGAGAAGTGAGGGGCCCCACACATCTCTGGACTTCTAGTCTCATTACCCTGTATTCTTTCTGGGGGCTTTGGTGAGGATGCGTGCAGCACTTCTGCTCACTGCATGAGGCTGGGAAGAGGTGAGAGTTGAGAGCACAGGCTGGGGGGGCCGCGCTGGGGTTCCTGTAATAACAGCGGCAGTGTCTTCCAGGAGAGACTTACTGAGGGCCAGGGCTGCAGCTCAGCTGGGAAGGGCTGGGGCTAGTCTGAGGTTCTCTGGACTTTCATTGGTTGGTTAGAGACTTTTATCTCAGGCCAACTTCAGCCAGGACCTTAGGAGCAGCTGCTGTAGCCTGAAGGCAAGAATTGGCAGGCTGCTTCTGACCCCAAACTTCTCAGGTCCTGAAGCTGACACGTGATGTTACAACAGGGGCCTGCAGGTGTCCTGGAGTTCCGGAGGACCTCGGGTGTGCCTCTTAACCCACCTACTTTAGGCTCCAACCGCCTGCAGCCACAAGGCCGCATGCAGTCACAAAGTCTGACCACCACAAACTGGTAGTCCTGTTCTCACAGCAGGTCCTGAAGCAATCCCCTGCCTCAGGCTTCCACAAACAACAGAGCACCTGCCTCTGCGTCCTTTCCTCCAGGCTTCAACCTCCAAAGCCTGCAGGTGGGGAAGGCCCTCAGCGTCAGCGAGAGCTCTCTCTTTAGCAACTGAGGGACCAGGCTAGTTTGGTTAGCACAGGCCTGTAGCCCGCCACGGGCCACCCTCCACCATCCAGATGTCACCAGAGCCTCGTGGCCTGTCCTGACTTGCACCTTCCCCTTTGCTACTCCGCAGTGCACTTTGTCTTGCCACAGCCAGATGTGCCGGCTTTGGTGCTGGCTGCCTCTAACGAGGTACAGATGTGCAGTCTGGCCTGGGCCGCCACTACCAAGAAGGGAGGCCCCAGGGGAGAGCCGGCTGCAGCTGGCCACGCGGTAAAGGAGGAGGAGAGAAGCTTAGGGAAAGATTCCTGCTGGTCGCCAAGCTGGGTTTCTGTCTAAATAAGGACCTGGCTTGGGGGGGGGGGCTCCAGGCTCAGGAGTGCTAGGGAGCATCTGGAGCTGTACCCCAGCCTTCTCCTAACAACTGGGGTGCTGGCATTGCTTGTTTCCCTTTTCTCTAATTATAGAAATTATGAACAGAGATGAAAGACAATTTAGGAAACTCAGTATAAACCAGGCCTGGTGACCCATGATTGCAATTCCAGGTTAGAGGAATAAGGTGGCTGAGGCAGGAGGATACCAAGCTCAAGCCTGGGTAATTTTGTGCGATAAAGGACTAGCAGATTGGCTGAGCTGGTACAGGTGCTCATTGCCAAGACTACTGACTTGCGTTCAGTCCCTAGGACCCACTAGGACTAGCACCCGCCTAGCAGCTAGATGGAATGGATCCTAAGTGTCCTCCATCTGCACAGGCTCGCGGTTTTGTGCCCGCCCACACACATACAGTAAGAAGCACACAGTTGTGTCCACCAACGGCTGAGCACCAGGGTTGTCTTCCCTGAGTTCCTACGGTAAATAGCACTGCGGTGAGCAGCCTCCAGCTTGCACAGAAACCGTCCAAGAAACGCAATTGTTGGAGGTTCGCCATGTGGCTTAGGTGACAGTGTTTGCTAGCATCTGTGAAAACCTGGGAGCCATCCCCAGCACTGCACACAACCAGGTATGATTCCGAAGTCAAAGGCAGGAGGATCAGAAGCTCAAGGTCATGCCTTGGCTATGAGAAAATCACCTCAAAATAAACGTTTCCAGGCGGGAGGGTCTCTGTGAGTTCCGGTATCCACATGCAGACACAATGAACACCAATTCGGGCTAGGGGGATGGCTCAGGAGGCTGAGGCACCTGCCACCAAGCCAAGCCTGATAACCTGGGTCCGAGCCCCAAGACTCGCCTGACAGAAGGCGAGAACCAGCTCCCGAAGTGTGTCCTCTAACCCCACGTATAGCATGGCATGCAGGTGGCCACAGTGAACACATATAAACAAGTAAAAGCAAAAAGATGCAGTCGTTCTTGCCAATCTGATGCCAACCCGGACTTCTCTGGGAAGAGGAAATCTTATTGAGAAAACGCCTCCATCAGGTTAGCGTGCAGGGCAATCTGTGGGGACATTTTCTTGATTGGTGGTTGATGTGGGAGGACTCAGCCAGCAGTTGCGGGTGCCACCCAGGCAAGTGGTCCTGGGTGATGTAAGAAGGCAGACTGAGTAAGCCATGGGGAGCAAGCCAGTGACACCCCTCCAGTGGCCTCTGGTTTGCCCTGACTTCCCTCAAGGGACCCTCACTTGGGATAATAAATAAACCTTGGGATAATAAATAAACCTTTTCCTCCCATGTTGCTTTTGGCCGTAGTACTTTATCACTTTATCACAGCAATAGAGACCTTACCTGAGACAAGTGTAATAAAAACAATTAAATGCATATCCAATCAATCCCAGCCCTTAAGAGCTGCTTTTTCTTCTTCTTCTTCTTCTTCTTCTTCTTCTTCTTCTTCTTCTTCTTCTTCTTCTTCTTCTTCTTCTTCTTCTTCTTCTTCTTTTCTTTCTTTCTTTTTTTCTTTTTTGTTTTTTTGGGACCAGGTTTCTGTAGCTTTGGAGCCTGTACTAAAACTTGCTCTGTAGACCAGAATGACCCTGAACTCACAGAGATTCCCCTGCCTCTGCCTCCCCGAGTGCTGGGTTTAAGGCACGCACCACCACCACCCTGCCCAAAAATCAGAACTTCAAGGTTACCTGTGGATAGGTAGCAAGTTTCAGGTTAGCCTGAGCTACACAAAGTTGTAAGTCAAAAGGAAAAAGAAAAGAAATGTAACCACTGCTCATGTTAGAAAACATTGAGGTTTGCTTCTTTGTTGTTTGTTAAGCTTTTTTTGTTTTTGTTTTTAAAGATTTATTAGCTATGTATCCAACGTTCTGTCTGCATGTGCACCTGCGGGCCAGAAGATGGCACCAGATCTCATTACAGATGGTTGTGAAATCACCATGGGTTGCTGGGAATTGAACTCAGAACCTCTTAACTGTTGAGCCACCTCTCCAGCCCAGTGGTTTTTTGTTTGTTTGTTTGGTTGATTGGTTGGTTGGTTTTGGTTTTTTGAGACAGGGTTTCTCTGTGGCTTTGGAGCCTGTCCTGGAGCTACCTCTTGTAGACCAGGCTGGCCTCAAACTCACAGAGATCCACCTGCTTCTTCCCCCCGAGTGCTGGGATTAAAGGCGTGTGCCACCACCGCCCGGCCAGTGTTTTGGGTTTTTAGATGTACTTATTTTATGTGTATGATGCTTCGCCTTCATGTATGCCCATATGTGTACCACGTGTATATAGAGATCAAAAGAGGACATAAGATGCTTTGGAACTGGAGTGGTGGATGGTTGTGAGCCACGGTGTGGGCGCTGGGAATTGAACATGGTTCCTCTACAAAAGCTATCATTAACTGCTGAGCCATCCCTCCAGCTCCAAAGATCAGGGGATTCTGACTGAGAGTAGAGGAAGGAGCCCGGTGGTATGGCGGCCACAGACACAAGGATGTGGAAGCTCCTCCTTGCTCTTGGGGTGTGTTCCTTGCTGCCTGTCAAGGAGAGGGAGGAAGGACCAGAGAAGTTGATGATCTTTATCCCTGTTCCCAGGGCCTGCCACGCAGCAGCTACCCCTGGGCCTGAGCCAGCTCCACTCTGCCAGGAGTCCTGGCTTTCTTGGCTTCCCCTCTCCCCTCAGCCTCCATGCTCAGAAGCTCTACTTTCTTCTTGTCCCCTGTCCCCCACCATTATGACCTGCTGTCACTGGAGCCACAACAACAACAACAACAACAGCAAATTGTCCACGGCAGAGGGCTCAGGCTGAGGGCGGCTTTCCCCAGGACGCTTCCCAGCTGGGCGAGTGTCCTTTCTCTTCCTCCTTAATCTCTGGCTGTGTTGTTTAGAGACAAGGTTTCATTAGAGAACCCAGGCTTTCCTTGAACTCAGAGCCGCCTGACTCGGCCTCCCGAGTGTTGTGATCACCGGGGGTACACATCAGTCTGGCTTCTTCTTTCCTTCCCTCCTTTCTCACGGTGCTGGCTGGAAATGGAACCCTCCACACCTCATGCAAGTGCACAGACTCTGTTAAGCACGCCACCACTTGAACTACTTCCCCATCCGTGAGTCAGGTCCCTTTCGTAAAACCAAAGCTAAGGTAGAGAATTACAAAAACACCCATGTGCGTGCAAGCACAGAACAGTGAGAAGCTCCGTCCAGGGCCCTGCTCAGACCACACTCCCATGGGCTTTGGCGACTCCCATCATCACAAGGAGCCACACTCATGGTGTGTATACAGCACCATCCCATTTATACTAAGCCCAGGGAAGTACGCAGTTACATTTGTCTCCCGTAGAGTCACAGAACTGATTGGAACAAGCAGGTCCCAGCTATCAGCCATCCTTTAGTCTCAATTTCAAAATCCCAGAGGCTTTGAAAGCCACAGGCTAGATAAACCACGCCTTATCACCGCGTGCCTGGCTGCAAAGCTTGACCTCAAGTGAACTCAGCTGCGAGAAAGCAGACCCGAACTGAGGTGAAGTTATTTCACAGTCATTGGTTACACCTCCCAGCACGTGAATATTCATAGAGTGAGCTCAGAAAGCTCCCTGTGTTTGCCCAGTGCCCTCCCAGAACCTGCCTGGCCATCTACAATATATAGCACAGTCCGCTGACCTTCTCAAAGTGAGTGATTCTGAGTTCTGAAAACCCTTTCCAGCTCCAGGAATGCCAGAAGTGATTATGGATCTATATGTTTATGAAATTTCTCTTTCAAAAACCGATGAGCATCCACACCTGTGAATAGCAGCATTTGGGAGGCAGAGACAGGAGGATCAGAAATTCAAAGCCAATTAGGCCTATATAACGTGTTTACTGCCAGCCTGGGCTACATGAGAGCCAAAGAAATGGAGGCCAGGAGTAGTGGGGTCTCACCTTCGGTGCCTGTACTCAGGAGGCAGAAGCAGGCAGATCTCTTTTAGTTCTAGGCCAGAAGGGGCTATATATTGAGTTCCAGGGGATACAGTGAGACCCTGTCTCGAAGGACAGTATCATAGATGGATACATTTTATGTCATGCTATCTGCAGTTCCAATACTTAGAAAGCTGAGACAGGAAAATCTTTAAGCCATGGCGACGGGTCAAGTGCGGGGATGGTTGGGTCTACGTGAGAGAGGGAGGGAGGACAAAGTAAAGAAAAGAGCAAAAGTGAAGAAAATAAAATAAAAGAGGACAGCCAGCCAAACATGATAGCACTCCAGGAAACTGAGGCAGTAGATGTTAAGTACAGGTTTTCCTACACACACACACAAAAAAAAAAAAAAATCTCAAAAAGAGCAGGGCGGTGGTGGTGCACGCCTTTAATCCCAGCACTCGGGAGGCAGAGGCAGAGGCAGAGGCAGGCGGATCTCTGTGAGTTCGAGACCAGCCTGGTCTACAAGAGCTAGTTCCAGGACAGGCTCCAAAACCACAGAGAAATCCTGTCTCGAAAAACCAAAAAAAAAAAAAAAAAAAATCTCAAAAAGAAAAAAACGAGGGGAGGGAAATGGGAGGCGGGGAGGAGGCGGAAATTTTTTTTTTTCAATAAAAAAAAATTAAAAAAAAAAGAAAAAAACGAAGAAAAAGAAGAGGAGGAGGAGAAGAAGGGACCAGAGAGACCCTCAGTGGCTAAGAGAAATCGCAGTTCTTCCAGAGGACCCAGGTTTGGTTCCCAGCACACACATGGTAGCTCACAGCCATCAGTAACTCCTGTTCCAGGGCACTGTACACACATGAAGCACATATGTATATGCATGAAGAAACATCCATATACATAAAATAAAGGTTAATATTTTAAAAATAGGAGTCAGACATATGGTGTACACACAGTATGCCCCCTCTTATATGAAGTGCAAGCACAAGAGTAGACAAAACCAACTGATGGAGGTGGAAAATCTGAGCAGTAACTGCTCCTGGGTGAGGGTGACTGGTCTAAGAGGTGGGGGAGGGAAATTTACAAGCACCTGGGATTCTCCAGCAATCTGAAAGGCGAGAGGCTGCATGCATGTACATACACACATGTAGAAATGTGTCAAGCAGGAACCATAAAGATTTTAGCTTGGGGGCTGAAGAGTTGACTCAGAAGTTAATAGCATTTTGGCTGCTCTTCCAGAGGACCCAGGTTCAATTCCCAGCACCGACATGGCAGCTCACATCTGTCTGGAACTCTAGCTCCAAGAGATCCGACACCTTCACACAGACATACATGCAGGCAAAACATCAATGCACATAAGATAAAAATAAACAGGCGCTGGAGAGATGGCTCAGAGGTTAAGAGCATTGCCTGTTCTTCCAAAGGTCCTGAGTTCAATTCCCAGCAACCACATGGTGGCTCACAACCATCTGTAATGAGGTCTGGTGCCCTCTTCTGGCCTTCAGACGTACACACAGACAGAATATTGTATACATGATAAATAAATAAATATTTTTAAAAAAAGATAAAAATAAACAAATCATAAAGATGATCTTAGCTTTTTTCTTTCCTTTTTTAATTAATTAATTATTTAGTTAGTTAGTTTGTTTGTTTGAGACAGGGTTCCTCTATGCAGCCTTGGCTGTCCTGCAACATTGTAGACCAGGCTGACCTCAAACTCACAGAGATCCATCTGCCTTTTTCTTTTTTTTTTTCTTTTTTTCTTTTTTTTTTTTGGTTATTCGAGACAGGGTTTCTCTGTGGTTTGGAGCCTGTCCTGGAACTAGCTCTGTAGACCAGGCTGGTCTCGAACTCACAGAGATTCACCTGCCTCTGCCTCCCGAGTGCTGGGATTAAAGGCGTGCGCCACCACCGCCCGGCGATCCATCTGCCTTTGTGTCTGGAGTGTTGTGATTAAAGGCGTGCGCCACTGTCACCCAGCCCTAAAATAGTCTTTTAAAACTTTTTAAAAAAAGATTTATTTATTATGTATACAATGGTCTGCCTGCATGTGTACCTGCAGACAGAAGTTGGCACCAGATCTTATTACCGGTGGTTGTGAGCCACCATATGGTTGCTGGGAATTGAACTCAGGACCTCTGGAAGAGCAGTCAATGCTCTTAACCACTAAGCCATCTCTCCAGCCCCTTAAAACTTTTTGAAAGAGTTGTTTTTATGTGTGTGTATGTGTGTTTGGCTCAAAGTCAGAGGTGGGCATTGGACCCCATGGAGGTGGACTTGCAGGCGGTTGTGAGCGGCCTGATGTGGTGACGGGAACTGAACGAGTCCTCAGGGAGGAACAGACAGCATTCCTTGCCACCATTCCGACTATATGGTTTTATCTATTCCAGGCTGGCCTCCCCAGTGATGTATCTAAGATTAGCCTTGGACTCCGGATCCTCTCGCCTCAACAATATTGGGGTTACATATGTGTGTCACCACACCTAGCTCTAATCTTTGCTTTGAAAGTGATTGTGCAGACAAAGAACTTGGGGGGTCAGGCTTGCTTCAGTGAGCCTCTGACACAGCAGCCCACTCACTCTGCCCCACACTCCCATGGTACCCTGGAGGCCTATGGATCCGGCCCACCTCGAGGGCCTGGCTCATAACCTACCAGGCTATGGGATACACCAATCTGGCCCTGGCAGCCACCCACGGTGTTGCCAGTCAGCACTTGTTCCCAGACAATAATATCCTGTAATTGCAGCTAGGATTTAGAATTTGTGTCTGAGAACAGAAGGGTACAGGAGATTCCCTGATTAAACAGGTCCGATAACAATATATTGCTAAGAGGGCAGAGGGAATTTCTTCCCTGGGCTCTTCTTGCTCAACAGTTCGCTGCAGGCAGGCAGCTCTGCCAACCCTCACACCAGCTCCACCTTCCCACCTCTGTCCTATCTGGGCCCCAGAACTGGCACATGAGGGCCTCGTTTCAGCAGCCAGCACCTCCCCTGACCTTACTCTACCCACGCCCAGTCTCCCCTCATATCCATGCAAAGGGCATTGGCCTGCCAGGTGGCCTTGCTGTCCTCTGCTGCCCCAGTCCCTACAAAGAACACTCAGAATATAAACAAACAAATCCACGCCGGGCGGTGGTGGCGCACGCCTTTAATCCCAGCACTCGGGAGGCAGAGGCAGGCGGATCTCTGTGAGTTCGAGACCAGCCTGGTCTACAAGAGCTAGTTCCAGGACAGGCTCCAAAACCACAGAGAAACCCTGTCTCGAAAAACCAAAAAAAAAAAAAAAATCCACTTGGGGTTTTTCCTCATTTTTGCAGAACCACACTGCCCGTCAGAGGCTGTCTGGCCGATGGAAATACCCTGTGACTGCCTAGTCTGAAGTGCCAGCCACCAGGGAGTACAGTGGCCTGACCATCCATGGGTGCCGTCAGGAAATAAACTGTAAGCCGGGCATGGATGCGCACGCCTTTAGTCCCAGCAATCAGGAGGCAGAGGCAGGTGGATCTCTGTGAGTTCGAGGCCAGCCTGGTCTACAGGGCGAGTTCCTGGACAGCTAGGGCTACACAGAGAAACCCAGATATGAAACAAAGGAACGAAACAAAACAGGAGCTAAACTTTAAGCAAATGTGTTTATACCTTTTTTTCTATTTTCCTTGGGTTTATTTTATTGCTTTAGTAATTTCTTGAAATGGGTATTTCCATGTAATTTTTAAAAATGCTTCTTTATTTAATTTTAAATTGGGAGGGGATGGTTGAGACAGGGTATCATGTAGTCCAGGCTTGCTTCCTACTCCCTACGTAGCTGAGGCTGACTTTGGACTCCAGGTCCTCCAACCTCCATCTCGGAATTATAGGCATAGGCCATTATGCTTGGATCATGTACTTAAAAAAATTTTTTTATTACATTTTATTTGCATGCGTGTGCACACCATAGTGAGCATGTGGGGTCAGAGGTCAGCCTTGGGAGTCAGTTCTCTCTCTCTCCCATGGTCATAGCAGGGACCGGATGCAGGTTGTCAGACTGGGCAGCACCTGCCTTTGCTCACTGGACCATTTTGCTGGCCCTGGGTGGTCTGCTTTTAAATTTATTGTTAATTTTCTTTAGTTAGATTACAAAGTAGTGGGTTTCATTTGTATGTATATATGTCATTATGCTTTATTCTTCCTTGTCTCCTTCCCCCACATCGTTCCCACTTCCTCCTCCGCCCTGGCCTGGAACTTGCTAAGTAGACCAGCCTGGCTTTAAACTCACAGAAATCTTCCTGAATGCCAGGACTAAAGCCGTCTCTCCTGGCAAATTTTCTCTCTTTTTTTGGTACATATGTTTAAGCATTTGTGACTACTGTCACTCTTGCGAATAGAACCTCTGGTGTGTGGAGTCACCTGACAGCCACCATAGCATTCAAGAGAAGTCCCCAAACCCCCAGCATTGTTGAAAAGTTGCATCGTGTGTCTTTTGTAAAACATGTTGAGAAAGCTCAGGAAGACCATGCCGTGAGTACTTGGAGCAGGTTGCACCCCTCCCCGAGTCTGAGGACCATGACTTGAGTACTGGGACCAAATCGCACCCCTCCCCGAGCCCTAGTCCTCAGCAATGGTGGCCCTGCTCCATTCCTGTCACCACGCAAACTTATCTTCCATCCTCTGACACTATATAACCCAAACCCTCACTCCACACCAAGACTTCCCAAACCCACACCCCCATACCCCCATTCCATGCCCCAAGTCCATCTACCTCAACCTCACTCACACCCACACCACAGACCCCACACCCTGACCTAATTCTAGGGACCCTGTTCCTCTTTCTTCTTCTTTCTTTTGGTAGGATTTTTATTTTAAGGTGATTTCTGGGGGCTGAGTCACTAAGAGCACTGGCTGTTCTTCCTGAAGACCTGGGATCAATTCCCAGCACCCACAGCAGACGGCTTGCGACCGCCTGTAACTTCAGTTTCTGCAAGCTCGTTGTGCAGATAAATTCATGTAGACACACACACACACGCACAATATAAAAACAAACAAATAGCCGGGCGGTGGTGGCGCACGCCTTTAATCCCAGCACTCGGGAGGCAGAGGCAGGCGGATCTCTGTGAGTTCGAGACCAGCCTGGTCTACAAGAGCTAGTTACAGGACAGGCTCCAAAACCACAGAGAAACCCTGTCTCAAAAAACCAAAAAAAAAAAAAAAACCAAAAAAAAAAAAACAAATATATAAGGTGAGTTCTGATAAACTTCAGGCTAGCCTCGTACCCTCAACCCTCCTGCCTCAGCCTCCCTCGTGCTGTAATTTCAGGTATGTAGCCCCGTGCATGGCTTTTTTTTTTTTTTTTTTTTTTTGTCTTTTTAGACAGGATCTTGCCGTGTAGTCCTGGTGGCCTGGAACTCACAGAGATCCACTTGCCTCTGCTGGAACTAAAGACTTAAGCCCCCACACCACACTTCATTTATTTATTTATTGTATATGTATATTGTGGTCATCCTGTCACTGTGGGTGTGTGGACGTCAGAAGACAATGTACAGAAATCAGTTTTCTCTGGCTACTGTGTGGGTTCCAGAGATTCAGGTCACCAGGTTAGCCAGCAGGTGCCTTAACTCATGAAGCCATCTCTCCTGTCCCCATTCTCTCTTATTTAAGCAAATTTAACGGGTTATCCCAGCACTTGGGAGGCAGAGGTAGGAGGATTGCTGAGGGTCTCCTTGGTGAGACCCTGTCAAAAAGAAAGGAAAGAAAGAAAGAGAAAAAGAGGAAGAGAGAAAGGAAAAAAAACCTAACCGCTCTGGGTTTGCCTGCTTCTGCTCACCTGCGACACATCCTAACTGAACATTCGACATCCTTCCCTTTTGTACGGAAAAAGGAGAAAATCTAAAAAAAAAATTTTAAATATCAATGATATCAATAAGCTTTGAACTTTGGTTTTTCGTTTACCCCCATTACACAAGGTCATTACTATAACCAGTCTACATCTGAAATCAAGGGGCAGGACAATTAGGGGACACAGTGGGGAAGCGGACATCACAGGGTCTTTCCCATCTTTCTTGTCTTGCTATGTTGAGAAGAGTGACCTTGAAATCCTGCTCCTCCCGCCTCTACCTCCACAGAGCTGGGATCACAGTTTGTGCCACAGGGCATTGTTTTGGTTGTGGGATGGGAACTAGGGCCTCCTGCGTGTTAGGCAAACGTTCTACCAACCAAGTATGTCCTACCTGTCTTGTCTAGACATACTGAATGGCATGCTGTGTCACCTGTCCCATCTCTCTGAGGGCAAACTGACCAAAGCCCCAGGCACACGGATTTAATAGGCTAACTGGGGCGCTCCTGGGTGACCCCACCCCAGGATGCTGTTCTTATTAACTAGGCCAAAAGCTTCAGCCCAGTGACTCAATGAGGCTCTGAAATCCCAGTTTCTCAACCTGGACCCAGAGGCTCTGCAGCCAGGCCCAGCCTGCTGCACAGGACCTGCTGACGAGCTGAGCCTGCTCTCCCACTGTCTGTCACCTCTCACAGTCCACCCAGCCTGGGTCCCACCTCCCCAGCCTGAGCCCTGCCTCCCTACTGCTGAGCTAGCTGCTTCTCAGCCTTTTACATGCATGGTAAAGAAACAGGCATCTCCATCCAGCTCTTGGTAAATGGGGGGGACAAAGATCAGGGATTCAAGGACAGCCTGGGCTACTGGAAACCCTGTCTAAAAGCAATAAATAATTAAAATCATGGTAAAATTGCGTAATATGGGACAAGCAAGATGGCTCAGCCAAGATGGCTCAGCCGGTAAAGGCTCTTGCTTCAGCACCTGACAACCTGGGTTCAGGACCAGGAACCTACAGGGTGGATGGAGAGGCTGTCCTCTGACCTCTACATGAACACACTTGAACACACACACACGCACACACACACATACACTAACGAATCAATGAGTAAACACAGCAGAGTGTGGTGTGTGTTGGCACAGTCCTTTAATCTTAGTGCTCCAGAGGCAGAGGCAGCCAGATGTCTTTGAGTTCAAAATCAACCTGGTCCACATTGCTAATTCGGGCCAGCCAAGGCTAAGGTGGGACCCTATCTCAAAAAGGAAAAAAAGTGCAGTATATATAAATGTATCACATTGTCCACACTGGTAGCTCCTGTTATTTTCCTTCCTTTTTCTCTGAGACAGGGTTTCTCTGTGTAGTTCTGGCTGTCCTGGAACCACCAGGTAGCTCCTATCTGTAATTCCAGCCCTCAGTATCTGAGATAGGAGAATTGCTGAGAGCCCAAGACCAGCCTGAGCTACATACTGAAATCCAATTTAAAAAATTTTTAAATTTGAAGTGGACCGAACATACCATAGTGCATGTGTCAGGGTCAGAGGACAACTCCCAGGAGTCCACTCTCTCCTTCTACCCTGTGGGTCCCAGGAACCGAGCTCGGGTTGGCAGGCTTGGTGTCAAGCACCTTTACCAGCTGAGCCAGTTTGTGGGCTTCGTTTAGTAAGTTCTAGGCTAGCCAGGGCTACGTCATTAAACTGCTCCAAAAAATAAGCCAAAAGACAGTTGCAATGTGGGGGATGATGCAGATGCTCAATCGCTGCACACAGGAGGCAACCACGTCTCTGTGAGTTCAAGGTCACACAGACACACATACCACAGACACACACACACTCACACACATACATACACACATACACAGACACACACCACAGACACACACATCACACACCACACACACACACACTCACACACATACGTACACACATACACAGACACACACCACAGACACACACATCACACACCACACACACACACATACTCACACACATACGTACACACATACACAGACACACACACCACACACACCACACACCACACACACACACACACACACACACACACCCCACAGGCGTCTTGTCTGCCAAGGCATCTCTTTCATGTCTTCCTCTTCCCAAGCCAACCAGAACAGACAGTAGCCTGGGCTCTGAGCGAGAGTATCTAGAGCTTGGGGCTCCTCAAGGCGAGGGATTACCATCAGCAGACCTAGAGAAATTGTCCTAACTGGATGTCAGGCCATCCAAGCAAGACTCACCCCACCACTGGTGGACTGGGGGCCTCCAAGCCCTATAAACAGGGTCTGGACCACTAGCTATGGCCACCTGCCCTGGCACTCACTGAAGGGAGAAGTGAACCAGACCGATCCCCAGAGTTCAGGGTGCTGGTTGGGACCAGGCTGGGAAGCCATGTTTTCACGGAACTGGAGAAGCCGGCCCAGGCTCCTCAGCCCAGAACGCCTCTCCTGTCAGGATGCCCTACCAGTGGCTCTGGGCCACCCTGTCTCAGGCCTCTCTGGAAATGGAGCTGCACCAGACCTTAAGCAGCCGAACCAGCACTGTTTGGCCGGTCTCTCTACCTGTGGGAAAGCACTCCTGGGGCAGGTAGGTCTGGACCACCTGCCTTGGCAGATAGCTGGTGGCCTGCAGCCCAGGTGCCTCGCCCAGGTGGGACCTGACCTGAGTACCTGGAAGTCAAGCTGCCAAGTTCCACACATCCCCACCACACCCCTTGCCTCGGGGGACAAGGCCACACGCGTGGCTTTTCCTGGAGAGACACTTTCTGTTTCAGAAAATCCAGGATCTTGGCCACTGCCCAGAAAAAAATGAAGGTGGCCAGAGCTGGAGAGGAAAACCTGCAGGTTTATCATTTCAGGGCGTATTGACCCTGGCTACAGCTGACCGAGGGTCACAGTGACCGGCCCCCAGCACCCAGGTCTCCACCCAGCGGGTGACCCAGCTTGGAAGTGCAAGCACGCATGTGCATTCTTTCCCCATGAGAAACCTCAGCTCTTTAAAAGCTCTCCCACCCACAGGAGTGGTGATCCATTAAGCCGATATCAGTCAAACACACTTGAATGTGAATTAGCGTGAATTAGCTTGATCAGTACACCCGGAATCACCCTAATCTAGAACACCTTTTTTTTTTTTTTTAATGTGCATTGTTTTTTCCCCCACATATACAGCTGTGTGAGGGTGTCAGATCCCCTGGAACTGGAGTTACAGACAGTTGTGAGCTGCTGTCATACGGGTGCTGGGAATTGAACCTGGGTCCTCTGCCCCGTGCTCCACATCACTGAGCCATCTCCCCATCTTCCCCCTCCCCATTTTTTTTTTTGAAAGCAACCGCAGGAGATAAATGATGGGTTCAAGGTCAGACAGACAGGGGGGAACTACTCACTGACAGCAGGAAGAGCCCTTTTGGGAGACTGTCAACAGGTGACAGGGATGGTGAACAGGGTTGCGCGCATCAGGTTTGTCACTCTGAGCCCTAGTGTTTTTCTCCCAGGGCAGGCACAAAGCCGACCCAGCAGCAACCACACCGGACCCCACCCCAGAGCATAAGATGCCTTTGAAGTCTCTTGTTTTTCTCTTTACTTTGATTCAAATGCAACATTCTACTCCATAAAACAAGCTGGTTTGTTTTCAGATCATCAGAATAACAGACTAATTTAGTGTAGTTCCATCCTCCAAAGGTGTCTGTGCCTCTCATTCAAATACTTCAGAGGGGCAGGCAGAAGAATCAGGAATCCACAGACCAGCCTTTGCAACAAGGCCACACGGGCTGCATGACATGCTGCCTCAAAAAAACCAAGTGGTTCTGGGGAGATGACTCTGGTTAAGGCAACTGTTGAATAAGGCAGAGCTTTGGATCCCCAGGACCTGTGTAAATGCTAATATTGGGGGGTGGAGGGGTCTGTCGACCTGATCCCCAGAGCCAGCTGGGCAGCAAGAGTTCTGTGTTTGATTGCGAGAGTCTGCCTTTGTGAATAAATTTATTAAAGATGATTCTGAACACCCATGTTTGGCTCCCACACATTTGCATGTATGTGTCTCTGCACACACGAGTGTGCCCACATCCATGCGATCCATGCACCGACCGCACATGTTTTGAGATATATTATCAAAGTTGGCATTTTTTTCTTTCCGTCTTTCGAAGTTTGTCTTTCTGAGGACACTTGACTGGCTGGCTGGACAGACTGTTTCCTGACTCAGAGTGTTACGGTATCTATAAGTACCAACCAGAGAAAAAAGTAGGGCTAAACTTTATAACATGGGACAGGGTGGGTGAGATGGTGCACACACATTTAATTCCAGCACGAGGGAGACAGAGGCGCTTGGATCTCTGTGAGTTCAAGGCCAGCTTGGCACATAAGTAGTTCCAGGTGAATGCAAGCTACATAGAAAGACCCTGTCTTAGCCGGGCGGTGGTGGCGCACGCCTTTAATCCCAGCACTCAGGAGGCAGAGGCAGGCGGATCTCTGTGAGTTCGAGGCCAGCCTGCTCTACAAGAGCTAGTTCCAGGACAGGCACCAAAAACTACAGAGAAACCCTGTCTCGAAAAACCAAAAAAAAAAAAAGAAAAGAAAAGAAAAAGAAAAAGAAAAAAGAAAGAAAGACCCTGTCTTTAAAAAAGGGATAGGGAGGGGGTGCTGAAGCCAACAGGAAGGCTCAGTGTGTTGAAATACTTGCTGCCAAGTCTGATAATGTGTTTAATTCTCATGGTGAAGAAAAGAACTGGATTGAGCAAGTTGTCCTCTGACTTCCCCAGTACTTAGTATTTTTCTGACACACACAGATAGAAAGTTGAATGGATGGATGGATGGATGGATGGATGGATGGATGGATGGATGGATGGATAATGGGCTGGAGCGATGGATCCTCAGCTCACAGCCCTGGCTGTTCTTTCATACATTAGTGGCACCGGTGGTCGCATATGTCTTATCCCATTGGCTAGTCTGAAAAGAACTGGCACACAGGAAATGGAGGAAGGGGTGGTAAAAGGTCACTACTCCAAGTTATGTATCAAATTCACGAAGCAGGAGGCCTTTGTGTAAATAAAGGTTTTATTGGGAACACAATTTTTGTTTGTTTTTCCAAGACAGGGTTTCTCTACGTAGCCCTGGCTGTCCTAGAACTCCATCTGTAGACCAGGCGGGTGTTGAGCTCAGAGATCCCCCCTGCTTCTGCCTCCCGAGTGCTGGGACTAAGGCACAGGCCGTCAAAACACCCATCGAGTGGACGCACCGTGAAGACTGAACACGGAGAGAAGAAGGTGCACTTGGTTTTCAGTCTAACTCAGGTAGTGAGTTTGTCTTTCCCCCCATGGATTGGGGTCTGACCTCACAGTTTTATCTGATTAACTAGTCTGGGGATGGGGGAATGGTGCATAGGAAACAAAAGGGGGAAGGGGAAGGGAGTCGTGATTCTAGGCCATCAAACTCCTTGAATAGAGCACAGGTCTTTGTGTAAACAAAGGCTTTACTGGATGAAGAGCTTAATTTTTTTTTTGCATAAAATTCTCAAAAAAAAAGAAAGAAAGAAAGGAAAGACTTGCATATGATATTGCTTACACAGCACCCACATGTGACACACGACTGTCACTCTGGTTCCAGGGAACCTGGTGCCCTCTTCTGGCCTTAGAGGTCACTGCACACATGCGGTGCACATACACTCAAGCAGGCAAAACCTGTATGCACACAAAATAATAAAAATTATGAATAAGTAAGTTTAAATTATAAAAATAAAACGTGGGACCTGGTGGCATAGGCCTGACTATAAACCCACCTACTTGGGAGTCTGAGGCAGGAGGATAGGAAAGCTCAAAGCCTGTCTGGAAACAGCAGTACAGAGAGCTACAGATAATAAGTTCCCAGCTTTAATCCCCAATAGCAGAACAGAAAAAAAAAGTGTGAGCTGTCTGGGGCCTGGGGCATCCTCCACAGAGACGTCAGCAGGCTATCCAAAGTGAAGGCCGTGCACCTCTTACCTAACAGCGTCTAGCTTAAAAATCTAGCCAACACCTGGGGCAAATGACGTCCACACAGACAGCTCTCTTATTTCTGCTGGCCCTGGGGCTGGTCTGAGCATCTCTGAAGACTTGTCCTCTTTTCACGAGGACCAGACAGCCTGCCTCTCACTCCAGGCCTGCTGATTCCCTCATGATCCTTTTCAAGCTCAGCTCATAACAGTAAAATAATAACCACCCATGCTGTTGGCAGGCTTGATTGACACCTGGCCAGTTACCTACATCAACCCCTTTATCTGCACAGTGACCTCCTAGTAAATTAGGTTCGATGACCATCGCAGTGTGTGACCCGTGAGGATGGAAGCCCTAACCTAACTCAAGGTCACTTTCTTACGCTAGCAGAAGGCAGAGACAGGGTTGGCACCAAGGCCAAGGCACTTAGTTCTGGTCAGGGCCCTGCCTGCTCAGGCCGGCTGGCACACACTGACCTGTTAGCTGTCATTGACTAAGCAACTTCTAACTACCCTAGCCCCGTGCAGGCTTCTTAGCAAAGTTTTAGACTCTGCTCCCTGCCTCCGGGAAAGAAGGGAGGGGCAGGGTTCGGGGAAAGGAAAGAAATTAGAAGATACCACGCCTCGCCCTTAGGAAACTGACAGGCACGAGGGCGTGCAGAGGACACCAACCTCTGCCTGGCCTGCAACACTTCCCAGTTTTCAAACTCCTCCCACCATCTCACCGAATCTCCTCCACTGCCCTGCCAAACAGCATTCATGATCTCTACCCCCTGGATGAGGAAACTGGAGTCACAGGGGGCTGCCCCCAAGATCATCTGGCTGCTGGGGGGGGGAGAAGATCTGTAACTTGACCCCAGGTCCTATGACAGCCCTGGGCCAAAGGGAAATGACAGAGTCTTGACATCCCCTGACAGTGGCTCACAGCCTGTACCCAGGACTCCTCTTTCCTCTCCTGGAGACTGTTGCCGTCCTACAAATAAGACGTTTATTTTAGGATTTGGTCTGCTGGGAAAATTCTAGTGAGAAAAAAAAAAAAAAAACAAACCCAGGGCTTCAAGGGCTTCAGCAGGGTTGAAGGGGTGGGCCAGGTGTTTGCTCAGGCTGTCCGCAGACAGCATTTGGAGCACAGAGAGGTCCAGCCACTTCTCTCATTAGCTCATCCCACAGGCAGGTTAACTGTGGGTCCATCCTGCCAGGGCCCATCTGCCTGACCATGGCATGGGCAAAAAAAGAATATTTAAGTTCAACAGGGTGAGGGATAGAGAGGAATGAAGAGGCCAGGCCAGGAGACAGGCCTGGGGGAGGCCTAGCCGGAAAGTCGGTAGACACTTTCACTGGGCGGAAGTGGGTGAGAGGCTGTAGGTGCTGAAGATGCTTAGGGCTATTTGAATGCTTGGGCTGGGGACCAGCAGCTGGAAGCCATGGCTCACTCTGTAACCTAACTCTAAACAAAGACAAGAAGTTCACTGAGATTTTTGAGGCCAGCCTGGGCTACATGATGAGTTCCAGGTCTGTGAGGGCTATCATGTGAGCCTGTGTCAGCAAATGTGCGTGGGAGAAACATGTTCTTCTGCAATGCTTTTGGAGAAAGATACGTTTCATAATTCAGAGTCTTTTTCTTTCTTTCTTTCTTTCTTTTTTTTTTTTTTTTTGGTTTTTTCGAGACAGGGTTTCTCTGTGGTTTTGGAGCCTGTCCTGGAACTAGCTCTTGTAGAGCAGGCTGGCCTCGAACTCACAGAGATCCGCCTGCCTCTGCCTCCCGAGTGCTGGGATTAAAGGCGTGCGCGCCACCACGGCCTGGCTCAGAGTCTTTTTCATTTGTTTTATCTTTTTAAAATATTTTTTCATTTGTTATGTGTATGAGTGTTCTGCCTGCATGTACGTATGATGTATGTACGTATACCAAGTGTGTGCCTGGTGCTTGGAACATTCGATCCTCAGGAACTGGGGTTACAGATTTTTGTGGGTCACCCAATGGGTATGCCGGGAATTGAACTCAGGTCCTCTGCAAGTGCAGTATGTGCTCTTAACCACCGAATCACCTCTCCAGTCCTGTTTTTATAATCTGTTTGTTTGTTGGTTGGTTTTTCAAGACAGGGTTTCTCTTTGTAGCTTTGGAGCCTTTCCTGGAACTCACTTTGTAGACCAGACTGTCCTCGAACTCACAGAGATCCACCAGCCTCTGCCTCCCAGTGTTAAGATTAAAGATGTGCGCCACCACAACCTGACCTGTTTTTATTTGAAAAAAAATTGGCCTCGCATAGCTCAGGCAGGCCTCCTCCAACTTGCCATGTATTCAAGGCTATCCTTGAACTCCTCATTCTCCTGCCTCCACCTCCCAAGTAGTGGGATTACAGCTTGTATCACCACAGCTGGGTTATTATTTATTCTTTTGGATAGTGCCAGATCATATAATGTCATGACACCCCACTGGTATGGCAGGGCACATGGTAACCCAATCCTGAAGAGAAGTCTTCACACATTCGCGGAATCTATTCAGGGAATAAAGGTATTCAGTAGCAGGCCCTTTGTCAGTTCAGTTCAGGTCTCTGTGCTAAATATACTTTGTCTTAGTCCTTCTAGGCATGTGGAGTCATAGATAAGGAGTCGGAGCCCTAAGTAGACGCCAATGCTGGTGCTCGCTGCTCTGCCCTTCTGTGAGGGCTCCTACACAAGCTGGTCACCGTCAGTTCGGTGGAGAAACCAGAACTCAGAGACGGAGGGACCTGTTCCAAGCCACTTAGCTGTGCAGAGGCAGGGTCCCTACCAGATCCAAAATCTGTATAATTATCTTTTTTTTGGTCGCTTGTGTTTTGAGCCTGGGTGTTGTGCAGCCCCGGGTGATTCCCTACATAGCAGAGGATGACCTTGAACTCAGGACACCCCTATTCTACCTCCCTGTTGCTGGCTTCCCAGACGTGTTCCAGCACACCCTGCGTCCATTCCGTCCAGGCTGGCTGCTTGGTTTGGTCAACTGCGTCTCAACGCTAGAAAGACCCACCATGGAACAGAGAGACCTCCACAGCAGCGCTAGTGAGCTCTCACTGTGTCTGCTCAATATTTTACACTGGATATGATAGCTCACACTTGTAATCCCAGCACTTGGAAAGTTGAAGCAGGAAGACCTATGTGAGTTTGATGCCAGCCTGAAATATCCCAAGTTAGCCTAGGATAACAGAGTAAAAACTCTCAGCAAAACACCACCACCAAATAGCCTGCAAGAGGGTTCAGAGGGTAAAAATGGAGACAGGGCCAGGCGGTGGTGGCTCACGCCTTTAACCCCAGCACTCAGAAGACAGAGACAGGCGGATCTCTGTCAGTTCGAGGCCAGTCTTATCTACAGAGCTAGTTCCAGGACAGCTAGGGCAGTTACACCGAGAAACCCTGTCTCAAAAAACACAAATACATACATACACACACACACATACATACAATAAAGGGCCAGAGGAATTCAGCTTCTCTCAGTTTTGATGGACAATCTCAATCTGCTGGTGCCAGGCACACCACCACCAGCTGCCCGGACAGAGGACTTTCCCTGAGAAAGCTTAGCATTTCATTGTGGAGAAAGTCAGTGTGAACATGAGGAACAGCTTTTCCATGCTTGAGAAATAACTCTAGGGTTATTTCCTACAGAGGACCTGAATCCAGTCCCCAGCACCCACATCGGGGTTCACAGTCACTACGCCAGCTCCTGGAGATCTGGTGCCCTCATCTAGACTCTGAGCACCTGAATTCACACGTGCATATCCACACAAAGAGACACTTATATACATGCAACGAGAAATAAAATAAATCTTTAAAACCAGCAACAGTTGGGCAGTGGTGGCACACACTTTTAATCCCAGCACTTGGGAAGCAGAAGGAGGAGAAGTGCTGTGAGTTCGAGGCCAGTGTGGTCTACAGAGCGAGTCCAGGACAGGCTCCAAAGCTACGGAGAAACTCTGTCTCAAAAAAATCAAAATAAGGGGCTGGAGAGATGGCTCAGCGGTTAAGAGCATTGCCTGCTCTTCCAAAGGTCCTGAGTTCAATTCCCAGCAACCACATGGTGGCTCACAACCATCTGTAAAGAGGTCTGGCGCCCTCTTCTGGCCTGCAGGCATACACGCAGACAGAATATTGTATACATAATAAATAAATAAATATTTAAAAAAAAATCAAAATAAATAAATAAAAGCACCAGCAGCAGCAATAGATTTGATTCTCATCCCTAAGTAAAACCCTGCTTCCCTGGAAGGCTGTGAGAAATCCAGCTTGCAAAGGTTGAATGAACTGTGATCTTCCACTCTGCCAGGCAGCAGATGACAGACATTGCCCTGTGAGAAATCGCTGTAGAGCAAGGCGCTAGCCCATGCCAGCCGAGGGACAGTCAGTGCCATGGAGGCCGGAACAATAGATGAGTCACAGGCATGTGTCATCCTAGCTCAAGGTAAAATGGGATCGTTGGGTAACAATCAGAACAATGTCACAAGGCATGATGAGCCAAGGGCATGCCTGAGAGGCGGGTGGCCAGCACGGGATTCAGACAAGCGGGTGGGGGCAGGATGGCGCGGGACGGGGTGGGGGGCGGGGGTTAGGACTTGCTGGTGCCAGAGCACTGCGCGCGCGTGGTCGGGTTGTAGTCCAGCTTTTGGAGCTGGCGTCCATGTCCCCAGCTGACCTCATTGCACCTCGAGCAACTCCGCACCTGGCTTGCTGAGGTCTTATTTTTTTTTTTTTTTTAAACAGGGCTCATGTAGCCCAGACTGGGATCGGTAAGTAGTCAAAGCTGTCCTTGAACTACTGATCTTTCCACCTCAGCCACCCACACATTTAGCTCTGTTTCTCAGTCCTTGACATGTGTGTGTGTGGGGGGGGGGGAGCGAGGTTTTTAGCCTAGGAGAATGTTCAGTTGGTAAAGAGCCTGCTGTGTGAGGGTGAGGAACTGAGCTCAGATCCTCAGCAGCAAGAAAAAGGGAGGGGAGAGAGGGAGGGAAGAAGGAAGGACAAGAACACACACAAACTCTTGGGGCTGGAGAAATGGCTCAACAGTCAGAGCTCTTATAGAGGATCCAAACTTCAGCACCCGTGTGGGGCAGCTCACAGCTGCCTGTAACTGCAGCTGTGGGGACCTGATGTCCTCTTTCCACCTTTGAGGGCACCTGCACACCTGTGCACAAACACATGTGCCCTTAAGAAACCTCAGCTGGGCGTGGTGGAGGCAGATGCTGGTATATCTCTATCTCTGTGAGTTCGAGGCCAGCTAATCTGCAACCTGTCTCACCTCTCCTGCTCCAGCTATGGTGCAGCGGGACACTGAGCATCCCTGACAGCCTTCCTGCTGCTCTGGAGGCCCAGGCTCCTAAAGTTTCTGCCCAGATCCAAACCTCACATGCGTGCCTCTGACTGGTGGAACCTAGGACTCATCCCTACACCTTAGCTGCAAAGATGTCTGGGAAAGTCAATTTCTGCTCTCTACTTTGGGGAAGTGGGATTTATGACTTCAGAAAACCCACACACAGGGAAAGTTGATCAAAGGATGCTGACGCTCATGAGCTATGACAAATGTCACCCGAACTATGGTTTGACTTACTTGCCTACAAATATGGGATGACTTAATTATTGCAACAGGATCTCACATAGGCCAGGCTGATGTCAACTCACTTGTAGTTTCGGATAACCTCGAACTCTTTTGTTGTTGTTGTTGTTTGGGTTTCTTTCCTTCTTCTTCTTCTTCTTCTTCTTCTTCTTCTTCTTCTTCTTCTTCTTCTTCTTCTTCTTCTTCTTCTTCTTCTTCTTCTTCTTCTTTTTGACGGTGTCTGTGTGTTAACAGTTCTGGCTGTCCTGGAACTCACTCTATAGACCAGGCTGGCCTCGAACTCAGAGATCCGCCTGCCTCTGCTTCCCAAGTGCTGGGATTAAAGACATGCCACTACCGCCCAGTTTAACCTTGAACTCTTGGTCCTTCTGCTGGAATTAGAGGACCGAACCTTCATGTCTGCCCTGGTTCTGTGGCGCAAACTCTGTGGAGGGAGTAGAGGGTAAACCCAGACTGGAGAGCAGCCCAGCGGTTAAGGGTACTTGATGCTGTTGTACAGCATCAGAGTTGGGTTCCTAGCACCCACGTGAGGAGGCTCATGATGGCCTTTAAACTCCAGCTTCAGGGGATCTGATGTTCCTCCAACACAGAGGAACAAAAAAATAATACATCTTAGCCAGGTATAGTGGTGGTAGTGGCGCACGCCTTTAATCCCAGCACTGGGGAGGCAGAGGCAGGCGGATCTCTGTGAGTTTAAGGCTAGCCTGGTCTACAAGAGCTAGTTCCAGGACAGGTTCCAAAGCTACACAGAGAAACTCTGTCTCGAAAAACAAAACAAATAAAAAAGAGCAAGCAAACAGTAACAACAACAAAAAGAAACCCAAAAATCGGAGCTGGAGCTGCTGAAGAGATGGCTCCGTGGTTAAGAAGCATCCTGCTCTGGGGTAGGACCCAGTTCAAGTCCCAGCAGCTCACAAAAATCCAGAGCTCCGGGAAAACTGACACCTCTGGCCTCTGACAAGCCTGCACTCACATGTACACACGCACATGCATACATGCACGCATGCACACACACAGAAACACACATGTACATAATTTTAAAGGCAGACAGGGCTTTGGAAGCATGAAGTACATAAGCATTGACTAGTGACCCACGGGCCACCCCTGTCTTTCCATCCCCTCCAACCGGAATCAGATCTTCCCCCTCATCACCCAGATTTCCCATCAAGAGCCGAATTCCATTCTGCTTATTAAATGATGGACACCTGCTTCTTCTGACCTATAGGGAGCTTGCCTGTGTCCTAGACCAGGGAAGACCGACAAGGCCCAGTCACACCAGGTCAGGGCCGGGCTGCAGGGTGAGAAGGTCTGAGACCCTTCACAAAGACAGTCTGCAGCCTCCCCCAACCCCCTGTCCCCAGAGAAGAGCAGCTGATGGGTTTCTGGAGCTATCCAATCCAATTATTGCGCCTTTCTCTCTGATGGAGGCTGAGCCGCCACGCCCTTTTCTGAGGTGGCGACTGGTGGGAAGGGAGACAGAAATGCTGCGTTCTGCACATCTTGACCCAGCACCTCCTGGCAGCAGGCTGGCTCGCCGTTACGCTGGGGCTGCTATGACAGCGGCGTTTCCAGGCGACTGTTCTGGGGGAATGGTCTGTTTTGGCAACCAGAGGGCCCCTGGGTAAGGGCGCGCGCGCGCGCGCACACACAGAAACGCGCACACACACACACACACACACACACAAACGCAGGCCGCAGCATTTGCATAGCAACCTCCTCCCTCCCAGGAGCAACTCTGCGACGTGCGACAGCCGGGCACCCGCCCCTGTCCTCGGCCAGGCCCGCCCCGCGGCTCAGCTCCCGCAGCCTTGTCATGGCCCGTCCTCTGGGAGCAGTGGCTACCCGCCCAACCAGGGTATTTCCGGAGAGGCTGGTACCCTGGAGACCATGGGAAGTGATGCTTGGGGGACAAAACACAAATGGGGGAGGGGTGATGAAGTACAATCTTTCAAAGCAGAGTCTGGTAGCATCCCAATGTGTTGTAGATAAGGGATAGCTCAAAATGTTTATTTAGGTAATTCTGTGGTGAGGCCCTGGCGGGCACTCAGAAAATGCCTTTTGGGTCAGGTCATTGTAGTGTGTGTGAATTTGGAAACCAGTGGCTTGGGGGAAAAACACTTTGTTTTTTTGAGGAAGTCTCATTATATAGTACTGGTTGACCTGAAACTTGCTATGTAGACCAGGCTGGCCTTAAACTCACAGAAATCCACCTACTTCTGCCTCCCAAGTGCTGAAATTAAAGGTCTGAGCCACTAGGCTCCGCCCAATACTGGTTTGTTTGTTTTTACTACTCAAAACGTTATGTTTTTTTCTTGAAGCACTTGTTTTTGTTTTAGTAGCATTTATTAATTATACGGAATAGGGAGTTTCATTATGACACTTTCATATGTGTGTAGTCTGTATTCTGATCATGGTCACACCCCCATTAAAAAAAGATTTCCTACTTAGAAATATCTGCTGGCTGTGTTCTTGGGAAATGCTGTCAAATACTTGGAGAGGAGCTGATCCCCCTGAATTTCTTGGAAGAAACTGCGAGAGAAAATAGATAACTCTTGGAGCCCTTGCCCCTTCCTGTGCACGCATGCCCCCCCATTCCACCTGCACACGCCCCAATGAGTCCACGATGCCAACTGAGATGCCAAGCTGGACCTTTAGACCACAGGAACTGCCCAAGGACACTTGCCTTGACTGAAGCCCAAGAGGGGGCTGGGCAGGGGCAGGTCACCCCAGCTGAGCGATCACATTTCCCTGGCAGCTGTCCAAGGGGCAGTTCCCAGCTGCCCCTGTTTGTAGCACGATTGCTTTTATCAGTATTGACACAGCAGTGAGCCCCGGGACAGGCATTGCGGTAAGTGAGGGGGTGGGGAGCAGTGGCACTGAGGCCTTTTGCTGTTGGCCACATCCAGTCCAATCCCCCGACCCTGGGTCCTAAAGAGACAGAATCGCAGAATCACCTAAGATCCCTTCATGCCGGGCTCAACAATTAAAAGCACTTACTGCTTTTGCAGATGACTTAGGTTCAGTTCCCAGCACCCACATGGCGGCTCACAACTGTCTGTTACAGAGTTCCAGAGACTCTAATGCCTTCTTCTGACCTCTGAGGGAAGTGTGCACACACATAGTACACAGGCATGCAAGCAAAACACTCATAAGCATGAGATAAAAATAAATCTAAAAAAAGCTTCCTCCCGCCAGCTGTCTCTAATCAATGGGTTTCAAGGTTACTCGATGGATGCCCTTAGCTGACACTTAGTTTGTCCTGGACCTGGACAGCAAGGGAATTCCTCTTCCCTCTGCCAATTTTAGCATCAGAGGCAGTGGTACAATTGAAATGCACACTTTTAGGAGTCAGTCAAACCTAGCGTGAAACCCTGGCAGAGTCTAGCTTGTGATTAGAGATGTGTTTTCCAACCAGTCAGAGCCTCTGCTGGAGGCTTTGGGGGAAAATGCAACACAAAACAAATTCAGGCTGATGAAGGGACTCGGTTTGTAGAATGCTTGGTTAGCATTCAGGAAGTCCTTGGTTGGCTCCCCAGGGCCATAAAACCCAGGGCCATGGCCTGAGCCTGTGATCCCAGGCTGTGGAGGTGGAGGCAAGAGGACCCCACCAGTTCATGGTCACCTCTCCCATGAGATCCAGACCAGACCGAGTTAGCGGATACCTACCCAATGAAACAAAACAAGACATAAGAAGATCTGGGAACTGGGTCTATTCTGAAAATGTCCATCGAGGACAGTCAAAGGTGGCCCCTTGGCAGCTGCAACCCTCCTGTTCTGGTCTTCGGGACCTTTGAGCTGGGCCGTCACCTCTGTTCTAGAATGGCCAGGTACCATAAACAAAAGCTTCCTGTCAGAGGCCACCTAGCCACGCCCAGAGATAAACTGCCTCTCTAGGAACTACTAGAGGAGAGTCACATGGCACAGACAGGAAGGCAGGTCTCCAAGGGGCACTTGTGTGACAGTTGCCAGCCTATGGGGCTCTAACCCCAGTCCTTACACCCACCACTTCCATGCCTGTGGGACGCTGAACCACCACGATCCTGGCATTCCTGGTCTGAGGTGGAGAAATCACACCCATGGGATTGCTGTTAGCATCCGGTGTGTGGTGCTTTAACATGTCAGCATTTGGGAGTCAGTATGCTTAATGAGATTGGGGACCCCATCATGGCCATCTCTGTATCCCCAGATCTTCACATAGAGTTGGTTCAAGGCAGAAGGCATCGCTGACCAATGAATAAATGAATGGCCCTCGAGAAGCTCAAAAGCTGGGGTAGGGCATGTAGTTTGGTCCATAGAGTGCTTGCCAACGTTCATAAAGCTCTGGATTCAATCCCCAGCTGCACATAAAACCCACCAGGGACATCCAAGGCGGCTGCCATGCGACTCACACGGGAGCTAGCAGAGGATTAAAAGTCATCTGCCTGTCCCCAAGCCCCATGGGCAAGCAGTCTCTCTGATCCCTCAGTTGTATCCATCCAGGATTCTTAGGAAAGGAAAACAGGAAGCATCCCTGATAGCCAGCTTGGCTCTCTCCCTCCCCACCCACCCCCTCTCCTCTCTTTTGGTAGGGGGTTGGGAGGTGGGAGGAAGATGGTCCTCTGGGTCACATTTTGCCAGGAAACCAAGTCTCCTTCCTTTCAACCTTCCAAGGGGACAGATAAATAACGGCCTGCTGGATGCAGAGGGGAAGATGTGGTCCCCAGACAGCAAGGCAGACAAGCAAGCTCCTTGGAAGCCGAGGTCACCTGTACTGCGCTGTACGTGGTTCCAGAAGGAGCCCTCCTCTGCCCATCCATCCATCCGTCCGTCCATCCATCCATTCATCCATCCGTCCGTCCGTCCGTCTGTCCATCCACCCACCCACCCACCCATCCATTTATTCAAGTGCTTCCCTAAATGCTGACTACGCCCTGAGCTGTGATTACAGGCGCGCTGAGCTTGCGCATGGCAGGAAAGCACTCTATCGACTGAGCGGTGTCCCCAGCTCCATTGACCGGATTTCTGTACTATTTCTTTCTGCTGTTGTTTTCTTTCAGCACAGTGTACTTTATACTGTGTAGCCCTAGCTGGCCTGGAACTTGCTCTGCAGACCAGACTGACCTCGAGCTCCCAGGCTCTGCCTCTGAAACGCTAGGACCAAAGGTCCGCACCACTATGCCTTCCTTATCTATAACGAAGTTTCAACAAAATTTCCAAATGGACGGTGGTGGTGCACGCCTTTAATCCCTGCACTCGGGAGGCAGGGGCAGGCGGATCTCTGAATTTGAGGCCAGCCTGGGCTACAGAGTGAGTTCTAGAACAACTTGGGCTACACAGAGAAGCCCTGTCATGAAAAACCAAAAATAAATGAACAAAATAAACTTTCCTGTAAGTGCCAGCCAGGTATGGCAGCAGGTCTCTACAATCCCAGTGTCCTGAGGCTGAGGCCGGAGCCACAAGGAGAGACCCCGCTTGTGGGAGGCAGGGGAGGGAAATATCCTGTCACTGTTGTCCTCAAGCAAATCCCTTTGGAGTTATCAGGAGGGCAGCAGCAGGACGTTATCTAATCTGTTTCCCGTTATAAATGAGGAAACTGAGGTGTGCCCTGGCTAGGTCAAGGTGTTCAGAGATATTCCGGGACTGAGTGGTGCAGGAATCTCTGGAGAACAGCACCCTTTGACCTTTGAACCCTCCCCTGCACGTAGGAGTCAGCATTTAGATGACTGATAGAATTTGCCCCTAATTCTGCTTTGCCATCCCAACCCCCAAGCCTCTTTCACGTTGTGACTAGGGATGGAGCCTGGGATGGAGTGAGCTAGCTGCACGCTGAACCTCCATCCACGGCCTTCATCTTGCTTAGAGGGCTGAGTGGGCTGAGAACTGGGGTCCCTGGGCTACTCAGTATAGCTTTGATTCCCCTCTCCCACCCCAGTCCTGGCTATGGTAGGCAAGGGCTCTAAACCCTGACCTAACCCTAACCATCCCTCACCTCCCACACTCCACTGCTTGTTCTCCAAGGCAATCCTGAGCTTGGAGTCTCCCTGGCTCTTCCGGCATTTCCATCACCCCCATGCAGAGGTAGAAAAGGAAAGTAGCCAGGATTTCCAGTAACACAGAACCGAAAGTACATACTCGAGAAGCTGGGGTGTGGTTGGGAGTGCCTGTAATCTCTCGCCCTTTGGAGCAGAGAACGGGAGCCCCAAGAGTTCCAAGTTATCTCTGGGCTACACAAGTCTGCAAAAGTCTGGTCTCTAAAACAGTCTCCTGCCTCAGGGCGGTCATGGGAGAGCCAAGCTCGCTCAGGCCTCAGCATGTAGCCCAGGTTAGCCTCCAGTCAAGCAGCCTCCTGCTTCTGCCTCTGCTCTTGAGATACCAGGTGTGTTCCACCATCCTTGGCTGGCTTCCAGGTACCTTACAGGAAATGTCATGTTCTCCTGGGGTGACCGGTTAAGGAAGCATTTTGAAAAAGCTAAAGACTGGGGCTTAATTTAGGTTAGAGGTCTATGGTGGATTGCCTTCTTAGCCTGCTCAAGGCTCTGGGGGTACTGGGCGTGGGGAGGGCAGGGCGGGGGAGAGACAGACAGACAGATGGTGGACACGAGGATGTGTAGTAGGTAGAGTGCTAGCCTAGGATGCTCCAGTCCTAAGTCCCACCCCTGCAAAGAGTGCTGGTGCACCCCTGTACTCCAAGCTCCAGAGGCAGGAGTATCAATTCAAGGTTAGGTCTGGAGAGCTGGTTCCGGCCTCCTTGGACAGACTCGTGTAAGATCATACACTGTAGGCAAAACACTCACACACAGAAAATAAAAATAAAATTAAAAAAAAAAAAAGAACAACAGCCGGGTGGTGGTGGCGCACGCCTTTAATCCCAGCACTCGGGAGGCAGAGACAGGTGGATCTGAGTTTGAGACCAGCCTGGTCTACAGAGTGAGTTCCAGGACAGGCACCAAAGCTACAGAGAATCCCTGTCTTGAAAAACAAAATAAATTAAAAAAAAGGGGGGGGGGAGACAGCCTCCATTGATGTCCCATGCCACCTCAGACACCGTGCCTGTGAGGTTCAGCATGCCCTCCAGCCCCAGAGCCCTGGGAACGTGCCGAAATTGCACTTTCTGCAGAGCATGGTGGGCAGGGACTAGAGCAGGTCCCCCACCTCACGTCTCTGGGCACCCTGAGGGCTCTAGAACAGCTGAGGAATGGATGCCTCCCTGGCACTTTTGGTGAGGAGAGAGCACAACTTCTTATTAGCCACGTGACCCAGCCAGTCACGTGAATGGGTGCCTCAGCCTTCAGCTGCAAGAGCCTTGATAATGAACTTCTCCACCTACCTCAAGGGTGCTGTGAGGGTTCCGAGAAGTCAGGGACGTTGCATTGCTTGGAATCTGTTGCAAAGGGGAACAGAAACAGACAGGGGCAATTTCTTTGCAGAAGCAAGTAGTGGCGTCCTGTCTGCCGTGGCCCCTCAGGTCCTCGGCCTGTTTCCAAGTCCTCTGGTGTCAGAAGTCAGAGCCTGGCCCTCTGCTGTCTCATACCACTTAGTACTCCTCTTTGGGTTTCTTTTTTTAAAAAATTATTTTTCTGTATAGGACTGTTTTGCCTGCATATATACTGTAAACCACACGAGTGCCTGGTGCCTGCAGAAGTCAGAAGAGGGCCTTAGCTCCCGTGGAACTCAAGTGACAAGAAGTCGTGAGCTGCCGTGTTGCCATGTGGGTGCTGGGAATCAAACCAGCTTCTCTGCCAACAGCAAGAGCAGCAAGTACCCTCGGTCTCAACCATTTCTCCACCCCCCACCACCAATGTATGTAGTCCTGATCCTCCTGCCTCTACCTTTCAAGATGGAGGATTGCACAGGTACACCATAGCACGCACACACACACACACACACACACACACACACACACTTCTGTTTTGGCACAGAGGCATAAGAGAGGGTCCACATCCAGCCTATACCTGCCTAGCATTCCCCAGCAAAGGCTTCCTACATTGGCTTAAGGGGAGTGCTACCCTGAACCTTAGCTGGACTCCTTTGTCCTGTTTGTCATAAAACAGGGCTTTCAGCTACTTGGGCAGCGTTTACCTAGCGATCAGCCCGGCAGATAAGTGGATCACACGCTCAACAAGCTCCCAGGGGAATAATTTGTACCGGAGAGCACGTTATAATTTATATTTTTGAAGCTACAGCCTGGGAGTTATCTTCCCAGTGACAAGAGACAGTCTCCCCCGAGCTCCACCCCTGTCCAGGCTGGAGATAATTGAGAGACAGAGAGCATAATCAGGAAACAGTGGTCTGAAATCTCGGGCTCGTGAATGAATGGCTCACTCTCCGGCTGAGAGCTCAGGGCTGGACCTCTTGCTGTCCCGTTCTCTGTACACACACACCCCATTTGCAGTTCTGTGTGCCACCACGTCCTTAAAGCAAAGGAAACTGGGAGCAAGAGAATTCAGTGGTGTGCCAAGCTTCCTGGAGGTCAGGGCAAACATGGCTGTGCCGTGGCTCCACCATGGGCCACTTGACCTCTTCTGCTGTGACCCTTTGGAAACCTCATACGCTGTCTCCTCCCCACTCAGTATCCAAGAAGGCAGGTCCTACATTTCCAGACCCCCATCAAGGGACAAGGTTTGGGGCTGTAGGAAGCTCAGCTGGTAGACTGACCTCTTAGAATGCACAAATCCCTAAGTTCCCAAGACCCCACAAACTGCATCCTTGCCAATGAGCATTTGAGAGTGGAGTCAAGAGGATCAGAAGTTCAAGGTCAGTCTTCACCCTTGATTACAGAGCAAGTTCAAGGGTAGCCTGGGTTACAAGAGACCTACTTTAAAAAAAAAAAAAAAGACAGTGGGACAGACAGGTTCTTGGGCTGTTGGGCTGTAGTTCAATGGTAAAATATCTGCCTAACATGCAGGAAGCTCATAGGGTCAACCTCCAACACATGAAGGAAAACAAAAATAAATCCAACCTTAGAGGCTCACCATGAAGCCTGAACTTTAAGCCTAAAGATCCACACAGTAGAAAGAGAAAACTGATTCCCACAAGTTGTTTTCCGACCTACACACACACACACACACAGAGAGAGAGAGAGAGAGAGAGAGAGAGAGAGAGACTCACCAAAGAGAGGGACGAGTTCAGTCAGCAGAGTACCTGCCTAGCACACTTGAAACCCTGGATTCAAGACCAGCAACTGCAGGAAGCAGGTGTGGTGGGGGACTCCTGTAATGCTAGCACTAAGAGGGGGGCCATGGAGGACTCCTGCAGCCCTAGTCCTCAGAGGTGGCCCCAGGGGCCTGGAGAGCCAGCTCAGCAGCTAAGAGCATATACCACATTAGCAGAAGCCCCGAGTTCAGTTCCCAGCACCCATGTCTGGAGGGTCACAGTCACCTGTAACTCTGGCTTCTAAGGGAATCAGGTGCCTCTGACTTCTGCGGGCACCTGCCCTCGTGTGCACGTACCCAGGAATACGTACACATAATTTAAAATAACGTGAACAAATCCTTAGCAATTCCAGATCACAGCCGGGCGGTGGTGCACAACTTTAGTCCTAGGACCCTGGGGTAGAGACGGATGGATCTCTGTGACACGTGTTTTGAGGCACCTGTCTCAAAAACAGAATAAAACAGAGTTCTAAACTGCCCTTGCCTTTATAACATATTTGAGGCTAGCCTGGGCTACAGGAGAGTCTGCCTAAACCAGCGGCCATTAACTAATCCCCACCCCCTTGGACCAGTCCCCTACTCTAGTTCACCCTGCTTCTCAGTGAGGGTGTCCCTTGTCTGGGCTCGTCGGCAACATAGAGCACAGCGGGAGGCACAGCGCCGGTCTTGAAAATGGTTTAGGAGGCCAGCAGTCTCTCTGTGGATGTGTAAATTTGTCCAAACTCTGCTTTCTCTTCTGCAGTCTGGGATAAAGTACCGGGCTCCTATCTAAGGCGAACACACTCCAGGGCCAGCCAGCACTCTCCTGGGTTCACCCACCTTCACCACCCCCACCCCTCCTGCACCCACTTCCCTCTTTGCTGAATCACTTCTATGCATAAATAAATAATCCTCAGCTTCACCCATCTCTGGAAAAAAAAACAAAACAAAAAACCTCTCAACTGGGTGTGGTAGCTTTTGCCTGCGGTCCTGTCAATGGGGAAGTGGAGGTCAGGGGGTAGGGAAGCCGAGTGAGGTCTTTAAAACCTGCTTAGGCTACTGGAGGCCCTGTGTTTTGTTTTGTTTTTTATTTTAAGTGTGTGCTGAAAGAAGGGAAACACCACAACTGCACGTTATTTGGCTTTTTGGAATCCACTGGCTAAACGTCCAGGTTCTCAGGCTCTCCCCAGGTTTGCAGAATTAGACCCCCAGGTAACTCTGGTGTGCTAAGCCACCTGTTAGAGGTGCAGTTACTGGGATCTTAGACTAATGAGGCCTGAAAACAGAGGGTGCTGGCTTAGAAAGATGGCAAGGACATCTTTGAAGATGGGTGAGTCTGGCTGTCCAGTCTGATGCTCTTTAAACTTTGAGATTGCTGGATGTGGTGCTGCAAGCCTTATTCCAACACTGGAGATGCAGAGGCAAGCGGATCTCTGTGAACTCAAAGCCAGCAAGGGCTACACAGCGAGATTCTATTTAAGAAAATAAAATAATAAAAAAAAAATAGCCGGGAGGTTGTGGCATGCACCTTTAATTCAAGGATCTGGGAGACAGAGGCGGGAGGATCTCTCTAAGTTTGAGGCCAGCCTGATCTACAGAGCTACACAGAGAAGGCCTGTCTTGAAAAACAAAATAAAAACACAATAACAACAAAAAAAAAGTGAAGAAAGAAATAAAAGAAAAAAAGAGGTGGAACTCGAGAGATGGATCAGCTGTTAAAGGGCACTTGCTGTTTTTGCAGAGGACCCAGGATCAGTTCTATGACCTATGTGGTGGCTCTGAACCATCTATAACTCCAACCCCAGGGGACCTGATGCCCTCTTCCAGCCTTCACAGGCACCAGGCATACATGTGGTACACATACATACATGCTGGTAAAGCACCCATACACATTAAACTTGGAGGTTATTTGACTGTTCTTGCAACATGCTCTCCTCCTCTTCTCCCTCCATTTTCCCAGCACAGGCTCCACAGCCCTGTTTGGCCTCTGATGTTTGAGCATCCTCCTGTCTCAGCCTTCAGAGTTCAAGGATTACAAGTTCAGGAGGTCCAACCCCAACCCATGCTTTATAAACAACAATCCCTTAACAGGCAGATTATCCTTGACACAAGCAATCGGGTCCTTATAACAGGCATCTCCGCCCCTCCCCCACCTTGCAAAAGAAACACTTGGTGGTCTTATTCTCGTTTAGTTGCCTTTTGTTTGTTTAGTAGGCAGTCATTCACATGACTGTACGCAAGCCATCGCCTATGTATGGCGGTCATAAGGCAACTTAGAAAAATTGGTCGCAGCCGGGCGATGGTGGCGCACGCCTTTAATCCCAGCATTTGGGAGGCAGAGGCAGGCGGATCTCTGTGAGTTCGAGACCAGCCTGGTCTACAGAGCTAGTTCTGGGACAGGTACCAAAGCTACAAAGAAACCCTGTCGGAGAAGGAGGAGGAAGAGGAGGAGGAGGAGGAGGAGGAGGAGGAGGAGGAGGAGGAGAAGGAGAAGAAGAAGAAGAAGAAGAAGAAGAAGAAGAAGAAGAAGAAGAAGAAGAAGAAGAAGAAGAAGAAGAAGAAGAAGAAGAAAAAGAGATTAAATGTGTGGATGTGTGGGACACACAGGACACACAGGCACGCACGCACACTCCATCTCAACTTGACCTTAAAATTTTTTGTTTTTGTTTTGCTTTGTTGTTGTTTTTTTGGAGGGCGGGGGTGAACCAGCTGACTTCCCTGCCCCTGTCTCCACCTAAGTAATTCCAGGCAAAACGTCTCCTTTCCGCAGATTTTCAGTGGGGAATTCGGTTCTCATAAGGCACAATGGCTGAAGAAGTGGAAGAGAAAGCCTGGGGGCGGGGGAAGAAGTACCCCCACGCAGCAGACTTCCCCTCCCCTTCCCTCAAGATGTTCCCAGCACCTCAGGGCACCCTTTAGGGCTAGAAAAGCATAAAGGTCTTGATTAGAGGCAAGCTGGAGGAGGAGGCCCTCTCAGTGCTCAGGCCTCCTCCCAGCCACTCCCCATTTCTCACTTAGGCGGCAAAAACTAGCCGGGTCCCCTGTGGCCTCCCAGCCCGGCCCTTAATCTGACTGTCTAAATGGTGGCGGCTGCTTCCCTTCAGGCCCTCCACACCCGCCTCCCAGGAGCTGGGTGGTCTCTTTTGCTCGAGTACGGCCTTCCACTTAGCATTCCCTCAGGGGTCCAGGACATCCCGAGAGGAAGGCCTTGGCTCCCCCAAAACAATATCCAGACACGACCAGGCCTCCTGGCCCCCCTCCCAGGGCCAAAAAGCATCAAACGAAGCCAAGTGGTCCTGGCATCCCCCCCGGACAGAATCTTTTGTCCGAGTTGGAAGCAAGCTGAGAAGATGAAAGGGGGCTTCCAAGCTGACCCCGTCACCTCTGTTATCTCGTGCCTGCTCCCCGAGGACTCTCGGAGGCCATCGGCCGCGTTTTCTCAGGCTCGCCCGAGGTTAACGACCTCCGAGCAGCTCCTGCAGGCAGGAATGCGAGGAATGTACCTGCCCCAGTGGGGGTGGGGGCGAAAATGCGTGGATAATGAGGTCAAAACCAAGCACCGCCTCCTTCTCAAAGGACTCCCGAAAGAGAGGCTATTAGATATAGTTCATTAGTTGGGGCGGAATGGGCGGCTGCTTTTTTTAGTCTGTGGCCTGAAGACACACAGAGGCCTTTCGCCAAGTTTGGATTCTCCTCCAGGTCATCGGAGGGCCGCGCTTTTGACTGAGAGGCAAGCGAGCTACCACTGGGTTCAGGCGACAAATGACATCGGGGGCTCCACACGTGTTTTGCACACTGGGTGTGATAGCCGCACTGAGGTTTAAGCCCTGGGGAGGCAGGACAGCCCTGGGGAAGCAGGAGGATCCTGAAGAGTTGACAGAGAATCTGGTGGTTTCTAGGCCATTCAGGGCTACTGAGTGAGACCCGGTCTCAAAGAGGAGCTTCTCTTGTAGAGGACCTGAGACTGGTCTCACAGTACCCACCAGTTGGGCTGCTCAAATCCTCCTGTAACTCCAGTTACAGTCATCGCAAGACTCTGACCTCCCTGGGCACCTACACACACAAACACACAATTTAAAATAATAAAAATAAACACACAATTTAAAATAATAAAAATAGGGCATATTGGTGCATGCCTTTTGTTTGTTTTTTCTTTTTCTTTTTTTGTTTTGTTTTTCTGAGACAGGGTTTCTCATAGGGCATATTGGTGCATGCCTTTTGTTTGTTTTTTCTTTTTCTTTTTTTGTTTTGTTTTTCTGAGACAGGGTTTCTCTATAGCTTTGGAGCCTGTCCAGGAACTCAGAGATTCACCTGTCTCTGCCTCCTGAGTGCTGCCACCGCTACCTGGCTGTTAGTGCCTACCTTTATTTATTTTTTTATTTTTTTGGTTTTCCGAGACAGGGTTTCTCTGTGGTTTTGGAGCCTGTCCTGGAACTAGCTCTGTAGACCAGGCTGATCTCGAACTCACAGAGATCCGCCTGCCTCTGCCTCCCAAGTGCTGGGATTAAAGGCGTGCGCCACCACCGCCCGGCTTAGTGCCTACCTTTAATCCCAGCACTTGGGATGGGAAGGCAGAGGCAGGCAGATCTCTGTGTTCTAGGGAAGCCAGGTCTACACAGAGAAATCCTGTTTTGGAAAAAGCGAAAGAGATTTTTCTGTCTGTTTAGTGGCCACACCTGAATCTACTGGTATTTTAATTGTTGTCTGTAGCCCCCATGCCCTCACACCTGATTACCAGCCACTCAGGCCACTGCCTGGCAGGGCTCCCAGTCCCTGGTGGTGCAGCTCTGGTGCAGCCATAAAATGTAGACTTAAATTAAGTCTCTAGTTTTCTATTTTTTTTTTTTTTTTTTTTTTTTTTTTTTGGTTTTTCGAGACAGGGTTTCTCTGTGGTTTTGGAGCCTGTCCTGGAACTAGCTCTTGTAGACCAGGCTGGTCTCGAACTCACAGAGATCCACCTGCCTCTGCCTCCCAAGTGCTGGGATTAAAGGCGTGCGCCACCACCGCCCGGCCCTCTAGTTTTCTATTTATCAATAAGACTTGAGAGTCAAAGGCTGGGGTGAAAACCTGCTAGCTCAGGGAGGCTGAGTAGCAATGAGCTAACCTTGTTTTTTGCCTTGAGTCACCGCAAGAGACAGCCTCTCCCCTTGTCCCAGAACCCAGGGGAATCTCAAACTCTAGTCCCCGCCCTTTCCTTCCTGTGCATCTTCTCTATGCAAATCACTGACTTCTCTATGGCTGATTCTAGTCAGCTAGACTCTGCCCCCCTCATTGTGGAATATTAAAGATGTGTTGCATTTTTTATGCTGTGTAATAGTTGTTTAATGATGCAAAGATGGGCTGCATTCTTTTATGTTGCATTTGTCTAACTCTGTAAAGTTGTGTTACTTTGCCTGTCTGAAATACCTGATTAGTTTAATAAAGAGCTGAACGGCCAATAGCTAGACAGGAGAAAGTATAGGTGGAGCTGGCAAACAGAATAAGAGAAGAGAGAAGAGGGATAAGACAAAAAAAGGAGAGGAAGATACTAGGGGCCAGCCACCCAGACACACAGCTAGCCATGGAGTAAGGAGGAAAGAAAGCTGTATAGAATAGAGAAAGGTAAAAACCCAGAGACAAAAGGTAGACAGGATATTTAAGAAAAGCTGGCCAGAAATGAACCAAGCTAAGGCTGGCCATTCATAAGGAATAAATCTCCATGTGTTTACTTGGGAGCTGGGTGGTGGGCCCCCAAAGAGTATACAAACAAACAAAAAACTACACCCTCCCATTCAAGAGTGTCACAGTGTGATCAAAATATCCCACAACAAGACAGAGAAGGAGGCAGAAGCAGGCAAGCTCTCTGTGAGTTTAACACTTGGTCTACATGGCCAGAGCTACATAGTGAGACTCTGTCTTAAAGAAAAAGAAAGACCTTTCAAAATTCTGTCCATGTGCAGGTATGTGTGTCCCTGAGTGTAGTTCCCTTCAGAGGTCAGAAGAGGGCATCAGATGGCCTGGAGCTGGAGTTACAGTCCTTTGTGAACCCCAGAACATAGAAGAACAGCCTGCATTCTTAGCCTCTGGCCATCTCTCCAGCCCCAGTAAGGTTTTGGGAAAGAAATGACAGATCAGTTTTTTGGCCAGGTGTCGTCTCAGTCCTTAGGAAGTGGAGGTAGGAGGATGGGAGTTTAAGGTTATCCTCAATTAAATAGTGGGTTTGAGACCTGTTTGGGCAATATGAGACCCTGCCTCAAATCATACGCACACAATAAATAAATAGATAAATAAATAAGAGGCTGAAGAGATGGCCCTGTTGATAAAGTGCTTGCTCTGCAAGCAAGCGTGAAAACCTGAGTTTAAACTGGGTGTGTGGTGCACAGCTTTAATCACAGTGCTCAGGAGGCAGAGGTGGGGGCAGATCTCTGTGAGTTCAAGGCCAGCCTGATCTATGTAGTGAGCTCCAGGACAGTTGGGGCTACCTAGTAAGACCCTGTCTCAAAAGAAAGAACAACAACAAAAGAGGCTGAGCTCAATCAGCAGCACCTGTGGAAGCAGCTGTGTGCCTGTAATCCCAGAGCAGGAGAGATGGAAGCCTGAGGGGCCCTGGAGCTGCCTGGACAGCCCATCTTAGTGAGTAAGAAACACACCAGATTCGGACTTCTGGTCTCCAGATACACACTCACACACAAGCACACAGCAATAGGTCTGCGTACACACGCACACACACAGATAAAGATAAAACTTTTAGCCAGGCAGTGGTGGCACAGGCCTTTAATCCCAGCACTCAGGAGGCAGAGGTAGGTGGATCTCTGTGAGTTCAAGGCCAGCCTGGTCTACAGAGCTAGTTCCAGGATAGGCACCAAACCTACAGAGAAAGTCTCAAAAAACAAAACAACCAACCAACCAACAAACAAACAAACAAAAACAAAACAAAAAGCCAAAAACCTTTTAGATGGCCTTTGTCCCTGCGGGCTCCTGGGTGGCTACCTCCAGAGTCCCACCCATCTAGTTGCACGGCCCTCTGCCCCTGGGTGACACACACTCCAGAGGAATCCCAGCTCCTGGCAGGTCTCTGGATGCTAAAGACACACTCTGCATTTTCAGCTGTTGTCCCGGATCCACCTTGTGTCACCTGCTAGCCAGTTGGAGGTGCCTCAAGGAGCACTGCTCAGAGGAGCCAAAAGATATTTCAGTGTCCAAACTCCAGATCTGAGCTCACAGGACAGTGTCCAAATGCTACCCTGGGAAACGCGCTCTCTGAGATGTACGCAGTCCAGCCTCTCAACGGCGACTAGCGATGGGTGGGAGCCAAGCCACGCTGGTTACCGGGGAAACTTCGCTGGAACACAGCCTTAACTGACCACGTTGAGTTTTTGTCTGTGATAGTGAAAGATGCATCCATACTGGCTCTCTCTCTACTGAGCCCCAACTCCCAATACACTTTGTGAGACAAGGTCAGACTCAAGGGTATGTAATCTGTGCTTGGAACAGGCTGTAGACCAGGCTGCCCTTGAACTTGAGATCTATCTACCGACACACTCCTGAGGGCTGGGATCAGGCATGTACCACTGTGCCTGGCCTAATCTTATTCTATAAGTTTTATTTTTATTTATTAATTTTATGTGTAAGACTGTTTTGTCTGGATATATGTCTGTGTTCCACACATGTGTCTGGTGCCCTCAGAGGGTATGGCATCCCCTGGGACTAGAGTTACAGACAGTTGTGAGCTGCCTTATGGATGTTGGGAATGGAACCCAGGTCCTCTGGAAGAGCAGCCAATGCTCTTAACCTCTGAGTCATCTCTCCAGCCCTGGGCCTAGCTTCTTAAATCATGAGTCATGCTACCATGTGGAGTTTGCTGGATAAATGAGGGGACAGTGTCATCAAATCAGGCAACAAGATTTCTGAAGGCACAGCCAGTAAAACAATCCAAAAGCACACTAAGGGATCAATCCCAGGTGTCCCTGGTATCACTCACCCATGTGTCCAACGCCCTAGCTGAAATCTTGGTTCGAAGGCTGTCCCACCATGACCAGGTTATCCCACCATGATCCGCCCTGCCTGAAATCCCTCACCTTGGGATCCTTGCTGTGGTATGCTGTGAGCTGCCGCATTTGACTCTATGGGCTTAAAGTTTTTGGCTCTAATACAAACATAATGATTTGTGCTGGGTGGTGGTGGCGCACGCCTTTTATCCCAGCACTCGGAAGGCAGAGGTGGGTGGATCTCTATGAGTTCGAGGTCAGCCTGGTCTACAAGTGAGTTTCAAGTCTGGCTCCATAGCTACTGAGAAACCCTGTCTCAAAAAAAAAAAAGAAAAAGCCGGGCGATGGTGGCGCACGCCTTTAATCCCAGCACTTGGGAGGCAGAGGCAGGCGGATCTCTGTGAGTTCGAGACTAGCCTGGTCTACAGAGCTAGTTCCAGGACAGGCTCCAAAGCCACAGAGAAACCCTGTCTCGAAAAACCAAAAAAAAAAAAAAAAAAAAAAAAAAAGAAAAAAGAAAATAAAGAAGAAAGAAACATAATGATTTAAGTTTTCTACACTTTCCAACTGTCATTTCTCAAGCATGTATAAAGATTATTATATGTACCAATTAGATTATATTAGAATGCTCTGTTTATTTATTTGTTTAAGTTTCGTGTGTGTGTGTGTGTGTGTGTGGTTTTGAGACCAAGTTTCTCTATGTAACAGACCTGTCCTAGAACTTGCTTGTAGACTAGGCCTCAAACTCACAGAGATCCTCCTGCCTCTGCCTCCCCAAGGCTAGGATCAAAGGTGTGCCACTGGGCTGGGCAGAATGTTGGAGAGATAGCTTAGCAGTTTAGAGCACTGGCTGTTCTTGCAGAGGACCCAGGTTCGGTATCTAACCCCCACATGAAGGCTCACAACCATCAGTGATTTCACTTCCAGGAGCTCCAGCTACATATATAAACCTAAAACCCAAAGAACAGCATGTTTGCATAACTTTGATTGCACTTAATTGTAGCCTATAAAATTTTTTTGTTTTATTTCTGGAATGTGTGTGTGTGTGTGTATAGAATAGAGGATCTGTTTGTGTTTATTTTGAGACAGGGACTCACTCTGTACCTGTGGCTGGGTGGCTGGTTTGGAGCTTACTACATAGTCCAAGGCTGGCCTCCAGTGTCAGCAATGCTCTTGCCTTAGCCTCTGCAGTGCTCAGAGGACAGGCATGCACCAGCATACTAGACTTGCTCATGTAACTTCCAACCTAGGGATGAGATGAACCATAAATAAAAACAATAGAGGCAAACAGGAGAAACTGCCAGGGGAGGCCTGGGACTCCCGGGCATCATCCAATGGGACCGGCTCCATCTGGGCAGGCCCTCAGGAGTCTGTCAGCTCTCAGGGATAATGAAGGCCAGCCGCCGCACCTTACATGGCCATCCAGGCAGCCAGCCGCCGGAATCCCAGGGATTATGCAGCCTCTGGAGGGCTTGGAACAAACTCAGGTCACCTGCTGCAGCCACAAGTGTGTGCCTGGGCTTCTGCGGCTTCTGTCTTGTGACTGAGGAATTTTGAAATGGAAGCGCTGAGCTCACAAAGAAGAAAATGTCTCCTTGATGTCATACAGTTGCTGCCAATCCATCCAAGGTATCTAAAGATCTGGGAGGGGAAGTCAAGGCCCTAGGCCCTGCCGCTGCCCGCCCGCCTGCCCCGCACAGCTGGGACTTCCCTCTCGGCGGGCCAGCAGATAAGGACACTTCTGGAACAGTCCCCACACCACCGAGTGCCTCCAGCCCTCCCTTCACAGACACTGACCAGCTAGAATCTTAGGGGTCCTCCCCACCCCTGTCTCAACCCTTCCTGGGATCACTTCAGGGCTAAAATCAAATCACAAGCAGGTTCTTTTCAACTTTAATGAGTCCAGGCTGTGCAAACTGAAGTCTGGAATTCCGCTGCCCACAGCCAGAGTCCGCCTGGGTCTGTGCTGTTCTTTCTGTCTGCTTTGCAACCTGGGAAGGGAAGAGACAAACAATGTAGATAGGTGTGTATAGGAGTGGGGATCTAGAATTCTGGACCACATGAGGTACTCAGGAATGTCACCCAAAGTTTATAAGACCCTGGGTGTCCAGTGGGAAGCTCCGAGGCAGTGAGTGTTCACCCTGGAGCCCAGGGGAGCCATGCACGCCTGTATTCCCAGCGATTAGGAAGTAGAGGCAGAAAGATCAAAAGATGGCTTAGCAGGCAAAGGAGCTTGCTGCCAAGCCTGAGGACCTGAGTTCGACCCCTGGATTCACAGAACCCACATGATGAAAGTAGCCACCTCCCAAAAGTTGTACTCTGACTTCCACGGGTGCTGTATGACAGGAATACACACACAATAACAAATGTAATTTCTTAAGTTCAAAGGTCATCCTCAACTACACAGTGAGCTTTCAGCCACCCCGGGCTTCACAAAGATCCTGTCTCAATAAATAAAAAAGTAGCTGGGTGGGGGGATTGGGAGTTCCCCAGTACTCACTCTGCAGGCCTTTCAAGGCCAGCCTGATCTGTGGACCGATCTCCAGGACAGACAGGGCCACACAGAGAAACCCTGTCTCGAAACCAAGAACAGGTAAATAAGTAAGTAAATGAACACGGGAGTGAGAGGGGTATCTAGAGGTTTGACATACATAGGCCAAATACTGTAGACATCTGTCAAGTCCTCCACCTGGTGACTGAGGTGGAGGCCCCCCTCCTGCCTCTTATTAGAACCCTGTCCCCCCCTCTCAGGGCATCAGCTCCTCAGGGGCTTGGCCGGGAACTGCTGTGGCCAACTGTGCCTCTTCTTCTGTGTACCACCACAGGCCCCGTCTCCAGCCGGTCCTTCCTCAGAAGCCTCTGCGGAAGCCAGCCCTCTATTTTTTTCAATTTCATTTGAAGTCCCCCACAACCCGGTCCAAACTCTGGGTTGGGATGTGTTTCACAGAGCCCCCGCCTTCCTCTCCGACAGGGTCCCCAGGAGGTCGGAGGGGTGTGCACACAGGAGGGCCTGGTTGCAATGTCGCTGGGGTGAAAATCTGAATCATAGTCAACGAGGGCAGCCAAATTCCTGGCTGGGAAATCAGGGCAGACTGGAGGGTGAGGCTTCGCCGTAAACAGAATGAGTAATGAGGTCAGAAGCTGTGGGGACCAGCATCATGTCTAGATGCCTGCTGTTCAAGGAAACGGAAACGGCACAAGACGGGGGCTGTGGACTGAATAACAAAAAGGTTCTGGGGACTCAATACACAAGCCAGCGGGAGGGAACGCTCGCTTTCCCGGGACTGCTAAGCCCTCTCTGCCGGACGGACTTGGGTCCTTCTCGCTCCTGGGAAGATGGTCTCGTGCCACCGCCTCCCCTGCCCCAGGGGCAGTGATTTAGTGTCAAAATGGCTGTATCACCTAGCTCAATCTGGGCGTGCTGTGGAAGAGAGCTGGAACTCACAGCCCGAGGTTGACGGATGCCACTGCAACCCCACCCCCATCTTCGGTCCCTCATACGTGAGGTGAAGACAATAGCCCAGCTTCGTGGCAGTCTTATATAATGGCATCCCCAGTCTGAAGGATAGCCCAGCAAATATTTGAAAAATGCTTACACCAGTGCTTGGCTCCCAGCGAACGCGGTATTAAGTGTTAAGTAAATAAAAACAAGCTGCCAGGCTGGTAAATAAGGCCAGTCCTCAAAGCCAATTCTAATTTTAACATTTAAATCCTGGGGCCCTCAGCCACTGGGGTCAGCAGCAGGACAATTGGACTGAACGGCCACAGGACTTTCGAAAATTAATTTTCATTTCCACCAAGAATAGAAATCCATGTTGACTTATTTTACTTGTACACACAGAAAATAGCATTCTGGCTCCTAAGCGTCCCTGTTCTTAGGAAACCACAGAGAATTCCAGAAGGACCAGTTCAGATATTGTGCCTTCCCCTGATTTAATAGGTCTCAGTTTTAAAGAGTCACACTGGGTGTATGCAGCGACACACCGGTAACATCAGCATTTAAGGGGCGGAGATGGGAGAATCAGGATTTCAAAGTCACCCTCAATGACACAGACATCTTGGGCTCTATGAGACCTTGCCAAAAAAAAAAAAAAAAAAAAAGGAAGAGCCAGAGAAGTGATTCAGGGATGAAGGAGCTGTGGGAGCTGGGAGGCCTGAGCTCTACGCCCCTGGCCTGTGTAAAGGACGGAAGGGAGAACCTCTGACCTTAGAGTGTGCACCCAGCACACATACAACCACACTGACAAATCATTTTAAAAGTAAGTTTTTTGGCGCACGCCTTTAATCCCAGCACTTGGGAGGCAGAGGTAGGCGGATCTCTGTGAGTTCAAGACCAGCCTGGTCTACAAGAGCTAGTTCCAGGACAGGCTCCAAAAACCACAGAGAAACCCTGTCTCAAAAAACCAAAAGAAAAGCCGGGCGGTGGTGGCGCATGCCTTTAATCCCAGCACTCGGGAGGCAGAGGCAGGCGGATCTCTGTGAGTTTGAGACCAGCCTAGTCTACAGAGCTAGTTCCAGGACAACAGGCTCCAAAGCCACAGAGAAACCCTGTCTCGAAAAACCAAAAAAAAAAAAAAAAAAAAAGGAAGTTTTTAAAAATACTCATCTACTTTAATGTGTATGTGGGTGTTGCCTACATGTATGTTTTTGTGCCATGTGTGTGCTTGGTGCCAGGAAAGGTTGGGGGAGGGTGTTATCGCCCCAGGAACAGGAGCTAGGGGTGTTTGTGAGTAGCAATGTGGGTGCTGGCAATGAACTCAGGTCCTCAGCAAGAGCAACAAGTGCTTTTAACCATTGAGCTGTCTCTCCAGGCCCCTAAATAAATATCTTTCTTTCTTTCCTTTCTTTCTTTCTTTCCTTTCTTTCTTTCTTTTTTTTTTTTTTTCTTTTTTCAAGACAGGGTTTCTCTGTAGCTTTGGGGCCTGTCCTAGAACTAGCTCTTGTAGACCAGATTGGCCTTGAACTCACAGAGATCCGCCTGCCTGAGTGCTGGGATTAAAGGCTTGCATCACCGCAGTCCAGCAATAAATATTTTTCAAAAACATCAAAGTCTTAGTTATAAGAATGACTCTCAGCAGAGTCTGGAAAAGCGCAAAGCTGCGGATCTGTTTGGGAGGTTTGGCGGAGAGGGACGCAGGAGACACAGAGGTGGAGAAGGGGCTCGAAGCCTGGTGCGCGCTGCACCGTTTCATAAACCGGGAGTGGAGGCGCAGCACTGTAATTCCAGCACTCAGGAAGATCAGAAGTTCAAAACCATCCTCAGGCAACACAACGAGTTCAAGAACACGGTGGGCCAGAGAGGCTTGTCTAAATAAAAACAATCAAACAAACAGACAAAACCTCAAAGGATATATTTCTATGAAATATATATCAAATACATAAACTGTACGAGACAACTCAGCGGTTAATAGCACGCTTTGCTTTTGCAGTGCCCCGAGTTTGGTTCCCAACACCCACATCGGGCCCCACCAACATCCCTAGGGCCCAAGTGCCTCTGGTCTCTGAGGGTACCTACCTGTATGCACATCCTCACACAGACATACACATAATTAAATACAAAAGATGAATATTATCTGTGTGCGAACACACACGCGCGCGCATGCGCACACACACATTGGAAGCTATCAGAGGTAGCAGGGTTGGGAAGGACAGAGAGGAGGGGGTTGCCCATCCTCCTGCGGTCTGCAGCGTGACAGTGAACCCTTGGGTTCTGACTGCTTGGTGGCGGCAGTTCTAATAGATTGCTCGGCTCTATCAAGCAGAAATCTTTATTAACTGGATCTCTCTCCCTCGACTGGGAGATGACTCTAATAGATGCTTGAAAATGATGACCCTGATAAACTGAGAAACCTGAACATCTTTCTGAAATGGGGCGGGGGGATATGGGAGGGAGCGGAGATTAAAGGAGGCTCAGGATGGTCTCTGACAGATGTGTTTTATTGTATTCTAATTTTTAAAGGAGCAGCAGCATCTTTGCCATGTGTCGTATGACACAGTTGTATACTGCCTAAATAACTTCCTGCCCATCGCAACATCAAGACGATGCCTTCTCAATTATGGGAGGAAGAAGAGCTTAATAAATATTCCTTGCTGCTCAGCCGGGATGTAGCTCAGCTGCTAGAATGCCTGCGTTTGTTTGAAAAGTGTGTTTGAAGCCCTTCCTTCGGTGCCCAGGGCTGGCGTGTCAAGCGTGGTGCCACGCCGAGGTGCCACGCCGAGGTGGCACACACCTGTACTCCCACTCGCCTCAGGAGGTGGAAGCAGGACGGAAAGTTTTAGATCCCATGGCGATGTAACTTGCGGATAGCCTGGGCTATATGTGACCCTATCTCAAAGAAATAATTATTATTTTTTTTCTTGAGTTGGATATTTAGATGAGGGGGAGAACATCAGGAGTTCAAGACTACCCTGGGCTACCCAGGTGTGAGGCCAGACTGGGCTGCAATGAAGCTGCTACTTTCTCATTTTCTAGGTTTTATTTGTGCAGAATTTTTGTTGTTATTGTTGTTTGGTTTGGTATTCTGAGGCAGAATCTTGAAATGTAACCCTGGCTGACCTTGAATGTGTGTTCCTTCTGCTCCAAGCCGTGTACTTTGCTGGGTTAGGATTTGGTGATTGGTCCAAGCTCCTCCATGACCTTTACTGGTGAGATGGTGCGACAAGCCGTAGGAAGGATGGTCCAGCATTATAGATTTCACACAGAGTGTTGGTCCTAGAGGAGGGGGCACTAGGTGCTCTCCGAACAGAAAATGGAGGCATGCATTTCCCAAAATCTACATCTGAGGTGATGCCAGGCGGTTAGGAGTCAGCGCTGTGTAGTTAGATAGAATAGACACAGATCCTTCAGGGACAGGACGCCCCAGGGACTCCCGAAACACAAAGCAGGCCTGGGATCCCACACCCTCGCTACAATCTCTCCCGCCTTCTCTGCTACCTCCCCATTCCTGCAGTTCCCCTTCGCGGCCCCTGCGTTGGCTCTCTGCATACCACAGAGGTCAGGCACAAATAAAATCCATACATGGATACGACTCTCGGGTCACGGGCTTTAGTTAACCACCCGGGCAGAGGAAGGCCCCAGCACCCCTCCAGGACCGCTTGGCTTGTCAACACCAATCCGTTTAATAAGTGAGATCCTCGATCGGGCGCCCGTGGGCCACTATCCATCACCAACTAACCTTAAACCAACTGCATCTTCAGAGCCGCCGCTCCCCCCCCCTCCAAGAGAGGAAATTCCACAGTCCTGATGTGATTTGAAATGTGATCTCCGCGCTCCAGCCGTCTCTTCTCACTCTCCCCAGCCAGAACTCAAACTGGGTTTCCCGGGGCCCCTCTCAGGAGGACTTCCCCGCCCCCCTCTCGCACCCCCCTGCCTCTTTCTCTCTCCATCTCACACCCTGTAACCCGAGAGGTTGGAAATCCAGCCTCCTTCATCTTCCGTTTCCCACATCCTGAAAGTTTGGAGAGAAGAAGCCCACCCAGATGAAGGAATTCCAAGCATGTGCGCCCCTCACCCCCTCCTCCCCCAGCCCCATTCATACAAGGCAGATTACCAAAGAGCCCACGCTTCAGGGAGGCCCCTTTCTCTAACCCTTCCCACTTTCTAAGAGCTAATTCTACACCCTCACTCCAAGTCCATGTGCTCAGAAGCAAAAGTGAATTTTTCCTGGGGTTTTGATTTAAGAAAACCGTTCAAACCTCACCCAGACCATTCATCTGTCTCCTCTTCAGCACTTCCAGATAAAAGGGCTCAGAGAAAAATGTGTCTTTGGATCTGGGGAGAAGATAGTAATGTAACAAGTGTTGGTTCAGAGAGACACCCTCTGTCCCTGGGAGAAGATCACAGGGTGTTCCAACCCAGGGACACCTCTAAGACTTGTTTCCAGGCCAGATTAAAAAGTGGCTTAAGGGCTGGAGAAAGGACTCATTGACTAAGAGCACCTGTGACTCTTGCAGAGGACCCGGGTTCAGTCCCAGCAGCCATCTGGTGGCTCACAACCATCCACAGACCCAGTTCCAGTGGATCCAACAGGCAACGTGGTGCACACAAATTCATAAGGCAAACTGTTCATAAACATAAAGGTTTTGTTTGTTTTTTGGTTTTTCGAGACAGGGTTTCTCTGTGGCTTTGGAGCCTGTCCTGGAACTAGCTCTTGTAGACCAGGCTGGTCTTGAACTCACAGACCTTTAAAGTTTTATTTGACTTTATTTTTTTATGGTTTATTTAACTTTATTTTATGTGCATTGGTGTGAATGTGTCAGATCCCCTGCAAATGGATCTTTAGACAGTTGTGAGCTGCCATGTGGGTGCTGGGAATTGAACCTGGATCCTCTGGAAGAGCAGTCAGTGCTCTTAACCACTGAGCCATATCTCCAGCCCCTAAAGTTTTATATATGTGCGTCTTATTGGACTTATTGGACCTGTAGAGATGGCTCACCAGGCAGAGTCACACCTGATGATTTGAATTTGACTCCCTAGGACCCCATGGTAGAAAGGGAGGAACCTGGCTCTGGAAAGTGGTCCTCTGACATCCGTGCTCAAGCCGTGTGCACATGCACATGCGCGCACACACACACACAATAAATTTTAACATTTAACAAAAACATAATAAAGTGACCTATTTGAGAAGATGAGCCGGGGCTGTGTGTGTGGTTGGGTTTACTTTAGAGTTTGTTCTTTGTGGCACTGGGGACACAGTCCAGAGGCAGGGGGCATGTGCAAGGCGGTGAGTGTTCTACCAGGCAGCAAAGCTCCCAGCCCCATGGCAACGTGTCATTCTTTTTGATTGTTTTGTTTTTTGGTAAATTTCTTGAGTTTCAGCTACCTGGAAATTAGTGACTACAAACCACACCCAGAGGTTCTTAGGGCCCTGTCTAGACTTCTGTCACAGACAGACAGGCAAACAGAGCCAGGACAGCTTCTCTGACCTCAGCCCTCAGAGGTTAGGAAGTAGCCCCTCCTCCCTTCGAGAATTCCTTTTCTCTTTTCTCCAAGGGTGATTAACTACCTCAGCCATCCTTCAAGGAAGGCCAAAAAGCTGTTTTGAATCTGTAGGGACTCAGAATAATCAGTTCCTGGCATTTCCGGCTTTGTGTGAAGCAGGATTTCCTGTTTCGAGGCGGGCTGGCTCCCCTGTCCTGATGTTCGGGAGCCTGTATGACATTGTTAATCCGTGTTGTTTCTGTGTGTGCTCAGGACAACTAACTACCTCTCCTAATCCCCCAGCCTTTGACCAAAAAACATGATAAAAATTCGGGCCCGTGTTAGTACAGAAGGTCCTGCATTCAACCATCCTACATATATTGCCCAAGAGGCCTTGTGGAATTCCAAGAAGAATCCAAGAGGCTAGACCTGGAAAATGTAGCAACAAGGATAAGGAACTAACAAGTTATGGGTCAGCAAGATGGCTTAGTGAGTGAAGGTGATTGCTGCCAAGCCTGACAACCCGTGTTCAATCCCCAGGACCTTCATGGTAGAAGGAGATAACAGACTGTCAAAAGCTGTCCTCAGATCTTTACCTCTGTGGCATGGTATGCAAGCGTACACGCCAACACACACACACACACATTTAAATGTAATAAAAATTTTGAACGAAATGACAAGTTATAGTTGAAAAATCACAAAGTGAGTGGCCCTTTAGATCCTCTACAAGGCCATGTGGCCCAGCTTCCTTTACCTGCAGAATGCCAACCGTCAACCCTTTTTAAAGAACCATCATCCCGGGCAGTAGCAAAGGCTGATTGTGCTGGCTTGAGAAGGAACTGTAAATGCAGATCTAGCACCCTACCCCCACTCCACACAAGACATGCCACTCACAGCGTAGTAGTCTAGACTATGGATCTGGAAGGTTCTCTTTTGTAGCTCAAAAATTGTCTGATTTCCGTGAGTTCCTCAAAGTGTTTGTTCTCTAACAAATGTTTGTCCTTCTGCCTCTTTAGAGTCTAATGCAGTGAGCCTGACTCAGTAAAACTAGTCAATCTAGGCTAGGGGTATGCTATCAGGTGCTTGTTTAGCATGTACAAAGCCCTAGATCCAATCCCCAGCTATAATAATAATAGTAATAACAATAATAAAGTAATTTAGCTGAGAAGGGCTGGAGAGATGGTTCAACAGTTCAGAGCACTTGTCACTCACTTTTGCAGAGGACACAGGTGGCTCCCCACAGGCTACAGTTCCAGTTCCAAGGGACAGAAGCCTTTTGGCCCCCTGGAGCACCTGCATGCACATCGTTCCTATAAACTTACATAATAAATGAGTAAATAAATATTTTTTTTTAAACCTAGTTGGGCAAAGAGGCCTACACTCCTGAAGTAAGGATGACCAGGGGTTCAAGGTCCTTCCTGGGCTGCAGCGATTACTCAACAGGTAAAAAGACTGGCCTTGAAGATCTGGTGACCAGATTCAACCCACAGTGGAAAGAGACTGATCCCCGAATGTTGTCTTCTGACCTCTGTATCTACATGGTGTGCCACACCTACCCACACTCTCTCCCTCATAACAATAATAATGATGATGATGTTATTATTAATAATAATAATAATGGTACTTCTTGCCAGGCTTGGTGACACACACCCACAATCACAACACACGAATGCTCTTGATGAGGAGGTAGACGTGTTGGGGTTCAAACCGAGGACCTCGATGTCCTAGAAAGTTCTCTCTGTTCCAGACACTGGAAGTGAAATGTAAATTCTGGGCTATAAGTCACAGCTTGCAGGAAAAGCTAGATGTCAAGGATATCAGGGGCCCAGGGTTGGACCCTCAGCACAGGAAGACAAAATGCAACTTCATGCCTGTAATTTCTCTTACACTTGGGGCAATAGAGGTGTCTAAACACAGCTCAACAAAGGAAACAATTAGGTAACCCCCCCAAACTGGTTTATAACCCCTTCTTTCTGGCCTCTGTGCTTTGTTGTCCTTATTTTGGGGGCAGGGTCCCATTCTGCAGCCCTGGTTGGTCTGGAATTCACTATGTAGAACAAGCTGGCCTCGAACTAGCCTGGCTCCTCCTGCCTCCGGAGAGCTGGAGTCGAAAGCATTTTGCTAGGCTATCATCAACATTTTGTAAGTGTCTGTGTGTGTGGAGAGAGAGAAGGCGAGAAACCACATCGGGGAATGAGCGTAATCGGCTCCGCGCCTTTGTTTTACTCTTTGACCTAGTAATAAATCGCTGAAAACTCCCGTGGTATTCGGAGCATCCCGTCTGCGCAAAGTCTCCCCACTGTTGGGGCAGGAATGAAAGAGTTGCTACGCAGTTTGCGTGGTACCCTCAAGGCCCAACCCTGTTCTTTCTACCTATAGACTAAAGATGTCAGGCTGAATCTCAGGCAAGGGGTGTGCTAAAGAATCGGAGGGAGGGCGAGGGGAGCCCAACCGAGATCACCGCTGTCTCAAAAAAAAAACTCAGCACCTCAATCAAGGGATAAAGCGATAATTAGGCCTCATTCTCATGCAAGGCAGCCTCAGCTAAATTGGAATGTACCGGAGAGACGAAAGGCTGGAGGCAGAGCTTGCTATGGCTGGAGACAGGCTTTGATGTCTGCAGGGAGGGTTGTGTTTCATTCAGCCATCCAGCCAACCAGAACCACGCGGGCGGGAGCAACCCGAAACCCTTGGGATCCTGGCTTAAGGCAGACCTGGGCGAGCAGGGCCCCTGATGGGTGTCTGGGTGATTCTCCTCCTTCCCCCCTCTCAAGAAACCAGACAAGAGAGCGTGTGGGTACCCGACTCTTGTGATCAGGGGGAACGTGACTAAGCTCGGCAGATTTTTTAATTTTTTATTTATTTATTTATTTATTTTACGTGCTGAGGGGAGAAAGGAAAAGAAAAAGGGAAGGGCTTCTGTGTGTCCCCCGTGAGGCCCCAACTGGCGTCGCAGATACTGCCTGAGCCCTTGGAGGCTGCGAGCTACCCCAGCGTTTACACTCAGTGTTGTAGCAGAGAGAAGAAAATGAGCTAGGAAAGTAGGTTAATCTCCCACAGAAACAGAAGAGGTGGCAGGTACTTTTATTTTTTTAATACACCGTTCACTCTAATTGCTTCAGATGCGGAGCTGTGGAGCGCAGGGATTCCTCTTGTCCTCGCCTCACCTTTCACCTGCTTAGTAGATTCCTTTTGCCATTCCTTTTTATTTATCTGTTTTCTTCTTTTTTTTAAAATCTTTTTTGGAGAAAGTCATACTATCTAGCCAACTTCCTGGCTAGCCTGGAACTTGATATGAAGACCAGGCTGGCCTTGAACTCAGTTATTTGCTGGCCTCCTCAGCGCTGGGGAAACGTCAAGCCCCGACTTGCCTTTTGCTTGTATGTTTTTGAGACAGTCTCTTGTAGCCAAGGCTAGGCAAAAACTCTTACCAAATTGAGCCACATCCCCAGCCCCAATTTCTTTCCTTCTGGGATCAGCAGAATAAGGCTCAGGCAGGACTACAAACACCACCCAGAGTTCATTTGTTCCTTTCAGAACCAGCTGCCAGGGAGATGGCTCCGAGGGCAAGGGCACTTGCTGCCAAGTCTGAACACCAAAATTTGATCCCGGGACATACCTGGTAGAAAAAGAGAACAGACTCCCATAAATTGTTCTCTGACCTCCAAATATACACATGTGTACATATATACACACACTTAAATGCACTGGAAAGAAAAAAGACAAAGGCTTGAGATACTGCACTTAGTGTACATATTTACAATCCCAACCTATATGGGGATCAGGAATTCAAGATCATTCTCAGCTACATAGGAAATTCCAGGCTGTCTGGGGACGTGTGAAAATCTATCTAAAATAAAATAAACCAGGCTGGGCAGTGGTGGCACATGCCTTTAATCCCAGCACTCGGGAGGCAGGGGGCAGGGGCAGGCGGATCTCTGTGAGTTAGAGGCCAGCCTGGTCTGCAGAGCGAGTGCCAGGACAGGCTCCAAAGCTACAGAGAAACCCTGTGTCGAAAAACCAAATAAAAGAAAATAAACCACTAAAATTGAAAAAAAAAGAAGGCAGAGTATGCTATCTGGTTGTCCTAAGAAAGTCTTGATGTTTTAGAGCCCGAGGCAGGAGGATGAGGAGCAGCAGGGAGTTTAAGGTCAGTTTGAACTACTTGGGGGTCTGTCAAACAGAAGGCTTCACATCCAGTCCACATTTGTCCGTGTATCCTCTCCTCACGTGACTGGAGAATCCTCAGCACCGGTTGCTTTTGCTTTTCTGGTACTGACAGCTCAGGCTATGGCGGAAGAGCCGCGGGACAGCTCCAGGTGGGAGCCTCTGCCCCCTTCCCCTTCTGTTCTCCAGGAACTTGGTGAGAAGACCATGAGCCTTGCATGGATGCACGAGTCCCTTGCCCCCCAGTGTCTCTTGATTTTGGAGAAACCCTGTAATCTCTTCTCTGAAATCCCTGAAATGACGCGAACAGAGCGCCCCAGGAATTTAGGATAAACGAATTGCACAACTTTGAAATTACCCTGCTGATAGCTCATTCTGTGGAAGTTTTGGAAACAACACGCGTGTCTTATCTGTATGTGCATTCTGCTGTTGTTCTTGGTTTTTGAGACTTGATCTTACCCTGTATATAGTCCAGGCTAGGCTTGGACTAGAAGCAATCCTCCTGCCTCCAACTCCCAAGTGTTGGGATTACAGATGTGGTGTCTCCTACCTGCAGTTTTGCCTTTACTCCGCTTTAAGGGTGGAGGCATGACATGGGGGGAGGGGACGAGCCCAAGCAGCTATGTGTTTTTTAAGTAATAAAATAGCCTTCTCCAGAATTTCCAGTAAAACCCCTAAGATGGTAGCGGCTCATCCCTGAAATATGTGTGGGATGTTGGGAGCTCCCTGTATTTTCCAGGCAACTCCAACCCCCTTCCTATAGCCCCAGAAAAGAAAACTCCCCAGGAAAAAAAAAAAAAAAGCAGATGGGTTGCTTCTGAACAAATCAAACTCCCTTGGGGCCAGCGCTCCAAGCTCTAAATGCTAGCAGAGTGAACAGCCAGAAACCTACATTTGGTAAATTATTTATCTTATCTCTGGAACTCGGCAAAGCGTGGGGGACAGCGGCTTCTGAAGAAGGATGCTGTCTGTGGGTCGGGACTCCAGCTGGAATTTGGACTTTTACTAGAAAAGGGAAAAGTTCAGAGACCAGTGGGGCCCATGAAGCAATCTTTTCTTTTTTTTTTTTTTTCAAATGGCTAAAGCAAAGCCAAGGAAAACTGACTTCAGAGTTCCGTGGAACAGGTCTGGTTCGTGTTTTGTCTAGCAGACTTTGCATTCCACCCGTATTAGGAGAATGTCAAAGCACACCAAACCAATAGGTAATACAGAGCCCTGGCAATTCCTTCCAGAACTCTCCATCTCCCCTTCCTTGGAAAGGACAGCCTAAAGAAAACAGGCATGCCTCCTACGGTGAACTGGGTTCCCCACAGGCTCCTTGAATCTGTTCTTCCCAGTGCTGGGCCAGCATTTGGTACCAGTTCCCGGGTGCCACAGTTACTGATGGTGGGACCACATGTGGAAACACGCTGACCTGGAGCTTTCGAGTCTGGATTGGTTCTGCAGGATCTAGACGCTTTCCCTTAGAATGACACAGAGATTGGGGTGTTGACAGAGAAATTAGCTCTCATAATGATCTGTTTGATGAATCAATTCCGTCATGGTTACAATTGTGTGTGTGGGGTGTTTGCTTGTTTGTTTTGGTTTTGCTTATTTGTTTCAGGGTCTCACTTTGTAACTGTGGATGGCCTGGAATTCACAGAGATCCACCTGCCTCTGCCTTTCAATTGCTGGGATTAAAGGGGTGCGCCCCATTCACCATGGCTGGCCCATTCTTTACTCTTACATACCAGGATTTTCTTTCTTTCTTTCTTTCTTTCTTTCTTTCTTTCTTTCTTTCTTTCTTTCTTTCTTTCTTTCTTTCTTTCTTTCTTTGTCGACCACCTTGACGGGTTACTCTGTCTAGGGTCTGTAACCCGCCTGGCTGGTCAGTTATTCCAGGGTCACGAAGAGGTACTACCTGAAAGACATAGGCTGATAAGAGGAATGAGGCTAAGCATATTTGTCGAAGCCTCCGTTTATTAGAGTCATGGTTACAGCTTATATAGCCCCTGGATGAGGAGCTTGGGGGGCTGGGGCACGGGATCTTGCCACCTGGTCCATGCCCATCACGTAGGCCAAGAGGTTATGATCGGTCAGGTCACGATTCCTTGGTCAGGAAGTCACAAGTTGACCCACCTAGTTCTCTAGATAGTTTGGAATGTGAGGCAGGTTCTGCTAACAGATAGCTCTCTATTAACAGTTAATTTGGGTGTGGGATAGGCTTGGTCAATAAGACTATTCTCAATACAATTGAGAAGTAGAGCTCTCTGCAAAACTCCTCACGGCGGTGCTTCCTATAATAATTTGGGGGGACATGGCTCCTGACATTTCTTTCTTTCTTTCCTTTCTTTCTCTTTCTTTCTTTCTTTCTTTCTTTCTTTCTTTCTTTCTTTCTTTCTTTCTTTTTAGTGGCTTTCATAGTCTTTTGTTGTGGTTGTTGTTTTGATTTTTAGAAACAGGGTTTCTCTGTGGTCCCTGGCTGTCCCTTGCTTTGTAGACCAGGCTGACACTCACTGAGATCCACCTGCCTCTGCCTCTTGAGTGCTGGAATTAAAGGCCTGTGCCACCATTGCCTGGCTCGGGGGGGGGGGGCATTCTAATTTAAACCACAAGAACATAATTTTGGAATAATTTTGCTCCCCTCCCAAAGAAACCTTAGACAGAGCCAGGCAGTGGTGGTGCACACCTTTAATCCAAGCACTCTGGAGGCAGAGGCAGGTGGATCTCTGTGAGTTCGGGGCCAGCCTAGTCTACAAGAGCTAGTTCCAGGACAGGCTCCAAAGCTACACAGAAACCCTGTCTCAAAACCCTCCCCCAAATCTCCCCCCCAAAAAAAGAGAAAGAAAAACAAACAAACAAACACAAAGGAAACCCTAGGCAAACAAGGTAAAACAGCAAGACATCTTTACATAGCTAAACAAATAGAATATGTTTGCACAAATATTCCAAACCATAGATGCATGTATGCACACAGGAGCCCACAGTTGAGAGACTTTAATTAATTAATTAATTTTGTTTTGATTTGTTTTTCAAGAGACGATTTTTTTGTGTAACAGCCCTAGATGTCCTAGAAGCAGCTCTGTAGACCAGGCTGACCTCGAACTCACAGAGATCTGCCTGCCTCTGCTTCCAGAGTGTTGGGATTAAAGGCCTGCGCCACCTCTGTCTGGCAATTTTGGGCTAGTTTTATGTCAACTTGACATAGGCTAAGCCGTTTGAAAGTAGGGAACCTCAGTTGAGAAATGCCTCCATAAGACCAGGCCTGTAAGGCATTTTCTTAGTGTTTGATGTGGGAGAACTCAGCCCATTGTGGGTGGTGCCATCCTTGGGCAAGTAGTCCTGGTTTCTATAACAAAGCAGGCTGAAGCCTGGTGGTGGTGGCACTCAGGAGGCAGAGACTGGCGGATCTCTGTGAGTTAGAGATTAGGCTGGTCTATAGAGTCAGAGTTCCAAACAGGCTTCAAAAGCTACAGAGAAACCCTGTCATGAAAAATAAAACAAACAAAAAAATAAAACACAAAATAACAAAAAGGAAGGAAGGAAAGAAGGAAGGAAGGAAGGAAGGAAGGAGAGAGAGAGAGAGAGAGAGAGAGAGAGAGAGAGAGAGAGAGCAGGCTGAGTAAGCTGTGGGAAGCCAGCTGTGAGGAGCACTTCTCCATGGCCTCTGCTTAAACTCCTGCCTCCAGGTTTGGGCCCTGTGTGAGTTCCTGCCCTGACTTCCTTTGATGAACAGTGATGTGGGATCACAGGGTAAATGAACCCTTTCCTCCCCAAGTGGTTTTAGTCATGGTGTTTCATCACGGCAACTGTAGCCTTAAAACTCTCTTTCTGTGTGTGTGTGTGTGTGTGTGTGTGTATTGGTTTTTCAAGACAGGGTTTCTCTGTGGTTTTGGAGCCTGTCCTGGAACTCGCTCTGTAGACCAGGCTGGCCTCAAACCCACAGAGATCCTCCTACCTCTGCCTCACAAGTTCTGGGATTAAAGGCGTGCGCCACCACCACCCTGCTCTCTGTGTGTTTAATATAGCCCAGGTTGGCCTCAAACTTGCTATGTAGCTGGAGATGACCTTAAGCTCCTGATCCTCCTGCCTCTGCCTTCTAGAGAACTGGATGACAGTCGTGAGCCACTGTGGTGTAGGGGTTGGGACACAAGACTTCACTGGTTTCACATAGACCAGGCAGTATTCTCCTGGTCGAGCTACACCCCTCACCCCAGTGAACCATCAGAGCAATCTCAAGCCTTTCCCTCTCTTCTGGCTGTGCTGGGGAGTTCACACCCTGTTTTTTCACACGGTGTTCTTTATCCCTGACATGTGAGTTCACACCCTTCCACTGCCGGACCTTTTCTAGTCTTAAAGTACATGTGAGAAGTCCCCATCCTCCCCTTTGAAGTTCCCCAGTCTTTAGTTAAGATAAAAAGACCAACTTCATTTATTCTTTTTTCTATTTTTTAAAATAATAATAATAATAATTGCTGGGCATGATGGCGCACGCCTTTAATCCCAGAACTCGGGAGACAGAGGTAGGTGGATCTCTGTGAGTTTGAGGACAGAATTACAAAGCAAGTTCCAGGACAGCCGGATAGCCAGGGTTGTTACACAGGGAAACCTTGAATCAAAAAAACCTTTAAAAAAAAAAAAAAGCCTTTAATCCCAGCACTAGGGAGGCAGAGGCAGGCGGAACTCTGTGAGTTCGAGGTCAGCCTGGTCTACAAGAGCTAGTTCCAGGACAGGCTCCAAAATTACAGAGAAACCCTGTCTCGGGGGGTGGGGGGAGTCCTTGCCTCAAAAACAGCTGCAAACAAAAAAGCCAAAAACTTCCAGAGGCAGGGAAGAGAGATCAGTGGGTGAAGCTTTCGCAATGCAAGTGGGTGCTGAGTTTCAAACTCACTATGGAGACCAGGATGGCCCTCAACTCACAGATCCATCTCCCTCTGGGTCCCAGGTTCCAGAATCAGGGTCTTGTGGAACTGAGCTGTATCCTTAGTCCTCTGTGAGCTGTCCACCCGCAGATGGACAGAAGTCCCTTCTCTGACTGTGGGTCTCCATTCATGCTAGCTAATCTTAAATCCCCACTCAGTACCCCAATCCCACCCCCCCACACACCCGTTTTGTGTTTTTTGTTTGTTTTTTTTATTTGTTTGTTATGTATACAATATTCTGTCTGTGTGTATGTCTGCAGGCCAGAAGAGAGCACCAGACCTCATTACAGATGGTTGTGAGCCACCATGTGGTTGCCGGGAATTGAACTCAGGACCTTTGGAAGAGCAGGCAATGCTCTTAACCACCGAGCCATCTCTCCAGCCCTGTTTGTTTGTTTTTTTGCTTTTTTCTGAGACAAGGTATTTTTCTGTTTAGCCCTAGCTGTTCTGATCTCTTTGTAGACCAGGCTGGTCTCGAACTCTCAGAGATCCACCTGCCTCTGCCTCCCGAGTGCTGGGATTAAAGGTGTGCGCCACTATGCTTGACTAAGTTCCTAAAGTTTTTAACATTGTCTTCAGAGTTCAGTTTGTAACAGTGTATTGGGAATAAGCAAACATCTTGGGATTTTCGGTAGAGGGTGTCTTCTCTAAACCGTGGAATATATGGTTCTAGAGTGGATGCCTTTGACGTGAAGTAACTCAAATGGTGTAGTCCCTGCTTTTAAGCCTCCTCGAGGAGAGGAGTGGGCCTGCTTCCTTCCTAGAGTATTGCTAACTGCATGCCTGAGAAGTTGCCAGGTCATATGGGATAGGCAGCTGTCTACATGGTAATTTGATGGGTTTGAGGAAATCCCCTGCTTAAAATATCTTCCCCCATGGATGGCCTTGGCGCTTGCCTTAAATGCATCACTTACCCTTGAGCGCAAGGTGCTGCAGCAAGGCAGTTGTTACTCAAGAGTGGCCTGGAGAGCCACATTGGTGCTCAATAATGCTTCCTGCATCCAAAGGGATTCACCAGATGGGGTGAAGCGGCACAGGGCAGATTCCTGTTAATTAGGGAGTTGATCCTCCAGGGCCAGAAGTCTGGGGTGCTGGGCCTCTCAAGTGAGGGACCTCGAAAAAGCCTGATCACAAGACTAGTCCAGGAGATGGAAGGAGAGGACTCCAGATGTTCCCAAGAGGATTCCCGCCTGCTGTGGTGGCCTGTGTGTCTTCAATCCCAGCACCTTGGAGATAGAAGCAGGCAGATCTCTCTGAGTCCAAGGCCAGCCTGGTCTACACAGAGAGTTCCAGGGTTATAGACCTTGTCTCACACCAAACAGACATAAGTAAACAGCTCACCATAATGTGCTATGCATGCTCAACAGGTGTAAATGTTACAGTGAAAACTTGAGCGAGATGCCACCGCGAACAGTTAATTACCAGGCTAAGTCACCATATCCCGAGTGCCTGTGATGTACTTGGCAATTATTGAATCCTGTCTAGGAGGGCGCTATTATTAGCCTCAATTACAGGCAAAGAAACTGAGTCTTCAAAGATTCAGCTTGCCCAACCTCCAACTGGCTGAGTCAGGACTGGAGGAGGGAGGGGAAATCTGAGCGTATGGGAGACACAAAACAATGACTCCTCAAAAACTTGACACTCAACTATGACCTAGCCCAAGTCATCGAAAGAAGGTAGTCTGGCCATAGCCTTGGACGGGGCCTGGGTTTCAGAGTTGGTTCCCCCGTCCCCCACAAGCCCTTGCATATGCTTGAGTAAGTAATCTACCTCTGAGCCAAAGAACCTTCCCTCTAAGAGATGCCTCAGCAATTAGGAGCACTGACTGCTCTTCTAGAGGACCCGGGTACAATTCCCAGCACCCACACAGCAGCTCACAACTGTAACACCAAGATCTGACACCCTCACACAGGCATACATGCAGGCAAAACACCAGTGCAAATAAAAAATAAGAAAATAAATGCATTTGCCAGGTGATGGTGGTACATGACTTTAATCCCAGCATTTAGGAGGCAGAGGCAAGCAGATTTTTGAATTCAAGTTCAGCCTGGACTACATAGTGAATTACAAACCAGCACTGAGTAAAACCCTGTCTCAAATAAATAAATAACTTGTTTCTTATTTTATTTATTTACTTGTTTATTGGTTTTCGAGACAGGGCTTCTCTGTAGCCCTGGCTGTCCTGGAACGCTCCCTACAGTCCCAGGTTGGCCTTGAACTCATGAAAGTCCTCTTCCTTTCTGACTTCCAAGTGCTAGGATTAAAGACACATGCTATGATGAATGTTCAAAGCTTAACATAATATTGTGTATGCATGCGTGCATGCATATGTATGTGTGCTGTGTGTACTGTATGTATGCTGTGTGTACTGTGTGTGTGCTATGTGTACTGTGTGTGTGCTGTGTGTACTGTGTGTGTGCTGTGTGTACTGTGTGTGTGCTGTGTGTACTGTGTGTGTGCTGTGTGTACTGTGTGTGTGCTGTGTGTACTGTGTGTGCTGTGTGTACTGTGTGTGTATGTTGTTTGTACTGTGTGTGCTGTGGGTGTGTTCTGTGTGTGTGCTGTGTGTACTGTGTGTGTATGTTGTTTGTACTGTGTGTGCTGTGGGTGTGTTCTGTGTGTGTGCTGTGTGTACTATGTGTATATGTTGTGTATGCACTGTATGTACTGTATGTGTATGTTGTGTGTCCTTGCAGGTGTCCTTGGAGGTCAGAGGAAGGCATCAGATTCCCTGGGAGCTGGAATTAAGAGATGAAAGCCACCATGTTGGTGCTAGGAACAGAACTCGGGTCTTCTGCAAGAACTGCAAACACTCTTACTCCTGAGCAATCTCTCTAGCCCCCTTCCCTTCTTTACAGGAATTTTGTGACAGGATCTCAATGAATTGCCTTGAATTTGAGATCCTCTAACTTCAACCTATGGAGGAATTATTAAGAAAGCCCTTAGCAGCTGAGCAGTGGTGGGCACACCTCTAATCCCAGCACTCAGGAGGCAGGGGCAGGCGGATCTCTGTGAGTTCAAGGCCAGCCTGGTTTACAGAGAAAGTTCCAGGACAAATAGAGATGTTACATAGAGAAACCCTGACTCAAAAAAAAAAAAAAAAAACCAAAAAAACAAAAGAAGAAGAAGAAGAAGAAGAAGAAGAAGAAGAAGAAGAAGAAGAAGAAGAAGAAGAAGAAGAAGAAGAAGAAAAGAAAGAAGAAGAAGAAAGCCTTTGTCTTGTCAGGACTTTAAAATGCAGAGCTGAACTCTGAGTTTCATGAACAACAGAAACCAATTATTCTCTTAGTTCCTAGAAGTCTGAGATCAGCAACGCTATAGGCTGCTTTCTTCCTAGGCCTGTCCCCACGGCACGCAGATAGATAGTGGTCTTCTCATCCTTGTGTCTTCTCAAGGTTTCCGTGTGCCCCAATCCTCTTCTCCACTCTGATCCCACCTCTCTTTTTTGAGACAGTGCCGCTGAAAGATTTTTTTGTACACTTTGAAGATGCGTCTCTGCCAAGGCACCTTCCGATTGGTTTTATAAAGCGCTGAACAGCCAATAGCTAGCAGGAGACGATAGGCGGGGCTTCCGGGGAGAGTCTGGGGAGAATCTGAGGCACCTGTGATTTGTCAGCCAGAGGCAGAGGAAATCAATCGGATGATGCCTGGCGCTGAGGAGAGGTAACGAGCAATGTGGCAGAACATAGATTAATATAAACGGGTTAATTTAAATTATAAGAGCTAGTTGGGAACAGGCCTAAGATAAGGCCAAAACTTCATAATTAATAAGTCTTTGTGTCATTATTTGGGAAGTGGTGGTCCAAAGAAAATTCAACTACAAGGCAGTGTCCTTTGCTGAACAGGGTCCTTGAACTCACAGAGATCCACTTTAATCTACCCGAGTCTACCTCTAGCTCTCTGGGCGTAAAGGTGTGGAACACTACACCTAGGGAATCCCAGAATATGGGAGGCCGAGATTCGAGATTACTGTGAGTTCCAAGTCAGCCTAGCCCATGCTGAGACTGTAACCCACCCCATCTTCAGCCTCCCCACAGTCAGGGTTTCACTGTGTAGTTCTGGTTGTCCTGCAACTCACTCTGTAGACCAGACTGGAGACTCGGTCTTAAACAAAAAAGATTGTAAAAAAAATGAGGAACTAGTGAGATGGCTTGGGTGGGGAAAAGCATTTGCTGCCAAGCCTGATGACCCGAGTTGACTTGTTGGGGTCTAGATAATAAGAGAGAACCGACTCCTAAAAGTTATCCTGGGTCTCCACAAGAACATAGCGGCTCGTCTTTAATCCTGGCATCGGGAGACAGGCAGGTGGATCTCTGTGAGTTTGAGGCCAGCCTGGTCAGCCAGAGCTTCATAGAGATCCTGTCGCAAAAAACCACCGCCCCCCAAACCGCACCAGAAAAAAAAGGGGGGACATGATGGCACCCATGAGCTGGAGCTCACACACATAAAATAAACAAATGTAATTAGGTCGATCTGTTCAAAGGAGTAAAGCAAGCTGCTAATCCCAGCATTTAGGAGACGGACGCAGGAAGACTGTGCTAGCCTGGCTTTGTTACATAATGCAACTCTGTATCAAGGGGCAAAAAACCCAAACAAGTAAAATACAAAAACAAGCAGATGGTTGCTGCTCCCTGCCTCAGTCTCAGATCTTGTGGGTCTGGAGTAGCCCCAAAATTTGCATTTCTGACAGGCTTCCAGGTGCTGGGGTTCCAAGGACCACACAGTTTCACAACCTTCCACCTGTGGCCCCAGTGGCTGGGGCGAAGTCGGCAGGTGTGCAGAGCAGAGAAAGGCCATTTTCCATATTTGTGCTGAGGAGACAACTGGAAAGTCCCCCTGCACCTGAAAATTCCCCACAAAAAGTTTTGGTTATCGCGGCAACTCCAACTTGTAAACAGGTTACCAGAAGAAGCCCGCATTACCTATACCATGAACGTGCCCCTCGGCAAATACTGTCCTTACCAGTGGTTATCTTGGTAAGAATGAAGCAGCCTGTGCTAGCAACCAAGTCAGTATGGCATCACTGCCGTAGAACTTAGACAAGTCACTGTGTCATTGCTGATGAGACTTGGCGTTAGTCATTTATACAGCAGAAAACAGGTGTGTGTGTGTGTGTGTGTGTGTGTGTGTGTGAAAGAGAGAGAGAGAGAGAGAGAGAGAGAGAGAGAGAGAGAGAGAGAGAACCAGCATGACTGTGCCGTGGGATTCCTGTAGAGGTCAGAGGTCAGAGAACAGCCTCAGGTGTGGCTACCTACCTTCCACCCTGAGCCAGGGTCTTTATTTTATTTGCTCCTGTCTGAGAATCTCCTGTATCCGCTGCCATCTCTCCGTAGGATCACAGGGAATTGCAGACGCAACAGCTTTATCTACGTTCTGGGGATTTGAACTCGGGTCCTCACACTTGCTAGGCACTGAGTTATCTCCCCAGCCCAGATAAGCAGTTCTTTAATCGTCCTAACAGCTCTCAACCTTTATACATGTATATGTATGTATACATATAAAATAAGTGACCATTAGGCAGAGACAGGACCATGATCTATTTCCTGCTTCTCAGAATTTAGTGCCTCGAACATTCTAGCCACTCAATAGTAGTTATTTCCTTGTTTTGTCAAAACTAGTCAGCCCCAGCACAAGACACAAGAGAGTCATTGCTGATCTTTTGAGACAGGGTCTAGCAATGGCTAGCCTCCCATTCACTCTGTACACCCAGGCTGACCTCAAACTCACAGACATCCTCCTGCCTCTGCTTCCCCTGTGTTCAGATTAAAGACTTCAGGGACCACACCAGATCTTTGATAATTTAATACATGTAAACACCATGTATCTTAATCATATGGATCCGAACTTCCCTTTCATTTCTCCCAGGCACTGAGTTTCCTGGCTACTGTGAGTACTTTTGTGTATTTGTTTGTTTTTCAAGACAGGGTTTCTCTGTAGCTGTGGAGCCTGTACTAGAACTAGCTCTGTAGACCAGGCTGGCCTCGAACTCACAGAGACCCACCTGTCTCTGTCTCCCGAGTGCTGGGATTAAAGGCGTGCACCACCGCCGCCTGGCAGTTTTATTTTTAATTGGTTCCGGCTAGTGTGCTGGCTGGTCTGGTCAGCTTACTCTTGTGTAGGTCTGGTGCAGGTAGTCACAACTGCAGGGTGCTCATGAGTATGACCATCATGCCCTGTCCAGGGGACAGCATTTCTCGGCACTCCTCCCTGTCCTCTGGCTCTTCAGTCAGTCCTTCTGGAGCCTCTTCTACCATTCCAGGACAGGCTCTAAAGTTATACAGAAAAACCTTGTCTTGAAACAAACAAAAAACAAACACAAAAAATGAGGATGCTGCTTCTTTTGCATTGCCCACGATCAGGGTACCAACCTGGCACCTGACCCATGCTAGATGAGTAAGTACTCGATCGTGGGGGCAGAGTTCAGCCCATTTCTGGTCTTGCCCTAGGTGTCACTCCTCTTGGGCACAATATTGTCTTTCATCTATTGCCTCTCTTCCTGGATCTCTAGAATGTGTCCCTTTGTTGTTTGTGATCTGAGCATGCCTCTGATGTACAGTGCACCCCAGGGATCTCCCAGAAATGAATGACGGCTGCATCTTCATCACCTGTGGTCCTTGGGCAACTTATTTCACTTTCTAGGTATGTGAGTAATAACGAGAATTAGAGAAAAATACGCACATATGTGCCATATGGATACGGCATGAATATGTATGTGCCATATGTACCATGGGAAAGGACTGATTAACACACAGCTAATATTAGATAGCAGCTGGACCTGCCAGTGGACACCTGTAATCCAGTGACAATTACGAGGGACGCCAAGGGAAGGAGAGCTGTGCAGTCAGCTCAAGGGCAGCCTGCTCTGTAGAGTGATTTCCAGGCCAGCGAGAATTTGATGAGACCCTGTCTCAACCCCTCACCCTCCAAAAAAGTTAGATTGTAAGTGTTAACTTGTTCACACGGGGTCTGGTGTAGCTCGGACTGTGGTTGAACGCCCTGTCTGATCCTCCTGCCTCTACCTCCCAAGACTAGGATCGGATCCACGCACACCCCATACCAGGCATAGGTATCATTTTTTATTAGACCACACCCGCTTCTCTAGGCCTTTGCTTTACGACACGCCATCTTTTTATTCATTTATTTATGGTTACATATTTCTACTGTTGGGAAAAGAACCCAGGCCCTTGTACATGTCATGCAAGAGCTCTCTACCACTGAGATATTTCCCCAGCCTGGAATCTGGAAATAAATTTATTCTAGTACTTTTGTTTGCTTGTTTGTTGTTGTTTTTCCAGACAGGGTTTCTCTATGTGGCTTTGGAGCCTGTTCTGAAACTCACTCTGTAGACCAGGCTGGTCTGGAACTCACAGAGATCTACCTGCCTCTGCCTCCCTAGTGCTGGGATTAAAGGCATGCGCCACCTCTGCACAAGTACATTCTTGAAGAAGACAGAATTTTGCTTCAAAAATCTTTTTTTTAAAAAAGCTGTTTTTTGTTTGTTTGTATATTTGGTGCTAGGAACAGAACTCAGGGTCTTGTACCTACTAGGTAAATTCATTTACTGTCCCCAGCCCTGAAGATCGAGTATTATTTTATTTTATTTATTTTTGATTTTTTTGTTTGTTTGTTTGTTTTTTGTTTTTGTTTTTTCGAGACAGGGTTTCTCTGTGGCTTTGGAGCTTGTCCTGGAACTAGCTCTTGTAGACCAGGCTGGTCTCGAACTCACAGAGATCCGCCTGCCTCTGCCTCCCGAGTGCTGGGATTAAAGGCATGCGCCACCACCACCCGGCTTATTTTTGATTTTTCAAGACAAGTTTCCCTGTAGCTTTTGGAGCCTGTCCTGGAACTAGCTCTTGTAGACCAGGCTAGCCTCGAACTTGGAAGACTTTTAAATCTTGAATTCTGGGATTCGAGGACAGAGGCGGCCTCATCTCTGGGTTGAAGTTTGTGTTTTTGTTTTCACCATTTCAGACAGAAAAGATCATTAGATAACTAATTCCTTTCTTTTCTTTCTTTCATTCTTTTAAAATGTCCATTTATTCTCCATCCCGGTTGTGGCATCCCCAGCCCCATCCTTCCCTCCTAGGTCCTCCTCTCATCCCCCTCCCCATTTCCTCCTCTTCTGCCTCCATCCAAGAAAAGGCACATCTCCTTTGAGTATCAATAAAACATGGCATATCAAGTTGCAGTAAGACTAAGCACCTCCCCGTGTGTTAAGGCTGGGCAAGGAGACCCAGTATGAGGAATAGGGTCCTAAAAGCCAGAGTCGAGACAGCCCCTCTTCCTGCTAGGTGAAGTCCCGTAAGAGGACCAAGCCATGCAGCCTGGTCGACAGAGTGAGTTCCAGGACAGCCAGGGCTACACAGACTAGAAACCATGGCACACACAAACAAATAGTAAATATGCCCCATTGTCTAAGGCATTTGAACCTGCCCCCATGGATGATGGTTTGGGAAGATTTAGCTGGTGTGGCTTTCTATAGGAAGTGTATCACCAGAGGTGAGCTTTGGAAGCTCTAAGACTCACCCCATTTAGCCATTTTAGCGCATGTTCTCTTTGATTGCTTTGGTTAGAGATGGGAGTCCTCAGCTTCTCCATCTGTTCCTCCACTGCCTGAGCTCTGACTTTGTGGACTCCAACCCTAAGCAACCAGAAGCCCAAATAAACCCTTCCTTCTGTAAATGGTCTTTCCACTGTACTTTATTACAGCAATGGGAACGTAGCTCTTATTAACGGCCATACATAACTTAACCTTGTCTCTCCAGTGCTAGAGGCTGAACCCCCAAGGCCCACTGCATATTAGGTAAATGCTTATACCAGTGAGCCACCTCTCCAGCCCTGATTTGATGGGCTGACTGATTAATCAAGATATTGGGTGTTGAACACAGGGCCTTACGCGTGCTAGGCAAGTGCTCTGACACTTAGCTACAGAGTGGTGCTCACTGGTCTTATGGATGATGACGCTAAAAGCTTAGATGGTGTCACACAATACAAATAATTGCTGTGAGGTCTGTTTGGTTGTTGTTGTTGGTTTTTCTGAAACAGAGCTTCTCTGTGCAACCCTCTGTCCTGGAACTTGCTCTGTAGGCCAGGCTGGCCTTGAACTCACAGAGCTCTGTCTGCCCGTTTCCTGAGTGCTGGGAGTATTAGTATGTGCCACCATTGCCCAACTGAGTTTAAAAAGAGGAGAGAATACCAGGCGGCCTCACATTAGTCTGAAAGAAACACAATGAACTCACGACTGGCTGTTGGCCAGCTTAACTCCCATTCATAAGAATGATTTCGGGTATGATGCCGACTGACGTAAGTATGACCTTCTCTAGATGAGTGAGTGTCTTTTCTAGCCCTTATTATCTAGCTCAGGCTGGCCTAGAACTCCTGTTCCTCCCACTTCGGCCTCTGTGACTGCTGGGATTATGTGCCACCATGCCCCAATCATGTGGCATCATTGGACATAAAAGCAGATGTCACCCTAGGCAAGGAAAGGTAATGAGAGTGCGGTAAGTTCCTGGGGACAGCTGACTTTGTATTCAGATCCTCAGAGGCTCTCTGGCTTCCAGGCACCTGGCGTACATTGTTGAAGTCTATGGTCTCAGCTACAGAGGAGGCAGAGGGATTCCTGGAATCTGAGGGGTTTGAATCCCTTCTTTAAAATAAAACAAAGTTTGGACTACAGTGTAAGATTGTGAGTAATGGGGCTGGAGATGGCTCAGTGGTTAAGGTTACTGGCTGCTCTTCCAGAGGGCCCGGGTTCGATTCTCAGCACCGCACCGTCTGTAACTCCAGCTCCCGCCTCAGGGGAGCTGATGTCCCCCTCTGGCCTCCACATGGTACACAGACATACTTGCTGACAAAGCACACATATACAAAAATAAAATTAAACGAAGCTGGGCATGGTGGGAAACTGAAGCAGGTAGATTCCCTTCAAGACGGAGGTATCCCCCAGCTAGGGTGAGTTTCCAGTCAGCCTGAGCTACAATTAGATCCTCTGCAAACAAATACAATGACAACCGACAGACAAATAGAAACAACAACAATCAAAACACAATATGAAACACAATAACAATCAAAACACAACACGAAACTAAGCCAGGTGGTGCTTGAGAGGCTGAGGCGGGAGGATCACAAGGTCTGTAGCATCCCAAGTGACAAGCAAGACCATGTCTGGAAAAACACGAATCCAGCCTGGCAGTCCAGCTCCACAATTCTAGTCAGGAGGCTGAGGCAAGAGGATCACAATTTCAAGTGTGATCCTAGCTACAGAGTGAGTTCAAGGACAGCCTGGACAACTTAGCAGAACTGAGGCTTACTCAGTCCCCAATACTATAAAGAACATCAAAACCCCAAATGCAAAATTGTTAAGAGCCAGTGAGATGGCTCACCATGTGAGGCACTTGCTGTCAAGGGCAAAGAACTGTGTTCTCTTCCCAAAGTGTGGAAGGAAAGAGCTGATTCCACACATCCCACATACACAGATATAATAAAGAAATAAATGTTTAAAAAAATTAAAGCGTTAGTTATTCTGTGGTGTGCATGACCCTGTAAGTTTGCGTGTGTGCATGAAGCTGATGGAGGACAGAAAAGGATGTCAAACCTCCTGGAGCTAGACTCACATGTGATTTTGTGAGTTACCATATGGGTGCTGGGAACTGTACCCAGCTACAATGTAAAAGAGAAAAAAAAAAAACTACAAAAAGTACAAAAAGCAGAGGAACAAAACAAAACAAAAAAAACCTCAAATCCACCACTTCCATAAAACAAAAACAGAAACACAAACAAAAGCCCACAAAACAAAGCAAGCTGCTTCAAAGGGTCGGTAGGACAGCTTGGCTGTTTGCCGAGAAGCGCTGGCCACGCTGAGATGGGTCTGTTTCTAGTGAAACGGGCTTGGAAAAGAGGAAGCGTATGTTGAAAACTAAGTTTCTCCAAAGGATCAAGTGGGTTAGTGGCTGCCTTTGTTGTCCACTTGGATCTCAAGCAGTCTGGGTATGGACCAGGATGTGGGCTGAGGCAGTACTCAGCAGCTATCAGCTTCAAAAGACGGCTTGAGTTGGGGATCTTCCGTCTCTCCTGTGATAAGGAAAGCCGCTGGCCTTTTGGTCTTTCAGATCTGTAGCTGGGCTCCAGGAGAGCCTGCAGATCCCCCCTCTGACTTTCTGCTTTTGCTTTATTTAAAGAAGCTTTTGTTCGCTCTTACCAGGGGTTGGAGGGAAATACAAAAATACATTGGGCCTGGAGGGATGGCTTATCAGCGAGGAGTATAGACTCCTCTTGCAGAGGACAGAGGTTGACTCGGAGCACTCAGATCCAATGGTTCAGAGTCATCTGGAACTCCAGCTCCAGGGAACCCAATGCCCTCTTCTGTCATTTGAGAGCAATTCAATGAAAGTGTACAAACTCACATATACACACATCACAAACACACACACACAAATAGTGACAAGATATAGACCAAAGCATCTTTTGTTTCCCTTCCTGATATCTATCCATTCATCCATCCACCCACCCATCTGAGACAGGTTTTCTCTCTACACAACTCTGGCTGTCCTGGAACCCACTATGTAGATGACACTGGCTGTGAACTCAGGCATTGGCCTATCATTTTTTCGTTGTTGTTTTGTTTTGTTTTTCGAGACAAGGTTTCTCTGTGTAGCTCTGGAAGTCACTCTGTAGACCAGGCTGGCCTCGAACTCACAGAGATCCACCTGCCTCTGCCCCCCCCCCCCGCCCCAGTACTAGGATTAAAGGCATGTGCCACTACAGTCTAAGACAGTGTTTCTTTTCTTTTTCTTTTCTTTCTTTCTTTCTTTTTTTTTTTTTGGTTTTTCGAGACAGGGTTTCTCTGTAGCTACGGAGCCTGTCCTAGCTCTTGTAGACCAGGCTGGCCTCGAACTCACAAAGATCCACCTGTCTCTGCCTCCCGAGTGCTGGGATTAAAGGCGTGCGCCACCACTGCCCGGTTTAAGACAGTGTTTCTTTGTGTAGCCCTGGCCATCCTGCAATTAGCTCTGTAGATCAGGTTGGCCTCAAACTCACAGGAATCTACCTTCTTCTGTCTCCAGAGTGCTGGTATTAAAGGTGTGCACCACAATTCCCCGGCTACATATTCATATTTTTTTTATATATTTTTAAATATTTATTTATTCATTATGTATACAATATTCTGTCTGTCTTATGTCTGCAGGCCAGAAGAGGGCACCAGACCCCATTAGAGATGGTTGTGAGCCACCATGTGGTTGCTGGGAATTGAACTCAGGACCTTTGGAAGAGCAGGCAATGCTCTTAACCTCTGAGCCATCTCTCCAGCCCCTACATATTCATATTTTATACTTTAAGATCCACTTAAAAAAGGTGGGTGTGGTGGTGCAGAAGCAGGTGAATTAGAGTGAGTTCAAGGCCAGCCAGATCTGCGCAGTGTGACCTTGTCTCAAAACAAAGCAAAACCAAAATGATCTATATTGTGTTCCTAGATATCTACAGTTTCTTTGTAACTTTCTCTTGGACACGCTATCTGAACTTAATCATAGAATACCTTTTAACTTTTTAAAAAATAATTTATTATTATAATGTATATATTTGTGTGTGTGTGTGTGTGAGAGAGAGAGAGAGAGAGAGAGAGAGAGAGAGAGAGAGAGAGAGAGAATTTTATGGACTCTGTTCTCTTCTTCCACAATGAATAGCTTCAAGGATCAAACACCTCAAGTCCTCAGCCTTCCTCATCCAGTAACTCCATCCACCTGAGTTATCTTCCTTCCCATCCAGTACCTCTCTCTGTCTGCTGAGTCATCTCACTGGCCCACCACTTCCATTTCAGGCAATGCCTGGGATTAAAGGCAGGAGGCTTCAAAGACGCTAGGCAAGCATTTATAATCTACAGCCCCCTCCTCACCTTTTTGAAACAGGGTTTCCCTGTGCAGCCCTGGCTGTCCTGGAACTCACTGTTGTAGGACTGAAGGCAGGCACTACCACATCCACCTAGCTTAGGGTAATTTTTGTAAGAGAGAAATAAATCATGCAGATACTAATTACTTCTACTGAATTAACTTAAAAACCTTAACAAGAAAAAGCCACATGACAGCACACGCCTTTAATCCCAGCACTCGGGAGACAGAGGCAGGCAGATCTCTGTGAGTTTGAGGCCAGCCTTGTCTACAGAGCAAGTACCAGGACAGGATGCAATGCTACAGAAAAACCCTGTCTCGAAAAATCTAAATAAAGAAAGAAAAAAACCACATTGTCCAGTTCAGCTCCAGAAGTCCAGGGGCACGGTTCCACTGGGCTCAGTGGTTGGTATGCACACTTGCCTAGGTGTCCAAGCCCTGGATAGATCCCTGGCACTGACCATCAAGTGCTTTAAAACTGGCCTGGCTGTCCCTTCAAACTTCCTCCTACACATCTCTGATTACAAACATTACCGTCAACCTTTGACACAGACTTGATTAAATCTAACATATGGAAATGACCTATGGTCACTTTGATCAGTGTTCAACTTAGTGATAGCAAATGGAACTCTCTCCCCCATGTGCTCTTGTCTTTCCAAAACCACACATTATTTAATTATTGGAGTGATTTTTCTGATTCTTTGTTGGGGTTTTCCCAACCCCTAACGCCCCCCCCCCCTTTTTTTTGTAGGGTTGATTATGTAGCCCAGGCTGACCTGGAACTCGCCGGTGGCTGGCGTCAGCACCAGAGTGCTGGGATTACAAGTGTCACCACGCCCAGTTAATAATTCACTATATTTTAAACGTTTTTTTTTAATGTTTTATTTTAAATTATGTGGGTGTGGGGTGGGGAGAGGCAGATGTGTGTGAAGGCAGGTGTCTGTCAGGACCAGAATAGGACCTAGGACCACTGGAAGCTAGGGCTCCAGGGGGATGTGAGAGCTGACATGGGTACAGGGAACTCAACTTAGGTCCTCCAAAAGAGGAGCAAACACTACTAACAGCAGGGCCATCATCTCTCCAGTCCCCCACTCTGTATGTTTGTTTGTTTGTTTACTGAGGAGGGGAGGGCAGAGGACAACTTGGGGGATTTGAGAATCCCAGAGATCAGACTCCGCTTGGCAGCACCTCCTCCCACAAAGCCATCTCACCTGCCCTTATCCAGCTTGGTACCTTTGGACCCTTCCTGGTGTAAGAGCATTCCAACGTCAACTCCCAGAGCTGTCCTCTGACCTGCACATGGTCACTGTGGTCTGCACCCATGTGCCCTTGCCCCACATCAATGTAATAATAATAATAATAATAAAATGACATTTCAACAATCTCTCTTCCTGTTGCTGTCACTGTTGTCATCACAATGGGCTACTGCCGTCGTCATGGCTGGCGTTTGTTAGGAGTCTGGGGCGTCTGGGGCAAGGCTGACCTCCTTTTACAGCAAGGAGGTAGGCGATACCATCTGCATCCAGTCCACCTTAGGAAGAAAGGTTAGGAAATGGCCATTTGCATAGCAACCAGGTACTACTCAGAACGGAACGCAGCCTAATTGAATCTTTTGGTTTATTTTTTTCTCACCTTTTATTTTTTCTGAGCCCACTTAAATGTTCTGGGTTTTTGTTGTTTGCCTTATTTGGGGATGAACCCTAGGAATGCTAGGTGAATTTCTTTTCTTCTTTCTTTCTTTTTTTTTTTTTTTTTTTTGAGACAGTTTCCCAGTAGCTCTGGAACTCACTCTGTAGATCAGAGCTGGTCTTGAACTCACAGAGATCCACTTGCCTCTGCCTCCCAAGTGCCAAGATTAAAGGCATGCGCCACCACCACCTGGTTCTGTTTTTGCTTTTTTTTTTTTTTTAAAACAGGGTTTCTCTGTAGCTTTGGAACCTGTCCTGGAACTCACTCTATAGACCAGACTGGATTTGAACTCACAGAGATCTGCCTGCCTCTGCCTTCCGAGTCCTGGGATTAAAGGTGTGTACCACCATTGCCCAGCACAGAGGAATGTTTATCATTGAACTAATAATTACTCAGCCATAAATCTGGCTACCCTATACAGCTCAGTTTGGCAATCCTCCTGCCTCAACCTCTCACGTACTAGGATTACAGGTATGAGCGACTATACCTGGTTCATAAAATGATTTTAATCATGATCTTTATGTTGGGTCATATTCTTTCTCGTCCATCAGTGTCTGTTGGGTGAAAGGTGGGCATGGTAGGGGCATGCTTGTAACGTAGGCAACTGGGAAGGCAGAAGCAAAGGAATCCTGTGAGACCTGCCCGGGCTAGGGAGTATATAGTGAGGATATTAGGAAGTACAAAAGGGCCGGGCACTGGAGGCACACGCCTTTAATCCCAGCACTCAGGAGGCAGGGGCGGGTGGGATCTGAGTTCGAGGCCAGCCTGGTCTACAAAGAGAGTTCCAGGACAGCCAGGGCTACACAGAGAAATCCTGTCTCTCAATCCCGCCCCCCCCCCCCCGAAAAGGAAAACAAAGTGGGGGAGATGATAGATATAAATGAAGAGAAATGAACAGGGAGTTTTTGCTGTTGTTTTAAGATAAAAGCTTGTGTATCTCTGGCTTACTTTGAACTTTTGATCCTTCTGTCTCTATCTCCTTTGTGCTGGAATTGTGCTCCATGGAGCCATTTACATAGTGATGGGGATCAACCCCTGGTTTCCAGTGTGCCAGGCAAGCAAGCACTCTACCAATGAGCTGCAGCCCCAGCCCAGAGAGATTTTTTTTTAATGACCCCACATGACTGTCAGATGGGTGGAGGGGGTAGTGAATGAATGCTTGGAGTTTGTTCAGCAAAAAAAAAAAAAAATCTGCCTCCCTCGTTCAGAGTTCAAGGCTCTGAATAAGAGGGGTTTGGAGCAGAGCTCAGTGACGGAGCACATGGAAGACCCTGGATACATACATCTTTAGAAGGGGACAGGCATTTCCAGGGCAGGTTGACTGGAGTCTTCAGAGGCACTAAGTCTGGAATAAGCACGTGTCAGGAGAGCGAAAACGAGTGGGAAATACCCTATGTGGGCAGAGCAGAGGGCCTGACAGAGAGGAAAGGACTGAGGCCACTGGTGTTTTCAAAGTGTCTGTTTAGAGACAGGCTTCCTCTAGAGGAGGCTAGCCTGGCCCGGATGCTGGAATTGAAGGTGCGTGCACCACTTCAGGCATTCTTGTGCTTTTCCCGGTGTCCTGTTCAAAGCCAGTGTCCTCGGCGGCGTCTGAAAACGGAGGAAGAGCAGAATTTGGGTCATTCCCTCGGCTCCCTTGGCTGTTGTGTTAGCTCTTGTATGACCCTGTGTCACACTACTTACGTTTCATTTTCCTATCTGCAAAAAAGGAAGTAATTCTTGTTCCCCTGGGTTTTCTCCTTTCGTCATCAAAAATGAATGAGTTAGGCCACGGAACACAAACAAAAGGGAAATATGTCATGTTTTGTAAGAGGCATCCATAAAAGTTGTGGAGTCTCTGGGCATCTTTATAAATGTAAAGGAAACATTTAAATGCTTAATAACTGCAGCCATAACAGGTTCGTTCCTCCTTTAAGTCCCTCGGACTTAAAAACAAAATAACGAAAATGGGATGCGGTTAGCTTTCAATTACTTTGGCCGCTGATAATTCAACTTATGGATTAGAGGATGAGAGCTGACTCATTTCACACGTCGTCATCAACTCTCCATGAAGTTTAAAAGGACAAAAGAAGAAAGCGGAATCGGGTAGCTTTCCGTGGTATTTCCACGTGTACGTGGGGAATTTCCTTTGAGACAGGGCTGGGTCGGGGCCAATAATAGCCGGTATCGCCTGACTGCTAATACCAAGCTGAGAAGGGGACTACCCGAGCAATCTCTGATTAAACACAGCGGCCCCCTCCCACCCTCGCCGCGATCAGGAATTTTCCTTTTTCCTCCCGCCCTCTCAGAAGGGGCTGAGGCAGCATCTGGCACCAGAATGCTAACATTTGTGTCGTGATTTTCTCTCTCGGGCACTCGAACTCGGGTGATTTCTGAAGGGATCAGGACCTACTGGTACCTTTAAAATTCTTTTTTTCTTTTCTTTTTCATTTCTAATTTGAGAATCTTTATCACCGGCTTCTCGCAGCCCAGGTCTCCCGGGTCTCTGTAAGACGCATAGCTCGCCCCCACTCTCCTCGCAGGCCTGTGACTCCTTCACTCCCTCGGTGTGCAAACGCCGGTGACTCACGTCTTGCACAGCCTGCGCCCCCCCAAATCACAACCCCCACCCCCAGGATCGAGCCCACAGCGCGCATCGTCACCCCGCCCCGGCAGCCTTGGAGGTCTCCGGGCTGAGTCACACAAGAGGACCACCCTGCTCGGCGTCCACACACATGCACGCGGTCCCCCCGTACGGCCTCCGCGCCGGCCACACCAACGCCCTTCCACGGCTCGCAACTTGCTACGCTCCACCGCCAGCGCTCGACCCCTTCTTCCCCCCTGAAATCACACCCCAAATCTCTGGGAAACCTAGAGCCGGCGGAGCTGGCCTCGGGCGGCCTTTGATGGCTTTGTTATTGTTTGGGTTTGAATCGATACGCCCCTCCCCATCCTTCCTCCCCGGCCGCGCGCGCCACCCAGCTCCCGCCTCCCCGCACGCCCAGCGCCCCTCCCCCTCCGTTTTGGCGCCTTTTCCTTCCCGCCACGTCGTGGCGGCGTTAGCGACCATTCTGACCGCGAGGCGCGGGGCGGGGCGGGGGCGGGGCCCGCGGCGCGTTATGCAGATGAGGTCGCTCCCGGTTGGCTGGAGCCGCGACCGCGGGGGTGGGGCCGGGGGAAAGGGGCGAAGCCGCCAGGGGGCGGAGCGGAGGGGAGCGGCCCTGGTCCCGCCGCCTCCCCGCCCCCTCTCCGCCTTCCGCCGCCGCGCCAGCCGGGCTCCCCGCCTCGGCCTCCCGGAGAGGCCCCGCCCCGTCCCCGCCCGCCGCGCGCGCCCTCCCCGGCGGCGCGCTCCGCCCCTTTACTCCTGGCGGCGGGGCGAGCCGGGCGTCTGCAGCAGCGGCCGTGGTGGCGGAGGAGGCTGGAGGGGAGTCGGCAGTGCCGGCGGCGGGATCGGCAGTAGCAGCAGCAGCAGCAGCAGCAGCAGCAGCAGCAGCAGCAGCCACAGACAGCAGCAGCCCTGGGTCCCGCGGCGCCACTCGCCCCGCTGCCTCCCGCACTGCCTGACCCGGCCGGCGAGACCGCCCGCCGCCAGCCCCGCCAGCGCCCTCGGTCGTCCTCTGACTCGCCCTCGGCCTTGCGCGCCAGCCGCAGCCCGAGCCGCAACGCCACCCGCAGTCTGAGCCCCGGCCGCCGGCGCAGCCCCAGCTCGCTCCGTCGCCGCTGCTGTTCGTCCCAGCACCGGCTCCACGCCGACACGCTGGAGGTGGGGATGCTCCTGTCTAAGATCAACTCCCTGGCCCACCTGCGCGCCGCGCCCTGCAACGACCTGCACGCTACCAAGCTGGCGCCGGGTGAGTGTCCCCACCCCACCCCGGGCGCGCGGGTCCGGGGGGCGCCCGGGGACCCCTGCGTGGGCCTCGCGCTTAGTGTCCCGTGCCTCCTCCCTAGGCAAAGAGAAGGAGCCCCTGGAGTCGCAGTACCAGGTGGGCCCGCTGTTGGGCAGCGGTGGCTTTGGCTCTGTCTACTCGGGCATCCGCGTCGCCGACAACTTGCCGGTGAGTGGGCACCCCGCCTTGGGGAGGGCGCGCGGAGGGATGCTTAAAACAGGAGAGGGAGAATCTGATGGAGATCCGGGGCTCTCTTCCAGGTGGCCATCAAGCACGTGGAGAAGGACCGGATTTCCGACTGGGGAGAATTGGTGAGTCTGAGCCGGCGACCCTCCGTCTGGGTGGGTGGGTGGTGACGGGCGTGCCGGAACCGGCGCGCTAACCCCTCGTCCTCACCCTTGCAGCCCAATGGCACCCGAGTGCCCATGGAAGTGGTCCTGCTGAAGAAGGTGAGCTGCGGCTTTTCGGGCGTCATTAGACTTCTGGACTGGTTCGAGAGGCCCGATAGTTTCGTGCTGATCCTGGAGAGGCCCGAGCCGGTACAAGACCTCTTCGACTTTATCACCGAACGGGGAGCCCTCCAGGAGGAGCTGGCTCGAAGCTTCTTCTGGCAGGTGCTGGAGGCCGTGCGGCATTGCCACAACTGCGGGGTTCTCCACCGCGACATCAAGGACGAGAACATCCTCATCGACCTGAACCGCGGCGAGCTCAAACTCATCGACTTCGGGTCGGGGGCGCTGCTCAAGGACACAGTCTACACGGACTTCGATGGTGAGCCAGGCCCCGGGGAGGGAGCTGCCCAAGGTGCCGGCCTGGAAGCCGCCGGCGGCCTCGGCTCCGGCCCTTTGTAAAGGTCATTGGGCTGCCGGGCTCACTGCTGGCAGGGGTGGGGCACAGGCGAGCTTCCCGACGTAGTACAGCCGGGGATTTCAAGCCGGCTGAACGAACCTGCAACATTTCTGGCGTGGTTGTAATATTTTTAAAGTGGAATTTAGTAAATTCCATGCTTTCCCGGCGAATACGAAGTCGTGGGCAACCGGCTATAGCCCAGATTTCTAAAGTCTGACCCACTTTTCTCACAGTGGAAGGAGGTGGAGCTGGTGGTGGCGGGAGATATTGATGCCGGTTTTGTAGTTTGTTTTGTTTTGGGGGGGAGTTTTAAGGTAGTTCTTAGAACTGCAGGTTTGTTTTGTTTTGTTTTTGAGGGTTAGGGAATCAGCCGCGGTTTCACTATACTTAGGGGTGTTGTGGGGTGACGAAGCCTGGAATGAGTGTTGTGAAATTAGATCTGTTGCTGGTTTGAAAATTAGTTGGGTGTCTCCCGCAGGGAGACTGAAAACCTATCATAGGGAGGGGCTTGGATCGCGTTCTTTCAGAAAAGGAATGGAGGGATACTAGATGAAAGCAAGAGGGTGGGTCGTGGTCTGAGTGGCTCACCCTAACAAACGACAGCCTTTCAAAACTGTGACTCTGGCTTGTGGTTTGGATTTCTTTGCCGGCGGAGGACGCTGGGTTGGGCTGCATTTTTTGTATTTAACAGTTAATGGCTGGCTGAGCTGTCCTCCCTTGTTTTTTTTTTTTTCTTCCCTCCCCCTGGGCAAGTCTTTGCTGCCCCCTGTTGAGCACCATGAGGCTAGCACTTTTTTCTTTTTTTCTTTTTTTACTATCCAAAGTTTGTAAACAGGAATCACGTGGTCTGAAACCAGCCCTGCAACTCTGCCTTTCCCGTCTGGGGAGGAAAGAGTGTAGGTGTTGTGTTTTGCTTGCGCAGAACCGCCCCACCCCCCCCAGGAAAGCTTCCCAAAGGGCACCCTGACTAGAGTGTGTATAAGGATCCCCTCCCGGGCGGGTCGGAATGAAAATCTGGACAGGGTCTGTGCAGTTCAAGGCTGTCCCACTGTGAGTTTTACTACTGCCCAGGGCCCCAGACTTTAGCTTTTGAAGGACTGTTTGTTGGAGAGGGAGTTATATAAAGGATTTCAGTTTAGGGTTAGGGGAAAAATGTATTTTAAAGCCGGGTGCTGGTGGCACTTGCTTTTAAGCTCTCTAGGCCTGGGCAGGCAGATCTCAAGGTCAGTGTGCTGAGGGAGTTCCGTGCAGCACAGCCAGGGCTGCAGGCACAGAGAAACCTTGTTTCAAAAAAAAATTTTTTTTCCCAAGAAGCTACTTGGACTAGTTTGCTTTGTTTATTTTTGCTAAGGCTGTTTTCTCTCAATTCCCTTGGCTTGCAGGAACCCGAGTGTACAGTCCTCCAGAGTGGATTCGCTATCATCGCTACCATGGCAGGTCGGCAGCCGTCTGGTCCCTGGGGATTCTGCTCTACGATATGGTTTGCGGAGATATTCCCTTTGAGCATGACGAAGAGATCATCAAGGGTCAAGTGTTCTTCAGGCAAAGGGTCTCTTCAGGTAACTTCCACAAAGCCCTTTGGTGGTCGGGACACTCGTGGGGGTTATTATATTTGGAAGGCTGGTTTTGAGAAGGCTTCCCACTCTTGAGATGGGGTTTCTCTGTAGCTTTGAAGCCTGTCCTGGATCTAGCTTTGTAGACTAGGTTGGTCTCAAACTCAGATCCTCCTGCCTCTCCCCCCCCAGTGCTGGGAATACAAGAGTGAACCACTAACCTGGTACTTTGTAGAAGAAAGTATGGGGTTGTGCCCTAGCCGTCATTTTTACTCATTTATTCATCTTTTTTGAGGAGATGGGGCCGCAAAGGAGGGCCCTGGCCTGCCTCTGATTTGATTTAGGAGACAGAGTTTAACTCAGTTCTGGTTGGTCTTGGAATCCTGTCTCAGCCCCTCCCCTTTTTCTTTCAGTTTTTGTTTTGGTCATGCTGGAATTGGAGCAGGTTTTATACATCCCACCCAACCACCAGACCAGCGTGGACCTGATCTCTTAACAAAGTTTAGAGAAAAAAAAAGTCAAGGGCTGTTTAAGCCACCTCCCCTTAAGGCAATAACTCTCTAAATATTGTGGTCCCCATGACCTCATCCTGAGTAGTGTCTGTTTGTAAGTTGGTAGATGAGTTGAATCACCTCATCTTGCTCGGTGGTGGCTCATCAAACCCTTGTCATCCTTCCTATTTCTGGTGAGTGGGTGTCGTGGGAAAGGCCCCAGCTATTTGAAGTTTGAAACCACAGGTTTAAGAGGGGAGCCAGTTTTTTTAACTGAAGGCAGACGCGGGCTTTCGGTATTGGTCCTTTCCCGCTAAGAGGACCCAGCAGTATTCTGAACACAGTCCATGCCTCTTTAAAAACCCAGACTTGAGGGCCTTGGGAAGACCTTTGCTTCTCAAAAACAAGTCGAGTGAGTCATCCTTAACCTCTGTCTGTGCCTCCTCCTGCAGAGTGCCAGCATCTCATCAGATGGTGTCTGGCCCTGAGACCTTCAGATCGGCCATCCTTCGAAGAAATTCAGAACCATCCATGGATGCAGGATGTTCTCCTACCCCAGGCAACCGCCGAGATTCACCTGCGCAGCCTGTCGCCGGCGCCCAGCAAATAGCAACCTTTCTGTCAGACGCTCCGGGCGGGACAGCTGTCTCTGGCTTCCAGGACCCTGCTTCATGCAGGGACAGCAATGACAACTCATTCCAGACTCCAGGTTCCTGGAGCAGCCTCCCACAGGGGAAAGAGATGCTACTTCATTTCCCAGGCCCCCATGCCCTCCCATAGACACTCTCACAGTGTCGAGTTTTGCTGGGCTCTGCAGAATCCTAGGGTGGGGGGTGGGAGTGGGTCAGAACCCTGCCATAAACCTTTAGTGACCATGAGACTTCGGGTCACCAGGATGGGCTAGGGTAGGGGAAAAAATATGTCGGGGGTGGGATTTAAAAAAAAAACAAAAACTAGCACCATATATTTAAGTCCCTGTCACCTCTTCCAACTCCTCTGAGTGCCTTCTGTGGGGACTCCGGCTGTGCTGGGAGAAATACTTGAACTTGCCTCTTACCTGCTGCTTCTCCAACAATCTGCCTGGGTTTGGTTCCCTACTCTTCCCTGTTCCCCTCCCCCCACTTCCTGTGAAAGGTGCCGTGGAAGAGGCTGCAGGGCCAATTGCTGAGCCACCTGCCCTTTTTCTGCCTCCTTTAGTAAAACTCCCAAGTGAACTGGTCTTCCTTTTTGGTTTCTACTTAACTGTTTCAAAGCCAAGACCTCACACAGTGCACAACCAATGCAACAACCAGACAAGTTGTAAATGTCTGTACAGTCGGCGCGGTAGCCTGGGAAAGGATTGTAGTTGATGCAATTTAAGAAAAAAAAAATGCCTTTAAGTTATATTTTATGTGTTGGGGTTTTTTGTTTTGTTTTGTTTCTGAAAGATGGCAGTTCTGGCCTGGAAGTCAATGTTAATGTATTTATTTATTTATTTATTTGGTTCCCTTCCTGTTCCAAGCTTCCACTGGCTATTGCCTAGGGCTTTATTGTCATGTTCTGTTTTTCTTTTCTTTTCTTTTTTTTCCCTCTTGACTTGGGGACCTTTTGGGGAGGGCTGCAATGCTTGCTGGGGTGAAGGGACTCCGGTGGGACAGCTGCTGTCGTCCCTTCTGTGGGGAGGCCCCTTGCCTGCTTACTGGAGTGGGTCTGGGCTCTGTCTGGGAAGGGGCATTGCTGACTGTACATAGATAGAAAGGCAGTTCCGGCCGGCATGATGTGCCTCCCGGATCCTGTTTGAGCAGCGTGTAGCCTGCTGGTTTTATCTGAGTGAAATACTGTACAGGGGAAAAGAGATCTTATTTTTTTTTTATACTTGGCATTTTTTGAATAAAAACCTTTTGTCTTAACTTGTGTTTTCCGTTCATTCATACAAAGACGTATACTTGGTCCAGAGCCAGGTAGAAGGGGCACGGAATCTGATTTCCTGGTGGGACACAGAAGTACAGGACTTTCTGGACAACCCAGTGTGCAATGGAATGCAGGCCTTCCCTGCCTGTGAGGCAATCTCTCCACTAAGGAAACATGCCCCAAAACAAGGCCCCAAAGTTTGGGGATCATCACCCTTATAAAGCAGGTGCAGCCAAATTGTAGATGTTAGACAAGACTCAGTTGGGATTCATTTTCCCCAACACGGCGTCATGGAAAGGACCAGCATTGAGCATTCTCTTGCTACCACTATCAAATGCTGGGATTACAGGCAGCACTTGTGGGTTGTATATGTGCCTTGGCTGCCCTGAAACTCTTAGATCCTGCCTGTGCCTTCCCTAGTATTGGGATTAAAGGTGAGTGTAACCTTGCCCAGCTACACAGGGATAGATTTTTTTTTTTTTTTTTTTTTTTGGTTTTTCGAGACAGGGTTTCTCTGTGGTTTTGGAGCCTATCCTGGAGCTAGCTCTTGTAGACCAGGCTGGTCTCGAACTCACAGAGATCCACCTGCCTCTGCCTCCCAAGTGCTAGGATTAAAGGCGTGTGCCACCACCGCCCGGCCAGGGATAGATTTTGAAGTCAGGTGGTAATCACCTGCCTAGCAGAATCCACTTGAGTCCAGAAGCTGAAGATTAGCATAGGACAGATCTCAAAATACGCCGAATAGCAGGCATGCTGATGTAAACCTATAACCCCAGCATTTGGAAATGGGAAGCTTCAAAATCAGGAGTTCAAGGTCAGCCTGGGATACAGGAGACCTCGTCTAGTCGAAAAGAGGACAAGCATCCTGTTGGACAGAACCAAATGACCCTGAGTGCAAGACCAGCCTGGGCCTCAGAGTTCCAGGACTACGTAGATCCTTTCTCGAAAGGTGAGGACACAGTGGAGATGGAGAGAGATGGCTCAATCTGGGATCAACTTGGGGCAGCCACACAGTGGCTCCCAACCATCTGAACCCCAGTTCCAGAGGATCCAGCGCCCTCTTCTGGCCTCTAAGAGCACTAAGCACGCACATAAGTCTAGACACAAAAACATGCAGACAGCACCCAATAAAGAGAAGGCACTAGCCAGGCGGTAGTGGCGCACGCCTTTAATCCCAGCACCCGGGAGGCAGAGGCAGGTGGAGCTCTGTGAGTTCTAGAACAGCCTGGTCTACAAAGTGAGTTCCAGCACAGCTAGAGCTAAACAGTAAAACCCTGTCTTGAAAAACAAAAACACAAACATTAAAAAAAAAAAAAAAAAAAAAAAAAACAACAAAAACAAAAAACCAGTGAAGCATTTTGTAGTCCAGGAAGGCCTTGAACTCACAGCCACCTCCCTGTCTCAGTCTCCTGAGCTTTAGAATCACAGGATCACAAATTTGGGCCACGGTGCTGGATTAGGGCTTGGTTTGGGTCCCGACATCATCAGTGAAGGGGTTGGACATTGACTCTGTGACTTGCTGCTACTGGCTTGCTGTAGGGTTTCCTCTGCAGCCTGCTTGGCAGCTTTTGTTATACTGGGAGATGGGACCCCCAATTCGCCTCACATGTTTGGTCTGAGTGTGTTCTAATATTTGACCCACTGCTGATTCATGTAAAGAATAAATGTTTCTTTTTTTTTGAGACAAGGTCTCATGTAGCCTAGGCTGACCTCAAATTGCCTAAATGGTCCAGGATAGCCTTGAACTCCTGATCTCCCTACAACTAGGATGGTGTGGCTGCCATCACCACACCCAGGTGTAAACATTGCTTTCTTGTTTCTTTATACTCATTGGTAACAGTTCCAACCTTCTAACCTCCCTGGGGGTCATCTTGACCCTTCTCTGTGTATTCATAACCTCTTGGGAACTTGGCCCCATGCACTTGTGTTTAGTGGAGAGTCCAGGCCACAGTGCCCTTCCTTGCATTGAGATGCCCTCTGCCGCTTCATCTTGGACTAGGTCCCAAACCCCAGCACAGCCTACATGCGGCTGCAGAAAGGAAGGAAGTATTTCTCAGTTCTTAGGGGGCTGATTTTCTGAAGTTCCCCTTTTTTCCTACCCCTCCATACCCTCCTCCTTCCTGTATACACACTGCCCGGCAGCTCCTGGAGTCTAGGCACGGGTTCTTTCCAGTAACATTGCGAGTGAACAGATGAAAGTTGCTGGAAATTTCTAATGAAATCCACCAGAGCTTCACCTTTCTTGCCCTTGAAATGAGTTGGGGGCCTTTCGTTCAGCTGTTGAGATCACTGGGGGAAAGACAGTGTCTGAAGAAAAACAAGGCGTTCTTAGGAAGAGGTCAGAGATCAGGAGATGGTAGATGGTTTGGTTTTCTCTCTCTTTTTATTTACTTATTTTATTTATTTATTTATTGAGACAAGGTTTCAATTCACTCTGTAGCCTCGGCTGGCCTGGACCTCTTTATATAAATCAGGTTGGTTTCAAACTCACTGAGATCCTCTGCCCCCTGGAGGGCTAAGTTTAAAGATATTTGTCACCACATCCTACATTTTTTTTTTTTTTTTTGAACAGCATCTCATGTATTCCAGGCTGGACTTGAACCCTGGGATTACAGTGTGTCCAGCTGAGATCAAGGGCTCCTCGCTGGTCTTCTTGTCAGGGCAGTTTAGGGACAACAGTTAAGGGCGTCCCATGGGGGATCCTGGGGAATCGCCTTGGACTTGGATTCTACCATTATCCCTTACTCTCCATGACCTGGTGATATTTTTTGGAACCAAGGAGGGGCCAACGTGTAGAAAGAAGGATCTGGTTCTCGATTGGGGTATTGGAAAGAATGGTTAGAGCTGGGCAGTGGTGGCGCAAGCCTTTAATCCCAGCACTCAGGAGGCAGGGATAGGAGGATCTCTGAGTTTGAGGCCACCCTGGTCTGCAGAGTGAGTTCCAGGACAGGCTCCAAAGCTACAGAGAATCCCTGTCTCAAAAATAAATAAATAAATAAATAAGTTTAGATATTATCGAGTATATGAACATGCAAATCTCTCCTGCCAGTTCAGGACAGTAACAGGCAGGTCCCAGCACGGGGGGTAGGGTGTCCGACTGTGGTTGTCACTTCTGTGGAGTAAGAAGGGGGTTGTGACCTGGGTGGGGAGAGAGGCTCAGCTCTTTTGGCACTGCCTTCTCTCCAAGAGGTGGAGACCAGAGTGTTTATGTCATTCTTGGTTTGCCTGGAATACAGCGTAGGTTTTTAACGTTGTAGGCTGTCAAGGAGGCAGGAGACGGGGTTGGGAGTGGTGGGGGGAGAGGGGGTGGATACACGACCTGGAACGTTCCAAAGAGGAAGCAGCATTTCACTGGCTTATTTTATTATATTATTATTGTTATTAATACTTTGAGACAGGGTCTCAGTATGTAGCACTGCCTGGGATCCGATGCCATGGTGGCGTGTGGGGGTCAGATGACAGCTTGCCAGAGTTTGCTGTCCTCCCACTGTGTCGATCCCAGGGACCAGGCTCTCAGGTAAGCACTGCCACCCTTGGAGTCACCTCACTGCCCTTAAAAGATCTGGAGAAAGTCTAGGTCAGCTTAAGGAAGGCTGGGCTCCATGCTGACATTACATATTCTCCCCCCTTTACTATGTGATGGGGGTTTTACCTGCCTGTGTCTGTGTCTGTGGGTGCTCCTGGTGCCTGAGGAGGCAGGAAGAGGATGGAGGAACCCCTGGGACTGGAGCTCCAGACGGCGGTGAGCTGTCATGTGGGTTCAGGTCTTCAGGAAGAGCGGTCAGTGTTCTTAACCACTGAGCCATCTCTCCAGCCTTCCACTTGACCTTTTCATACCTGTTTCTGACATCTTTTCATCGTGTTTGCCCCATCCCCCTCTCCTCTCACTCCCAATGATAACCCTCCTCCCTTACTTAATACTGATTTTATGAGACAGGGCTGGGCCACGAGCTGCAAAGTAGCAGAGGACGACCTTGAACCCCTGACCTTGTCCCCCTGGTACTGGGGTTACAGTGCCCCAGCATCTGGCCCGGGGATTTACATTTGAAAGTGGAGTGAAGAACAGTATTTCTGAGGATGTGCGTGATACTCAGCACTGGCCAGTTACCTCCAAACCCGTTGGTCTGAGTTCAGCCACTAGGACCCAGGACCCCATGACAGAAGGAGAGAACCAAGTCCTCTAAATTATTCTCTGACCTCTTCATGTGTACTATGGCATATGCCTCCATCAATAATAAAGTTAAAAAAAAAAAAAAGAAGAAGAAGAAGATTATTTTTTCTTTGTTGGTCTGTGTATCAGCCCTGGCTGTCCTGAAACTTCGTTCTGTAGACCAGGCTGGCCTTCAGTTCACAGAGATAGATCTGCCTGCTTCTGTCTCCTGAGTGCTGGGATTAAAGCCGTGTGCCACCACTGCCCAGTTTAGGATAGTGTTTCTCGACGTGTGAGCTGTGTATGCCTAACCCCAGCATTGGGAGGCGAAGGGAGGAGGATAGGAGTTCAGAATCATCTTTAGCTTATCCAGTTCAAGACCAGCCTGGTCTACATGATACTGTATCTATGCCCATTGCTTTGTTAGCCGGACACAATTTCCTTCTTGGTGGCGGGAATCGAACCCAAGTGGTATTGCTGACAACTAGGCATTTGAGTGATGGGTCATCCTAGGGGCCCTGCGGGGCTCCAGGACACGGAGGTCAGAGCAGAGTTGGGGCAAGAACCCCATTCTGTGGAAACAGACATGCCCAGCACCTGTGTGTCCTGGAAGGGAGGAAGGGCTGGAGACCGCAAAGTAGGGGAGAAAGGGGCCAAGGGATGGGGGTGGGGTGGGGCAGGTCGCGTTTCTCGTAAGTGTTGCTCAGCTCCTTTAACGCTCTGCCGATTCTTGGAAACCCTTACCACAAGGACCTATCGAGAGCAGTGTTGGAGCAGATATGGCCGCGCCCTCCCCCCAGTTCATTTCCGCAGTGGCCTTGTGCTACTAACCCCGATTGCCAACAGCAAGGTTGCAGTGACCCCTCCGGTGGCTGTGAGAGGAAGTGGAAACAAAGCAGAACTGGGGCCAAGCTGAGAAGACCATATCATTTTATTTACTGTAATAGGACATCCTATGTGCAGAATTCTTGGCGACTTTAGGTCTGGGATCCAGGCTCATGACCCACCTAAACACGGCTATTAATGAATTCTGTCATATTGGTTGGTGCATCCTGCACCAAGCTCAAGAGCCAGCACTAAGCCAGCTAGGAATGGGGCTCGCGTGCCTACCTAGCCTGCACGGAGCCCTGGGCAGAGAAGTTGAGGGTTTGTAATCTCTGCACAGGGAAGGAGAAGCAGGAGTTCAGATGTTCAAGGTCACCTTCAGCTACCTAATGAGTTGTAAGCTATCCTGGGCTCCCAGCAGGACAGTCACAGTCCTGTCCATCTGTGGATGTGTATGTGACCGCATCATTTTCTTAGTTAGTGCCCCGCTGCCCCCCAGATATAACCTGTTGTTCTGAATGCCATGCGTAGTGTTTTCTTACTTCGAAATAAATGCTTTTTATATTTATTTATTTTGATGTGGCAGTTTTAAGATTTATTTTCAGTATTTAATTATGTGTATGCGTATGTCTGTAGAGGGTACCCACAGTTGAGTGCGAATGCCTACAGAGGCGAGAAGATGATATGCATCCTCTGGAGTCACAGGCGGTCGTGAGCTGTCTGGTGTGGATGCTGGGAACCAAACTTGGGTCCTCCGTAAGACTGGTCTGCGCTCATAACCACTGAGCCATCTCACCAGGTCCTATTATTTATTTATTTATTTATTTGTTTATTTATTTATTTATTTTTTCGTGATAGGGTTTCTCTGTAGCTTTGGAGCCTGTACTGGAACTAGCTCCTGTAGACCAGGCTGGCCTCGAACTCACAGAGATCCACCTGCCTCTGTCTCCTGAGTGCTGGGATTAAAGGTGTGTGCCACCACTGCCTGGCTATTTATTTTTATAGCTTAGGCTAGCCTTGAACTTTCGATCTTCCTATCGCTACCTCTCAAGTGCTAGGACACAGGTGTCTGTGTCTTTGCCTGGTCTGTCGGTGCTGGGAACAGAACCCAGGATGCCGAGGATGCCAGGCAAGCCCTCTATCAGCTGAGCCGCATTGCCAGACCATGGCTCTAAGGTGGAAATAAATTATTAATCTTCTATTTTCCAAAATTTTTCCATCGTATATGAGATAATCTTTTATCTAACTCCCTGGGACTTTGAGGGCCCACATAAAACCAGGGGCAGTAGCAGTGTGGTGGTGTAAGCAACAACCCCTCCCTGACTTGGAGACACATCACAGCCGAATTCTCTTCTGACTTGAGTTGGGCAGATATCTAGCTTCTGATTGTTGGTTTCTCGTCCACGAAAGAGAAATGCTCATATAAAGTCTCTGTCACCCCGTCGTGCTCATCCCTACAAACTCGTCACAGCCTGTATGACACCATCGAAGGGAGATTTTAGAGCCAGCTAGCCTGAATCACAGAGACAGAAAGAAGCTTGGGGGTGACCTAGAGCTAGCTGGGGGAAGAGAGAGACTAAAAAGGGCGCCAGGAACCTCAGGGGAGGGGCGAGGACATGTGTTACGTCCTGACTGTGGTGCTGCTGTGTGACGCTTAGGTGGCTGTGAACGTTTGTCACAAACACCCTGCTGAGCGAGCACTTAAAATGCCTGCTGCATCTTGTGTGTATAAATTACCCCTGGGTAAGATGACTTTCTTTTTTCTCTTCAGTGTTCACGTCTTCCCTTTCCCCCATCAATGAAAACACGTCGCTGAGCCAAATATACCACGGAAGTTCCCCTTTCCGGTGAGATTATTCACGCTCTCGTGTGGATGCTCCCCATGGACTGATATAAATAAACGAGCATTGGCTTAATATCCCATCTCACTTTTGACTGCAGTGTAAAATTAGAGAGATGTGTCATCAGGGGGTGGAGGGGCAGGTGCTGGACCACGCGATGACGGAGCTGTACTTACATACCACACATTTTTAGAGATCCCGTGCTTAAAGGGAGACGTGTTCTCCTGGTGAAACACGAAAAGCGTTTTACAAGCAGGATGAGGGTTGTGTGTGGTGGTGGAGCAAGCATGTAAACCCAGCCACCTTGTGGGGTGGAGGCAGGAGGTTCAGGCACTGGAGGTCATCCTCCGACACTTGGTGAGTTCCACACCAGCCTGGGCTATGTGAGACCCTGTCGATAAACAACATATCAAGATGCCATGATGTGCAGGCTTAGCTATCTGCAGTAGCCAAGGGGGCCATGTGGCCGCCTGATCGCTTCTCCCTCCACCCATCCCTCCTTCCCATCTCTTCCCCCCTGGGGTAGAATGTGCGCACCAAAGCATCTTTGAAGGAATTTGTCCTCAGTGTTCACGAGCAACATTTTTGCTTCTATCTCTCTGGCTTTTATCATGTCCTGTATCCACAGCCAGCTCTAAGAAACACTGGGAATTTTAATCTGTCTTCTTTAGGTAGCACATGACCAGCTGGAGATGAGAAGGAGAGAGGGTCATGGATTTTGGTGTAAAGGACTATCCCTCTCCACAAATGTCCGCTAGGAGCAGGCAGAAGGTCGGACCTCACAGCAGTACGCAGGTGGTACTCACCTGTCTGTGCTGGCTCTGCGGGGGTAATAGAGGCAGGAGGATCAGGAGTTCAAGGCTATCCTTGGCTTTGTACCAAGTCTGAGGCCAGTTTGGGCTACAAGAGAGCCTGTCTTGATAAAACAAAATGAAACTTCTTTAAAAGCTTACAGGGGCTGGAGAGATGGCTCAGTTGTTAAGAGCACTGGCTACTCTTCCAGAGGACCTGGGTTAATTCCCAGCAACCACATGGTGGCTCACAACCATCATAATGAAACATGGTGCCCTCTGCTGGCCTGCAGGCAGATACGCAGGCAGAACATTGTATACATAATAATAAATAAAATCTCAAAATAAAAAAGATGTACATACCATACCATGTCAATTTGCCACAAGCTAGAATCTTCTGAGAGAAGGGAGCCTTAATTAAAAATAGGCAAGTCTGTGGAGCATTTTCTTAATGAGTCATTAATGGGGGAGGGCCCAGCCCATGTGGGTGGTGCTATCCCTGGCTGGTGGTGGTCCTGGATTCTATAAGAAAGCAGGCTGAGCAAGCCTTGAGGAGCAAGCCAGTAAGTAGCTCCCTCCATGGCCTCTGCATCAGCTCTGCCTCCAGGTTCCTGCCTTGTTTAAATTCCTGTTCTCACTGCTTTTGATGATGAACTGTTGTATGGAACTGGGAATAAAATAAACCCTTTCCTCCCCAAGTTACTTTTGGTCATGGTATTTCATCACAGCGATATTAACCCTAACTAAGACAAGTTGGGACCAGGATAATGGGGTGTTGATGTGATAGACCTGACCATGTTTTGCAGAGGACTGTGGAAGGACTTTGGAACTTCAGCCTAGAAATGCCACTGAGTGTTGAGCTATTCTGTGGGAGCCTGGAAGATAAGAATGTTGAGAGTCAGCCTGGCAGTGGTGGTGCAGGCCTTTAATCCCAGCACTTGGGAGGCAGAAGCAGGAGGATCTCTGTGAGTTCAAGGACAGCCTGGTCTACAAGAGCTAGTTCCAGGACAGGCTCCAAAGCTACAGAGAAACCCTGTCTTGAAAACAAACAAACAAAAAAGAATGTTGAGAGCTGTGCAGACGATGGAGGCCTGGCCTGTGGAGTTTCTGAGGGAAGCAAAGACTCTACTGGGCTTTTGTGTGAATCTGTGGTGTCTGGTCAGCTGGGGCTGAAGAATCAGCTGTGATTGAGACCAGCATCACTGAGGTGAAATCTTCTGGGAATGTTTCCTCAGGGTCAGCACACAGAAGCTGTGTTCCAGAGGTGGCCAAGGTTGTAGCTCCCACTGGCAGCGGGACTGGTAGTCACCCAGGTGGTGCTGGTTTTGAAGGCACGGAGGGGTCATGGAAAGCAGCTGAGACTTGGCTCTGTGTAGCCGGGCTGGAGTCCCTGCAGAGAGCCTACTGTTCTGGTGGAAGTGCAGTCTGGTTGCAGCAAGAGACCCCAGCAGTTTTGGAGATGCCAGCGCCATGGGACGACCACCAAAACAGCAGCAGCAGCGGTGAACTGGAACAGCCGAGCCTAGCAGACGAGCTGTGTGTGCTGCAGACGGCTAAGCCGTGTGTGTGTGTGCTGCAGACGGCTAAGCCGGGGAAGTGACCCAAGCCCTTCAGAGGAGCCCAGGAGACTGTGAGTGAATCTCAGATAATGAACATTGAGGTGTTTTATTTTGTTTTGCTATTTGTTTATTTTGTTGTTGTTTGATTTTTGATTTTTGGAGACAAGGTTTCTCTATGTAACAGTTCTGGCTGTCCTGGAATTCGCTCTGTAGACCAGGATGCCCTTGAACTCACTGAGATCCGCCCGCCTCTGCCTCCCAGGTACTGGGGTTAAAAGAGTGCACTCCCTCAGCCTGGTTTAAAGAGAACACTTTGAAAGTGTTTGCATTTGTAAGACTGTGGGACTTCTTAGTTTGTAAAGTGTCTTATATTGCGCTGGTTTTATTAATGTGTAATCTTGGGGATGAACAAGAAAGGCTGTGTCTTAATAGTGATGTGTTTGTGTACCAAGTTGCCAAAGGCTCAGAGGTCTTGACTAGTTTCATGTCAACCTGACACAAGCTAGAGTCGCCAGGAGGAAGGAGCCTCAGCTGAGAAAATGCCTCAGTAACACTGCGCCATAGGCAAGTCTGTAGGGCATTCTTGTAAGTAGTGGTTGGTAGGGAAAGGCCCAGACCATGGTGGGTGGTGCCATCCCTGGCCTGGTAGTCCTGGGTGCTATAAGAAAGTAGACTGAGGGGGCTGGAGAGATGGCTCAGCAGCTAAAATCACAGACTGTTCTTGAGGTTGCTCTGTTGGTTCACTGGGGTCAGGGGTGTAGCTTGGCCGGGAGAATACTGCCTGGTCTACGTGAAACCAGTAAAGCCTTGTGTCCCAACCCCTGCACCACAGGAACTGGGCACAGTGGCTCATGGCTGTCATCCAGCACTCTAGAAGATAGAGGCAGGAGATCAGGAGCTTAAGATCATCTCCAGCTACATAGCAAGTTTGAGGCCAACCTGGGCTATATTAAACACACAGAGTCTGGTGGTGGTGGCACACACCTTTAATCCCAACACTCAGGAGGCAGAGGCAGGCAGATCTCTGTGAGTTTGAGGCCAGCGAGTTCCAGACAGCCAGAACTGTTACACAGAGAAACCGTATCTAAAAACAAAACATAAAAACAAAACAAACAAACAAAAAACAAGAAACAAAAAAGTTAATTGCTATTCTTCATATCAAATAATATGACAATATTTTGCATTTTGTAATTTTTTAAATTTGTTTGTTTGTTTTTCAAGACAGGGTTTCTCTGTGTAGCCTTGTCTGTCCTGAAACTTGCTTTATAGACCAAGTTAGTCTCAAACTCAGAGATCTGCCTGCCTCTGCCTCCTGAGTGCTAGATTAAAGGTGTGCACCACCACCCAGCTTAAAGTTTTTCTTTTAACAATCAATTTTTAATCATGTATATAGTGTGCGTGTATGTGCGCGTGCGTGTGCGTGCGTGCTTGCCTGTGTGTGTGTGTGTGTGTGAGATTGGCTGCGCTACAGTAACCATGGGGTCCAGGAGTGGAAATCACATCCTCCTATGCAGCTGAAGTTACAGGAGGATGTGAACCACCTGATGTGGGCCCTGGGAATTGAACTTGGGTTGAACAGCAACCAATCTTTACAAACCATTGAGACATCTCTCCATCACTCTCTGGCTTTTCTTTTTTTAGAAAATGCTGTGTATGACTGTTTTGTCTCCTTGTACGCATGTGCAGCATGCACAGGCCTGATGCCCTCAGAGGTCAGAGAGGGAGTTGAGTTGGATCCCCTGGAACTGGAGTTATGGATGGTTGTGACCCACCATGTGGGTGCTGGGAATTGACTCCTGGTCCTCTTGCAAGAGCGGCAACTGCTCTCAACTGCTGAGCCATCTCTCCAGCCCCTGTAGTTGATTTTAGTTGCTGGGGGTTGATTCGGGGTCAAAACTACATGTTGTTATTTTCGCACGAGCTCTTAGCCTGCCGCCTGGTGTGGGGCACGAGACTAGAAACATTTGTCTGCCTGAGACAGTTTCTCTGTAGCCGTTTCTGACCTGAAACTCATTATGTAACCCTGACTGACCTTTAATTTGTAGCAATTCTCCTGCTTCAGCCAGGGGGCTGGGATTACAGGTGTGTGCTTCCATGACTGGGTGACCAGAGGCCTTTTTGATGACTGAGAAAAGGAGAGGAGAAAGTAGGTGTGGGTGGGTACCCGTTGCCCTGGTGTTTGTCCCAGAGGAAGGAGGCTGTGTGTTGGATAAAGGTCCAAATGCTGACTGGGATAAGGCCGGTTAGGCCAGAAGATGGAGAGTGCCTAGAATGGGAGGCTGGGGCCAGGGGCACTGGCTGAGGTCTGGGTAGCAGGTGACGGGAGGCTCAGCCTCAGAGGATGACAGAGGAGACGATGGTCCTTAGAAAGCAGCTGTGTAGTGGCTGATGGCTGTCGCTGGCACTTTTTATAGCTACTTTCAGTCTATCTGCAAAGGAGCCTTTATCTTCCTTGGAAATCTTCTTCCGGTCTGCAGAGAAGATAGCTCCGTGGTTAAGAGCATGTCCTGTTTCCCTGGGCCCTGAGTTCGGTTCCTAGTGCCCACTCGGGCCAGCTCACAATGCCTGTAACTCCAGATCCAGAGGGTCTGGGTCCTTAAACCCAGGCAAGTGCTGGAGGGGCGTGGTTCCCCTCTGTGGGACAGACTAGAAAAGATATCACAAGTGGCAGCCTTTGGGTGAGAGTCCAACTAAAAAAGTACTGGGGAGGGTGTGGGGGTGAACAGCTAAGAACAGAGGCTGTGGGAAAAAAACAGGAGACCGTCTTCTCTGCGGGGAAGGGGTGATTGCTAGTTTCCTGCAGACACCCTGGCCCCTGTGTAGAGCTCCTTCCTTCAGCCCAGGTGGGCCCGTGCCTGAGGTCTTACAGTGCTACAGCCCCACAGGCAGCCTCATCTTCCCAGGTTCCCACTTCCCTCCCCTCCGTCCCCTCCACTCTACCTCATTGGTTTTCGTATTAAGGATTTCATTTAGGGCCCTGCAGTGGCCAGGTAAGCACTCTACCACTGAGCTACATCCTGATCTTTTTTTGTTTTTGTTTTTGAGACAGGGTTTCTCTGTGTAGCTTTGGAGCCTGTCCTGGAACTCACCCTGTAGACCAGGCTGGCCTCGAACTCTCAGAGATCTATCTACCTCTGCCTCCTGAGTGCTGGGATTAAAGGTGTGCGCCACCACTGCCTGGCTTAACTTTAAATTTTGAGACAGAGTTATTTTTTTCCTCCAAAATTATTTATTTATTTATTATGTATGCAATATTCTGTCTGTGTGTATGCCTGCAGGCCAGAAGAGGGCACCAGACCCCATTACAGATGGTTGTGAGCAACCATGTGGTTGCTGGGAATTGAACTCAGGACCTTTGGAATAGCAGGCAATGCTCTTAACCTCTGAGCCATCTCTCCAGCCCCGAGACAGTTTTGTAAAGTTTTTCAGGCTGGCCTTGAACTTGCTTTGAAGCTTAGTGGTAGACGTGTGTGTGTGTGTGTGTGTGTGTGTGTGTGTGTGTGTGTGAAAGAGAGAGAGGGAGGGAGGGAGGGAGGGAGGGAGAGAGAGAGAGAGAGAGAGAGAGAGAGAGAGAGAGAGAGAGAGAGAGAGAAGGTGTCAGATGCCTTGGAACTGGAGTTACAGGCAGTTCTGTGCTGCCGTGGGAGTGCTGGGAACTGAGCCTGGATCCCTGTGTGAATGGTAAACATGCTTTTCTGCTGAGCCACCATCTCTCCAGCCATCTAGTGGAGCCTTTTTTTCTAACCTTGAACTTTAACCTTCCTGCATCAGTCTCCCAATGAGAAGGAATTACAGCCTCTCTGCTAAGGGCCGTCTTACACACCCTTCTGGAATTTAGGGACACCCACCTCCGGGAAGACTTAGCCTCTTCCCTCTAATGGTTGGGTACCACCCTGAGTCTCTCAGAATTTCATTTAGCATGTGTTGTACTGGTCCAAGAGGCCCAAGTGGCCTGGTTCCTCACTGGGCTGGACTCTCAAGGGAATGTGAGCCATGACTTGATTCCCAAGCTATGTCCCAGGTCCTGTCCAAGGTCTACCACCTAGTAATAAACTATGAAGGAAAGCAAGTCAGGCTGGAAATGTTGGCTGATCTGGGTGAGTGTTTGCTTAGCCTGCACTAAGCCCTGGGCTAAAAACTGGAGCACACTGTGTGAACCAGGTGTGGTAGGGCCTCCTATACTCCCCAAACTCTGGAGGAAGAAGTTCAAAGCTATCTCTGGCTACTAGGGAGTTCAAGGACAGCTGGGGATAAATGAGATCTTGTTTTAGAAAAAAGAAAAGGAAAAGAAGAAGAGAAAGGAAGCTCCCAGCGTCTTTGACAGTTCCCAGTGTTTCCCTTCTCGGGAACACTCACCTTGATGGAAAGGCCTGGTTTATCCTTGGTGAGAAAGAACTAGAAGTGGCCCTGGGATCAGCAACCGGGAGCCTGGGGAGGCCCTGGGAGGCTGAGATCTGATGCTTCATGGCTAGTCTCTGGCCAGCAGCCTCCTGAGTTCCTCCCCAAGGACCACGGAAGGCCTGAGGGAACAAAGGGGTGCTCATTTAGCTTGGACAAAACCCGAGTTTCATCCCCAGCACCACGCACGGGGGTGGGGGGCAGGTCTCCAGTCCTAAATTCAAGCCTCTGATCAGAAATTAAGGTTATTGTCAGCTGTATAGTGAGTTAAGGCTGGACTACCTGAGATGAGGTTAGTTAGCCTCTTGCTGGGGATAGAGTCTTTCATCCCAACACTCAGGGTGATCCTGAGTTTGAGGCCAGTCAGGACTACGCAGCAAGTTCTAGGCCAACCTGGATTACATTCCAAGAATTATCTTAGAAGAAAAGGGGGAAGATGAAGGAAAGAGGGAAGGAAGGAAGGAAGGAAGGAAGGAAGGAAGGAAGGAAGGAAAGAAAGAAAGAAAGAATCTCACAAAAACAAACAAAACCCACTATGAAACAAAAACGAAGACTCTGCCACTTGGCAGCCCTTCCTGTCAGTTAGGAAAACAGGCTGACCAGCCCTTCTGTTCTGCTTGTACTCACTCCACAAGTAAATGGAGCATCTGCAACGTACTGGGCGTTGTTCTAGGTGTTGGGGAAAACAGTCGTGAAATAAATATGAAGTTCCCATGTCCTGGGGAGAGGACAGAAGAAGTAACTATGTACAGTTAATCAGAGAATAAAATGTTACGGAAGAAACGCAGGGGCTGGAGTAAGGCTCAGTGGTAGCATTTGCCGGGCAGACACAAGGTCCTGAGCTTGATCCTCACTAAGTGCCCGTGCCCAAAGACAAGTGGATGGGAAGGGGTGGGGAGAAAGGCCAGAACCTGGGCCATGTGAGGAAGGCATTGCTACTAAACGACTTTCAAAAGCAATTTTATTTATTGTATTTTTGGAATTTTCGAGACAGGGTTTCTCTGTGTAGCCTTGACTGTCTTGGAACTCTGTAGACCAGGCTGGCCTCAGACTCACAGAGATCCGCTTGCCTCTGCCTCCTGAGTGCTGGGATTAAAGGTGTGTGCCACCACCACCCAGCTTTACCTGGCTTTTTAAGTGAGGGCTGGGATTTGAATACGGGTCATCTTGCTACCACAGCAAGCTCTCTTACACACCAAGCCACCTCTCAGTCCGTGCCCAGACTCTCTTTGGGAACTTGCTGCTTCAGTGATTACTGCAGACAGAATGGGGCTCTATGGTTAACAAAGAGTATGTCCTAACATGGCTTTATCATGCCTGAGGGATAACAGAGTGTGTGTTCTAACACAGCTTCATCGTGCCTGACAGATAACATAGAGTGTGTTAACACGGCTTCGTTATACCTGACGGATAACAGAAAGTGTGTTCTAACAGCTTCATGGATGCTTTGCAGCCACCAAACAAGTCGCAGTCAGATGGTGGCAGTACATGCGTTTAGTCCCAGCACTCAAGAGGCGGAAACAGGAGGATCTGTAAGTTTGAGGTCAGCCTGGTCTACAGAATGGGTTCCAGGACAGCCAGTGCTACACAGAGAAACCCTGTCTCTAAAACCAAACCAAAACCAAGTCCCTTCTGCATTCCTGTTTTCTCCCATAAGCCTGTTCCACCCCGGCTTCTTTGAGGTCTTCTCCCAGCCTGTAGCCAGCCTCTGGATACATCCTAGCAGTTCATTTTGTCTTAGATCCAATCCCTCACCACCCTTGCCTTCAGCCCACGCTCCAGTCTCATCTCTAAGTCTTGCTCAGGTTATTGCAGAGCAGCTCCTGGCTGATCTGCCCTGTGCCACCCTTCTTCCTCTACAGACAATCTTCTGCCAAGACACCTACAGGGGGCTTTGTGGTTGTTCTGGGTTTTGAGACAGGGTCTCACTGTGTAGCTTTGGCTGGCCAGCCTGGAGCTCACTTTGTAGACCAGCGATGGATTCACAGAGGTCCATCAGCATCCAAATGCTGGGGTTAAAGGTGGGCGGCAAGCAGCACAACTGGCCTGTTTGTTTGGACACAGGGTCTCATGTATTTATATATTTTTTTTTCTGGGGCAGGGTCTCACAGTATAGCCCAGACTGTCCTGGAACTCATTCTGTAGACCAGGCTGTCCTCAAGATCTACCTGCCTCTGCCTCCCAAGTGCTGGGATTAAAAGCATGCACCACCACTGCCCGGTCACCTAGAATTCTTAATTTTTAAAATATTAGCAATTAGGGGGTTTATGGAACTGGAGTAGTGGTGGTTTGAGGTGAGGGAAGGCAGGCTAAGGTCACCTGTGCTCTGCACACACAGGAACCCACTTCACTGCTCTTTGGAGGAAGTGTGCGCCTTTCGCGTGATCTAAGGGTTGAGTATTGGGCTAGCAGAAGTCAAAAGGTCACCTACAGGACACCCTCACAGTCACAGGTCAGGGGTCAAGGGTATCAGTCTACCTGGGCTATCTTAAAGTTCCTGAAAAAAAAAAAAATAAACAAGTTAGGCAACTGTCTTTGTTCTGACCTGTGGTCAGAGATGATGTCACCGCAGACCAGCAGGGACAGAGCTCCACTTAGCTCTGACCTCTAAAACCAGTGAGGAAAGTGGGTGCGTGCGTGCGTGCGTGCGTGCAAGCAGATTGTCTCCCAGCTTCAGCTACTGATGGGGAACAAATGACTCCAACACTCAGTGGTTAGGACCCTTCATGGTTAGTGCGCAGTAGTTCCTGTGAGAGTCCAGGACTTGTCACCTGCAGTTACTGGGGGAGGAAATACCCCCAAGGTCACTCGTGGGTTATTGTAGGATCCAGCTACTTGGGGGTCTGTTGTTTGGGGACGTTAGTTCCCAGCCAAATAAATGTCTCTCTAGGGACTCTACCAGCAGGGTTTCTTGGTACCAACTGCACTGAAATCTTTATGGTATTAAGAAAAGTTTTTTTTCCCGCCTCTCTAACTCCTCTTCATTCGTCCTGGTGGCATTGGAGGCTTTGGTTTTTGGGTTTTTGTTTTGTTTCTATGATTTTGCTTGTTTGCTTGCTTTTGTTTGCTTACTTTGTTTTGCGTTCTTTTGTGGGGGGCACGGCAGGGATGAGGGGAGGATATGGGGGAACCCGGAGGTAAGCAGAATTGGAGTGCATGATGTGAAACTCCCAGAGTCACAAAAGAAGTTAAAGGGGCTGGAGAGATGGCTCAGCGGTTAAGAGCATTGCCTGTTCTTCCAAAGGTCCTGAGTTCAATTTCCAGCAACCACATGGTGGCTCACAACCATCTGTAATGAGACCTGCAGGAAGAATACTGTATACATAATAAACTAATAAATAATTATTAAAAAAAAAAAGAATGAAGTTAAATTAAGGGGTTGGAGAGATGGCTGGTCCTGAGTTCAACTCCCAGCAACCACAGGGAGGCTCACAAACATCTGTAATGAGATCTGGTGCCCTCTTCTGGCCGGCAGGCACACATGCAGGCAGAACATTGAATACATAATAAATGAATACATTTTTTAGAAAAAAAAAGAAATAAAAGAAAGAAATATTGAAGGAAGAAAAGATTTTCAGGGTGTGTGGGATAGACTGGGTCTTGGTGTTTGCTGCCAAGCCTGACAATCGAGTCTACACCTTGGAACGCGTGTGGCAGAAGGAGAGAGCGGACCTCCAGAAGCTGCCCTTTGACCCATACATGTGCTTCACTGCACACCAGCCCTTCCTGACAGATAAACAAATAATACATATTTTTTTAAAGACTTTATTTTTTAATTTGTTTTTCTAATAGAGGGTTACACTGTGTAGCTTGGCTGGCCTGAAACTGCATAGACCAAGTTGGCTTTGAATGCAAAGATATCTGTGCTTGCCTAGCCAAGATTTTGTTTATTCTGTTTACTTTTATTTTGAGACAGGATTTTTCTGTGTAGCTCTTACTGTCCTAGAACTCGCTCTGTAGACCAGCCTGGCCTCGAACTCAGGAATCCACCTGCCTCCGCCTCTTGAGTGCTGGGATTAAAGATGTGCACCACCACCAACTGGCTTAATAATAAAAAAATTTAAATAGACTTTAAAATCACATTTATATATTTATGTGTGTGTGTATGGGTATGGGCTGCAGAGCCAGGGTGCAGGAGTGTGAAGGTCAGAGGACAAACTGTGGGAACTGAGTCTTATCCCTTTATTCACGGAAGCAACATCTTATTCCTTCATTAGACTGTTTGTTCAAAGGGCATCTGCTCTGACTGGGCTCTTTCTGAGCTATGAGAGGAAAGTTAGCCCCTCAGGGAAGCAGTTGCATAAACAAACTGGATTTCAGAGAGGTCAAAACTGGAGGCATATGTGGGGTTCATCAGTGTAGAGGGAGGGCCAGGGGAGAGTGGGCCTGAGCCCTGACATTTGGAGCTCTGTGTGTGTGCGCGCGCGAGCGTGCGCGCGCGCGTGTGCAGATATATGGGTGTCCATGAGCCAAGAGAGACACCTGTTGGCAGGTGATGATGGCGAAGTCAGGATTAGACAAGGAGAAGCAGCCTCCGTGGAAGGGAAGTGTGAAGGCTGGACCAGAGGGGAACAGAGTAGTGAATAGAAAGCAAGAGGTAGAGAAAATCGTGCCTTTGGGGGGTTTGGTATTTTTAGGAGCTTGTCTTTGGGTACAGTGCCTTAGAGTTTCCTACACCAAGCACCTTCCTTCTCTTCTTCTTCTTTTTTTTTTTTAATATTTATTTATTATGTCTACAATATTCTGTCTGTGTGTATGCCTGCAGGCCAGAAGAGGGCACCAGACCTCATTACAGTTGGTTGTGAGCCACCATGTGGTTGCTGGGAATTGAACTCAGGACCTTTGGAAGAGCAGTCAGTGCTCTTAACTGCTGAGCCATCTCTCCAGCCCTTCTTCTCTTCTTAAAAACCTAAAAATATGCTGGGCGCATGCCTTTAGTCCCAGCACTCGGGAGGCAGAGACAGGCGGATCTCTGAGTTTGAGGCCAGCTTGGTCTACAAAGGGAATTCTAGGGCAAAGCCAGGGCAGTTACAGAGAAACCCTGTCTCAAAGATCCAAAAACAAACTGAAAAAAAAAAAAAACCCTAAAACTAAAAGTATGTACTTATTACTATTATTACTGTGTCTCTGTGTGCCCCGGGGCATGGGTTCCCCTTCCACTAAGGGTGGTTTCCAGGCTCCGGCAGCGAACGTTTGTAGCCTACAGAGCCATCCTGCCAGCTCCCCAGTCCAGCCCTCTTTTTTTTTTTTTCCTTTGTGATAGGAAAGGTGCCGATTGGTCTCACCCTAACCCAGGGGGGTCTGGAACTTTTTGATCCTCCTGCCTCAGTGTTCTCAGCAGATGGGATGGCCCAGCTCTAGTATCTCTTAGTTGAGTTTACTTCTGGAACTCTCCTTACTCTGTCTTTTTGGCACACAGGTTCCCCAGTTCCTAGTTCAGCCACAGACTCTAGGGTAGGGGGTTAGATTCTGGGGCAGGTTTCAATTCTGTTTGGACAAATCTGCTTGGACTATACTAACTGGAAACTTGTCACCGATTGCCATCTAGTGGTGATTTGGAAAACTGCCCTGCGTCCAAATTAATTTCTTGTAGCTTGCTGGGAAGAGTTATGGGCTTAATAGACGGCTAGCTGTCCTGGATTCGGTGAGTCCGAGCCCTCCGCTGCTCAGGTTTGGGAGGAGTGTGATCCAAACGGACGGAGTCGGGGTCTGGGAAAATGGCTCTTTGGGTAAGAGCTGCCCAGGTTGTGAACCTCAGTTCAGACCATAGTATCCAGCCAGGAGACAGGAAGCTTTGCTGGCTGCTAGCAGCTTAGCCAAGAAACAGCAAGCCTGGGTTCCCTGAGCGACCCTGTCTGGAAGGGATGAAAAGGAGCGTGATGATGGGCGTCTGCCATCTGCCTGTGGGCTCCGTGCATGTGCACCCCCACGTGGCGAACACTTCTGCACTCCCAAAGGTTTGTGGATGTATGTATGTATGTATGTATGTATGTATGTATGTATTTTGAGACAGGGTTTCATTATGTACAACAGAACTCTCTCTGTAGATCAGGTTAGCTTCCAGTTTCCAACAGAGAGGGACTTGTCTCAGCCTCCCACGTGCAGGGACAGAGGGTGACCCCCACTGCATCCAGCTTCTAGCTTTTTCCTTGTTCTGTTTTCCCCACACAGGGTCTCAGGGTCTCAGGCAGCCCAGGCTGACCTGATATGTGATGCGTGGATGAGGATGGCCTTGAACTCCTGAGAGCCCCTGTCTCCTATTGCCAGTTGCTGGGATTCCAGCTGTGTTTAGCCGATTAGTGAAGGCCACCAACACCACCCAGCTTATGGGTTTTTTTTTCTAAGATGCCACTTCACCCTACTTTAGAGACTTGTTTTTACCTGTTAGTTATGTGTCAGTGTGTGGATGTGAATGTGGGTATGTGTACAAGAGTACAAGTTCCCACGGAGCCAGGAGAGGCCACTGGATTCTCTGGGGCCGAGTTATGCGTGGTTGTGAACCACCAGGGTAGGGTGCTAGGAACTGAACTCAGGTCCTCTGCAAGCAGAGCACAGGCTCTCAACCACTGAGACATCTCTCCAGGCCCCTAAAAAACCCTTATTTTAAAGCTCACTGCCCGCTGGGTGGTAGTGGCACACACCTTTAATCCCAGCACTCAGGAGGCAGAGGCAGGTGGATCTCTGGGAGTTCGAGGCCAGCCTGGTCTACAAGAACTAGTTCCAGGACAGGCTCCAAAGCTACAGAGAAACCCTGTCTCAACAAACAAACAAGCAAACAATGGTGGCATCTTTAAACCTAGCCTCAGGAGGCAGAGGTAGGTGCATCTAACTCCAGGTCAGCCTGACTGACATATTAAGTCCCAGGCTAGATGGTCTACATAATGAGACCCTGATTCATTAAAACATTTTTTTAAATTTTTTTTTTTTGGGTTAGGGATGTACTCAGTAGACTGCTTTTCTTTTTATTTTTCTTTAATGACTTATTTATTTTAATTTTATGTGCATTGGTGTTTGACCTGCATGTATGTCTGTGTGAACGTGTTAGATCCTCTGGAACTAGAGTTACAGACAGTTGAGAGCTGCCAGGTGGGTGTTAGGAATTGAACCCAGGTCCTCTGGAAGAACAGTCAGTGTTCTTAACCACTGGGCCATTTTTTCAACTCCAATAGAGTGCTTTTCTAGAATTAATAAAACCCTCCTTGATCCCCAGCACTGTAAAAATGGATTATGATGTTTGTTGTCCATCTGTGATCCCAGCATCGAGAAAGAGGATGATCAGAAAGTCTGGGTCATCCTCGGCTAATAGGAGGCCAACCTGGGATAAAAGGTAGAGACATGGGAAATGGCACAGTGGGTAAAGTGTTAGTCTCAAAAGTGTGAAGACCTGCATGCAAATCCACAGAGCCCACGGAAAAGCACGCATTTGTAATAACATCTGCAACCCCAGCGCTCTCGCAGTAAGAGATGGGAGACTCCTGGAAGCTGCGACAAGACAAGAGCTCACCTCACACAGGGTGGAAGGTGAGGACCGGCCTCCGCGCACACGGCACCCGAGGGCCTGCACTGATGTGCATGAATGTGCACATCCTCATAAACTCACAAAGTTCAAAACGAAGGAAGTGAGAGGGGCAGGAGTGGGCTGGTGGTGAAGAGAGCACTCTGCTCCTCTAGAAGACTCGATTTTGGTTCCTAGCACCCGTGTTGCGCAGCTCACAGCTCCCGTAGTTCCAGGGGATTCGAGGTCTCCAGCCTCTGAGGGCACCTGTGCTTACAGACATATACCCCAATGCAGATACATAATTCAAAACGAGATGGGGCTGGAGAGATGGCTCAATGGTTAACAGCACTTGCTATGTTTGCAGGGGACCTCGGAGTTCAGTTCCCAGCACCTACATAGGGCGGCTCACAACCACCTGTAAGACCAGTTCCAGGGGATCCTATGCCTCTGGCCTCTAGGTATCTGCACTGACCTCCACATAATCTCTCTGTGCGTGTCTGTCTGTCTGTCGCTCTCATACATACACATACAAACACACTCATAATTTTAAAATATATCTCTAAAAATGATAAAAATTGCTGGGTGTGGTGGCACACACTTTTAACCCTAGAGAGCAGAGATAGGAAAGATCTCTGAGTTTTAGGCCAATCTGGTCTACATGCTGAGTTCCAGGGTTACGGACCCTCAATAATAGGACGCTATCTTTAAGAAAAAGAAAAAAAGATAAAAATTAAATATTTTTTGGAAAGAGGTAAAAATAGGTACCAACAAGATAGTCAACACCAAGGTAACATATATAACATATATATACAAATAGATCATTAGGTAACCAAGGCTATATCACCCTCCCATGCATGTATTACTCAAAAAACCCTGAAAAGACAAGAAAAGACAAATAGCATGAACAGATCGAAGGCCAGGAAGGCAGGGTTCCGCCACGGGTGAGCACCACCCGACTTCTGGTTCAGTTTGTTTTGCGGTACAAAGAGCTCAGGCCGACAGGAATGGGCGGCCACGAGTCCACCGTGCTGATGGAGGAGCGCTTGCGGCGGCCGGCTATGCTCATCGTCTTGGGGTCCTTGTAGAGCGCGTAGCCGTGCTTGACGATGAACGGCAGAGAGGTGAAGTGCAGGAGCATGCGGAAGATTTGCAAGAGCAGATACAGGTGGCCGAGGTCCTTGAACTGCTCCTTGATGGTGCCGTGGATGAGCACAACCATGGTGAAGCTGAAGAGCTCGTAAACGGTGATCCACAGGACGTAGATTATCAGCCCAACGAGCATGTTCTTGTCGAGGCAGAAGAGGAGGAAGCAGCTGACGGTGATGGTGGTGATGGACAGTCCGGTGCTGATGTTGTGCCTGTAGACCACAGCCCAGGATGAGACCTCAGAGTTCATGTCCAGGTAGATGCTGTATTTGTCTTCGAAGCCAATGTGTGTTATCTGATTCAGATCAAAGATGAAGAACTGGATGGTATTGAGGATAGAGAAGATGCCCGCTATGGTGGATATCATCTTGGAGTTCATTTTATACCAAACTCACTGGGGTAGGTCCTGAAGGGGAAAATCAGGGGTAAACATGAGAGGCAGAGCTTGCTCAAGACGGATTCCCAAAATCACTAGGTGTAACTAGGGGATCGAGGGACAAAGACCATCTGCAGTCAGATTTTTCTTTGGGCCGCTGGCTCACAAAAAAGCAGCCAAAGATTTATAGTTAATTATGAAAGCGTGGCCTGTAACTTAGGTTTGTCCCAATAGCTCTTATAACTTAAATTAATCCATTATATTAATCTACATTTTGCCTTCTGGCTTTTTACCTCTCTTCCATTTTGCACCTCCTGCTTCCTCTGGCCTCTATCCTGCCTAGATTCATCTCTCCCTCTCCCTCTCTTTCTATCCAGAAGTCCCGCCTAACATCTTCCTGCCTAGTTATTGGCCATTCATCTCTTTGTTAAGCCAATCAGAAGGCACCTTGGCAAAGACCCATCTTCGCAGAGTATAAAAGGTTACTCCACAACTATGATCCATAGAAAGAGTCTGGTGTGGTCTAACCTAAGCAGCTGGAATCACCATTGGCCTAGGGGAAGCTTCCGACCCTGTCTCCGCCCAGCTGTAGGGTGGCTCCATCTTGGGTTATGTTGTTGTTGTTGTTATTATTATTATTATTATTATTATTATTATTATTATTATTTGAGACAGTGTTTCCTTGTGTAGTCCTGGCTGTCCTGGAAATTGTTCTGTAGAGCAGGCTGGTCTCGAACTCACAGGGATCCTCCTGCCTCTGCCTCCCAAATGCTGGGATTAAAGGTGTGCACGGCCACACTCGGCTTTGGTTTCTTTTCTATTGCTGTGATAAGGCACTATGACTAAAGCCACTTCAGAGGAGTTTATCTGGGGCTTACCATACCAGAGGGTGAGTCTGTGACCAGCCTGTCACACCGGCAGGCAGGAAAGCCCAAGCCGTAACTGAGAGCTTACATCTGATCCCTAAATAAGAGGCCGAGAGTTTACTGGGAATGGTGTTGGTTTTTGAAACCTCAAAGTCCATCCCCAGTGACATTCTGTCTTAGGGTTTCTATTGCTGTGAAGAGACACCATGACCACAGCAACTTTATTATGAAGGAGAAAACGTTTAATTGAAGTGGCTGGCTTACAGTTTCAGAGGTTTAGTCCATTATCATCATGGTAGGGAGCATGGCCGAGTGTAGGAAGATGTGGTGCTGGCTACGTCTTGACCACAATGTAACAGGAAATCACCTGACAATGGGAGTAGTTTGAAGCACAGGAGAACTCAAAGCCCGCCCCCACAGTGACACACTTCCTACTCCAACAAAGCCACACCTCCTAATAGTGCCACTCCCTTTGGGCTCCATTTTCTTTCAAACCACCACACATATCTTATCCAACAAGCTGTACATGGTGAGGTCAGTGAGAATGGCCCCCATGGGCTCATATGTTTGAAGAGTTGCTGTTTGGAACTGTGGGCTCCATGTCCGGCACTACATGAGCCTGCTATGGTGGCACACACTGGTAATACTAACACCTACCAGGTAGACACAGGGAGATCTTAATTTCAAGGCCATTTTTTCCTTTTTTAAAAAAGATTTATTTATTTATTGGTGGTGCACGCCTTTAATCCCAGCACTCGGGAGGCAGAGGCAGGTAGATCTCTGTGAGTTAGAAGGTAGCCTGGTCTACAAGAGCTAGTTCCAGGACAGGTTCTAAAACTACAGTGAAACCCTGTCTCAAAAAAACAAACAAACAAAAAAATTACTTATTATGCATACCATATATGCCTGTATGCCAGAAGAGGGCACCACATCTCATTACAGATGGTTGTGAGCCACCATGTGGTTCCTGGGAATTGAACTCAGGACCCTGGAAGAGTGGGCAGTGCTCATTTTTTTTCCTGCTTTGTTTTGTTTTTTCAAGACAGGGTTTCTCTATGGAGCCTGTCTTGGAACTAGCTCTATAGACCAGGCTGGCCTTGAACTCCCAGAGATTGGCCTGTCTCTGCCTCCGAGTGCTGGGATTAAAGGCGTGCGCCACCACCACCTGGCAGCATCTCTCCAGCCCTATCAAGGCCATTCTTCATTATATAGAAAGTTTGGGGCTGATCTGGGAGACATAAGACACCATGTCATTTCCTGGTACCCACCTCACTCCACTGTTATTCCAGGGTTATTTATTTATTTATCGCTGCATAATATTCCATTGTGTAAATGTACCACATTTTCCTTATCCATTCTTCAGTCAAGGGGCATTTAGGTTGTTTCCAGGTTCTGGCTATGACAAACAAAGCTGCTGTGAACATAGTTGAGCACATGTCCTTTATTATTTTTTTATTGGATTATGTGATCTTTCGGTGTCCAATTTCTTGAGTGCTTTGTATATTTTGGAGATTAGACCTCTGTTTGATGTGGGGTTGGTGAAGATCTTTTTCCATTCTGTAGGCTATCGTTTTGTCTTGTTGACTGTGTCCTTTGCTTTACAGAAACTTTTCAGTTTCAGGAGGTCCCATTTATTAATTGTTTCTCTCAGTGTCTGTGCTGCTGGGATTATATTTAGGAAGTGGTTCCCTGTGCCAATGCGTTCAAGTGTATCTCCCACTTTCTCTTCTATAAGGTTCAGTGTGGCTGGCTTTATGTTGAAGTCTTTGATCCATTTGGACTTGAGTTTTGTGCATGGTGATAGATATGGGCCTATTTTCATTCTTCTACATGTTGATATCCAGTTATGCCAGCACCACTTGTTAAATATGCTTTATTTTTTCCATTTGATATTTTTTGCTTCTTTATCAAATATCAGGTGTTCGAAGATGTGTGGATTGATATCTGGGTCTTCTATTCAGTTCCATTGGTCCTCCTGTCTGTTCTTATGCCAATACCAGTCTGTTTTCAGTACTGTAGCTCTGTAATAGAGTTTGAAGTCAGGAATTGTGATGCCTCCAGAAGTTCTTTTATTGTACAGGATTGTTTTGGCTATCCTGGGTTTTTTGCTTTTCCATATGAAGTTGAGTATCATTCTTTCGAGGTCTTTGAAGAATTTTGTTGGGATTTTGATGGGCACTGTGTTGAATCTGTAGATTACTTTTGGTAAGATTGCCGTGTTTTTAACCTTTGAGCCACCTCCCCAGTGCCCTTCCAAGCACCTGTTCACCTGCACTCAGAGGCCAGAAAAGGGCATCCAGTCTCTTCCTCTGCATGCCACTCTCTACCTTTTCAGTGAGGCAGAATCTCTACCTGAATCTTGGTTCACATTTTCTTGGCCAGGCTGGAAGCTGGCAAGTCCCAGAGATGCTCCCATCTCTGTCTCCATAGGAGCTGGGGCTATTTGTATTTGAAGGTATACCTGTCTTGTTACATGTGAGCTGGGGAACAAACTCTGACCCTTATGATTGTGGTGCAGGTGCTCACACCACTGAGCCCCCTCCCCCAAGGACATGATACAGTCCGTGAAAATGTCTCCAGTGAACTCATGAATATGTGCCAATGTAATACAAACACCTCCAAGAAGGGAGGAGGGGTAGAAGGAGGGGCTGTAGAGCCTGCTCATCATTTAAGAGGGCTTGCTGATCCTGCAGAGGACGTGTTTTTGTTCCTGGCATCTATGTTGGGTAGCTCACTACTACCTGTAGCCCCAGCTCCGGGGTACCCAACAACCTCTCCTGGGCCTTTTGGGCACTGCATACGGTCTTGGTTGGAATACAGCTATGGATAGCCGACTTTAGCTTCTAATGTAAGAATATGCTTGGACAAGGAGCTAGCTATAAAGAGCCGGGTGGTGGTGGCGCACACCTTTAGTCCCAGCACTCAGGAGGCAGAGGCAGGCTGATCTCTGTGAGTTCAAGTCCAGCCTGGTCTATAAGAGCTAGTTCCAGGACAGGCTCCAAAGCAGCACAGAGAAACCCTGTCTCAAAACAAAACAAAACAAAAAAACCCAAGGTAGCTAACAAAGACTGTAGTCACATCTCGATGGTTGGGAGGGGGTTGATTCTTTATGGGCCTAGCTTATAAATGTGAGGACAAGGGTAGTTAACAGACACCTGCAGGCTCAGAGTCCAAGTAATGACTGACAGCCGGCAGAAAGCTTTTGTTCTGTTTCTGACAGGACCGTATAACCCTACCATACACATACACACACACACATACACACACATGCACACACACACACATGCACACACACACATACATACACACACACTGGTGTGCAGCAGGTTTAGCACTTTGGATTCATTACATATTTGATTTTGAATTGATTTTTGGTAACAATGAAGAAAGGAACATGTAATGACTCCATGTGGGTGTCACATAACAGATGTACTGTTGCCAGATTTTCTGTGAATCTCAGTTACGTGACTTCATATGGGTAAAGAACCCACTCTTTAAGAACCTGGCCTCTAGAGAACTCTAATCAGTACAGGGGATGAGCAGTTGGGAGCCTGGCCTGGCTTCTCTCTGAGCTGATCAAAGTAGAGTCCTTTCCAACCAATCAGAGCAAAGATGCACTGCCATTGGTCTCCTTCTGCTTTCTGCTTAACCCATGGATCAGGACAGAGGTTCATGTGGCCCCAGTTGTCCTGGAACTGTTTACACAGCTGAGGGAGAGACCATATAGATTGCAGGGGCCAGAATAAAACAGAGCCTGAGCCGGGCAGTGGTGGCGCACGCCTTTATCCCAACACTAGGGAGGCGGAGGCAGGTGGACCTCTGTGAGTTCGAGGCCAGCCTGGTCTACAGAGTGAGTTTCAGGATATCCAGGGCTACACAGAGAAACCCTGTCTCAAAAAACAAAACAGAGCAACAACAACAAAACCCAAACGAAACAAAAGCAAAACAAAAAACCTAATGTAGTGGTACATGCTTGTAAACCCAGCACTCCAGAGGTGGGGACCAGAGGATCAGAAGTTTAAGCTCATTTCAAGGTTGTTCTTAGCAGCATGGTGAGTTCAAAGCCAGTCTGGGCTACATGAGACCCTGTCTCAAAAGCAAAACCAAAACATGACTCGACCTAACACACAAGTTGAGCTACATTGTGTTATATGAGTTCAATTATATTTCTATGTGATAATGAACAACCATTGGATGTTAAAGTTAAGAAATGAAGTCATGGGCTGGAGAGATGGCTGAGAAGTTAAGGGCATTGACTGCTCTTCCAGAGGTCCTGAGTTCAATACCTTGCAATCACATGGTAGCTCCAAGCATCTATAATGAGACCTGATGCCCTCTTCTGGCATGCAGGTATACATGCAGAAAGAACACTGTCATAATAAATAAACAAATAAATAAATAATAAATAAGTAAATCTTTTAAAAAGACTATTTTTTTTAATATTTATTTATTATGTATACAATATTCTGTCTGTGTGTATGCCTGCAGGCCAGAAGAGGGCACCAGACCTCCTTACAGATGGTTGTGAGCCACCATGTGGTTGCTGGGAATTGAACTCAGGACCTTTGGAAGAGCAGGCAATGCTCTTAACCTCTGAGCCATCTCTCCAGCCCCTAAAAAGACTATTTTAAAAAGACACACACACAGACACACACTGTGGTGGTTTGAATGTATTTGACCCCCATAAGTTCATAAGGAGTGGCACTATTAGGAGGTGTGGCCTTGTTGGAGGAGGCTGGATGGCACAAGCCTTTAATCCAGACCTCGAGACTGGAGGGCACACCTTCTGTTGGAAGTGTGTCACTGTGAGGACCGGCGTTGAGGTCTTTTTCTGTAGCTTCACTCAGTGTGACAGTCAACTTCTGCTGCCTTCTGGTCAAGACGTACACAGCATCACCTCTGCCTCATGCTGCCATGCTCCCTGTCATGAACCTCCGAAACTGTAAGCCATCACCTCAACTAAATGTTTTCTTTGTAAGAGTTGCTGTGGTCATGGTGTCTCTTCACAGCAATAAAAACCCTAACTAAGACATACAAACACATGAACATACACACAGACACTGATAAAAGATACTGAAGACCTCAAGCAATTGAAGACTTGGAGAGAGAACACTGTTCTCATGGCTTAGAAGACTCACGGCCTCGGAGATAGTTTTACTGAGGACTAGCCCAATGAAAGTGCACTTGCCTAGTATTGGGGAGGCTTTGGTTCAATCCTTATATCATACCACTGCCTGTTTCCCTGGTCCAAAGTTTCAGCTGATTCTACGGTTTGTTTCTATAGGCATGGGCTAGTTTTATGTCAACTCGACACAAGCTAGAGTCACTGGAGAGGAGGGAGGCTCAATTGAGACAATGCCTCCATAAGACTGGACTATAGACAAGCCTTCAGGATATTTCCTTAATTAGTGATTGATGGGGGAGGGTCAAGTCCATGGTGAGCAGTACCATCCCTGGGATGGTGGTCCTGGGTTCTATAAGAAAGCAGGTTGAACAAGCCATGAGGAGCAAGCCAGTAAGCAGCACCCCTCCATGTGCCCTGCATCAGCTCCTGCCTCCAGGTGCCTGTCGTGCTTGAGTTCCTGTCCTGACTTCTTCCAGTGATGGATTACAAGGTGGAAGTGTAAGCCAAATAAACCCTTTCCCCCAAATTGCATTGATCACGGTGTTTCATCACAGCGATAGAAACCTCAGTGAGACATCACACAAGCATGCTATGTCATGCTAAGCTGTCTGTCATTGCGACAGTATTGAGGGGGGTTGGGACCTTGAAGAGGTACTGGGGTACTGGACAAATGGCGGCACATGCCTTGAATCCCTTGGGAGGCAGAGGCCTGCAGATCTCCGAGTTCAAGGCCAGCCTGCCTGTGTGTACAGAGTTCCAGGATATCCAGGGCTACACAGAGTTAGCATGGGGAATTTCATACATTAACAAACAGGCACAGGAGAGATTTAGTCTGGCCCTAGTGACTCATGACGTCATGCTCACATAGCTACTCCAAAAAGAAGGAAGTCACACTGAAAACTTATACTTCAGGAAAACAATGAAGTGTGTGCAGAGTCACGCAGACAGTCGCCTCACCCAGGCGCTCTGCCCAGAAACACCTAACCGTCTCTAACTGCCATCAGCAGAGCTTTCCCGTCTTCCCAGCATAGCGATCCCCTCTCGAACATGCCTGATGGGCCTTTCACAGCACATTTCAATTAATTCTGTCTTTGACTGGATTCCAGTAAATTCTCTTACTGCTCATGCGCCTGGCCTCCCTGGGGTCTCTTCACCCATGCACCTGGCCTCACTGGGGTCCCTTCACCCATGCACCTGGCCTCCCTGGGGTCCCTTCACCCATGCACCTGACCTCGCTGGAGTCTCCAAAGACAATTACCATACCTGGCTAAGTTTCCTCTTTTATTTTATTTTTCTTTAAAAAATTGTTTTTTGGATGGGTGTGGTGATACATGCCTTTAATTCCAGCACTTGGGAGGCAAAAGCAAGGGGATCTCTGAGTTTGAGGCCAGCCTGGTCTACAGAGTAAGGTCCAGGACAACCAGAGCTACACAGAGAAACCCTGTCTCAAAAACAAACAAACAAACAAAAATTGTTTTTGGCCTGCCGTGGTGTCACATTTCTTTAATCCTAGCACTAAGGAGGCAGAGGCAGGAGGAATCTATGTGAGTTTGAGGCCAACCTGCTCTACAGAGTGAGTTCTAAGCCAGCCAAGGCTTGATGAGATCCTGTCTCCCCCCAAAATTAATTTTATCTGTGTGTGTGTGTGCACTCATGTGTGCAGTGCCCACAGAGGCTGGAAGAAGGCATCAGATCCCTGTGGAACTGGAGCTACAGCTTATGAGGTACCTGATGTGGGTGCTGAGAATCAAACCCCGGTCTTCTGCAAGAGCAGCAAGAATTCTTTTTTTTTTTTTAAATATTTATTTATTATGTATACAATATTCTGTCTGTGTGTATGTCCACAGGCCAGAAGAGGGCACCAGACTTCATTACAGATGGTTGTGAGCCACCATGTGGTTGCTGGGAATTGAACTCAGGACCTTTGGAAGAGCAGGCAATGCTCTTAACCACTGAGCCATCCCTCCAGCCCCAGCAAGAATTCTTAATCGCTGAACCATCTCTCCAGCCTTCTTTTTATCTTTTTACGTGTGTGTGTGTGTGTGTGTGTGTGTGTGTGTGGCGGGGCAGACTACTCGCACGGTGCGCATGTATGTGACGGTCAGAGGACAGCTTTCCTGGAGTCAGCTCTCTGTGCCCCATGTAGGACTGACTTCAGGTCCTCAGGCTTGGTGGCAAGTGCTTTTTCTCATCATTCATAGCAAATAGCATAGCAACAGAAATAGCAACAAGTTTAACAGATTCCTTTTGATTAGGCAGGTGCCTTTGAGAGCTACCCCCTCCCCTGAGACAGGCTTTTTCTGTGTAGCCCTGGCTGTCCTGGAACTCAGAGAGATCTCCCTGCCTCTGCCTCCCAAGTGTTGGGATTAAAGGCCTGTGTCATCAATGCCCGACTAGATACTTTTTTTCAAAAGAGATTTATTTTCTTTTTATATGGGTGTGATGGTTTAAATAAGAATGGCTCTGATAGGCTCATATACTCAAATACTTGGTTACCAGGGAGTGGAATTGTCAGAAAGGATCAGGTATTATGACTTTGCTGGAGGAAGTGTGTCACTAGAGGTGTGCACTGAGGTTTCAAAAGCCCATGGCAGGCCCAGGTTTTCTCTCTGCCCACTTGCTGCCTTTGGATTAGGATGTAAAGTTGTCAACTGTAACCCCATTGCATGGGAGCCGCCATGTTTCCTGACATGATGATAATGGATTAAGCCTCTAAAAGTGCAAGCAAGCTCCACCTCCCAAAATAAATGCTTTCTTTTGTAAGAGTTGTCATGGCCATGGTGTCTTCACAGCAATAGAACAGTGACTAAGTGGGTGAGTGCCTGCATGTACATGTGTGCACGGTGTGTGTAATTGCCTGTGCTGGCCAGAAGAGGGCATTGGATCCCTTAGCACTGCAGTTACAGATGTTTGTGAGCTGCTGTGTGGATTCTGGAACCAAACCCAGGTCCTCTGGAAGAGCAATCAGTGCTTTTCACTGCAGAGCCATTGCTCCAACCCCGGTGACCACTTTTTGACAAACTATGTGTGTTGGGGGTGAAACTCAAGACAGAAACTAAAGAATGGTTTCTCTCTTTTTATTTATTTATTTATTTGTTTGTTTGTTTTTACTTATTTGAACTATAACAGGAGACATCACTAGCTAGGGGCTGAGGCTAAGGAAAATATAGCATAGCAAAAGAAACTCTCCTTTCCCCCAAAAGGTAATCTGGGGAGACTGGGGCTACCCTGAGAGCCTCTAGGGTTGAAAAATGGCCACCTTTACTCATTGTAGTGGTTGATAAAAGTTAGAATCTTGGATTTCCGCCGTGGGTTGTCTCCAGTTCCCAAAGAGATGCGCCTATGGTAAGAGAGTATGTTGCCCTGTTTTTTGCTCTGGTAGATGATTTGGGCATGGGTAACGACAAAGTACAGACAGAAGCTGTGTAGGGACGCCCGGGACACCCAACCAAACCAGCGCATGGCTCTGACCAGCGTCATGTAGAACTCATTGGTGAGGATTTGGACCACCAGGTTGATGGACTCATAGGTGAAGATCCAGATGGTGTAGCTCATGAGACCCCCGTATATCTGGGCATACACGGAGTACAGAAGGAAGCAGCTGACGGCCATGGTGATGAGGGACAGGAAGAGGATGATCTTGAAGCTCCAGCAGACGAAGAAGTGTCTCACAGCATTGATGCCCTGACTCTGGAGGCTGCTCGTGCAGTTGTCGTTGCCAAGGTGCTCCTTTTCGAAGATGAGGTGCATGTGGGTGGCCATAATGGAAAAGGCCCCTGACAGCACTGTGCCCATCTTCGCTGACAGCCCATACCAGTTCTGCTGCCTCATGCCAGTACCTCCTGTGGAGACAAGCGACCCCATGGGAGCTCAGTGCCTGTCCGCGCGTGCATGAGGTACCAGGCTCTCCACCTGTCTCTGTCCCCCACCTTGGAAACAGAGAGAGGAAAGGAAGTGGGAAATAGCGGCTTTGGCTGACAAAAGATGGGGGTGGGAAGGAATGCCGATGGCTCCTGGATAAAGGGCTTACAGAAGACCTAAGTTCAGTGTAGTCCATTGTAAAACCCCTGTGATGACCTGTTTCTGTAATTCAGGCCCTTGGGTTTGTGGGAGGGAAGGGGAGGAGGATGGAGACCGGCAATAGATCCTGCTGTTCACTGGCTGGCCTGCCTAAGCAAAACAGAGTTTTTAGTTCAGTGAGAAAACCTCCTTTCAAAGCCACAGAGGAGGATGCCTCTCTGCAGCCCGAAAACTGGCTCCTCGGAATGCTCTAGAAGAGCAAGCCAACCAAGCGGGATGTTTTATCACATCTTAGCCGAACTTCAGAAGTCCCACAGTGACCATCCTAGCAATTCTGCTCTTCAGAAGCTAGCTCCTCATGCTGGGCCATAGGCAGGGGGAGGAATCCTCCATTCTCCTGTGGGGGAGGCTCTGTCAGCTGCTCATGGTCCAAACCCATGTTTGCCAAGTTGTCCAGAGAAAAAAAAGCCATCAGAGCAAGGAAATGTTGACAGTAAACTGATATGCCCTGCCTTTCCCTAACGTCCTCCTTGCTGATCCTAAGGGCTCTGTGTGTACCAAGGCCTGCTACGTCAAAGTCTTTGTTAATCTGTTTCTCCCTGAGTGCCTGATATTAATAACTGACAGAGCACACGTGTGTGTGTGTACACACACACACACTCAAGTTTTGTAGCAAAGAGAAGAGCTCACAGAGCCAATAAAACTACTAGAGCCACGTAGAGTACTATTAGAAAACACGGCATGACAGTGTGAACTGTTGGTAACTAGACAACAGAAATCAGTAAGAGTATAGCAGCAGAGCCAGGGGCCTGGCTCAGACAACACAGTGTTCGCCTTGCACACATGAAATCTAGGGTTCCATCCCCAGCACTGTATAGAACCATGGTGCACACACAGCTGTAAACTCAGCACTCAGGAGATGGAGGCAGGAGGATCAGGAGTTCAAGATCATCCTTGTTGGTATAGTGACTTAAAGAACAGTTTGAGCTACAGGGAAACCTGTCTCAAAAAATAGGAAAAAAACATGTAGGAGTCACTTCAATAAGGAATGGTTCAGGGCTGGAGAAATGGCTCAGTGGGTAAGCTGTTTTAGAGGACCTGGGTTAATTCCCACTACCCACATGGCAGCTCACAACTGCCTGTAACTCCACTTCCAGGGGCTCCGACATCTTCAGACAGACATATGTATAGGCAAGACACCAATTTACATAAATTAAATAAATTAATTAAAAATGGAAAGAATGGGGTGAGATGAGGCGCTTGCTCCCAAGCCCGACGACCTGAATTTGATCCCGGACTACATAAAGGCGTGAGAAGGGAAATGGCCCCACAAAGTTGTCCTCTGACCTCCACACACATGCCACAGCACAGGTGGCTCCCACTGTACACCATAATAATAATTAATAAAAATGTAAAGGCAGGAATAAACTGCCACAGAGTCCCACAAGGAGGATGTTAAATAGTTGTCAAATGAACCTTGACTGAATTGTCGTCTGATCCCCAGGACCCACAGGGTGGAAAGAGAGAACCGAGTCTGGGAAATTGTCCTCTGACGGTTTCCATGAGACTGCCATAGCACGCATGCACACAGAATGAATACAGATATGAGAAGATTCTAAAAGACCCATTTGTAGATAACCTTGTGAGACTGCCTTGAGGATTAAATGAGCAAATACATTTGGAAGACTTGGAAGGGTTTTATGCCCGGGGAGCACCAAGCTGCTCGGTGTTCTTCCGTCTTCATGCCAAGGGGCAGCTCCTGCTTGCTCTGTGCGTTAACTACTGCTTGTTGAGCTTCACACAGAGACGCTAGCTAGTGTCCCTTTCCCTGCCCAGTTCCTCCTTCGCTAAGAGAGTCTGGTTGTGTTCGAGATGGCAAGAAGCCCAGATCCAGGCACAATATTTGTCTTCCCAAACATTGTCTTGAAGTAAGGCCACCCTGGGCACAGTCCTAGGAGATGAGACACACGTGGAGACGGCTGGGCACTCTGCCAAGCTTTCTTCCTGATAATGGAAGAGGATGTGGGCGGTACAATACTTACGTTTTATTTTCTCTCTCTCTCTTTTTTTTTTTTTACGGAATAATAAACACCTTTATTACATGAGCTATGACGGATGGTTTATTTGCCTTTCCGGGCTTTGATCTTCCTCAGATAGAACTCCAGCTCCTTGCCTTCTAGCACATAGCCATCTACTCTGCCACACTGGCCTGGTCTTGAGGCAATACAGGCCAGAAGCTTGCCCTGCTGGAACTGCTCCTCCAGAAGACTGCTGATCTTGGCGTTCTTTTTCCTTTCATCGTATTTCTTCTGAATTTTCTTTGATCGTTTTTTGTTTAATATTTCTTCCTCCTCAGGAGTCAGCTTGGCCCCTTTCTTGCGGCCCAGGGGCAGTGCATAGTGGGACTCGTACTGCTGTCGGTACGGGGTGCTTTCAATGAGCACAATGCAGTTCTTGACCAGAGTCTTGGTGCGGACCAGCTCGTTATTGGATGCATTGTAGAAGACATCAATGATCCTTGTTTTGCGAGTACAGCACTCAGAACCCCAGGAAAAGTTCCCCACATCCAATCTTAGGGCACGGTACTTCTTATTGCCTCCTCGCACACGGACCGTGTGGATGCGACGAGGGCCAATCTTAGTGTTAGCCGCAGGCCGTCCCAGCTCATACTTCCGCTTCTTGTGGTAGGGCTTTCTCTTACCCCCGGTCTTGCGGCGCTTGTGCCAGTTGTCCCGAGAGATGCCCATCACTCGGCGCTGGCAGGAAAGAGGAAGCGCAAAGCTTCACGGTCCGGTTTCTCTATTTTCTCTCTTTTTTAAGACTTATTTTAAAGTGAGTGTGTATGTGTGTGTATGTGTGTGTATGTGTGTGTGTATATGTGTGTATGTGTGTGTGTATGTGTGTGTCTGTGTGTGTGCGTGTGTGTGTAGTGCCCATGGAGTCCAGAGAAGGGCATCAGATTCCTATGAAGACTGTGCTGACTTGGAGCTCACAGAGCTCTTGCCTCTGCTTCCTGAATGCTGGGGTTAAGGTGTGTGCTATCAAGGTTGGTCTAAGACTGCATTTTATTTATTTATTTTTGAGACAGGGTCGCACTATAAAGCTCTGATGTCCTGGAAATCACTATATAGATCAGGCTGGCCTTGAATTCACAGAAATTCTCCTGCCTCCAAGTGCTGGGATTAAAAGCATGTGACATTATGTCTGACCTAAGACTGAATTTTAAAAAGTATCTATCTATCTATCTATCTATCTATCTATCTATCTATCTATCTATCTATCCATTCATATATCTACCTACCTACCTATCATCTCTTTATGCTCAAGTGTATCTCTCTCTCTCTCTCTCTCTCTCCTCTGTGTGTGTGTGTGTGTGAGAGAGAGAGAGAGGAGAGAGAGAGAGAGAAAAAGAGAGAGCGAGAGAGCATGCACATGGAGATCAGAGAATGACTTTGAGAATGGGTTTTCTCTCTCCCTTTAAGTGAGTTCTGGGGATCAAATTCAGGCCCAAGACTTGCATGGTAAGCTCTGTGCTTGCTGAACCATCTTGCTGGTCCACCTTGAGACATGTTTGGCTATTTCCCCCTTTAAATGCTGTATCTATATTAACTGACCTATAGCTATCATGCTCTAAGGAATTACCTTAAATGTTATACACTAGGAAGGCAAACATTTGTAAGCTATTTTTAAAAATTCTCTCTCTCTCTCTCTCTCTCTCTCTCTCTCTCTCTCTCTCAAGATAGGGTTTCTCTATGTAGCTTTTGCTGCCTAGAACTCACTCTGTAGAACATTAAATGTGTGCACCACATTGACTGGTTTGAAATCTTATTTTTAAAGCTAGGCTCTCTCACTGGAACTCACTAAGTAGGCTAGGCCAGCCAGCCAGTGAGCTGCAGGGATCCAGGGATCTGCCCTCTCTGTGCTTAGATTACAAGCATGTCTGACCTTTTTTTAAAATGTGGGTTTTGGGTGAGCTCAGGTCGTCACGTTTATAAAGGTGTAGTGGTTTGAATGGGAATGCCCCAGGATCGTGTATCTGGATGCTTGGTCCTCAGCTGGTGGAACTGTTTGGGAAGGATCAGGAGGTATGGCCTTGTTGGACAAGGTGTGCGCTATGGGGGTGGGCTTTGGAGTTTCAAAGCCAGGCCTTGTCTTTCTCTCTCTCTCTCTGACTGCTGCTGAGGATAAGATGTAAGCTCTCAGTTACTGCTCCATGCCTGCCTGCTGCCCTGCTTCCTGCCTTGGTGGTCATGGATTCACCCTCTGACACCGTAAGTCCCCAAATTAAATACTTTCTTTTATAAGCTGCCTTGGACCCTCAGTGTCTACTTTCTAGTTTCATGATCTGCTTCTCTCTGTTTCTCTGTCTCTGTCTCTCTCACACACACAGACAGAATTAAAATCTAGGCTCATGTACGAGAGAAAACATGCCAGATTTGTCTCTTTGAGCCTGGTTTATTTCAGTTCATATAATAAACTCCAGTTTCATCCATTTCCCTACAGATGTCATGATCTCATATTACGTCACAGCAGAATGAGTTCCACGGTCTGTATGTACCACATCTTCTTTACCCATCCATCAGCTGACGGACATCTGGGATGGTCCCACTCTTAGATAGCTTGGGATTCTGAGGCAGGAAGCCAAAGTTTCTTAGCTGCTATGCCTCAGGAACCCTCCTGAGGTCAAATAAAGGCCTGCCAGTTGAAGGCTGTCCTTGGAAGAGAGACGTCTAGCTCACCTGGCGACTGGTAGTTCTTGGCTGGATATTGGTCAGAGACCTCAGCTCTGGATTAAGACCCAATTTCTGGAATAAGGGCTGCCCAAGTCTCCTCGTGCCACTGTGCAGGCTTTCCACGAGAGTAACTAATGGTGCCAGCAGAGAAGCAACCGTGCCTTTTTTCTTTCATTTTCTGTGTATGAGTTTTTTCCTGCATGCATGAATGTGTACCATGTGCATGCAGTGCTCATGGAAGCCAGCAGAGGGTATCAGTTGGGGCTGGAGGAAGTGGAGTTACAGCCAGTTATGAGCAGCAAGTACTCTGACATGAAGCCATCTGTCTAGCACAGCGGTCCCACTTCTTAGAGACCCACTGAAGGCTGAGCTTACTTCCCAGTCACGCAGCCAGCATCCAAGTCAGCATGTGGGGGGAGGACACACATGCCACGTCTCCATTCTCCCAGCAGCAGAGATACCCCAATTACTGCAGGGAAGCCAGACAACTTCTCTCTCCCTTGGCTCTTCCAGGCAACACTCCCGCAAACCCACAGATCTAAATCTTTCCCTTCAAGAGTCCAGATTTTCCAAAACAAAAGTCCTTTAAGCCTTTAAGAATGGTGTTCCTCTCCAGCACACAAAGAGAATTTCCCTGTGGTGTTTTGGCAGCTAACCAGCTGACAAGCAGGAGAAGCACTCCCCACAGAGAATGGGCAGACACTGACAATAAATGCTGTACACAGGGTTCTCAAGGTCAGCCCCCATTCATCACCCCAGGGGTGGCTCCACATTCCTCCCCTCCTGTGTAAGCTTTTCTTTCTCAAATATCTTTTCTCTCCTTGGCTCGGTCCCTCCAGGTTTTCCAGATCTCCAGCGGTGTCAGGGTTCCAGGTTAGCCCCCTTTCTGTGGTCCCTGGCTGTCAACTTGCCCCTCGTTGGCATTCCAATCAGGAGTGCTCCGGAAGCTCTCCTTCCTGTTCACTTTTTCCACGGGAAGTTACACACTCCCACAACTCCAGCAGCCCGAGCTGTGGAATTGCCATACCTGCCATAGATAAATACTTGAGCCAGCACTAGGAGCCCAGCTGCGTTGTTCCACCAGCAAGGAGCCCTCTTGACAAAGAGTACGGATTTTGTTCCCTTTATGACTCATTTTCCTTAAACGTGGAGGTCTGTGATGGAAGGCAGGCCCTTCACTACTGTGGCGACTGCCCCTTCCACAGACATGGGCTTTACATATCTACACAGTTGGCCAGAACTGGGTTTACATTTCCAAGTCTCCCACACAACTGCTGGCTATGCTACCAAAGTTTGAACAATGCTATTCTGTTCATTTTGTGTGCATGTGTGTGCTACGTGTGTCGGTGTGAGCATGCCAAGGTGCATTGGAGGACGTAAGAGGGACAGCCTGGGGAATAGGCCACCTCTATGGGGATCCCAGGAATCGAACTCCGACCTTCAGCCATCTTACTTGGTGCTTGATACCTTGGGTAGCCTGGGTTTACCATGAATCCAATTATGACTTTGAACTCTTGATCCCTCTGTTTCCACCTCCTGCCGGAGTGGCAGGCAGGAGCCACTGCGCCTGGCTGTAGGCTATCAGTTTGTAAGAAAGGACAAAGGGGGAGAAACCAAGGTAACCGGCCAGTTCCTCCTCCTCCACCAGATGGAGCAAATGAGCACGTGCTGGGGAGCCGCCAGGATCAAGTGAGCCATTGAAGACCACTGTTTCTACCTGACAGAGAAGGTATCGGAGAAGGGATGGAGACCCCTGAGGGTGCCGCAGAGCAGAGCCCTAGTCCGTTTTAAATTCCCACAGGAGGGGCTGGAGAGATGGCTCAGAGGTTAAGAGCATTGCCTGCTCTTCCAAAGGTCCTGAGTTCAATTCCCAGCAACCACATGGTGGCTCACAACCATCTGTAATGGGGTCTGGTGCCCTCTTCTGGCCAGCAGGCATACATGCAGACAGAATATTGTATACATAATAAATATTTTTTAAAAAAAAATTCCCACAGGAAAGGATTAAATGGTGTTTCCTCCCACGTTCAAATCATGTTATTTCGAAGCCACACTCCTAACCGAAAGGATAAATCTGCCTCTAGCACTCTGCCTATGTGCATTCTAAAGTCTGCCGTGTCTGGTAACGGAGAGATGGCTCTGAGGTTAAGAGGGCTTACATACAGCTGTTGCCAAGGACCTCAGTTCAGTTCTCAGAACTCATGAAGGCAGTCCACAACCATTTGTAACTCTAGCTCTAGGAGATCCGACGCCCCTTCTGGACTCTGAGAGTACTTGTACACCTGCATATGTGCATTTTTACATAATTAAAAATAAAATAGGGGCTGGAGAGATGGCTCAGAGGTTAAGAGCATTGCCTGCTCTTCCAAAGATCCTGAGTTCAATTCCCGGCAACCACATGGTGGCTCACAACCATCTATAATGAGGTCTGGTGTCCTCTTCTGGCCTGCAGACATACACACAGACAGAATATTGTATATATAATAAATATTTAAAAAAATTAAAAATAAAATAGATACCTCAGTCAAAAAAAATGTTAAATCTAAAAAAAAAAAATCCAGGCACAAAACATCCAGGAAATCTGGGACACTATGAAAGGAACAAATCTTTTTTTTTTTTTTTTAAAGATTTATTTATTATGTATACAACATTCTGCCTCCATGTATGTCCGCACGCCAGAAGAGGGCGCCAAATCTCATTACAGATGGTTGTGAGCCACCACATGGTTGCTGGGAATTGAACTTAGGACCTTTGGAAGAACAGCCAGTGCTCTTAACCGCTGAGCCATCTCTCCAGTCCCCTTGAAAGGAACAAATCTAAGAATAATAGGAATAGAGGAGGAGAAGAAACCCAGGTCAAAGCACAGATCATAAATAGACTGGACCAGATCAGAAAAGAAAGTTCCCTCAGCACATAATAATCAAAACACTCAGTGCACAGAACAAAGAAGAGTTGCAAGGGAAAAAATCCAATAACATATAAAAAGGCGGACCTATAGAATTACACCAACCTTGCCCTCAAACTCACAGAGATCCGCCTGCCTCTGCCTCCTGAGTGATGGGATTAAAGGCGTGAGCCACCACACCAGGCTCTATGCCCAACTTTTTAATGGAGACTTTAAAACAGAGACTCTAAAAGCCAGATAAATGTGCTGCAGACTCTAAGAGATCACAGATGCCAGCCCAGACTACTTTACCCAGTGAAACTTTCAACCACAATAGATGGAGAACATAAGACATTCCATGATAAAACCAGATTTAAGCAATATCTATCTACAAATCAAGTTCTATAGAAGGAACTAGAAGGAAAGTTCCAACCTAAAGAGGTTAACTACAGTCATGAAGACACAGGGAATAAATGGCCCCAGACCAGTAAATCAAAAGAGAGGAAGTGCATGAGGGTACACACATGCATGCACACATATGCACACATCTGTGCATGCACGTGTGCACACACAAGGTACACATGCATACATACACACAGGTGCGCGTGCACATATGCACACACATGTACACATGTGCATGCACACGCACACACATATGTACACACAGAGGCACATATACACACACATACATGCTACCACAACAGAATAACAGGAATCAATAAACATTCCTCATTGATTTCTGTAGGGTTTGAAGAGGAATGGCCCACTTCAGCTCATATATTTGAATTCTTGATCATTAGGGAGTGGCAATACTTGACAGGGAATAGGATGTGTGGCTTTGGAAAGATTTCCCACACTCATGGATTGGTAGGATTAATATAGGAAAAATAGCCTTCCTACCGAAAGCAATCTATAGACTCAATGCAAGCCCTGTCAAATTCCAACACAATTCTTCACAGATCTTGAAAGGACAGTTTTCAGTTTCATAAAGAAACACACACAACCCAGGATAGCTAAAACAATACTGAATAATAAAAGAACGGCAGGAGGTATCACCCTCCTCGATTTAAAGTTGTACTACAGACCTATAGTGATAAAACCACATGGTATTGTCACAAAAACAGACATGTTGCCAATAGAACCAAATTGAAGACCAAGAGATAAATCCATACCCTTATGGACACCCAATTCTTCATAAAGAATCCAGAATCACACAGGAAACATGGCAGTGTGCTGGTTGATTTTATGTCAACTTGACACAAGCTAGCGTCATCAGAGGAAGGAGCCTCAGTTGAGGAAATGCCTTCATGAGATCCAGCTCTAAGGCATTTTCTCAATTAGTGATCAATGGGAGAGGGTCCAGCCCATTGTGGGTGGGGCCATCCCTGGGCTGGTGGTCCTGGGTTCTATAAGAAAGCAGGCTGAACCAACCATGATGAACAAGTCAGTAAGCAGCATCCTCCATGGCCTCTGCATCAGCTCCTCCCTCCAGGATCCTGTCTGTTTGAGCTCCTGTCCTGACTTCCTTCAGTGATGAACTTATGGGGGATGCCCCTCTGTCTGCTATGAACTTTATGTTTTAAAACATAGGTCAGAAATATATTTGTAAAATGGAACTTAAAAGCTGCGCTGCTTTTAAGAAGCAATTTTGCTTTTGTTTCCACAGGAAACAAGAGAACAAGAGGCTATAGATTTGTTCCAGGTTAAGATAGACCAGGTTTGATCAAGGGAGATCTCCTGAAATTTGACAGGTGATATCTATCAACAAAGGTTACCACTGGTCCTCCCAGGACTCATTATCTCAAGATTTTATCAGGGACCCTAAAGACACTTTTCCCACAGACAGGAGGAAGTAGTTTGGAGAAAACTATGTCCGCATCCCACAAGTTTTGGGGGTTATGAATGGTCTTTGGCTATTTGGTAGGTTATGGATGTTTGTTATATTTAGGGGGAATATAGGATAAAAAGACAACTACTAATCTCAGACATTTTGCATTGACATGGACTTTGGTATATGATAAATATTTAAAGTTAATTGTGTTACCCTGTATATATGTTTCTATTCTTGTTTAAAGGAATTGTGTATACTGATACAAGTTTAAGGTCATTTTTATGCTATATGTATATTTCTACTCTTGTTTAATGTATGATGTTTATGCAGATCATTTAAAATGTAATGTATAGTTAAGAAATACTAATAGTCAAACTTATAGTCATGTTAGGTAGATTTTCTAGATATGCAGAGAAATATTTCAAATAGATAGGTAATCTTCAAGCGCTTCAAAGAATATGGTATTTAAAATGTTTTAAGGAGCCGGGCGGACGCCTTTAATCCCAGCACTTGGGAGGCAGAGGCAGGCAGATCTCTGTGAGTTCGAGACCAGCCTGGTCTACAAGAGCTAGTTCCAGGATAGGCTCCAAAACCACAGAGAAACCCTGTCTCGAAAAACAAAAAAAAAAAAAATGTTTTAAGGAGCCTAGACAGATGGTTCAGTGGATAAGAGCACTGACTGTTCTTCCAGAGGACCTGGGTTCAATTCCCAGCACCCATAAGACAGCTCACAACTGTCTATAACTTCAGTTCTAAGGGACCCGACACCCTCACAAGACATACATGCAGTCAAGACACCAATAAATAAATAAATAAATAAATAAATAATATTTAAAAAAATGTTTTAAGAACTTAGACTTTTCTTGACAGTGAGACACATCTGCTCCTGGCAGCACCAATTACTTCAAGAGGATGGTGGGCATTGAAGAAGCTCCTCATGGAGTTTGCTTTCAATGTGGCAAGGATAGCCATTTGGGCAAGAAACTGCTCTTGCCTGGACTGCCTGACCATATTCTCTATACTGGATATGCATGACCCATAGGAAAATGACTGCTAAACATTTATAATTAATATAAGCCTCTGAGTGTTTATTTGGGAACTGGGGGGCAGGAGAGAAACCTCCAGTTACAATGAACAGCAATGTGGAAGTGTAAGCCAAATAAACCCCATCCTCCCCAACTTGTTTTTTGGTTATGGTGTTTTGTCGCAGCAATAGCAGCCCTAAGATAGACAGCATCTTCATCGAATGGTCAAAGTGGATGGGCGCATGTAAAGTGATCCCAATAGAGCCACAGTTACCACTCTGCATAAAACTCCAAATGGATCAAAGACCTCAACACAAAACCAGCTACACTGAGCCTGATAGAAGAGAAGGTAGGGAATTAGCCTTGGACTCAGTAGCACAAGAAAAGACTTTCTGAACAGAACATCCTTATTGCAGACACTAGGACAAAAATTAATAAGTGGGACATCATGAAACTGAGAAGCTCTGCAAGGCGAAGGACACCATCATTTGGGCAAAATGAAAGCCTACAGAATGGGAAAAGAATTTTTACCAACCACACATCTGATAGAGGGCTAATAAAGCACAAAAACCCCTAGATATCAAAAAAAAAATAATCAAAATATGGGGTACAGATCTAAACAGAGAATTCTCAAAAGGGGAAACTTGAATGGTTTGCTGAGAAACACTTAAAGAACTGTTCAACAACCTTAGTCATTAGGGAATGTAAATCAAAACTGCTTTTAGATTTCATCTTATGCGAGTCAGAATGGCTTAAGATCACAAGAGACAGCTCAGGCTGGTGAGGATGTGGAGTAAGGGGAACACTCGTTCATTGTTGGTGGAGATGCAAACCACCACTATGCAAATCAGTGTGCTGGTTTCTCAGAAAGATGGGAACTGACCTATCTCAGGATCCAGCTATACCACTCTCGGACACATGCCCAAAGACCTTCATCCTACCACAGAGATAATTCATTCAACCAAGTTTATTGCTGCTCTATTTATAAAATCCAGAAATTGGAAACAACCTAGATCTCCCCCAGTAGAAGAATGGATAAAGAAAATGTGATACATTTACACAATGGAGTATTACTCAGCTGTTAAAAAATGAAGTTCACAGGTGAAAGCATGATACTAGAAAAAAAAATCATGAGTGAGGTATCCCAGAACCACAAAGAGAAATATGTATTTACTCCTATGTGGATATTAACTACTAAGTCCATGATTACCAAGCTTCAATTCATAGAAACACAGAGCGTGAATACAGAGTAAAGGCCTGGGGTTGGGGAGGCAAGTGGAGCTCATTAGGAAAGGGAAGTAGATTAGATAGTTATGGACAGATGGGGAGCTAGGACAGGAGGACCAAGTGGGGACAAGAGAGAGAATTCACGGAGAGGTAAAGTTAAGGACAAATTGAGGGCTGGTATGGAAACCCAATACAGTAGAAGCTTCCTAAAATAGAGACACGCATGAAGGCAATCTAACTGAAATTGACAACCAATGTGGAAGACAGGGTCCCAACCAGCCATCTCTTGTCACCAAACGAAGTCTCCAGTCCCAGGATTAGGTAACATCTAATTGAATTGCTGGTCAAAGGGGTCCCATGGTAACCCCCAAACAACCCAGGCTGTTGCCACGACGACAGGCTGTTCTCCACAAACTGATGGCGAGCCCTCATTGGTGAAGACACCTATACAGCTCATTGGTCAAGCTGGTGCCCACATGGACTCTTCATCCCTGTGTTCTAGTGTCTCTGGTGTAGGAAGGCACTCTGTATGCTACCAAAAGAGAAAAAAGACACCAATCCAGCCACAAACCTTGGATTGGCAATGGTGTCCTGCCTGTGGGATAGGCTAATGCAATGGAGGCCCAAAGCTTGTGGGAGTAACCACCCAATCTGACTTGACTTAAGGCCCACTTCACGGAACCCACGCCCAACACTGCTTTGGGTGACCAAAACCTGAGACCAGAGAGTTCAGGGACCTAGGGTAAAACCAACTAATACTGGTGTAAAAAGAAAAAAAAAGCACTAAAATGACTCGTAGTGACATTTTGCTGTGCTCATAGATGGGTGCCTCGCTCAGCCGTCATCAGAGAAGCTTCCTCCTGCAGCAGACGGGAACAAATAGAGACCCCAAAGCCAGACATTATGCAGAGGATGAGAGATCTGGGAACACTGAGCCCTAAATGGGATGTCTCCATCCAATCCCTCCCCTCAGGGTTCAGGGAGCCTTGTGGAAGAGGGGATGGAAAGAGCCAGAGGGGACGGAGGACACTAAGAAAAGAAGGCCCTAAAATCAACACGATCAAAACTCCTGCGAACTCACAGAGACGGAGGCGGCACGCACAGGTCCGCACCAGGTCCTCTGTGTGTACAGTGTGCCTTTCAGTTAGTGTTTTAGGGACTTCCTGAGCATGGGAAAGAAACATGGGGGTCTGCTTTCTGCCTTCTCTTGGACTCTTTTCCTTCTGTTTTTTGGTCTAATTACAATAGTTTTTGTTTTCGCTTTTTTTTTTCCTTTGAGACAGGGTTTCTCTGTGTCACAGCCCTAGCTGTCCTGAAACTAGCTCTGCAGACCAGGCTGGCCTTTAACTCACAGAGATCCTCCTGCCTCTGCCTCCCAATGGCTGGGATTAAAGGCGTGAGCCACCACCACCCAGCTTAGTTTTTGGTTTTATCACATTATACTTTATGATTATCCCTTAGAAGCCTGTTTGTTTTCTGTGGAGAGACAGAAAGGGATTTGATCCAGATGGGCGGTGGGTGGGGAGGAACTGGGAGGCATAAAGGAGGGGAAACCATAATCAGGATATATTATATATGAGAAAACAACCTATTTTCAATAAAAGGGGGAAAGATAAGATGCTAAAAGGCAATAAATAAAATAAAACATCTTTTAAAAAAGGGTCCAGCACATGTCACACGGTCAACTGCAAGCCTCAGCAGTCTATCAAAACGATGGTGTCTAGTTCCCACAGCTGTGGACCTCAGCTTGAGGCTGGCTGGGCTGGGCTGAGCTGGACTCACTAGAGTGTCTGGGGTGGATTGTTGGTTGGCCAGGAAGCTCTGTTGATTTTCGTTGAGCTCATTCATACATCTGAGGTTCAACTGTCTGTTGGCTGACCCAACGTGGCCTCAGCTGGGCTTGCTTATAGGGGCTTGGCCCAGTTCCACATTCTCTTGTCGCGTAGCAGGCTAGCCTAGACAGGCTCTCATGGCCGTGGGTGAGCGCAAACCCAATTACACAAGTGCCTTTTTATGTAATGTTTGTGTAATGTTCACTAAATTCCCACTGACAAAAGCAATTGTAAAGGGGCTTCTGGAGCCAGAAAGGGAAGGCCTCCAAGGGAAGAACGGAGGCCAGTCATGCTTGCAGATGACCAAGTGCTGGCCGATGGCACACCATGGAGCTGGGCCACCAGAGACACTGCTAAGCCACTGAGGAGCGTGTGACTCTGTAGTTACATTGAGAGTCTTTGGCACCAGATCCTGGGGGTTGCCCATCCCTCACCAGAAGAGTCTTGTTGTTTGTTTGTTTGTTGTGGTTCTGTCTGCCTTGTAACCTCCTGACTCAAAATCTAGAGCAGGAACATTTCATTAACAGTGCTAGACTTAGCTCCTAAGGAGGAACAGGAAGGGAATGGCTGGAGCTGGGCATGGATCTCGTCTGGAAGGGCTAACCTAGCATAGATGCGGGGGACCATAGCTTCCGTCTCCAGCCCTGGGAAGAAATGAGTAAGTAGCTTACTTACTGGCTGCAGGAATAGGATCTGTTTCCCTCAGTGTCAGAGCCTGGGAAATTCTCTATGCGAAGGAAAGGGGCTTGTATGGCAGGTCACTAAAAAACCCAAACAAAGCGCTAGTGAGGAAAGGAAGGAGGAAGACAGAGTGTGTGCGTGAGGGGAGGTGGAGACCCTCTGGTGTCTGGCTTTTCATTCATTCATTCCTTCTTTTTTATTATTTAAAAATTTAAGAGCTGTGTCAATATTCTAAGATTTAAAAATTAGGTATTATTTATTTGTGTGTGGTGCGTGTCCAGGTGCCATATGGCGTTAGGGGGCAACTTACACGAGTCAGTTCTCTCCTTGTGCCATGTGGGTTCCTGGGGATCTGACTCTGACCACCAGCTTAGCAACAAGCTGAGCCATCTTGCTGGCCCAAACTAATCTTTACGTTTCTCTCAAGTCACCGAAAGTAGCTGCTGCATTTCCAGAGAACCCCAAACTGGTTTCTAGCACCCACAGTAGGCAGCTCACAATTGCCTGCAAATCCATCTGATGCCCTCCTCTGGCTTCTGCAGGCACCTGCACACACACACACACACACACACACACACACACACACACTCAAATAGATATGCGTACGCATAAATAAAACTGAATCCTTTTTTTTTATTTAAAAGAAAGAACAAAGCCAAAGAAAACAACAAAACTTGCCCATGAAGGGGTTTCCACAGGAAAAACCATTGGTACAGAAGCGAAGGCGTATTTACACATGGCCATATACGCTGTCGTGATGAGTAAACTTGAACTCCGTGTATTAACAGGCTGTTGAGGGAATGGGGCCAGGTGCTGGAGCATATGTACAGCGCGGTGCTATTTATAAAGTTTCAAAACACAAGAAACGTGTTGTTTCTGCACACACACATATGTAGTAGTCTGCAACGTGTGTAGATGCTAATTCAGGATGGAGGATTCCCGTGCAGAAGGGGAGGAGAGCAAGATCGGAGGGGCGCGACTGTGTTCTCACAGAAGCTGCTGTGTAAGGCCTGTCAGCTAAACATGGCTTCTACATTTAAAAATTGTTGGGGAAACAGAGAACATTTTGTGATGTGTGAAAATGCCGGAGAGTTCCAGTTTCAACACTTACGGTGAATCTTCTTTACTGGAGCACAGCCTTGATATTTTACCTACAAATGAGCTAAGTAGCTTCCAGGCTGCAGGGGCAGTTCAGCCCGGCCAGAGGAGGCCCAAAGCAGCCATAATCGGGCCCTTAAAAGACTACTTATGTGTGTCTGTGTGTTGGGAGGTTAGAACCCTAGGGAATGGGTTCTCTGCTTCTGCCATGTAGATCTCAGGGAATGAACCCCAGCTGTCAAAATGACAGTAAGTACCTTCATCCTCTGAGTCAGCCTCACCAGGCCAACTCGTCCCTTTAAAGAGCTAATGTGGGACTGGAGAGATTGCTCAGCAGTTAAGCTCTTCCAGAGGCCCCAGGTTCAATCCCAGCACCCACATGGCAGCTCACAACTGCCTGTAATTCCAATTCCAGGGGACCTGATGCCCGTGGCAAAAAAAAAAAAGAAAAGAAAAGAAAAGAAAAAAGAAAAGAAAGAAAGAAAGAACTAATGCATTCGTGTGTGGGCACAGGCAACTGGAGGCTGGAGGACAGGCTTGAGCGTCATCTTGGGAAGTACTGCCGGTCTCCTTTTCTTGGCCTGGAATTCATCAGTTAGGCCACACTGACAGGCCTGTCTGCAAGCCTCAGGGGTTCTCTTATCTCTGACTCTGGAATTCTGGGAGAGCAAGAGTGCCAGCCCAGCACATTTATGTGGGTTCTGGGGACTGAACTCAGGCACTCAAGCATTCAAGGCAAGTTCTCTACAGAACAGGTCATCTCTCCAGCCCCCTTTTCTGGCCCTTCATAGAAAAGACTTCCAGCCCTGCCTACTGACAGAAGAGGGAGCCGGATCCCCTAGAACCTGAGTTACAAAAGGTCGGAGCAGCCCTGTAGTGGCTGGGAATGGAATCCAGTCATTGCCAGGATTTTCTTCTGGCCCTCCTCAGGCAACAGGCATGCAAGCGGTGCACAGACATACATGCAGGCAAAACAGGAATACTCATAAAATAAGAAGATTAAAACAAAACTTAAAAAATATTTGTGTGCATGTATGTGTCTGTGTGCATGTATAGGACCACTTTTAGGAGTTGCTTTTTTCTTCTACCACACACGTTCTGAGGCTCCAACTCACACCATCTGGCTTGGCACAAGTATCTTTACCCACTAAGCCATGTTGCCAGCCCTAGGTTTATATTCTTTAATTGTATAATATGATTCAAGTTACAAACCACATACTATTGATGTAAGATGCCCTTCTGTGTGCTGTGAATATGTTTTATTACCACGGGTTAATAAAGAAGCTGATTTGGCCAGTAGCCAAGCAGAATAAAGCCAGACGAGAAATCCAAACAGGGCTACAGGAAGGAAAAGGGTGGAGTCAGGGAGATGCCAGCCACTGCCAGAGAAGCAAGATGTGAGGTAACAAGTCATGAGCCTTGTGATAAAATACAGAATAATAGAAACGGGTTAATTTAAGTTGTAAGAGTTAGTTAATAATAAGCCTGAGCTAATAGGCCAAACAGTTTGTAATTAATATTAAACGTCAGAGTGGTTATCCTGGAACTGGTGGTGGAGAGAAACCTCCAGTTACATACTGTAATTGTGTACTTGCTTTCTCATGTTTAAACCTTATATTGTTTTTATTTCCTCCTCTTTTTTTTTTTTAAAGAAGGGTCATGTGTAGCCCAGGCTGGCCTTGAATTCCTGTGTAGCCAAAGCTGACCTTAAGCCCCTGATTCTCCTCCTTCCACCTCTCTAGCTGGGTTTACAGGTGTGTACCACCACGCCTGTCGCCTGTCGCCTGTCTATTTCCCTCAGTTTGTTAACAGTTACCAAGAAAGACCATCGTGCAGAGTCTCTCTCTCTCTCTCTCTCTCTCTCTCTCTCTCTCTCTCTCTCTCCAACTCCCTTTCTTTTTTCTTTTCTTTTTTTTTTGTTTCTTCAAGACAGGGTTTCTCTGTGTAGCCTGGACTATCCTGGAACTTACTCTGTAGACCAGGCTGGCCTTGAATTCAAGAGATCTGCCTGCCTCTGCCTCCTGAGTGCTGAGATTGAATGATTTAGCCACCAAGCGACACCACTGCCCCCCAACTTCCTTTTTTAGAATAAATTTCTGACAACAAAATGCCAGATCCTCTCTCCCCTCCTGTCCCCAGCTCTAGTGGCTCCCTCACCCTCTCTACTCCGGAAGACCTTCCTTTGATACTTCACTTCTCGGAGCTAATCCTTCTTTCTTAGCTCTTCCTAGGGGAAACAGATGTTTGAGAGGGCCCTCCTGCCCCCAAATCCCAGTCCAACCTCTGGCTTTCTCATAGAGGCCTGGGTTCTGCATGGTTAGGGCTCAGGTTCAATGTCCTGAAATGCACTAGGAAGCTTCCCCTCTGTCAGCTCTAGCCACACTGTCTTCTTCCTGCCACACCATCTTCCCTTGAGGTTAAAGTTCACCTCCGATCTCTCTGGAAGTCCAAAGGCTTTTTCTCTGTATTGCTGTCTTTCAGTGGGCTCTCCTATCTGAAATTACCTGCAGGTAGGCTACACTGAGAGTAAGCTATAGTTTCAAGGAAGGAAGGAAGGAAGGAAGGAAGGAAGGAAGGAAGGAAGAAAGAAAGAAAGAAAAAAGAAAGAGAAAGAGAAAAACAAAAAGAAAGAGATAAAGAAAGAAGAAAGAAAAAAAGTCTTTGGTGATGGACCAGCAGAGATAGGCACGGGCTGCTGCATTGGGCACGGAGTTTGACTCAGGACCTACGAGGTGGAGGAAGATAGCCAGCTCTCCCAGGTGTCCTCTGATCGTCACACTTCACTGTGACATGAGCTCGTGTTTTAGTGTGTCCACACACACACATAAATATACGTTTTTTAAAAAAAAAATGAGATCTCAGCCGGGCGATGGTGGCGCACGCCTTTAATCCCAGCACTTGGGAGGCAGAGGCAGGCGGATCTCTGTGAGTTTGAGACCAGCTTGGTCTACAAGAGCTAGTTCCAGGACAGGCTCCAAAGCCACAGAGAAACCCTGTCTCGAAAAACCAAAAAAAAAAAATAAATAAATAAATAAAATAAAATAAAAAAGAGATCTCACTATGTAGCCCTGACGGTTTGAAACTCACAGGTATTTGCCTATCTCAGCCTCATGAGCAGAGATTAAAGGTATGCATTACCACAGCCAGCTCAAATAAATAAATGTGTTAAAATATATATGGTGCCTTCCGTGTAGGACATCTATCAGAGGGCTCTAGGACCCCTCAGGTTGGTCAATGCATAAAGATGTAAGGGTGATCTGGCCTCAGTAGCCATGCTTCTTTAAATTTATAAAATACTGACTTATTTATTTTGTGGGGAGGGTGGTGGTGCACTCATGTCACAGCATACAAGTGGGGGTCGGAGGACAATTCTCGGGAGCTGGATGCGTCTTGGGAACCAAGCTCAGATGATCAGGCTCGGCAGTAAGTGCTGTTTGTCACCTATGGAGCCACCTTGCTGGAGCCGCGCTCAGCTGCCTATGATAGACAGGGCTGATGATGTCCTGGCTGGGCAGGTAACCTCCATCCCTTGCCATCTGCAGTACACTTTCATTCTATGGAAGCTGCAAGAACTTTGAGGAAGACCCTGCCTTCATGGGATGAAGACCTTTCCAGCCAAGAGGATGTGCAAGCTTCTACAGTCTTCAGTAAGGGAGGCACAGCCTTCTTGGGGTAAGGACACAACCGTTCCCAAGCGAGAACGTGTAAAACTGGGGCTGGAGAGACGGCCGGGTGGTTGAGAGCACCTGCTGCTCTTGCAGAGAACCCAGGCTAAGTTTTAGCATTCACACCAGTGCTCGTGACTACCTGTATGGAACTCTGGTTCTCCAGGGGCACCAGGCATGCCTGCGGTGCACATATATGTGTATATGTGTGTGTGTGTGTGTGTGTGTATACTCACACATGCATGGAAAATAAGTCTTTTGAAAAATATGCAAAACAACATGAACCCAAAGGCACCAACTATATATGCTTCCAATCCTCACCCTCAGTGAGCATTTAGGAAGCCCCTGAACTGTGACCCACAGCTCTTAGGTGCTGGGCACACAGCAGGCTACAAAACCAAGTCCCTGCTTAATGGCATTCACATTTCCAGGGGTGGCGATGGGTCACAGACAAGTCTATACCTCAGCACGTGGGAGAGCACTGGCTAGAAAGCAGAGTGGTGCAACCACCACCCAAGATGAACGCTAGGGTGAGGGAGCGTGGGGCTATTGAAAGCCATAAGGAAGTAAGTTAACTGCAGGATGTGGGGAAGAGAATTCCAAGGAGAGAAAACAGTCACAGCAAAGACCTTGTCTTGGGGTAGAGTGTTCAAGAGTCAACAAAAGACAATGCTGTGCTTGGAAGAGGAGAGCAAGGAAGGGTCAAATGAGGCAGGAGGGCTGAATGCGTGGAGCCATTCCTAAGGCCGAGTCCTTAGGAAGTGTGGATTTGGGGCTGGCAAGACGACTCAGCAGGTAAAGGCACTTGTCACCAAGTGTTAGATTCCCAGGACCTACATGGTGAGAGGAGAGAAACACACAAACACACACACACACAGATGCACATAGACACAGACACACACATACACACATGCAGACACAGACAGACAGACACACACACATATGCACACACAGACATAGACAGACAGAAAGAGACACACACAGGGCCTCGCGTTTCCCACATTGCCCTTGAACTCATTGTGTAGCTTGCCTCTTGCCCCCTCCCTCCCAGCCAGGTGCAATCATGTCTGGGTCAGAAGTTGCACTCTGGGCCAAGTGTGATGGGAGCCCCGGCAATGAGCAGAGGGACATGATGTGAGTTATATTTTAAAAGGCTCCTTGGCTTCTGTGGGAAGAACAGGATTCGAAGGAGCGAAGTTGCAGCAAGGAAAAATAAAAGTCTGCCATAGGGTACAATGAAGGCCCTGGGAGAGTGCTTGCCTGGAATACACAAAGTTCAGGCTCCAATCTTGAGTAGAAATTATTGCCTGGGCGTGGTGGTGCTCATTTTTATCCCAGCACTCATGGGCAAGTAGATCTCTGAGAGTCTGAGGCCAGCCTGCGCTGTATAGTTCCAGGCTGGCCAGAACTACATAGTGGAAACTCTATCTCCAAATAAATAAATAAAATTAAAGGGGTGCAATTGATCTAGATTAGGGTGACTGTGTGGAGGTGGGGAGAAAAGGTTCAATATTCTTGGCTCCCCTATCACATATTATTTCGAATATTACCATCAGGTGACTGTGGCTTTTCTTTGGGAAGAAATCCTGGATAGAAAACTGGATTAAGTGGAGAGAACAAAGAGCAGGGATAATAGGGCATTTCAGAGCTGAGCAATGTTAAACACGCCCCTTGGGAATCAGTGTTATTTAACATTTCATGAATGGTTTTAAAGAAGGAATTCTTTGAGGCGATTCAAGGTACGCAGATTATCCTTTCCTTTCCAGGTAGCAAAATGTCAAGTCCGCAGGGAGCATCTAAGTCAGGCACCTTAGTAGTAGCCCCGCATCCCAGCACTTAGGAGGTAGAGGCAGTAGGATCAGGAGTTCAAAGCCAGCCCAGGATACCTGACACCCTGCCTCAAAACAATAATGATAAAAACAGGGAGTGTGATGGCTGATCTCAATTGTCAACTTGATGAGATATAGGACCTGATAGGTGCTGGGGGGGGGGTGGGTGAGACAGGCCTCTGGGCCTTCTTGTGGGGTTATCTGGGATAGGCTGATTAAGGTAGGAAGAGCCACTCTACTGATGGGTGATAGGATACAGGATTGTCTAAGGAGGATGGGAGCTGAACACAAGCGTCCATCTCTTTCTGTGGCTGTCATGTGACCAGGTGCCTCAACCATCTACTCCTGGGCCTCACCCCTCCACGATGACTGTAACCTGGAGCTGTGGGCCAAGAGCAAACCTCTCTCCTTTAAGTTGCCCTTGTCGGGTATTTTATACAGCAACGGGAAAAGCGACCAAGGCAGGGACCACACTCCAGAACATTTCTAAAACCATATAAGTAATTGCAAAGTGGACATTGTCTTGCCACAGGGCCACGCATAAAGTGGTTTATGCAGGAGAAGATGATTTAGATGCTAGCTTTAAGACAGTGCACTCTGAGCCAGGCGGTGGGGGCACACGCCTTCAATCCCAGCATTCGGAAGGCAGAGGCAGGTGGATCTCTGTGACTTCGAGGTCAGCCTGGTCTACAGAGTGAGTTCCAGGACAGACTCCAAAGCTACACAGAGAAACATTGTCTTGCAAAACCAAAAATCAATAATAATAATAATAATAATAATAACAACAACAAAAAGATAGTACACTCTGAACTAGCACCAAGGAAAGAAAACTAGAAGTCAAGAAAATTATCCTTCAAGTTACCAAAGGGGCTGGAGAGATGGCTCAGTCATTAAGGTGCCTGCTGTGGAAGCATGAGCTGTCGGTAACCCTAGTACTAGCGGGGATGGAGACAGGTGATGTCTCACTGGCCAGACATTCTAGATAATCAGTGAGCTTCAGGGAGAGACTCAGGCTCAAAATACGAGGTGAAGTGATAGACATCAACCTTTGACCTCCACACACATGTGCACCCACATGCATGCTCATTCACACACATGCACAGACATACATATGCCACACACATACCAGACTTTAGCTCCCCCTTTTCCTCTAGGTAGGAGATCTTGCTGTGAAGCCCTAGCCCATGTGGGCCTTGAGCTTGCAGCTCTTCTCTTCCCTCAGCCCCCGGCCCCACCAAGCGCTAGAATTACAGCCACGTACTATCCACAGTGTGACGTCAGCTCCTCTAAAGTCAACAAGGCCAGCAATAGTTCATTCAGCACAAAGACAAAGGACCCTGGAGAGATGGTGCAGCCTTAAGAGCACTGGCTGCTTTTCCAGAAGACCCAGGTTCAATCCCTAGCACCCACATGGTGGCTCATCACCATCTAGAACTCCAGTTCCAGTACATTCATAAGGCAACATACTCGTATATATAAAGTAAAAATAAATACATATAAAAATGATGCGGGATGTCCTTCTGTATATGTGTTGCTTTTATTGGTTGATGAATAAAGCTGTTTTGGCCAGTGGCTTAGCAGAGTAAAGTCAGGTGGGAAATCTGAACAGAGATATAGAGAGAAAGTAGGTGGAGTCAAGGAGACGCCATATAGCTGCCAAAGGAGGCAGATGCCATGGAGCTGCCAAGGAAGCAAGAGGTAACAAACCATGAGCCTCATGGTAAAATATAAAATAATAGAAATGGGTTAATTTAATATGTAAGAGCTCGCTAGGAATACGCTAGAGTCATTGGCCAGTGTTGTAATTAATATAGATTCTGTGTGATTATTCCGATATGAACGGCTGGGAAACAAAAGAACACTCTCCGTCTACATAAAAATATCAAGAAATAAAGACAAAAATATCACAGAAATAAAGAAAATAGCATTAGTTGTAACAAGACTTCGGTATAGTCGGGCGATGGTGGTGCATGCCTTTAATCCCAGCACTCGGGAGGCAGAGGCAGGCAGATCTCTGTGAGTTCGAGACCAGCCTGGTCTACAGAGCTAGTTCCAGGACAGGCTCCAAAGCCACAGAGAAACCCTGTCTCGAAAAACAAACAAACAAAAAAAAAAAAAAAAAAAAAAAAGACTTCGGTATATGCTTCTCTCGTACAACATTATCCTGAGAGTCAAAATAACCACCGTCTTCAGGATTTAAGCTACCGGTGCTTGCAAAGGATTATCACGGATGGCAGCTGACATCCCCTCTTAGAAGGAAGGGAGGGATGGGGAGGGCCCTGGGACCCTGACCTGGAGGGCCAGATAATACTCCCAGTCATTTGTACAAAGTTTTGGCCTAATTGAACATGGTTTTGAGGTTTGGGGGCGGGGCTAGAGTACACAGGCTGGCAAAGGGCTCCGGTGGCTATGGGGAAGCAAGCATTCATGCTCGGTGCAGACTTCCCAGTGCGGCTGTTTAGGGTCGCCCACGCTCCTAACGCTAAGCCCTCACACATGCTGTAAGTCAGTCTCATTAACTCATCCGCTTCCCAAGGTGAGCTTTGGCGGAGTCACGCTCTTGTCGGTTATTAGAAGGAGAGGCAAAGACTGTCCAGTCCCCTTCCCCTACTCCCCCATCCCTCCACTCCATCTCCCCACCCTGAGGAAATTGTCTTCACTTTCTCAGGGGTTAGTGTGCAGTGCTGGCAGGTAAGATGACAGAAAAGGCCAGCGGTGGTGGCACACTCCCAGCTCTCCTGGCACACTCCCAGCTCTCCTGGCACACTCCCAGTTCTCCCGAGGCAGAGGCAGGAGGATCTCTGTGAGTTCAAGGCCAGCCTGTTCTACAGAGTGAGTTCCAGGACAGGTTCCAAAGCTACACAGAGAAACCCTGTCTGAATTCTCCAAAATGTTAGGCCAGGGAGATGGCTGGCTCAGGGGGCTAAAGGGGCTTCCTGCCAAGCCCGAGGACTTGAATTTGATTCCCTGGACCTAAGTGGTGAAAAGAGAGAACTGAATTCTGCAACTTGACTTTCTCCATACTACACACACACACACACACACACACACACGTACACACGCACAAATAAATGTAATTAAAAATAAAAACTTTTCAATATTTAGAACCTGTAGGGTGGTTGCATGGGGTGGGCAACCTGCACAGATCCACAGTCCCTTGTCCCAACAAAAACTTCTTTGGAATAGGAAGTACCCTCCCTCCATTTTCCTCCAGCCCACCCTAGGACAGAAACACTCCAAAAGAGGAGTCATTAGCATGGCGTCAAAAACGGACAACACGCTAACGTTGGGTTTCATTTTGCATCAAAATAATATTGAAAAATGAATCTAAAAGAGGAAGATTTATAATCGATTAATAAGGGGAGTTAAGGATATTGGGAAAGGGTTCATCTTTCATCTTCCTCATCGGTGCCATGGAGACGTCCAACATCCTTAGCGGACATGGTACTGGAAATCTGAACTGGAAGGGAGAAGTCCTATTTCCTCAGCATGGTTTCTCAGTATCTGGGTCCTCATAACCAGGACGAGACCCGAAGAGGGGATTATATCACTTGAAGCACGGAGTTCAGTTAGCAGAGGAGAGAGAGGTTCTGAGGAGCCAACTGCTGCTCAGGCAACAGTTACCCACCCTGGGCTACAGCCAAAGATATCCTCTAAGAAATTGGGATCATAAGGGAACAAGGGGGAGTAACAACCCTGGGTACCATTGAGTTGGGAGCCGTTCAAAAATGGTCTACAGTTATCACAGGAGGCCTTACTTGTAGGTTAAAGGTTTCTGTATATAAATGTTCTGGTATCTCCTTACCGCCTCCTCCTCCCCAATGACACCCAGAACCTCAGCCCGTCAAAGGCAGTCTCATCTCCTTTTTCTTTCTTCCCTTACCTGGCTCTCTGCTTCCACTGAGTAGGAACTTTCAGCCCCGCCTTCCTGCCCATCGAAGCCCCGCCTCCCCGGCCCACCTGTGTGCCCAGCCCCTGACGTAGCCGCGGGGCTTCAGCGGCCCGCAGGATCTCAGATCCTCATTGGTCCATCCGTCCACCGGCCTGCGCAGCCCACCAATGGCAACGCCGCTGGGCGGGGGGAGTGCCCACATCCAAGATGGCGCCCCCAGGAGCTGGGAGCGGGTGACCGGCGGCGGGGAAGCGGCCTGGGCTGGCCCTCAGATTGCGGGGTCCCGGGGGCCTGTCGCGGGGCGCCCCCGTGACCCACCGACCAGGCCTACCCCCGGGGCCGGAGCGATGGCCGCCGAGAACAGCAAGCAGTTCTGGAAGAGGAGCGCCAAGCTGCCGGGGAGGTGAGCCCAGGACGCTGAGGGAGTGGGGATTGGACCCGGAGCCTTCCACATCCTGATCCCCGAATCCCGCGGGCCTGCGGCGCCCCCCGAAGCTGGAGGGCTGGAGTAGGGGTGGCCCAGGCTGGAGCAGCTGTCTCTGAGAGGAGCCTGGCTGGCTTGGGTGTGGGGTGCAGGCTGAGGTCTGGGGCGGGGAACTTCGGCTGGGAGGTGTCCGGGGACCCGGTGTGGGGGCAGTGGAGTTGGGGGAGTTGCCGCTGTCAGTCTGGCCTTGGAGGACCTGCACCACCGCTTCCTACTTTCTACAGAACTCCTCCGGGGTCACCGACAGCATGGGTGGCTGCTTGTGTGGGGCTGGCCCTTGGCCTGGGTCCCCCTTTGGACTCTCCAGGGGTTCCAGTGGGCTAGCCTGGGGCAGGCCGGCAGGGGTGTGAGCCGGGAAAGTGAGGGGAATTCTCAAGCCTGACCTTACTTTGTCTTGTGTTGACCCTTTTCTCAGAAATTATTGCAGAGTGGTCCCAGGATGGAGAGTAAAGTTACTCCTTTGGCATTTTTTAATCACTTGTGCAACCCAGTTTAACCTCTTCCACCCGAGAAGTACTGTTCCCTTTGCGTAGATGCGGTACACCCTTTCAGTCCTGTTTTGGTGGAGAGCAGGCCTCCCAGGCAACTGATTTTCTTGGTGTTTCTTTCTCTTCTTGGTGTGTGTTGACATTCGGAGCAGTTGTCCGTCCTTCAGTCTGCAGCTGGTTTACTGCTTCAGTTTGTTTTGGGTGGCTCCTTGAAAAGTGAAAGGAGTATGTGTTTCCCAGCAGAATTTATGGTTTCTGTCTGCCACAGCTACTTAGTGTTAGCATCTCTGTCTGGTCACGTTCCGTTCCCCACATGTTGTCTTTCCTGAGTGATTTATGTAGTCTCTTCCTTCAGGTGTACTGTGACTTCTCTCTCCCCCTTACCTCCCTCCCTCCCTCCCTCCCTCCCTCCCTCCCTCCCTCCCTCCCTCCCTCCCAGAACTTCTCCCTTCTGCCTCCTCTTCCTCTCCCTCACTCTCCCTCTTTCTCCCTGTCTCTCTTCACACTGTTCAAAGCAAACACTCTACCACTGAGCCTAAGAGAGCGTCAGTGTCGGCTGTGGAACTTGTTAGACACACGGAGAAAGTTTAGGAGCCCGCTTTCAGCAAGCAGCACACAGTAATTGAATGCCAGGGGCGGCAAAGGTATCGCGGGATGAAGGAGCTGTGGGGTGGCGGTGCTCATACACTGTACAGTGACACTCTGTGTTTTTAGATAAAGCTTCACTTCCTGCCACCGATTTCTTTTCCTTCCTGCTTGAGTGAGTTCTCCAGCTGTGTCTCTGTGAGTTTGCCATGGCGGGATCATCGCGCTTTGATATCTTAGATAGTGATCAGTGGAAAAAACGGTCCCGTCAGGAAGCAGTGGTGGGGCAGTGGGAGATGGGTGGGCCTCGTGCCTTCTGACCGCCAGATGTGGGGCATTAATGGCCTTTTGTTTTCTTAATTTCCTCTCCAGGACCTATAGCAAATTAGCTTTTTAACAGTACTACTTCAAATAATTATGTTTATTTATCTGCTACTTCATTTGTAATGTGTGTGGGTGTGTGCCTGCCACAGTGCTCACATGGAGGTCAGAGGACAGTCTGTGGGAGTCAGTTCTCTGCTTCTACATGTGGATCTCAGGGACCAAACTCAGGTCATCAGGCTTGGCAGCCAGTACCTTTACCTGCTGAGCCATCTTGTTTGTTTTGCTTTTGTTTTTTTGAGACAGGGTTTCTCTGTGTAGTCCTGGCTCTCCTGGTACTCACTCTGTAGACTAGGCTGGCCTAAAACTCAGAGATCCACTTGCCTCTGCCTCCTAGTGCTGGGATTAAAGGTGTGCCCCACTGCCTCCGGGGCTGAGCCCCCTTGTTGGCCCAGTAATATTACTCTTGCTGTATAGGAAGAATCTGCAGTTCCTTCAGACCTCTGGCTTCTTTTCTCATCTTTTTTTTTGGGGGGGTCGTGGGGATGTTGGGGTTTTTTGGAGCCTGCCCTGGAATTAGCTCTTGTAGACGAGGCTAGCCTTAAACTCACAGAGATCCGCCTGCCTCTGCCTCCCGATTAAAGGCGTGCGCCAAGGCATGCACCACTGCTGCCCAGCTTCCTTTCTCATTTTAAAGCAGAGCAGTAGAGGCAAGAACTTTGGAGTCCAGGTTATTATTGTTGGTGTTATTCAGATTCTCTTGCCCGTATGATTAACAATCTGTCTAGGCCTGTTTCCTAACCTAAAAACCGGGAATAAAAACCCTTCCTCAGGGTCCCTGGGAAGGCTAAATGAAGTGCCCCGTTTGTAAAGAAACGCAACAAGGTTTGTTTAGTCCTTTGGACTTGGACCATAAACAGCTATTATTAACCACACTGCTGTTATTAGAGCAAGGAGACACTTACAAGGACGTTTCCCCCCCCCCCATATTAGCTTTGTCTTGTTTATCATTGAGGCATAAGAATGTTGCCATGATCCATGAACATTTTTAATACCTTGCCTGGTGAGGGACGATTGAGAGTCCCAGAGCTCAGGGGTGTCAGGGAAAGCAGGTGCTCACTTCCATAGATGAACTTAGACTTCTGAACCCCTTAGTCTAGAAAAGAGACCCTTCTCTCCTGGCTTGGCAGATGAGTGAGCACGTGCAGGGGTCCCCACGTGGGTAGTTTGAAAGGTGAGGAAAGCTCAAGCCTGGCCTGCTACTTCCTGTTTCTTTGGCCCGGATGGAGTGACTTTACTGACAACAAAGAGAAGTTTTGTTAGAATAGCCCTAATTTAAAGCAAACGAAGCATCAATTTTCTTTATTTGTTTTGAGACAGAGTCTCACTACTTAGTCCTGGTTGCCCTGGAGCTCACTACGAGACCTGGGCTGGCCTTGAACTCACAGAGATCTGCTTGCTTCTGCCTCCCCTGGACTTCTACTATGCCTGGCTCTTTAATTTTTTTTTTTTTTGTTGTTGTTGTTTTTGTTTTTCGAAACAGGGTTTCTCTGTAGCTTTGGAGCCTGTCCTGGAACTAGCTCTTGTAAACCAGGTTGACCTCTAACTCACAGAGATCCACCTGTCTCTGCCTCCCAAGGGCTGGGATTAAAGGCGTGCACCACCACCACCCGGCTTCTTTTTTTATTTATTTTTTTTTTTGTTTTTTTGTTTTTTCGAAACAGCGTTTCTCTGTGGTTTTGGAGCCTGTCCTGGAACTAGCTCTTGTAGACCAGGCTGGTCTCGAACTCACAGAGATCCGCCTGCCTCTGCCTCCCAAGTGCTGGGATTAAAGGTGTGTGCCACCACCGCCCAGCCACCGGCTTCTTTAAATATTTTTAAAAATTTATTTTGGTCAGGCAGTGGTAGCATTATTGAGATATAAAATTTACTCTATTTTTTTGTCTTGTTTTGTTTTTCAAGGCAGGTTTTCTCTGCGTAGCCCTGACTGTCCTGGAACTCTATTTGTAGATCAGGCTGGCCTTGAACTCAGAGATCTGCCTGCCTCTGCCTCCCGAGTGCTGGAATTAAAGGCCTGTACCACCACCACCCAGCCACTTTTTTTTTTTTTTTTTTTTTTTTTTTTAGATTTAATGAATTAATTAGTTTGTCCTTTGAGACAGGGTTTTACCAAGTACCCTTGGCTGGCCTGAGACTCACTGTGTAGACCAGGCTCCTCTCAAGCTTACAGAAATCCTCCTGCTTCTGCCTCCCAAGGGCTGGGATTAAAGGTGTGCACCACCAGCCTTGGCTGATTCTTAAGTGTTTTGCCAGCATGTATACCTGTACACCTTGTGCACACCTGGGGCTGGTAACAGAAGTCATAAGAGGGAGTTGGAGCCCCCTGGAACTTGGATTATGAAAGATAATTGTGAGCTGTTATGCGGGTGCTGGGAACCAAACTGGGTGCTCTGCAAGAGTGATGTTTACTTCCAGCAGCGGGGCCATCATCCGGGCCTCACGCTCACTCGCAAATGCACGCTCACTCGTAAATGCACGCTCACTCGCAAATGCACACTCCAGTGGAGCGCAGCGAATTCATCCTGAGGGCAGATGCTTTCGCGCATCCATCACCACCAATTCCAGAATGCTTTTTAAAAGATTGGTTTATTTTATCTCATATGAGTGCTTTGTTTGCATGTATGTAAGCAAATCTTGTGTGTGCAGTGCCTGCAGATGTCAGAAGAGGGCATCAGATAGAGCTGAAGCTGCAGATGGTTGAGAATGGCCATGTGGCTGCTGAGGACTGAACCTAGGTTCTACAAGAACAGCCCGTGCTCTTAACCACTGAGCCTCTCTCCTGTCTCTGAAGAGATATTCTGAAAAATATTTCTTTTTAGACAGTGTCTTATACAGCTCACTGTGTAGACCAGGGTGGCCTTAAGCTCCCAGAGATCCACCTGCCTCTGCCCCGATGCCAGCACACCCAGCTTAGGGCACTGTGTCAGTGTGGGCAGATAAGCAGCATGTACCATCGTCACAGAAAGGACCCGTGTTAGATAGAGCACAGCCTCTGCAGCCAATTGCCTGGCTTCAAATCCCAGTTGCTAGGTGACCTGTCTCAAAAACCTAAAATGAGGGCGAGGGTTGTAGCTCAGTGGCTGACCCTTGAGTTCAAGGGTCAGTCCCAGCCCCAGGGAAACTCATTCTAGTCCACTGAGAAAGTGGGTGACTGGGTCCTGCGTCTTCAGTGGCCATAGGGCTATAGGGCATTTAAAATTCCTCCCCACCTCCACTTTTGCCAGCTTAGTGTCAGGAAGGTGACCTGATATTGGGACAGATACCTTTCTTACATGATTACACTTTGCCAAACCTTGTAGTACCACCTCTGAGTTCTGGGAGGACAGGTGCGGGAGGCAAGGTAGGTGGCCACTGTGTTCACAGTGAGCAAGGTAGTAAGGCCTGAGCCGTCAGGGAGTAGGAAAGACCAGTTGAGTTCAGATGCAAGGGACTTTGCTGATCACTGAACATAGGGAACGGGTGGAGGGAGGAGGGGTCTCCCCAAGCCCTGATCTTCAGAGAAGAAGCCGAGTGAAGTGGCTAGTGGGCAAAGGCACCTACTGCCAAGCCTAAAGACCCGAGTTCAGTTCCCAGGACCTACATGGGTCATTTGGAAGAGCAGCCAGTGAGCCATCTCTCCAGCCCCCAAAGGCTTGTTAAAGGCAGTGAGGGACAGGATATACCTCAGTTGGTAGAGAACTTGGTAGTATGCATGAAGAAGCCCTGGGTTTGGTCCCCGGCACCACATAAAGTCATGTGTGGTGGTGGTGTGTGCTTGTAATCACAGCACTGGGTGGGTGAGGTAGGAATCTCAAAAAAAAAAAAGTCAAGGGAGTCAGTATTAAAAGAAGTTACAGTACTGGCCCCCACTCTCTGGTCTGAGAATCTGTGCAGTGTGAGCAGGAGTTCAAGGAAAAAAGTTGTTTGAGAAGCTGAGGGCTTTGGATGTAGTAGTCTGGTCAGTACCTGGTTTCTACCCCACACTGAAAAGCAGCGAGCCTTGGGTCTGGAAGACTTCCACAGAGTCTCCGTGTGAATGGGGTCCTGTTGCCAAATGGCTGGCATTTAAGATGGATAATTCTTTTCTGGTGTTTGCTCAGCTTCCATGTCAACACCAGACACCTGCTGGGTTTTCCCACCAAAGCTTTACCACTGTTGCAACTGGCCAAGACACTTCTGGCAACACTCTCAGTGGGTTTGTTTTCTCAGCGTGGCTGAGGCTAGCCCTTGGCTTCCTGCTGTCTGTTCAGAGCATGTGCGGTGTTCTCCAAGCCGCAGCATGCCAGTCTCTGGCATTCAGGACTGTTAGAGAAGAGGCGGCTTAAGCAGAGCCTGGGACTGTGAGTGCTGACCTTACCCACTCGGGACCTAGTGCTTGCTGGTGTGTGCCGCATTCTCCCGTGCCGTGAGGGAGCCACAGACAGACCACAGCTAGCTAGCTACAAACTGAAAAGCTGCTCAGACTCGTGCTTCCCCTGCTGAAGGTCAGCAAGTGACCGGCTTTCCGGTTCTTCCACTAAGCATATGTCACATTTGTAATCAAATAAAGTAGACGTGGAGCTGGTAAAAGTACGTGGCAAAGCGAGAACAGCCTGCTGGGCTGGGCCTGGAGCTCAGTGTTAGGGTGCTTGCCTCTCGGAGCTGAAGCCCATGATCTCCCAGCATAACAAGGAAAAGAAGAAAAGGAGGAGAAGGGAGATACATAGACATTAATTAGGTCTAGTGATTGGGCTTGATGGGAAAGAGACTTGCTCCCACAGACCTGACAGCCTGGGTTTGATCTCTAGAACCCATGATGGAAGTGATTCTTGAAAGTTGTTCTCTGACCTTCACACATGCACCATGACATCTGCCCTCTGACCTCCACCCATGCACCATGGCACCTGCCCTCTGACCTCCACCCATGTACCGTGGCACCTGCCCTCTGACCTCCGCCCATGCACCTTGGAATCTACCCTCTGACCTCCACCCATGCATTGTAGCACCTGCCCTCTGACCTCCACCCATGCACCATGGCACCTGCCCTCTGACCTCCACCCATGCACTGTGGCACCTGCCCTCTGACCTTCACCCATGTGCCATGGAACCTACCCTCTGACCTCCACCTATGTACCATGGAACCTACCCTCTGACCTCCACCCATGCTCCGTGGCACCTGCCCTCTGACCTGCACCCATGCGCCATGACACCTGCCCTTTGACCTGCACCCATGTGCCATGGCACCTGCCCTTTGACCTACCCCCATGTGCAGTGGCACCTGCCCTCTGACCTCCACCCATGCGCCATGGCACCTGCCCTCTGACCTCCACCCATGTGCCGTGGCACCTGCCCTTACAGATATACATCAAACACAGCACACAAAAGCAACAAAGGAAAGAATTCAGTGAAAGGAAGAGTGGGAATGGCCTGGAGCATCCCTGTACCTCAGGGATGGCGAGCTCATAGGGGAGGAGGGGAGGAACGGATAGCCACAGACCGCATTGGTCTCCCTGATGATCTGTGTTCCTCAGGGGCGGGAAGCCTGGCAAAAGTGAGGCCAGAGCCACCACTTCATGGTGCTGATTATTTTTTCCCTGCACTTTTCTTTTTGTCTGAAAATGAATTTTTTGAGCAAAAAAAATTTTTTTTCCTTTGAGGTAGAATCTCATACTGTAATCTAGGCTGGCCTGATATACTCTTTGTAGCCAATGCTAGCCTCAGCTTCCCAAGTTCCAAAATTACAGCTGTGTGCTGCCACTCACCCTGACCCCTGCAAATGACGAATGTCTATTTAAAAGTGGAGTGGAGACCAGGTTTCCCTGGTATTGTGTGTGGAATTCCCAAGGAACCTGGTTGGCACAGGCTCATAGGTGAATTATTTTTCTTTTAAATATTTATTTAACTTTATTTTGTGTGCATTTGGTATGAAGGTGTCAGATTCCTTGAAACTGGAGTTACAGACAGTTGTGAGCTATGTGAGTTCTGGGAATTGAAGCCAACACTCTGAACCACTGAGCCATCTCTCCAGCCCCTCACGGGGGAATGGCACCTTTGCTCTCCAGCTCTTGTAGTCAGTCTTCGTCCAGCCCCTGTGATAGTCTTGATTTCTCTCCCTTCTCTGACTTCCCGCCTGTCTTTGTTGAGGTTCAGCAAACTGATTTATTATGCAAAGTGACCCCAGTTCAGATACATCATGGTCTGGTTTAAGAACACGCTAACAAATTGAGTGTGGGCTCCGCTGCCTCTACTGCTGAGGCCCATCATTTATCTCACTTCTGGCAGCCAGCACATCTTTGAAAAATAGGCTCTCGTGAGCGGAAGAGCGAGGTCTTCCTTGTAGCTGATGGCCTCTGGCCCGAAGGCTCGTACGATTAGACTTTTCTTGTGAGGATCGGAGGATCTTACTTTTTTATTCAGTCAGCTAACCTAACTGACCTGGTGGGAAGCCTCCTGCCTTGTTTATTGTTTAATGTTTGACTCTAGAGTGCTTTGGACTTGAGGGTTCAAGGGCTTGAGTCCGAGAATCTGAAAATGTTAAAATGCAAACCCATGCCCCCCTGGGTATTGTGGTTGCCTTTTAATTTTTGTAAGCCTCCCTCTCTTCTCTGTGAGCCAGACTTTCCCAGTACTCTGGTACCTCTCGACTTTTTCATGTCCTTTTCCTCTGCCTAGGAAATGCCGGGAATATACCGGTGTAGCCTTTCCGTGTTAGTGCTTCTGTAGCAGCCTGTGGAATGAATCACTTAAAAACCTTCCAGAACGGTTCAGGGAGCAACAGCTTTACATCCAGAACGTCCGGAACTCAGACTCAGCGGGAGACGATTCCCTGGGAACTAAAAGAAACAGTGTTTCACTTGGTTTGAAACTGCCACAATAGTGTCAAACACCTTATATGCTACTCCAAAAAGTAAAAATGGTATCGTGTGGAAGTGATTGGCCGGCCCACAGTCTTCTTTGAAAGCTTCTTAAGGATTTCCTCTGTCACAAGAAACAGAAGGGTGAACTTGACTGGAGAGATTAAGAGCACTCAGTGCTCTCACAGAGCGCCTGGGCGCACAACTATCTTCAACTCCAGTCCCAGAGGATCTTAGGCTCTCTTCTGACCTCTGAGGGTCTGCCTGCAAGTGGTACATACATGCTCACACAGGCACACAGGCAGATACATGAATAAGAACAAATAAATCTGAAACAGAGATTTGGTAAACTCTGAGTTCTGTTTCCTAAACATTGGGTGAAGATTAAACCATAAATAGGGAGGGAGGAAGCAAGCCAGGGTCTCTTGGCAGTGTGTGCTGGGCTGAGTTCTCTTGTGTGCAGTCCCACCCACAGCCTGCTCACCACCACCAGGAGCTGAGCCAGGCCTCTCAATGCTCTCAGGATTGCTTGGTTTGTGTCTTAAAAAGGTGATGCCCGCAGAAGCCACTATGTCAGGGAGAACACTCTCCCTGAGGCCTGCCTGGTTCTGCAGCTTCACCATCAAAGCTCTGCTTCGGTGTGTCCTTGTATCATAGATATTGAAAGACCCTCAGAGAGTGTCTTTCCGCTGAGGAGACCCTTCCCCAAGGAACAGCGAGACCACCAGTGTGGATGCAATCAGCAAGAGGTTTATTCAGATACACGGGTACCCGGGGCAACAAAGTCTCTCGGAAGACTTGCGCGCCACATGGTTGGGGCAGGGGGTTTTTATAGGGTTGGGGAGCAAAAAGCACGGCTACAGAAGCGAGATGCCTGGTTATGGGGTTCTGATTGGGTCACTCAAATGTGGCAAGGCTTAGGCTGAGTTTGAGCTGAGGACAAGTTCCCCATTCCATGGAAATCAGATAAGTCGCTGAGTGGGCACAGTCTAAGGACCCGGGGTGCTTTCTGTTCCTGTTCCTCCTGGGACCAGATGTTCGACCACAGATATCCTGTTTTGGCGGGCTTGCCTGCTTTAGAATTGACCCTTTTCAGCCCTTCTGCTACTATAAGGTACTGGCCTTGCAAGTGGCGTTACAAATGCTAGCAGTTTGGGTGATGAACCCGGGGTGAGGGTCTTTCAATATAAATATGTGAATACATTGATTTTAATAGTTTTACAAAATATATGGAGTCATTATGCTACAGTTCTGCATCTGTGAGGCTGTTCTCTTGTCAGCTTGACTCCATCTGGAATCTACTCAATCCAGATGGCTAGGTACACCTGTGAGGGTTTTTTCTTTTTTATTTTCTTTTTCCTTTTTGTTTGTTTGTTTGTTTTGAGACAGGGTTTCTCTGTATGGCCTTGGCTGTCCTGGAACTTACTCTGTAGACCTCAAACTCAGAGATCTGCCTGCCTTTGCCTCTGTTGGGATTAAAGGCATGGGCCATGACCACCTAGCTACAATTTTCTTTTAAGTGGAAGATCCACTTTTTTAAAAAAAATCTTCTCTCATACAATACATCCTTACTGCGGCGACCCCCCACGCTCTCTCACACTTCCTCTGTGCCCTAGATTTACTGCTCTTCCATTTCACTTCAGAAAAGAGCAGGCCTCCCAGTGATACCTGCTGAGCACATCATAACAAGATACAATAAGACTAGGCATATAAACTCCCATAGCAAGGCTCATGAGGCAATCCTGAAAGAGGAAAGGGGTCCCAAGAATAGGCAAAAGAGTCAGAGACACCCCAACTCCCACTGTTAAGAGTTATACAAACACCCTAAGCCAAACAGCCATAGCCCAAGACCTAGGGCAGACCGAGCCAGGCTCCATGATTGCCTCTTCAGTTTCTGTGTTCCCTGCCTGGTGGATTCTGTGGGTTGTATTCTCGTATCCTCAGTCCCTCTGGCTCCTACAGTCCTTCCTCCCCCTCTTCCTCGGGGTTCCCCGAGTTCCACCTAGTGTTTGTATGTGGGCCTCTGCATCTGCTCCCATCAGCTACTGGAGGAAGGCTCTCTGATCTATGAGTGTGGCAGAATATCCTTAGGAGTCATCTCACTGACTTTTTGTCAGCAGTGTTTGGTTTTACCCTAGGTCTCTGACGGCTATTGTGAATAGCTGGACCACAGCCTGTACACCATTCTAATAAATCCCCTTGCTTTATATGTGGATCTGTTCTCTAAGTCCTGTTCCTCTAGAGCATACTGACTAATTCAGTGTCTTTTGCAGTGAAATTGGCATTTATTTCATGTCAGTGGGACAGACCAGCTCTGTCCTTTAAGATGCATGTGACTTATCCCACTGATAGAGGTCTTTTTTCTTTTAAAGTCAGTTAAGACCATTTATAGTAATCAGAATAATTAGCATTTGGTCTTAGTTTTCTTTCCAATCTTTTTTTTTTTTAAAGTAATCTTTCATTGGGCAATGGTGGTGCATGCCTTTAATCTCAACACTCTGGAGACAGAGGCAGGTGAGACTCTGAGTTTGAGGCTAGCTTGATTTATAGAACGAGTTCTAGGGCAGCCAAGGCTACACAGAGAAACCCTGTCTCAAAAAAAAAAAAAAAAAGCAAACAAACAAATCGAAATGTAGACTGTGCCTACATGTATATAATTTGATAATTAAAAAAATTTTTTTTTCTTTTGAGACAGGGGTTTCTCTGTAGCTTTGGAGCCTGTTCTGGATCTAGCTCTTATAGACCAGACTGGCCTCAAACTTGCAGAGATTTGCCTGCCTCCACGTCTTGAGTACTGGGATTAAAGAAAGGCCTGCGCCACCACTGCCCAGCTGCTCATGTTCTAGTAATTGTATTTGTAATTTTATTTTGAGTATAATTATTTATTGTGTATATGTGTGGGTGTGAACATGTCATGTTATTGTGTAGAGGTCAGAGGACAACTTACAGGTGTTGGTTCTCTCCTTCCCTCTGTAAATCCTGGGATTGAACTCAGGTCCTTGGGCTTGGCAGCAAGTGCCTTTACTCTCTGAGCCATCTTGAAAATCCTAGGTCATTTTTATTGTGGCATATTACACCCCAGAAAAGTACATGAAACACGAATGTGTGGCGTGATGACCTGACGGATAATCAACGCGAGCATGTGTGTTCACTCCCCAGAACCCCTGTGTTTCTTATTTGTTCTCTACACCTTCCCTCCAGAGAGCCGCGTCCTTGACTGGTAGCCATTCCTTTTTTGTTTTGAGACAGTCTCACTATGTGGCCCTAGCTAGCCTGGACCTCGCTCTGTAGACCAAGCTGGGCTTAAACTCGCAGAGATCTGTGCCTTTTCTCCCAAGTGCCGGGATTAAAGGTGTGCAGCCACCACTGCCCGGCATGTAGATAAACCTTCGCTAGGACACTTAGAGATGGATTCACATTGTTGCTCACAGACTTATTTCCTAGTGCCCCTAGTAAGGGATGTTCTGTTACCATGTTACAATTTGTTTGTGTTTCTCCTGAGATCCAGAAGAATGTTGGTGATTTGAATAGGTTTAAATATGCCTCTTGATACACATGCCCATGTAGTTTTCTTAATGTAGGTATCTGGGGAGGGGGATCTGGAGAGATGGTTCAGAAGTTCCTGGTACCTGCAACTGTCTGTCTGTAAATTAAACTCCAGAGGACCCGGTGCCCTTTTCTGACTGCCTTGGGCACCAGACACATAAGTGGTGTGCAGGCATAGATGCAGGCAAAGCACCCATACACATACAAACATACAAATATCTTTTTTTGGATGGGGGGAGCAGGATCTCTCATTGTATCTTTGGCTGGCCTAGAGATCTCTATGTGGACCAGGCTGGCCTCAGACTTCACAGAGATCCGCCTGCCTCTGCCTTTCGAGTGCTGGATTAAAGGTGTGCACCACCACCGCCTGGCCAACAGTTTCATTTTTATTTTTAAATATAGGTATTTGGGAGTGAAAATACTGGGTCTTAAGTTATACATATCTCATTCCTCCTGGAGAGGGCCACATTGTGCTTTTGTTTTATTCTTAGTGGAACTGGAGTTCATGAAAAAGAGGTTTTAAACATAGATCTAAGCAGATCTTAACAGTGATACTATGTAGGCTTCCCCCTTTGAAACATTGGCTCTTGGAGCCAGGAAGGCCTTAAAACTCTGGGTGGTACATGATTTACAAACCTCTCAACAGGTAAGAAAGTTGCAAGATTCACAAGTCCACTCACAAGTTAGACTGGTCTTGGACTTGGACACTGCTGTTGGCCAAGGCGTCTCTCTGGGTCCATGCTGCTTTCTGTAAAGATAGGACTGCCCACTGGGCAGGAATGCTAAGGCACTGGGACTTTCCCAGGGAGAATGAACATGGTTCAGGGCTGTCTTGAAGTGTAGGTTGCTGTCTTTTGAAATGATTTGGGTGTCATTCTTGGAAGCAGGCTACTTTTCCAAGTCCCATGAGTTCAGAGTCCAGTGTGTCACCAAGTTTTTAGCTGGCACGTTTAGCTTCTTCATTAAACTTGTGTCCCTGCTTTTAGCATTCAGCCCGTGTATGGAGCTCAGCACCCTCCTCTGGATCCTCGGCTCACCAAAAAGTAAGTCAAGACCTTATCCCTCACTGTCTTCTCCCTCACCCACCACCTCCTCTAGTTGCTGAGGTGACATTTCCTCTCTGGCCTTCCAGCTGCTTCTCTGCCTTGGGTAGACCAGGAACAATCTTCTCACTGTGTGGCTAGCTTCAAACTCCCATCTCCCTCTGCCTCCAGAGTGCTGTGATTTTAAAGCCGTGCGCCATCACCGCCTGGCGTGAAAACTTTTACAAAGATTTTTTTATCTTATTTTTACGTGTGTGTGTGTGTGTGTGTGTGTGTGTGTGTGTGTGTGCCCGCCCACATAGCCAGAAGAGGGAGTTGGATCCCATGGAACTCTGAAGTTGTAGGGGTGAATGAACTCAGATTGTCTGCAAGAGCAGTAATCACTCTTAGATGAGCCATCTCTAGCTCTGTGGAAGCTCTTTTTAATGAGAGAGACAGACAGACAGACTGACTGAATATAATGAGTGAATTCTATGAAGGAGGTACTTTCAGTGCTGTACACCTGCCTCCTGCTTCCTTTTGAATTTGGGAGTGAGTGAGGTGAGGTGCCCAGGGCTGTGACAAGCGACCACAGCTCCTAGGAAAGGCTAGAGACTGGAGGTGTCCCCGTGGCCTGACAGCCTGCTGTGTGCCGTGTAAGCATTGCAGTTGAGTGTTCTGCTGCTGTAGCAGAAGCATCCCATTACATCCCAACCAGCTAGTTTTGTAATTGCCCGAGCGCCATGGCGGCGTTCACATGTAAATCCACCGTCCATCCATTCTAGAGCAGTGGGCACATTTTAATGCTCAGATTTTATGTTTGGGTCCTGGTCACTCACTTTACTGTGCCTGTCATCACCTGGGTTTTCGCTCATTCTGTATTGAGGGCAGATCTTCAGGAAGATGACCTTGTCCCAGACTGCCCAGCAAATTTTAATAGCTTTGTTTTCTCACCTGTTAACAGTGTAAAGCCTGGGGCTGGAGAGATGCCTCCGAGGTTAAGAGCACTGGCTGTTCTTCCGGAGGACCTGAGCTCAATTCCCAGCACCCATCTGTAATGCATTCCAGTGCCTTCTTCTGCATACATAATAAACAAACAAACAAATAAAGTGAAGCCCCAGATGCCCCCTGGTCACTTCCCGGAGTCATATTGCAGTTGACTTCACTTGGCTTCACAAATCAGAATGAACTGGCTCTGATTCATGGCTTCCCTGTCTCATGTATGTGCTGGCTCAGTATTAATGGTCTCGAACACGGGGGCACCGTGAGCGGAGCACCGGACTATTTTACAATCCCAGATTGTTGCCATAAAACATTTATTGCCCTTGTTTTAGTGCTTTGTTTGGACGTTTTGATTGCTTTCTCTGCTCAGCTCCAGACCGTCATTTATCACCACATGGTTAATCTCCATCATAGTAGAAGCCTCTACATCCGGTCCTTAATTATCTAAACTGCATGAGCACACTAAGTCATCTCCTGTCCATATACACGACTCCAATTTGCTAAATTATTACTATTAGCGGCAATATTGCCTGCAATAATTTTTATAGCTCGAATAAAACCAGTGTATTTGCTGAGCAGCCCCATCAGCCACTAGCTGCCGTGACACTGTGTGGCGGGTCCCAGGTTACAGCACTAACTCACATGAATGATGGGAGTCATATGATGCTCCAAGGGGGGCTGTTTGAATGTTGCTGTACATCAGTTAGCCAATGTCAGACGTTTTTCCAGTATGATTCTACATGTCTTCCTAAACATGTATGGCCCGTATTTCAGCCAGAACAGTTCTATAGACAGAGCAACTGTTGCAGGAAAGCAGGGCAGTGTTGTGTTCCCAACACTGTAACTCATGGCCACTCTTCAAGTCTCAAGTCTATCTGTTCATGTTTTTAAGAGGTTTTGTTTTTGTTTGTTTTTGATTGATTGATTTATTTATTTTTATTTTATTATTATTATTATTATTATTATTATTTTGGTTTTTTGAGACAGAGTTTCTCTGTAGATTTGGAACTTGTCCTGGAACTAGCTCTGTAGACCAGGCTGGCCTCAAATTCACAGAGATCCACCTGCTGCTGCCTCCCAAGTGCTGGGATTAAAGGCATGTGCCACCACTACCTAACTTGATTCATTTTCTAATTTTTTTTATGTGTATGAGTGTTTGCCTCCATGAATGTATATGCACAGTATTTTTTGTGCCTGGTGGCTGAGGAGACCAGAAGAGGGCATCAGAACCTCTGGAACTAGAGTTCAAATAGTTGTGAGCCACCACGTGGGTGCTGGGGACTAAACCTGGTCCTCTGCAAGAGCAGCCAGTGCTCTTAACCGCTGAGCTGTCTTTCCAACCCCAAAGATACATTTATTAAATTTCGTGTTTGTGTCTGTGTGTCTGTGTTTGGGGGTATGTGCTCATGAGTGCAGGTGCCTGAGGTCAGAGGTGTTGGATCCCCTGGGGAGAACACCTTAGAAATGGGGCCTTTGCTCTTCTAGCACAGCCTGGTCTGTTGTACAGTGGTCCTGCCTTGCTGAAAGGCTGGGTGAAGGGTCTTAATGATGTTTTTACCCGACTGTGGGCCCGTTCCCATGGATCATAGACATTCACATGGCTGCTTCCTCTGTGAAGTCTGAAGTTAATTGTTCTAAAAGCGGGGGCGGGGGGGCTCAGAGCAGCACCAAGCTCAAACTTTCTTTTCTAGGCTGGCAGAGTAAAGAGAGGAGCCTTTTCATTCTGAGGTTAATGCAGTGTGTATGGACAGTTAACGTTCCACCCCCTTGCATCCCTCATCCCTGCCAGCAGCTTACATCCTGCTCTAGTAACAAATCCACTCGACACCTCAGTGGAGTCCACAGTTAAGGCTTAGTCTTGCTTATGTCTGTCCTTTGTGGGGTGGGGCAGGTGTGGTGGGCAGGCTGTAGTCCCCCTAGTCACTCAGTGACTCAGGCAGAGGGAGTTCCTGTCAGTGGAACCTCGCAGGGCCCGGTGACTAGGAGGGCCGTAGGGCAGCTACCAGCATGGCATGGCTTCCTCACTTCTCTTAGCTTAAACTAACCAGACGGTTTCATGAGTTGGAGGATGCTGGGAATAAGAGAGCGTGTGGAGAGCTGATGGCCTGGCTCTCTGTATCTGTGGGACGCTCTTTAGGAGCAGCGGCTCTGGGCGGTTTGCTCCGAGTGCAGTGTGTGCTGGGGTAGTTGGTTATGTCGTGTGACAAATGCTGATGGACTGGTCAGGGGTGCCATGCTCGGTAATACCGTCTCTTTTTTTGAAGCTTCATCAAAGAACGGTCCAAAGTCAACTCAGTTCCTCTGAAGAACAAGAAGGCCTCCAGTTTCCATGAGTTTGCCCGGAATACCAGTGACGCTTGGGACATTGGCGATGACGAGGAAGAGGACTTTTCCTCACCTTCTTTCCAAACTCTGAACTCAAAAGTGGCTTTGGCAACTGCGGCCCAAGTCCTGGAAAACCACAGCAAGCTGAGGGTAAAACCTGAACGGTCCCAGTCGACAACAGCAGACGTCCCTGCCAGCTACAAGGTCATAAAGTCCAGCAGTGATGCCCAGCTCTCCCAAAACTCCAGTGAGTCCCCCCTGTCCTCCTTAGCCTCTGCCTCTCAGTAGAGCGCAGCTAGAGAGAAAGAAGTTCCTGCGCAGATCTCCATGGAACAATTTCAAACAAACAAACCAATAAAAACCCTCGCGCCTGAGCTGTGACACCAGCAGGCGTGAGTGGTCACAGGCTGTCCCTGCCCTTCCTGCTGGGTCCTTACTTCTTAGCACACCAAGATTCCCTGCCATTCCCCTGCTTCTCCCTTCCCTGCAGTGGCATCCACAGCTCTCCGTGATGAGGTTGTTTGACGTTGCTCTAGTCCTGGTCAGGTTTACAGATACTGACTTGTATTTAAAGGTGTCAGCGACTGAGTTCACAAATGGTTCACCTCCTCAGCCCTGGGGAATAACTGCCCACTTCTGGAGGCCTTTTTCCAGGTCACAGCTCCCTGCTAGTCACCCACCCACCAGATTGAGTGGCTGGGAGGAAAGACCCGTTTTGTTCTCCCCCGCACCCCCAGGGTTTCTCTGTATAGCAACTCTCGCTGTCCTGGAACTCATTGTGTAGATCAGGCTGGCCTTGAAGTCACAGAGATCTGCCTGCCTCTGCCTCCCAAGTGCTGGGGTTAAAGGCGTGCACTGCCACCACTACCTGGTTGTTTTGTTTTCTTATTTTGGGAAACTGGCCTCAGTTACGATGGGAGGTTATGGTAGTTTTGGATGTCTGGGGACTTTCTGTGTACATTTAAGAACCCATTTGCTGTGCTTACTTAATGTTGCTCCAAAGGGTTTTATGTAGTAAATCAGCTACTCCGAGCTGGGCAGGAAAGTGCCTTTATCCTGGTTACAGGTCATGGACATAAAGGACAGAGGATGCCAGAGTCCCAGCGTGTGTCCTGCCTCTGGCTCTGTGAGTTTCTTTCACAGCTTCAGACCTTGCATGAGGCCGTGCCAGCTTGGCTGCAGGGTCTTTACTGTAATTCTGTCATTTGCCTTTGCTGAGGCAGGGCCCAGCTTGAACCCACAGTGCCAGTCTGAGACAGGCATTCAGCAGTGATTGACCAGGTGGCCCAAGCTATGGCTGAGGTTCCCAATGACAGGAAGGGCCCTGCCATGATCCCTGCAGGCTGCCCTGTGTAACTGGGCCCCCAACATGTCCCCTTGTGGAGGTTCCCTCCATGTGCATCTGCCTGTAAACAGCAGATGCTGGAGATGCCCATCTGTCTAAGCTTTGCTGCGAGTGATTGCATTTTCTAGACTCCAGTTGTCACCATGGGCGCCCCAGCCAGGTGCCTGTGGCAGCTGTCACAAGCGTCTGCAGCGCTGACTAGTTCCTGCTCAGTGTTTAATGTCTGCATTTAAGGCATATATTGAGGAATGTGACCCAGGCTTGAGAAAGCTGTTCCTGCAACAGTTTTCTCTGTTTCAATTAATTATAAAGAGTGTCGGAGTCAGACAGCCCCAGGGCATCACCTCCGCTTCCCTAGTTCCTCAGCTTCCCCAGGCTGAGTTTGTTCTTCTGTAAAATAGTTCTCGGTTCTTAGCAGGTGTCAGGCATCCTGTGAGAGGCCATGCTGGAATGGATAGCATAGCACTGTCTACGTAGCTAGTGCTCCACAAGCTAGTCCTGCACTACGACTCCCCACCCACGTCTGCTCAGACTCCACCGCAGAGCACAGCTTCAGTGACAGCATGGTAGAACCTGAAGCCAGCTCATTTGAGTGGGAATGTGGAGCCCAGAGGAGCCAGATCCTCAGCACTGGGTTGCCTGAAGCCAGGGCTTCCTACCCAACTCGAAGGGCTCCTGGTGGGCCAAGGGCAGTTGTAGAGGACAGCCAGTGCTTGGCAGGGTCACGGCTTAGCCTTTCATGCACTCTGTGTGCATGGGGGAGAGGAGCTCTGCCTCTGGCTGTGTGGCCATCACTCACCCCAAGCCGCTGGGGAGAGATCCAGGTTAAGGCAGAAAGAGCGTCATCTCCCTTGGTTTCACCATACACTTTCTCAGAAGTCCCTGCAACATCTGGAGTTGGCTGGCCCCAGCACAGTTAGCCACAGCTGTTCTCTGCAGGTGCATGTGTGGCCCTTCCTCTGCATGGGAGCAGAGCCCTGCTGGGCCTTATCCTCCCACTGCCCTCAGCTGGATCCTCAGGCAGTGCCACAGGCTCAGCCCCTGCCCGGAGGAGGTGCCGTACCATATCCTGAGCAGGCCTAGGGTGTCTGACCCATGACTTCCCATGCAGTTATCTGTCTCTCTGAAATCCCCTCAGGTGACACGCACCTAAGGGACCCACTCCACAAACAGCAGTCTCTCCCTCTGCGGCCCATCATCCCCCTTGTCGCCCGGATCTCAGACCAGAATGCTTCTGGGGCCCCTCCAATGACAGTCCGGGAGAAAACACGCCTAGAAAAATTCCGTCAGCTGCTTTCCAGCCACAACACCGACTTGGGTGAGTTCCCTGGAGCCCTGGGCAAGTAGGTGCAGTGGTGACTGGGGTCCTCAGAGGACAGAAGCTTCTTCTCTTCCTTCTTTTACTTTGTCTGGGGCCAGAGCCGTGATGCACAGGTTAGAGAAGTCTGTTATCAGAGACTAGGGACTGCCGTCAGTGTGACCGCCAATGCAGTACCTGTGCTCCATCTCTGCTACCTCCAGGGGTTCTCAAACAAGTCCACACCTGGAAGTGCAGTGCTTACTTCCTGGGCCTAGGTTGCCTGCCTGATGCTGACAATGAGAAATGAATCTTGCCCGGGTCTGGTTGGCAGGATCACAGCAGGACTGGGGCTGTGACAGTTTATTGCAGGCACTCAGACTTTTTATACCCTTATTAGAAACAGAATACACTGGTGGTTGCTAGGATACAATGATGTTTACAGGCCATGTTGCATGCTATTCAGGGTTCACAAGATTCATGCTTCAGACCAGTTGTCCTGTCAGACTTCTGTATGCTTCTCTGACTTGTAGGAAATGCAGAGATATACGGCGGTCTCAATGCCTTGCTGCCTGAGGGAGTGCACTGGTCTCTCATAGTGCCTCAGCAGCCACAGTCTCTAATCTGAAAAACCTGTGATGCCTGCCTCTCAAGGCAACTAGACCAGGCCAGCTCCATGATTCCCTGTGCACGCCCACAGCTTCTCTGAGCCAGTGACTGCTGTAGGTGTCCTGGCCTCCGGTAGCTCAGGGCTGTGGTATGGAGCCTTTCCCAGCTTGTCTTGGTAGGAGACATCTGGCTGAGGTTTGTTTTGGGCCTTTGTGGAAGCCCTGATTCAGGGAAGCTACTTTCTGTTATAGATGAATTGAGGAAGTGGAGCTGGCCAGGCGTTCCCAGGGAAGTTCGACCAGTCACCTGGAGACTCTTGTCGGTGAGTTCTACCCACTGTGAGAAGCGTGGGCATCATACAACCCTCTGCCTACCAAGATTGGTCTGGGAATGTTGATTTTATGCCATAGAATTCTCTAGTCCCACCACCTAGCAGGCTGTGAGGCTGTGTCAGAAGAGACACATGCTTGAGAGTTTATTCCCACGTCTGCAGGTGAGTGTGTTCCTACAGACGAATGCAGAGGAGGCCAGAAGCTGACTCCTGTGGTCACAGTGTCACTTTCTTAGCAGTGTGGAGGATCTGGCAGCACAGGAGGACCCCAGAATGCTGGCTGAGAGCAAGCATCGACACTCCTGAGTGTTCGAAATCTGTCTCCCAGCTCTGACGAGTCAGTTCGCCAGCCTCTCAGAAGCCAGACAGGCCTCACTTTGACCACGCTCAGCAACACCCCAGCTCCTGCTCCGGGGTAGATGCTCGTTCACTTAGTAAAAGGCCTGCTTGCTATGTGCGCTCCCCAGATCACACAAGCGCCCGTGCCAGTTCTCCGGGCACTCACCATGGAATGCGCTACATAATGCCTTTAAGGGTGTGTGTGGGGGTCTCTTGTCACTGTCCCCAGCCCCTGGTCTTACAGCTGTGCGGTCAGTGCCTCTGCCACTTCTAGTAAGTTCAAATGCTGCTCAGAATGAATCTGGCAAGCAGAAAGGGAACAGGAGGCTTAGGAGGAAGAATGGGATGCAGGCTGAGAATAAGAACAGAAGCCAGGGTGCCAGTTCTGCCCTAGTCTTTTGACTCCGTTCAGCGTGTTGAGCTGATGGTTCCCACTGTTACTCTGGAAAAGAATGTAATCTGTACCAAGAAGTGTCACAGATGTCACCAGGTCCTTCTATTTCCCTTGGAGGCTGTGACTTGGGTCCAGCTCCCTCCCTCTGACCTCCATTTAATGCTCAGTGGGACCAACTCTGGGAGCTCCACAGTGCGAAGCGTGGGACCGAAGCCATAGGCGAGTTTAGAAACCTGGCCTCCCTTCATCTGCCCACCCAGGGCCCACTAACCAGAAGAGAGCAAGCACCACGTGGCCTGAACCGAAAGAACCTACCTTGTCCTCTTCACAGTCTTCTTTCTGTTCCTTGGTGGTTTCCCTGCCACTGCTCAGGCTAAAGTGAAAATTCATCCTCTGACAGGCAGTGTTGTCTTTAGGGCTATCTCCCCGCAAACACTGAGCGGCGGAAGCTGACCCTGCAGCGGAAGCGGGAGGAGTACTTTGGCTTCATTGAGCAGTATTACGACTCTCGCAATGAGGAGCATCACCAGGATACCTACAGACAGGTGAGTCTGCCCCCAGCTGAGGTATCCAGCAGTGCCCTGGGACCTCCTGGTGCAGTCCGATGATCTGTGTGTCTAGGGCTCCCTTGCCTCTTTTCATCCAGCAGCTCTGACTCTGGCGTTTTAAAATTGAACTTACCATGTATGTGTGTGTTGTGTGTATTTAAATTTTATTTTCATTTTTATCTATGTGTACGTGTGTGCATGTGTATGAACATGCACACATGAGTTCAGATGCCCTTGGAAGCCAGAAGAGGGTGTTGGATCCTTGGAGCTGGAATAGAGACTGTTGTGAGCTGCCCCATGTGGGTCTGAAAACCAGACTCAAGTCTTCAGGAAGAGCAGCAAGCACTCTTAGCTGCTGAGCCAGCTCCTGATCTTTTTCTTCCCTGAGACAGGGCTTCACTGTAGCTCAGGCTGACGATGAACCTGCCTCAGCTTCCTTATTGTAGGGGCTGTGGGTATGTGCTGCTTACATCCTTAGATAGATGTGCTTTAGCCCCGGCCAGCGGTGGTGCTTTCTCGTCTTTCATGTGTGTACAAATCGTCACACACACAGAGACACAGGTGTGTACACACACACATATCCCTCTTGGATTACCGGTAGGTGTAGGAGTTGATCACAAAGGCGTGGTTGACTATCCTGTGCGGATTAGGGGCCATGGGACACACAGCAGAGACAGAAGGCTCAGAAGTGGAGAGTCCCGCCTGGACTGGCACCAGTGTGCCCCTGTGACTGCTTCAGTGCCCTCTTAGCACCCTCTGCTTGCAGAAGTCCTAGGACCTGCAGAAGTGTCTGCAAGCAGCAGCCTCACAAGAGGGAGAGCTGCATGGCTGTCCCCAGAAACCTCGTGACTTCTTCTGATGTGAACAATGTCTTTAGGACGTTAGCCTGGGCACTGGAAAGGCCTCAGAGCTGATGCTGACTACATGACCTCGTGGGCGCAGAAGCGAGAGCTTCGGCTCTGGTGACTGGAGCCAGTTGCCCTGACGCTCTGTCCTTGCTGACCTCATGAGCGGTCCTGTCCTGGTTCCTGTTCCAGCACATTCTTAGCAACAGTTGGAGCCCTTTTTATTCTTAGCCATAGTTGTGGGTTTTATTTGTTATTTAGATAGGGTCTTGCTATGTATCACTGGCTGGTCTATAACTCACTTCATAGACCAGGCTGGCCTCAAATCCTGCCTCTGTCTCCCAAGTACTGGGATTACAGGAAGACTGTAATTACTATTGCGTGCACGCACGCACGCACGCGCACACACACAGAGAGAGAGAGAGAGAGAGAGAGAGAGAGCGAGAGAGAGCTGGTTTTTGAGACAGGGTTTTGCTATGTTGCCTTGGCTGGCCTGGTGGACCAGGCTATCCTCAGACCTCAGCCTCCTGAGTTCTGGGAATACAGGCCTGCACCACCACACTAGACTCTTAGGAATCATGAATGAGTAAGATCCTGAAAGAGGGGTACATACTTGGTCATGTCTGGTAAAAAGGTACCGTCCCAGAGTTAATCCAACTTCAGAGAATCAGAGGAGCACCTCGGGCTGCTTCAGGCGAGAAGCCTGTTCTGTTTGATGAAGTGGCTTATTTGGAGGGTAACATGGGGTCTAGCTGGGCTTTGTCTGTGTCAGTAAGTCTCTTCGAGCCAAACTGTGCTCTAAGTGCTCCTTTGATTCTGACCCTTAGACACTCTGACCCTATGTTTGGGCTGTGGCTTCTGTTTTTCAGATTCACATTGACATTCCAAGGACAAATCCTCTCATCCCGTTGTTCCAGCAGCCGCTCGTCCAGGAGGTGAGCAGATCCCTACTGTCTGGTTCTCCTGCCTGGGCCCAGTGGCTCCTGTTTGGTGCCTCATGTCCAAGGTCTCACATATTCTCATCTGCCCTTCATGACAGTCCTGGGTACCAAGTAGTGCTTGGCCCGAGGCTGGAGGCAGTCAGTATCCTACCTTAAAATTTCTGCTCTCAGGTTTGTTATACTTTCTAAAGCTAAAATGGTGATTTTTTTTTTGTGATAAAATATATATAACATCAATTTGCCACCCTCTTCCTTTTTGTGTAAAGTGGGTAATTAATAGTACCCAACTCAAGGCACTCCATGCATTTCCAGATATTTTTCCATTTTCCCAACTTAAATTTAGTACCCGTTAAATAATAATCCCCTTTCTTCTGCCACCATCATTCTGTTTCTTGTGTATGATGTAAGCACTCCAGACCTCCAGTACAATGTATAGCAGTTGTCATTCATGGTCTGGCAGAATTCACAGTGTCAGAACTCCCTTCATTAAAAATTTGTATTACATTTATTTATTTGTGTTGTGGAAGGCATGCCATGGTGTGGGGGTTGGGGGCGCAGGGGACCGCTAACAAAGGTTGGTTTTCTCCTTCCACTCTGGTCATCAGTCTTGTCAACAGGTGTCCCTTTATCCACTGAGTCATGTCTCCACCCATCCCTCAACTTTAAATATTCCATCATCATTACTAATATTCTATCACAAATGTAGCACATATTATGAACACGTGGGTTACGTGTCCCATTCAGCTGTAGTGATTAATGCTGTATTGATCATGGGTATGCAAATATGTTTCAATTTAATATTTAATTCCTTTGGAATTAAATCCAGAAGTGGCATTGGTAGTGATGTTTAAGACTGCAAGGTAACAGAGCACATGGAAGGGTCCAGTGGGCCCTTTAACTTGTCTCCAGCAGGGACTATCACCTCATGAGGTCAGCGGCTGCCTCTGTGGTTCTTCTGCTGTCAGGACATGGAGTGTCGGGGCTTTTGAAGGGAGCTTTGCATTCTCTTCATAATAGAGAGGGACGATGGGAAGGATAATCTGTGGCTTTAGATACTGTTCATAGTTTCATTTAAGTATAGATGTCTCTCCTGCTGGGATCTGTCGTAACTTTCAACACCGAAGGGAAGATAGTAGGGTGATGCCTTCATTGCTCCTCTGAGATGCAGCACAAAGGAAGTTGAAATGCATTTCTTTCCTCCCTTCAGTTTCTGAGGCTCTGCCCTGCTTTCTCCTCCTTCCACCTTGCGATGTTGAGATTCTTGCCTCTCACCCATGCATGCCAGCTCTCGTTTTAGAGATGTGGGCAGTGGCTTAACGGGCGTCTCCACTATTGGAGCTTGGATGCAGAGATGGAAGCCGTGCTTTATTCTCTTCAGTTTTGCTCGCCTCACCCTTGTGTACAGGGTGTGGTCATTGTTAGCAAACAGAGGCAGAGCACTAGCCCCAGTCCCAGTGCTGAAAGATGCTTGAGCATCATGTGTAGTGAGTCCGACTTGCCCCGGTAGTGGGGGAGAGGTGTGGGAAACCCTTCAGGTTCATCTTCTTCTCCCTGAGGAGCAGTAACTGCAGACCCTCCTACAGTGCAGAGCCTGTTTCCCCCATGCAGCCGGGCTTCCTGTCTTCATTTGCGTCTGTCTGCACCTTTTGAGTATGATGAGTGTGCATCTCCATCACTCATTCTCCTGAAGAGGCTCTGCCAGCTTTGTATAGTTGGCCCTGTAAAAGCCAGTCACCAAGGCTGAGACTTTGGAGTGGCAGGTGCCTTTATAAGTCCTTCGGAAAGGGCTGCCATGAAGACAATTGTTTGATTTTTGTGACACTGGG